>NC_143582.1:99236185-100696052 GCF_048544385.1 Mastigoproctus giganteus | reverse complement strand
ACTTGGACATTAAACTTGATATACCGTCATCAGTATCATTTATAAATACAGAAAACAACAATGGACCCAACACTGAACCCTGAGGAACTCCACTAATAACATTAGTCCACGTTGAGCAGTGTCCATTGATTACCACTCTGTCTTCTGCCACTCAACCATCCCTTTATCCATAGCAGCAATTTGCCTCCAATGCCACACTGCTCCAATTTGTGCAGCAGCCTTCCATGCCAAACAGTATCAAAAGCCTTTCTAAGATCCAAATATATAATATCAAAGTTATTCCCTGCATCCAGTTCTTTTGTAACTACATCATAGTATCCAATCAAATTGGTCAGACAAGACCTGCCCTTAACAAAACTTATATTGATACGTAATCAGGTATTTCTTCAGGGGACCACACCTGATCAAGCATCAAAAACTGCGTCTCTATACCTGTCGCCACTTGTGAAATAAAAGAATTTCAAAAACAAAAATAAGTAAGAGCAAATATGTAGTAGTAGTACAAAGCAGTAGCACTTCCAAAAAAAAACATGGACAGGGCAATCCCAATGCAGTCTATATTGTAGAACATAAGAAATTAAATTAAGAAGTAAAAAAAGTAACAAAATTAAAATTAGTGCTTACAGCGTAACTTAGATGCAATAAAAGGTGGTTATAAGTGAAAATTATTAAATGATGTGATTTAGCAAAAATGTCCCGGGAGAACCTGTATAAGAATGCAAAACTAGAAGATAATGCAAGAAAGTGAATCAAGGAAAGGGAACGGAAGAAAGTGTAGATAAAAAAAAAAGGTGAAGATAGTGAGAGGCCAAGGACAATAGGAACATTCGTATCACCCTCGAATTGCTCTAATAGTTTTACGAATGAGAGAGTTTTAGAACCGAACAATCAAATACAGAACTCACGTTACGTGTACAATCCCATAACCACACCCCTCTAGTAGATTCAGCAGTTCCCATTATTAAATTAAAATCCAGTTTCAGAATTTACCAGTATGAAGCCCTAATTAGCATTAGCATTAGTAGAGGCATTTGATGCAAGAAAGCAAGCTTATGCAGCATCAGCCAAAAAAAAAAAAAAATAACCACTTCCACTTCGCCCCTCTGTTCGTTCGAAATACCTGTCCAGCTGAGCCTTAAACTTATTTAGGCTATCCACGACAAGGGATGGAAGTCTATTCCACCAACCAACCACCCGCTGGCTAAAGGCAAATTTCCTCACGTCTATCCTACATCTGTCTTTTCTCAATTTGAATTTATGCCCTCTCAGGTGATTGTTCTGAGCAAAAGGAAGAATTCCATCAGCATTGAGCATGCTCAAACCATTCAAGGATTTATACAGCTTTATCAAATCACCTCGCCGCTGTCTAGTCTCCAGACACTGTAATTTGCAAAACTTAGGCCTTTCTTCATAACAGCACCCCTTTGTTCCATTCCCTAATCTTGTTGCCCTTCTCTGTACTCGTTCCATCATCTCTACATCCTTCTTGAAATGAGGCCTCCAGACCTGTATACAGTACTCTAGGTGTGGTCTGACCATTGCCTTATACAAGGCAATAATCACCTCCTTATCCCTGCTAGAAAAATTCCTATATTTCATCGACAATACACCATAAGCTACTCTTGCAGCCCGTCTGCACTGCTCAGAAAACTTCATATCTGCCTGCACAACCACCCCCAGGTCCCTTTCATTCTCTACCACTGTCAGTGTAGTACCACAGAGTTGGTACGTTGCTCTGGGGTTGCTGTTTCCCATATGTAGTACTTTACATTTGTCAATGTTAAATTTCATTTGCCACCTCTCAGCCCATCTGCTCAACCTTTCCAGATCCTGTTGCAGTAGCATAGTGTCAGTAGTGTCCTTGACAACCCTGCCAACCTTCGTATTGTATGCAAACTTGGACATTAAGCTTGATATACCATAATCAATATCATTTATAAATACAGAAAACAATAATGGACCCAATACTGAACCCTGAGGGACTCCACTAATAACATTAGTCCACGATGAGCAGTGTCCATTGATTATCACTCTCTGTCTTCACCCCCCTCAACCACCCCTTTATCCATAGCAGCAATTTGCCTCCAATGCCACACTGCTCCAATTTGTGCAGCAGTCTTCCATTTGCAACAGTATCAAAAGCCTTTCTAAGATCCAAGTATATAATATCAAAGTTATTCCCTGCATTCAGTTCTTTTGTGACTGCATCATAGTATCCAATCAAATTGGTCAGGCAAGACCTTCCCTTAACAAAACCATGCTGTGTCTGAGCTATAATTGAATTCTTGTCAAGATGATCCTGCAGTGCTTCTTTAACCAGTGCTTCCATTAATTTTCCTGGAACAGAAGTTAAACTCACAGGTCTATAATTACTTGTGTCAGCCTTTGATCCTCCTTTGTGAATTGGGGTTACATTTGCACATCTCCAGTCCATGGGTACTTCCCCTGAGTCCAAGGAAGCTCTCATAATTATGGCTAAGGGTTTGCTTACTTATTTTGCTGCCTCCTTTAATATAACTGGATAGATCCCATCCACCCCAGGTGCCTTTCTTGTATTTATCTTCAACAATTTCTCCTCCACTTTACTCTCAGTTATTACAAGATTCTCTAGCTTACTGCCAGAGTTGAATACACCTCTGGCATTCCCCTCGCTGAATAACTCCTCATGTGTGAATGTCGATGCAAAATATTCATTCAGTTTGTTAGCTACCTGAGCAGGATCATCAACAGTTGACCCATCGATATCAAGTGGACCAATCTGATTCATCCCCTTCCTTCTAGAGTTTGCATAAGTAAAGAACTCTTTGCTGTTTTTCTTTGCATCCCTTGCCAAAGATTTCTCGTAATCTGCCTTTGCTTGCCTAACCTCCTTTGTAACTTGGTTACAGATCAACTTGTATCTATCATACAATCACATGTTAATTTGTATGTATCCCATGCATTTTTCTTCTCTGCCATATGTCTCATTAGTTCATCTGACATCGACTTAGGCCTAAACCTTGAACAATATTTCTTTGTTGGTATGTAAAGCCTAGTAGCTTCCAAGATAAGTTCTTTGAATGCTTCCCATTTTGAATTTGCTGTTGGTAACATCATAAGTTGGTCAGCCGACCGGGCTAGCCAAGTGGGTAAAGTACTTGCCCGGCAACCCAAAGGTCGCTGGTTTGATTGCCGCCTCGGGCTTGGATCAAAGTACTGCAAAAACCTTGGGAGGTGCAATATGGCCACAGAAGCCGATGCGCCAACAACCACCAAATCAAAAAAAAAAATAAGTTGGTCCCACTGTTTGGAATTTAAATACTGTCTCAGTCCATCGTAGTCGCCTTTACGAAAGCAATAACCCTTCCCTTTACCCCTAATGGTAGTTACATCTTTGAGTAAATCCTACTTCAGCACACTGTGATCAATGCCACCTGGTGGTTCATTTACCTGCAGATTCTTAATGCATGAAGAATCACTACTGATAATCAGATCAAGAGTATTACTCCCTCTATTTGCCTCCCGAACATGCTGATGTAGAAAACAGTCATCCAATAAATCCACAAAAGCCTTGCTAGTGTGTGAGTGACCAGCCCCCAAATTGCAGTTAATATCTGGGAAATTAAAATCCCCCATTATAAGACTCTCTGATTTACTGGCCCATTCTATTTCCCTGTACAGTTTCTTATTATACTCATCAGAGTCATTAGGCCTATAGCACACTCCTACTCTCAATTTTGATCTCCCAATGCTTATGTCACACCAAACTGACTCGACACTGCACTGTCCAGCGATGTCGACTGGCTTCACTTCCTTGGATTTTATGTATTTCTTAACTAATAGCATAACCCCCTCCCTTCCTATCCTTTCTGTAGACATTGTACTCCCCAAATTTCAGTTCTGCATTCCTTATATCTGTGTGACACCACGTCTCTGAAATCCCCTCAGTATCTGCCTTTGATGTTTTGAGCAATACGTCAAAGTCATCAAATTTATTTACTAAACTCCTAGCATTGGTGTACACGCAAGTATACATGCACCTGTTCTTTTTCTTAGCTACCCTAACACAACCTATGTGTTTATTTGTACCCCAATGATTCCCAGCAGTCTCTGAAATATCCTGCATCTTATTTTCCAGGCTGCGGCTCATTCCAATAGAAACAGAGCAAGAATCACTTTCACCTCTGCCAGTGGCTACTGTTAATCTATTAGTCATTGTATCCCCCCAATCTAGCAGTTTTCCGACCCACCTAACACTGCCTCGATAGCATCAGCAAATATTCTTGCACCTTTTCTATTTAAGTGTATCCCATCCCTCTAGAAGCAGTCTCTCCTGTAAACAAGTACAGACCAGGCGAAAAAAAATTCTAGCCCTTGAGCCTTGCACAATCCTTTCAGGGCCGAATTGATCGACAGGGCTCTCATCATATACTCCCTCCTATCGTGTCTGGGGAGAATTGCAGACACTTTCAAATTCAACCCTAATTCACGGCTTTTTTTCAACAGTGACCTGTACTTGTTAAGCCAACGTGTACAACTATATCACCTTTTGTGCCCTTAAAAGATGATATCCGCTCTACAACGTGTCATCAACCTTTGCCCCTGGCAGACATACCCTGGTCCTGTTCCACCTATCCTTTTTACAAAGCATGTTTCCCGTTTCCCTGACAATAGAGTCACCAACAACTACTAGTTCCTTTGGGACCAGCGCATTCTGCCTTTGGAGCTGCCACTGTGTTGCGTGATGACCAAGTGCAAGCTGTGGCATTGGTGTGGGCAGCTGAGAGCTTGATGGGCCCCTTACTATTAATCCAAGGGCATCCACCCTGTCCTTCAAGTTCTCATATAGGCCCATAACAATGCTGAGTTGTCGCCTGATTTCCTTACACTCCTTGCATCGCGCGCACACAAAGACATCCCCCATGGCAGTATAATGTCCCGTACCTGACTGCTCCACAAACATCAAGCAATTAGTGCATTTTAATAGGCTGTGATTCAGAGGGCAACTGCCCCCCTCAGTTCTCCCCTGAGCCACAGCACTCCCATTAGCTTGAGCCTTTTGCTTTGCTGCTCTGGTCAGAGTCATGATTTTGATTTAATTTCAATAAAATTTCAATTTCAGTACAAAATTAAAACCCTAAACTTATATCTCAACACAGTTAGAACTCTATATTTATGTTTCAGTATCGAGTGTTATCTACGAAATCCCTTTATATAACTTCCGTATCAAGTTAAGTATTAATTATTTATTTTTTACTAATTATTTATTTTACGTAACCCAAGTCGTTATATGTATAGTTAAAAGTACAATTTAATTGACAATGAAGTTCAACAAGATTAATTATATGATTAATTGACAATATTATGTAATATTCTATACTATATTAAGCTTATGCTATCTATTTCGAGATATTTTGTATCGCGTAACAATGGCGGCTATTTACAAACGATAAACACGTAGATTTGATACCCTTTCCGATACTAAGTAATACCTACAAAATCTCTATCTAAGTTAATTTACTCTAAGTATCGTAAATAAAAATATAAAACTACTCTAGAAAATAAGTTAATATGCCAATTTAAGCTAATAAAACAGAAAATAAATCAGAAAAAACTTCTGTTCCAGGAGCGGCAAAAATGTACGTCCGCACGACGTACTCATAGAATGGTTCCAACATCATTCTAAATTTAATGTTTCAAACACAAAACTACCATATAATCTCTCCCCGGCCTGGAATCTCACGCATCTGAGATTCCCGCATGCATCAAAGAGCATCACGGGAACTTAAGAGTTCTTTATATTCACGTGCTCTCTCTTGTTCACTATTACCAACTGAAGGTGTTAATACGAAAGCCAATCATTATGGCTGTTGGTCTCTGTGATTACATTCTCAAGTTCCAATTTTTTCAATTTATTTCATGACAACCAAGGATGAAGACATGCACTTCTATTTCCTTGAGTGCATTTTAATTCCGTTCAAAACAATTAAGGTCACCCATATTAACATCAATTTTAGCTAATTTCCACTTCACTTATTCTAAATCCAACTGCAGTTTATATTAAGTTGAGTACTAAAAATTAAGCTATTGCTACCATTTATTAAGTTTATCTAGTTCAGTATTTTCCATAAAAAAGAAAAGGGAAAATACAAAAAAAATATTGAAAATTATGCTTGCTGAATTTTAATTCTTTAGTTTGTGAAAAACAAAACATCATCCTTAGTGCATATGTGTCTATTGGTAAAATTTTGTGTAAAAATGTTTTCGTATAAAATTTTAGCCTAAGGGTTGTTATAATGGATCCAAGCCTAGGACATCAGGACTGAAAAGTATGTTGAAGCTGATAGCACTGAGCTCTTTATAATATAAACCCCGGGGGCTTATATCTGGTGAGTATGGGCTTGGCACACCCAGGGTCCTGAGCTGGATATCATCATTCTTCTCTTTCTTGGTGATTCACTTCTACTTTTGACTCTGACTCTGACTCTCTCTCTCTCTCTCTCTCTCTCTCTCTCTCTCTCTCTCTCTCTCTCTCTCTCTCTCTCTCTCTCTCAGGGCAACTTGGGAATTTTTTTTTTCCTGGTGCAGCATAATCCTTAGGCTTCCTTGCATCATATGGCTATTAATAAAAATAATAATAATAATATTTCATCTAATACTAAAATAAAATTCTGTTAGCAATAGCAGTGGCATATGATGCAAGAAAGCAAGATACAGCATCAGCCAAAAAAAAAAAACTGCCCATTTCACCCATCCATTGCCTCCAAAAATTTTGTCTAGTTCTTCCTTGAATTTATTTAAGTTAAGCAATACAGTTTTCTAGTGATTTTTGTGAAAAATATTGTATAAATCAATTAATGCTATTTCAACACTACAGAAAATTGCTGTAAGTACACCACTCAGAACTATACTTAAGTACACAATGAAATAATATTCTTCTGGCCATTATCTTAGCATTAACAGTGGCAAACTACTAATATGCAAGGAAGCAAGCTATACAGCATCAGAAAAACAAAAAAAACCACCCACATTATATCTGTCCATTCCCACTAATAATTTGTATAGTCCTTCCTTAAATTTATTCACACTATCCACTTTCACAGATGGAAGTCTGTTCCAACAATTAATACATTTGCACATTTCATACGTAAAAAATGCGATGCATGCAGAAATTCTTCATCCACATTTGTTTACTTGTAAGGTTCTCTGAAACATGAATCACTCCATGTTGCAAGGTATGTGAATGATTCTTTGCAGTTGTTATGGCCGAACTAAGAATTGACTCATAGCCAAAAAATTTTGTTTGGCATTTTTTTATTGGTAATTGCTTTGTATATGTAAAAGTAGTTTCTGCATTAAAGGTTTTCTATCCAAACATATTCCACGTTATTTGCGTAACTCATGTCTGGCATATGCTTGTAGAAACAGTCTGGAAGAACTTTTCTAGTATAAAAGAGATCTTCCACAAGCGACTATTTTGGCAAAGGAGGGCAATGTTCCACAGTCTTTTTCTCTTTGCAGCACGCACACCTTAAGCTATCCATGACACAACACAGCATATCAAAATGTTAATATAAATATACTGAGTCCCAATAAAATTAATTATTATTGTTCCAACAATCCAACAGAAATTGGCTCATGCATATATTAACATTTTATGAATCCTAAATCACTGTACAAAAGCAAAGCCAAAAAAAAAAAAAAAAAAAATCTATTAGTATTAAACCAGATAACTATGCATACCTTCAATGTGATACTTGTGCCTGCTTTGCTGAACACAGACGGCTGATGATGCATGGTGGAATTGTTGACAATGCCTTTTCTTCATCAATGGATCCGAGTCTCTCTCCCTCTTTGATGTTTTAATTTCAGTCAAGGTCGAAAAGCCCAGTTCACACAAACATGTAGTCGAAAATAGTAATAACACATTAATTGGCATCTCGGAGTTAGCCGGGTATTCTTTCCTTATTGGCAACCAAAATGTGTCCACCTTCAGATCTGTTAGTTCCTCTTGTACATTCACTGGAATAGATTTTGCATCCACAACAAATGGATCACGAACCCAGTCAAAATCTGCAGTGCTCTCTCCAAAATAATCCTTGAACTTCTGCTGCAAGTTATCTAAATTCTCTTTAATGAAGTACAGCACCAAGCAGCCATACAGTTGAGAACATCTGAAACGACCCATTTGCAATGCAATGTATCCACAAATCCAGCTTATTCTGAAAGCCTTAAATCTTATCCATACTTGTAAAAAAGATTTTCGTTCTTACCTTGCATTTTTCGGTTTAGCTCATTCAAGTGATAAAAATATCGTAAAGATTGCCAACTTAGTCACCCATTCATCATCTGCAATAACTCTGCATACTCATGCCCCTCAACTCTTAAAAATGTCTGTACCTCCTTGATATCACTGCATGCCAGAGAAGAATGTTTTGTTGAGAAATGGCATTTCAGTTTACTGGGGATCATAGCAGCATTGCCAAGTTTTTTTCAGCACACAAGACACTCAGTGATTGGTCATGTTTTATCACCACACCAGAAAAAACCAAACAAATAATTATCACTATACTGTTTGCACATTAATTTTTGTTTCTTTTTTTTTGGGCTCATCATGTTCAGTACTTGCACTCGTGGATGGAATATTCCTTACTTGTATATTGTTAAAAAAAAGAAAATAAAATCAACAGTGTTATGGCTCATTATCACAGTTTTCTGACTATTTCAGAGCACAGCTGTGAAGAAACCGAAAGTAATAGACATGGGACCAATACTCTTCGAAGAAGGGGAACATCTATCGCTTTAAAATATAGTCTTACAACAAAGGGTGGGTGCATCGATACAGGAACAAAATAATGAAGTTGAAGTAGCACGGACAAATATCAAAACAAGCCAATAAAATAATAAAAGACGGGGATGTTTTGCTAATATACTTGTACATTCCATGCTGTTCCTTACACTTTTAAGGAACAGCACATACTTATCTAACTTTAACAAGTGGCATCTTATTTCAGTCAGCGCAGTGACAAAACGAGAAATATTGAAAGGGCAAACATACAAATAACTTTGGAAAGCAAGAGTTGGATACTCCTGCGAAAAATAATTTACTGTCCCACACATACAATTGTGTTTCAGTAAAAATGGCGTATTGTGAAATATAACAATGAGTAGCATTACAAACATATATACAAACTATAACTGGGAGTAAATAATGCACAGTTAATTTATTACAATGGGTAAAGTTCTCAATTGTCAATTTATAATCATAAATTGTTTATACTCTGGATACCGCAGCTACTGGTACTGCTAAGGGTAGTTATTTCAGATTATTTGGCTTGAAAATGTTTGCTATTCATTGCAATTCATTTTCCTTGATTAGCTAATTTAGTAAGTGAACCTGAAATGTGGAGGCTCTATCTTTGAGCAGTGCAGTTGAAGAGTAGAGAAAGTTCAGATGGAAATTTAAACCATGGAGACCAAAAGGCAGAAAAAAAAAAATTAATTTGATGTTTTTTTAAAAAAAAAAAACTCCAGATTTCATATTAAAAAAAACACCAATGACTTTTTTTTTTGTTTACTTATGTTTCAAGTAGAGGTTTCAAAGGCTCACCTTTTTAGATTTAACTCAATCACTTCTGTTGATATGGAAAGAATGTTCTCTACCTCAAAAATTACTTAAGGCAATAAATGCCACAGATTTACAGCAGACCACATTGAAAAATATACTGTTGTTTACTGTAACAAAGGTTATTTGTTATTAGCATTAGCGGGACACATAATGCAAGAAAGCAAGCTTATATAAAAAAAAAAAAAAAACGGCCCTTCTCATATCATCCATCCAATCGCTCCAAATTTTTCTCTAGTTCTGCCTTGAATCTGTTTAAGCTATCAACTTCTACAACGACAGATGGAGGTTTGTTCCAGCAACCAACCACCTGCTGGCTAAAGGCAAACTTCCGCACATCTATCCTACAACTGTCCTTCGTCAATTTGAATTTATGCCCTCTCAGACGATTATTCTGAGCAAGAGGAAGAATCCCATCAGCACTGAGCATGCTCAAACCATTCACAGCTTTATACATATCAATCAGATCACCTCACAGGTGCCAAGTCTCCAGACACTGTAATTTGCAAAACTTAACCCTTTCTTCATAAGATCAACCCTTTGTTCCATTCACTAATCTTGTTGCCCTTCTCTGTACTAGTTCCAACAGCTCTACATCCTTCTTAAAATGAGACCACCAGACCTGTATTACAGTGCTCAAGGTGTGGCCTGACCATTGCCTTATACAAAAAGGGATAATCACCTCCTTATCCCTACTTAAAAATCCTGTATATCATTGGCAAGACACCCTGAGCTACTCTTGCAGACTATCTGCACTGCTCAGAAAACTTTTCACTCTCTTCCATTCTTTTCACTTTTCACTCTCTACCACTGTCAGTGTAGTACCACATAGTTGATACGCTACTCTGGGGTTACTACTTCCCATATGCAGTACTTTACATTTGTCAAGGTTAAACTTCAGTTGCCACCTCTCAGCCCATCTGCTCAACTTTTCTAGATCCTGTTGTAGCAGTGTAGTCATTAGTGTCATTAACAACCCTGCCGACCTTCGTATTGTGTACAAACTTGGACATTAAGCATGATATACCGTCATCAATATCATTAATAAATACAGAAAACAACAATGGACTCAACTAATAACATTAGTCAACGAAGAGCAGTGTAGTAGTAGTAGTGGCATGTGGTGCAAGAAAGCAAGTGTATGAGCTTATGCAGAATCAGCCAAAAAAAAAAAATCGCACCATTCCCTCCAAATCCTGTCCAGTTCCTCCTTAAATTTATTTAACCTATCAACTTCCACGACAGATGGAAGTTTCTTCCAGCAATTAACCACCCACTGGCTAAATTTCTGCACATCTATTCTACATCTGTCTTTTCTTAATTTGAATTTATTCCCCCTTAGGTTCGTAATCTGAACAAGTGGAAGGATCCCATCAGAATTCAGCGTGCTCAACCCATTCAAGGCCTTATACACCTCAATCAGATCACCACGCAGATGCCTAGACTCCAGCCACTGCAATTTGCAGAAGTTAAGCCTCTCTTGGTAAGAGAATCCCTTCATTCCCCTTACCAGAATCCCTTCATTCCCCTTACCAATCTTGTTGCCCTTCTCTGTACATGCTCAAGAAAATCTACATCCATCCTAAAATGAGGCCTCCAGACCTGTACGCAGTACTCAAGGCATGGCCTGACCATTGCCTTATACAGAGGGACAATCAGTTCCTTTTCCCTGCTAGAAAAATTCCAATATATCATTGACAAAACCCCATGACCTGCTCTGGCAGCCTGTCTGCATTCCTCAGAAAACTTAATATCTGGCTGCACAATTACTCCCAGGTCTTTTTCGTTTTCTACCACCTTAAGTGCAATACCACACAGTTGTTACTTTCTCTGGGATTACTTCTACCCATATGCAGTACTTTGCATTTTTTAAGGTTAAACTTCAGTTGCCACTTCTTAGCCCATCCGCCCAAATTTTGTAGATCCTGTTGCAGTAGCACACTGCCATTACTGTCATTAACAACACTGCCAACCTTTGTATCGTCTGCAAACTACGACACTAAGCCTGATATATACCTTCATCAATATCATTGACAAATATACAAAACAACAGTGAACCCAACACCGAACCCTGTGGGACTCCACTAATAACATTAATCCACAAAGAGCAGCACCCATTGATTACCACTCTCTGTCTTCTCCCGCTCAACCATCCTTTTATCCATTGTAGCAACTCACCCTTAATGCCATTCTGCTCCAATTTGTACAATAGTCTTCCATGCCCAACGGTGGCAAAAGCTTTCTTGAAATCCAAATATATGATATCAAAATTATTTTTTGCATCCAGTTCCTTTGTAACCACATCATATCCTATCAGATTTGTCAGACAAGACTTTCCAAAGGGAAAGTCTTGTCTGACAAAACACAGGAAACAAAACTTGTTTCCCAAAACACAGCATGGGTTTTGTCAGACAAAACCCATGCTGTGTCTGAATTATTGCTGCACTCTTGTCTAGATGATCCTGCAATGCATCCTTAACCAGTGACTCCATCATTTTACCCGGAACAGAAGTTAAACTAACTGATCTGTAATTACTCGTGCCACCCTTCGATCCCCTTTGTGAATTGGGGATACATTTGCACATCTCCAGTCCGTGGGGACCTCCCCTGAGTCCAAAGATGCTCTCATAATTGTGGCTTAGTTGCTTTGCCGCCGCCTCCTATAATATAACTGGATAGATCCCATCCACCCCAGATGCCTTTCTTATGTTTAACTACAACAATTTCTCCACCACTTTGCTCTCAGTTATTACAAAATCAATAAGTACCCTGCAACAATTTGATAACCTTCTGCCATTTTCAAACCTTAATAACTCCTCCTGTGTGAATGTAGATGCAAAATACTCATTCAGTTTGTTTACTATCTGAGCAGGATTATAAACAATTGAACCATCAATATCAAGTGGACCAATCAGGATTCATCCCCTTCCTTTTAGAGTTTATATAAGTAAAGAAATCCTTGCTGTTTTTCTTAGCATCCTTTGCCAAAGATTTCTCGTAATCTGCCTTCGCCTGCCTAACCTCCTTTGTGACCTGATTACAGACTGGGTTACATCTGCCATAGGCTTCTGAGTCGCTTGATAATTTATATTCATCCCATGCATTTTTCTTCTCTGTCACGAGTCTCGTTAGTTCATTTGATAACCATTTAGGCCTAAACTTTGAACAATATTTCTTAATAGGTATGAAACTTTTAGTAGCTTCCACGATTAATTCCTTGAATGCTTCCCACTTAGAATTTACTGTTGGTAACATCGTCAGTTGATCCCACTGTATAGAATTTTAAAACTGTCTGAGACCACTGTACTTGCCTTTACGGAAGCAAAAACCCTTTCCTTTACCCCTGATGGTAATTATATCTTTAAGTAAATCCCACATCAGTACACTGTGATCACTGCCACCTAGTGGTTCCTTTATCTGCAAATTCTTAATACACGACTGATCACTGCTGATAACCAGATCAAGTATTACCCTCTCTGGTTGCCTCTCGAACATGCTGCTGCAGAAAACAATCATCCAATAAATCCACAAAAGTCTTACTAGTGTGTGAGTGACCAACCCACAAGTTCCAGTCACTATCTGGGAAGTTAAAATCCGCCATTATAAGACATTCTGATTTACTTGCCCACTCTTTTTCTGTACAATTGTTCATTGTACTCATTCGAGTCATTAGGCCTATAACACACAACTCTTATTTTTGCTTTTGCAGTGCTTATGTCACATCAAACTGACTCAACAGTGCACTGTTCATCTATATCAACTGGATGCACTTCTTTTGATTTTATGTTTTTCTTAATTAACAGCATGACACATCCTCCCTTCCTATCCTATCCTATCTATCCTTTCTGTACACATTGTACTCCCCAAATTCCAGTTCTCCATTCCTAATATTAGTGTGACACCACGTCTCTGATATTCCAACAATATCCGCCTTTGATGTCTTCACCAACACTTGAAATTCATCAAATTTATTTACTATACTTCTAGCATTGGTATACATGCACCTATTCCTAGTTACCCTGACACATCCCATATACCCACCTGTTTCACGATGACTGCCATCAGTCCCTGAAACCCCCAGCACCCCTCTCTCCAGGTCGCTACTTATTCTAATAGAAGTTGTGCAAGAATCACCTTCACCTCTGCCTGTGGCTACTTTTAACCTTTTAGTCTCTGAATCCTCCCAAGCTAGCAGTTTTCCGATCCACCTAACACTGCCTGAATAGCATCAGCAAATATTCCGCCTTTCTATTTAAGTGTATCCCATCCCTGTAGAAGCAGTCTCTCCTGTTAACAAGCACAGACCACGCTGAAAAAAATTCTACCCCTTGAGCCTTGCACATTCCCTCCAGGGCCAAATTGATTGATAAGGCTCTCATCATGTACTCCCTCCTATCGTGTCTGGGCAGAATTGCAGACACTTCCAAATTTAACCTAACACTCAACTTTTTTGCAACATTATTAAGTAAATCTGCAGATCTCTTACTCTTAATGTCATTAGTGCCAACTTGTACAACAATATCACCTTTTGTGCCCTTAAAAGATGATATATGCTTTACAACATCATCAACTTTTGCCCCTGGCAGACATACTCTGGTCCTGTTCCATCTATCCTTTTTACACAATATATTCCCCATCTCCCTGACAATAGTCACCAACAATAACTAGTTCCTTTGGAACCAGTGCATTCTGCCTTGGAAATTGCCGCTGTGTTGTCTGATGCCCAGGAGTGAGCTGTGGCATTGAATTGGGTAGCTGAGAGTTTAACGGGCCCCTCATATTAATTTCTTCGAGGGCATCTACCCTACACCTCAAGCTCTCATAGATGCCCAGTAGAACGCTGAGTTGATGCCTAATTTCTAGACACACTCTCTGGACCTGGCACACACAAAGACATTCTCCTCGGCTAGATTATGTTCTGTTCCAGAGTTCGGCAAACATTTCACATATTGCACATTTTTTTAGGCTGTGATTCATTGGAGAATTGCCCCCTCTGTTCTCCCCCGAGTCACAGCAATCCTGCGACTTTGTGCCCGTTGCTTTGCTGCTCTAGTCTGGGGCATGATATTTAAAATATCATGCCCCAGACTAGGTGTCCATTGATTACCACTCTCTGCCTTCTCCCACTCAACCATCCCTTTAAACATAGCAGCAATAGTAAAATAGTAAAAGCAATAGTTATAGTAAAGTGTAACAAATAACTTTTATTTGTTACCTGTGCAAATTGTAAAATAATCCTTACCGCAAAACTTTTAATTAATGGTTTGCTACTTTTAAATATTCAGTACAAAGAAACTGTAATTCAGTTAATTATGATAAACTGAGAGAAGAACTTTTTATTGCATACAAAAGACACATGCCATACACAATACTCTTCATGGCTACAAGCCATGTAATGAGATGTTTTGTGCTTGTTATTTGTTGTTATTTGGTTTTTAGGAGCATTAACAACTAAGGCCATATTGCTCCGAGGATATGTGGTGATCATTCCCTGCCTTTCCGCATCCTCTGTATTTGGTGATCACGGGCTCAATACACGACTGAAAGCCATGTAATGAGATGTTTTGTGCTTGTTATTTGGTTTTTAGGAGCATTAACAACTAAGGCCATATTGCTCCGAGGATATGTGGTGATCATTCCCTACCTTTCCGCATCCTCTGTATTTGGTGATCACGGGCTCAAATCCCGGTCTAATCAAGAAGTGTGTGCTACGCACTACTGCTCCTGCCCACCTGGCTATGGAGGCATCATGGTTTGTGCTGTTGGATACCAGAGTGTGTAATCTAAGATGTACATTACACATTCTGGTAAATATCATTGTGTCATTCCAACTGTGAATTCTGTCAGAAGTGCCATTGCCATGTGGTTTAAGTATAATGACATTTCGCACAATTCTGTTTTTACTATACTGTGATAGCAGTATGGGGGGAACCCTCCCTCTGTTTCGTTGATAGTGAACCATATATAACTTCAGCTTATAGTGACTTGGTTTGGCATATGCATGCAAAAACTTTATGGGCCTGCCCAAATTCGTTAGGAATCTAAGAAGGCCTTGTGAACACCTGTGATGAACCTTAGCTTTGAGTCAAACTAACACCTCCACAATCAATAGTTGAATTGACTGCTTTGTTCATGGAGGAACGGAACAAAATGTCACCATCCAGTTATCAGAAATTGCTTCAGTCTGAAGTGACAATACTGTGTATGTAATTGAGGTCAAAGGCCACGAAACACTTTATTAAACATTGTAAGTAAAAGATTATTTGAAACATGTAGGCAAAACTTGGTTTGCATTGTACTTTTAATTTTATTTTCTTTACTAAATTGTTATTTTGCCATATCCATTATGTGGAGTTAATTATCTGTTTATTATGCCCATGTACATAATTTGGTAATGCTGACAAAACGAAATGTGTTCAAGGACTTTGTAATATATACTTGTGTTCAATAGGATGGGGGGTCAATACATATGGGGAGGGAGATGCAGTGTGAAAGATAAAAAAAATTAATGGTGTAAGTTTATGGTTGACCCTAGTAGACTGTGTCATTGAACTCCATCATAACAACAAGTTTATGGTGTGGTCATTTGGTGAGTATCCCCAGATAGGGTATGGAAATAACCTGTTCTGACCTTATATATCAACCTATACAGTAAAATGCAGTCATTAAGCTGCTTTCTTAGACACTGTTCTTTTGGCCTTGTAGAATTGATTCTCTGCACTTGCCTCTAAACTATAAAAATGGAAACAAACTGACACAGTTAATAGTGTTTACTTATATGGGAAATTTCACACAAGAGAATAGCAAAATACAGTGGATTCCGGTTAATCGGGGCAGCTGTTTATTTGCAGCAAATCTTAAAAAAGAGACACCAATCATGAAAATAGCCATGTCTTACTTTGCTTAATTGGGACAGCATGCCATTTAATCGGGGCAGGAGACCACTGCACTGGAGATTACCCTACGATTGTCTCCGACGGTACCATGTGGTTTGGTCAAAATTCTGGAGGTCACAACCATAAATCAATAAAAACAATTAGCAGTCACCTGTTTATTGGGCTTTTCTGTTAGTGAAATCTATCATAAAAGGTAGTAAACTCGATCTTATTGAATTTGCGATAATACCGACAGCTGGAATTCTGTGGGTTATTATGGTGAAATGTGTTTACACTTCCATGAAATCTTCAGTCATATAAAAAAATTAATTTTAAGATCTTCTCTTCATTCCTATTTTTAAACTTTGTAACTCGTTACTCCGTTCTCACTTGCATGTATCATGTTACTTGCAATTTGTGTGCCGTGTTCTTTGATATTGATTGCTTATCTTTTTACTGTTTTAAATTTTAACCCCCAAACATAAATGTCAACTCGTTTTATGTACATATTACAGTACGTATCAATTATTCCGATTATCATGTATATTCTTCCGATTTTCACGTATCATTTAATTTTTTAATTGGTAAGGTAATAAAGGGTAAATCTGTGCTTAATATATCTTTGCTTTTATAGCCTGTGGATAATATTCCTCGTATTTTCTCTAATTAGAATCGCTGTTTAATAGAATTAAAATTCAATTCACAATGACCGGCGCTTACTATACATCGTATAGTGAACGGTACTTTACTATGGTGAGTTCGTAATAACGTGATTTGATTTGATTGTACACCTAAACCAATTGTAAAGGGGGGGGTACATTGTATTTTTAACTATTTACGTGAAACTTCGGATAATTGGGGCAGCCGCTTAATCGGGCCAAAATGCACTAGTCCCGATGTGTCCCAAATAACCGAAATGGACTGTATTTATATCCAAGAATTAAGCATGAATTTTTATTTTTAAAATGTGCAATTATGGTAGTACTCTTACCTAATAATGACTGATCTTATGACTAGGAATTGTTCCAGAAGTAGAAGATGCTTTTCCCAGTCTTGCTTACCGATCAAATCATCAGTTAATACCCCATGTATGGTATCCACCATCAGCACCTCGTATACCAATGCCACGCTTCTTTTAAAAGGAGGAACCAGAAAATCAAAGTGCAGAACTTATAGTTCTGTAATTTTATGATTTGCTATAGATTTTAAAAAATATGTATATTAAAAATTAAAGTGTAGTATTTGTTCCCAAATAAAATTTAATACTTTAAGAAATTGGTTTTCAAAATATTTGTTGTTGAACATGCAATATATTTATTAAAGCTGCTTTGTCTCAATTTTTTCACTGCTTTTCCATGATTCTACAATATCTTAATACATGGAGATCATGAATATCTTAAGTAAACTTTATGTATAAGTACTTACCTATTTTTAAATATTTATTTAATTTAATTAATAAAGTAAAACTTTCTTCTATCAGCATATTTCTCATTTACCACACATTTCCTAACAGTTGTGTCAGAGCAGAAAATCTGATTTTAGTCCAAATATTTGGACAATTGTTTAGTCTAGTACTGTCTATTTCAACATTCCTTTGTTTTATGTTTTCATGTAATTGATAACAAAAAAAAATGAATACTTTTTTTTTTTTTTAACTCTGCTAGTGCTACTAAGTACACCGAGGTTTACCGGTTGCACTAAGTAAAGAAAAATTAAAAATTTAATTAATATTAGAATTATGCCAGTGTGAATTTACTGTTAAATCCAGTATAGCAGTTCTGATCTTCAGAATTAATATATTTTTAATTGAAAAGTATGTTATAAAAATTGCTTTAAAAATAAAAAGAATGTTGAATTTGTGCTCCAGTATTAATCTTCAGTAGCTTTTTCGTTTCAGCTTCATTTTCTCCTATCTATTGATTTGCAGTAACAACTTAATTGCATAACTCAAGAGGTTCCTTTGGGGGGGGGGGGGTAAGGTTAGCATAGGCATATGATGCAAGAAAACAAGCTTATGCAGTATCAGCCAAAAAAAAAAAAAAAACTTCAACTTCACCCCTCCGTTCATTCGACATACCTGTCCAGCTGAGACTTAAATTTATTTAGGCTATCAACTTCAACAACAAGGGATGGAAGTCTGTTCCACCAACCAACTACCCGCTGGCTAAAGGCAAATTTCCGCACATCTATCCTACATCTGTCTTTCCTCAATTTGAATTTATGCACTCTCAGGTGATTATTCTGAGCAAGAGGAAGAATCCCATCAGCATTGAGCATGCTCAAACCATTCAAGGTTTTATACACCTAGATCACCTCGCTAGTTCCTAGTCTCCAGACACTGTAATTCGCAAAACTTAAGCCTTTCTTCGTAAGACCAACCCTTTGTTCCATTCCCTAATCTTGTTGCCCTTCTCTGTACTTGTTCCAGCAGCTCTACATGCTTCTTGAAATGAGGCCTCCAAACCTGTATACAGTACTCAAGGTGTGACCTGACCATTGCCTTATACAAGGGAATAATCACCTTATCCCTGCTAGAAAAATTCCTGTATATCATTGACAAGACACCATGAGCCACTCTTGCAGCCCATCTGCACTACTCAGAGAACTTCATATCTGCCTGCACAATTACCCCCAGGTCCTTTTCATTCTCTACCAGTCAGTGTAGTACCACAGAGTTGATACGTTGCTCTGGGGTTGCTTTTTCCCATATGTAGTACTTTACATTTGTCAATATTAAACTTCATTTGCCACCTCTCTGCTCAACCTTTCCAGATACTGTTGCAGCAGCATAGCATCAGTAGTGTCCTTAACAACCCTGCCAACCTTTGTATCGTCTGCAAACTTGGACATTAAGCTTGATATACCATCATCAATATTATTTATAAATACAGAAACAATAATGGACCCAACACTGAGCCCTCCAGGGACTCCACTAATAACATTAGTCCACAATTAGCAGTGTCCATTGATTACCACTCTCTGTCTTCTCCCCTTCAACCACCCCTTTATCCATAGCAGCAATTTGCCTCCAATGCCACACTGCTCCAATTTTTGCAGCAGTCTTCCATATGCAACAGTATCAAAAGCCTTTCTAAGATCCAAGTGTATAATATCAAAGTTATTCCCTGCATCCAGTTCTTTTGTGACTGTATCATAGTATCCAATCAAATTGGTAAGGTAAGGCTTCCCCTTAACAAAACCATGCTGTGTCCGAGCATGGTTTTGTTAAGGGGAAGGAATTCCTGGAATTTTTCTGTTCCAGGAAAATTCCAGGAATTTTCCTGGAACAGAAGTTAAACTCACAAGTCTATAATTACTTGTGTTAGCCTTTGATCCTCCTTTGTGAATTGGGGTCACATTTGCACATCTCAAGTCTATGGGTACCTCCCCTGAGTTCGAGGAATCTCTCATAATTATGGCTAAGGTTTTGCTTACTTCCTTTGCTGCCTCCTTTAATATAACTGGATAGATCCCATCCACCCCAGGTGCATTTCTTGTGTTTATCTTCAACAGTTTCTCCTCCACTTTACTCTCAGTTATTACAAGATTATCCATCTTACTGCCAAAGTTTACTTCACCTCTGGCATTTCCCTTTTTGAATAAGTCCTCCTGTGTGAATGTCGATGCAAAATATTCATTTAGTTTGTTAGCTACCTGAGCAGGATCATCAACAGTTGAACCATCGATATTAAGTGGACCAATCTGATTCATCCCCTTCCTTCTGGAGTTTACATAAGTAAAGAACTCTTTGCTGTTTTTCTTTGTATCCCTTGCCAACTATTTCTCGTAATCTGCCTTCGCCGGCCTAACTTCCTTTGTAACTTGGTTACAGATCAACTTATATCTATCATAGGCTTCTGTGTCACATGTTAATTTATATGTATCCCATGCATTTTTCTTCTCTGCCATATGTCTAATTAGTTCATCTGACATC
Organism: Mastigoproctus giganteus; assembly: GCF_048544385.1. Taxonomy (NCBI): domain Eukaryota; kingdom Metazoa; phylum Arthropoda; class Arachnida; order Uropygi; family Thelyphonidae; genus Mastigoproctus; species Mastigoproctus giganteus. Next base: position 100,675,639 of record NC_143582.1, on the reverse strand, counting down.
CATTTTGGTTAAACCTTGAACAATATTTCTTAGTTGGTATGTAAAGCCTAGTAGCTTCCAAGATAAGGTCTTTGAATGCTTCCCATTTTGAATTTGCTGTTGGTAACATCATCAGTTGGTCCCACTGTATAGAATTTAAATACTGTCTCAGACCATCGTAGTTGCCTTTACGAAAGCAATAACCCTTCCCTTTACCCCCTGATGGTAGTTACCTCTTTGAGTAAATCCCACTTCAGCACACTGTGATCATTGCCACATAGTGGTTCCTTTATCTGCAGATTCTTAATGCATGAAGAATCACTACTAATAATCAAATCAAGAGTATTACTCCCTCTAGTTGCCTCCTGAACATGCTGATGTAGAAAATAATCATCTAATAAATCCACAAAAGCCTTGCTAGTGTGTGAGTGACCAACCTACAAATTCCAGTCAATATCTGGGAAATTAAAATCCCCCTTTATAAGACTCTCTGATTTACTGGCCCACTCTATTTCCCTGTACAGTTTCTTATTATACTCATCAGAGTCATTAGGCCTATAGCACTCTCCTACTCTCAATTTTGATCTCCCAATGCTTATGTCACACCAAACTGACTCGACAATGCACTGTCCAGCGATGTCAACTGGCTTCACTTCTTTTGATTTTATATGTTGCTTAACTAATAGCATAACCCCTCCTCCCTTCCTATCCTTTCTGTAGACATACTCCCCGAATTCCAGTTCTGCATTCCTTTTATCTGTGTGATACCACGTCTCTGATATCCCAACAATATCCGCCTTTGATGCTTTGAGCAATACCTCAAATTCATCAAATTTATTTACCAAACTCCTAGCATTCGTGTACACGCACGTATACCTACACCTGTTCCTATTCTTAGCTATCCTAACACAACCCATGTGTTTAATTGTACTGCAATGACTCCCAGCAGTCTCTGAAATATCCTGCATTTTGTTTTCCAGGCATCTGCTCATTCCAATAGAAGGAGTGCAAGAATCACTTTCACCTCTGCCAGTGACTACTGTTAATCTATTAGTCCTTGTATCCCTCTAAGCTAGCAGTTTTGTGACCCACCTAACACCGCCTCTGTAGCATCAGCAAATATTCTTGCACCCTTTTTATTTAAGTGTATCCCATCCCTGTAGAAGCAGTCTCTCCTGTTAACAAGTACAGACCAGGCTGAAAAAAATTCTACCCCTTGAGCCTTGCACAATCTTTCCAGGGCCGAATTGATCAACAAGGCTCTCATCATATACTCCCTCCTATCGTGTCTGGGCAGAATTGCAGACACTTTCAAATTTAACCCTAATTCACGGCTTTTTTTCAACAGTGACCTGTACTTGTTAAGTAATTCTGCCTGTCTCCTACTCTTAATATCATTAGTGCCAACGTGTACAACTATATCACCTTTTGTGCCCTTAAAAGATGATATCCGCTCTACAACGTGTTCCCCGTTTCCCTGACAATAGAGTCACCAACAACTACTAGTTCCTGTGGGACCAGCGCATTCTGCCTTGGGGGTTGCCGCTGTGTTGCGTGACCAAGTGCAAGCTCTGGAGTTGATGTGGGCAGCTGAGAGCTTGATGGGCCCCTCAATTTAGTTGCTTCGAGGGCATCCACCCTGTCCTTCAAGCTCTCATATAGGCCCATAACAATGCTGAGTTGTTGCCTGATTTCGATACACTCCTTGCATCGCGCACACACAAAGACATCCCCCATGGCAATATCATGTCCCGTACCTGAATGCTCCACAAACATCATGCAAGCAGTGCATTTTAAAAGGCTGTGATTCAGAAGGCAACTGCTCCCCTTAGTTCTCCTCTGAGCCACAGTACTTCCATTAGCCTGAGTCTTTTGCTTTGCTGTTCTGGTGTGAGTCATGATTTCGATTTAATTTCAATAAAATTTCAATTTCAGTACAAAATTATAATCCTAAACTTGTATCCCAACACAGTTATAACGCTATATATATTTTTCAGAATCAAGTATTATCTACGAGTTCCGTTTATATAACTTCCGTATCAAGTTATGTATTAATTAATTATGTTACGTTCGTAATCTAAGTTGTTATATGTATTTAGTTAAAAGTACAATTTAATTGACAACGAAGTTTAACAAGATTAATAGATTTTACTGATTAATTGACAATATTATATTATATACTATACTATACTAACGCTATCTAGTTCGGGATATAACGTTGTATCGTATAACAATAGCAGCAAGTTACGAACGGTGCGGACACTTAAGTATTAATTAACTTCCAAATCTCGCTGTCTCAATTCAGAATAAACTAACATTCTTGACTAGGTCTATAAGTTACTTATAGAAAATAATTTGATGTAACAATTGGTCAATAAAGCGGCTAAATATGGCTAAAAAACTTCTCGTTCAGTGGAGCTGCAACTTGTAACACGTGGATTTGATACCCTTACCAATACTTTTATGCAATTATAAGGCCGAGTAAAGAATAAATACACCAGATTAATCATAAAATCATAAAATGATGCTATACTACTAAATTTAAATCAAAAGTTTTAGAAAAACAATAATTTCAAATCAGTAAATAAGAAAATCCACTTAGCGGCTTTGAACACTAGGCGGCTCCCACTAGGTTTGTTTTGTACCCTGCATATTAAAATAAAATTTCAAAATCACCAGTTTCTCATGATACCACACTTACAAAAATTAAGAATTTTGAGCATACAGCATTAATAATTGTAAAAGAAAAAAAGCAATGGTGTAGTAATCATGCACGGACCAAAGATGAATATGGTTAAAACAACAAAAATAATGATGAACAAGTATGCCACAGAAAGGGATGTAATCATTGAAGGAGCAGTAATTGAAAGGCTGGATTCATATACTTATCCAGGACAAGTCAGCTGTAATAATGATAAATGGCTGGAAGTCAAGAGAAGAATAAATTTCGGCTGGATAGCATTCCACCCAAAGTAGGTGGAAATATAGTCACATACTGAGGAGCAATATCCCAATTTGCTTGAAATGTAAAATAATGACCCAATCTATACTCCCCACCATGCCTTATGGAAGAAACTTGGGCACTCACCAAAAGAATGGAAAAGAAGCTGAAAACTACACGTCAAAGAACTGAACAAATTATATTAGGAATCAGACTGTGATAGATAAGAAGAGAAACACATGGATTTCGGCAGCAAACACACAAAAAAAGACATTCTTATCAAAACTAAAAAACTGAAATGTACTTGGGCAGGACACATAGCTGGAAGACATGATGACAGATGGACTAAGAAAATAACAGAATGTTACCCAAGAGGAGCTAAAAGAAAACCTGAAAAACAACAATGGAGATGGACAGATGAAATTCACGCGTTCGTGGGATGGCCATTACACAAAACAGAAGGAACTGGAAAGTTGCTGGGAATTCTTCATCCTGGCAGTGCATGATGGATTCCACTTCGGATGTCTCACGTCAAAATGTATCTATCTTATTAAGGAAGCCATCTATGCAGGAATTCTTATTGATTGGAAATCAAGTGTACAAATTATACCAAAATAAGTAATAACCAGGCTAACTTTTTGCCTCTCCTAAACAGGTGAAGGCAGTATGTTAGCCTGATAAAACAGCAAGCAAAGTGCAGAAGTTGCCAACCTACAACTGAATCCCATAGCAAATGGAAACAGTCTTATCAAATCTTAGGGATATATGGGGAGCACTATTAGCATTAGTAAAGGCACGTGATGCAAGAAAGCAAGCTTATATAGTATCAGACAAAAAAAAAAAAAAAACCTTCAAAATTCACACATTCACTCGCTCCAGATGTTTCTCTAGTTTCTGCCTTGAATCTATTTAAGCTATCAACTTCTACGACAGATGGAAGTTTATTCCAGCAATCAACCACCCACTGGATAAAGGCAAACTTCCACACATCTATTCTACAACTGTCTTTCCTCAATTTCAATTTATACCCTCTCAGGCGATTATTCTGAGCAACATCAGCAGAATTCCAGATTCCATCAGCATTGAGCATGCTCAAACCATTCAATGCTTTATACACCTAAAGCAGATCGTCTCCAGACACTAATTTGCAAAACTTAAGCCTTTCTTTGAAAGAGCAACCCTTTGTTCCATTCACTTAATCTTGTTGCCCTTCTCTATACTCATTCCAGCAGCTCTACATCCTTCTTAAAATGAGGCTGCCAGACATGCATACAGTACTTAAGGTGTGGCCTCACCATTGGCTTATACAAGGGAATAATCACCTCCTTATCCCTGCTAGAAATATTCCTATATATCATTGACAAGACACCATGAGCTACTCTTGAAGACCATGTGCACTGCTCAGAATACATCATATCAGCCTGAACAGTTACTCCCAGGGCCTTTCCATTCTCAACCACTATTAATTGTGTTGTACCACAATTAATACATTATTTTGGGGTTACTGCTTCCTACATGCAGTACATTACATTTGTCAATGTTAAACTTCAGTTGCCACCTCTCACAGCCCATATGCTCAACTTTTCTAGATCCTGTTGCAGTAGTGTACTGTCATTAGTGTCATCAACAACCCTGCCGACCTTCGTATCATCTGCAAATTTGGACATTAAGCCTGATATACCATCATTAATAAATACAGAAAACAACAATGGACCCAACACTGAACCCTGGGATACTTCATTAATAACATTAGTCCATGAAGAGCAGCGTCCCTTGATTACAACTCTCTAGGCGCCTCTGTACCCAGGTGGGCAGGAGCAGCAGAGCGTAGCACACACTTCTTGATTAGACCGGGGTTCGAGCCTGTGACCACCAAATACGGAGGATGCGGAAAGATCAGGGAATGACCACTGCACATCCCCAGAGCAATATGGCCTTAGTTGCTAATGCTCCAAATAACAAACAAACAACACTCTTGTCTTCTCCCACTCAACCATCCCTTTATCCATAGCAGCAGTTTTCCGCCAGTGCCACAGTGCTCCAATTTGTGCAGCAGTCTTCAATGTGCAACAGTATCAAAAGCCTTTCTAAGATCCAAATATATGATAACAAAATTATTCTTTGCATCCAGTTCCTTTGTGACCACATCATAGTATCCAGACAAGTATTCCCCTTAACAAACCCGTGCTGTGTCCGAGCTATAATTGAAGTTTTGTCTAGATGATCCTGCAGTACTCCTTTTTAAACAGCACCACTATTAATTTCCCCAGAACAGAAGTTAAACAAACAAGTCTGTAACAAGTCAAAGGGTGACAAGACTAAAACAGGTCTTGTCACCCTTTGATCCTCCTTTGTGAACTGGAGTCATATTTGCACATCTCCGGTCCAAGGGTACCTCCCCTGAGTCCAATGAAGGTCTCATAATTATGGCTAAGGGTTTGCTTACTTCCTTTGTCGCCTCCTGTAATATAAGTGGATAAATCCCCTCTACCCCAGGTGTCTTTTTTATGTTTATCTTCAATAATTTCTCCTCCACTTTGCTCTCAGTTATTAAAAAATCTTTTAACTCACTACCATAGTTTAACACACCTCTGGTATTCTGCTCCTTGAATAACTCCTCATGTGTAAATGTAGATGCAAAATACTCATTCAGTTTGTTAGCTACCTGAGCAACAGTTGAACCATCAATATCAAGTGGACCAATCTGATTCATAGAAGGAAGCTTCTAGAGTTTACATAAGTAAAGAACACTTTGCTGGTTTTCTTTGCATCCTTTGTGACTTGGTTACAAAGGATGCAAAGATGGCTTTATGTTGCTAATGCTCCTAAAAACCAAATAACAACAACAACAGATGAACTTGTATCTATCATAGGTTTCCGTGTCACCTGTTAATTTATATGTATCCCATGCATTTTTCTTCTCTGCCACATGTCTCATTAGTTCATCTAGCATCCATTTAGGCCTAAATCTTGAACAATATTTCTTAGTGGTATGAAAAACCCAGTAGCTTCTCACTCACACACTTGCTAGTGTGTGAGTGACCAACCCACAAATTCATTAATATCTGGGAAATTAAAAATTCCCCATTATAAGACACTCCTGGCCTATTTCTCTGTATAGTTGTTTATTATACTCATCAGAGTCATTAGGCCTATAACACACTCCTACTTTCAAATTTGCTTTCCCAGTGCTTAGGTCACACCAAACTGACTTGACACTGCCCTGTCCAGCCATGTTGATTGCCTGTACTTCCTTGGATTTTGTGTTTCTTAACTAATAGCATAACCCCTCCTCCCTTTATATCCTTCCTGTACTCATTGTACTTCCCAAATTCCATTTCTGCATTCCTTATATCTGTGTGTCACCACATCTCTGAAATCCCAACAATATCTATCTTTGATCGAAAATTATTTCTTGACTGAATGTCTAAGAGATATGAATAAATGATGCTTTCATACTACCTCTGGGTAGTAGAAACGATGAAAGTGCCATACCCATGCATAAACAACCTCTTTCATACTCTTAGACATCAGCCAAGAAATATTTTTTGATTAAACCAAGCACACCATCAAGCATCTCTCATATTACGGAGTTATACTTCATAACTGGCTTTTCATTATGGGAACAGGGTACCTGCCAACCCACCGATGACGAAGCCAACCAGCTTCGAAACGGTGGTGGTGCCCATCTGAGAATAAGTAGCAGTAATCTTCTCTACCTGTGAAGTGTTAGTTATTCGAAGTAGTGCAATACGCAGGCAAATCGTTGTGAAGGTGTTCACAATACGACATGAATAAACGATACATTCATACTACCTGGGTAGTAGAAATGATGGAAGTACCATACCATGCATAAACAACCTCTTTCATCTGCCTTTTACATTTTGACCAACACCTCAAATTATCAAACTCCTAGCATTGGTGTACACGCAAGTATACATGAACCTGTTCCTATTCTTAACTACCCTAACACAGTCCAGATATTTACTTGTTCTGCAATGACACCCGGCAGTCTCTGAAATCCCCTGCACCTTTTTTGAAGGCTGCTGCTCATTCCAGTAGAAGTACAAGAATCACTTTCGTCTCTTCCTGCGGCTACTGTTAATCTATTAGTCCGTGTACCCCTCCCCCCCCAAGCTAACAGTTTTCCGACTCAACTAACACTGCCTCGATAGCATCAGAAAATATTCTTACACCCTTTCTATGTAAGTGTATCCCATCCCTGTAGAAGCAGTCTCTCCTGTTAACAAGCACAGACCAGGCTGAGAAAAATTCTACTTCTTGGGTCTTGCACAATCTTTCCAGGGCCGAATTGATCGACAAGGTTTTCATCATATACTCCCTCCTGTCATGTCTGGGCAGAATTGCAGACACTTTAAAAATCAACACTAACACATGGCTTTTTTTCAACATTGACCTGTACTTGTTAAGTAATTCCACCAGTCTCCTACTCTTAATATCATTAGTGCCAATGTGTACAACAATATCACCTCTTGTGCCCTTAAAAGATGAGCCAATGTCCCTTATTAGTAGAATGCTGGCAGAGAGCCAGACTAATATTGGCAGCCAGTGGCCTGCTAGTCTTCCTCTTTGTTACCCTAGGGAATGGACAGACAATGCAACCCAAACAAATATAGTTTGGAAACTCAGACCAAATTGGCTTTGGCAGAAACTGTAATGGCTGCAAGAGGTACTAAAGAATGTAGAAAACCATAATGGATACCCAGATGTCACCAGTACTCAAAATCAATATCATTCCAATCATCCATAACCTTCTAATTTGAAGTTTTAATGAACCATTCTGATGTTTCGTTAATAAAGTTTTTATTACAAAAACTTTTATCAAGCATCAGGCAAGGCAACCATGCTCCTATAGATTGATAAAAAATGTGGGGATAATGAAGATGATGATGGGAATGTGCAAACTCACCCCCACAGCCCAATTAATCTTGGATTGTGGGGTGGGTAATATAATCTTCAACAACACTCGTAAATAGAAACAACATGTTGTGCCAATATTGCAGTTTCCCCATTGCTGGGATGCCAGATTAAGTAGAAATTCCACTGCCAGCTTCTTAGGTTGATCAGCTGAGACATTGTTCAGCTGGTGTCACAGTTACGGGCGAGTCAGTAGATGCCACACCATATTCTTGTGTGTACATTTTGGCATGAAACTCGCCTAAAACTGTCGCCTCATGATCTCACCAAGGGATCTGGGCTTCAAAAATCCACCACTGTTTGCACAATTCAGTGTGTGTGTGGGGGGGGGGGGAGAATTACATAATTTGAACACCTTTTAAGTTAAGATTACAGGCAATGAGTGGAACAGCTTTTAAGTTAAAATTACAAGCAATGAGTGGAACAGCTTCTGAATTAAGATTACAGGCAATGAGTAGACCAGGTACATGTGGTGTAAAAAGGATGCACTGGAGTATGTCTTATGGCTTGTGACTAATAACATCAGAGTAGGTGGCCACTATTATCGAGGAGGACTTAAAAACTAATAATAACTGTACATTAACCAAGATACGCTTAATTCAAAATTTATTGTAATACGCAATTCAGAAACAGACCTCCAAACAGCCCACTAGGCAATATTATGCCAATCCTGCTCCACTTATGAGTCAAGAAAGCCAATAAAATACACCATTCAGCTGACTCAACTATTAAACTAATTTAAGCATTGAGCAACAAGCCAATGTGGACTAACCACTGCTGTAGACAAGTGAATCCTAAGAGCATGATTACCAAACACAGATGACATCCCTGTTTGCATCACACAACAAAAAACCTCAGGAATAGCACACAATCCTCTAGCACAGTGGTTTTAAACTGGGGTGCCACAACAATGTTCCAGGAGTGCCACATAATTTGGGTTTAAGTTACTTAAAAACATTTTTTTTTTTTTTTAATTTATATATTTATTTCATTATGAAAAGGTGTACGGTATCTATTTAATTTTATGATGATCTATGATTGACGTTTATTTATTACAATAAAGAATAAAATTATATAAGTACAGTATATATAATTTGTATTATGAATTGTAATTTTGTTTATAGTTATATTATTGTAATAAATACATAATATATATATTTTTTAAGATTAGTTGAGTATGGGTTCCACAAAATAAAATAAATTACTTAGGGGTACCATTATTAAAAAAAGGTTGAAAACCACTGCTCTAGCAAGATAGGTAGTGCTGTGAGTAATTCCATGGCTTATGACATTGAAAATATTTTACCAAAATATTCAGGGTATTAAAACCCAAAAACATATGAACAGCTCACAGAGCAATCACGTGATTTTTTCTGAAAGAAACATAAGTAAGAAAAGACTTTCGCATTAGCATTAGTACAGGCATATGATGAAAGACAGCAAACTTATACAGCATCAGCCAAAAAAAAAAAGAAAAAAAAAAGCACTTCCCATTTCACCCATCCATTTCCAAATGTTGACTAGTTCTACCTTAAATTTATTTAAGCTATCAGCTTCCATGACAGATGGAAGTTTATTCCAGCAATCAACCACCCGCTGGCTAAAGGAAAATTTCTGCATATCTATTCGACAACTGTCTTTCCTCAATTTCAGTTTATGCCCCCTCAGGTTTGTAATCTGAGAAAGTGAAAGAATCCCATCAGCATTGAGCCTTCTCAATCCATTCAAATGCCTTATAGACCTCAATCAGATCGCATCACAGGTGCCTAGTCTCCAGGTGCTGCAATTTGCAGAACTTGAGCCTTTCTTCATAAGAGCACCCCTTTGTTCCCTCAACAGCCCTGTTGCCCTTCTCTGTACTCATTCTAGTAACTCCACATCCTTCTAAAATGAGGCTTCCAGACCTTTACGCACTACTCAAGGTATGGCCTGACCATTCCCTTATACAAGAAGGTAATCATCTCCTTATAACTGCTCACAAAATTCCTGTATATCATTGGCAACATCCCATGACTTACTCGGGCAGCATGTCTGCACTGCTCAGAAAACTTCATATCTGACTACACAATTACCCCCAGGTCTCTTTCAGTTTCCACTACCCTGAGCTGGTGCCTCCGTAGCCAGGTGGGAAGGAGCAGCAGTCCGTAGCACACGCTTCTTGATTAGACCGGGGTTCGAGCCCGTCACCACCAAATACGGAGGATGCGGAAAGGTCAGGGAATGACCACCGCATATCCCGGAGCAATATGGCCTTAGTTGCTAATGCTCCTAAAAACCAAATAACATAACTACCCTGAGTGTAACACCACCCAGTTAGCATTGTCAACTGGGTGGTGTTACACTCAGGGTAGTGGAAATACAGTACTTTGCATTTGCCAATGTTAAACTTTAGTTACCACTTCTCAGTCCATCTGCCCAACTTTTCCAGATCCTGTTGCAGCAGCATACGGTCATTACTGTTATTAACAACCATGCCAACCTTTTTATCATCTGCAAACTTTGACATTAAGTCTGATATACCTTCATCAATAATTGACAAATACACAAACAACAATGGCCCAACTTGGACCTCTGGGGATTTCCACTAATAACATTAGTCCACGAAGAGCAGTGTCCATTGCTTACTATCTGTCTTCTCCCACTCAACCATCCTTTTATCCATTCTAGCAACTTGCCCTTAATGCCATACTGCTCTAATTTGAACAGTAGTCTTCCTTGTGCAACAGTAGCAAAAGCTTTCTTAAAATACAAGTACAGTCGATTCCGGTTATTTGGGACACATCGGGACTAGTGCATTTTGGCCCGATTAAGCGGCTTCCCCAATTATCCGAAGTTTCACGTAAATAGTTAAAAATACAATGTAAGCCCTCCACCCCTTTTACGGTTGGTTCAATGTACAATAAAATCACGTTACGACGAACTCACCATAGTAAAGTACCGTTCACTATACGACGTGTAGTAAGCGCCGGTCATTGTGATCATGTTTGTGAATTGAATTTTAATTCTATTAAACAGCGATTCTAATTAGCGAAAAAAGGAGGAATATTATCCACAGGCTATAAAAGTAAAGATATATTAAGCACAAATTTACCCTTTATTACCTTACCAATTAAAAAATTAATTGATACTTGAAATTCGGAAGAATATACATGATAATCGGAATAATTAATAACGTACTGTAATATGTACATACTAACTAAACTACTTGACATTTGTGGGTGGGGGTTAAAATTTAAAACAGTAAAAAGTTAAGCAATCAATAACAAAAAACACGGCACACACAAATTGCAAGTAACACGAGCGCAAGTGAGAATGGACTAACAAATTGCGAAGCTTTAAAAATAGGAATGAAGAGAAGATCCTGAAAATTATTTTTTTCATATATTACTGAAGGTTCCATAGAAGTGTAAACACATTTTACCATAATAACCCACAGAATTCCAGCTGTTGGTATTATCGTAAATTCAATACGATCGAGTTTACTCTCAGTTTATGATAGATTTCACTAACACAAAATAAACAGGTGACTGCTAATTGTTTTTGTTTTATGGTTGTGACCACTACCTAGAAACCTTCCTTCTGATCAACGATCACCAGTATGGATTCCATCAGTGTCGATCCACTGGTGATATTCTGGCTTATGTTACCCATATATGGACAAATTCAAAGGAAAAGTTTGGTGAAACACAAGTAGTTGCTCTTCACATCTCAAAGGCTTTCGATCGTGTTTGGCATAAAGGTCTCCTAAACAAGCTTCCATCTTACAGTTTGCCAACTGTTTTTAGCAATTGGTTATCCAGTTTTCTCTCTGATCGCTCACTGAGGGTGGTGGTAGATGGCTCTCTGTCTTCTAACTTCTCCACTAATGCCGGTGTGTCCCAAGGTTCAGTTCTTTCCCCCACTCTTTTCCTCTTGTATATCAATGACCTTCTTCCATTGACTGGAAATCCTATCCATAGTTTTGCCGATGATAGCACATTGCATTCCACTTTGCATTTTGAAAAACCCTGCCCTGCTCGATCAACTTCAACTTCTCCAAAATCTGCTACCAATTCCTTAAATGCCGATCTTCAGGTAATTCTCCAGTGGGGCAAAGACAACTTAGTTGATTTGAACCCTTCTAAAACTCAATCTTGTCTTATATCTAGCAAAAAGGATTCTTCTGCTCCTATGCTTATCTCTAGTGATACTCCGATTTCTAGACAAAATGATATGTCTCTTTTGGGGATTACCCTGACTTCTAATCTCTCTTGGCACAAGCAAATTACAAATATTGCTTCCTCTGCATCTAAAAAAACTTGGTTTTCTCTTTCGCTCTCAGCGTTACTTTTCTTCCAAACAGCTGCTCACTCTGTATAAATCGCAAATCCGCCCTGCCATGGAATATTGTTCCCACATCTGGGGGGTGGTGCCCCCAAAACCCCTCTCAGGCTTCTTGGTTCCATTTAGAAGAGGGCAGTTAAGTTAATTAATGATTCATCTCTAACAGAGTCTCCCCACTCTGTCTCATAGATGTACTGTTTCTGCTGCATGCCTCTTCTACACATACTTCCATGGGCACTGTTCTTCTGAATTGGCTTCTATAATTCCTGCTATCTCTTTCAAAACAGTCTGAACATGTGCCGCCAACATCCATTTACTGTCCAACTTCAAACTCACAGAACCAATTTTTCATCTTCCTTGTTTATTCATTCAACTGAAAATTATAGTCTACAGAAGTTCAAGTCCAATGTCAACAAATATCTTCTTTCATCTTCTCAACTTCAAACCCAAGCACGGTACTAAGTACTATAGGTTCTAATACCTCTCGTGGTTGGGGTTTACATAAAAGAAAAAAAAAAAAGGATGTGATCCATCCCAGGTGCCTTTCAAATATTTAACTTCAGCAATTTCTCCTCCACTTTGCTCTCAGTTATTAAAAAATCATTTAGCTTGCCTGCCAGAGTTTAAGAAACTTCTGTCATTCTGCTCTCCAATAACTCCTCATGTTCATGCAAAATATCATGTAGTTTGGCAGCTATCTGAGATTGATCGTCTACAGTAAAACCATTGATATCAAATAGACCAATCTGATTCATCTCTTTCCGTCCTTCTAGAGTTTTACTTAAAGAAGTTTTTACTATTTTTCTTTGCATCCTTTGCCAAAGATTTCCCATAATGTTCCTTTGCATTAAGAGTAAGAGATCTGCAGATTTACTCAAGTACAGGCCAATGTTGAAAAAAAAGTCGCTAGTTAGGGCTGATTGTGAAAGTGTCTGCAATTCTGCCCAGACACGATAGGAGGCAGTATATGATGAGAGCCTTGTCAATCAATTCAGCCCTGGAGTGATTGTGCAAGGCTCATGTGGTAGAATTTTTTTCAGCCTGGACTGTGTTTGTTGACAGGAGAAACTGCTTCTGCAGGGATGGGATACACTTAAATAGAAAGGGTGCAAGAATATTTGCTAATGCTATCCAGGTGGTGTTAGGTGGGTCAGAAAACTGCTAGGTTGGGAGTATACACAGACTAAAAGGTTAACAGTGGCCACAGGCAGAGGCAAAAGTGATACTTGCACTGCTTATATTAGAATGAGCAGCAGCATTAAAAACGAGGCAATGTAGATTTCCAGGAATCTCTGGAGTCATAGTGGAACAAATAAATGGGCTGTGTTAGCGTAACTAAGAGTTGAAACAGGGCATGTATACTTGTATGTACTCCAATGCTAGGAGTATAGTTAATAAATTTGATGAGCTTGAAGTGCTAGTCAAAACATCAAAGGCAGATATTGTTGGGATATCAGAGACATGGTGTCACACAGATATAAGCAGGGCAGAATTGGAATTTGGTGAGTACAATGTGTACAGGAAGGACAGGAAAATAGGAGAGGTTATGCTGTTAGTTAAGAAACACATAAAATCTAAGGAAGTGCATTCAATTGATGTTGGTGGAGAATGCAATGTTGAGTCTGTTTGGTGTGACATAAGACCTGGGAAAGGAAAAATGTGATTAGGTGTGTGTTATAGGCCTAATGAATCTGATGAGTATAATGAGTCATTGTGCAGAGAAATAGTGGGCCAGTAAATCAGAATGTCTTATAATAGGGGATTTAACTTTCCAGATATTGACTGGACCTTGTGGATTGGCCATTCGCACCTAGCAAGACTTTTGTGGATTTATTGGATGATTGTTTTCTACAACAGCATGTTCGAGAGACAACCAGAGGGAGTAATACTCTTGATCTGATTATCAGCAGTGATTATTCATGCATTAAGAATTTGCTGATAAAGGATTTTTTTTTTTTTTTTGTTGTTGTTGTTGGCGCATTGGCTTCTGTGGCCATAATGCACCTCCCAAAGTTTTTTGCATTTCACTGTGATCCAAGCCCGAGGCAGGATTCGAACCCAGGCAGGCAGTTTACCCACCTGGCTAGCCCAGTCGGTGCAGATAAAGGAACCACGGGGTGACAGTGATCACAATGCACTGATATGGGACTGATAGTTAAAGATGTAACTACCATCAAGGCTAAGGGACTTAATCTTGGAGGCAACTAGGCTTTTCAATCCAACTACGAAATAATGTTCAAGCCTAAATGGATGTCAGATGAATTAATGATGCTTGTGGCAGAGAAGAAAAATGTATGGGATGCAATTAAATTATCAGGTGACACAGAAGTCTATGGCAGATATAAGCTTGACTGTAATCAAGTCACAAAGGAGCTCAGGCAGGCAAAGGCAGATTACGAGAAATCTTTGGGCAAAGAATGAAAAGAAAAACAGCAAAGAATTCTTTACTTATGTAAACTCTAGAAAGAAAGAGATGAATCAGATTAGACCAGTTAACATAGATAGATTGACTACTGATGAACATGATCAGGTAGCTGATAAACTGACTGAGTATTTTGCATCTACATTCACACATTAGCAGTTATTCAATGAGGGGAATGCCAGAAGTTTATCAAACTCTAACAGGGAGCTAAGTGATTTTGTAATAACTGAGAGAAAAGTGGAGGAGAAATTGTTGAAGTTAAACATAAGGACATCTTTCTTGCTGTTATCCCTTTCTGGCTGCTTTCTTGGTAAGAGCAAGAAAGGCTTAAATTCTGCAAATTGCTGCACCTGGAGATCTGATTGTAGGCACCTGAAAGGTGATCTGATTGTGGTGTATAAGGCCTTGAATGGGTTGAGCAAGCTTGAATGCTGATGGGATTCTTCCTCTTGCTCAGTTACCTGAAGGGGCATATTTTCAAATTGAGGAAAGAGTTGTAGAATAGATGTGTGGAAATTTGCCTTTCGCCAGCGGGTAGTTAATTGGTGAAATGGACTTCCATCTTTTGTGGTGGAAGTTGATAGCCAAAATAAATTGAAGGCTGAGCTGGACCACCGAATGGAGGTGTATAATGGGAGGTGTTTTTTTTTTTTTTTTTTTTTTGGCTCAAGGTGCATAAGCTTGTTTTCTTGAATCATCTGTCTCTGCTAATGCTTGCCTAACCTCCTTTGTCACCTGATTACAGACTATCTTATATATACCGTAGGCATCTGTGTCTCCCGATAATTTATATGCGTCCCACACATTTTTCTTCTCTGCCACAGGTCTCATTAGTTGCTTGAACAGTATTTCATAGTTGAACTGTATTTCTTAATTGGTATGAAAAGCCTAGTAGCTTCCAAGATTAATTCCTTGAATACTTCCCATTTAGAATTTGTTGTTGGTAACATCATTCAGTTGGTCCTGCTGTATAGAATTTAAAAATTGTCTGAGACCACTGTAGTTACCTTTATGAAAGCAAAAACCCTTATCCTTTCCCATGATGGTAGTTACATCTTTAAGTAGATCCCATATCAGTACACTGTGATCACTGCCACCTAGTGGTTTCTTTATCTGCAAATTCTTATTGCATGAATAATCTCTGTTGATAATCAGATCAAGAGTATTATTCTCTCTAGTTGTCTCTCAAACATGCTTCTGTAGAAAACAATCATCCAATAAATCCACAAAAGTCTTGCTAGTGTGCGAATGATCAAGCCACAAGTTCCAGTCTATATCTTGGAGGGTAAAATCCCCCATTATGATTTACAGGCTCACTCTATTTCTCTGTAGAGTTGTTCATTAGCATTAGCAGAGGCATACAATGCAAGAAAGCAAGCTTATGCAGCATCAGCCAAAAAATAAAAAATAAATAAAACCATCCCATTTCACCCGTCCATTCATTCCAAATGCCTGTCAAGCTCAGCCTTAAATTTATTTAGGATATCAACTTCCAAAACAAAAGATAGGTCTGTTCCACCAATCAAC
This sequence comes from Mastigoproctus giganteus, assembly GCF_048544385.1. Taxonomy (NCBI): domain Eukaryota; kingdom Metazoa; phylum Arthropoda; class Arachnida; order Uropygi; family Thelyphonidae; genus Mastigoproctus; species Mastigoproctus giganteus. Next base: position 100,659,509 of record NC_143582.1, on the reverse strand, counting down.
CACCCGCTGGCTAAAAGCAAATTTCCGCACATCTATTCTACAACTGTCTTTCCTCAATTTGAATCTATGCCCCCTCATCTCAGCAAGAGGAAGATTCTCATCAGCATTCAGCTTGCTCAACCCATTCAAGGCCTTATACACCTCAATCAGATCATTTCACAAGTGCCTCCAGGTGCTGCAATTTGTAGAACTTAAGCCTTTCTTGGTAAGGCACCCCTTTGTTCCCCTTAGCAATCTTGTTGCCCTTCTTTGTACTCGTTCTAGCAACTCTACATCCTTCCTAAAATGAGGCATCCAGACCTGTACACAGTACTCTGGGAGTGTCCTGATCATTGCCTTGTACAACAGGATAATCACATCCTTGTCTCTACTTGCAAAATTCCTATATATCATTGACAAGACTGCATGACTTGCCCTGGCAGCCCGTCTGCAATGCTCAGTGAAATTCATATTTGACTGCACAATTACCCTGATGTTTTTTTTCACTTTCCACTTCCCTGAGTGTAGTACCACACAGTTAGTACATTTCTCTTGGGTTATTGCTACCCATATGCAGTACTTTGCATTTGTCAATGTTAAACTTTAGTTGCCACTTCTCAGCCCATTTGTCCAATTTATCTAGATCCAGTATGATAACACCACACCGACTGTGCAGTAACTGAATCAGACCCACGGTTCAGTTTATGGTGAATCAAAACGCAGCATTCACACGCATCACAGTATATCTCATTTTGGATCTAACAAGAGTGTAGTTACCAACTTCACTCTTAGAATCGCCATGTATTGGTGATGCATTTGCACTTCTCCAGTCCAAAGGAATCTCCGCTGAGTGCAAAGATGCCCTCGTAATTCAAGGGTTTAGTGTTAAATGTTAACTATAAAATCATTTTATAGTAAATGTTTTTGTAATTAACCAAGAAAAATCACTTGACATTTTTTTGGTTTACAGGAAATCTGCTTATAGCCAAAGCTAACTTGTAAAGTACTAGAGATACGGCTGCGTGACATAATATGCATTGTTATTTGTATAAAATAAAACTAAAGTTGTGTCAAAACAAAAATGCAATTTTGTAGTTAACATTGTTTGACCCTAAACCCTCGAATTAAACCCAATGGTAAAATACGCTCACTTGCAGTCTCCCTCAAAACTACCGGGTATAGCCCATCAACTCCAGGAGTCTTGCTTTTATGCTCAAACGTTTTTCCGATAAACAATCATATGTAATTACGAAATCACTAATTTCATATGGCTCAGCCTCTTCTCAGCATGAAGGGTCTTTCATCAATAAAGACCGATGCAAAATACCTATTGAATTCACCTGCAACCTCAGGTGGGTTATGTAAGGATTTCCCACACCCAGTGCTCAAGTGTCTGATTTGATTTGATTTCTTTGTTGTAGTCACATAAATGAAAAATTCCTTTTCTCCATTCTTTTCTCTCTGAGCCAATGCTTTCTCATATGCAGCCTTGGCCTTCCCCGACCTTATTTGTGGTACTATTACATGGACATGTGTTTTTGTAAAAGGCAGCTCCTAGAACAATATCAGTTCAATTCTGCCTTGTATCTCTATGAAGAACAGCACCACTACAAATGGCCAGATATGTGGGTAATGTAGGTTTGTGTGTGTTCTGTTGTGTTTTTCTGGCCACTTGGCTACCCAGAAGCATCAGTCACCTGAAGAGATGGTTCTGGGTACTCGTCCACACCAAGGGACGATGGGCCAGTTCGAATAGAGTGGGCCAGTTCCAAATACCATCTCAATTCGAGATTCTGACCCACCTGATATTGCCAAAAGGTGGGTCAGATTCCTCTGGGGGGCCTACTCCAGAGGAATAAAAAAAAAAAGTTCTCGTGGCATGTAAAAAAAAAAAAGAGAGAGAAAAGAGAAGAGACTCCTGCTGGCCTAATCCAGAAGGAGGAAAATTTTTTTTTTTTTTTTTCATTTATACGTTACAAAATTGTACAAGCACAGTAAACTAAATACAGCTCTACAGCTACAAATCGAAATAAATTTAAATGTAGCTAAAACATTCTCAATAAAGAACATACATACGTCAGCATCGCTTGCCATAAACCTCCAGTTTATAACCAAAGTTTTACCAGAAAGAAAAGATCTGAATTCAGTTTTTGTTTTACTAACCTGGCTAACATTCAATAATGCTATGAGGAATGTTTAAAGTACCAAGTGTAACTTGGGATAGCTTTTTATATTTCAAGCTTCTTTGTGCTTCTCAGTTCCCCATCCAAGGACCATTGTACACCAATTCTTTCATAACAGTCTTCAGTAGCTTCTCACAATGAAACTGACAGAATGGATCTGTAAAGCATCTATTTCTTTATTTTTAACATCAAGAAGCACTTGAGATGTCCATAATAAATTTCAAATTTAAAAATGATACACTGCCAATTGAATCAGTTTGTGCTAACTCAACGTTTATAAAAACATGTGTTCCATGGAAACTTGTGGCCCATGTAGTCACATGCAGGGAAAAAGCACTTTTTCACTGAACAAAAGAACAGAATCTTCTCCTCTTAGTTTTGACTCTCCATAACCTTAGTAGAAATGCGATGAGCAAGTCAGAATTATCATTCTGGTTTAGTCTGTTGTGCTATCAATTTCTAAGATGGAATTAATTTGAAAATTGTAGGTAAAATAAATATGCACATAACTTTTGTTATGTGCATAACAAAATATTGCCAGGAAAAATTACCTCAGTACAACCGCAGTCAGTTTGGATTTTCAAACATTAGCATAAATTTAAAAGAAAGAAGCAAATTGCCTTATTAAGCCAGAATTGAGAAATATAAATGGACTTCTGCAAGAAGAGAATAAAATGCCTAGAATTCAGAAGTTCATAAAATTCAGAAGTTCATTTTCTTGAATTCATAGATTTTTCTTTAAAAGCTTTTGGATCGTAAAATGGATTTGAATATTGAGTTAGTACTACCCATTAGTGATTGCTTGTTGTACTTTTCAATTTCATAACTCTTAAAAGCGTTCATATTGCTTTCTCACTCACTTCTAACTTCTTTAAACAGGCTTGTCAAAGTCTATTTAAAGAAGTTATATATATTCTTCCAGTCTAGTTAAACATTTATCCAAAGATAGAATATATATATACCACTAATGTTAACTTTTTATATTATTTTTCTAATTTATTTTAATATATATTTCAGTAATTTTTATTTCTCTATTTAATTTTTGGATTAATTTGATCATATATATATATACACATATATAGACAAATGTTAACACAGTTTAATATTTTTGATTTAATACTTTGTTTGCTTTCTTTGTTATTCGGTAACTTAATTATTTTTATCAATATTACACACACACACACACATATATATATATATATATATATATATATATACACACACACACACACACACACATTTGAATATATGTATATTCAAAGTGTTCTATTAATTTAACACTATAGTACTTAAGATAATTTAATTTAGTCTATAAGTGGCATTAATGCTAATGTATATAATTAGTCATTATAAGCACGTGAAATTCGATATTAACACGTTGAGTGCCAAGGCTTATTTGGGTAAACTGGTGTCCATCGCCAGTTTTGAGTTAAGCATGCTAAATTATTCAAAACACAAATTATTAGCATTAGCATTAGTAGAGGCATTTGATGCAAGAAAGCAAGCTTATGCAGCATCAGCCAAAAAAAAAAAAAAAAAAACCACTTCCACTTCACCCCTCTGTTCATTCAAAATACCTGTCCAGCTGAGCCTTAAACTTATTTAGGCTATCAACTTCCACGACAAGGGATGGAAGTCTGTTCCACCAACCAACCACCCGCTGGCTAAAGGCCAATTTCCGCACGTATATCCTACATCTGTCTTTCCTCAATTTGAGTTTATGCCCTCTCAGGTGATTATTCTGAGCGAGAGGAAGAATCCCATCACCATTGAGCATGCTCAAACCAATCAACGCTTTATACACCTCTATCAGATCACCTCGCTGGTGCCTAGTCTCCAGACACTGTAATTTGCAAAATTTAAGCCTTTCTTCGTAAGAGCACCCTTTGTTCCATTCACTAATCTTGTTGCCCTTTTCTGTACTCGTTCCAGCAGCTCTACATCCTTCTTGAAATGAGGCCTCCAGACCTGTATACAGTACTCTAGGTGTGGTCTGACCATTGCCTTATACAAGGGAATAATCACCTCCTTATCGCTGCTAGAAAAATTCCTATATATCATTGACAATACACCATGAGCTACTCTTGCAGCCCGTCTGCACTGCTCAGAGAACTTCATATCTGCCTGCACAACCACCCCCAGGTCCCTTTCATTCTCTACCACTGTCAGTGTAGTACCACAGAGTTGATACTCTGGGGTTGCTGTTTCCCATGTGTAGTACTTTACATTTGTCAATGTTAAACTTCATTTGCCACCTCTCGGCCCATCTGCTCAACCTTTCCAGATCCTGTTGCAGCAGCATAGTGTCAGTAGTGTCCTTGACAACCCTGCCTACCTTTGTATCATCTGCAAACTTTGACATTAAGCTTGATATACCATCATCAATATCATTTATGAATACAGAAAACAATAATGGACCCAACACTGAGCCCTGAGGGACTCCACTTATAACATTAGTCCACGACAAGCAGTGTCCATTGATTACCACTCTCTGTCTTCTCCCCCTCAGCCACAGCAGCAATTTGCCTCCAATGTCACACTGCTCCAATTTGTGCAGCAGTCTTCCATGTGCAACAGTATCAAAAGCCTTTCTAAGATCCAAGTATATAATATCAAAGTTATTCCCTGCATCCAGTTCCTTTGTGACTGCATCATAGTATCCAATCAAATTGGTCAGGCAAGACTTCCACTTAACAAAACCATGCTGTGTCTGAGCTATAACTGAAGTCTTATCTAAATGATCCTGCAGTGCTTCTTTAACTAGTGCCTCCATTAATTTTCCAGGAACAGAAGTTAAACTCACAGGTCTATAATTACTTGTGTCAGCCTTTGATCCTCCTTTGTGAATTGGGGTCACATTTGCACATCTCCAGTCTGTGGATACCTCCCCTGAGTCCAAGGAAGCTCTCATAATTATGGCTAAGGGTTTGCTTACTTCCTCCTTTAATATAACTGGATAGATCCCATCCACCCCGGGTGCCTTTCTTGTGTTTATCTTCAACAATTTCTCCTCCACTTTACTCTCAGTTATTACAAGATTCTCTAGCTTACTGCTAGAGTTGAATACACCTCTGGCTTTCCCCTCGCTAAATAACTCCTCATGTGTGAATGTCGATGCAAAATATTCATTTAGTTTGTTAGCTACCTCAGCAGGATCATCAACAGTTGAACCATCGATATCAAGTGGACCAATCTGATCCATCCCCTTCCTTCTAGAGTTTACATAAATAAAGAACTCTTTGCTGTTTTTCTTTGCAACCCTTGCCAAAGATTTCTCGTAATCTGCCTTCGCCTGCCTAACCTCCTTTGTAACTTGGTTACAGATCAACTTCTATCTATCATTGGCTTCTGTGTCATGTGTTAATTTGTATGTATCCCATGCATGTTTCTTCTCTGCCATATGCCTCATCAGTTCATCTGACATCCATTTAGGCCTAAACCTTGAACAATATTTCTTAGTTGGTATGTAAAGCTTAGTAGCTTCCAAGATAAGTTCTTTGAATGCTTCCCATTTTGCATTTGCTGTTGGTAACATCATCAGTTGGTCCCACTGTATAGAATTTAAATACTGTCTCAGTCCATCGTAGTCGCCTTTACGAAAGTAATAACCCTTCCCTTTACCCCTAATGGTAGTTACCTCTTTGAGTAAATCCCACTTCAGCACACTGTGATCACTGCCACCTAGTGGTTCATTTATCTGCAGATTCTTAATGCATGAAGAATCACTGCTGATAATCAAATCAAGAGTATTCTTCCCTCTAGTTGCCTCCCGAACATGCTGATGTAGAAAACAATCATCCAATAAATCCACAAAAGCCTTGCTAGTGTGTGAGTGACCAGCCCCCAAATTCCAGTCAATATCTGGGAAATTAAAATCTCCCACTATAAGACTCTCTGATTTACTGGCCCACTCTATTTCCCTGTACAGTTTCTAATTATACTCTTCATATCTGCCCTCAGAGTCATTAGGCCTATAGCACACTCCTACTCTCAATTTTGATCTCCCAATGCTTATGTCACACCAAACTGACTCGACACTGCACTGTCCAACGATGTCCACTGGCTTCACTTCCTTGGATTTTATGTATTTCTTAACTAATAGCATAACCCCTCTTTCCTTCCTATCCAGTCTATCCTTTCTTAATATTCTTAATTATAATATATATTCATCACCAAAACTCATAAAAACAGCTTATTGTTGTAAAAAAAAAGCCTCTCAAATTTTCTCGTAATTGGCGTGTGTAATAGAAAATTCTTCACGGCAGCCAACTACAAGTTAACAAGATTAAATGAGACGTGTTGCAGCTTGCAGAATTCTCTGAATATGAATCTGTGCTGTGTGTAAATCCACTGCAGTGATACAGACTTTGTCATGTACGTTGTATTTAGTACTTTGTTACGTGTTGTTGTTTTTTTTTTACAAAAATTTGAAGAGCTTTTTGACGAGTTGTACAGTTCTGGTTTATAGATCGATCGGATCAAATGCTCTCGTATTATTCAATGCTAAGAAAAAACATCAGATGTCTGAAAAAAACTGCATTATATATTATAGAAATATATATGCATAACGCATACATCCTTTTCCATCAAATTACAGGTTTTTCTGAATTTCAGACATTTTATGGTGGAATCCGTAACTTGATGGAAAAGTTACATTGGATCTTTGATTGGAGAAAAAATTGTAAATGTTCCAATAAGATTAAGTCTGAACGTAAAATTCATTATTTAGAATTTCAGTTGGCTATACCGCCAACTGAAAAAAAACCATGCCCGCTAAGCAGTGTCGAGTATGTACGAGAAATAAAAAAACTCCACGGAACATTCTATTATTGTCCCATGCATTAAGCGAAGCTAGCTCTCTGCGTGAAGAAAATATTTTTTTTTTGTGAATAAATTCTGTTTTCTGATGCACTGGTTGATTTTTCATTCTTATCCCAGAAGCCAACTATCCATCAGTTGCATATATTTGCTACGAATGTACTCGTAGCTGGGCTTGAAAGGTAAGTCATAGCAGTTTGAGTTAACTTTTAGTCGGCGTCCTGGGCCAGATCACCAAATATGAATTAACTCGTAGTCGGCATTCAACATGTTAAGTATAATTTTTACATGCATACAAGTAGTAGTGACAAATGGTACAAGAAAGCAAGCTTATACAGCATCAGAAAAAAGGAGATCGTATAATGGTTATACAGCATTTTAGTCTCCCGGCACTAAGATTTGCAGAACTGAAACCTTTTTTCAAAAGACCAGGCACACATTATCTTATATGCTTAACAGTATCACTTATAGAACCATTAATGCTTATGTGTCAGAAGCAGTGAACGTGTTAAGGTGTGAGTGAAGGAGAGTTAAAAGTGTGCTCCAGTGTGCCCTCTGTCCATGGAAAGCACCATGCAGAGTCAGATTAAGTGTGCCACTAAGAATTTTTGATTGCAGGGTGGAAATCAACTTTCTTACTCATATCTAGGATGATATAATCAACTTTCAAATGTGCATATATGAACCATGTCAAAAATTGCTGCTGCAAATGACAAAAATAGTAAAAGTAATAAACTGAATGCAATGCACTAGCTAGACCTAAGGAAAAGCAGAATCCTATAAACTTTTGTATGGTCTCTAGTCTCCCGTCATCTGGAATCCAAGTGTACATATCATGTTCCCTCCAAACCTGCTGAATATCCCTTACCTAACCACCAGACTTTGGTACTTTAACCTTCCTGGAAACTAAAATTGATGTAAACCTTCCTTAATTTTTATTCAGCAAAAAAAATAGATAACAATTGGGTTATTAGTTGCTTTTTTTGCTATTAAGAAATATTCCTAACACAGATATCAAATCATGTTACTTCAGTGCAAGACAATTTGTTGTGCCTCAGTTCAGTGTATGACATTTTGCTGTATGTGACAATTTGGTGCATGACAAATTGATGAAAGACGATTGTGGTGGCTACTAAAACTTTCATTTAACATTCTGTACATAATATCACTAAATGGTTAATTTAGTGATCATTATTTTATCCACCTTTGTTTTTTTAATGTGCATTTTACTTTTTTTCAGGGAAAACTTATGAAAATGTACCATGGACAAATTAAACATTACGAAATAAAAAGAAGTTTTTCACTATTTACTTTAAAAAAGTTCTTGTTTATACTCTGGCATGACCACCAAGTCAGTGGAGTTTACAATAAATCGTCAATACAAACTTTAATTGTATTTAGCAGTCAGGACTTGAACTAGGGCTTGAACCCTAGTCCACCCAAAGAGTGCGTGCTACTGCACTCTTGCTCCTGACCACCAGACTACATTTCTTCTATAGGTTATATTTTTAGGAAATAGATATGGAAGTAAGTTCCAGAGACCAAAAGTGTCATTAATGAATATTGGCTGGTTAGTGCACACCTGATCTCATTCTGCACCCACTTTACATGTTTTATTGAAAGCAATTCAAGTTAGTGTTAGGCTAGTAAATGTGAATGGGTTGAGGCAGGAATGCCAAAAGAAAGCAAACAGGTAAAGTCTCCCTGGGCATTTTGGAGGGGAACCAGAATTGGAGTCCAGGTCCCCCCCAAGGCCTCAGTAGTCCTTAATGCCCATAATTAAGGGTTGCTAAGCCAGAAGATACTTGGTTAGCATGGGAAGGAGAGGTAGGTAAAAGGGGTGCTTGTTTTTTCATCAAACAACTAAGGCTGTAGGGCATCCATATATAATGGCTACATATATTGAATTGTTTGTTTACCTTGTTTGCTTGATAAAAACTGACTTTTTGGGGTGGGGAATAACCATGTCCCAATCCATAAAATTCCAAGTCCTTTTTCATATGAATGGGCTTATTTATCCTAAGTAGTTATCCTAACCACTGTGCTACCCAAGACGGCATTAATGTGGAAACCACATAATTTAAGGTTTTTTTTTTCTTTTGGTTTCCCAAATCTTTGAGTTCATTGATTTTCTTAATTTTTGATCTCCATGAGATACACCAAATTGCCATAGCCATCAACTGTCTTTCACCAAATTAACTGTAGCACATAGTGAAAAATTTCATGCTCCAAATTGTTTCACACATTGAAATGGTGTGAAAACCATTTCAATGTGTGAAACTTCCTTTTGAAATACCAAACACTGAACTGTTGTACCACAAACTGTCATACAATCAATTGATGTGATCCCACTGAATTCAATCAATAATAATCTATTTGATTAACTACATAGAAAACTACTGTGGTTTTATAATGTTTAACTTGTCTTTCAACTCAGCTGGAAGAAACACTCCACTTTCTGTAATTATGCCTCCTGTTATCAGGTTTGCTGGTGTCACATCAAAAGCAGGATTCCAACAATTGATACCTATATCAAAACAAAAAAAAAAATACACTGAAACTGTGTTTTACTGCCACAAATAAATGGGGAAAAAAAAAACAGTGTGAATGTAGACAGAAGTGGAGAGCATGATCCTACACCAACCATTATAAACTTTTATTAAATAAAATAAAATAAAATAAATTAGAGTTGTTAAAAAAAGGAGGCGGATGCCTCTGAAAGCTTCGGTGTTTTATAGCTTTTATCTACATTATTTTATTTTATTGTATTTTATTTTTATTGTACAGACAGATCTTATATTATCAGTTTTATCCAGTATAATTGTACTATTTATTAGTATTAGTATTAGTATTAGTAACGGCCGTATGGTGCAAGAAAGCCTATGGCTTATGCTGCACCAGCCAAAAAAAAATCCGAACAAAACAATGATAAAAACAAAAATTAAATAAATAAATAATAATAATTAATAAATAAATAAAAATAATAAAATGAAATTAAAAATTAAATAAAAAGGAAATTAATCCTATCATCCTATGCGCTTCCCTTACCCGAAAGTACTATCCAGATGACCTTTGAATTTCCCCAAACTGTCGGCCTCTACCACCCATGAAGGCAACTTATTCCAGTAATTTATAACTCGCTGGCTAAAATAAAACTTCCTGCCGTCCAATCTAAACATTTCCCCGCGTAACTTGAATTTATGTCCCCTAGTTCTAGCATCATTTATAATCTTGAAAATTTTGTCCTCATTCATTTTACTGATGCCTCTCAGAGCCTTAAACACCTCAATCAAATCTCCTCTAAGGTGTCTAGTTTCCAAACTCTGCAACCCACATATTCGAAGTCTTTCTTCATAAGGACGCCCTTTTGCCGATCTCACCAGGCGAGTTACCCTTCTTTGCACCCTTTCAAGAAGCTCGATGTGTTTCTTTAGGTGCGGTCTCCATACTTGAACACAGTATTCCAAGTGTGGTCTAACATAGGCCTTATATAATGGGATTATCACGTCCCTATCTCTACTTGCAAAAGTTCGATAGATCATCGATAGGACACCATGGGCCTTCCTTGCAACCTGTTTACAATGCTCAGAGAATTTCATGTCTGACCGTATCGTAACACCCAAGTCCCTTTCCTCCAGTACTGGGTTTAGTTGAACTCCACCAAGTGAATAAGTTATTTTGGGATTACTGTTTCCCAGGTGTAATACCTTACACTTTGTTGGATTAAAGCACAGCTGCCATTTTTCTGACCATTCTTGAAGTCTATCTAGGTCTCTCTGAAGAAGCTCAGCTTGACAGTGATCATTAACTACTCTACCAACTTTAACATCATCTGCAAATTTAGACATCACGCCCTCTATCCCTTCATCAATGTCGTTTATGAAAATTAAAAACAACAGTGGTCCTAATACTGATCCTTGGGGAACCCCACTTCTTACATCAACCCAATCTGAGGAATAGCCATTTATCACAACCCTCTGCCTCCTGCCCTGAAGCCATCCTTCTATCCATCTAAGGATTTTCCCAGTGATTCCAACCTGTTCCAGCTTATAAAGCAACCGCTCATGTGGGACTGAGTCAAAAGCTTTGCTGAAATCTAAATAAACAATGTCGAAATTATTCCCTAAATCCAGCTCGTGAGTGACCCTTTCGAAATAGCGAACCAGATTTGTTAAACATGATTTTCCCTTTACAATACCATGCTGAGTATCCTTGAGAATTTCAATTCGATCCAAATGATCCTGAATTCCACCCTTGATCAATGCCTCCATGATTTTCCCTACTACTGAAGTCAGACTGACAGGTCGATAATTTCCCACTTCACTTTTAGAGCCACCCTTATGTATGGGAGATACATTTGCACTTTTCCAATCCAAGGGAATCTCCCCAGAGTCTAGTGATGCTTGCATAATTAGCCTCAGTGGTTCAATGCACTCACTTGCCGCCTCTCTCAAGATTATAGGGTATATTCCATCAACTCCAGGAGCCTTACTAGTCTGTAGGCTTGAAAGTTTTTTCATTAAATAATCTTGCGAAATTTCAATATCATTAATTACATATTTTTTAACTTCGCTCCCACAATTTCCCATTGCCACAAAAGGCTTTTCATTTGTAAATATCGATGCAAAATAACTGTTGAGTTCATCTGCAACGGCAGCTGGTGTATTTATTACTATCCCCTTTCCCTTACGTAAAGGTCCGATCTGGTTTGTCCTGCTCTTCTTGGCATTTATATATGTGAAGAATTCTTTATCCCCCCTCTTTGCTCTGTTTGCTAGTGATTTCTCATAAACTGCCTTTGCCTGTCGAACCTTTTCTGTGGCTCTATTACACATCACCTTGTTTTACTTATTTTAACAACTCTAATTTATTTTATTTAATAAAAGTTTATAAGGTTGGTGTAGGATCTTCCAGTCATTATGAACATGAACATTCCCAACCCCAGAGGCCTATTTGAAGAAAACGAAGTGGAGAGGATATATATATATATACAGGGTGTCTCAAAAATATTGGTATAAACGTTTAGGGGAGGTAGGTAACATCTAAAGGAAAGTGAATCGCATAGGAACCCATAACCGTAAGTTGGTAGATGGTGCTGTTCATCAGTTCGCGAGAGGGAAATTTCTGGTTTACTCATTCAAGCAGTAGTCGCCGCACGAAGAGCATGCATCAATATACAAACTGTGAGCTGGCAGCCATGCACCTATCGTATGGATTAGCAGAGGGCAATGGACGAGCCACTCGATGAAATTATGGAGAACGCTTCCCAGACAGATATGTACCGGACCACCGTTTGCTTGTGCGCACGTGCATCAAAATTTGTGCAATTATGGGTCATTTTGAGCAGACCATGTTCGACGCGAACTCCCGCCATGGAAAAATGTGTGTTGAATGCCGTCCAGCATAATCCTACCAGCACAAGTGCCGTTGCCTCTACCTTAGGAGTGTCTCGTTGCAGTGTACAGTGTGTCTTGCATGACGATTCCTTAGACCCCTTTCATCTCCAAAGGGTTCAGTTACTGCTCCCCCAAGATCATCCTGCACGTGTGACTTTTGCACAGTGGTTTCTCCAAGAAAGTGTTCAACACTTTAATTTTCCAGCCTATGTTTTGTTCACAGATGAGGCTTATTTCACTCGGGAAGGCTTATTCAATCAGCACAATGCTCATGTGTGGGCTCACGACAACCCACATGGTGTGCGCCCCCATGTGACACAACATTGCTTCCCAATAAATGTGTGGGCAGGTATGGTCGGTGACTGCTTAGTCGGCCCATACCTGTTACCATCCCGCATGAACTCCGCTAAATATCGGATCTTTCTTGAACAAGTTCTACCAGAGTTACTTGATGATGTTCCAGCAAATGTGAGATGCAACATTTGGTTTCGACATGACGGGGCACCTGCCCATTATGGAAGGTGTGTTTGTGACCATTTGAACAGGCGTTTTGGGCGTGATGGATTGGCCCCCACGCTCACCTGATTTATCGAGCCTTGATTTCTTTCTGTGGGGGCGCTCAAATCTATCGTGTATGAATCGCCTGTGGAGACGGAAATGGATCTCTTGTGCGAGACTCATCTGCGCTGCTGCTGGTACTGTCAAAGAAACTCCAGGTGTTCAACCATGTCCGCCAATCCATGCTTCATCAGTGTCACGCATGCATCGCGTCGGTGTCACGCATGCATAGTGTCTCATGGTGGAACCTTCGAGCATCTGTAACATCATGAAATGCATCCATCTCATACTCGATTGTTAATATTATGTGAAACTTGATTTTTAAGGAGTCCTATTATGTGAAATAAATGTTTGCCACTAATTACTGTCTTGTGTCATTTCTGCTTCTTGTGCCTCTGCTACTACTTTCCCGTGATGTTTCCGGTTATGGGTTCCTATGCGATTCATATTCCTTTAGATGTTTACCCACCTCCCCTAAACGTTTGTACCTATATTTTTGAGACACCCTGTATATATGAACAAAATTATTGGTTAAATTATAAGTTCACCTATAAAAATTTTGTTGCATATATCTAACTTTCTTACTCATATCTAAGATGATATAATCAAAATTATGGAATATGAATGAAAACATTCAAATGTGCATATATGAACCATGTTTGAAAGAGAAAATCACTTTAATTACCTTTAGGATACCAAACAACATTCTTAATTCCTACAATATTTCTGACAACATGGAAGACAGAACTCAACAAAATTTGATAACAATAATAATCATAAATACAGAAAACCCTCCCCAACTGTCTTGCCAACAACAGATTCCAGTTAGAGATTTTATATTTATACAGTAATACCCCGAAGTTACGCGATAGGTGGGTCCGACGAAAATCGCTTAAGTCGAATTCACGTAAGTCGGGGTACAACTTTGCATATAAATACATATAAATTTTGTTTAATTGGGACAAAGGACTAACAAAAACACTAGTTTAAAAGAAAAATATTTAATAAAATTGCAGTTACATATTAATACAAATTATGTATTAAAAAAATAAATGGGTTACGTAAAAACGTTATTCCGATGTCGATGGCTTCATAAAATCTAACAAATTCGTCTGAAGACACAGCGCCTTCTTTTTTTCACGCAGAATTTCTTCGTAGCAAGCTAATAATTTTTTTATTCCTTGCTTTGTAGCTTTAACGCGTTCTTCGTTGGAGTCTGTTTTCTAAAATTTTTAAGCTCTTTTCAATTGAGCTGAGACCTTCTGTCAAGCTTGCAATTGTCGTGTGCTTTTCTGGTGGAACTGGATCTGAAGTGTCGGATAATTCAGTAACGTTTTGCTCACGCATCTCTATGAGCTCATTCATTGTCAGCTCCTCACTATGTGAATCCAACAGCTCGTTCATTATCACCATTGACTTCCAAATCTAATTGCCTGGCAAGATTAACAACTTCTATCATATGAGCGACATGATCAGTTTCTGGCGTTGTTTTCGTCTCGTTTTTGAAAAAAAATGGACAAAGTTTCTTCCAGAAACCATTCAATGTTTTTTTGTGAATTTCATCCCAAGATTCTTCAATGATTCTTACGGCATCTAAAACATTGAATTGCTTCCAAAAGTCTTTAACAGATATCTCACTATTTTGTCTCATAGCTTCATTCAGACGTGCAAACGAACGCCTCGTGTAGTAGGCCTTGAATGTTTTGATGACTCCCTGGTCCACTGGTTGAAGCAAGCTGGTTGTGTTTTTGCAAGATGCAAAAACACAACTTTCACACGTTGGCAGGAGGGTGACCGGGTGCATTGTTAATAAGAAGGATAAATTTAAATGGAATCTGTTTAGACTTGCAATAACGTTCGACTTTGGATATGAAGTGGTGACCAAACCAGTCCTCAAAAACGGAAGCTGTCACCCAAGCTTTGATTTGACTTCCAAATTTTAGATATATTAGATGTAGGATTTTAGATGTAAGCTAATTTTAGATATATTTTTTTTAATTCTTGGGTTTTCAGAGCGATAAATTAAGAGAGGTTTTAACTTGCAGTCACCAGCTGCATTCCCGCCGACCATCATTGTCAATCAGTCTTTGGAAACCTTAAAGCCTGGAAAGTTTTTTTTTATTTGTGAAAACGATGTAATTTCCGACAAATGTTGAGCACGAATCCGAACGCGCACACATAAATATGACAGTTGGAATGCAAATTCTTGTATATGTGTGTGCAGCTCATGGGGCAGCAAAGTTGAATTTTGTTCATCTTTCGCTCTCACTCTCCGCCGTAGCACCGTATAATAATAGCATATGAAAAATGACATTGAAGATAGTGGGCGGCAGCATTGCCAAACATAAAAAATCAAGAACCGCGTAACTCCGAGTTCACGTAAGTCGGGGTATTACTGTATAGTAAAATTTTATAATTCACACTTTTTTTTTACACAAAGACACACCACACATTTTGAACAAGTCTCCTGCAGCAAAAATACAAGACAACCATTACTTTAACCTCCTGTAGGTCACAAGGGAGAAACTGTACAGTAATTCTGCCTGTGTTCTTCAGTCTATTTACTGTTCGGTGGATGAAAAACTCAAATTTCTGGGAAAGAAAAAAAAAACCCATAATCCTCGTCTGAGACTGACAGCTGCACTGTGAAACAAACAATACCTTGTACCAATAAGGATTCAAACTCAGGCAGTTTCCATTTGGTGCAGGAGAATGGTGATTATAACACCCTACTAGCTGGTCTGTAATCAAGTCACAAAGGAGATTAGGCAGGTTACGAGAAATCTTTGGCAAACAACGCAAAAAAAAACAGCAAAGAGTTCTTTACTTAAGCAAATTCTACAAGGAAGGGGATGAATCAGATTGGTCCACCTGATATCAATGGTTCAACTGTTGATGATCCTGCTCAGGTAGCTAACAAACTGAACGAGTATTTTGAATCTACATTTACACATGAGGAGTTATTCAGGGAGGGGAATAGCAGAGGTATGTTAACTCACTATGGTAGTGAGTTAAATGATTTTTTTAATAACTGAGAGCAAAGTGGAGGAGAAATTGTTTGAAGATAAACATAAAAATCACACCTGGGGTGAATGGGATCTATCCAGTTATATTAAAGGAGGCAGTAAAGGAATTAAGCAAACCCTTAGCCATAATTATAAGAGCTTCCATACTGGAAGCTTCATAATTATGAGAGGCCCATGGACTGGAGATGTGCAAATGTGACCCCAATTCACAAAGGACGATCAAAGGGTGACACAAGTAATTACAGACCTGTTAAGTTTAACTTCTGCTCTGGGGAAATTAATGGAGGCACTGGCTAATGAAGCACTGCAGAATGATCTAGACAACACTTCAGTTAGTTCGGACACAGCATGGGTTTGTTAAGGGGAAGACTTGTCTGACCAATTTGATTGGTTTTTTTGTTTGTTATTTGGTTTTTAGGAGCATTAGCAACTAAGGCCATATTGCTCCAGGGATATGCAGTGGTTATTCCCTGACCTTTCCGCCTCCTCCGTATTTGGTGGTCACGGGCTCGAACCCCGATCTAATCAAGAAGCGTGTGCTACGCACTGCTGCTCCTGCCCACCTGGCTACGGAGGCGCCCCAATTTGATTGGATACTATGATGTGGTCGCAAAGGAACTGGATGCAAAAAAATAATTTTGATATCATATACTTGGATCTTAGGAAAGATTTTGATACTGTTGCACATGGAAGACTACTGTACAAATTGGAGTAGTATGGCATTAAGGGCAAGTTGCTGCAATGGATAGAGGGATGGTTAAGTGGTAGAAGATGGAGAGTGGTAATCAATGGACACGGCTGTTCGTGGAATAATGTTAACAGTGGAGTCCTCCAGGGTTCAGTGTTGGTCCATTGTTGTTTTCTGTATTTATTAATGATACTGATAAAGGTATAGCAGGCTTAATGTCTAAGTTTGTAGACGATACAAAGGTTGGCAAGGTTGTTAAGGACACTACTGATGCTATACTGCTGCAACAGGATCTGGACAGGTTGAGCAGATGGGCTGAGAGGTGGCAAATGAAGTTTAACATTGACAAATGTAAAGTACTGCATATGAGTAGCACTAACGCCAGAGTAACGTATCAACTCTGTGGTATTACACTCAGAATGGTAGAGAATGAAAAGGACCTGGAGGTAATTGTGCAGTCTGATATGAAGTTTTCTGAGCAGCGCAGACGGTCTGCAAGAGTAGCTCATGGTGTCTTGTCAATGATATGCAGGAATTTTCTAGCAGGGACAAGGTGATTATTCCATTGTATAAGGCAATGATCAGGCCACACCTTTAATACTGCATACAGGTTTGGAGGTGTCATTTTAGGAAGGATGTAGATCTGCTGGAACGAGTACAGAGAAGAGATTAGTGAATGGAACAAAGGGTTGCTCTTAGAAGAAAGGCTTAAGTTATGCAAATTACAGTGTCTGGAGACTAGGCACCTAGGAGGTGATCTGATTGAGGTGTA
Organism: Mastigoproctus giganteus; assembly: GCF_048544385.1. Taxonomy (NCBI): domain Eukaryota; kingdom Metazoa; phylum Arthropoda; class Arachnida; order Uropygi; family Thelyphonidae; genus Mastigoproctus; species Mastigoproctus giganteus. The sequence goes on along the minus strand of NC_143582.1, from coordinate 100,642,089 downwards.
TAAGGCCTTGAACGGTTTGAGCAAGCTCAATGCTGATGGGACTCTTCCTCTAGCCCAGATTAATCACCTGGGGGGACATGAACATAAATTCAAATTGAGGAAAGACAGTTGTAGAATAGATGTGTGTAAATTTGCCTTTAGCCAGCGACTGGTTTATTTCTGTAAAAACTTACATCTGTTGTTGTAGAAGTGGACAGCTTAAATAAATTCAAGCAGACCTAGACAAACATTTGGAGCGAATGGATAGGTGAAATGGGAAGGTTTTTTTTTTTTTTTTTTTTTTGTTGGCATATGATGCGAGAAAGCATGTTGTATAAGCTTGCTTTCTTGCATCATATGCCTCTGTTAATGCTACCCACAAGGGGCTAGTGACAATGTCAGATTTAAGTAATATGGGGACCCTGATTCACAATTTAGAAGTCATAAAAATAAGGCTGCAGTAGTCCTGCTCTAACAGTAATTACTTTATTCTGGGATCCCAAGCAGCCTTGGGAACAGTGGACCAACTGTGGCACTGCACCTCCATAAATCCATCTTGCTAGTGCGTAAGGCAAAGGGATGGAATTTGCATATGTTCTCTCTCTCTCTCTCTCTCTCTCTCTCTCTCTCTCTCTCTCAGTGATGTATGTGTCAATACCACATATACCAGTCGCAACTGGTTCATTTTCTTTGTGGTCTATATTAGTAGAAAATGTAACATATCGCAGTCCAAATTCCATCTTGGCATAAAATTAATAAAAATTAATATTGTGATAACATATTTTTATTTCCTTCTATGAACACAAAGAAATTTGAATTCAATATAACGTACAATCAATTTTTTAAATGTAGCACATCTGAAGAAAATTTACAAAAATAAATAATCGATTAATTGAGAGTATCAGAAATAAAATAATTACTTTATGCTAAAAAAATTATTCACTTAGGTTCAGATAACTTGCAGTCTCTGAAAACTCAATGGCAGTCTGCCAATTAGTTACCCTGTATACATATTAGTTTGGACTTGTTTTCTTAATGCTTTGAACAATCATAGCAACCACCATGCTTGTTATACAGTAATTAAAATTAACATTTATTTTACCTTTTATAACAAACATTGCATGTATGTTGTAAAAATTAAATTTACTGTTTCTTCATATGTTTTATTGGCATGATTATTAATTTTCCCTTAATCCAATTTCTATAGGACCTTTGTCTTACTAAATTCAGCACTTTCCAGGAACATATAAACTGTTACAGGAATCCTATGCCAACTGTTGGGGAACAGTTGGCATAGGATTCCTGTTAAATTAATTTTTTTTTTATAAGTGTTCACAACTTATATATCCGAAATGGCATGCCCAGGGAATAGAGATAAATTTATAGTTGTGTCATTGACTTTGAATGCATAACATGACAGTCCTTTTTTTTTCTTTTCTTCAAATAAAAAATGTTATAAAGAGGATGAGTTACAAATAGAGCTTTCATTCAAAATGACAAAAATCAAATCTCCTACCAAATTTATGGAATAGTGGAAAAGTTACTGCTCTGGATAAAGGGATGATTGAGTGGGAAGAGACAGAGAGTAGTTCTTATGGTCACTGCTCTTCAGCTCTTCTTATGGTCACTGACCTTGGTAAAAACACCTCCCACCATTCCCAACACGTTCCATTCAATGCCTCCTGTGGTCTTCCGTCAAAAGGATGTCATAAGGATTTTGATGAATCTTAATGCTAAGAAAGCTCCAGGTCCCGATGGTATTTCTCAACTTGTTCTCAAAACCTGTGCTCCTGAACTTACTCCTGTTCTTTGCCGTCTTTTTTCACTTTCTTATTCCAAAGGTGTTTTTCCTTCTGCTTGGAAATTTGCTCATATCCAGCCAATTCCTAAAAAGGGTGACAAATCGCTCCCATCCAATTATCGTCCCGTTCCAATTACTTCTACTCTTTCTAAAGTAATGGAGAAATCAATTAACTGCCAACTGTTAAACTATCTAGAAACCTTCCATCTGATCAATGATCACCAGTATGGATTCCATCAGTGTCGATCCACTGGTGATATTCTGGCTTATATTACCCATTTATGGACTAAATCAATGGAAAAATTTTGGTGAAACACAAGCAGTTGCTCTTGATATCTCAAAGGCTTTTGATCGTGTTTGGCATAAAGGTCTTCTAAATAGTTTGCCAACTGTTTTTTTTAACTGGTTATCCAGTTTTCTCTCTGATCGCTCACTGAGGGTGATGGTAGATGGCTCTCTGTCTTCTAACTTCTCCACTAATGCCGGTGTGTCCCAAGGTTCAGTTCTTTCCCCCACTCTTTTCCTCTTGTATATTAATGACCTTCTTCCATTGACTGGAAATCGTATCCATAGTTTTGCCGATGATAGCACATTGCATTCCACTTTCCATTTTGAGAAACCTTGCCCTGCTCAATCAGCTTAAACTTCTCGAAAATCTGCTACAATTTCCTTAAATGCCGATCTCCGGGTAATTCTCCAGTGGGGCAAAGACAACTTGGTTGATTTGAACCCTTCTAAAACTCAGTCTTGTCGTATATCTCAGAAAAAGGATTCTTCTGCTCCTATGCTTATCTTTGGTGACACTCCGATTTCTAGGCAAAATGATATATCTCTTTTAGGGATTACCCTGACTTCTAATCTCTCTTGGCACAAGCACATTACAAATGTTGCTTCCTGTGCATCTAAAAAACTTGGTTTACTCTTTCGCTCTCGGCATTACTTTTCTTCCAAACAGTTGTTCACTCTGTACAAATCGCAAATTCGCCTTACCATGGAATATTGTTTCCACATCTGAGGTGGTGGGGTGGTGCGGTGGTGACCCCAAAACCTTTCTCAGGCTTCTTGATTCCGTTCAGAAGAGGGCAGGTAGGTTAAATAATGACTCCTCTCTAACAGAGTCTCTTCACTCGCTGTCTTATAGACATACTGTTTCTGCTGCATGCCTTTCTACGGATACTTCCATGGGCACTGTTCTTCTGAATTGGCTTCTATAATTACCGCTCTCTCTTTCAAAACAGTCCAAACACGTGCTGCCACCAGCCAACATCCATTTACTGTCCAACTCCAAACTTGCAGAACCAACTTTTCATCTTCCTCGTTTATTTATTCAACTGCCATTTTCTGGAACAACCTTCCTTTATACGTATTTCCTGAATATTACAGTCTACAGAAGTTCAAGTCCAATGTCAACAAATATCTTCTTTCATCTTCTCAACCTCCAACCCAAGCACGGTACTAAGTACTATAGGTTCTAATACCTCTCGTGTTTGGGGTTTACATAAAAAAATATATATATATTTCGTGGCTGATCTGGCAGAGAAGAGAGAAAGAAAAGTAAAAAGGAAATAACTTACTAGAATACCAAACAAGAGACGAGTTGGTATACGGACTGTGGGGAGAGTCTCCACACCGCAGAGGCATGTATCCAGAAAGATTACTCATAGCCAGTTCAAAGTTTTTATAGCTTGTCACTACAACCCCGTGTGTTGGACAAAAGAGACATTGTCATACAAAATTAAAATTACGAGGGTATATTAGGAAATTGGCATTAAATAAATGAAGTAGTTCACCCCAGGATAGAAAAGAAATGAACTTACGAAACAGCGGTAAATAGTACTTAACTTTGTGTACTGTAATACATACTTTTATTTGCAATAAAAGTATGTATTATAGTGGAAAAATAGAATCTTGTTATTGCATTCAGTAAACTAATGGCTCACGAGAAATAAAAATATATGGTAGTAGGATAGTGAAAAGAGTTCAGAATAGGAGGGAAAATAGGTGGGCTCGGGCAGTCAAGGGGTTGCATTTCCTGTTCCTATTGTGTACTGTAATACATACTTTTATTTGCAATAAAAGTATGTATTATAGTGGAAAAATAGAATCTTGTTATTGCATTCAGTAAACTAATGGCTCACGAGAAATAAAAATATATGGTAGTAGGATAGTGAAAAGAGTTCAGAATAGGAGGGAAAATAGGTGGGCTCGGGCAGTCAAGGGGTTGCATTTCCTGTTCCTATAGTAGGACCCTGAACATAGTTCTGGGAGTCTACTTCATGTGTTTAAGTCAGTTATGTTAAAATTAAAATTAAATTAATTAAAACTAAATTAAAATTAAGTATATATAAAAAAGCACATATAAAACCAATATCCCCTTGGTAGCCAATCGGTAGGTACAAGTTTTCTAGACTGTGTGACAACAGGATGGGAGTATAATCTGTACAATATGTACAAGCCTGTTAGCAGTAGAATATCAGCATACTATGTTAAGTGGTTAAACATCTTCTTATGCTTGATGATAATGATTGCTTTTATTGAAATGGTAATAAAGGTAGGCTGGAAGAAATTGGTTGTCCAAAAGCTTGTGGTATATATTTCTGATGTTATGAATTGTCAAACTATTGCTGTTGCATATGCTGCCTATCCTGATGTAATTATCATTACATCAGGATAGCCATTTTCAAATAGGGTACATTCTAATATCCTGATGACAGGATGATATTAGAATGTACCCTATTTGAAAATTTAGTGTCAGTGGGTGAAATTAACTACATCTACAGAAGAAAAACCTTTCGTAGCAATGGGAAATTGTGGGAGCGAAGTTGAAAAATATGTAATTAATGATATTGAAATTTCGCAAGATTATTTAATGAAAAAACTTTCGAGCCTACAGGCCAGTAAGGCTCCTGGAGTTGATGGAATATACCCTGTAATCTTAAGGTAGGCAGCAAGTGAGTGCATTGAACCACTGAGGCTAATTATGCGAGCATCACTAGACTCTGAAGAGATTCTGTTGGATTGGAAAAGTGCCAATGTATCTCCCATACATAAGGGTGGTCCTAAGAGTGAATTGGGAAATTATCGACCTGTCAGTCTGACTTCAGTGGTAGGAAAAATCATGGAGGCAATGATCAAGGGTGGAATTCAGGATCATTTGGATAGAACTGAAATTCTCAAGGATACTCAGTGTAAAGGGAAAATTTTGTTTAACAAATCTGGTTCGCTATTTTGAAAGGGTCACTCATGAGCTGGATTTAGGGAATAATTTCAACATTGTTTATTTAGATTTCAGCAAAGCTTTTCACTCAGTCCCACATGAGCTGTTTCTTTATAAGCTGGTACAGGTTGGAATCGCTGGGAAAATCCTTAGATGGACATCAGGATGGCTTCAGGGCGGGAGGCAGAAGGTTTTGATAAATGGCTATTACTCAGATTGGGTTGATGTAAGAAGTGGGACCACTTCTTACATCAACTCAATCAGTATTAGGACCACTGTTGTTTTTAATTTTCATAAACGACATGGATGAAGGGATACAGGGCGTGATGTCTAAATTTGCAGATGATATTAAAATTGGTAGAGTAGTTAATGATCACTGTCAAGCTGAGCTTCTTCAGAGAGACCTAGATAGACTTCAGGAATGGTCACACAAATAGCAGCTATGCTTTATTCCAATAAAATGTAAGGTATTACCTGGGAAACAGTAATCCCAAAATAACTTATTCACTTGGTGGAGTTCAACTAAACCCAGTACTGGAGGAAAGGAACTTGAGTGTTACGATATGGTCAGACACGAAATTCTCTGAGCATTTTAAATAGGTTGCAAGGAAGGCCCATGGTGTCCTATCAATGATCTATTGAACTTTTGCAAGTAGAGATAGGGACGTGATAATCCCATTATATAAGGCTTTTGTTAGATCACACTTGGAATACTGTGTATGGAGACCGCACCTAAAGAAAGACATCGAGCTTCTTGAAAGGGTGGAAAGATTGCCTGGCAAGATCGGCAAAATGGCGTCCTTATGAAGAAAGACTTCAAATATGTGGGTTGCAGAGTTTGGAAACTAGACACCTTAAAGGAGATTTGAATGAGATGTTTAAGGCTCTGAGAGGCATCAGTAAAATGAATGAGGATGAAATTTTCAAGATTATAAATGATACTAAAACTAGGGGACATAAATTCAAGTTACGGGGGGGAGATGTTTAGGACTGCAGGAAGTTTTATTTTAGCCAGCGAGTTATAAATTACTGGAATAAGTTACCTACATGGGTGGTAGAGGCTGACAGTTTGGAGAAATTCAAAGGTCATCTTGATAGTACCTTCGGATGAGGGAAATGCATAGGATGATAGGGTTAAATTTCCTTTTCTTTTATTAATTATTAGTTTTTTTTTTTGGCTGGTGTAGCATAAGCCATAGGCTTTCTTGCACCATGCGGCCATTACTAATACTAATACATTAAATTTGAAAGTGTCACATTTATTGTACATATTGATTTTGTGGGGCTATTAATATCAATGTCCAGATCCAAGTAATTTGCAGTAAGGTTATTGCAGTTAGTTCTTTCCAGTTTAAGCTCTAGAGGGAATATATTTGCAAATCCTGTAGGAAATTGGGGTTTATTACGAATAAATCATCAATTTATTTAAACATGTAGAGTTCTGTTGATAGTGAAGTTTCTGACCAGTATAGATAGAGGTTGGCTATGACACAGCTAGCAGGACTGGCCAAAGGAGTTCCCATGATTTGTAGGTAAACTGTATTATAGTGAAAGATGAAATTATCGGAGATACACAAGTTGATTAAATTATTCCGATATCCTAGTTTGCAGTTTATTTGCTTATATTTATTGTATAGTTTGTCAAAAACAGACTCAAATTAGATCAATCCTGGTGAAAAGACTATGGAAATCAAATGTTTGTATGTGTGAAATATGGTTTTTTCAGTGCTTCTAATACAGGTAAATTGTTGGTAATAATTCTACTGTCGGGTAGGATATTCATAATGGGTTTGAGTAACTACTCCAAGGCCTTATACCAGGTTTATGTGCATGGCTGTTCTTACATGACGAAATAAATCTGAAACCAATAGGAATCTTATGAAACTTGGGTATGAAATATATGTAAGGAAATCTGTAATTACCGATGTTAAGCTTGAATTTTTTGTTGAAAGCTATTAACTTTTTTTGTAATAATGTTACTGTTATTTGGTTACAGGCTTTTATGTTTCACTGGAATTGGGTTCTGTACTTAAGATATGGAAGTAAAAGGATTTGCATATGAAAGCATAGTTGTTGGAGGCTTTATCAACTGGAGTAATGATAAGCTGTTTATGCAGTTCTGATAATTGCTGTTTGATTTCGGTGAAGTTGCAGTTAATACTAGTTGTAGGTGGGGTTCCATATTATTAAAGTCTTATAGTTATTGATTAATGCTGTAAACACAATAATCCATATTTGGAAATCTTCTATGGGTGTTTTATATTTGTAAGCAAGCATGAAGCAGTAGCTAAGTAAGTCCTAATATAGTTGCTTTTTGACAGTAGTCAGGTTGATTTTTGTGTATAATCTGAATTTATAGCCATATGAAAGAATCTTTCTAAGCTCCAGGTAAGGTATAATTTCTAAGTTACCAGTTTAGATTATTTAGTTTAGAATTTCTAAGTTACCAGTTCTAAGTTTAGAGATTTTGTCAAAGACAATTTATCTTTAAAATCGAGTGAAATTCTCCTTACAATTAAGAAAGCCAGAAATATCTTTGAAACCATTGCGATTAGCTGTGCTGAAGCTGAGTGAGCTTTCAGCGTAATGAATAATATTGTGACAATTAAACATGTTGCAGATTATGATGACCATACATTTAATAGGGCTTAGAGGGGAACAGGTATTGTGTGATATCAGACACTCAGTCTAAAACACTGATGGATCCAATATTTCAGATTTAGGAGAAGTCCGGTTGGCCTGCCTCCCTAAAATCCACTCGTGCACACCTTCTCGATGGTAAGCCCTATTTTGTCACTTAGGTGGCAATGAACATGTAGAGTGGTTCACTTCAAGACGCCTGGTCAGCGTGAAGAGGAAAAGGCCAAACCCTCCAGCACATGACAGTAGGATGGAACAAATGGCCTTCAGTCCCCAGCAGCTTTCACTCCCCCTCTTATGGCAGCAAGAGGATCAGAGTGGAAGCAGAGGGTGCTAAGAATCTCTGGGCTGCCATGCACGGAAATTGAACCTGGCCTGTTACAACGTAAGATCACTCATCGGTGAAGATAGGATATTAGAACTGGAAAAGGAATTAGAAAATGTGAATTGGAATATCATCAGTTTGGCTGAAACAAGAAGAAGAAATGAATCGCTTATAAGTTTATCAAGTGGAAATTTGCTGTACACCAATGGAAACAGTGAAAGGAGCAAAGGTGGAGTTGGCTTTCTGGTCCATAAAGATATAAAAAACAACATTTTGGAATTCAAAAGTACATCACCAAGGGTGTCAAAACTACTACTCAGGATTTCTAAAAGGTATAAAATAAAGGTTATAATGATTTATGCACCAACATTGAGCCATGATGATCAAGAGGTTCAAGAAATGTACACTGAAATTGAGAGTCTTCTAGATGAACAGAAAACTCACTATACTATCACTATGGGGTACTTCAATGCTAAGATTGGAAAGAGACAAAACAGTGCAGAAAGGAGAACTATAGGAAATTTTGGAATTGGTGAAAGAAATGAAAGTGGTGAAAGACTTGTGGAATTTGCAGAATCGAGGATTGTCAGTAATGAACACTTTTTTTCAAGAAAAGGGTGAACAGAAAGTTGACACGGAAGAGCCCAAATGGATTTGGGCTCTTCCATGTCCACTTTCTGTTCACTTCCAAATGTTGGAAGTGATCACAGAATGGTAAGATGCACACTTGATGTAAGAAAAGAAAGGAAAAAACTGACTCGAGTAAATTATACAAAGATCTCTGAGATAACTGAAGAGAAGAAAAAGCAATATGCACTGGAACTTAAGAACAAGTTTGAGCTTCTGCAGACTGCTCAGGCCCAAGATATTGACGAGGAGTATTACAACTTTCTGAAAGTGATAAAACCCAAGAAACCTATAGGTAAAAAGAAATCCAAAGAAGAAAAAATTAGTCAAGAAACACTTGTCATGATGAACCGAAGATGACAAATGAGGAGCAAGAAAAATACTGACAAGGAGAAAATTGAGTATACTGAGTTATGCAAAGCCATTAGAAAGAGACTCAGAGAGGACATAAGAAGATTTAACACAAGATAAGTAGAACAAGCATTAAGGGAAAACAAAGGACTTAAATCAGCAGCCATGAGGAGTAATACAGAAAGACCATATTACTGAAGCTGATGAGGTAGAGCTGCTCTACCTCATCAACTTCAGCTGTCCTCCAAGAGCATTGAGAAGACAATATGCTGGCACAAGAGCCATTCAGAACTGATCAACTTAGATTCCATTACTTCAACAGAACTGCAAAATTGCTAAATGAATCCAACATTGATATTCTAGATGAAAATATTAATATCAAAAAAGAGTTTCAAAGGTTTTATAATCAAGTTACTAGAGAATAGGCACCTCGCAGATGCCTAGTCTCCAGACACTGTAATTTGCAAAACTTAAGCCCTTTCTTCATAAGAGCAACCCTTTGTTCCATTCACTAATCTTGTTGCCCTTCTCTGCACTTGCTCCAGTAGCTCTACATCCTTTCTAAAATGAGGCCTCCAATGGTCAGGCCACACCTTGAGGTGTGGCCTGACCATTGCCTTATACAAGGGGATAATCAGCTCCTGTTAGAAAAATTCCTGTGTATCATTGACAAGACACCATGAGCTACTTTTGCAAACTGTCTTCACTGCTCAGAAAACTTCATATCTGCCTGCACAATTACCCCCAGGTCCTTTTCATTCTCTACCACTGTCAGTGTAGTGAATGAAAATGACCTGGGGGTAATTGTGCATAAAAGAACCAGGAGCTGATGGAATAACTGCAGAGTTGCTTAAGAACAGTGGAGTGATACTATGGAGAATACATAATCTGTGCCGTCTGGGTAGTGGTATCCGCTGAAAATAAGTAAGAACAGTCTTCTCCTTTGGTGAAGCGTTACTTATTCGAAGTACAGGAATACTTCGCATAGCGTGGTTTCGCTATAGCGCAGTTTACAAATTGAAAAAAAATTAACTGCGTTACGCACCAATACATTTGATATGTATGTATGTATTCTAATGCCAGCACATGGGCCAATGCGCTATGGATTCAAAGCCATTCTGACTGTTGTCGAAACTCCCATTATATACGGACTCTGCTAGCATTCATACATTAGTAAACACATTAGATTCCTTGCTGTGAGGTCATTGATTGTGCGTAAGCTGTACAAATATTTTTCGCTGTGTATTTTTATTAAAGATTATTTTTTAAAAAACGTTACACCATTATACGCAAATATGAGTGGAAAGAAGAAATATAATGGCACCGCGTGTTCTTCTAGATCCAAACATCGAACAAGGTATGAAAGTAAGGCAGGTGTTGCAAAATGACATTCAATGTTATAAAGAGATTTATGCAGATAAAAAGAAAAAAAACTGTGCAAACTAAACTAATCAGTTATTTTTCTAAATAAAAATACAGTACATACTTCACTTATATTCTTTTGGTACTGCAATAAAAATGATTTTTACTGTACTTACTAGTATTTTTCATTTTTATCATTTTAGTTTCTTTTTTTGCAAGAACTTCATGTGCATCAATTTATAGTAAACAAACACCCATATATTTTTGCAACTCGACCCATATAATCAAATTGTCAGAAAGCATTGCATTAAAATACATACTAATAATACCTCGATCAGTGCGGTTTTGCATAGCACAGTATATTTTTGGCACGAATTAACCGCGCTATGCGAGATATTCCTGTAGTGCAATATCATGGCAACTCATTGTGAAGGTATTCAAACAATATGAGATATAACTTAAACGATGCCACCTTTGCATATTTTTGAAATTGGAAAATATCAGTGTGGTTTCAGACCCAAATGCTCAACAACTGACCAGATTTTCATTTTGAGGCAGATACAGGAAAAAGCATTTGAGTATAATATACACTTATTTAACCTATATGTAGATTTTAAACAAGCTTTTGATTCACTCAACAGAGAGGAAATGATAAATGATCTCCTTCTCCTTCTCCTGGTCATACCTACAAAGATTGTTAGGCTCATAAAAGCAACCCTGGTTGGCTCTAAAGCAGTAGTGAGAATTGACAATGAGTTGATGACTCCCTTTGACATTAATGCTGGTGTTAGACAGGGCATTGCACTCTCTACTGTGTTATTTAACTTGATTTTAGAGACGGCTGTCAAAAAATTAGAAGTGACTGGACACACATGCACAAAGACAGTGCAGGTCTGTGCATATGCTGATGATGTCGCTATTATCAGGACTAAAGGAGCACTGGAGGAAAGAGTGGCCAGGCTGGATAGTGAAGCACAAAGAAGAGGACTTAGGATAGATGAAGCAGAGACAAAATATATGGAAGCCTGGAGAAAGGCAGATAACACGGCAAATTTAAGAACCAGCAGCTTCTCGTTTAAGCATGTTCAAAATTTTGCTTTATCTAGGTTCGTAGATAAACCAGTCCGACTCTATTACTTATGAAATTAAGTCCCATATCCTGAGTGGAAACAGATGCTTCTATGGAGAAGAATATATAATCTGATACTATTAATAGAATACATAATCTGACACATGAAAAACTAATGAAATCCGGAGTATTTAACAGACATTGAAAATTAAGAATATACAAAAGTCTCATTAGACCAGTTGTAACATATGGTTGTGAAGCTTGGACTTAACGAGTAAAGATGAGCAGTTGTTGACAGTGTTCGAGCGTAAAATTTTGCGAATAGTCTTTGGGGCCGTACAAGACGTTGATGGATCCTGGAGGATCAGAATGAACCATGAACTTGACAATCTTATTCAGGGTGTGGACATCGTCAGATTTGTGAAGAGCCAGCGTCTTGCCTGGTTGGGACATGTTATGAGAACGGATGACAGCAGAACGACTAAGAGAATAACGAAATGAAAACCTACTGGTAGGAGGGCAAGAGGAAGCCTGCGGAAAAGATGGATAGATGATGTAGAAGAGGACTTAAAGATCATGAGAATAAAAAGTTGGAGAAGTTTGACTTCTGGGAGGGCTTTGTGGTGAAACATCATTGAGGAAGCTAAGACTGGGTTATAATGCCAGAAGAAGAAGAAGAACTGTATTACCATGAAAGATGTAATTATCTCCAATAATTACATCTTTCATGGTAATACAGTTTACCTGCAAACCATGGGAACTGCTATGGACAGTCCTGCTAGCTGTGTCACAGCCAATTTCTATCTATACCGTTAGAAATTTCACTACCAACAGAACTTTGCATGTTTAGATACACTGATAATTTATTTGGAATAATCTACCCCAATTTCCAATAAGATTTTGCAATTTTGCAATATCTACAAGATATTGCAAATATATATCCTCTAGAGCTCAAACTGGAAAAAACTAACTACAATAACCTTACCACCAATTACTTAGATCTGGACATTGATATTAATAGCTCACAAACTACAATCAAAGTATACAATAAATGTGACACTTTCAACTTAATGTAGTTAATTTCACCCACTGGCACTCTAATTTTTCAAATATGGTACATTCTAATATCATCCTGTCACAGTGCATCAGTATAGCCACCACATGCACATGGCAACAGTTTGATAATTCATATATCATAAATCTCTACCAGAAGCTTTTGGACAACCAATTTCCTCCAACCTACCTTTATTACTATTTTAATAAAGCACTCCTTATCATCAAGCATAAAAAGATGTTTAACCACTTAACTGATATACAGCAGACTCTTGATTAACCGGGACACTTCAAGACTCCAAATTAAAAAAAATAAATAAAAAATAATAATAAAAAAATCAACCAAAAATCAAAAATTCAACCAAAAATCAAAAAATTCAAGTAATAACTAGAATAGGTAAAATAAACAGATATTTTGCATGTTGTAAATAAGCGACAAGCAGCATTATAAGTCATCATTGGGAGATTAGCGTACCTATTATCTTGCAATCCCCGCTGTCTTCACACCCACTTCTCAAAAAATATAAAAAGGAAAAAAAAAAAAAAAGACCAAATGTTTAGTTTGTTTTAGTGGGTTGCGTCGATTGTTGTGTTCTCCGTTGCAGTGCAAAAGGACAAATTTTGTTTCATTATTTATGTCAGGGATGTCAGAATTTTTTTTATAGCAATTTTTTTTTTTTTTTTGTTTAGAAATCGAATAATGATGGGTAAATGCAAAAGAGTTGCGTTTTCAGTTAAACAAAAACTTGAAATTATTCAAAGGTTTGAAAATGGTGCATCTGTTAAATCTCTAAGGAACCTTTATAAGGTTGGTGACCAAACCATACGCAACATCATAAAAAATAAAGGGAAGCTATTAGATTTAAAATTAACATTGTAAAAAAATATAGGAAAGCTATTAGACTTAAAGTCAACATCGCAAAAAATAAAGGGAAGCATCGTATCGGACAGGCGAGTAGTGCGTGGTAAGTTCATTCGTTTTTTTATCTATCGCCATATTTTTTACGTAGGTTGCTGAACATTTTTCAATACAGTAAGTCCCTGACTTACGTAACTACAGTTTTATGTAAATTTTTTTTTCACTCAATTTTTTTTTTTTTTAGGATTGTAAAATTTAAAACAAACAAAAATAATAAATAAATAAAATAAGCAATCAATAACGATGATCATGGCATGCACAAGTGAGATACGGAGTAACAAGCAAAAAAATAGGAAAGAAGAGAAGATTCTTAACAATTTATTTATGGTTTTTTTTTTATATGACTGAAGATTTAAGTGAAGGGGACACATTTCACCATAATAACGTAAAAACCCACACAATTCCAGCTGTCAGTATTATCGCAAATGCAATAAGATCGAATTTATTACCTGTTTATAATTAGATGCACGAACAGAAAAGCCCAGTAACCTGGAAGGTGCAAATTGTTTAATGGCAGTGACTTCCAGAAATGTTCTTTAGTAAAATATGAATTCGCATGAGGTGATAATAGTATATTTCCCACTTAACCCTGTGAAGTTCTTTTCAGAAAATTTCATTTTGACTGTTGTCATGGTGCCGACTAAGAGAATAAGTGACAGCACTACTAGTAAATCTATCAACAAAAGGAAAGCCATCGATTTGGATCAGAAAATTAAACTAATAAAGATATATGAAAATGGCCAAACATTAACAAGTATTGTGCAGAATTCAGATTTGTCAATAATAATATAGTAGCAATATGTTATTAGTCATTCCCGAGTTACGTAAAACTCGATGAAGTAAGAAATCCTGGAACGTATCTCTTATGTATATCGGGGACTTTTGTATTTTTGGATTAACCAGGAAATTGGTTATCTGGGATTTGTTTTTTACCATCTATCCCAGAAAATCGAGAGTCTACTGTAAGAGCATGCTGAAATTCCACTGCTTATAGCCTCTTTGGTGTCATACAGTCTAAAAAACTTGTACCCACAGATTGGCTACCAAAGGGGTATTGGTTTTATATATACTAACTTTAATTTAGTTTTAATTAATTTTATTTTTAATTTTAACATAACTGACTTAAGCACATGAAGTATACTCTCAGAACTATGTTTAGGGGTCCTACTATAGAAACAGGAAATGCAACCCTGTACTGCCCGAGCCCACCTATTCCCTCTTATTATGAACTCTTTTCACTGTCCTACTACCCTATATTTTATTTCTCATGAGCCATTAGTTTACCAAATGCAATATCAAGATGCTATTTTTCTACTAAAACATACTTTTCTCACATACACAAAGTTTAGCGACCACTACTTCGAAAGTTTATCATTTGTTTTCTATCCTGGGATGTACTACTTCACTTTTTAATGCCAATTTCCCAATATACCTTCGTTTAGTTTTGTCTGAATCAATGTAGCTTCACCATTTCCACCACATGCTATGTATATTTCATGACACAAACAGAGGCCTTACTTCTTGCTGTCCTTCCTGTGATTTCGATGGTTGACTCTTGATGAAGATGTTGGAATCATGGGATCTTCGGCATTAAGTGTGTCTTTTTATTTTTACGTTTCATGAACCATCTGGGTTTTCTGTACTTTTGATTCCCACTTTGTTAGCTCATTATAATTCTCTTCCTCACTTTCTACCAACTTATATTCCATTATGGTTGTTGGGTTCATTCTGCTATAAATTTCAGTGTCCCTGGTCCTTAAACTATCTAAATAAATTCATTGGAACTATTCTCTACAACCTCTCATTAATACATTATATATGCAGGGTCATTATAGTCCTCGTGCAGTTTTACTGTGTCCTTTTTCCAATGCATGGGGTTGTCGTGACAAGCTATATGCAGGGTCATTATAAAGCCCTTACACAGTTTTACTGTCTCCTTTTCCCAAAACATAGGGTCGTCATGACAAGCTGCAAATACTTTGAACTGGCTATGAGTAATCTTTTTGGATTCACACCTCTGCAGGGTGGAGACTCCCTCCACAGTCCATATACCGACTCGGCTCTTGTTTGCTAATTCAGCAAACAAGAGTCGAGTCAGTATATATTCCATTAGGAAATAACTAAAAAGGAAATAAAGGAAATTCCAAAAAAGAAAATAACTTACTGGTATTCCAGTAAGTTATTTCCTTTTTTCTTTTTCTGTCTCTCTTCTCTGCCTCTGTCAGGTCAGCCGTGATATATACATATGGTTTCCTCTTACCTACCGCTACCTTTTGGCCATACTTCTGCTTAATTCAAAAATCAATATCGCTTCATTGTTTCCACCACATGCTATGTATATTTCATAGCTATGTATATTTCACGGCTAACCTGCCTCTGTCAGGTCAGCCGGGATATATACATATGGTTTCCTCTTACCTACTGCTACCTTTTGGCCATACTTCTGCTTAATTCAAAAATCAATATCGCTTCATTGTTTCCACCACATGCTATGTATATTTCATGTCACAAACAGAGGCCTTACTTCTTGCTGTGGTTTCGATGGTTGATTCTTGATGAAGACGTTGAAATCATGGGATCTTCAGCATTAAGTACTTCTTTTTATGTTTCATGCACCATTTTCTACCAACATATTCCATTATGGTCATTGGGTTCATTCTGTTATAAATTGCAGTGTCCCAGGTCCATAAACCCTCTAAATAAATTCATTGTAACTATTCTCTACAACCTCTTATTAATATATTATATATACAGGGTCATTATAAAGTCCTTATGCAGTTTTAAATTTTCATAACTTCTAATCTATACATGATAAAATTAATCTGTAAAAAGGGTAAGTGAAAGAATTTATTAAAGTTTTACATACATTTATTCTTGGTTCACTGATATGGTACATTTATCATTGACTTGATATATTTATTGTGGTTTATCATTGGTGGGACCTGTTTCTTTAATCGTTTTCATCCAATTAGTTATGGAATTCCAGTGTGGTGCATCTTTGTTGTAATGGGTTCTAAATCTTTTTTGTATTGCAATTACAGACTTTAACTCAAACAACCACAGCACACAATTTACTTTCTCTTCTATTGAAGCCATTTGGTCAAGCCTAATTCTGCAAAAAAAATAATAATAATAAAATTTTTGTAAACTACAATAAAATAAAAAAATCACTCTTAGTACATACTAAACTATTAAACTTCACTAAATTAAATTTCTAACATTTTTAACAGATTGATTTCATCATGTATAGAACGGAAGTTATGAAAATTTAAAACTGCACAAGGCCTTTATAATGACCCTGTGTGTGTGTGTGTGTGTAAAATTTTAATTAGTTTTTAACTTATATGTATTTTTATTAAATATACATTGTCCAAGAGAAATATAATTCTGTTTTTCAATAAAATACCTTCTAAAAAAACAATTTTTAATAAATTTTATTAATAAAAATAACTTTATTGTATTATCAAGATGGATGTATATTCTGTTACCATACTCTGACTTAAATTTAAAATGAATAAGAAAAATGCATTCATTTAAAATGAATGTATTCATTAAAAAAAAAAAATGCATTTATAGCCAAAGCTTATTTGTGAAAAACAATTGGATAAACATTCAAAAATTAAAGCCATTTTTTGCTATAAATAACTGTATTATTTAGGTTGAAATTATGCCAACAAGCACCCTCTACATAAAACTAAATTTTTAAGTAGCTTTTATACATAAAATGAATATTTATCACTTTTATTACAGCAGTTATGCAAAAATTTATAAAACATAAGTCTTCCATCATTTTATTTCTTGGAGAATTTATGAAAGATCATCAGGACTTTAGACTGACCCCGTATATTTTATACACTTCAGAAAATTTTCCCACACTATTAATTAAATGCAAAACAAATAATATCAGATACCTTGAGCAGCTATCTGTATGCCCTGCAATGAAATCATTTCATTATGAGGTCGTTCTTCTATGGGTATTGATACTCCAGACTCCAGCGTTAAATCAATTGTACTGAGCGGAGATGCCACATAAAAAGGAATCCCATGGTACTTAGCACAAACAGCAATTTGGTAAGTTCCAATTTTATTAGCTGTATCACCATTGGCAACAATGCAATCAGCCCCAACAATAACAGCTGATATTTTAGTAGAGTTCATTAAAGCTGCTACCATACTATCACAGATCAAAGTGGCAGGAATCTGATCATGTACTAACTCATAAGCTGTCAATCTAGCACCTTGATTGTAAGGTCGTGTTTCTGTACAGTAGACATGATTTAATTTTCCGAGCCCATGGAGGTAACGTATAATTCCTATTAGACACAAAACTCATATAAATTCCATGTAAAAACTTGTAAAAAATTTTTAAAAAATTATTGTTTTATAGCAAAGCCTGGAACAACATTTAACTAAGGCTCATCCCACCCAATATAAAATATTACAATAATCATAAAAATCTGACGTGTCATGGTCAGTAAGTATCTCAGTTGGTTCAAGCTTCCTTGTCCACACTACTTCAAAAAAGTCATGAAGCCACAGCAAATAATAAGGAGCATGTGATCAGGAGCATGAGTTTTAGCAGGCATATCATATATGCCTGCTAAAACTCATACTAACTTATTGAGATTTTTAGTGTTTCCTCTTGACTAAGAAAAACACTAAACTAGGGGTGGCAAACCTTATTAAAGGTGCATGCCAAAAATGGCTAAATCTGTTAAAAACTACCGTCGCATTCCAGAACACAAAATTATGCATTTTGTATTCTGTGTGTAGGACCTACACAAAACTTTTACAGAACACAATGCTTTATATATTTTGTTATCTTTCACTCCAAGAATGAAATTCTTTACTACCCTCTTCATTTGAACCTTTTTGTTTCTTTGCTGGTTGAGCTGACATTCTAAACAATGTGTAAAGGGCAAATAGCAATTAAAATATTTATGAGAATTTATGGGAATTAATGAAGAATAATCTCCAATCTACATATAAACAGTAATTGACAATAAAGGAAGCTACACTAAATAATGAATGTGGATAATATATCTCACATAACTTTACCAATAACTTATGTTCTGAATAAATGTGTGAAATGCATGAATTTTATTCGTAATTTCATTTCACAATTTCGTCAGTACATCTCACCACTCCGACGTCAAGCAAATCACTGCATGAAGTTTTAAATGGGGGGGGGCTCTGAATTCTGTGTGCCCAAAAAAATTGTCACGTGCCATGGGTTTGCCACCCCTGCGCTAAACCAAGCAGCAAATTGTCTAGCCATATGCTTCTATTACTTGTCATAAGGCCAATAATAGTTTCCAGATGTAACAATAAACTTTAGTTCATCAACAATAAACAACCAATCACATAGGAAACACAAATATACAATATATAAGTTATTTAAATGTAGAAATAAATAACAATATATGTTTTATCCATAATACATATTATTCCTGAAGTATGTCCAAATATTTCTGTGTATTATGCTCAGCTCTATGTTAACTGTTTTAATTTATATATTTTGTAAAGTTAATTCTGCAATATTTTGAAATTTTAATTCTTACATTAATAATGGTTGCCACAATATCCATTTTAATATTTGTCCATGGGTATCAAGATTCAGATGGAAATGGCTGTAGGCAATTCGTGTGTGAATCATGGATTCATCACTTGTATATCCTGTAGCACGTATTTTAGTCTAGTAAGTAATCTTATCTCAACTGTTCATTCTTCTCTTTTTGTCAGTGAAGTAAGGAGTTTGTCAATCTTAAATTGTGGTCAGAATGTGTATATAACAACAATTTTGCCCAGTAGAGACTTAAGAATACACCTAATTTACAGACAAAATACATATGGGTAGATGTAATCAATTACGGGTGGCCCTAATATAATAATATCATAATTAGTATGCATCTGCAAAACATTTGGAGAAAAAATTTTTTATCAGTGTATGGCCTACACTTACAGGATAGATTCTTTTTACTTGCAGGTAAAAGGAATCTATCCTGCAGAAACAGAAAACATTTGAACAAAGGCAGTCCAAAGATCCTTGTGAATACTACTGAGCAAGCATTAAGGGTTAGGAGACCCACTAGTTGGGGGAGGAGGGTAATACAGATATGCATACATTGATGATATGGGACAAATTAATGCTTGTGCACATCTCAAAGGTTCCTGTTGTTGCCACAAGAGCCAATATTGACAAGAAGTGCTAAGAGAAGCAAAGTTCCAGACAGACAGGAAGAAGCTAATGCTGCTAGGGACACAACCTTAAATAACTTTAAGATGTGTGCCAGGGTAGTAAACTAAATAACAACACTTAGCCTTAACTGTGTCTACAGTAATGTCAGGAGTTTAGTCAATAAAATTCCTAGATAGGCAAATTAATTAGCATTACCATTAATAGAGGCATATGATGCAAGTAAGCAAGCTTATAGCTTGCTTACAGAATCAGTCAAAAAAAAAAAAAAAAAAAACCTTCCCATTTCACTCATCCATTCACTCCAAATGTTTGTCTAGTTCTGCTTTGAACTTATTTAAGTTGCTGATCTCCACTACAACAAATGGAAGTTTGTTCCAAATATCAATCAACCACTGGCTAAAGGCGAATTTCCACAAATATATTCTGCAGTTGTCTTTCCTCAATTTGAATTAATGCCTCAGTAAGTAATCTGAGCAAAAGGAAAAATCACATTAGCACTGAGCTTGCTCAATCCAGTCAAGGCCTTATACACATCAATTAGATCATCTCGCAGGTGCCTAGTCTCCAGAAGCTGCAATTTGCAGAACTTAAGACTTTCTTGGTAACACCAACTCTTTGTTCCACTCACCAATCTCGTTGCCTTCTCTGTACTCGTTCCAGCAGCTCTACATCTTTCCTAAAATGCGCCTCCAGACCTTTATGGATATTAGTGAAGAATAATCTCCAATCCACATACAATTGTATACAGTACTCAAGGTGTGGCCTAACCATTGCCTTATACAAGGGGACAATCATCCCCCTTATCACTGCTAGCAAAATTCCTGTTCCAAGGAAATTCTGTTCCAGGGAAATTAATGCAGGCACTGGTTAAAGAAGCATTGCAGGATAATCTAGACAAGACTTCAGTTATAGCTCAGACACAGCATGGATTTGTTAAGGGCAAGTCTTGTCTGACTAATTTGATTGGATACTATGATGTAGTCACAAAGGAACTGGACGCAAAGAATAACTTTGATATCATATATATGGATTTTAGAAAGGCCTTTGATACTATTGCACATGGAAGACTGCTGAACAAATTGGAGCAGTGTGGCATTGGAGGCAAATTGCTGCTATGGATAAAGGGATGGTTGAGTGGGAGAAGTCAGAGAGTGGTAATCAATGGACATTGCTCTTTGTGGACTAATGTTATTAGTGGAATTCCTCAGGGTTCAGTGTTGGGTCCATTGTTGTTTTCTGTATTTATAAATGATATTGATGATGGTATATCAGGCTTAATGTCCAAGTTTGCAGATGATATGAAGGTTGGCAGGGTTGACACTAATGACAGTACACTGTTGCAACAGGATCTAGAAAAGTTGATCAGATGGGCTGAGAGGTGGCAAATGAAGTTTAACATTGACAAATCTAAATAGAGAATAAAAAGGAACTGGGGGTAATGGTGCAGGCAGATATGAAGTTTTCTGAGCAGTGCAGACGGTCTGCAAGAGTAGCTCATGGTGTCTTGTCAATGATATACAGGAATTTTTCGAGCATGGATAAGGAGGTGATTATCCCCTTGTATAAGGCAATGGTCAGGCCACACCTTGAGTACTGTATACAGGTCTGAAGGCGTCATTTTAAGAAGGATGTAGAGCTGTTGGAACGTGTACAGAGAAGGGCAACAAGATTAGTTAACAGAACAAAGGGTTGCTCTTATGAAGAAAGGCTTAAGTTTTGCAAATTACAGTGTCTGCAGACTAAGCACCTGCGAGGTGATCTGATTGAGGTGTATAAAGTCTTGAATGGTTTGAGCATGCTCAATGCTGATGGGATTCTTCCTCTTGCTCAGAATAATCACCTGAAAGGGCATAAATTCAAATTGAGGAAAGACGGTTGTAAGTTAGATGTGCGGAAGTTTGCATTTAACCAGCGGGTGGTTGATTGCTGGAACCAACTTCCATCTGTCGTTGTAGAAGTTGATAGCTTAAATAGATTCAAGGTAGAACTTGACAAACATTTGGAGCGAGAGGATGGGTGAAATAAGGAGGGTTTTTTTTTTTTTTTGGCTGATGCTATATAAACTTGACTTCTTGCATCATGTGCCCTTGCTAATGCTAACTACAAGTTGATCTGTAACAGTACCACAGATAAGGTTAGAGAGGCCAAGGCTGAGTATGAGAAAGCACTGTCTAAAATAGCAAACAATGGGACAAGGAGTTTTCCGTATATGGTGAATACAAAGGAGGAGGAAAAGAATCAGATAGAATGCTTGTACAGGGGTGTGGGAAAGTCACAGATAACCCAGCTGATGTTGCTGATGAATTGAATTGGTATTTCACATCAGTTTTGACTGACGAAAGACTTTATGCTAAGGAGAGGCCATGTGAGGGATGAGCCATATGAAATTAGGATTTCTAAATTAGATATGACTGTTTATTAGAAAAACTTTTGAGCCTGAAGGCAAGTAAAGCTCTTGGAGTTGATGGCATATACCTAGTAACTTTGAGGCAGTCATTGGAGATTGTATTGAAACAATGTGGTTAATTAATTAAGAAGGCGTCTTTGGATTCAGGAGAGATTCCTTTTGGTTGAAAAGTGCTAACATATTGCCAATAAAAAAAAGGTGGTTCTAAGAGTGAAGTTGGCAAATCCAGTTATTACTATTATTATTATTATTATTAGCCATATAGTGCAAAGAAGCCTGAGGCTTATGCTGCACCAGCTTAAAAAAAATTTCCAAAGTTACCCAGAGAGAGAGAAGTAGAAGGGAATCACCAAGAAGAGAAGAGAAGAATGATGATATCCAGCTCAGGACCCTGGGTGTGCCAAGCCCATACTCACCAGATGTGAACCCCTGAATTCAAACTAACAGAACCCTGGGGTTCTGTTAGTTTGAATTCAGTATTAATAAAAAAATCTTGGAAGCAATGATTAAAAGTGCAATCCAGAAACATTTCTATATAAATGGCATTTTGAAGGACAAACAACATGGTTTTAAGGGAAAATCATTTAACTAACCTGGTAAGCTATTTTTGACACAGTTACTAATCAGCTAGATGTAGGGAACAATTTCAACATAGTTTATTTTGATTATAACAAACTGATGATGTGACAGAAGTATAACTGCATTCCTGTCTAGATGGTCCTGCATCGCTTGTTTAACCCAACTCCATTCTTTTCCCTGGAACAGAAGTTAAACAAACAGATCTGTAATTACTCATGTTACTCTTTGATCCCCCTTTATGAATTGGGAATACATTTGCACATCTCTAGTCCACAGTGATCTCCCCTGAATCCATAGATGCTCTCATAATTATGACTAAAAGTTTGCTTACTCCTTTGCTTCCTCCCTTAAGATAACTGGATAGGTCCCATCCACCCCAGGTACCTTTTTATGTTTAATTTCAACAATTTCTCTTCCAATTTCCTCACAGTTATCAAAAAATCATTTAGCTCCCTGTTAGAGTTCAATAAACTTCTGGCCTCTTCTTCACTACATAATTCTCACGTGTGAATGTAGATGCAAAGTACCTATTCAGTTTGTTAACTACCTGAGCAGGATAATCTACAGTCGAATTATCAATATCAAGTGAACCAATCTGATTCATATCCTTCCTTCTAGAGTTTACATAAGTAAGTCTTTTGCTGTTTTTCTTTGCATCCTTTGCCAAGGATCTCTGATAATTGCCTTGGCTTGCCTAACCTCCTTTGTGACTTGATTGCTGACTATATCTACCACCAGCTTCTGTATCACATGATAATTTATATACATTCCATGCATGTTTCTTCTCTGCCACATGTCTGACCATCTGACACCCATTTAGGTATAAACCTTTAACAGTATTTCTTAGTTGGTATGAAAAGCCTGGTAGCATCTATGATTATTTCCCTGAATAATATGTTTTTAGTAACATCATTAGTTGGTCGCGTTATACAGAATTTAAAAACTGTCTGAGACTACTGTTGTTGTTGTTAATTCATCTTTAAATAAATCCCACACCAATACATTGTGATCACTGCCATCTAGTGGTTCTTTTATCTGTAGAATCACTGCTGACAATCAGATTAAGAATATTGCTCTCTCTTGTTGCCTCTATAACATGATCCTGAATAAAACAGTTATCCAATATGCATGATGCATAAACATCATGCTGGTGTTTGATTGAACAACCCACAAGTTTCAGTCTGGTATATGGTAAGTTAAAACCCACCATTATAACATATTCTTATTTATGGCATATAACTGTTATGCCACTCTATATATCTGTAGGGTTTATTCTAC
This sequence comes from Mastigoproctus giganteus, assembly GCF_048544385.1. Classification (NCBI taxonomy): domain Eukaryota; kingdom Metazoa; phylum Arthropoda; class Arachnida; order Uropygi; family Thelyphonidae; genus Mastigoproctus; species Mastigoproctus giganteus. Next base: position 100,618,283 of record NC_143582.1, on the reverse strand, counting down.
TCATCATAATCTGTAGGCCTATAATACACTCCTACTCTGGGGGTTGTTTTCTCAGTGCTAATGTATTGCATTGGCAATCCATGTCAACTGGATACACTGCTTTTGATTTTATGTGCTTCTTAACTAAGAGCATAACCCCTCCCTCCTGTCTTGTCTCTCCTTTCTGTATACATTGTACTTCCCATTTTCAAATTCTGCATCCTTTATGTCTGAGTGACACCACACCTCTGATATCCACACATTGTCTGCATTTGAAGACTTGAGCAAGGCTTCATATTTGTCAAATTTGTTTACTATGCTCCTAGCATTCATGTACATGCACCTGTTTTTACTACAAAGGGTACTAGGAAAGTTTTGCAATATGACGCAACAATGAATCACAGGAAGCTGCTTGTTGCTGCATGTTGAGACATGTTCATACGTGCATAGTAGCGCCGCGCCAAGTCGATGGGCTCAGTTATTCATTAGTAGTGAGAGTGTAAAGCGCTTGCGATGGCATTGTGGTCACGAAATGAGATAAGGACAGTTTTGCAGTATAATTTCGTGCGTGGTTTAACCATAGACCAGTGCTTAGAAGAAATGACTCTTGCACTAGATGATGATTGTCCACATCGTACAACGATATTCAGGTGGTATAGAGAATTCCAAAGGGGAAATTTCACTCTGGAGGATTCTGAGAGGCCGGGAAGGCCACGAACGTCAGTTACGGAGGAAAACGTTACTGCTGTGAGGAAAATGCTTGACGAAAACAGGCGAGTGACCTACCAACAGATAGAGGATACTTTGGGCCTAAATTATGCACCAGCAATTCGTTCGATTCTGCAAGATCATTTGCACGTGAAGAAACTTTGTTCTCTCTGGGTGCCGCATCAACTGACTGAAGAGCAGATGACACAACGTGTGACTTGGTGCCGGGAGATGTTAAAAAAGTTTGATAAGGGACAATCTCGGTATGTGAACAACATCGTGACAGGTGACGAGACTTGGCTGTACTATTACGATCTGCCGACCAAGGCTCAAAACAAAGTTTGGGTCTTTGATGATGACAACACACCCGTAATTGTCAGAAAATCCCAATCTGTAAAGAAGAAAATGATAGCTGTATTTTTCCAATCGAGTGGAATTGTGGAACGTGTCGTTTTGGACACGCAGAAGACAGTCACAGCTAAGTGGTATACTGAACAATGCCTGCCTAAAGTCATTGGATCTATGAAGAACCTGCGGCCAAAGTCAAGAATGGACTCCTGGTACCTCAAAAACGATAATGCTCCAGCTCACCGTGCCAAAGCCTGCACCGAATATTTGACCACGACAGGACTGAAACTTCTCGAGCACCCTCCCTACAGTCCATACCTTGCTCCCTGCGACTTTGCACTGTTCCCGCATGTGAAAATGAAGCTAAAAGGGAGGCGGTTTTCCAGTGATGAGGACCTTCTACGGACTTGGGACAACGAGTGTGCTTTACTCCCTAGTGAAACTTGGCAGAACTGGTTTAAAGATTGGTTTCGGAGGATGGAGAGGTGTATTGAATGTAGAGGAAATTACTTTGAAAAAATTAAATAAACAAAGCTGTATTGCAAAACTTTCCTAGTACCCTTTGTATAATACAGCCCATGTATTTCCATGTTCCCAGATGACCCACAGCCGGTCTTGAAATCTCCAGTATCTTGCTTTTCAGGCTGTTGTATTTTCCAATAGAAGCGGTGCAAGAATCATTTTCACTTCTGCCCACAGCTCTTGTTAATCTATCAGTCTTGTATATCTGCATGCTAGCAGTTTTCTGACCCGCCTAACTGTCTCTATTCTTCAGCAAATATTCTTGCACCCTTTCTATTCTATTCCATTCCTCTAAAAACAGTCTCTCCTGTTAACAAGTACATATCATGCTGAAAAAAAAAAAAATTCTACTCCATGAGTGTTGCACAGTCTATGGCAGAATTGATTTACATTTTCTCATCATGTACTCCATCCTTTCATATTTAACCCTAATTCACAAATTTTTCTCAGCAGTGCCCTATGTTTGTTAAGTAAGTCCTCACACCTCCTACTCTTAATGTCATTAGCACCAACATGAACAACAACAATATCACCTTTTTGCCCTTAAAAAGATGATATCTACTCTATGTCATCAACTTTTGCCCCTCCCAGACATACCCTGGTCCTCTTTCACATATTCTTTTTGCACAATATATTTCTCATTTCCCTGACAATAGAGTCACTGACAACAGCAACCTCCTGTGGGACCTCACAAACACCTGTTAGTATGCTCAGCTGACTCCTGATATCATCAAACTCTTACATCGAACATGCACAAAGATATTCGCCCTTTGATTTATCATGTCCCATTTCAGATAGATCTGCTAACATCAAACAAGTAGTACATTTGATAAAACCATGAATCAGAGGACAACTGCCCCCTTCAGTTTTCCCCCAAGCCACAGTACTCCCTCTAATTTGAGCCCTTTGCTTTGCTGCTCTGAAGCATGCTTTCTGCTCAAATTCAGTTTAATTGAGAGTATTACACTAAACTAACATGTTTAAATATAATAATAACACTATGCACCAGTTATTTATAATAAAATATATATTATGTTATCGAGTTCATTACATATGTTATGTTATTGGGTTTATTCTATACCTTTACACTTGTAAAGTTATAAGTTAATTACAATGTATAATAAATTATCTATTAACACCAATTTATGTGATTTGAATTTTTCAGATACCTATTTACCACAAAATTAAAACACTAGAATTTCCCTACCATGCACTACAGTACAAGTTACAAGATACAATATTCATGCCAAATCACAAATACAAAGGTGCTATGTATATTAAGTTATAACTTACAAAACATCTAGCTAAATTTAAAAATAAACTAACAAATGTGACTAGGACTATAAAACTATTTATAGAATACTATTTAATAGTTTGAACTATTACTATATGAACTCCTGGGAACAGAAACTTATCTGTTCCCAGGAGTTCAAAATTCTTTGACTTTGCAGTCCACACTCTCAAACTGCAGTCTCAATCCATATTGATTAAGTTGTAAGTTACAAAATCTCAAAAGTAAATTTTAAAATAAGCTAACAAATGTGACTAATGCTATTCAGCTATTTATTGAACACAATTTAATATATTAATTAAGCCAAAAAATGGAAAAATTTTCCAAAAAACTTATCCGTTCACAGGAGCTCAAATTCTTTGTCTGTGACCTCAAACCCAATAGTTATGACAGCAGAGAGAGAGAAAGAGAGTGAGTTGTTGTTGTTTGATTTTTAGGAGCATTAGCAACTAAGGCCATATTGCTCCAGGGATATGCGGTGGTCATTCCCTGACCTTTCCGCATCCTCCGTATTTGGTGGTCACGGGCTCGAACCCCAGTCTAATCAAGAAGCGTGTGCTACGCACTGCCGCTCCTGCCCACCTGGCAAGAGAGTATAGTGAGTATAGTAGCCATATGGTGCAAGGAAGCCTGAGGCTTTTGCTACACCAACTAAAGAATAATAAAATAATAATAATATTACATACAAATAAAATATTAATAAATAATAAAATAAGATGAAATAAAAACAAACCATCTACTTGACTTCTCCTTATGCAGATACCTATCCAAATGACCTTTGTTCCCAAAATGTCAGCATCAACTACCCGTGGAGGAAACTGATTTCATTAATCAACAACTCAGCGGCTAAAAGAAAACTTCCTGCACTAAATCTAAACCTTCTCCCCCGCTCCCCAGCTCTGGAACCAATAACAAACAACAAAATTTCGCCCTCACTCATTTTATTTTAAGAAGTTAATATCACATTTTTGTTCTTGTATGTACAGGACCGTACTTACACTTCTCGGGGCCGAGGTACTAAGCTCTTACTGGGCCCCCTTTAAAGATAACAGAGGTCCAGAGTCCAAAATGAAAACACTTGCATATATAAATATAATCAGAAAAAAATTATTTTTACCGATCTATTTAAACAAAAACGTTGCAAAAAAAAACTGGTTTATTTTTAGTTATATTAACAGAACCCTCACTAATTCCTTGTTCATGTGCATTGATACTACATACACAGGGCTGTACTTATAAGCAGGCACATTGGGTTTTAATGTGCTGCTTATAAGCAATACAAAGATCGCTTTAAAATTTTGAAATTACAGATGCCATGCATGACCCTCCTCAATGGTGAGGCCCGAGGCTAAAACCTAATGTGCCTGCTTATAAGTACAGCCCTGTGTATGTAGTATCAATGCACGTGAACAAGGAATTGGTGAGAGTTCTGTTAATATAACTAAAAATAAACCAGTTTTATTATCATAGTGTAATTGTATGTATAACTTACTTTCTCTTGATAAAAGCTTGTCATTCTCATTCCTAAGTGCAGATATGCCATTCAGCCAATAATCTGAATTTGTATGTTCCCATATCGTGATGTAAGTTCAGGTGTTCGGTAAGCCTGCTACTTTGGAAATCTATAGCCAAAATTCTCAATACTGATGAAAAGTTCCATTTGGGTACACTTGCCAATTTTTCGCAGTATTGAACAAATGAACAGTGACATAAATTATGTCAGTCCAAAATTTGGTGGACAAATTTATTATCTGAACGGATGAGTGAAGAAAGACACAATAGGCCTAATATCTTTGGCAAGAAAGCATTTCAGCACAATGAGTTTAACAACAAAATTTCAAATACAAAAATGCTTTTCTTAGAAATATCAAATAAATTTAGTTACAGTTCTTATTTAATGAAATCAATTATAAAATAAAATACAATTAATTACATATAAATAATAAAATACAGATTACCTAGTGCTGTACCATAACCTGCTGTTGCTAAGCTACCAGTGTTGCAGTGTGTTATTACAGACAATGGATAAACAGAAGAATTCTCAAGAATATAATTAGCCCCATATTTACTTATTGATTTATTTACTGATATATCTTCTGGCAGAATATTTTCTATTTCCCTAATAATGCTGTAAAAAAAATAAATTGTACATATGCCACAAATATTTCAAGACAATACTTTATCTTATATCAGTAAAAAAAAAAAACAACAAAAAATACACTATACTGTAATAAAAGAATAATTTATAATCATTAAAAGTTTCAGAAATACAGTACACCCTTGCTAATTCAGTTACAGTTAATCCAGATTGAAATATGAAAAATTCTGTTCACAGCTGAATACTTTGAAAGACACATGGGATTTAGGAAGGCAGATGAGTCACTCTGACTGCACACTGATGGACTGCACAGAGAGAGAGAGAGACAGAACATACATTACATTGTCTTGCGTGTTGTTCAGTATTGCTGTTGACTTTGAGTTGGACTGATGTTACTGCTTGTATCACTTCATTTGCACACTTCTTTATATGTATTTATGTACATAAGTTAACATATTTTATATAATTATGGGTTTTAAAGAATTGAAAAGTGGAATAAAAAGAAAACACATCACTTTAACAAGCTCATAGTGATAGAACAACTTGAAATGGTGTTCCTGGAAAAAAAATTGCTGAAGAATTTGTACTGGCCAACAGACTGTGTCAAATATTAAAAAAACAAAAAGAATCTATAAAGGCTTTTGCTTTTAAATTTGATGTGGAGAGTGATAAAAGCAGCATATCAAACAGACAGACATTAAAAAAAGCCAAAAGAAGTATTGCTGGAAGAAGTTGTATTTAAGTGGTATTTACAGCAATGATCAAGTGGCGTTGCCATGCAACACCAATGCCACTTGATAAATGTATAAAAAAACAACAGACAATACATTTATCCATCTATTGATGGATAAATCTATTGTATTTTTATAGTTTTTAAATAAAGACTGTAGAGTGATATTTTTTTAATTTATTTTCATCAGCACTACCTATACCATTAAACTTTCCATTTATTTGTGTTCTAATTTTTTTTTGTCTTTTGGGGCTATCTTTTGCTTCACTAATCTAGATTATCACTTAATCCAGATGACCTTTTTCCCCAATTAATCTGGATTAGCAAGGGTTGACTGTAATCATATATTCTCTATAATCACATTTTTTCATCAACAAGATTAAAATAATATACAGATAAACAAAATTAATCTAAATGATATTTTCGATTAATTAGTAAGAAATTTTAATTTAACTTTTATCCAGAGCTGATATCCATTGAAGATGATAATGATGTATGTGCTTGATGATTATGGTAATCATAGTAGGGAAGGGAGATTAACTGCTATTAGGAAGAAGCCCTCTGGACATTCTTCCTCCCCAACACTACCATCTCATTTCAAAGAAATATGGAACATCATCTGAAAGTTGAATTGTGTAAGTGTCTGTGTGTAGTTTAATGCTTTTGGTATTTTTTTGAGGCCACTGCATGATGGGTTGAGGCTCTTCTGAATCTGCCTTCACCTTTTTGAAAAAGGCACAAAGTGTTGGCTGAGTCGCAGTTTCAGAGAGAGAGAGAGAGAGATCTTCCTGTAGCTCCCTGTAGGGCTTGGACACATCTTTTGTCATCAATTGGAAAATAAAGTTTCATTAATGTGCATGTGATGTCACATATGCATTTTATAACATAGTGATACCACATATGCAGTTGATCACATACTCTGTATCTGATAAACTGCTATATTAAAGCAATAGAGTAATATGCCAAACACAAATTTCTATGGAGACTGAATGCAATATGATCACATGTAAATAAAGTTAAACACAGAAGAACAAACGATATAACTGTCAACTTTCGACATTTGTAAAGCTGGAGATCGAGTAACCATAAAGAGGATGAAACAGCTAATAATTTTGGCCAAAATCATCCAAAAATCGGGGAGGGGGCTTTTTCACAAACAGTTATTTGAAAAAATATATTATTCAGAAAAAGCACATAGTTTTTTAAAGTATGCACCACACTGGAAATTAAATTTCACTGACTTTTTATATTAAATATTTTATATTCATATTAAAATATAAATAAGAAATTTTATATTAAAATACAACCACTGGATTGTTAACAAGTACAGCTTACTTCTGAGCATTAGAATACCTGGATTTTTGTCAGAGGATTTCTGTTTGGACTGTCTGTTAGAGACCAACCGATTATGAGTGCTTTGACAAAGATACCATTCCAGATGAGGCCTCTTCAGAAATGTTAAGTCAAAGTATTGTTGATTTCAGTGGCATTACTATTTGCAGGGCCACTGATATGATATAATGCTATGCTAATCTCACTAATTTAACAGAAATACAAATTACACTCTTTTAGATTGTCACATACTAGTGATAAAGTCATGTTATTAAAACACATTTGCACTGCTATAAATTTTAGTTTATACACCTATTCTAATGATTACACTGCTACAAAACTATGTAGAAAACTTACAAGTATCAGTCATTAATATATATTAATGCTATAACAATGGTGGCAGAGTTTGAACTTTCTTATCAATACAACATAATGGCAGCAGAAGTTGACCGTGGTTTCTTAACCAATTACAAAACTAAGCAACAGATTCAGCAGCTTAATCAGAGAATCACAAATAATAACTACACTGCTAATTTTAAATCAAAAGTTACAAAAAGCAATAAAGAAAATTACACTTAACAGTTCCCATCATAACAAGCTAATAAATTTTGTGTTCATAATTAACTAATAAAATATATGTACTTTTTATAGCTTTTGACTTGACACGTTGATGAATGTTGCCGGATAATATGTTGTATATTTTTTAAGAACTGGTTTATTTTTTCCACTAAGGAGTCCCCTCCCCACCAAAGACCTGTAGCAAGCTGCAGACAACACTTGGGGAAATGCTAGTCCGATCCATCCTTAAATTTATTCATACTACCCACTTCTATAGTACCAAATGTAAGAGTGTTACACTGATCAGTTATCATCTGGCTGAAGCAAATTTCTGTACATCTATATTGCAATAATCATCCTTTTTTTCAGCCCCTCTTACTTCATTGTAGAAAGAAAGATCCATCACCATTTAGTTTAGTCAGTCCATTTGGAGCCTTGTTCACTTCAATCAGGTCAACACGCAAGTGCCAGTTTCCAGACGGTGCAGTTTACAGAACCCAGGTCTTTCTTGATAAGGATACCCTTTTGGATCCCTGATTAATTATGCTACTCTTCATTACACCTGCTCCAGCAGAACCACATCCTTCCTAAAACAAGATTTTGAGAGTCGTATACAGTATTTAAGATGTGGCCTGACCATTGCCTTATTCAAATTACCCCCTTATGCTTATGGGCAAAATTCTTGTATAGACTTTACAAAACCCAATTAACTATAGTGACATTGTGTCTGCACTGAACAGAGAAATTCCTATCAAACTGTACAATTAGCATTATTATTATTAGAAGTATTATGCAAGAATACAAACTTATACAGCATCAGCCAAAAAAAATAAATAAATAAAAAAATACAATACTTCCCAATTCACCTATTCATTCCCTCCTTGAATTTAATTAAACTATCAACTTACACAAAAACAGATGGGAATTTGTTTCAACGATCAACCACCCATTGACTACATGCAAACTTCCGCACATCTATTCTTCAACCATCCTTCCTCAATTTGAATTTGTGTCCCCTCGAGGTCTTTTATTCTAAACTATTGAACAAGTAAATTATTATAAACTAGTGGGCCAGGAAATCAGATTGTCTTATAATGGGGGATTTTAATTTCCCAGATATTGACTGGAACTTGTGGGTTTGGTCACTCACACACTAGCACTTTTGTGGATTTATTAGATGATTGTTTTCTACAGCAGCATGTTTGGGAGGCAACTAGAGGGAGTAATACTCTTGATCTGATTATCAGTAGTGATTCTTCATGCATTAAGAATCTGCAGATAAAGGAACCACTAGGTAGCAGTGATCACAGTGTGCTGATGTGGGATTTACTCAAACTACCATCAGGGGTAAAGGGAAGGGTTTTTGCTTTCATAAAGATGACTACGGTGGTCTGAGACAGTTTTTAAATTCTATACAGTGGGACCAACTGATGATGAATTACCGACAGCAAATTCTAAATGGGAAGCATTCAAAGAATTAATCTTGGAAGCTACTAGGCTTTTCACACCAACTAAGTATCGGTAAGGGTATCCAATCCATGTGTTGGACAAGATTTTGCAGCTCCGGCAAACGCTAAGTTTGTAATTATATTTAGCTGTTTTACTGACTTAGCATTAGCATTAGTAGAGGCATTTGATGCAAGAAGGCAAGCTTATGCAGCATCAGCCAAAAAAAAAAAATAAATAAATAAAAAATAACCACTTCCACTTCACCCCTCTGTTCGTTCGAAATACCTGTCCAGCTAAGCCTTAAACTTATTTAGGCTATCAACTTCCACGACAAGGGATGGAAGTCTGTTCCACCAACCAACCACCCGCTGGCTAAAGGCAAATTTCCTCACGTCTATCCTACATCTGTCTTTCCTTAATTTGAATTTATGCCCTCTCAGGTGATTATTCTGAGCAAGAGGAAGAATCCCATCAGCATTGAGCATGCTCAAACCATTCAAGACTTTATACACCTCTATCAGATCACCTCGCCGGTGCCTAGTCTCCAGACACTGTAATTTGCAAAACTTAAGCCTTTCTTCATAAGAGCACCCCTTTGTTCCATTCACCAATCTTGTTGCCCTTCTCTGTACTCGTTCCAGCATCTCTACATCCTTCTTGAAATGAGGCCTCCAGACCTGTATACAGTACTCTAGGTGTGGCCTGACCATTGCCTTATACAAGGGAATAATCACCTCCTTATCCCTGCTAGAAAAATTCCTATATATCATCGACAATACACCATGAGCTACTCTTGCAGCCCATCTGCACTGCTCAGAAAACTTCATATCTGCCTGCACAACCACCCCCAGGTCCCTTTCATTCTCTACCACTGTCAGTGTAGTACCACAGAGTTGATACGTTGCTCTGGGGTTGCTGTTTCCCATATGTAGTACTTTACATTTGTCAATGTTAAACTTCATTTGCCACCTCTCAGCCCATCTGCTCAACCTTTCCAGATCTTGTTGCAGTAGCATAGTGTCAGTAGTGTGCTTGACAACCCTGCCAACCTTCGTATCATCTGCAAACTTGGACATTAAGCTTGATATACCATCATCAATATCATTTATAAATACAGAAAACAATAATGGACCCAATACTGAACCCTGAGGGACTCCACTAATAACATTAGTCCACGATGAGCAGTGTCCACTAATTACCACTCTCTGTCTTCTGCCACTCAACCAGGCGCCTCCGTAGCCAGGCGGGAAGGAGCAGCAGTGCGTAGCACACGCTTCTTGATTAGACCGGGGTTCGAGCCCGTCACCACCAAATACGGAGGATGCGGAAAGGTCATTCAGAGAATGACCACCGCATATCCCGGAGCAATATGGCCTTAGTTGCTAATGCTCCTAAAAACCAAATAATAACAACAACAACAGCCACTCAACCATCCCTTTATCCATAGCAACAATTTGTCACCAATGCCACACTGCTCCAATTTGTGCAGCAGTCTTCCATGTGCAACAGTATCAAAAGCCTTTCTAAGATCCAAGTATATAATATCAAAGTTATTCCCTGCATCCAGTTATTTTGTGACTGCATCATAGTATCCAATCAGGTTGGTCAGGCAAGACCTCCCCTTAACAAAACCATGCTGTGTCTGAGCTATAACTGAAGTCTTGTCTAGATGATCCTGGAGTGCTACTTTAACCAGTGCCTCCATTAATTTTCCGGGAACAGAAGTTAAACTAACAGGTCTATAATTACTTGTGTCGCCCTTTGATCCTCCTTTGTGAATTGGGGTCACATTTGCACATCTCCAGTCCATGGGTACTTCCCCTGAGTCCAAGGAAGCTCTCATAATTATGGCTAAGGGTTTGCTTACTTCCTTTGCTGGCTCCTTTAATATAACTGGATAGATCCCATCCACCCCAGGTGCCTTTCTTGTATTTATCTTCAACAATTTCTCCTCCACTTTACTCTCAGTTATTACAAGATTCTCTAGCTTACTGCCAGAGTTGAATACACCTCTGGCATTCCCATCGCTGAATAACTCCTCATGTGTGAATGTCGATGCAAAATATTCATTTAGTTTGTTAGCTACCTGAGCAGGATCATCAACAGTTGACCCATCGATATCAAGTGGACCAATCTGATTCATCCCCTTCCTTCTAGAGTTTACATAAGTAAAGAACTCTTTGCTGTTTTTCTTTGCATACCTTGCCAAAGATTTCTCGTAATCTGCCTTCGCCCGCCTAACCTCCTTTGTAACTTGGTAACAGATCAACTTGTATCTATCATAGGCTTCTGTGTCACGTGTTAATTTGTATGTATCCCTTAATTGTTATATTAAATTATTTTCTATAAGTAGCTTATATCCCTAGTCAAACTCTTGGATTATTTTGAATTTAGATATCGATTTTGAAAGTTAATACTTAGTGACCGTAGATTTACCATTCATAACCTGCCGCCATTGTTATACGATACGTATATCCCGAACTGGATAGCGTAAGGTTTAATGTAAAACTAGATAGTGAAACACACAGCACTTTATTAGAAATCTGTTAGCATGGTATAGTAGAGTATTATCAATTAATCAGTAAAATTTATTAATCATTAAATTTCATTGTCAATTAAATTGTACTTAAACGGAATCATGACGCAGACTTGAACAGCAAAGCAACTCTCACAGATTAGCCAGAGTGCTGTGGGTCGAGGTAGAACCGAAGGGTTGATTCTCCAACACATCGCAGTCTAAAAAAATGCACAAAATATGAAATGTTTGCAGACCTATCTAGAACACGACATGATCTAGCCAAGGAGGATGTCTTTGTGTGTGCTAGGTGCAGAATTTATAATTTTCTAATTTGGCACCTAATTTAGGCGCCAAAGGAAATTAGAGGAAATTAGGCACCAAAATTAAGAGATCTGAAGATTTACTTAACAAGTACAGGTCAATGTTGAAAAAACATTGCGAGCTAGGGTTCGATTGGAAAGTGTCTGCAGTTCTGCTCAGACACGATAGGGGGAGTATATGAAGAGAGCCTGTCAATCAATTCGGCTCTGGAGAGATTCTGCAAGGCTCAAGGGGTAGAATTTTTTTCAGAGTGGTCTGTGTTTGCTATCAGGAGAGACTGTTTCTACAAGGATGGGATACACTTAAATAGAAAGGGTGCAAGAATATTTGCTGCTACTATCAAGGCAGCATTAGATGGATCGGGAAACTGCTAGCTTGGGGGAGATTTACAGACTAAAAGACTAACAGTAGCCACAGGTAGAGGTGAAAGCGATTCTTGCACTGCTTTTATTGTAATGAGCAGTAGCCTAAAGAGCAAGTTGCTGGGGGCTTCAACAGCTGCTGGGAGTCATGGAACAAAAAAATACATGGGCTCTGTTAGGGTAACTAAGAATAAGAAAATATGCACATATACCTGCATGTACAACAATGCTAGAAGTATAATAAATAAATTTGAGGTGCTGATCAAGCCATCAAAGGCAGATATCGTTACGATATCAGAGACAATGTGTCACACAGATATAAGAAGTGCAGAATTGGAATTTGGGGAATACAATGTTTACAGAAAGGATAGACAGGGTAGTATGAAGGGAGGAGGCATTGAGTGTTAGTTAAGAAACACATAAAATCTAAAGAAGTGCATCCAGTTGTCGTGGGCAGACAGTGCAACATTGAGTCAGTTTGTACTGACATAAACACTGGGAAAGTCAGTTTGTACTGACATAAACACTGGGAGTGAGTCATAGGCCAAATGAATAGGTCTGATGAGTACAACGAACAGTTGTACATAGGAATAGAGTGGACCAGTAAATCAGAATGTCTAGTAATGGGGGATTTTAACTTTCCAGATATTGACTGGAACTTGTGGGTTGGTTACTAGCATGCTAGCAAGATTTTGTGGATTTATTGGAGGATTGTTTTCTACAGCAACATATTCGATGGGCAATCAGAGGGGGTAATACTCTTGATCTGATTATCAGCAGTGATGAGACATGCATTAGGAATTTGCAGATAAAGGAACCACTAGGTGACAGTGATCACAATCTATTGATGTGGGATTTACTTAAAGATGTGACTACCATCAAGGGTAAACGGAAGGATTTTTGCATTCGTAAAGGTGACACAGTGGTCTCAAGCAGTTTTTGAATTCTGTACAGTGGGATCAACTAATGATGTTAAAAACAATGAATTCTAAATGGGAAGCCTTCAGGGAATTAATATTGGAAGCTACTGGGCTTTTTATAACAAAATTAAGAAATATGTTCAAGATTTAGGTTTAAATGGATGTCAGATGAACAAATGAGGCTCATGGCAGAGGAGAAAAATGCATGGAATGCATATAAATTATGCAGGTGATACAAAAGCCTAAGTCAGACAGAAGCCAGTCCATAATGAAGTCACAAAGGAGGGAAGGCTGATTATGAAAAATCCTTGGCAAAGGATTCAAAGATAAACAACAAAGGCTTCTTTACTTATGTAAACTCTAGAAGGAAGTGGATGAATCAGATTACTCCACTTGATCGTGGTTTGACTGTTCATGATCATGCTCATATAGCTGACAAACAGAGTATTTTGCATCTACATTCCCCCATGAGGAACTCTGTAAGAAAGGGGAGGACACAAGTTTACTAAACTCTAACAGGGAGCTAAATGATTTTGTAATAATAAAGAGCAAAGTGGAGGAGAAATTGTTGAAGTTAAACATAAAAAAGGCACCTGGGGCAGATAGAATCTATCAAAATATATTGAAGGAGGAAGTGAGGGAAGTATGCAAACCCTTAGCCATAATTATGAGAGCATCCTTTGGTTCAGGGGTTCATCCTTAGATTCAGGTCCCCATGGACTGTAGATGTGCAAATGTATCCCCAATTCACAAGGGGGATCAAAGGGTGACGCAAATAATTATAGACCACCTTATGCAACATCAGCCAAAAAAAAAAAAAAAAAAAAACCACTTCCATTTCACCCCTCCATTCGTTCGTAATACCTGTCCAGTTGAGCCTTAAATTTATTTAAGCTATCAACTTCCACAACAAGGGATGGAAGTCTGTTCCACCAACCAACTACCCGCTGGCTAAAAGCAAATTTCTGCACATCTATCCTACATCTGTCTTTCCTCAATCTGAATTATTTATGCCCTCTCAGGTGATTATTCTGAGCAAGAGGAAGAATCCCATCGGCATTGAGCATATAATGGAGTCACTGGTTAAACAAGTGATGCAGGATCATCTAGACAAGACTAGTTCAGACACAGCATGGGTTTGTTAAGGGGAAGTCTTGTCTGACCAATCTGATTGGATACTACAATGTGGTCACAAAGGAACTGGATACAAAAAATAATTTTGATATCATATACAGTCGGTCCTCGTATAACACGATAGTTATACGTGGATTAGCTGCATGATAAACAATAACAGGCTTCAGTTTCAAGTCCTAGAAATCCTCGTGCAATGCAAAATTGTGCAGTATAAACAACAGGCCCTATGGAAAATATAGGGTTAGGTGCCGACCACCCAAGATTGGACACACATTTTTAACCAAAACATTACCACACACAATAAATAATCGTAATAAAACAGTTACAGTTGAAAAATGTAAAATTAATAATTTAATCATTTGAATTTAGATTCTTACCTTAAAAGTAAATGAAGACAGCTTGAGGGAAAGGGCTTGAGAAAGGGTTGAAGCAGCGTAATTATGGGGAAAGTGGCGGCAGGTTGTCATCGTTATCGGAATTGGGAGGTGGAGGAGATGCCGATGAAGACTCTGAACGAAATGTGGTCACACCAGAACTAGAGGGCTGCGGCTCATTTTCTGTATTTTTCTTGGGTGTTTTCATAAAAAAGACATCTAGTTTCTGTTGTTTCGCAGTCTTCCTCCTTTCACAAAGCAGCTGCTTATATGGCTCCAAAGCAGACCGAATTGTATAAAGTGCTCTTCTGCTTCTTTCTGCATTATAATCATTATCTTCTAGCCATTGCATACTTTTCTCAAATGAATTTAAAACTGAAGATAACTCTGAAGTACAAAGCGGTTTTATAGTGGTGTTCAGGCATTCAACTTCGTCGTCTTTCTCATCTTCCACCTGCCTTCCAGCAACAAGTTGTTGCAGTTCTTCAGTTGAAAGTTCTTCTTCATGAGACTGAAGCAACTCTTCTAAATCATCTTCCTCCAATTCCTCAAAGCCAACCTGCTTTGCGAGGGCAACACAATGTGCTTTTAATTTAGGAAGCTCATTTACAGGATCAAAGCCTTTAAAATCACGAATAAAATCTGGTAAAAGTGGCCGCCAAACACCATGTAAGCATTCTTTTGTCACTTCGTTCCAAGCCTCCACAATTATGTAAATTGCATTCTTAATGTTGAATCGCTTCCAGAAGTCTTTAACTATTGGTGCATTTTCGCCCTCTGTTTCTGCTATCAGCATCTTAAATGTCCGTCTTGTGTAATAGTGCTTAAAAACAGCAATTACTCCTTGGTCAAGTGGCTGGATAAGAGATATTGTGTTAGGCGGTAAAAACAGGATTTTGATGTTTGGTGACAGTTCAGCAAGGGTTGGAGGGTGACTTGGTGCATTGTCCAAAATAATTAAAATCTTAAAATTCAAATTTTTCTTTTTGCAGTAGCTTCGAAACACATCCTCAAACACATGTAGTAGAAGTTCAGTGAAGATCTGCCCTGTCATCCATCCTCTTCTGCTGTTCCTAAAGTAAACACCCAGGGTAGTCCTTGTGATCCCTTTTAACGCTCATGGATTAGCTGCATGATAAACAATAACAGGCTTCAGTTTCAAGTCGCCACTTGCATTTGCTCCTAACATAACGGTAAACCTATCCTTAGCAGCCTTGAAGCCTGGAGCTCGTGCTTCCTCTCTTGAGATATATGTTCGTGATGGCATTTTTTTCCAATACAGTCCAGTTTCATCAAAGTTGAAAATTTGGTCCAGTGTATAGCCCTCTTCCTCAATTAGTTTTTTCAGTATCGGCGGAAATGCCTTTGCTGCTGCTTCATCTGCACTCGCAGCTTCACCTGATAATTTCACATTATGGAAAGCTTGACGTTTCCTGAAATTGTTGAACCAGCCACTACTGGCAGTAAAGGGAGGCACTTCTTGAGGGTTTTCAGCTTTATTTCTGAGGTCTTCAAATATTGCCAATGCCTTTATCGTAAGCAAACTTGTTCCTGATCTCTTCTTTGTTTGATCTTCTATCCAAACAGATAAAAGACGTTCCATCTCTTCCAGTTCTTTGTGTCTTGATCTAACTGATTTTGTTACACTTTGTGTTGTTCCTGCTATGAAAGTTGCTTTTATTTTTTCTGCATTCTTTCTGATTGTTCTCAGCGTTCCCTCATTTAGGCCTGTAGCACGCACAATATCGCATGTTCTTTCATTCCGGTCAAAGCGTTTCACAACTTCATATTTTTCTTCTATTGATATTGCTTTTCTTTTTCTCTCTGAAGTATTTTCACCAGAACGCTTCCTTTTCACACTTTTTTCCAGTATTTTACTCATTTTTTTGAGAATAGAGCACAATTATAAAATGAACAAAAATGAGGAGGCAAGCTTCATATACATAAACGCACAGCAAACAAGTAGCAACTGAATAAACGATGCAACGCCCCGTGAACAACTGAATAAATGCAGTAAAGGCGTAAACACACTATTCTCACATATTACATGCTTATGTTTTACTAAAGCACATTTCTGGAAGTCACTACCATAAAACAATAAAAACAATTTGCAATTTCCTTTTATTGGTGGTTCCTGCTAGTGGAGTCATTATAAACGGGTAGTAAAAGTCGATCTAATTACATTTGCAATACAGTAATACCGATACAGTAGCTGAAATTCTGTTGATTTTTACGTTATTATGTTAAATGTGTTTCCCCTTCCACGAAATCATAAAAACAAATTTTCAGAATCCTCTCTTCATTCCTACTATGTTGTTTTCAGTTGTGGTGATTTCGCCGCGTTCGACTGTCATTTATTGTAAACACAAAGGCGAATCGTGCATAAGCGAATTACGTTCGTGTTATATGCGACATTGTTCCCCTATTTATAAATCGTGTATGATCGAATTCGTGTAATGCAAACACGTGTTATACGAGGACAGACTGTACTTGGATTTCAGGAAAGCTTTTGATACCATTACACACTGCAGACAAATTGCTGCTATGGATATACAGATAGTTGAGTGGGAGAAGACAGAGGATGGCAATCAATGGACCCTGCTCTTAGTGGACTAACATTATTAGTGGAGTCTCCCTACGTGCAGTGTTGGGTCCATTGTTGTTTTGTGTATTCATTAATGATATTGACGATAGTATATCAGGCTTAATGTTTAAGTTTGCAGACGATATAAAGGTTGGCAGGGTTGTTAATGACACTAATGACAGTATGCTACTGCAACAGGATCAGAAAAGTTCAGTAAATGGGCTGAGAGGTGGCAACTGAAGTTAACATTGACAAATGCATAGGGGCAACAGCCAAAGTAGGTCATGGAGTTTTGTCAATGATATATATAAGTATTTTGCTAGCAAAGACAAGGAGATGATTTTACGTTGTATAAGGCAATGGTCAGGCCACACCTTGAGTACTGCATACAGATTTGGAGGCTTCATTTAGGAAGGATGCAAAGTTACTAGAATGAATTCAGAGAAGGACAACAAGATTGCTAAGAGGAACAAAGGGGTTCTCTTACAAGGAAAGGATTAAATTCTGTCAGTCGCAGCATCTGGAGACTAGGCACATGTGAAGTCAACTGATTGAGGTGTAAAGAATGGTTTGAGCAGACTCAATGCTGATGAGATACTTCCACTTGCTGAGATTAATAACCTGAGGGGGCATAGATTAAAATTGAGAAAAGACAGTTGTAGAATAGATGTGAGGAAGTCTGCCTTTAGCCAGCAGGTATTTGATTACTGGAACAGACTTCAATCTGATGTTGTGAAAGTTGATAGCTTAAATAAATTTATGGCTGAATTACACAAACATTTGGAGTGATGGATGGGTGAAACGGGTAGGTTTTTTTTTTTTTTTTTGACTGGTGCTCTATAAGCTTGCTTTCTTGCATGATATGCCTCAACTAATACTAATGCTAAGAAATACCGTTCAAGGTTTAGGCCTAAATGGATGTCAGACGAACTAATGAGATGTGCTGCAGAGAGGAAAAATGCATAGGACACATAGGTGACAGTGAAGCCTACAGTAGATATAAGCTGGTCTGTAATCAAATCACAAAAGAGGTTAGACAGGCAAAGGCAGATTATGAGAAATCTTTGGCAAAGGATGAAAAGCAGTAAGGAAGTAAGCATACCTTTAGCCATAATTATGAGGGAATCCTTAGATTCAGGTGGTATCCCCATGGACTGAAGATGTGCAAATGTATTCCCAATTCACAAAGGGGTTCAAAGGGGACACAAATAATTATAGACCAGTTAGTTTAACTTCTGTTCTGGGGAAAATAATGAAGTCACTGGTTAAAGAAGTGATGCAAGATCACCTACACAAGACTGCAGTAACAGTTCAGACACAGCATGGGTTTGTTAAGGGAAAGTCATGTCTGACCAATTTGATTGGATACCACGATGTGGTCAAAAAGGAACTATATACAAAAAAATAATTTTGATATCATATATATCATATACTTGTATGTCATGAAAACTTTTAATACAGTTGCCCATTGAAGACTGATGTACAAATTGGAGAAGTATGGCATTAAGTGCAAGTTGCTGCAATGGATACAGGGATGGTTGAGTGGGAGACAGCAGAGAGTGGTAATAAATGGACACTGCTCTACATGGACTAATGTTATTACTGGAGTCTCCCAGGATTCGGTGCTGTTGATTGGTGTATTTATTGTTGATTGGTGTATTTATTAATGATATCAATGAAGGTATATCAGGCTTAATATCCAAGTTTGCAGATGATACAAAAGTTGGCAGTGTTGTTAATGATAGTAAAGACAGTATGCTACTACAACAAGATCTAGAAAAGTTAGGCAGATGGGCTGAGAAGTGGCAACTCAAGTTTAATATTGACAAATGCAAAGTACCGCATATGGGTAGCAGTAACCCACGAGAAACGTACCAACTGTGTGGTACTACACTCAGGGAGGTGTAGAATGAGAATGAAAAAGACCTGGGGATAATTGTGCAATCGGATATGAAGTTCTCTGAGCAGTGCAGACGGGCTGCCAGAGCAGGTCGTGGAGTTTTGTCAATGATATATAGGAATTTTGCTAGCAGAGACAATGTAATTACCCCTTTGTATAAGGCAATGATCAGGCCATACCTTGCATACTGCATACAGGTCTAGAGGTTGCGTACTGCATACAGGTCAGGCCTGATTTTAGGAAGGATGTGGAGTTGCTACAATGAGTACAGAGAAGGGTTACAAGATTGGGGAGAGGAACAAAGGTGCTCTCTTACCAAGAGAGGCTTAAATTATGCAAGTAGCGACATCTGGAGACTAGGCAACTGTGAGGTGATCTGATTGAGGTGTACAAGGCCTTGAATGGTTTCAGCAGGCTCATTGCTGATGGGATACTACCACTTACTCAGATTAAGAACCTGAGGGGGCATAAATTAAAATTTAGAAAAAAAGAGTTTGCCTTTAGCCAGCTGGCATTTTATTTGTAGAATAGACTTCCATCTGTTATTATGGAAGTTGATAGCTTAAATAAATTTAAGACAAACATTTGGACTGACCAGATGGGTGAAATGGGAAGTTTTTTGTTGTTTTTTTTGACTGATGCTCTATAAACTTGCTTTCTTGCATCATATGCCTCGCCGACCGGGCTAGCCAGGTGGGTAAAGTGCCTGCCTGGCAACCCAAAGGTAAAGTGTGTTTAGGGTCAAACGGCACCAGGGGTTTCTCCCATCTCTGCATAGTTTACATTGTAGGTGAACCAGTTGAACAATACCTTCTACATTGACAGTGAATAGAAGAATACCAGAAGGTGAACAATACCTTCTACTGTTGTTCATCTGGTCATTTAGCCGCTAGGCCTCTATTGAGGCCCAACGTTGCCCCACTTACGCCCTGTGGAGGCATACCACGAACCCAGTAGTCTGTTTCACTCTGGCAGGTCCCGCCACTTAATTTTCTGAGATTTCGACGGATAGTACCTAAAAAAAAAAAAAAAAAAAAAAAGATGCATCGACATAGGGGTTGAATCGCTTGGTTTTGCTAGGCCAAGTTATGGGCGTAAGGTAATTTAGACATGTTAAGTTTTTGGTGTGTAGGGCTTTCACTAGAGTATAGGTAGAGGGGGGGGGCAGAAGGCTGGGGAGGAGAAAGACAGAAATATGGAGCCAATACAGTAGGTAGCCCAGGTTTCAGCGGGGCATGCCCTTGTCCCACCAGAGTATAAGATATGGGGTGGGAGGAGGGGAGAGGATAATAACGTCCCCCCAAGGATGTAGGTATAAAGGTGAAGGGGGCTAGAGTGCTCTCTTCAGATCACCATATGGCTATTGGCAACTATTGCTGCATTTCTGTTTACAAGTTTCTTCACTCGTGGGGCAAGCTCCGTCCTTGTGCTTGTGTCCCTCATCTTTAGTTGCAACCCTTACATTGTCCTGGCTGGTATCTCAATAGTGGTACTTGATGTCAGTCATTGTGGATGGTGATTAATGTCCTTCTCATGATGAAGAGGTCTTGTGCGAACTAGGATAATGCTCTATATTCATCCTCAGTATCTATGAAATGGGATTCCAATCCTTTTGGTAAGTATCTTATTTTTGTTATAAGTACCCCCTCTGAGGTCTTCGTATTGTGGGCACTCGTACACTATGTGATTCCAGCTTTCTGTCTCCCTGCACATACAATTGGGGTATGTGCGGGGAGACACATACCCCAATTGTATGTGCGGGGAGACAGAACATACAATTGGGGTCCTCAGTGAGTCCTAATCCATGCAGCTTCTCATTGTAGGGTCCGTGTCCTGTTATTAGAGGTGTCATATGGTACCCTGGGAAGTACCAGGTCAGCTGTTTTGGGTAGATTTTCTGGAGGTCTGGTAGATATCTTCTGGTTATTTCGCCCTTGGTGGTCTCCGTCCATCTTCTCTGCCATAATTTTAGCAGGTGGGTGTGTAGTCTAGTATTTTCTGTTTTTAGGTTGTTTGCTGGGTCAGTTGTGTAGTTCAGATGTGTGGCTGCAACTCCCCTGGATAGCAAGTATAGCAGACCTGTGCGAACGACCTCCAGGTCCAAAGGAAGCGCTCCAGCGAGTACCTGCAGTGCTGGGGTACTCACTGTGCTACTTGCATGCATCGTAGTTAAGAGTATGGTCCTTTGGATCATGTCCAGGATTCTTCTATTCACTGTCAATGCAGTTTTTGGGAACCAAATTGCTGAGGCGTAAGTAATTGCTGGGAGTTTGTTTGTTTGTTTGTTGTTTAGGAGCATTAGCAACTAAGGCCATATTGCTCCGGGATATGCGATGGTCATTCCCTGACCTTTCCGTATTTGGTGGTGACGGGCTCGAACCCCGGTCTAATCAAGAAGCGTGTGCTACACACTGCTGCTCCTTCCCACCTGGCTACGGAGGCGCCTAGTAATTGCTGGGAGAAACGTTGTCTTGTAATATACAACGTCAGGGTTCTTTTTTTGGGTCCCCAATCATTCCTAGTAACTCTGGCTACCAGTGCAGAATAGCTCCTGATTTTTTTCTTATGTACTTTAGGTGCGGCTGGAACGAGAGGTTGTTGTCGGACCATGCCTAGATACTTAAGTTGGTTTACAAACTTAATGGTGACATTGTCAATTTTGATTTGTGGTAGTCGTCGCAATTGCAGGGTTCCTTTAAGCAGGATTGAAGAGGTCTTTATGGGTGAGATTTTGAGCTGGTGTTTTGCGGCCCATTGCTGGAGTTGCTGCAGAGCCTGGTTTGCTTGGGTTTCCAAATGGGCCCCAGAATCTGCTCCCATGGATTGTGTCCTGACATGCCCCAGATCCATCACCAAGAACTCATCTAAGACCATATTTCACAGAAGTGGTCCCAGCACCGACCCCTGAGGACAGCCTCTGTGCACTTCTCTTGTGATCTTTTGATATTCTACATTGATCTCCACTCTTCTATGTGATAAATAGTTTTCCATGACCTTGAATAGGTTGGTTGGCACCCCTGCCTCCCTTAACCTCACCAGGACGCTTGACCACCAAAGTGAGTCAAACGCCCCAGCAAAGTCAACCGAGTTGAGAAGCAGGTACTTGTTTCTACATTCTTGCACCGTCCTGAGTAGGTTTCCCAGTGCGTCCACTGTCGAGGTCCCTGGCTTGAAGCTATATTGATTTGTGGCATGGAGTCCAGCTTTTCCGTAGTGGGCAATTATTCTTCTGTGAAGTAGTCTTTCAAATAACTACCGAGAACAACTAACCACCGAGAACAGTGCGATGGGTCGATATGCATCTGGGCTTTCTGTTGGATTTTTTGGAATTAGTTTTAAGTTGGCCGTTTTCCATGCCTTTGGAAAGTGGCCAGCTTCCAGGCATCTGTTGTATAGGGTGAGCAATAGGTACAGTGCGTATTCAACAGTTTTCTTTAAGATTTCAGGCTCAATCATTAGCATTAGTAGAGGCATTTGATGCAAGAAAGCAAGCTTATGCAGCATCAGCCAAAAAAAAAAAAATAAAGTAAAAAAAAATAAATAAAAAATAACCACTTCCACTTCACCTCTCTGTCCGTTCGAAATACCTGTCCAGCTGAGCCTTAAACTTATTTAGGCTATCAACTTCCACGACAAGGGATGGAAGTCTGTTCCACCTACCAACCACCCGCTGGGTAAAGACAAATTTCTGCACATCTATCCTACATCTGTCTTTCCTCAATTTGAACTTATGCCCTCTCAGGTGATTATTCTGAGCAAGAGGAAGAATCCCATCAGAAATGAGCATGCTCAAACCATTCAAAGCTTTGTACACCTCTATCAGATCACCTCGCTGGTGCCTAGTCTCCAGACACTGTAATTCGCAAAACTTAACATTAGCATTAGCAGAGGTATTTGATGCAAGAAAGCAAGCTTATGCAGCATCAGCCAAAAAAAAATAAAAAAAAAAGAAACCACTTCCACTTCACCCCTCTGTTCGTTCAAAATACATGTCCAGCTGAGCCTTAAACTTATTTAGGCTATCAACTTCCACGACAAGGGATGAAAGTCTAAAGTCTGTTCCACCAACCAACCACCCGCTGGCTAAAGGCAAATTTCCGCACGTCTATCCTATATCTGTCTTTCCTCAATTTGAATTCATGCCCTCTCAGGGGATTATTCTGAGCGAGAGGAAGAATCCCATCAGCATTAAGCATGCTCAAACCATTCAAGGCTTTATACAACTCTATCAGATCACCTCGCTGGTGCCTAGTCTCCAGACACTGCAATTTGCAAAACTTACGCCTTCTTCATAAGAGCACCCCTTTGTTCCATTCACTAATCTTGTTGCCCTTCTCTGTACTCGTTCCAGCAGCTCTACATCCTTCATGAAATGAGGCCTCCAGACCTGTATACAGTACTCTAGGTGTGGCCTGACCATTGCCTTATACAAGGGAATAATCACCTCCTTATCCCTGCTAGAAAAATTCCTATATATCATTGACAATACACCATGAGCTACTCTTGCAGCCCGTCTGCACTGCTCAGAGAACTTCATATCTGCCTGCACAACCACCCCCAGGTCCCTTTCATTCTCTACCACTGTCAGTGTAGTACCACAGAGTTGATACGTTGCTCTGGGGTTGCTGTTTCCCATGTGTAGTACTTTACATTTGTCAATGTTAAACTTCATTTGCCACCTCTCAGCCCATCTGCTCAACCTTTCCAGATCCTGTTGCAGCAGCATAGTGTCAGTAGTGTCCTTGACAACCCTGCCTACCTTTGTATCCTCTGCAAACTTTGACATTAAGCTTGATATACCATCATCAATATCATTTATGAATACAGAAAACAATAATGGACCCAATACTGAGCCCTGAGGGACTCCACTAATAACATTAGTCCACGACAAGCAGTGTCCACTGATTACCACTCTCTGTCTTCTCCCCCTCAGCCACCCCTTTATCCACAGCAGCAATTTGCCTCCAATGTCACACTGCTCCAATTTGTGCAGCAGTTTTCCATGTGCAACAGTATCAAAAGCCTTTCTAAGATCCAAGTATATAATATCAAAGTTATTCCCTGCATCCAGTTCCTTTGTGACTGCATCATAGTATCCAATCAAATTGGTCAGGCAAGACTTCCCCTTAACAAAACCATGCTGTGTCCGAGCATGGTTTTGAACATTTAGACAAGACTGAAGTCTTGTCTAAATGATCCTGCAGTGCTTCTTTAACCAGTGCCTCCATTAATTTTCCAGGAACAGAAGTTAAACTCACAGGTCTATAATTACTTGTGTCAGCCTTTGATCCTCCCTTGTAAATTGGGGTCACATTTGCACATCTCCAGTCCATGGGTACCTCCCCTGAGTCCAAGGAAACTCTCATAATTATAGCTAAGGGTTTGCTTACTTCCTTTGCTGCCTCCTTTAATATAACTGGATAGATCCCATCCACCCCAGGTGCCTTTCTTGTGTTTATCTTCAACAATTTCTCCTCCACTTTACTCTCAGTTATTACAAGATTCTCTAGCTTACTGCTAGAGTTCAATACACCTCTGGCAGTCCCCTCGCTGAATAACTCCTCGTGTGTGAATGTCGATGCAAAATATTCATTTAGTTTGTTAGCTACCTGAGCAGGGTCATCAACAGTTGACCCATCGATATCAAGTGGACCAATCTGATTCATCCCCTTCCTTCCTTCTAGAGTTTACATAAGTAAAGAACTCTTTGCTGTTTTTCTTCGCATCCCTTGCCAAGGATCCTTTGTAACTTGGTTACAGATCAACTTGTATCTATCATAGGCTTATGTGTCACGTGTTAATCTGTATGTATCCCACGCATTTTTCTTCTCTGCCATATGCCTCATTAGTTCATCTGACATCCATTTAGGCCTAAACCTTGAACAATATTTCTTAGTTGGTATGTAAAGCCTAGTAGCTTGCAAGATAAGTTCTTTGAATGCTTCCCATTTTGAATTTGCTGTTTGTAACATCATCAGTTGATCCCACTGTATAGAATTTAAATACTGTCTCAGTCCATCGTAGTCGCCTTTACGAAAGCAATACCCCTTCCCTTTACCCCTAATGGTAGTTACCTCTTTGAGTAACTCCCACTTCAGAACACTGTGATCACTGCCACCTAGTGGTTCATTTATCTGCAGATTCTTAATGCATGAAGAATCACTACTGATAATCAAATCAAGAGTATTACTCCCTCTAGTTGCCTCCCGAACATGCTGATGTAGAAAACAATCATCCAATAAATCCACAAAAGCCTTGCTAGTGTGTGAGTGACCAGCCCCCAAATTCCAGTCAATATCTGGGAAATTAAAATCCCCCATTATAAGACTCTCTGATTTACTGGCCCACTCTATTTCTCTGTACAGTTTCTTATTATACTCATCAGAGTCATTAGGCCTATAGCACACTCCTACTCTCAATTTTGATCTCCCAATGCTTATGTCACACCAAACTGACTCGACACTGCACTGTCCAGCGATGTCGACTGGCTTCACTTCCTTGGATTTTATGTGTTTCTTAACTAATAGCATAACCCCTCCTTCCTTCCTATCCTGTCTATCCTTTCTGTAGACATTGTACTCCCCAAATTCCAGTTCTGCATTCCTTATATCTGTGTGACACCACGTCTCTGAAATCCCAACAATATCTGCCTTTGATGTTTTGAGCAATAACTCAAATTGATCAAATTTATTTACTAAACTCCTAGCATTGGTGTACACGCAAGTATACATGCACCTGCTCTTCCTCTTAGCCACCCTAACACAATCCATGTGTTTACTTGTACCCCCATGATTCCCAGCTGTCTCTGTAATATCCTGCATCTTATTTTCCAGGCTGCTGCTCATTCCAATAGAAGCAGTGCAAGAATCACTTTCTCCTCTGCCAGTGGGTACTGTTACCCACTGGCAGAGGTCCTTGTATCCCCCCAAATCTAGCAGTTTTCCGACCCACCTAACACTGCCTCGATAGCATCAGCAAACATTCTTGCACCCTTTCTATTTAAGTGTATCCCATCCCTGTAGAAGCAGTCTCTCCTGTTAACAAGTACAGACCAGGCTGAAAAAAATTCTACCCCTTGAGCCCTGCACAATCTTTCCAGGGCCGAATTGATCAACAGGGCTCTCATCATATACTCCCTCCTATCGTGTCTGGGCAGAATTGCAGACACTTTCAAATTCAACCCTAATTCACGGCTTTTTTTCGTCAGTGACCTGTACTTGTTAAGTAATTCCGCCGGTCTCCTACTCTTAATATCATTAGTGCCAACGTGTACAACTATATCACCTTTTGTGCCCTTAAAAGATGATATCCGCTCTACAACGTCATCAACCTTTGCCCCTGGCAGACATACCCTGGTCCTGTTCCACCTATCCTTTTTACAATGCATGTTTCCCGTTTCCCTGACAATAGAGTCACCAACAACTACTAGTTCCTTTGGGACCAGCGCATTCTGCCTTGGGGGTTGCCGCTGTGTTGCACGATGACCAAGTGCAAGCTCTGGCATTGGTGTGGGCAGCTGAGAGCTTGATGGGCCCTTCACTTGTAATCCTTCGAGGGCATCCACCCTGTCCTTCAAGCTCTCATATAGGCCCATAACAGCGCTGAGTTGTCTCCTGATTTCCTTACACTCCTTGCACACACAAAGACATCCCCCATGGCAGTATCATGTCCCATACCTGACTGCTCTGCAAACATCAAGCAAATAGTGCATCTTAAAAGGCTGTGATTCAGAGGGCAACTGCCCCCCCCTCGGTTCTCCCCTGAGCCACAGCATTCCCATTAGCTTGAGCCTTTTGCTTTGCTGCTCTGGTTTGAGTCATGATTTCGATTTACTTTCAATAAACTTTCAATTTCAGTATAAAATTAAATCCTAAACTTGTATCCCAACACAGTTATAACGCTATATTTATGTTTCAGTAACGAGTGTTATCTACGAAATATTTATGTTTCAGTAACGAGTGTTATCTACGAAATCTACGAATATTTGTTTCAATAATGAGTGTTATCTATGAAATATTTATGTTTCAGTAACGAGTGTTATCTACGAAATTTACGAGTGTTATCTACGAAATATTTATGTTTCAGTAACGAGTGTTATCTACGAAATATTTGTTTCAGTAACGAGTGTTATCTACGAAATCCCTTTATATAACTTCCGTATCAAGTTATGTATTAATTATTTATTTTTACTAATTATTTATGTTACGTAACCTAAGTGGTTATATGTATAGTTTAAAGTACAATTTAATTGCCAATGAAGTTCGACAAGATTAATAGATTTTACTGATTAATTTTCCCGTAACAATGGTGGCTAATTACGAACGGTAAACACGTGGATTTGATACCCTTTCCAATACTAAGTAATACCTACAAAATCTCTATCTAAGTTACTTTAAACTTAAGTACCGTAAATAGGAATATAAAGCTACTCTAGAAAATAAGTTAATATGTCAATTTAAACTAATAAAGCAGAAAATAAATCAGAAAAAACTTCTCTGTTCCAAGAGCGGCAGAAAGGTACGTCCGCACCGGCAACTCTCGTCCTCAGACGAGACCTCGTCCTCATGTCAAGACCTGGGCATTTCTTGCTTCTTACTCAACTAGCTGCTGCGCTGAGCTCGTCCATAGTAAAGGGAGGGGGGGGGGTCCATTGCCTGATTGGTGTAACTGGCATTGCTCTCGCATATTTGGCTCTGTGCTGGTAGTATCGGCATCGCTGGTTTCTGGTAGATTGTGTCCCGTATGTCCAGTATCCATCGACTGCTCCCAGGTCGTGGTAAGGTTTCCCTGCCGGGTCCTGGTGGTGGTATTCACCTCCCATCTGGGCATTTTGTTGGTGGTTACCTTATAGACCAGGCCCCAGGGATCAGTGTTTCCTTCTGTAGATACTAAGAGTTCCCAAGAGCATGTTTTACTCTTCTTAATGGCATCAGTATATATTTCTTATCTCCCTATATTGCTGTCTCAGGGCTTTGACTTCGTTTGCAGGCCATGATCTGCGGGCCCTCTGAAAGTCCTTCCTTGCTTTTATCGTTTGCCGCCGGAGCGTGGAAATTTTTCGAGTCCACCAGGGTACTGCCGCCAGTTGAGGGTGTTTTTTTGTTATTGCTTGGTTAATGATAGTTGTCATCAGTTCAGTAGTACCTTTGTGCAGTTCATTCGGCAACCCAAAGGTCGCGGGTTCGAATCCTGCCTCAGGCTTGGATCAGAGTAAAATGCAAAAACTTTGGGAGGTACATTATGGCCACAGAAGCCTATGCGCCAACAACTAACAAAAGAAAAATCATATGCCTCAACTAATGCTTTTCTAAGAAAAGCAGCAAAAAGTTCTTTACTTATGTAAACTCTAGCAAAACATTCCTTACTTATGTAAATTCTGTTAACTAGTACAGTATTATCAATTAATCAGAAATATTTATTAATCTTATTAAATTACATTGTTAATTAAACTGTATTTAAATGAAAATCATGACCCAGATTAGAGCTGCAAAGCAAAGATTACAGACTAACAAGCGTCTGTAATCTCTTGTTAGTCTCGGGGGAGAAACGAAGGGGGCGATTCTCCAAAGCATTACAGTCTCAAAGAATGTGCGAAATGTGAAATGTCTGCTGAACTTTCTAAAACGGGACATTATCTAGACAAAGAGCTAGAGTGTCAAGAAATTAGGTGCCAACTCAGCATTCTGATGGGCATCTATGAGTTTGAGGTGTAGGGCTAATGCTCTAGAAGAAATTAATATGAGGGGCCCATCAAGATCTCAGCAGTCCAGCTCAATGGCAGAGCTCACTCCTGTGCATCAGTCAACACAGAGGCAATATCCAAGGCAGAATGCACTGGTCCAAAAGGAACTAGTTATTGTTGGGGACTCTATTGTCAGGGAGACGGGGAATATACAGTCAGTCCTCATATAGCACGATAGTTGTGTTCCTAGAAACCCTCGTGCAATGCAAAATCGTTCAATATGAACAGGCCCTATGAGAAATATAGGGTTAGGTGCCGACCACCCAAGATTGAACACACATTTGTAACCAAAACATTACCAAACACAATAAATAATCGTAATAAAATACTTACGTATTTTATATTATACTTTATATTTTATTATACTTACGTATTTTATTACGACTATTACGTAATAAAATACATGTATTGCTAATGCTTTTGCTTCTATCGTAAGCAAACTTGTTTTTTATTTGATTTTCTATCCAAACAGAAAACAGATGACAGCCGTTCCATCTCTTCCAGTCTTAATCTAATGGATTTTAATTACACTTTGAGTTGTTCCTGCTATGAAATTTGTTTTTATTTTATCTGCATTCTTTGTAATTCTCGGCGTTGCCTCATTTAGGTCTGTAGCACGTGCAATATCACATGATCTTTCATTTCGCTCAAAGCGTTTCACAATTTCATATTTTTTCTCTATCGACAGAGGCGGACTGGCCATAAGCCTTGCCGGGGAAACCCCGGTTGGCCGGAGGCCGGTGTGATTTTGGCCATAAACGCTAGTATGAGGCCACTATAAATTTTCCCGGGTAAGAATTTTTGACCCAGTCCACCTCTGTTTATCGATATTGCTTTTCTTTTTCTCTCTGAATCTGCAGTGTCTTCACCAGGACGTTACTCATTTTTAGGGAATAAACACAATTACAAAACGAGGAGGCACGCTTGATACACATAAACAAAGCTGCGTGTGTGTAGTAACTGAATAAACAACACCGTAAAGGCAAACAGCTCACATTTTACTAAAGCACATTTCTAGGGGTTACTACCATAAAACAATAAAAACAATTTCCAGTTGCGTTTCTGCTAGTGGAATCTGTTATAAACTGGTAGTAAACTCGATCTAATTGCATTTGCGATAATACCGATAGCTGCAATTGTGTGGGTTTTTACGTTATTATGGTGAAATGTGTTTCCCCTTCAGTGATATAAGAAACATAAATACATTTTCAGAATCTTCTCTTCATTCCTATCGTGTTGCGTTCGGTTGGGGTGATTCTGCTTTCGACTGCTATTTCTTGTAAACACAAAGGCGAATCGTGCATAAGCAAATTCGGTTCGTGTTATATAAGATATCGTCTCCCTATTTATAAATCGTGTATGATCGAATTCGTGTAATGTAAACACGTGTTATACGAGGACTGACTGTACTATGCAAAAATGATAGGTGGAACAGAACCAGGGTGTCTGCCAGGGACAAAAGTTGATGACATTGTAGAGCAGACATCATGATTTAAGGGCACAAAAGGTGATATTATCGTACAGGTTGGAACTAATGATATTAAGAGTAAGAGATCTGCAGATTTACTCAACAAGTACAGGTCAATGTTGAAAAAAAGTCGTGAGTTAGAGTTAAATGTGAAAGTGTCTGCATTTCTGCCCAGACACAATAGGAGGGACCATATGATGAGAGCCCTATCGATCAATTCGGCCCTGGAGAGATTGTGCAAGGCTCAAGGGCTAGAATTTTTTTCAGCCTGGTCTGAGCTTGTTGACAGGAGAGACTGCTTCTACAGGGATGATGTACACTTAAATAAAGAGGGTGCAAGAATATTTGCTGATGCTATTGAGGCAGTGTTAAGTGGGTCAGAAAACTGCTACCTTGGAGTGATACACAGACTAAAAGGAAAACAGTGGCCGCAGCAGAGGTAAAAGTGATTCTTGCACTGCTTCTATTGGACTCATATACAATGTGTGCAGAAAGGATAGACAGGACAGGAAGGGAGGAGGCGTTATGCTGTTAGTTAAGAAACACATAAAATCCAAGGAAGTGCATCCTGATGTTGGTGGACAATGCAACATTGAGTCTGTTTGGTGTGACATAAGTACTGGGAAAGGAAAATTAAGAGTAGGTGTGTGTTATGGGCCTAATGAATCTGATGAGTATAATGAGCAACTGGACACTGCTCTTCAAGGTCAAATGTTATTAGTGGAGTTCCCCAGGGTTTGGTGTTAGGCCCATTGTTGTTTTGTATATTTATCAAAATGTTGATGAAGGTATATCAGGTTTAATGTCCAAGTTTTCAGATGATACAAAGGTTGGCAGGGTTGCTAACAACAGTAAAGACAGTATGCTACTCCAACTGGATCTAGATAAGTTGGGCTGAGGAGTGGCAACTCAAGTTTAACATTGACAAATTCAAAGTACTGAATATGGGTAGCAATAACGCAAGAGAAATGTACCAACTGTGTGGTACTACAGTCAGAGAAGTGAAAGTGAAAAAGACCTGGAAGTAATGGTGCAGTCGAACATGAAGTCTGCTGAGCAGTGCAGACAGGCTGCTAGTGCAGGCAATGGAGGCTTGTCAAAGATATATAGGAATTTTGCTAGCAGGGACAGGGAGGTGATTATCCTGTTATACACGGCAATGGTCATGCCACACCTAGAGTACTCTGTACAGGTGTGGAGGCCTCATTTTAGAAAGGATGCAGAGGTGCTAGAACAAGTACACAGACAGGCAACAAGGTTGGTGAGGAGAACAAAGAAGTGCTCTTACCAAGAAAGGCTTAAGTTCTGAGGTGTATAAGGCCTTGAATGGGATGAGCAAGCTGCATACTGATGGGATTCTTCATCTTGCTCAGATTAAGAACTTGAAGCATAGATTCAAATTGAGGAAAGACAGTTGTAGAATAGATGTGCGGAAATTTTCCTTTAGCCAGCAGGTGGTTGGCTGGTGGAACAGACTTCCATCTTTTGTTGTGAAAGTTGATAGCCTAAAGAAATTTAAGGCCTAGCTGGACAAGCATTTGGAATGAATGTAGGGGTGAAACGGGAGGTTTTTTTTTTTTTTTTTTGGCTGATGCTGCATAACATATCAACTCTGTGGTACTACACTGAGAGTGGTAGAGAATGAAAAGGACCTGGGGGTAATTGTGCAGGCAGATATGAAGTTTTATGAACAGTGCAGACAGTCTCCAAGAGTAGCTCATAGTGTCTTGTCAATGATATACAAGAATTTTTCTAGCAGGGATAAGGAGGTGATTATCCCCTTGTATAAGGCAATGGTCAGACCACACGTCGAATACCGTATACAGGTCTGGAGGTCTCATTTTAAGAAGGATGTAGAGGTGTTGGAATGAGTACAGAGAAGGGCAACAAGATTAGTGAAAGGAACGAAGGATTGCGCTTACAAAGGGTTTTGCAAATTACAGTATTTGGAGACTAGGCATCTGCGAAGTGATCTGATTGAGGTGTATAACACCTTGAATGGTTTGAACATGCTCAATGCTGATGGGATTCTTTCTCTTGCACAGAATAATCACCTGAAAGGGCATAAATTCAGACTGAAGGAAGACAGTTGTGCAAAATGTTGCATTAATTGATTGGTGGAACAGACTTTCATCTTTTGTTGTGGAAGTTGATAGCCTAAATAAATTTAAGGCTGAGCTGGACAGGTATTTGGAACGAACGGAGGGGTGAAATGGAAGCTTTTTTTTTTTTTTTTTTTGGCTGATGCATACACTTGCTTTCTTGCATCATATGTCTCTATTAATGCTAATTCTAATGAGCTTGGTTTCTTGCATTGTATGCCTCTACTAATGCTAATTGTGCAGAGAAATCGAGTGGGCCAGTAAATCAGAATGTCTAGTAATGGGGGGTTTAAACTTTCCAGATATTGAATGAAACTTGTTTGGGTCAGTCACTCACACACTAGCAGGACTTTTGTGGATTTATTGGATGACTGTTTTCTACAGCAGCATGTTCGAGAGGCAACCAGAGGGAGTAATACTCTTGATCTGATTATCAGCAGTGATTATTCATACATTAAGAATTTTCAGATAAAGTAACCACTAGGTGATAGTGATCACAATGTACTGATGTGGGAATTACTTAAAGGTGTAACTACCATCAAGACTGAAAGGAAGGGCCTTTGCTTTCATAAAGGTGACTACAGGGGTCTCAGACAATTTTTAAATTCTGTACAGTGGGATCAACTGATGTTACCAATGTTGAATTCTAAATGGGAAGCCTTCAGGTACTTAATCTTGGAGGAATTTTCATTCCAACTAAAAAATACTGCTCTAGGTTCAGGCCTAAATGGATGTCAGATGAATTAATGAGACTCGTAACAGAGAATAAAAATGTATGGGATGCGTATAAATTATCAGGTGACACAGAAGCCTATGGCAGATATAAGCTTGTCTGTAATCATGTCACGAAGGAGGTTAGGGTGGGGAAGGCAGATTATGAGAAATCTTTGGTAAAGGATGCAAATAAAAACAGCAAAGACTTCTTTACTTATGTAAACTCTGGAAGGAAATCGATGAATCAGATTGGACCACTTAATATAGATGGGCAGTCTATTGATGATCATGCTCAGGTAGATGATAAACTGAATGAGTATTTTGCATCTACATTCACACATGAGGGGGTTATTCAATGAGGGTAGTGCCAGACATTTATCAAACTCTAACAGGGAGCTAAGTGATTTTGTAATAACTGAGAGCAAAGTGGAGGAGAAATTGTTGAAGTTAAACATAAAAAAGGCACCTGGAGTGGACGGGATCTATCCAGTTATATTAACCCAAAGGAGGCAGCAAAGGAAGTAAGCAAACCTTTAGCCATAATTATGAGAGCTTCCTTGGACTCAGAGGAGGTCCCCATGGACTGGAGGTGTGCAAATTTATCACCAATTCACAAAGGGTGTTCAAAAGGTGAACAAGTAACTACAGACCTGTTAGTTTAACTTGTGTTCCAGGTAAAATAATGGAATCACTGGTTAAAGAAGCATTGCACGATCATCTAGACAAGACTGCAGTAACTGTTAAGACACAACATGGGTTTGTTAAAGGGTGGTCTTGTCTGACCAATTTGATTGGATACTATGATGTGGGCACAATGGAACTGAATGCCAAAAATAATTTTGATATCATATACTTCGATTTCAGAAAAGCTTTTGATACAGTTGCACATGGAAGACTGTTGTACAAATTGGAGAGGTATGGCATTAAGGATAAGTTGCAACGATGGATAAAGGGATGGTTGAGTGGGAGACGATAGAGAGTTGTAATCAATGGACACTGCTCTTCTTGTTCAAATGTTATTAGTGGAGTTACCCAGGTTCGGTTTTGGGCCCATTGTTATTTTTATATTTATCAATGGTATTGATGAAGGTATATCAGGTTTAATGTCCAAGTCTGCAGATGATACAAAGGTTGGTAGGGTTCTTAACGACAGTAAAGACAGTATGCTACTCCAACTGGATCTAGATAATGTGGGAATTACTTAAAGATGTAAGTAATTGAGCAAATGGGCTGAGAAGTGGCAACTGAAGTTTAACATTGAGAAATGCAAAGTTCTGCATATGGGTAGCAATAACCACTGAGATACGTACCAACTGTGTGGTACTATACTTAGGGAAGTGGAAAGTGAAAATAACCTGGGGGTAATTGTGCAGTCAAATATGAAGTTCGCTGAGCATTGCAGAAGGGCTGCCAGGGCAGGTCACAGAGCCTTGTCAATGATATATAGGAATTCTGCTAGCAAGGACAGGGAGGTGATTATCCCTTTATACAAGGCAATGGTCACGCCAGACCTAGAGTACTGTGTACAGGTCTGGAGGCCTCATTTTACGAAGGATGTAGAGTTGCTAGAACGAGTACAAAGAAGGGCAACAAGTTTGGTGAGGGGAACAAAGGGATGCTCTTACCAAGAAAGGCTTAAAGGCTTAAGCAGCACCTGGAGAGTAGGCACCTGCAAGGTGATTTGATTGAGGTGTATAAGGCCTTGAATGGGATGAGCAAGCTGAATGCTGATGGGATTCTTCCTCTCTTGCTCAGATTAAGAACTTGAGGGGGCATAGATTCAAACTGAGGAAAGAATGTTGTAGAAAAGATGTGTGTGGAAATTTGCCTTTAGCCAGCGGGTAGTTGATTGGCGTAACAGACTTCCATCTTTTGTTGTGGAAGTTGATAGTCTAAATAAATTTAAAGCTGAGCTGGACAGGCATTTGGAACGAATGGAGAGGTGAAATGGGCATTAAGGATAAGATGCTACATTGGATAAAGGGATGGTTTTTTATTTTTTTGCTGATGCTGCATAAGCTTGTTTTGTTGCATCATATGCCCCTATATTTAAAGATTCTGAGGGGTGGCTTTGGAGCCTTTCAGCTCCAAAGCCACCCTTCAGAATCTTTAAATGTCTCATCATCTCCACCAAGTAGCTTATGAAATTTAAGTGCCTGTGCTTTCAAAATTACCCCATTTATCGGTACTTCTTGACTACACTTCTGTAGAAACCACTTTTATAAGTATTGGTCCACATCACTGTTTTCAAAAATCTAGTTTTCTTTCTTTGGAGGCTTGCTTCACCTTCTATGGAGTCTACGAATGAATGCAATTTTTGTATCTCTTTCATCCAGCCGCAGATTGTTTCTTCTGGAATTCCACACACATGAAATATACTGCATTTTGTTTCACCACTCTTAACACTTTGAATAATCTTTAACTGGTATTTATACCAATCTCATTGCCCTTCAACTGTATAATTTTTTTATTTTGATGGACATTATTTCAGTCCAACTGATTTTCTAATTTTGTTGTGTATTTATTTCTGATGCTGAAAATTTTCTCCTATTTTGAGAAAAATTATTTCAAAACTAAACTGTCCAGCCTATTGTAGTGCAAAAGTGAAGCCACATGATTTCTCCATAGTTCATAGATATTTTTGTCTAGTTTAGCCCGTAAAATATCCTATAAAGAAGCCATGGTCATGCTGTGGCTTCTTGTTAATATAATAAGATAATAGTCTTCCCTTTTATCTTTTTATACTGTTAGTTGTAATTTATTTAACCTCATTTCTTAAAAAAGCCTTCCTAAGCCTTTGCCCACCTCACCCCACAGTTCTTTTCACTGATGCAGGTGCACTTGGTGTTGCACTATAATGAAACTAACTTTTCAACCTCGTGAACCCATAAATTATAAAAATTCTTATCCTACTATTACAATAGCTAAAAGAGTATATGTATTAGGCTCTTCTTTGTATTAGCATTAGAAGATAGAAGCATCTAATGCAAGAAACCAAGCTTTTACAGCATCAGCCAAAAAAAAAAAAACCCTTCCCATTTCACCCATCCATTTACTCTAAACGGTTCTCCAGTTCTTCCTTGAATTGATTTACACTATCAACTTCCACAATGACAGATGGAGGTTGTTCTAGCATGGCTAAAGGCAAACTTCCATACATCTATTCTACAACTGTCTTTCCTCAATTTGAATTATGCCCTCTCAAGTGCATAATGTGAGCAAGAGGAAGAATCCCATCGGCATTGAGCCTGCTCAAATCACTGAAGGACTTATACACCTCAATCAGATCAACTCACAAGTGCCTAGTCTCCAGATGCTGCTATTTGCAGCACTTGGTAGGACCACCACTTTGTAACCTTCACCAATCTCATTGCTCTTCTCTGTACTCGTATACATCACAAATACATCCTGTCTAAAATGAGGCCTCAAGTATGCAGTACTCAAAGTGTGACCTGACCATTTCCTTATACAAAGGGATAATCACCTCCTTATCTCTACTAGAAAAATTCCTGTATACCATTGACACGACCCCATGATCTGCTCTAGCAGCCCATCTACACTGCTCAGAGGACTTCAATCTGACTGCACATTTACTTCCTAGTCTTTTTCATACTCCACCTCCCTGAGTGTAGTACCACACAGTTGGCACATTTCTCTGCAATTACTGCTGCACATATGCAATACTTCGCATTTGTCAATGTCAAACTTCAGTTGTCACTTCTCAGCTGATCTGCCCAACTTTTTTAGATCCGGTTGCAGTAGCATACTGTCATTAACAACCCTGCCAACCTTTGAATCATCTGCAAACCTGGACATTAAGCCTAATATACTTTCATCAATATCATTAATAAATACACAAAACAACAATGTGCCTGGCACCGAACACTGGGGGACTCTACTAATGACATTAGTCCACGTAGAGCAGTGTCCATTTATTACCACTCTCTGCCATCTCCCACTCAACCATCCCTCTATCCATTGTAGCAACTTGCCCTTAATGCCATACCGCTCCAGTTTGTACAGCAGCCATCCATGTAACAGTATCAGAAGCTTTCCTGAAATCCAAGTATATAATATCAAAATTTATTTTTTTGCTTCCAATTCCTTTGTGACCATATCATAGTATCCAATCAAATTGGTCAGACAAGGCTTCCCCTTAACAAACCAATGCTGTGTCACAACTATTACTACAGTCTTGTCTAAATGATCCTGCATCGCTTCTTTAACCAGTGATGCCATTATTTTCCCCAAAACAGAAGTTAAAATTACAGGTATGTAGTTATTTGTGTCACCTTTTGAACCTCATTTGTGAATTGGTGATACATTTGCACACCTCCAGTCCATGGGGACCTTCCCTGAGTCCAAGGAAGGCTCTAATAATGATGATTAAGGGTTTGCTTACTTCCTTTGCTGCCTCCTTTAATATAACTGGATGAATCCTGTCCTAAAAGATCTATAATTATTTGCATCACCCTTTGAATTGCCTTTGTGAATTGGGGATATATTTGCACATCTCCAGCCCATGGGGACATCCCCTGAATCTAAAGATGCTCTCATAATTATGGCTAAGGGTTTGCTCACTAACTTACTTCTTTGCGTCCTCTGCCAATAATATCCAATCAAATTGGTCAGACAAAACTTCCCCTTAACAAACCAAAGCTGTGTTTGAATTATTACTGTAGCCTTCTCTAAATGATACTGCAATGCTTCTGTAACCAGTGACTCCATTATTTTCCCCGAAACAGAATTACACTAACAGGTCTATAATTACTCGTGTCACCCTTTGATTCCCCTTTGTGAATTGGGGATACATTTGCACATCTCCAGTCCATGGAGTTCTCCCCTGAGTCTAAAGATGCTCTCATAATTATGGCTAAGGGTTGCTTACTTTAATATAACTGGATAGATCCCATTTTCCCCAGGTGCCTTTCTTATGTTCAACTGCAACAATTTCTCCTCCACTTTGCTCTCAGTTATTACAAAATCATTTAGCGTCCTGTTTGTGCAATAAGTTTCTGCTCTCCAATTCCCTACAGAATTCCTCATGTGTGAAAGTAGATGCAAAATATTGTAGGTGCAAACAATCGATATCACGTAAACCAATCTGATTCATCCCCTTCCTTCTAGTGTTTATATAAGTAAAGAAGTCTTTGCTATTTTTTTTTTTTTGTATCCTTTGACAAAGATTTCTCTAAATCATACGTCTGCTTTCACTTGCCTAACCTCCTTTGTGGCTCGGTTACAGACTAGCTTATAACTACCAAAGGTTTCTGTGTTGCCTGATAATTAGCATTAGCATTAGTACAGGCATATGATGCAGGAAAACAAGCTTATGCAGCATCAGCCAAAAAAAAAACACTTCCATTTCACTCCTCCGTTCATTCAAAATACTTGTCCAACTGAGCCTTAAATTTATTTAGGCTATCAACTTCCACAAGGGATGGAAGTCCGTTCCACCAACCAACTACCCGCTGGCAAAAGACAAATTTCCGCACATCAATCCTACATCTGTCTTTCCTCAATCTGAATTTATGCCCTCTCAGATGTTTATTCTGAGCATGAGGAACAATCCCATCGGCATTGAGCATGCTCAAACCATTCAAATCTTTATACACCTCTATCAGATCACCTCACCGGTGCCTAGTCTCCAGACACTGTAATTTGCAAAACTTAAGCCTTTCTTCATAAGAGCACCCCTTTGTTCCATTCCCTAATCTTGTTGGCCTTCTCTGTACTCGTTCCATCATCTCTACATCCTTCTAGGTGTGGCCTGACCATTGCCTTATACAAGGAAATAATCACCTCCTTATCCCTGCTAAAAAAATTCCTGTATATCATTGACAAGACACCATGAGCTACTCATGCAGACCGTCTGCACTGCTCAGAGAACTTCATATCTGCCTGCACAATTACCCCCAGGTCCTTTTCATTCTCTACCACTGTGGTACTATCAACTCTGTGGTACTACACTGTCAGTGTAGCTTATCAACGTATCAACTCTGTGGTACTACACTGTCAGTGTAGTACCACAGAGTTGATACGTTTCTCTGGGGTTGCTGTATCCCCATATGTAGGTGGTAGATGACTTTCATCAACCGGTGAAATACCACCACTTTGCTTATTGGAGGCTTGAAGTGGTGAAACCCATGTTTAGTCTCTAGAGCAAAGTTGCCGGCATCTCCCTTCCCCCATACTTCTTCAACCCATGCACGGTACTAAGTACTATAGGTTTTGATACCTTTTGTGTTTGGGGTTTTCATAAAAAAAAATGTAGCACTTTATATTTGTGAATGTTAAACTTCATTTCCACCTCTCACCCATCTGCTCAACCTTTCCAGATCCAGTTGCAGCAGCATAGCGTCAGTAGTGTCCGTAATAACCCTGGCAACTTTTGTATCGTCTGCAAACTTAGACATTAAGCCTGATATACCATCATCAATATCATTTATAAATACAGAAAACAATAATGGACCCAACACTGAACCCTGAGGGCTCCACTAATAACATTAGTCCACAATGAGCAGTGTCCACTGATTACCACTCTCTGTCTTCTCCACCTCAACCATCCCTTTATCCATAGCAGCAATTTGCCTCCAATGCCTCACTGCTCCAATTTGTGCAGCAGTCTTCCATGTGCAACAGTATCAAAAGCCTTTCTAAGATCCAAATATATGATATCAAAATTATTCTCTGCATCCAGTTGCTTTGTGACCACAGCATAGTATCCAATCAAATTGATCAGACAAGACTTCCCCTTAACAAACCCATGCTGTTTCTGCGCTATAATTGAAGTCTTGTCTAGATGATCCTGTAGTGCTTCTTTAACCAGTGCCTCCATTAATTTTCCTGGAACAGAAGTTAAACTCACAGATCTATAATTACTTGTGTCAGTCTTTGATCCTCCTTTGTGAATTGGGGTCACATTTGCACATCTCCAGTCTATGGGTACCTCCCCTGAGTCCAATGAAGCTCTCATAATTATGGTTAAGGGTTTGTTTACTTCCTTTGCTGTCTCCTTTAATATAACTGGATAGATCCCATCCACCTCAGGTGCCTTTCTTGTGTTTATCTTCAACAATTTCTCCTTCACTTTACTCTCAGTTATTACAAGATTATCTAGCTTACTGCCAGAGTTGAATACACCTCTGGCATTCCCCTCACTGAATAACTCCTCATGTGTGAATGTCGATGCAAAATATTCATTTAGTTTTTAGCTACCTGAGCAGGATCATCAACAGTTGAACCATCGATATCAAGTGGACCAATCTGATCCATCCCCTTCCTTCTAGAGTTTACATAAGTAAAGAACTCTTTGCTGTTTTTCTTTGCATCCTTTGCGAAAATTTTCTCGTAATCTGCCTTCGCCTGCCTAACCTCCTTTGTAACTTGGTTACAGACCAGCTTATATCTATCATAGGCTTCTGTGTCACATGTTAATTTATATGTATCCCATGCATTTTTCTTCTCTGCCATATGTCTCATTAGTTCATCTGACATCCATTTAGGCCTAATACTTGAACAGTATTTCTTAGATGATACGAAAAGCCTAGTAGCTTCCAAGATTAATTCCTTTAATGCTTCCCATTTAGAATTTGCTATTGGTAACATCATTAGTCGGTCCCACTGTACAGTATTAAAAAACTGTCTGAGACTACTTTAGTCACCTTTACGAAAGCAAAAACCCTTCCCTTTACCCTTGATGGTAGTTACATCTTTAAAAGTAAATACCATCAGGTAGTGGAACTACACACCATCTTGCTGTAGACTGGCAATATCACAATATATAAATATGTATACACGTTGTTACAATACATCTAAAAATTTAATCTCCTTGTACCCCCATGCCTATGGATGTATAACATACTGGGATATGTCCTCCTAGGCCGTTGCCCAACTGACCCCACGTTTCTTTACACTATGGCAGGCGTTCTGGTGTCTCACTGTACTGAAACAGTCACTTTTCACCCTTCTGAACCCATAAATTCTAAAAATTTTTATACTACTACAATGGCAAAAACAATTTCTACACACACTATATAATCAAGTATAATATAACTTATTGGAATAATTGGTTTAATCTTTGTAACTTTGATAATTTTGTCGATGCTAATTTAGTTTATCAGCGTATTAAAGGTACACCTATAGGCACTCAAGCTTCTTGTATCATTGCTAATTTATACCTCTACTGGTGTGAAATCACTCTCCCACAGGACACTGTACTATTTAGATATGTCAGTGAGCTTTGTATGCTTAAATTTCAAAATTTTCTTGAAGATTCTTGCCATATATACTAATACTAAAAGACTAATTCATGTAACCATACTGCTAATTTTTAGGACCTGAATATCAACATTAATAATGTGCAAACCAGTATTAATCTTTATGATAAATGTGATTCCTTCAACTATGAAGTAGTTAATTTTTTCTCATTGGTTATCAAATATCTCTAGGAATGTTCACTCTAATATCATCATTTTCCAAAGTGTCAGGATTGCTACTATTTGCAATGATTACGAAATTGCTATTTCCAACATTAAAAAATTCTTAAATTCATTGGCAACTGTTTTCCCTTACTTTTTTTGAAGTATCATTTTTTAAAGCTCTCAATATTGTTAATTTTAAAAAAAATTTCCCAAAATACAAGGTGAGGCAAAAGTCAGGATGCAAAATATTTTCAGAAATGGCTTTAATTATAAATACACCTACAAATACCATTATATGAACACTGATCTATAATATTTTATTTTAAGTATTCAAAGTGGCCACCTCCTCCCATGTTGATACAGCATTGCAACCTGACCCAGATACTTGAAATTACCTTATCATGAAAGTCATGATCATTTTCATTTCCTTCAATGCATCCTTGATGTAACTTTGCAACTCTTGAATTGGTCTGGGTTTGTGTACATACAATTTATCTTTAACCACTCCCCAAAAGTTATCTGCTATAAGGTCAGTCAACCTAGGTGGACATTACTGCTCCACTACTACTGCTCTTCATCCGATGATCAATAGTAGTGGAGCAGTAATGACCATCACAGACCATCTTTGAACAGACTTCAAAGATGATCAGAGAAGTGGCAGCTAAGTTTTAATGCTGCTAAATGCAAGGTCTGACACTTGGGAAATAGCAACCCATAAATAAATTATACACTTTGTGGGGTTGAATTAAAAATAGTGAGGAGGAAAGGGATCTGGGAGTTACAATTCAGGCAGATATGAAGTTTTTCTGAACAGCGTAAACAGGCAACCAGGAAAGTCCATGGTGTCCTATCGATGATTTATTGAATATCCTGTAGAGATAGGGAGCTCATAATCCCACTGCATAAGGCAACTGTCAGACCACATTTGGAATACTGTATTCAAGTATGGAGACCTCATTTGAAAAAAGACATTCACCTTCTTGAAAGTACTCAAAGACAGGCAACTCGAATGGTGAGACCAGCAAAAGAACGATCGCATGAGGAAAGACTCAGATTACGTGGGCTACTTGGCAACTTGTTTGTTTGGCATTTTTTTCTATATTTATTAACGATAATGATAAAGGAATGTCAGGCTTAATGTTTGAGTATGCAGATTATTATCAGCCATATAGTGCAAGGAAGCCTGAGGCTTATGCTGCACCAGCCAAAAAAAAAATTTTGTAACCCAGAGAGTGAGAGAGAGAGAGCAGTAGAAGGAAATCACCAAGAAAGAGAAGAATGGTGATATCCAGTTCAGGACCCTAGGTGTGTCAAGCCCATACTCACCAGATGTGAGCCCCTGGGGCTAATGATACAAAGGTTGATAAGGGTAGTTAAATCACAGTTACTGCAGTATGCTGCTGCAACAAAATCTAGACAAATTAGGCAGATGGGCCAAGAAGTGACAACTGAAATTAAATAATGACAAATTCAAGGGTACAGTAATCCCAGATTGATGTACTAGCTTGTGTGATAGCACACCCAGGGCAGTGGAGAATGAAAAAGACAGGGAGGTACTTGTGTAGTCAGATATGTAGTTCTCTTCACAATGCAAACAGAAGAACAGCTCATGGGGATTTGTCAATGATAAGTAGGAATTTTGCTAACAGGGATAAGGAGGTGGTTATCCCACAGTATAAGGCAGTGGTCGGGCCACAACTGCATACAAGTCTGGAGGCCTCATTTAGAAAGGAAATAGTACTGCTGTAAATGCTGAAAAGAAGAGGAAAGACTATTAAGTGAAACAAAAGGGATGCTCACTAAGAAAGGCTTCAGTGCTGCAAATTGCAGAATTTGCAGAACTGAAGCCTTTCTTAGTGAGGAAGGAGACTAGGCACCTGCAAGGTGATCTGACTGAGGTGTTTAAGGCTTTGAATGGATTGAGCAAGCTCAAAGCTGATGGCATTCTTCCTCATGCTCAGACTGTGAGTTGCATAAATTGAAATTGAGGATGGTGGCAAAATAATGTGTGGAGGTTTGCCATCAGCCAGTGGGTAGTTGATTGTTGGAAAAATCTCCATCTGTTATCATGGAAGTGAACAGTTGGAATAAATTTAAAGAACTAGACAAACCATTGGAATAGATATACAGGTGATGTGCAAAGGTGTGTTTTTTTTGTTTTTTTTTTTGCTGCATAAGTTTGCTTCTAGCATCGCATGCCACTATTAATGTTTTTTTTTTTTTTTTGTTATTTGGTTTTTAGGAGCATTAGCAACTAAGGCCATATTGCTTCGTGGATATGCGGTGGTCATTCCCTGACCTTTCTGCATCCTACTTTCTACACCGTATTTGGTGTCACGGGCTCAAACCCTGGTCTAATCAAGAAGTGTGTGCTATGCACTGCTGCTCCTGCCCACCTGGCTACGGAGGCACCACCACTATTAATATTAATACTTTGTCATTATTAATAATAATCTTAACTCTCATTCTCCCACTAATTCTCATTCCAACCATAGATTGCAAGTGACATTCATCACTATCCTAAAAATACTCTAAACACCAGAAGTTTAAATGATATATTGTATATTAAATAATAAACATGCTAGCCAAAAAAATATGTACCTTTGTATTAAAGCCAGTCACAGATAGAATAAATGTAAACGGATGCAAAGAAAAATGTGACATGGG
This sequence comes from Mastigoproctus giganteus, assembly GCF_048544385.1. Taxonomy (NCBI): domain Eukaryota; kingdom Metazoa; phylum Arthropoda; class Arachnida; order Uropygi; family Thelyphonidae; genus Mastigoproctus; species Mastigoproctus giganteus. The sequence goes on along the minus strand of NC_143582.1, from coordinate 100,574,039 downwards.
GATGAGGACTTGTTGTCTCATTGACAAAAGACTGTACAGGCTGTTTGCCTACAGCAATTTGAACTCACAATGGGGAAAACACTTGATCTATCAGACTTTGAAAAAGATCTTAACATGGGTGTATGTTCAGTAGAAGCCATGACTCAAGAAATGAAAAGACATAACTGGTTTCACAAAAGTATCCATGTCAGAGGTTTTTAGGGACTGGAAAGCAAGCAGTTCTTCCACATCTCAAATGCATATGTGACAGAAAAACAATAATTCAAAAGTGAAGCTGTCATACTCTAAACAGAACTGTATAAAAAATAGGACATCCAGTGTGAGAAAATAACATCTGAATTCAATCAAGCCTAGAACTGCCCTATTTAAAACCATACCATGCACAGGGAATTGAAAAAATTGGGTAATGGCAGTTGCATGCCTATTCGGAAGCCACTTGTTTTGGAGATAAACAGAAAAATCTGCTTGCAGTGGTTCTGAGAACATCATAATTGGGCAGTGAAACAATGGAAAAAAGTCATGTGGTCTGACGAATCAGATACACTTTGTTTTCACTAATGGTAGGCAGAGAGTGTGGCAAGAACCTCATGGCAATGGACCTTGCTTGGCTTGTTAAGATAACTCAATCATGTGGAGGTAGTATAATGACATGAGGAATGTTTTGTTGGCAGGACTGGATCCATTGATACCAATGGAAGGTCGCCATCAAGGGAGCCTGAATTCTGTATCAGATCTATCTACTGCACCCTGCAATGTTAGACTTTTATACTGAGGGTGATGTCCCCTTTATATATGACAATGCAACAGCGCATCATGCCAGATTCGTGCAAGAATGGTTCAGAGAAGATGACACAGATTTTCATCGTCTTCCCTGGCCTCCAGATTCAATCCTATTTGAGAATGTGTAGGATATTCTGGAAAGCTATTTGGCAACAAAAGTCCTCTTCCTTCAATTTGTTGCACCTACGCTGTTATTGTTGTTGTGGTATTTTCTGGTGCAAGAGCTATTTAGGCCATATTGCACCTCCCAAATCAATTGATTTTCTATGTAAAAAACTGCTTGAGCAGCATGCAGCTATGCAATATTTTTCTGGAAGAATGATTACAATTAGACCAAAACATATTAGAACACCTTATAAAATCCATGCCACATTGCACACATGCTAACAGAGATGGCCTGATTCAATACTGAATAAAGGTTCATATTGTTTTGGCCAGTGTGTGCAACTTATAACAATATGCAAAAAATAAAAATTCTGTACATACCATCTTTTCATTTCTTTAAGAGTAACCTTTTGATTTATTAAAAATGAATGACTAAAACCAATAAGTTTATTTGCTGTTTGCTTCATATTTACTGCTGTAGGTCGAGCAGTCATTAAATATTCCAAGTTTTGCTTAACACTATTATGTAGTTCCTGTTTTGATTCTGGAACAAAAGAATGAAGATGCACTGCTAAACTCAAGGCACCAACAATGGCAATGGCAGGTGCTCCTCTCACCTGAAAAATAAATGTGCATTAGCTGAGATTCAGATCAAGTCCTATAAAATGCCACATTGAATGAAACATTTTTTTTTAACATTTATAATGTTTATTGTTTAACTGTTAACTTCAATGATTAAATGTTTAACTGTTGTTTAATTGTTAACTTCAAAAATTAAATTAATTAATTTTTACTATAGGTCAGATATGGCTGTCAGATTAACCTGCATAGATACCTTTTTTCTCCGGTGTTTTATTTGAGATGAAACTGTAGATCGCTTTTCTATTTCAGGTAGTTGTTATCCTTCAAGCCACAAAAAATATTAATATAATTTTTTAAATACAATGATATGTACCCATTTAACACATGTAGTTATGTTAGGATGCTATAGACATACCAATATCTCTTATTACCGTTAATGGGATTGCTGCTTACTGCACAGCTACCAATTTTAAACTTTCAAACAGCTGGAAATTAGATATTTATTAAGAATCATTTAAAGACTGAAGCCATTTCCAAAGAAAATGAAATTATTCTCGATTTTTTTTTCATGAAAAGCAAGGTAACTAGGCAAAAACTATTTCTTGGTTTTCATACAGTATTAATTTCAAACTGATAAAAAAAAACCAAAGCATACATTTTTTTTTTATAATGCAACGAAAGCATTATAAAAAAAAAAGTAAATTGGGAGGATTGGGAAAAACTGTGGAAGCAGATGAAACAGTATCAGCAAGAACAAAACATCACAGGGCAAAATTTAACTGCTAAAAAGAAATGCATGTTTGGAATATATGAAAAAAGATTAAAATTGGTATAGTCAACTCAGTTATAGCATATAATGAATGGACCACAATATTATTGATTAGCATTAGTAGAGGCATATGATGCAAGAAAGCAAGCTTATGCAGCATCAGCCAAAAAAAATTAAAAAAAACCCTTCCACTTCACCCCTCCGTTCGTTTGAAATACCTGTCCAGCTGAGCCTTAAATTTATTTAGGCTATCAACTTCCACAACAAGGGATGGAAGTCTGTTCCACCACCCAACTACCCGCTGGCTAAAGGCAAATTTCTACACATCTATCCTACATCTGTCTTTCCTCAATTTGAATTTATGCCCTCTCAGGTGATTATTCTGATTATTCTGAGCAAGAGGCAGTATCCCACCAGCATTGAGCATGCTCAAACCATTCAAGGCTTTGTACACCTCTATCAGATCACCGTGCCGGTGCCTAGTCTCCAGACATTGTAATTTGCAAAACTTAAGCCTTTCTTCGCAAGAGCAACCCTTCGTTCCGTTCACTAACGTTGTTGCCCTTCTCTGTATTTATTCCAGCAGCTCTACATCCTTTTTGATGAAATGAGGCCTCCAGACCTGTATACAGTACTCAAGGTGCAGCCTGACCATTGCCTTACAGAAAGGAATAATCACCTCACTATCCCTGCTAGAAAAATTCCTGTATATCATTGATAAGACACCATGAGCTACTCTTGCAGCCCGTCTGCACTGCTCAGAGAACTTCATATCTGCCTGCACAATTATGCCCAGGTCCTTTTCATTCTCTACCACTGTCAGTGTAGTACCACAGAGTTGATACGTTGCTCTGGGGTTGCTGTTTCCCATATGTAGTACTTTACATTTGTCAATGTTAAACTTCATTTGCCACCTCTCAGCCCATCTGCTCAACCTTTCCAGATCCTGTTGCATCAGTAGCGTCCTTAACAACCCTGCCAACCTTTGTATCATCTGCAAAATCGGACATTAAGCTTGATATACCATCATCAATATTATTTATAAATACAGAAAACAACAATGGACCCAACACTGAACCCTGAGGGACTCCACTAATAACATTAGTCCACGATGAGCAGTGTCCATTAATTACCACTCTCTGTCTTCTGCCACTCAACCACCCCTTTATCCATAGCAACAATTTGTCACCAATGCCACACTGCTCCAATTTGTGCAGCAGTCTTCCATGTGTAACAGTATCAAAAGCCTTTCTAAGATCCAAGTATATAATATCAAAGTTATTCCCTGCATCCAGTTCTTTTGTGACTGCATCATGGTATCCAATCAAGTTGGTCAGGCAAGACTTCCCCTTAACAAAACCATGCTGTGTCTGAGCTATAACTGAAGTCTTGTCTAAATGATCCTGCAGTGCTTCTTTAACCAGTGCTTCCATTAATTTTCCTGGAACAGAAGTTAAACTCACACGTCTATAATTACTTGTATCAGCCTTTGATCCTCCTTTGTAAATTGGGGTTACATTTGCACATCTCCAGTCTGCGGGTACCTCGTTGTTATATGTTATTTGGTTTTTAGGAGCATTAGCAACTAAGGCCATATTGCTCCGGGATATGCGGTGGTCATTCCCTGAAGGACCTTTCCGCATCCTCCGTATTTGGTGGTGACGGGCTCGAACCCCGGTCTAATCAAGAAGCGTGTGCTATGCACTGCTGCTCCTTCCCACCTGGCTACGGAGGCGCCTGCGGGTACCTCCCCTGAGTCCAAGGAAGCTCTCATAATTATGGCTAACGGATTGTTTACTTCCTTTGCTGCCTCCTTTAATTTAACTGGATAGATCCCATCCACCCCAGGTGCCTTTCTTGTATTTATCTTCAACAATTTCTCCTCCACTTTACTCTCAATTATTACAAGATCATCTAGCTCACTGCCAGTGTTTACTTATGGCATTCCCCTTCCTGAATAACTCCTCATGTGTGAATGTAGATGCAAAATATTGATTTAGTTTGTTAGCTACCTGAGCAGGATCATGAACAGTTGAACCATCGATATCAAGTGAACCAATCTGATTCATCCCCTTCTTTCTAGAGTTTACATAAGTAAAGAACTCCTTGCTGTTTTTCTTTGCATCCCTTTCCAAAGATTTCTAGTAATCTGCCTTCGCCTGCCTAACCTCCTTTGTAACTTGGTTACAGATCAACTTATATCTATCATAGGCTTCTGTGTCACATGTTAATTTGAATGTATCCCATGCATTTTTCTTCTCTGCCATATGTCTCATTAGTTCATCTGACATCCATTTAGGCCTGAACTTTGAACAATATTTCTTAGTTGGTATGTAAAGCCTAGTATCGTCCAAGATAAGTTCTTTGAATGCTTCCCATTTTGAGTTTGCTGTTGGTAACATCATCAGTTGGTCTCACTGTATAGAATTTAAATACTGTCTCAGACCATCGTAGTTGCTTTTACAAAAGCAATAACCCTTCCCTTTACCCCTGATGGCAGTTACTTAATGAGGTTATAACAGAGGCTGAAATTTTTTAAAATGTAATTTTAAAAAATTTCAACCTCATTTTAAGTTACAATTGAAATTAGTATAATAATGACAAAATTTAATTGACAGATATAAAATACATACACATCACACATAGTTATGACTACAGTTACACTAAATAACATTACAGTTTCACAAGCATTGCTCACGCTACATCCACACATTAACAAAAATTTACATACATAGTACACTGAAAAAGATCCCAGAATTGCACACTGTTATTTAAATTGTGCTATGGCTGTAAGGTTTTGTGGGGCACTGACGACCTTACTGCACACGCATGGGAACTGGCTTGACCACTTTTTGCTGCACCAGCTAAAAAAATAATTTCTGAGTTACCCCTAAAAGAGAGAGAGAGAGTCAGAAATAGAAGGGAATCACCAAGAAAGAGAAGAATGATGATATCCAGCTCAGGACCTGGGGTGTGCCAAGCTCCTGGGGGTACCACTTAACAAATTTGACTGACCCATCAAACAGGCAAAGGAAACCAGAGTGTATCTAGAAGAATATATGCACAAGCAAACCAACAGGATTACTTCTGCAATTAGGTTGCAGACAGTGAACTGTTGGTCACTGCTTGAACAGTGCCTGATTGAATTAAACACAGAGAACCAAGTGTTAAAATCAAAATTAGAGATTACAACTGCGGAGAAGTACAACTAAAAAACAATGAACACATTAAGCTATGCCCAATGTGCAAAGGTTAATGGCAAACAGGACATAAGTAGAGCAAAACAAATAGCTACTAAGCAACCTGATATAAACAAGGAAAGCAACATTATTATTCTGAAAGCAAAAAGTGACTCTACCCATAAAATCAGTGAGGCAGTTAAGGTAGGATTGTCCATACGTCCTGGGATTTGTCCCGGTTTATGTGAAAACTGTCCCGGTGTCCCAAAATTTTTTTTCGGGACACTTAAGTGTCTTAGTTTCTTATCAAAAACAATTTTGCACAAATTTATTTGTGCACAATAAAAAATTAGTAGCAGAGTTCATAGCATTGTCTTCAATCGCGTCATCAGTTACAGCCTGTTCACCGCCGGTTTGCGGCCACCTCACTATAAACTTTATAATGGTCAAAAAACTTAATCCATATAATCGAGGAGATGGTGCCTAGCACTGACTGGCAGGCCTTCATTTCTCGTGCATGCACTTGCGATGTTACGTGTTCAGTTTCATTTCACGCAACTTTTAGTTTAAGTTCAGTAGTAGTGGCATGTGATGCAAGAAAGCAAGTGTATGAGCTTATGCAGCATCAGCCAAAAGCCAGTGATTTGGATGTTCGGACGTGTGTTTTCTTCCTTTATTTTCAGTGCATGTGGCTCGATCAGTTTATAGATAAAGATAAAAACATAATCAAGTTTTTGTGTAAGTTTTTTAAATTAGTTTAAGCTGCATAATAAAAAAAAATGCCTAAACATAAATGTGTTTTCAAAGAGGACTTCCAGAAAGAATGGAGTTTTATAAAAAAGGGAAGACATGAAAATGAGGCTGAATGCAGAATGTGCTCATGTTTTATCAACATAAGTCACGGTGGGAGATGTGATATCAAAAGATCATGTTAATTTGAAAAAATACGCAATGAAATTTCAAGCAACTGCATCATCATCTAAATTGGAACACTTCTTTGTCAAAGAAAATTCAAATGAACATGACAAGGTTGCCATCGCTGAACTTACGATGGCGTATCATTTAATTAAACATCATCAGTCGTTTAGAAGTGCTGATTGCTCCTCAATCCTTTTTGATGACTCAAAAATTGCACAAAATTTTTCTAGTACACGAATGAAAACAATTACACTAATAAATACTATACTGGCTCCTTATTCACTTAACAAAATTTTAAAAGATGTCAGTAGTACTGAATTCTTTGGAATTTCCATCGATGCAAGCAACCATAAATCGGAGAAAGTATTTCCATTGTTATTGCATTATTTTAACGAGAAAAATGGTATGCAAGTTACGCTTCTTAAAATGAATTGTTTATCCGATGAGACATCAGAAACTATCGCCAACTACATCTCTAAAGGAACATAATATCCCCAAAGAAAAGTGTATTGTGTTCAGAGCTGACAATACGAATGCTAATTTTTGAGGGATCAACAGAAGAGGCCAATGCAACGTATTTTCTCGACTCCAAAATTTAGTTAATTCCAATATATCAAAGATGTCGGATGTATAGCACACATATTTCATAATTCTGCTCAATCAGGAGGACTAGCCGTTGACGTGGAATTGGTAGTTATAAAAATATTTTCTTACTTTCACACTTATACTGTTTGAACGGAACGTTTAAAGCAATTTTGTGCTACTGTTGATATATAGTATAAAAAATTACTCTCTCACTCTAAACTCGCTGGTTGTCATTATTTCCTGCCATTGAATGCATTTTAAAAATTTTCGAAGGTTTAAAATCTTTTTTTTTTTTATCCGAGGAAAAGCCTCCCATTTTTATTGAGAAATTTTTTAACCTTTTTATCTGAGGAAAAGCCTCCCGTTTTTATTGAGAAATTTCTCCCATTGGGAGAAGCATATTTGTGGACTGCCCACAGATTTCTCAGTTTCTTTAAATAACCAGATACTAAAAATTTAAAAAGCAAGCATAACTATTTTAGAGGTTAAAATTATTGTTTAAGAAATGATTGAGATGTTAGATAATAGAATATCTGATCAATTTCTGCCATTTGAGGCTAGAAAAATTATTCAGTGTGATATAGAAAACCAAAAAGTTCATAAGTTTAAAAACGTAATCATAGATTTTTATTCAACAGCTAAAAATTATTTAGAAAATTGGTCGAAACCCCTAGAACAATTCCAGTTCTTAAACTGAATGCTAATGAAAAACATCCCGAAATGGGAGGATATAGCAAATTCTCTGGAATCATTTGAAAAAATTGAAATTAAGTTTGATGAAAATTTATTATATGATCAGTTTGGAGTTTTAAAAAATATTGCCATAAACAAAATCGAAAATAATAAAGAATGGAATACAATGAGTTGTGTTGAAAAATGGAAAACATTACTTATAAAAATAGAATACCTTGAACAAAAGAGCGAGTTTATTAGATTATGTTCATATTTACTTGCAATTCCAGGTCACAACGCCAGCTAGCGAATATTTTCTTTAATGGAAATACAATGGACTGGTGAGCGTAAGAGGTTAGAGATAAGTATAGTTAATGCAATTATTACCTGTGTTTTTAATTTGAGAGACTTAAACTGCACAGATTTTAGGAATAAAATTAAAAATAACAAATCTCTGTTAAATGCCGTGAAGAGTTCTGCTAAATATATTAAGAAATAGTTTTCATATTTATTGCATAAATTTTGTTCAAATTTAAGAACTGTATTCTGTTTTTGTTAATTCTACATTTTGAAAATAAAAATGGGGGGAAAAAAAATCTTTTATTAAAAACAAAATTTCCAAATTTTTTTTATATTATCAGACTTTTTTTTTTTTTTTTTTAATCGGGGGAGGTGGAAAAGATTACCCACCCTCGATAACAATGCCATAAGATAAGTGTTCCGGTTTTGTGTTCTTCCAAAATGGACACCCTAAGTTAAGGACACAGTGGTAACAAAGCTGAGGCCTCATCTGAGAGAAATACAGATAAACAACATGCGGAAAATGAGGAATAATGGAGTCCTGATCGAGGTAGCAAGCAAAGAAGATCTAAGAAAAATAGAAAACCATCCTGAGGTGGAAAAACTGGGTTTGCTCCCTGAAAAACCAAAAGGGAAAAACCCAAATATTATAATCTCTGATGTACCTGTGTCAGTAATAGAAAAATAATTCATGATGGACATCTACTTTAAAAACTTGAACAATGAAATGACAATAGATGAATTTGCTGCTGAGTTCCTGCTGAAAAGAGCAACAAAAAACAAAAGGAATGGACAGCTCAACATAATTGCAGAAATTACACCAATAATTTGGAGGGTATTGCAGGGACAACAGAGAATCTATGCTGACTGGACCAGTCATAGATTTAGGGAACACTTCCCTATCCAAAGATGCTTTATCTGCCATAAATATCGTCACATTGCCGGAGACTGCAGTCAGAAAGAACCTGTGTGTGTGGTCACTGTGCAGTAGCTGGCCATGATTGCAAAAATAAGTCTCAGCAGCCAAAATGTGCTACCTGCAACGCAGCACGGCTGACTGACTATACACATAGTATCAGGGATGATAAATGCCCGTTATAAAAAAAATTGCAAAACTTATTCAATCTAGGACCAACTATGGGCCAGATTGAAAACATAAATGTGACTGGGGTTCTAAATCTCGTCCAATTGAATGCTCAAAGAGCAAGAGCCATTGTAGATCAGATCAAACTCAAAACCCAAGAGGCTATAAAATAATAGAATACACCTCAGGTGTCCCTTCTTGTGACTGTAAGATCAGTATTTGTTAAAAATACTGATCTTACAGTCACAAAGGTGGGTCACCTCTGCTCCCCAGTGGCAGTGTGTGCCCATATCATCAGTGCAGTTGGACAGTTCTATATTATATCTCTTTATGCAAGACCAGGTGAAGACATTTCTGAAGACTTTTTTTAGCCTATATAAACCTTAATATAGATTACTTACAAGCAGTCATAAATTTATTACCTACTGCAAATATCATAGTGTGTGTTGATGTCAACTGCCGGTCAGCCTTATGGCACAGCCGTACAGAAGACAGAGAAGGCACACACAATTTCCAGATATTATCACCTCACCCTTCCAACATATCTTTCCTGCATATCTCTGTGCAAGTGATAAATCAAACTAATAACTTACCAACTTTTAGCAGTACCATGCGGGAGAGTGACATTGATGGTTACTCTTGCCACCAATTCAATAGCTTATAAAATCACAAACCGGTGTGTCCAGCCAGCCTGGATCACATTAGATCATAGAGCCATCACCTTCAAACTAAACAGGCAATTACAAACAACCTAATACTCTTTGTTGGATATCAAAAGGTATAACCTTAAAAATGTAAACTGGCAGATTTTTACAGAACATACAGGAAAATGAGTGGTCTAGATCAGGCAACTGTAGCCCGGACGAACAAGCACTGACTATGACAAACATTTTAACAAAAACAGCAACCCTGTCTATCCCATGGAAAAAATCGAGGAAGCAGGCAGTTTCCTTGTGGTGCCCCAAACTGACTATACTCAGAAGTAGGGTACACCAGGCTAGGAGACATTTTCAAAGAGCCAGAACATCTTGGCCACAAAATGAGGTGGATGCACTGAGAGATTCTTATAGAACTCTCAGGAATCAGTATACAGTCCTCATAAGAGAAAAGAAAAAGGAATGCTGGAGGCACTTGGTGGGAACTACTGGAAATAATAACCCTTGGGGAGTTGTCTACAGAATAGTAACCAACAAGCTGCCAAGAGGAGATGTGTTAGAAACTACTGTCAAACCAGATGAAACCCCAACCCTTTGTTCGGTGAATTCTGTAAATAACATCCACGCAGTGCTTCTCAAACTTTTTTGGATCACCACCCCCTAAAAAAAGCCCTCGCCAGGGCCTTTTTTTAGCCTACCAATATAAAGTGAAGCTAAATAACTGAAATGAATATTTGTCTGTTTGCCTCCAAAAACATAAATGCAGCCCTGCACGTATGTGTGTGAATTATAAAGAAAACTATTTACTGCACTTTATTCCTTCTTCGTAAAAAATTACAACTACATAAATAAAGTCAGTAATAGTCACTTAAATTAAGTCATAAAAATTAAAGTTAATTATATAAATAAGTCATGATATTAATGGAAATAGTTAATTATATTTTAATATTTAATGTGATGGATGAGCTTGGTGGAGATTTATTAGCTTATAAATATAAGGTTTAATATCTGTAAGTTGAAGTCGTAAATCACCACGTTTAACAACATCCAGACAATTTCTTTGTTTTGTCAGCAATTGAGATACAGCACTGAAACCAGTTTCGACTAGATATGATGTTGGAACGAAATAAGTAATTTTTTTACAATTCCCCACAATGCAGGATAATGATCAGGGATTTTCTTTTGTAACCAAAATTCCTGATATGAATTTTGAAATTTTGGCTTCAATTCAACTTCATTTTGTAACTTAATCAATTCTTCTTCTTCTTCTACAAAACTTTCACCATCGTCATTATTTAAAAAAGGATTTATAACCCAATCTGTAATTTTCAAATTAAGGAGATCTTCGAACCTTTCCTGCATATCTCTGTGCAACATTTCTAGATGATTACAAAAAGTTAGTAGAGTTTCATCAGCCTATTTTTTTCTTTTTTCTCTATTTCCAACAGATTTGGAAATTGAATATTTGTATAAAAAGCTTTAATTTTGAAATAAATGCTGAAATTTGAGTTTTCGCCTTAATAAGAGTTACATCTTGTTCTTGTAAATTCATTGAGTTGAATCTAGTAAATAAATCTGCAAGATAAGCAATATCAGTTTTCATTTTCTTGAGGTCATTACTAAGGTCGTTGTTCCTATCTTCAAAAAACTTGACAACAGTATCAAAGAATTCATAAAATCTGTTGAGACAGTTGCCTTTTGACAGCCACCGAACCTCGAAGTGAAGTAGCAATCGTTCAAAATCTTCACTGTTTTGATCACAAAGCTTTCGAAATATACGATCATTCAAAGAATGTGCTTTAATTTTGTTTATAGCAGTAATAACAGTTTGTAGAGAATTGTGCAGTTGATCAAGTTTTTTCGCAACTAAATGTTGACGGTGAATGACAATGAACAGTCATTCACCGTCAGCATTTAGTGAGTCATTGACTCACTCTTTGGCCTAGTGTCCTTAGGAGACTCTGCCAGGCAAATGCACTACAAAACCTCTATAAGGTAATAAACAGCTACCTTACAGACAGAAGTGTCTCAGTATGCACAAGGTTCCAGGAATTTACACGCCCTGTGAATAAAGGCTGCCTGCAGGGTTCAATCCTTGGCCCTTTCTTCTGGAACATTGTTCTGGACGAATTTCTGGCCTTGGATCTGGGCCCCATGGAAAGCCTGATCTTTGCAGATGACAAAATTTTCCTTGTAAAAGGTAACATGCGAGTGGCTGTAGAGCAAAGATCAAATGCCGCCCTCTTGCAGCTGCAGGAGTGGGCACAAATGCACATACTCAAAATATCGCCTGAAAAAACCAAACAAATACTTCTCAAAGGCAATTTGGACATAAGAAGACGTCCATAAATCAAAATTAACACAACCACTGTAAAAATGGTAACAGAACTGAAATATCTTGGAGTGGTCTTTGATTCAAAATTAACTTTTTACCCCCATTTTGATCTACTTGGCGAAGAAAGTGAGAAATTATGCAGATATGATTGCCAGGATCAGTCGAGCAGACTAGGGACTCAAAAGAAAGACACTGGCAATCGTATACCGTGCAATGTTCCTACCTGTTATCACATATGGAGCCAGTGCGTGGTTCACCCGCTCGGCCATAGTAAGAATCATCATCATGAACTTGGTCCGACTTAGGTCTTTAAGACCTGTTCCGTTGTAGCTCTTGGGGATAGTCTTGATCTTGCCATCATTGTCTTGGTCAACCAACATCTCTCTTGCCTGTAGGTTTGTAGCTAAAAGCTAATTTTGGTATCCGGTCTGGGTTCATTCTTTCTATGTGGCTGATCCATTTTTCCTGATACCATTTTATGTCATTTACTATGTTATCTATTTTTAATTCTTGCAGATATCTAAATTTCTTTGGTGGTCTAGTCTTGTAAAGCCTAATAATGGTCTAAAAATCTCATTTGTGCTGCTTCTAGTTTGTGTGCATCTTTCTTATTTATGACCCAAGTCTGACCTAAGCTGTAGAAGAGGGCTGCTTTTGAAGTGATATTGTGCAGTCGTAATTTTGTTTCAGTTGTCATTTGTTTTCCAAAGTGGCGTTTAATCATTCCATTCATTTTATTATATTTTTGTAGTTTAGTGTGGATGTCTTTCCCTTCATTTGATATTAAATTTCCCAAATAGGTGAAGTCAGATATTTGTTCTATTATTTTATCATCAATAACAATTTTGACTCTTTGTATGTTTTTTCCACATAATCCCATTGATTTTGTTTTTGAGGTGGAGATTTTCATCTCGTACTTTTTACCTATTTTATTAAGTTCATCTTCAGATTTTGCAATTATAACTTGATCATCAGCATATAATATAGTTTGGATTTTATTCCTGTTGTTCATTGTTTGTTTGTTATTTGGTTTTTAGGAGCATTAGCAACTAAGGCCATATTGCTCCGGGATATGCGGTGGTCATTCCCTGACCTTTCCGTATCCTCCGTATTTGGTGGTGACGGGCTCGAACCCTGGTCTAATCAAGAATGGAACAAAGGGGTGCTCTTACGAAGAAAGGCTTAAGTTTTGCAAATTACAGTGTCTGGAGACAAGGCACCAGCGAGGTGATCTGATAGAGGTGTATAAAGCCTTGAATGGTTTAAGCATGCTCAATGCTGATGGGATTCTTCCTCTAGCTCAGAATAATCACCTGAGAGGGCATAAATTCAAATTGAGGAAAGACAGATGTAGGATAGACGTGCGGAAATTTGCCTTTAGCCAGCGGGTGGTTGGTTGGTGGAACAGACTTCCATCCCTTGTGGTGGAGGTTGATAGCCTAAATAAGTTTAAGGCTCAGCTGGACAGGTATTTTGAACGAACAGAGGGGTGAAGTGGAAGTGGTTTTTTTTTTTTTTTTTTTTTTTGGCTGATGCTGCATAAGCTTGCTTTCTTGCATCAAATGCCTCTACTAAGAAGCATGTGTGCTACGTACCGCTCCTCTTTCCGTTGTTAATTGTTTGTTTCCATTCTTTAAGAATTTTATTGATGTAGATATTAAATAAATTTGGTGATAGTCCACATCCTTGTTTCACTCCTTTATTGGTGTTAATTGGGTCTGATAGTTGGCCATTAGAATATTTTATACAGACCTTTGAGTTTTTATATAGGCTTTGGATCGCTTTCCGGAGTTGGGTTGGGATATTTTCTTCACGTAGAATCTGCCAAAGTTTTTCCCAGTTTACACCGTCATATGCTTTTTCATAATCAATAAAGAGCAGAAATGTTGGTAGATTGAATTCTCTTTTTTTCTCCAAAATTTGTTGCAGTGAGAAAATGGCATCTATTGTGCTTCTCCCTTTTCTGAACCCACATTGTTCTTCTTCTACGAATTGTTCACTGTGCTCCAATTTATGTATATTATTGTTTGTTTGGTGATCTCATGCCAGGTCTCAGGGGCCAGACTGAGCACCCTGTTTGTAGAGCCTCCTCTTCTGCTCTTGGTTTGGAATCTCGGCATTATAAGGCTGTAGGAGCTCTGTCAGGTAGTGCCTGTTGCAGGTTTCATCTGTACACTTCTTCACATATGATGGAAGAGGTGACGTCTTTGTCACTGTCAAATATGATGATAGAGGGGCCTTTCTATCTGGGCAGTTCAGCTGTGAGCCCAAGCGTGGGGATCCTGGAGTTGCTCGTGATGAAATTTGCATCACCTTTGGTTTCAGTTTCGATGATGACCCCTGTGTTCCGTGTCTTCCTAACGGATCTGATTTTGGCAGATGTGAAGCCTTGGGGGTGAGAGAGTCAATCACTGTTTTCTTTACTTTCTCACTGGTTTTGTGGGTATCATTAGTAAGGGATTTAAGAATCACTAGTTGTGGCTTTGGGAGTAATGTCTTCCTAGGAGTAGGCATGGAAGTGGTGGTTATAGTTGAAGCTGTGGTTGTGATTTTGTTGCTCAGCACCTCAGAATAGGTAGGGGTACAGTGTGCCATTTCACTTGCCCCTCCTTGCAGGTATGCCTCCAGTGTGGCATTCACTTTCTCGTATTCCATTTGCATTTTGTATAAAATAATCTAGTTTTGTCCAAAAGGAGACTATGTCAGTGCGAAGCCATGCGGTCACTGGATTGCTCTGTTCCTTTAGGAGGTCCTCAAGCATCTGATCGGGCACAATGCCCTCTAGCAAAGCTGGGTCTAGGCTGCAGCGTTCTTCAACAATTTCTAGTTGTTGACTATGTTGTTATTGTTGCTTCCTCTCAAGGTCAGATCGAGATCTAGTTTCCCTTTCTGGTTTAGGGACAGTTGGCCTCTTGTTTTGCTTTTTGGAGAGAGATTGAAAGAGAGGAGCCAGTTTCTGTTCCTCAGCACTGTCTCTTGGGTCGTCAATCAGTATAGTTTTGGGTACTTCTCCGACGTTTTCTTTCATTTGGGTGAGATCTTCCAATGGCTTATTAGTTTAGGTCGGAAAAACAGGGTTTCCAAATTAGCGGGATTCTGTCAGTGGATCCTTGTAGGGGATAAGAAAAGAAGGATTTTGAGGGGCTGCACACAAGTCCGTGCATTTATTAGGAGCTGCACAGCTCTCTGTTGAAGATTTGGGATATCCCCACAGTCACATGAGGGAGGGGAGGGAGAAAACAGCCAATTTAAAATTTGTCACAGAAGGATAGAGCTACTTCCTGTAGGGGTATTTGGGGATGTAGAACACAATGGTAAGGTCTGTTTCACAGCTAAAGTTATTTGTTGTTGTTGTTCTGGAGGCTTAATGGCACATAAGCTGCTAAGGCTATAATGTGCCTATTCACTTCTTATATTAAAACATGAGTTTTTCATAAATCAGAAGAAAATCTGAAATCAGAAATAATTAAAAAGCCCAGTTTGCCTGAGAAAGTCAAAAAATTCAGAAATAATTGCCTTATCACCAGTGAGATTTTCAAGAGTTATAGGTTTATGAAGATTAACCAGTGAGATCAAGGATGACGTTCTGACTTGTTTATAATAGGGACGGCCAATAAGAATATGTTTTACAGTCAAATTATTAGAACAATGTGTACATTGTGGTGGATCATCTCCTGTGAGTAAATGAAGGTGGGTCAGATGGGTATGTCCTATTCTTGCCCTTGAAAGGACTACTTCTTCTCGTCTCGATGTACGGATACTGGAGCGCCAAATTTTCGGATCATGTTTAAACTGAAAGAGTTTATTATTAGTCTGAGAGTGCCAGAGTGCTGTCCATTGTGATAGGCAAGCAGCATGAATGGTTAGTGCATAATCTGATGCTGGAACAGGGATGTTGGTTAAATCTAAGGTAGTTGGATTTTTTGCAGCTTTATCGGCAAGTTCATTGCCTAAAATACCCGAATGGGCTGGAATCCAGCAAAAAGTGACCAGTAGGTTGCGTTCTTTAATTTTCAGTAATAAGCTTCTGATTTCATCTAGAACAGGGTGAACTTTATCTGAGGAATTACATAACGACATGATTGAGCTGAGTAAATCAGTGTAAATAACTGATTTTAAGGAACTGTCAGAATAGAGATTTTCTAAAGCTAGTTTGATTGCATATAATTCAGCAGAAAATATACTGAATTCTGATGGAAGGGAAACTGATACAATTGTATTCGGAAACACTGCAGCTGCTCCAACATTTGAATTAGATTTAGAGCCATCTGTATAGATTGGGGAGAAATCACTATATCTTTTGAGTGTGAACTGCATGAATTTGGTTGACATTTGATGCTTGCAAAGTATTCTTTCTCCATTGACAGAGGTAAGTGTCACAGGTTGGAAGAGGAGGAGGAGCCCATGGTGGTTGAGTATAGGTTGGTACCTGCTTTACGGAATGGATGGAAATATTCCAAACTTGCACCAATTCAAGAAGGCGAAGACCAGCTGGTTTTACTATGCTAGGTTTGTTTTTGTATAGGATTTCTAACGGTGGGTTGAAAAGGTATGACTGAACGGGATGAGAGGCACAACTTTGTATCTTGACAGCATATTTGAGTAACAGTGTTTTCCTGCGTAAAGTTAGTGGGGACTCGTGAGCATCAATGTAGAGACTATGTGCTGGCGACGTTCTGAATGCACCAATTGCAATTCTCAAAGCACTGTGCTGAATTGGATCAAGCCAGCGTAATGCACTCTTTCTGGCAGAATCATAGATTGGAGCACCATAATCGAGACGGGATCTGATTAATGCCCTGTATAAACGAAGAAGCGAGGTACGATCTGCACCCCACGTTTGGGCAGATAAAGCTCTGAGTATGTTCAACTTTTTTAGACATGAAGTCCGTACATTTTTAATATGATCTAGGAAATTTAACTTGTTGTCAAGGATTAATCCAAGAAATCTGATGTTGCTGGTGACCGGGACAAAGATGTTAGAAATTTGAAGTTCAGGATCTGGATGAAGTTTGCGTTGTCTACAGAAATGAATGGCAACTGTTTTCTGCTGCGAGAGCCAATAGCCGTTGAGGCTTGCCCATTATTGAATTTTATTAAGTGATATCTGAAGCTGTCTTTCAATAGACCTCATGTTTTGAGAATGACAGGAGATGGAAAGGTCATCTTCATAAAGGTAAGTCTCAACTGTATTTGGAAGCTGCTTAGTGATAGAATCTATTCTCAGAGCAAAAAGAGTGGCACTCAGTACTGATCCCTGTGGAACACCTTCTTCCTGGATGAAAGTTGTGGAGAGGGCATGTTGGTATCGAACTTGAAATGATCTAGTATATAAGAAGTTCTGAACAAATATAGGAAGGTTGCCTCGTAGTCCGAGAAGGTAAAGATCACTAAGTATACCATACCGCCAGGTGGTATCAAAAGCCTTCTCTATGTCTATTGAAACCATTACTAGATGTTCATGTTTGACAAAAGCATTACGGATGGCAAATTCGACCTTGACTATAAGATCTAAGCATGACCTGTTTTGACGAAAGCCATATTGACTATGGCTCATTAGATGTTCCGACTCAATGATCCAGACGAGTCTTCTGTGGATAATTTTCTCAAGGATTTTACTGAGGCAGCTTGAGAGAGATATGGGTCTATAGCTATTTGGGTTGGATGGATCTTTTCCAGGCTTCAGGAATGCCAAAATTGTAGAGTGATGCCAAGATGCTGGAAAAACATTTTCTAAAAATATGCGATTGTAAAAAATCAGCAGCAAGCGCAAAGCTTTGTCATCAAGATGTTGTAGCATGACATAATAAATCCCATCTGGCCCAGCAGCACCATTGTGAGCTGTTCTAATGACATATAAAAGTTCAGAATATTGCAGAGGTTTGTTATATGGGAGAAGACGGGCAGTTTGAAAATGAATAGCATGCTTTTCTTTATTGTTTTTAATTCTTTGGAATGCGGTAGTATAGGCTGACGTTGCTGAGATTTCTGCAAAAGTATTGCCTAAAGCATTAGCTATATCTACAGGATTAGAGAGATCTTTCCCATTCCAGGAGAGGATTGGAGAAGGTATGGTAGGAAACTTACCAGACAGCTGTCTAATTTTTTTCCATATTATTTTGGGATCAGTATTTCTGTGAAAACTGCATGCAAAACGGGTCCAGGATTCTTTCTTTGCTTGCTTTTGTATGAAGTGTGCTTTTGCCCTTAATTTCTTATAATTGATGAGATTGACTGTGCTCGGACATTTTCGAAACAAATTCCAGGCATTATTTTTTGCTCTCTTTGCTGTGGTGCATTTGTCATTCCACCAGTAATTATAATGCTTTCGGCCCGGCGGATTTGATAGTAGTATTGTGTCTTGAGCCACATTTAGAAGATGCTACGTGATGTAATCTGTCACATCATCAATGGGCTGGAGGCGGATTTTTTCCTCATCGAGGTCAATTGATAATTGAAATTTTGCCCAGTCTGCTCGGACAAATTTCCACTTTCTGCAGGGTTGAATTGAATGAGTCTTTGCTTTCAGAAAGTTGCATACTATTGGGAAGTGGTCACTGCCCATGGGATCGTTTATTGCATACCACTCTATGGCTGGGACTAGTACTGGTGAACAAATTGAGAGATCTATTGCTGAGGTGTGTCCTGTTGGTAGCTGTACGTGTGTCAGTGCACCTGTATTGAGTATAGTGAGATTTAGTGCCTCCAAAAAACTTTCAATTAGTCGGCCTCGTCTATCCAATTTAGGAGAGCCCCATAATGGGTGGTGCCCGTTAAAGTCTCCTAATATACAGAGAGGTGGAGGTATCTGTATAAAGAGGGCTTCAAGATCTTTTAAGGAGTTAGCACAGTTTGGTGGTAGGTATATTGAGACTAGTGTTATTGCACTATGGAGAATTATACGAACAGCAACAGCTTCTATTTTGGTTTGGAGTGGGATATGCTTAGTTGGGATCTTTGAATTTACTAGGATTGCCACACCACCATGGGCAGCGCTAGCAGTATTCCGATCTCTTCGATAAATGCAATAGTTCTTTATCGAAGGAGAAATTTGTGTGGTTAGGTAAGTTTCCTGTAAACAAAAGGCAACCGGAGAATATTGGTTAATTAGGTATTGAATATCGTCTGTGTTGGAACGAAAGCCTCTGCAATTCCATTGTAAGATGCTGTGGTTCATTTTGGTTTAGTTGAGGATGATTCATCTGACTGTTTTTTGTTTGAGGAGGATTTTTTTCGGTCTCTTTTCGGGAAGGTAGGGCGTCTGGTATCCATAGTATCGTTTGCGTGAAGTTCTAGTAATGGTTCTTCATGATCTGGGTTTACATCTACTTTCATACTACCAGTGGATGATTCAGGTTTATTGTTGTGTTTAGTAGTTTTTAGTTTTTCTTTGTCATGCAGGACTGTCCGAGTCTCAACTGGGATACTGATTGGAGTATTGGTCGATTCACTGATTTTAATTTGATGTGTGTCTTTTACAGGGTTTGATAATGTGTTTTTAACCCAGTTAGCTAGAGATGTGCAGGGAGGTATTGATACATCTGTTTGAGCTGCTGTTGAATTAAAGCTTCGAGTGTGAGATGCATATGAACGACTGGGCATGGTCGACGTAATCTGTCTGTGTGCCTCAGGGTACATAACTTTGTGTTCTATTTTATATTTTTGGATTTTCTTCCCCGTTTTCCACATTTCACAAGATTTCAAAAAGGCTGTGTGACTTTCTCTGCAGTTGGGGCAAATGGGACTTGAGGCTGAACAGTCTGTTTGTGTATGCTCCTTGGAACCACAAATTGGACAAATGGCATCACCTCTACATGCTTGTTGCGAGTGTCCATATTTTTGGCATTTAAAGCAACTTAGGGGATTAGGTATGTAAGGCCGTATTCGGCAGTTTAAATAGCCAGCTTTTACTGAGGATGGCAAATCTGGGGTGCTGAATGTTAAAATTATGGATCAGGTTGGAACAAGATTTCCATCTTTTTTGGTCTTTATATGTTTTGCACTAATTACTTTTTGATTGCCCAGTTCCTGTACTAATTCCTCTTCAAATACTGTAATCAGGTCCCACTCTGTGATCACACCTTTTGACGAGTTTAACGTATTGTGGGGAGTGATAGATATGGGTAGCCCAGCAAAAGTTGTTGTTTTAAGCAGCCACTCTGAATGTTTTGAGGAGGCTGTTTCGATTAGGTCTCCGGATTGCAGTCGTTTAACCATTTTCGGTGTACCAGCAATGGATTCCAAAAATCTTGGGATGACAAAAGGTGATAATTTGCCGACAGGCTGGTTGGAGAGCGAATGTATTACAAGGAAGTTTGGCATCTCATTGCTCTGCACTTCTCTTCGGAGCCTTTTTGGTTGGTTTGGGTCATCATCATTTGGTTTGTCTGGCCTTGAATTTGAAGGCTCTAGTGGTGGATAGTCATTTATATCCATCGTTACTCCTTTTCGCCCTGGAGGATAACTTTTCCCCCAGGTTACCGGCCCCGCCACGGGGAGGCAGGAGCAGTGCCGCTCGGAGGCCAAGCGGTTGAAGTGTTAGTTAATTAGTAAAAATATAAATAGAGGAAAATGTAAAGAAAGGTATATTTCCTTTTTGTGTTCTACTTGTTACTTTTCAAGTATAGAACTGTTTTTAAAGTAAGACTGTTTAAAGAAATGTGAACGTAAAATATAATTTCAATCGCTTATCAAGAGCACTTTATGAATCGCAAGAATATAGCTTGGCCTCGAAATACACTTGGCACCCGGGGCCAGCTAAAATTATAGGTTCCAAGATTCTGTCCATATAAAGTTTATGGCAGGGTAGGGGGATCACAAAATACATGTTTCTAAGTCAGGAACAAGGGTAAATGACACAAATAGGTGGAGCACTCTTGCAGTTCGGGCTTGGCACAATATGGGACACCTCCCCAGTCAAGTGCAACCTACCAGCATGGCAACCACTTTATATTGGTGCCTCTCTGTGGCCCTGATGTCAGCCACATGGTGACCATGCAGTGTGACAACAAAGGACACAGAAAACGCTGATAAATTGCTATATTCCCAGTAAGTTAATAAAGTTTTATCACCTAGAGAGTCCTCATATATGAAGGTCAATTGATGAGCACACTTTCCTTGAATAATTAGACATTTAAAACACATATTTAGAGACAAAATTCAGGAGCGCTGAAAAACATGACTGCACATAACAGCAGCCATCGTTGTTTACCTCCCAATGAAGTAATGAAATTTTTGGATATGACATACACATGGTAAGAATATACACAGCTCCTTGACGAGGCCTCAACAATGCCCCCACCAAATACACACTACTTGGACTTCCTCCAGTCACTACCTGGGAGAGTAGAGGCAGCGAGATTAAACACTAGCTGATCCGGAAGCCTCCTAGAGAGTTACCAATAGGTTCAGTCCAATGGACTATCTAGCAGCTAGCCTGTGAATACCATTTTAGAGCTGTACCTTCAAAATATAAGGAAGACTGGATCTTGTCATGATGTCCATCACAACCTCAAAAGAAATTAATCATACTGCATGACGGAAGAAATGTGGGAGTTTCTGTAACTTTGCTCTGGAGAGTAAACATGAGTAAACCACTTCAAGTTTCCAATAAGCAAAGTGGTGGTATTTCACCAGTTGATGAGAGTCATCTACCACCTAATATTGCCTGGTAACACAGAGGGACAGCATTCCTCCGTGTGGTGTGGTGCCACACCTCGATCCCTGCTTACACTGGTCCGTACCTGGGTGGTCACCTCTAGTATGCTAGGTGCCGTATTTTAGGACTTGCATATGAGTATAAACACAGGGTTATTAACAGTACCTCAGTTTCATTGTATTCCAGAGGAAAAAGTACCTTATGGTGACTTTTTTTTTTTTTTTTTTTTTTTTTTTTTTTGGCAAGTTCTCTTGATCTCTCTCTCTTTGTAATTTAGCCTGAATGGTTACTTTAAAAGAGGACCGCTCGCCTATACTATACTTGGGTTGTTTGTGAGAAGAAAATCAAGTGTTGGCTGTGTGGTTAGTACTGCCTCGTATTCTAGTAGTAAATGAACCATTGATATGAGGTCATTAGTAACTACAAAAGCCTCAGCATCTCAACCAGTTGGGTCCTTGTGACTAGAAAACAGAAGCCAGCTGGAGTTGTGAACATTAAAATCAAAAAGAAAATTACCTCACTGTTAGGAAAGTTAGACTGAAGAAAGTTAAATTTCAAAGAGAGGAAGTCAAAGAGTTTCAAGTTATTAGTGGAGTTGGGAGAATAATAGAGGCAACAGATGAATTTGACAGAATGGACTAGAGAGATTTATAGCCAGAGAAAATCGAAAAGAGGAGAATCCAAATTACTGATTCTCAGACAGGGAATATCAACAGTGGACATATGCAGAAGTATCACCTTTGAAGCGAAAGGAATCATACAATCAATAATTAGGCAAACTGAGATGAGCAGTGGTTGAATCAACCGGTAAATTTGGAACAGGACCAGGGTATGTCTGCCAGGGGCAAAGGTTGATGACGTTGTAGAGCAGATATCATCTTTTAAGGGCACAAAAGGTGATATAGTTGTACACGTGGGCACTAACGATATCAAGAGTAGGAGACCGGCAGAATTGCTTAACAAGTACAGGTCACTGTTGAAAAAAAGCCGTGAAATAGGGATGAATTTGAAAGTGTCTGCAATTCTGCCCAGACACGACAGGAGGGAGTATATGATGAGAGCCTTGTCGATCAATTCGGCCCAGGAAAGATTGTGCAAGGCTCAAGGGGTAGAATTTTTTTCAGCCTGGACTGTACTTGTTAACAGGAGGGATTGCTTCTACAGGGATGGGATACACTTAAATAGAAAGGGTGCAAGAATATTTGCTGATGCTATCGAGGCAGTGTTAGCTGGGTCGGAAAACTGCTAGCTTGGGGGGATACAAAGACAAATAGATTAACAGTAGCCACTGGCGGAGGTGAAAGAGATTCTTGCACTGCTTCTATTGGAATGAGCAGAAGCCTGAAAAACAAGATTCAGGATATTTCACAGACTGCTGGGAGTCATTGCGGTACAAGTAAACACATGAGTTGTGTTAGGGTAGCTAAGAATAGAAATAGGTGCATGTATACTTGCGTGTACACCAATGCTAGGAGTTTAGTAAATAAATTTGATGAATTTGAGATATTGCTCAAAACATCAAAGGCAGATATTGTTGGGATATCAGAGACATGGTGTCACACAGATATAAGGAATGCAGAACTGGAATTTGGGGAGTACAACGTCTACAGAAAGGAAAGGAGGGGTTATGCTATTAGTTAAGAAATACATAAAATCCAAGGAAGTGAAGCCAGTGGACATCGCTGGACAGTGCAGTGTCGAGTCAGTTTGGTGTGACATAAGCATTGGGAGATCAAAATTGAGAGTAGGAGTGTGCTATAGGCCTAATGACTCTGATGAGTATAATAAGAAACTGTACAGGGAAATAGAGTGGGCCAGTAAATCAGAGAGTCTTATAATGGGAGATTTTAATTTCCCAGATATTGACTGGAATTTGTGGGCTGGTCACTCACACACTAGCAAGGCTTTTGTGGATTTACTGGATGATTGTTTTCTACATCAGCATGTTCGGGAGGCAACTAGAGGGAGGAATACTCTTGATTTGATTATCAGCAGTGATTCTTCATGCATTAAGAATCTGCAGATAAATGAACCACTAGGTGGCAGTGATCACAGTGTGCTGAAGTGGGATTTACTCAAAGAGGTAACTACCATTAGGGGTAAAGGGAAGGGTTATTGCTTTCGTAAAGGCGACTACGATGGACTGAGACAGTATTTAAATTCTATACAGTGGGACCAACTGATGATGTTACCAACAGCAAATGCAAAATGGGAAGCATTCAAAGAACTTATCTTGGAAGCTACTAGACTTTACATACCAACTAAGAAATATTGTTCAAGGTTTAGGCCTCAATGGATGTCAGATGAACTGATGAGGCATATGGCAGAGAAGAAACATGCATGGGATACATACAAATTAACTCATGACACAGAAGCCTATGATAGATACAAGTTGATCTGTAACCAAGTTACAAAGGAGGTTAGGCAGGCGAAGGCAGATTACGAGAAATCTTTGGCAAGGGATGCAAAGAAAAACAGCAAAGAGTTTTTTACTTATGTAAACTCTAGAAGGAAGGGGATGAATCAGATTGATCCACTTGATATCAATGGGTCAACTGTTGATGATCCTGCTCAGGTAGCTAACAAACTAAATGAATATTTTGCATCGACATTCACACGAGGAGTTATTTAGCGAGGGGAAAGCCAGAGGTGTATTCAACTCTAGCAGTAAGCTAGAGAATCTTGTAATAACTGAGAGTAAAGTGGAGGAGAAATTGTTGAAGATAAACACAAGAAAGCCACCTGGGGTGGATGGGATCTATCCAGTTATATTAAAGGAGGCAGCAAAGGAAGTAAGCAAAGCCATAATTATGAGAGCTTCCTTGGACTCAGGGGAGGTACCTACAGACTGGAGATGTGCAAATGTGACCCCAATTCACAAAGGAGGATCAAAAGCTGACACAAGCAATTATAGACCTGTGAGTTTAACTTCTGTTCCAGGAAAATTAATGGAGACACTAGTTAAAGAAGCACTGCAGGATCATTTAGACAAGACTTCAGTTATAGCTTGGACACAGCATGGTTTCGTTAAGGGGAAGTCTTGCCTGACCAATTTGATTGGATACTATGATGCAGTCACAAAGGAACTGGATGCAGGGAATAACTTTGATATTATATACTTGGATCTTAGAAAGGCTTTTGATACTGTTGCACATGGAAGACTGCTGAACAAATTGGAGCAGTGAGGCATTGGAGGCAAATTGCTGCTGTGGGTAAAGGGGTGGCTGAGGGGGAGAAGACAGAGAGTGATAATCAATGGACACTGCTCGTCGTGGACTAATGTTATTAGTGGAGTCCCTCAGGGCTCAGTGTTGGATCCATTATTGTTTTCTGTATTCATAAATGATATTGATGATGGTATATCAAGCTTAATGTCGAAGTTTGCAGACGATACAAAGGTAGGCAGGGTTGTCAAGGACACTACTGACACTATGCTGCTGCAACAGGATCTGGAAAGGTTGAGCAGATGGGCTGAGAGGTGGCAAATGAAGTTTAACATTGACAAATGTAAAGTACTACACATGGGAAACAGCAACCCCAGAGCAACGTATCAACTCTGTGGTACTACACTGACAGTGGTAGAGAATGAAAGGGACCTGGGGGTGGTTGTGCAGGCAGATATGAAGTTCTCTGACAGTGCAGACGGGCTGCAAGAGTAGCTCATGGTGTATTGTCAATGATATATAGGAATTTTTCTAGCAGGGATAAGGAGGTGATTATTCCCTTGTATAAGGCAATGGTCAGGCCACACCTAGAGTACTGTATACAGGCCTGGAGGCCTCATTTCAAGAAGGATGTAGAGCTGCTGGAACGAGTACAGAGAAGGGCAACAAGATTAGTGAATGGAACAAAGGGGTGCTCTTACGAAGAAAGGCTTAAGATTTGCAAATTACAGTGTCTGGAGACTAGGCACCAGCGAGGTGATCTGATAGAGGTGTATAAAGCATTGAATGGTTTGAGCATGCTCAATGCTGATGGGATTCTTCCTCTCGCTCCGAATAATCACCTGAGAGGGCATAAATTCAAATTGAGGAAAGACAGATGTAGGATAGACGTGCGGAAATTTGCCTTTAGCCAGCGAGTGGTTGGTTGGTGGAACAGACTTCCATCCCTTGTCGTGGAAGTTGATAGCCTAAATAAGTTTAAGGCTCAGCTGGACAGGTATTTTGAACGAACAGAGGGGTGAAGTGGGAGTGGTTTTTTTTTTTTTTTTTTTTTGGCTGATGCTGCATAAGCTTGCTTTCTTGCATCAAATGCCTCTATTAATGCTAATGCTAAATGGGGATTCTGTCAGATGGTTTGGTTTGGTTTTTTTTTTAGGAGCATTAGCAACTAAGGCCATATTGCTTCGGGGATATGCGGTGGTCATTCCCTGACCTTTCCACATCCTCCGTATTTGGTGGTCATGGGCTCGAACCCCAGTCTAATCAAGAAGCGTGTGCTAAGCACTGCTGCTCCTGCCCACCTGGCTACGGAGGTGCCGATTCTGTCAGAAAAATATATGGGGGTTTAGTAGACTATAAGTAGAAATGGACATCACTGAGAATGGAATAAGACAACTTATATTTGTGAAATGAATGAGGAATTGTGTGAGAGGTTTAGCAGATAAGCCTGTTCTATTAGTTTGAATATTCATGATGTATTCACTAGAAATGTATTGCAAGAAAAGGTGGCAAGGACATGCTGTATGAAGTAATGAAATTTTGGTTGTGCCATACACACAGCAAGAATATACTTAGCTCCTTGACATATCGTGGCCTCCCTCAGTCAATATCTGGCAGAGTAGAAGCAGCAAAATTAGATACTAGCTGATCTGGACAGCCTATGAACATTTTAGAGCTGAAACTCTAAATGTAAGGAAGATAGGATTTCGCCATGATGCTCATCATAACCTCGAAAGAAATCAATCATGATGCGTGATGGAAGAGATCAGTGGGGGGAACTCGGTTCCTCCAATAATCATGGGTCCTCCAATAAGCAAAGTGGTGGTGTTGCACCGGTTAATGAAGATCATGTACCACCTACTATTGTCTGGTAACAAAGAGGGGCGGCATTCTTCTGAGTGGTGTGGGTGCCACACCTCAACCCTCTACTTATGTTGGTTCACACATGGGGTCACCTTTAGTATACAGGGGTCCTCGTTATCCAAGGATAATTGGTTCCAGAAAGTTCCACTTAAAACAGGGACCAATTTTAGTAATGTTTATTATTTAAATAAAACTAAATGCAACTAGACATAATATTTTAAGAGTTTAAGATTCTATATCTATATAATATCGGTGGCGCCTCCGTAGCCAGGTGGGCAGGAGCAGCAGTGTGTGGCACAAGCTTCTTGATTAGACCGGGTTCGAGCCCGTGACCACCAAATACAGACGATGCGGAAAGGTCATGGAATGACCACCGCCATATCCCTGGAGCAATATGGCCTTAGTTGCTGATGCTCCTAAAAACCAAAACCAAATAACAACAATATCGGTGTAGATACACCATAGACAACTCTTAAAGAAAAACTATAATGGTAATGTGAAAAGCATCATGAGCATATTGTGCTTGTCCTTCACATCGAGTTGCCCATGTATTGCAATACCTCGAATAAGTAATGCTTCACTGATAGAGAAGACTATTGTTACTTATTCTCGATGGGCGCCGCCACCCAGACGGCACTGTTTCAAAGCTAGTTGGCTTTTCATGGGAGTACCCAGGTATTGCAAGTGAAGTGTTACTTATTCGAGGTAGTGCAATATATGGGCAACTCATTGTGAAGGATGAGTAGATATGGTGTATCTACACCGATATTATATAGTAACGTTTATTATTAGCACTAGCATTAGTTGAGGCATATGATGCAAGAAAGTTTCATTATGTACTTGTACATAGTAAAAAAATGGATGAAGGAACTGAAAAAGGAGAAAATTATTTTATTAGACATTTTTTATTATAATATGTAGACACAATGTAGACATTTTTTATTATAATATGTTACACAATATAAGGCTAAGTAAAGTTTATTGAAGTTACATTATTTTTCAGTTGTACAAATAGAGTTTGTGTTTTCTTGTTGATATTCTCAGGAACCGATATACCATCCATACGATCTTTTATTTTAAGGAGCGATGATATTTTGTTTTGCAGGTACCGATGGCTTTCCGATATAGCTGGAAAGATACGTGGGTGTAATTTTCAGACGTGTGGTGTGCGGAACATTACTCATACGATTGTTTCAGATCTATGACAATCTGAAACGTCAAGCTCCATCAACCAGTGGCAGTGCTGTGTGCTTCTAAGACTTTAAAACCAGCAGAGGCTGGTTTGAGCACTTCAAAAAAAAAAAGGGCGAATATCAAAAGTGTTGAAAGACATGGGGAGGTATCCAGTGCTGATAATAAAGCAGCTGAGACTTTTAAAATTGAATTCCAAGAGTTAGTTGATTGGGAGCAGGTTTTTAACATTTATGAAATCAGCCTCTTCTGGAAGTGAATGCCCAGGAATACGTACACCCAAGAGAAGAGTGAGCCTATGAAAGATAGGCTCACTCTTCTCTTGGGTGCCAATGCCTCTTGCGATTTTAAGCTGAAGCCTTTGCATATCACTCTAATACCCCCATAGTATTTAAACAACAAAAGGTCGACAAATGCGTGCTGGGAGTGTTTTGGCACAGTAACAAGAAGGCCTGGGTTACAGGATATGTCTTCAATGAATGGGGACTTGAAGTTTTCTGTCCTTCAGTGAAGAGTTGTCTTGAGAAAAATAAGCTTCCTGTGCTCCTGCCGGATAATGCACCAGGCCATGATCCCAACCTTGTTCAATCTCTTCAGGTACAATTTTACTTTGTTCAAGTCAAATTTTTGCCACCCAACACCACTCCTCTTCTTCAACCAAACCAGCAAGTGGTTACAAACTTCAAGAAAATCTACACCCCAAAAATGTTCGCAAGTTGCTTTGCAGCGACCTCTGGTGAAAATGCTCTCACCTTCAAAAGATTTTTAGAGGTCGAAGTTCAACATGCTGGACTGTGTGAGGCCGATTGTAAGTCCTTGGAATGATGTTTCCACCAGGTACTTTAATTCAGCCTGGAAAACGATCTGCCCTTTTAATTATTCATAATGTTGACAGATTTGAAGACGATGGTGCTTTGACAAGTGATAAAATATTGTCACTCTTGGAAAATCAATGGGTCTGGAAGTTGGCGAAGAGGATGTGGAGGACCTTATTGATGCTCATGGGTGTGAGCTAACAACAGAGGAGCTACAAGAGTTGGAGAAAATTACGGAGAGTGACACTGGACTTCAGGAAGCTACAAAAAAGTCGTTGAAATCAGTGCATTTGGACAGTTTCTTTGCCAGTAGCAACAAAAGACTGAAAAGACACCTGATGCTTGATATAGTCCCACCACCACTACGCCACCATTGATTTCATCAGCTCTGCACTTCAAGTATGTTTTTGGTTTGTTTTTTTTTTATTTTCAAATGTTTCATGACTATATATTAAGTAATCTTTATTAAAAAAAAAAAACAAAACTCATTTCTAATGTAAAAACGAAGTATAACATGTAAGAAATACCTATTTTATGTGTTGTTGGGAAACGAATTACAGAAAATCAATTATTGATTTCAACTTACAATATTTTCAACATACGATAGATTTTATGGAACGAATTACCATCGGATGTTGAGGCCCCCACTGTAGCAAGCCTAGCATGATATACCTGGGAGAATGTCTGTGACAGCCTTAACCATCATCAAGGGCTGTTTCAGGGTAACTAAGAGTGGGAGCCAGATGTGTTCAAAGCCGCTGTGGATTTTTCTTATTTATTGATTTGAAATTATTTTTTTTCTAAAACTTTTGATTTAAATTTAGCAGTATAGCATTATTTTGTGATTTTCTGATTAATCTGGTGTATTTATTCTTTACTCGGCCTTGTAATTGCATAAAAGTATCGGTAAGGGTATCAAATCCACGTGTTACAAGTTGCAGCTCCGCTGAATGAGAAGTTTTTTAGCCATATTTAGCTGCTTTATTGACCATTTTTTACATCAAATTATTTTCTATAAGTAGCTTATAGACCTTGTCAGGATCGTTAGTTTATTCTGAATTGAGACAGCGAGATTTGGAAGTTAATTAATACTTAAGTGTCCGTAGATTTACCGTTCGTAACTTGCCACCTTTGTTATGTGATACATTATATTCCGAACTAGATAGTGTTAGTATAGTATAGTATAATATTGTCAATTAATCAGTAAAATCAATTAAACTTGTTAAACTTCGTTGTCAATTAAATTGTACTTTTAGCTAAATACATATAACAACTTAGATTACAAACGTAACATAATTAATTAATACATAACTTGATACGGAAGTTATATAAACGGAACTCGTAGATAATACTCGATACTGAAAAATATATATAGCATTATAACTGTGTTGGGATACAAGTTTAGGGTTATAATTTTGTACTAAAATTGAAATTTTATTGAAATTAAATCGAAATCATGACTCAGACCAGAGCAGCAAAGCAAAAGGCTCAAGGTAATGGAAGTGCTGTGGCTCAGAGGAGAACTGAGGGGGGGGGGGAGCAGTTGCCCTCTGAATCACAGATTTTTAAAATGCACTGCTTGCATGATGTTTAGTGGAGCAATCAGGTACAGGACATGATATTGCCATAGGGGATGTCTTTGTGTGTGCACGATGCAAGGAGTGTAACGAAATCAGGCAACAACTCAGCGTTGTTATGGGCCTATATCAGAGCTTGAACGACAGGGTGGATGCCCTCGAAGGAACTAAATTGAGGGGCCCATCAAGCTCTCAGCTACCCACATCAACGCCAGAGCTTGCACTTGTTCATCACGCAACACAACGGCAACCCCCAAGGTAGAATGCGCTTGTCCCACAGGAACTAGTAGTTGTTGGTGACTCTATTGTCAGGGAAACAGGAAACATGCTTTGTAAAAAGGATAGGCGGAACAGGACCAGGGGCAAAGGTTGATGTCACGTTGTAGAGGTATGTCTGCCAGGGGCAAAGGTTGAAGACACGTTGTAGAGCAGATATCATCTTTTAAGGGCACAAAAGGTGATATAGTTGTACACGTTGGAACTAATGATATCAAGAGTAGGAAACCGGCAGAATTACTTAAGTACAGGTCATTGTGGGCAAAAAAGCCGTGAATTAGGGTTGAATTTGAAAGTGTCTGCAATTCTGCCCAGACACGATAGGAGAAAGTATATGATGAGAGCCTTGTCGATCAATTCGGCCATGGAAAGATTGTGCAAGGCTCAAGGGGTAGAATTTTTTTCAGCCTGGACTGTACTTGTTAACAGGAGAGACTGCTTCTAGAGGGATGGGATACACTTAAATAGAAAGGGTGCAAGAATATTTGCTGATGCTATCGAGGCAGTGTTAAGTGGGTCGGAAAACTGCTAGCTTGGGGGGATACAAAGATTAATAGATTAACAGTAGCCACTGGCAGAGGTGAAAATGATTTTTGCACTGCTTCTATTGGAATGAGCAGAAGCCTGAAAAACAAGACGCAGGATATTTCAGAGACTGCTGGGAGTCATTGTGGTACAAGTAAACACATGGGTTGTGTTAGGGTAGCTAAGAATAGAAACAGGTGCATGTATACTTGCGTGTACACCAATGCTAGGAGTTTAGTAAATAAATTTGTTGAATTTCAGGTATTGCTCAAAACATCAAAGGCAGATACTGTTGGGATTTCAGAGACGTGGTGTCACACAGATATAAGGAATGCAGAACTGGAATTTGGGGAGTACAACGTCTACAGAAAGGATAGACATGATAGGAAGGGAGGAGGAGGTTATGCTATTAGTTAAGAAACACATAAAATCCAAGGAAGTGAAGCCAGTGGACATCGCTGGACAGTTGCAGTGTCGAGTCAGTTTGGTGTGACATAAGCATTGGGAGATCAAAATTGAGAGTAGGAGTGTGCTATAGGCCCAATGACTCTGATGAGTATAATAAGAAACTGTACAAGGAAATAGAGTGGGCGAATACATCAGAGAGTCTTATAATGGGGGATTTTAATTTCCCAGATATTGACTGGAATTTGTGGGTTGGTCACTCACACACTAGCAAAGCTTTTGTGGATTTATTGGATGATTATTTTCTTCATCAGTATGTTCGGGAGGCAACTAGAGGGAGTAATACTCTTGATTTTATTATCAGTAATGATTCTTCATGCATTAAGAATCTGGAGATAAAGGAACCACTAGGTGGCAGTGATCACAGTGTGCTGAAGTGAGATTTACTCAAATAGGTAACTACAATCAGGGGTAGAGGGAAGGGTTATTTCTTTCGTAAAGGCGACTACGATGGTCTGAGACAGTACTTAAATTCTATACAGTAGGACCAACTGAAGATGTTACCAACAGCAAATTCAAAATGGCATTTTGAATGGCAAATTCAAAAGCATTCAAAGTACTTATTTTGGAATCTACTAGGCTTTACATACCAACTAAGAAATATTGTTCAAGGTTTAGGCCTAAATGGATGTCAGATGAACTAATGAGACATATGGCAGAGAAGAAAAATGCATGGGATACATATAAATTAACATGTGACACAGAAGCCTATGATAGATACAAGTTGATCTGTAACCAAGTTACAAAGGAGGTTTTGACATCGATAGTTCAACTGTTGATGATCCTGCTCAGGTAGCTAACAAACTAAATGAATATTTTGCATCAACATTCACACATGAGGAGTTATTCAGCGAGGGGAATGCCAGAGGTGTATTAAACTCTGGCAGTAAGCCAGAGAATCTTGTAATAACTGAGAGTAAAGTGGAGGAGAAATTGTTGAAGATAAACACAAGAAAGCCACCTGGGGTGGATGGGATCTATCCAGTTATATTAAAGGAAGCGGAAAGGAAGTAAGCAAATCCTTGGCCATAATTATGAGAGCTTCCCTGGACTCAGGGGAGGTACCCATAGACTGGAAATGTGCAAATGTGACCCCAATTCACAAAGGAGGATCAAAGGCTGACACAAGTAACTATAGACCTGTGAGTTTATCTTCTGTTCCAGGAAAATTAATGGAGGCACTGATTAAAGAAGCACTGCAGGATCATCTAGTCAAGACTTCATTTATATCTTGGACACAGCATGGTTTTGTTAAGGGGAAGTCTTGCCTGACCAATTTGATTGGATACTATGATGCAGTCACAAAAGAACTGGATGCTGGGAATAACTCTGATATTATATACTTGGATCTTAGAAAGGCTTTTGATACTGTTACACATGGAAGACTGCTGCACAAATTGGAGCAGTGTGGCACTGGAGGCAAATTGCTGCTATGGATAAAGGGGTGGTTGAGGGGGAGAAGACAGAGAGTGGTAATCAATAGACACTGCTCATTGTGGACTAACGTTATTAGTGGAGTCCCTCAGGGTTCAGTGTTGGGTCCATTATTGTTTTCTGTATTTATAAATGATATTGATGATGGTATATCAAGCTTAATGTCCAAGTTTGCAGACGATAGAAAGGTTGGCAGGGTTGTTAAGGATACTACTGACACTATGCTGCTGGAACAGGATCGGGAAAGGTTGAGCAGATGGGCTGAGAGGTGGCAAATGAAGTTTAACATTGACAAATGTAAAGTACTACATATGGGGAAACAGCAATCCCAGACAACGTATCAACTCTGTGGTACTACCCTGACAGTGGTAGAGAATGAAAAGGACCTGGGGTAATTGTGCAGGCAGATATGAAGTTCTCTGAGCAGTGCAGACAGGCTACAAGAGTAGCTCATGGTGTCTTATCAATGATATACAGGATTTTTTCTAGCAGGGATATGGAGGTGATTATTCCCTTGTATAAGGCAATGGTCAGGCCACACCTTGGTCTAGAGGCCTCATTTCAAGAAGGATGTAGAGCTGTTGGAACGAGTACAGAGAAGGGCAACAAGATTAGTGAATGGAACAAAGTAATAAGCCTTGAATGGTTTGAAAATGCTCAATGCTGATGGGATTCTTCCTCTTGCTCAGAATAATCACCTGAGGGCATAAATTCAAATTGAGGAAAGACAAATGTAGTATAGACATGCGGAAATTTGCCTTTGGCCAGCGTGTAGTTGGTTGGTGGAACAGACTTCCCTTGTCGTGGAAGTTGATAGCCTAAATAAATTTAAGGCTCGGCTGGACAGGTATTTCGAACAAACGGAGGGGTGAAGTGGAATTGGGGTTTTTTTTGTTTTTTTTTTGGCTGATGCTGCATAAGGTTGCTTTATTGCATCATATACCTCTACTAATGCTAATGCTAAGAGTAAGAACAGGTATATGTATACTTGCGTGTACACCAATGCTAGGAGCATGATAATGTGCTGGTTAAATCATCAAATGCAGACATTGTGCAGATATCAGAGATGTAGTATCACTTAGATATAATGGATGGAGAAATTGAATATGGAAGTATAATGTATGCATAAATTCAGTGTATTCAGTACAGTGTGTAGTGTTTATTGTTAAGCAGCACTGGAAGTCTCCCTTAAAACCACATAAAATACTGTGCAGCAGTATAAACTCTGTAAACGTCAGAGACGATGTAAGTTTTAATGTTAGTCTGCAGTGTAGTGTTGGTCTGTTCTTCCTCCAGTATTTAGCCACGGGCCTAGTGAGACCCCATGTTACCAGCCCATTGCCCCGAGAAGGCGGCCAGGCGTAATAGAGACAGATGTAGAGTCTGGTATGGGGACAAACCCTGGTCTCCAGTTGGGCTTGATAGGGAGAGTCCTAGAACAAAAAAAACAAAAAAAAAACCTCTGAAAGGTGAAAAGAAAGTGAGAGAGAGGCAGTGAAGGTAAGAGAGAACAGATGAAGATAAAGAAGGTGAATGAGAAGACGTTCCACTTGGAAATAGGAAGTTTGGGATGGGGACAGAGCAGCACTCCTGTGGAAAGAGCCCATCCTCCACACACATGGAGAGAAGAACTGTCAAGAACGGTAAAAGGTTTGTGGTGGTAGAATCCACTAGGGGAAATGTTTTGGATATCACACTGTGGCTCTCGCTATGAGATCCCAGACCAGCTGGAGCTGGTGTCAGTAGTTCACACACCATGCCTCAAGAAGAGGAGGCATGACATCAACATGCAGGGGGGGATAGGGGCACAAAATAGTTTGCACCAAGTGCAGTCTAATTTGGAGGGGGGACCTGTCAGAACACACACACTCCAGATATATTTGGCCCATCTATACACCTGTCACACATACATATACACAAGTATAGACTTTTTTATATAGTCGAATCTTATTAATACAAAGTTCAAGGAACCTAGATTTTCATGTTTTGTTATAATGAGGTCCCTGAAAAGTGTCAAAATTTTAGCATTTTTTTTTTAGTCCATATTGTATATCTAAGAATAAAAATAAATAATAATAATATTAAAAATAAATGAAAAAATAAATTAATTTAAATTAATAAAATAAAATAAAAGAGAATAAAAACAAAAGCCTTGTCTAACAATACAGTAATAGGAATAACACATTTTTTAAAGATTTTATTTGTAAGATAAACTAAGAGAAAAACAATTAACAGAAATGAAAATATTGAATAGTATATATATATATTGATATATACAATATTTTAGTATCACAGTAAAAAGAATTTCAATCTTAATATAAAAGGAAACATACACACCATAAACTCTTTAATAAATTAATTTAATTTGAAGAAAGAATCCAATGTTGTTTGTAATTTTTGTAATATATGCATTTTTAACTACAGCACAGACATTATCAAATGCAATACTTGTTTTTTTATCAACATTACTGCAGGCCAACACATTCTCTATTATGCTCAATGCATTTTAGGAATCTTTTATTGATGTCAGTGTGTGTGCTTCACTTTTTCTGTTGCTGGTAACAAAAACATCATCGTTTTTGTTACCATCAACACTGCTCAGCAGCTCTGCTGATGTTGACGTTGCTGAGGTAGCAACTCATCATCCATCTTCACAAACACAAAAGAAACTTCAAACTGAAGATTTCTCAACTGTGTACACAGGCTGTCAGAGCAGCTCAAGGAGTCTTATCAATGATACACAGGAATTTTGATAGCAGGGATAAGAGGATAATTATCCCCTTGTGTAATGGAATGGTCAGGTTACACTTTGAGTACTGCAGGCCTCATTTTAGGAAGAATGTAGAGCTGCTAGAATGAGTACAGAGAAGGGTGAGGGGGAACAAAGTGGTGGTCTTACCAAGAAACACATCAGTTCTGCAAACTGCAGCTAAGGCACTTGCGAGGTATTCTGATTGAGGTGTTTAAGGCTTTGAATGATTCGAGCAAGCTCAATGCTGATGGAATTCTTCCTCTTGCTCAGATTATGCACTTGACAGGACATAAATTCAAACTGAGAAAAGACAGTTGTAGAATAGATGTGCAGAAAGTTGCCTTCAGCAGCAGGTGGTTAATTGTTGGAACAAACATCCATCTGTCATTGTGGAAGTTGACCTAAATAAATTAGCATTAGTAGAGGTACGATGCAAGAAAGCAAGTTTATGTAGCATCAGCCAAAAAAAAACCCGCTTCTCATTTCACTCATCCATTCATATCAAAGGCTTGTCTAGTTCTGCCTTGAATTTATTTAAACTATCAACTTCCACAACTACAGATGGACGTTTCTTCAAGCAATTTAACTATCCACTGGGTAATGGCAAATTCCCACACATCTATTCGACAACTGTCTTTCCTCAATTCAGTTTATGTCCCCTCCGGTTTATAATCTCAGCAAGAGGAAGAATTCTATCAGCATTGAGCCTGCTCAATCCATTCAAGGCCTTATACATACCTCAATCAGATCACCTCGCAGGTGCCTAGTCTCCAGACGCTGCAATTTGCAGAACGTAAGCCTTTCTTTGTAAGCCCTTCATTCCCCTCACCAGTCTTTTTGCCCTTCTCTGTACTCGTTCTAGCAACTGTACATCCTTCCAAAAATGAGGCTTCAAGACCTGTAAGAAAAATTCATGTATATCATTGACAAAACCCCATGACCAACTCTGGCTGCCTGTCTGCACTGATCAGAAAACTTCACATCTGACTGAACAATTACCCGCAGGTCTCTTTCATTCTCCACTAGCCTGAGTGTAACAGCACCCAGTTGATGTGTTACCCGGGTTACTGCTACCCATATGCAGTACTCTGCATTTATCAAAGTTAAACTTCAGTTGTCACTCCTCAGCCCATCTGCCCAACTTTTCCAGATCCTGTTGCAGCAGCATATTGTTATTAACAACCTTGCCAACCTTGGTATCATCTGCAAAACTTTGACATTAGGCTTGATATACTTCCATCAATATCATTCATGAAAGTATATCAAGTCTAATACAAAACAACAATAGGCCCAACATTGAACCCTAGGGGAACACCATTAGTCCATAAAGCGCAATGTCCATTGATTACCACTCTCTGTCTTCTCCCACTCAACCATCCTTATATCCATTGTAGCAATTTGCCCTTAATGCCATACTGCTCCAATTTGCACAGTAGTCTTCCATGTGCAACAGTACCAAAAGCTTTCCTGAAATCCAAGTATATGATATCAAAATTATTTTTTGCATCCAGCTCCTGTGACCATGTCATAGTATCAAATTGGTCAGACAAGACTTCCCCTTAAACTCATGCTGTGTCTGAATTATTACTGCAGTCTTGTCTAGATGATGCAGCAATGCTTCTTTAACCAGTGACTCCATTATTTTCCTTGGAACAGAAGTGAAACTAACAAGTCTGTAATTACTCATGTCACTCTTTGTGAATTGGAGATACATTTGCACATCTCCAGTACATGGGGACTTCCCCTGATTCCAAGGATGCTCTCACAATTATGGCTAAGGGTTTGCTTACTTACCCTGTCACCTCCTTTAATATAACTGGATAGATTCCATCCACCCCAGGTGCCTTTCTTATGTTTAACTTCGACAACTTCTCCTCCACTTTGCTCTCAGTCATTAAAAAATAATTTAACTCCCTTTGTTACAGTTTGATAAACATGTGGTTCTCCCATCCTTCAATAACTCATGTGTGAATGTAGTTGCAAAATGCTCATTTAGTTTGACAGCTATCTCAGAATAATCTTCTACAGGCCTAACCTCCTTTGTGACTTTATTACAGACTAACTTATATCTACCATAGGCATCTGTGTCACCTGATAATTAATATGCATCCCATGCATTTTTCTTCTCTTCCACAAGTCTTATTAGTTCATCTGACATCCATTTAGTCCTAAACCTTGAACAATATTTCTTAATCGGTATGAAAAGCCTAGTAGCTTCCACCATTAATTCCTTGAATGCTTCCCACATAGAATTTACTGTTGGTATCATCATCTGTTGGTCCCACTGTATAGAACCTAAAGAAAAAAACTCGGAGACCACTGCAGTCACCTTTACGAAAACAAAAACTCTTGCCCCAGATGGTAGTTACATCTTTAAGTAAATCCCACATCAGTACATTGTGATCACTGCCACCTAGTGGTTCTTTTATCTGGAAATTCTTAATGCATGAATATTCACTGCTGATAATCAGATGAAGAGTGTTACTCCCTCTATTTGCCTTTCTAACAAAACAATCATCTAATAAATCGACAAACGCCCTTCTAATGTGTGAGTGAGTGACCAACCCACAAGTCCCAGTCAATATCTAGGAAGTTAAAATCCCCCATTATAAGACACTCTGATTTACTGGCCCACTCTATTTCTCTGTATAAATGTCATTGTGCTCACCAGAGTCATTAGGCCTATAACAAACTCCTATCCTCATTTTGGCTTTCCCAATGTCACACCTATCTGACCAAACATTGCACTGTCCATCTATGTCAACTGGATGCACTTCCTTAGATTTTATGTGTTTCTTAACTAATAGCATAACCTCCCTTCCCTTCCTATTCTGTCTATCCTTTCTATAACATTGTACTCCCCAAATTCCAATTCTGCATTCCTAATATCTATGTGACACCCCATCTCTGATATCCCAACATTATCTGCCTTTGATGTCTTGACCTGCACTTCAAATTCATCAAATTCATATACTATACTCCTAGCATTTGTGTAAATGCAAGTATACATGCACCTGTTCTTACTCTTAAGTACTTTAACATAGCCCACGTATTTACTTTCATGACTGCCAGCAGTTCCTGAAATCCCCAGCAACTTGCTTTCCGGGCTGCCGCTCATTCTAATAGAAGCAGTACAAGAATTATTTCTCCTTCTTCCTGCAGCTACTGTTAATCTATTAGTCTGTGAATCCCTCCAAGCTAGCAGTTTTCCTATTGTTAGGAAACTGTTATTCCCAGTCTAGCAGTTTTCTCACCCACCTAACATTGCCTTGATAGCATCAGCAAATATTCTTGCACCCTTTCTATTTAAGTGTATCCCATCCCTGTAGAAGCAGACTCTGCTGTTAGCAAGCACAGCCCACACTGAAAAAAATTCTTCCCCATGAGTGTTGCACAATCTCTCCAGGGCTGAATTGATTGACAAGGCTCTCATCATATACTCCCTCCTATCATGCCTGGGCAGGATTGCAGACACTTTCAAATTTAACCCTAACTCGTGACTTTTTTTCAATGTTGACCTGTACTTGTTAAGTAAATCCGCAGTTTTCCTACATTTCATGTCATTAGTGCCAACGTGTACAATGATATCACCTTTTGTGCCCTTAAAACATAATATCTGCTGTACGTCATTAAGTTTTGCCCCTGGCATACATACCCTGGTCCTGTACCACCTATCCTATTTGCACAATATATACCCTGTTTTCCTGACAATAGAGACACTGACAACAACTAATTCCTCTGGGACCAGCACAATCTGCCTAGTGAATTGCCACTATGCTGCCTGACGATCAGGTGTAAGCTCTGGTGTTGATGTGGGCAGCTGAGAGCTTGACGCATCCCCCAATTTAAGACTTTCGAGGGTATCTACTCTGTTCTTCAAACTCTCATAGATGCCCATCAGAACGCTGAGTTGGCACCTAATTTCTTCACATTCTCTACACCTAGCACACACAAACACATCCTCGTTTGCTAGATCATGTCCTGTTCTAGATAGGTCTGCAAACATGTCATATTATACACTTTTTTATACTGTAATGTGTTGGAGAATCTCCCCTTCGGTTCTCCCCCGAACGACAGCACTTTTGCTACTTTGTGCACGCTGCTTTGTTGCTGTAATCTGTGGCATGATTTTCATTTAAATACAATTTAATTAACAATCAAAATTAAACTCCTTCTTCTTTTGATGCTATCTCCTATTGGAGGTTCTCTCTGTCTTGGGTGAAATGAAAAAAGATCCTTAGCTGATCTGCCAGTCCAGTTGCAGATGTTTTTCAGCCAAGAAAGTTTCCTTCTCTCTTTTCCTCTATTATTACTTTTAAGCAATTTATATTTCACATTTCTAAGGATGTGTCCCAGGTAGGCAGTTTTCCTTCCCCTTGCTAAGCTCAACAATTCACATTTTCTTCCTGCTCTTTTCAAGACTTCAATGTGGGTGATTCTGTCTATCCAAGATATTTTTAGCATGCATCTGTTGATCCACATTTCAAAGGCCTCTATTTTGTTCATGCTTGATGTTTTCAGCATCCAAATTTCAACTCCATATAATAGTAGGGATCATACATAGCACATAACAAATTTCAGTCTGATTGACAGATCTAGAGCTTTGTGACACAGCATTGTTCTGTATTTTGTAAAGGCATTTCTCACAACCTCTATCCTTGCTTTTATTTCTGCTTCATATCTATATCAGCATTTAGCCAACTACCAAGGTACAGGAACTCACCGTCTTGCATAAGGGATGCGTTCTGCAGAACGCTACATAAGTCGAAATTTCCCCCGTGCTGTGCAGCACTCGCAACTGTGCTCGCTGAATTGGTTGAATCAAAAAACAAATGTTCAACGAACATGTAAATAGAATTATTTATTGTATTTATTTAATTTTTTATCTCATGAACAGGAAAAATTGCAAAACATGCAATTTAAAAAAAATTTCAAAATTATAAAATTACAAAAAAAGAGAGGAGATGTGCATAATATCAATAAGTTTTACCTCTTGAGCATCGTTGCCAGAATCAACGTCTTCAGCTGATAAGTAAGCCACTGCGGAAGTTGAAAGCTATGGAGATTTAGAAGGGGTCGGCCGCTCAACCTTACGAAAGAACATATTAATGGATGACTGGATGTTGGCTTTTTTTTCTCTTCATCATAGATTTCTTTGTGGCAAGCAAGCATATCATTCACCCCTCTGTTAACTTTTAAGAATCGTTCGCTGTCAGGCTCCATCTTCTCAAACCTTGCCATTGCCATCTCTCTGGTGATGAAGCATCTCAGCTCCTCATTTGGTTCACCTTGAGCTTCATCAGCATTTTCTTCTTTCACTATCACTGCCTGCAAGCCAATAAGTTCTTCATTAGATAATTACTTCTCTTCTTCCTCTATTAACTCCATGTCTTTGGCATTAACCTCCAACTGAAGTAGCTCTACAACCTTTACAATCTTATCTGTAACTGCTTCGTATGATTCATCTTTTTCAAATCCTTTGAAGCATTTTAAGTGCTGTGGGCATATTTTCTTCCATGCACCATTTAAACAACTTTAATAATTTCCACCCAGGCATTATTAATGTTTAAGATGGTGTAGTAAATATTGTAATATTTTTAAGTCTCTTAATGAAAATTTTTTTCGTCTACTGCAGACAATGCCTGAGCAAATGTTGTGCGTAAATAGTATGCTTTTAAATTCGTAATAGCATCCTGATCCATAGGTTGGATGAGTGAAGTCGTGTTTGGCAGTAGAAATATGACTCTCACGTTGAAATTGAAATCATCTAGATGTGTAGGATGTCCAGGAACATTATCTAATAGAAGCAAAATCTTGAAAGGAACATCGTTGTCTTTACAATATTTTTCAACCTCTGGAATGAAGCAGCATTTAAACCAATCCTCAGAGGGAGATACTGTTATCCATGCTCTCTGGTTTGATCGGAAATACACAGGTAGGGTTGCTTTATTGATTCCCTTAAATGCAAGAGGATTTCCAGAATGGTATACAAGCAGTGGTATTAATCTGTAATCTCCCGCTGCATTAGCCCCAATCAAGAGCGTGGCCCTATCATTTGAAGACTTGAAACCTGGCATTGTCTTTTCCTCTTTGGCAATGTATGTTCGATGCGGCATTTTTTTTCCAATACAGAGCAGTCTTGTCAACGTTAAAAATTTGCTGCATTGAATAGCGGCCTTCATCAATAATTTTTTCCAACACATCACAAAATTTCTTTGCAGCTATAGAATCGGCACTGGCAACTTCATCGCATACTTAACGTTGTGGAAACCAGCATGATGCTTAAACCTATTAAACCACAGGCTTGCCATGAACTTAGGTTGGGGTTCACCGCACTTATCCTTAATATCTTCATAAATACTTGTTGCTTTTGCTTGAATGGTTATTAGACTGATTTTATTATTAATAGCTGTTCCATCTTTGATATCAGTGTTGATCTTAAGTGCGTTGATCCTTTGACATGTTCTTTTATATGCACACTGTCCTTCAACACTTGTTGAAGCAGCAAGACCTAATTCCCTTGCAACAGAGGACAAACCTTGTCCTGCTTCATACTTCTTAATCACTTTCATCTTTATTTCTAAATCAATTTTATTTCGTTCCCTGGCACTATCACCACTTGGACTTTTCGTTGGTCGCTTTCCCTTCATCATTGTAATATGTAAAATAGGAATGAAGAGAAGATTCTGAAAATTTATTTATGTTTTTTATAATTTTCAACATTTACATCCTGGTATTTCAAAATTTACATCCTGTGTGGCATCTTGATGTAAGTTTCCCACATATTTCTGTCATCACCTCTTAAAACTAATTGATTCTGGGCATTCTTTATTGTGTATGGCATCCTTCTGTTTGTATTTCCTGTTTTAATTCTTTTAGCTTCTTATGTAAATAGAAATTATCCTGCCTTCATTCTAATTCTGCTATCTCTAGCATTATTTTTCTATTATCCGCTCTTCTTTTGCTTCCTTAATTTTCCTCTATCATTTTTTTGATCAGCTGGTATTTAGTTAGAGCACCATTTTTGAACTTCCTTCTTTCATCCATTAGGTTTAGGATCTCTTCTTTCATCCACTGCTTTTTTGCAGGTGTTTTTCATCACTTAGAATTTCTTTTCCAGTACTGATTTTATGTCAGGCAAACCCTTCCACTCGTCATTTACATCTTCAGCTCTTACTCTGTTATTAATAAGATTTATAAATTTAATTGATAAATTGCCACTACTATATTAAGCTAACAAATTCCTAATACAGCGATACGTATTATGCTATCTAGTTTTACATTATACCTTATGCTATCAAGTTCAAGATACACATTACGCTATTCCATATCGATCTAATATGCTACAATGGCAGCAAGTTTCAAATGGTGCAAATATTACCGATACTAAGTAATAACCATACAAAATCTCTATCTAAATTCAAAATAAACTAAGTATCATAACTAGGAATATAAAGTTGCTTCTAGAAAATAAATTAATATGCCAATTAAGTCAATAAAATGGCAAAAATTAAAGAAAAACTTTTCTATAACTTCGCCTGCACAGAGCTACCCTCATTCCCAAACTTCAGAGAAGACAGCAATTCAATGACGAACTGGACAAACTTCTGGAGGGAATGGATGGGAGAAATGGGAACGGTTTTTTTTTTTTTTTTTGGCTGATGCTGTATACATTCTTGCATATTATGCCTCTACTAATGCTAAAGGAACATGGCAATGTTGAGGAAATGTTGTAAGTTAGAGTTAATTTCATGAGTGTATTATGCCTGGGCAGAATTTGCAATTCTACCCAGGCAAAATATACTCCTCAAATACTCACTCCGACCGCCCAGGCAATAGGAGGGAATATATTATGAGAGCCTTGTCAATCAGTTTGGCTCTGAAGAGATTGTGCAAGGCTCATGGGACGGAATTTTTCTCAGCTTTACCTGTGCTTGTTAACAGGAGAGATTTCTCTATGGGGATGGGATACACTTAAAAGGGTTACAAGAATACTTGCTGATGGTATCAAAGCAGCATTAGGTAGGTCGGAAAATTGCTAGCTTAGGAAATAGATTAATGATAGCCAAACACACAGGTTAAAATGATTCTTGCACTTTTTCTATTCTAATGGTAAGCAGCATATTCAATAGAAAGCTGGAAAGCAAGGTGCTGAGGATTTTAAGACCTGTTGTGGGTCATCATGGAACAGGTAAATACACAGGCTGTGTTATGTATACTTGCATGTACACCAATTCTAGAAGTTTAGTAGATGAATTTGAAGTGCTGGTTAGGTTATCAAATGCAGATGTGAAGATGTCAGAGACATGGTGTCACTCAGATATAAGGATGCAGAATTTGAATATGACTGAGTACAATATGTACAGAAAGGATAGACAAGATAGGAGTTGGAGGGGGGGGTTATGCTCTTAGTTAACAAGTATATAAAATCTAAGGTAGTGCATCCAGTTGACATGGGTGGCAGTGCAACATGAAGTCAATTTGGTGTGATATAAGTAC
Source organism: Mastigoproctus giganteus (assembly GCF_048544385.1). Lineage (NCBI taxonomy): Eukaryota > Metazoa > Arthropoda > Arachnida > Uropygi > Thelyphonidae > Mastigoproctus > Mastigoproctus giganteus. Next base: position 100,529,855 of record NC_143582.1, on the reverse strand, counting down.
TGAGAATGCAAAAATTACTAGGAGCATCTTATAGGTTTAATGACTCAATGTGTACAATGAACAACTGTACAGAGGAATAGAATGGGCCAGTAAATCAGAATGTCTTATAACTTGGATTTTACCTTTCCAGTTACTGACTGGAAACTTGGGGTCAGTCACTCACATACCGAGCAATAAAAAGTACTGAAGCCTACAGCTACAAATTGGTCTGTAATATTTCTGTAAACAGGAAAGTTTAGGCTGGCAAAGGCGGATTTTGAGAAATCGCTGGCAAAGAGAGCAAAGTGTGGGAATAAGAAATTCTTCACATATATGAATGCAAAGAAGAGAAGGACAAACTAGATCGGAACCTTATGTAATGGAGTGGGATAGTATTAGATACCCCAGCTGATGTGCAGTTGAACTCAACAGTTACCTTGTATCGATATTTACAGGAGAAAACCCTTTATACCAATGAAAAATTATAGGAGTGAAGTTGAAAAATATGTAATTAACAATACTGAAATGTTGCATGATTATTTAATGAAAATAACTTTTGAGCCTACAGGTAAGTAAGGTTCCTGGGGTTGATGGCATATACCCTATAATTTTAAGGCAGGTGGCAAGTGAGTGCACTGAACCATTGAGGCTAATTATGAGAGCATCACTGGACTCAGGAGAGATTCCGTTGGATTAAAAAAAGTGCCAATGTATCTCCAATACATAAGGGCGCTTCTAAGAGTGTAGTGCAAAATTACCGACCAGTCAGTCAGTCTAACTTCAGTAGTGGTGGAATTCATCGGTGGAATTCAGGGTCATTTAGATAGAAATGGAATTCTGAAAGATACAGCATGATTTTGTAAAGGGAAAATCATGTTTAACAAATCTGGTTAGCTATTTTGACAGGGTCAATCATGAACTGGACTTAGGGAATAATTTCGACATTGTTTATTTAGATTTCAGCAAAGAATTTGACTCAGTCCCATATGAGCAGTTACTTTATAAGCTAGAACAGATTGGAATCACATGGGAATTCCTTAGATGGATAGCAAGATGGCTTCAGGGAAGGAGGCAAAGGATTGTGATAAATGGTTATTCCTCAGAATGGGTTAATGTAAGAATTGGAATTTCCCAGGGATCAGTATTGGGACCACTGTTGTTTTTGATTTTCTAAAATAGCATGATGAAGGGATATAGGGCATGATGTCTAAATTTGCAGTTGATGTAAAGACTGGTAGAGTAGTTCATGATCACTTACAAGCAGAGCTTCTTCAGAGTGACCTAGATAGACTTCAGGGATAGCCAAAAAAGTGACTGCTTTGCTTTAATCCAACACTGTGCAAGGTCACATGGGGAACAATAATTCCAAAATGACTTATTATACACTTGGTATAGTTATTACACACTTGGTAGAGTTGAATTAAAGTCAGTAGTGGAAGAAAGGGACTTGGAAGTTATGATATGGTCAGACAGGAAGTTCTCAGAGCAATGTAAACAGATTAAAAGGAAGGCCCGTGGTATCCTCTCGATGATTTATCGAACATTTGCTAGTAGAGACAAGAACATCATAATCCCATTATACAAGACTATTGTAAGACCACACTTGAAATACTGTGTTTAAGTATGGAGACTGCACCTAAAAAAAAGACATCAAGCTTTTTGAAAGGGTCCAAAGACAGGTAACTCACCTGATTAGATTGACAAAATGGCAAGCATGTGAGGAGAGACTTAAGTAAAAGGCATAAGAATGAGGAAATTCAGTTATACTAGGGACCATAAATTCAAGTTACAGGGTGGAGATATTCAGACTGGATTGCAGCAAGTAATAAATTTCTGGAATAAGTTACCTACATGGGTGGTAGAGGCTGACAGTTTGGGGAAATTCAAACGTCAGCTGTATAGTTACCTACAGGAAGAGAGAAATGCATCTCAGATATGCCAGACAAGCTGTACTTGATACCTGGAAGTCTAAAACGCTGATGGAACTGATATTCGGGTGACACTCAAGTCAAGTGGACCCAATTTCGGTGAAGTCCGGATGGTCAGTGACAGCCAAATCCTCTACTTGCACCTTCACGATGGTGGGACTGTTAGTAATCCTGAGTATAACCTCCATACACAAGCACACGGTGGGTGACCACCCAGGTGTGAACCAACTAAAGCAGATGTCTAGGTGTAGTGCACACACCACATGGAGGAATGCAGCCCCCTCTGTGTTCTCTCTACCAGGAAGTACTAGGTGGTAGATGACTCTCATCAACCGGTGAAATACCACCACTTTGCTTACTGGAGGCTTGAAGTGGTGGAACCCGTGTTTAGTCTCCAGAGCTAATTCCGGTCAACCCTTTCCAATCTCTTCCATCATACAGTATGATTGATGGCTTTTGAGGTTATAATGAACATCGTGGCATGATCCAATCTTCTTAACATTTCAAGGGTACAGCTCTAAAACGGTGTTCACAGGCCGGCCGCTAGTTAGTACACCAGACCGAACCTATTGGTAACTCTCTAGGAGGCTTCCGGATCAGCTAGCGTATAATCTTGCTACCTCTTCTCTGCCAGATAATAACTGAGGCAGTCCGAGCAGTGTGCATGCAGGGGGGCATTGTCGAGGCCATGTTATGTCAAGGATCTGGGTATATTCTTACCATTTGTACACCATACAGCATGTCCCACCCGCTTTTTCTTACTATTGAATACACCATGAATTGTCAAACTAATAGAGTAAGCTTATCTGCAAAAAGATCTAAACCTCCCAAACACTTCCTAATTCGTTTCACAAATATACGTGGTCTCAATTCTATTCTCAACGATGTGCATTTCCACTTGCAGTCTGCCAAATCCCATGTACTTTATCTGACAGAATCTCGGTTATCGGTTGATTTAACTACTGCTCATCTCAGTTGCCCAAATTATTTGCTGTATACTTGTGGTTGTGCATATGTCCGTTCCGATATTCCCTGCCAGAGAATTGGTAATTTGGAATCTCCTCTTTTCGATCTTCTCTGGCTTAAAATCTCTCTCTCTTTTTTGTTGTTAGTTGTTGGCGCATCGGCTTCTGTGGCCATAATTTTGCATTTTCTACTCTGATCCAAGCCCGAGGCGGGATTCGAACCCGCGACCTTTGGGTTGCCAGGCAGGCACTTTACCCATCCGGCTAGCCCGGTCGACTAAAATCTCTCTACCTCATTATGTCAAATTCATCTGTTGTCTCTACCATTCTCCCAACTCCACTAATCACTTGGAGCTCTGACTTCCTCTCTTTGCAACTTGACTTTCTCCAGCCCAACTTTCCTAACAGTGAAGTAATTTTCCTTGGTGATTTTAATGTTCACAACTCCAGCTGGCTTCCATTTTCTAGTCACACCGACCCAGCTGGTCGAGATGCTGAGGCTTTTGCAATTACTAATGACCTTGCACAGATTGTTCATTTACCTACAAGAATACTGGCCAATCCTAACCATACAAGTGTGCATTACCAATGATGCACACCTGATTCGAGCCTCAAAACAGAAAAACCAAGTGCGAACTACTCTGGTTAAAAAGGACATTGTTTTATTAGAAGACTCCATTGTCAGGGAAATGGGGAATATTTTTTGTAATAAGGATAGGTGGAGTAGAACCAGAGTATGTCTGCCGGGAGCAACTATTAATGATGTCACCAACAGACTGTCAGATTTTAAGGGGGGGGGGTATAAAGAGACTATTATTATTCATGTGGGGACTAATGATATTAAACGTACACGATCTGACGGAAAAATACAGAACCATGCTGAGAAAATGCTGCAAGCTAGGCCACAATGTCTATGTGTCTGCAATTCTGCCCAAACACGATAGGAGGGATTATATGTTAAAAGCTTTGTGGATTAACTCAAGACTTGAAGGACTCTGCAAGGCTTTAGGGGGGAAATTTCTATCAGCTTGGCCCACACTTGTAGGTAGAAAGAATTTGTTTTGTAGAGACGGATACACTTAAACAAAGGTGGTGCAAACGTTTTTGCCAATATTATTGAGGATACCTTAAAGATTCAGGGAAACTGCTAGTTGGGGTGGGGGGGGGATGTGGGTAATACTGACACGTGTTTATCTGATAATATTGGTCAAAGTAACTCTTGCACATACCTCAAGAGTTCTTATCTGTTACCCCAACTGGACATATTATCTAGATGTTCTGGGGACAGAAACGTTTCAAGTGAACGGGTAGCTAATGCCAGGGAAGAGAGCCTAAAAATCTTAAAGGGTTGTGCTAGGGTTGTTAAATATACAAGAACAGTAAGTCTTAATTGTTTATACAGTAATGTTAGAAGTGTCGTCAATAAAATGAGCGAATTCAAACTGCTGGTTAAAACAAGTAACGCGGACAAAATAGGGCTTACGGAGACGTGGTGCCACCTGGAAATTGGGGATGATGAGTTTCAGTATGGCTTGTATAATGTATTTAGGAAGGACAGAGTAGATAGAAGGGGTGGTGGGGTAATGCTTCTTATCAGAAGCAGCCTGAGTGCGATGATAGGTTTCCCAGATTCAGACGTTTCACATGCTAGTACAGAATCTGTATGGTGTGAGATAGTTGGAAACAAAGGTATAATGCGAGTAGAAGTAATCCAGGTGATTGTGAAGGTAGGAGTAGACCAGGTGATTGTGAAGATTATGACGAAAGCCTCTACATGCAAATGGAATGGGCAAGTAAGCGTCAATGTCTTATTATGGGTGATTTCAATTTACCTCTAATTGATTGGAGTAAATGGGAAGGAAACTCGACATGGGGAACAAAATTTTTAAATCAACTAGATGACTGTTATTTGTATCAACATGTCAGGGAAAGTACTAGAGAAAAGAATATCCCAGACCTCATCATCACACACGAATCAGATGACATAACAGGGCTGACAGTAGAGGAACCAGTAGCAGGAAGTGATCACGGATTTCTACGGTGGATGATGATGAGAGAGGTAGCAGCAGTAAAAGGCAAAGGAATGGATTTTAATTTCAGAAAAGGAAATTATGATGCCTTAAGGTACTACATGGCCTCTATTAACTGGGTAGATATCATGCAGAGAATGAATACATTTGAACTGTGGTATGCTTTTAAAACATTAATCACAGATGCCTTGAATGCGTATATACCATTAAAAAAATACTCCATGAGGAGGGTTCCAAGTTGGATGAATAGTGAAGTCGTCACATTACTTGAGCAGAAAAAGGTGGCATGGAAAGGTTACAGAGCAATAAAAAGTACAGAAGCCTATAAGAGCTACAAGGTGATCTGTCATAGAGCCACAGAAAAGGTTCGACAGGCAAAGGCAGTTTATGAGAAATCACTAGCAAACAGAGCAAAGAGGGGGGATAAGGAATTCTTCACATATATAAATGCCAAGAAGAGCAGGACAAACCAGATCGGACCTTTACGTAAGGGAAAGGGGATAGTATAAAATACACCAGCTGCCACTGCAGATGAACTCAACAGTTATTTTGCATTGATATTTACAAATGAAAAACCTTTTGTGGCAATGGGAAATTGGGGAGCGCAGTTGAAAAATATGTAATTAATGATATTGAAATTTCGCAAGATTATTTAATGAAAAAAACTTTCGAGCCTACAGGCCAGTAAGGCTCCTGGAGTTGATGGAATATACCCTATAATCTTAAGGGAGGCGGCAAGTGAGTGCATTGAACCATTGAGGCTAATTATGCGAGCATCACTAGACTCTGGGGAGATTCCCTTGGATTGGAAAAGTACCAATGTATCTCCAATACATAAGGGTGGCTCTAAGAATGACGTGGGTAATTATCAACCTGTCAGTCTGACTTCAGTGGTAGGGAAAATCATGGAGGCAATGATCAAGGGTGGATTTCAGGATCATTTGGATCGAATTAAAATTCTCAAGAATACTCAGCATGGTTTTGTAAAGGAAAAATCATGTTTAACAAATCTGGTTCGCTATTTTGAAAGGGTCACTCACGAGCTGGATTTAGGGAATAATTTCGACATTGTTTATTTAGATTTCAGCAAAGCTTTTGACTCAGTCCCACATGAGGGGTTGCTTTATAAGCTGGAACAGGTTGGAATCACTGGGAAAATCCTTAGATGGATAGCAGGATGGCTTCAGGGCAGGAGGCAGAGGGTTGTGATAAATGGCTATTACTCAGATTGGGTTGATGTAAGAAGTGGGGTTCCCCAAGGATCAGTATTAAGACCAGTGTTATTTTTAATTTTCATAAACGACATTGATGAAGGGATAGAGGGCGTGATGTCTAAAGTTCCAGATGATGTTAAAATTGGTAGAGTAGTTAATGATCACTGTCAAGCTGAGCTTCTTCAGAGAGACCTAGATAGACTTCAGGAATGCTCAGAAAAATGGCAGCTTTGCTTTAATCCAACAAAGTGTAAGGTATTACACCTGGGAAACAGTAATCCCAAAATAACTTATTCACTTGGTGGAGTTCAACTAAACCCAGTACTGGAGGAAAGGTACTTGGGTGTTACGACACAGTCAGACATGAAATTCTCTGAGTATTGTAAACAGGTTGCAAGGAAGGCCCATGGTGTCCTATCGATGATCTATCGAACTTTTGCAAGTAGAAATAGGGACGTGATAATCCCATTATAAGGGTCCAACATATTTTGTTAGACCACACTTGGAATACTGTGTTCAAGTATGGAGACCGCACCTAAAGAAAGACATCGAGCTTCTTAAAAGGGTGCAAAGACGTGTAACTCGCCTGGTTTGATCGGCAAAAGGGTGTCCATATGAAGAAAGACTTCGAATATGTGGGCTGCAGGGTTTGGAAACTAGACACCTTAGAGGAGATTTGATTGCGGTGTTTAAGGCTGTGAGAGGCATCAGTAAAATGAATGAGGATGGAATTTTCAAGGTAATAAATGATGCTAGAACTAGGGGACATAAATTCAAGTTACAGGGGGAAATGTTAAGATTGGACAGCAGGAAGTTTTATTTTAGCCAACGAGTTATAAATTACTGGAATAAGTTGCCTACATGGGTGGTAGAGGCTGACAGTTTGGGGAAATTCAAAGGTCATCTGGATAGTACCTTCAGGTCAAGGAAGTGCATAGGACGATAGGTTTAATTTCCTTTTCTTTTACTAATTATTATTATTTATTTATTTTATTTTATCATTGTTTTATTCGTTTTTTTTTTAATTTTTTTTAAATTTTTATTTTTTGGCCAGTGCAGCATAAGCCATAGGCTTTCTTGCACCATGCGGCCATTACTAATACTAATACAGACAACAGACTTGATCTTTTTCTCACAAACAACCCTTCTAAGTACACGGTCAAAGTGAGAGGTCCTTTAAGCACCTCAGATCACAACTTGGTGATTGTCTCTTCTCCAATGGAGCCTTTATCTCATGGCTATTTCCAACCTCGTATTGTTTGGCATTACAAGAATGCAAAATGGGATGACCTGCGAGATTTCTTTTCTTCTTTTCCTTGGTCAGATTACTGTTTCAAAACTTCTGATGTCAACGTTTGCTCAGATTGTGTCAGGGAAATTATTCTTGCAGGAATGGAATCCTTTTTCCCACACTCCACTTTAAAATCTCGTCCTTTATCTAAACCATAGGTTCCCAAAGTGGGCGGTACCGCCAGTGGGCGCTGAAGCATTCTAGGGGGGCAATAGTGGGTTCAGAAGCAATTGGGGGGCATTCAGGCGGTCTAGAGGTCGGTGGCTCCTTATCCGTATATTTATCTCCTTGGGTCCAGTGGACCCAGTTCGAAGGTCAACTAATAAATTCTATAATTTTTACTCTATGGACACAGCTGAAATTTGCTATAGGTGAAGCCAGAACTGTTTTCTTTAATTTTCAAAACCTTCTATTGAATTTCATGGAAATGACAAAAATGTGACATCAAGTGTGCATTTTTTTAGGCCTTTTTCTGTTATTTTTCTAAACCCACCCTAATTAGCCTAGGGCCTTTGAAACGCAACAACGTGAGCTATTGTGAGTTGACATAAGAAGCAATAAAGTGAAACAGTAGCAACAACTGTTTTTGAAAGGCAAACAGATCGCATTTCCTTTCTTCAACGTGTATTGCTCCTTGAAACAGAAAATTAGGAAAATTCATCTTTTAGAAACGAGAAAAACTGGTGTAAAACTGATAACACTGCAATGCGCATTTGATAAAAAAAAAAAAAGTTTGCTTTATTGTAATTGTTTTTAGTAAACAATATCGGAACAGCAGTTTCCTGGGTTTGATCTTCTAACGAAATTTCAAGAAAATATTTCTGTTTGTAGCGGCAAACTGCAATGTTTTCTAACAGTACAAAGCTAACAGATTGCGACTAATGGCTGCTCAAAAAGTATTCTTAGAAGATATTTGCTGGTTACGCTTTGATGTCATCGCAAAGGGAGAAATTCTGTTTTAGTACAGAAGCCGAATAAATTCACTATCCACAGGCTTAATGCTGTTCTGAACTGCAATAAACAGATAAACCCAGCTGAAAAATAGATTTTCAATCCATCACTTCTCTTGCTTTGCTGTGGTTTTTGGCGAGCAATTTCACACAATCAAGTCGGTGACTGCTAAATGTGATGCAGTTTTTTGTATTCTCTCTCTCTCTCTCTATTTCGTGATCTCTAGACCGTGTGGTCATCCTGGAGTATAAACACAAAATTTGTTAGTTGGAACTCTGCCCACCAATGGCATCAATTAACTCTTTTACTGTCCTTCTAATTTTCAATATGTGCAGATAATCGACTTGGGCAAAATTCAAAAGTGCTACTTCAGTTAGGAGCAAAAACTGTTTTCCCCAACATAACAAATTACTTTAGGTACAATAAAGGACGACTACTGATGATTTTACTGACTGGAAGGAAGTGTCCACAACTGTACAAGGCGGTCACTCAAAGGAAAGTAACTGTAGTCATTTGTATTCAAGGACAAGCTATACAGCGATGTTTGAAATTTATAATGCAGTTCACTGGCTAATATTTCCAGGGGGATTATTGCAAAATATTGTTCCAAAAAACAATTACAATAAAGCAAAGAGGGTTTTTTATTCAATGCACACCGGACAAAAATCTGACTAATCTGAACTTAGGCATCCTACGATGAAGCTGACTTATTAGAACTTTAGCATCTGTTGTGAAACTGAATGCAATAAAGAAATACTTTCGAATCCGCAATGAAACTGACTTACTAGAACTTCAGCATCTGTGATGAAAGTTACAGTTGTGGACCTTTGACAATCTCCTGGCCTTCCTCCCACCAAAAGAATATTTTTATTTCTTTCTCTCTGTCTCTTTCCCTTAGGGTCGGACTAGAAAGGGTGAACTCCCTCCCCCCAAGTGAATGAAAGGAAGTGTAAATTTCAAGAAAATGAACCCTGTTTTCCTTCATTCGGCAAACAGCAGCACAAGAGAAGTGAAATTACATTTGCAGCTCAGAATGGAATTCAAGCAAGCAAACATATGACACTTTATGGTGAATTTTTCGGGCAAGTGTGTGATAATGAAAATTCAATTTTTCCCTCAAATTTTTTGATGGCATCAAATGCATATAAAACAATCTGTTACTCGTAGCATATATATATTTTTTATTTATTTTTTTTTTTTTCGTTTGCACACCTGGTAAGATGCATGCGAAGTTCCTTCAACATAAGTTTTCGAAGTTTATAACGCAGCTATGAATAGAAATATTTTCTTGAAAGTTTGTAAGAAGAACAAATATACATCCATGAAACTGCTTTTCCGATTTAGTCCTCTAGAAACAATTACAATAAAGCGAACTTTTTTTTTATGAAATGCACATTGTAGTGATCAGTTTTACGACAGTTTTTTTTTTTTCTTTCCGTTTCCAGTATGGCTTCCAATAGATGAATTTTCTGTATTTTTTGTTAGTAGATACAATACATACTGAAGAAAGTAAATGCGATATTTTTGTTTTTCAAAACCAATTCGTTGCAATTCTTTCATACAACAATTATGAAAAAATGTTGTGAGAGAGCGACAATGCAAAATATTGTTTGCAAGTAATGATGCTCAACTGTTTGTATTCCACGAAAATTGTTTACAGTTTTATTTTCTCATTGGATCACCTTGGTAACGATAATGACGTAAGCTTGACCAGTCAATTATATCTCCGCATCTTTTGATTCGTTTGAGACAGATTAGACGTGAATTTTAAACTAATGCCATAGCGCATTTCATCTTCAAAGCTTCCTAGGCCGTTTTGCCGACGTAATAATTCATAAATTGATATGTGATCGTACATTTTTGCTGTTTAGGAATAAGTTTCATTACAATCATCAGTTGAAAGTGTGATAGATAAGTGGAGTCATACAAAGTGTAAATTAAATCTTTTAATTTGTGAATATTGTTGCAAATTTTATTACTTCAATATGTCTGAATCTAAGAAGAAATGTTGACAGTACAGTATTGAGTATTTGAAATATTGCTTTATTCAGTCTCCTACAAACCAATTATTACCTATGTGCTTGATTTGCCAAAAAGTATTTTCAAATGAAGCAATGAAGCCTTCTAGGCTACAAGAGCATTTGACTAAAATGCATGCTGACGAAAAGGATAAAGATTTGTCCTATTTTTAAGTACTAGAAGAAAAATATTTTAAACATCCAACTGTATCAAAACTTTTTTGTGTCGTCCACTAAACAAGATGACAGATTACAAGCTTCTTATAATATTTCATTATTAATCGCAAAAGCGGGAAAACCACACACAATTGGTGAGGAATTAATCTTGCCGGCAGTAAAAGAAGTAATAAACACTGTGCTTCATAAGCCAGCGTCAGATATCATCAGGAAAATTCCTTTGAGCAATAATTCAGTGCAAAGAAGAATCGATGAAATGGCTGAAGACATTGAAAAATCATTGTGCGATTATTTGAAGACATGTCAATTTTCCATTCAACTCGATGAATCAACTCTTCCAAATAATGAAGCACTACTCTTATCATACGTACGATTCATAAAAGAAGAAAAAGGTTGTCAAGAATTATTATTTGCTAAAATTTGGAAGCGGATACAAAGGGAGAATCTATATTTAATATCACGAATAAGTTTTTTCAAGAGAAAGACATTCCTATTCGTAATATTTTGTCTGCTGCTACTGATGGTGCTCCAGCAATGACAGGGTGCCACAAGGGTTTCATAGCGCATCTGAAACAAGCAGTACCAAATGTACTCGCTATACATTGTGTTCTTTAAGTGAATGCCTGCATACGTCGCTCCATTACATTATTAGAGCAGTCAACAAGATTTGAAGCAATTCATTGAGTGACAGATTGTTTAGCAAACTTTGTAGAGAAAACGATGAAGATTTCAATCGTTTGCTGCTTCATACAGAAGTTCGTTGGCTTTCAAAAGGTATTTGTGTGAATTGATTTTACAATTTATTTGATTCAGTACTAGAGTTCCTAGAAAACAGACACGACGGATTGCGGGCCAACCTGATTACATCCAAAAATGACATCGCTTATTTGACAGACCTCTATAAAATATTTAATGAAGTCAATCTACAATTACAAGGTAATGAATGGAATTTAATTAAAACAAAAAACGTTATTGCCGCTTTTGTGGGGAAACTTCTTCTGTTCAAGGAGAATCTTGGCCGAGGGGAATATAGCCACTTTTCAAATTTATCAGCAGTGTCTCTCTCATAAAGGAAGATTTACTTACATACTGCCAACATCAGCATGGAGGATCTCCATGCTGATTTTAATGAGCGATTCAAGGATATTCTAAACATGAATATACCAAACTGAGTTCTAGATCCTTTCTCACATGTAAACACATGTGAGAAAGGATCTAGAAAATTACAGTAGTCTCAGACAGTTTTTAAATTCTTTGTAGTGTGACCAACTGACAGTATTACCATCAGCAAATTCTAAACGGGAAGCATTCAAGGAACTAATCATAGAAGCTACTAAGCTTTTCATACCAACCAAGAAATACTATTCAAGGATTAGACCTAAATGGATATCAGATGAACTAATGAGACTTTTTGCAGAGAAGAAAAATGCATGGGATGCATATAAATTATTATGTGATGAGAAGCTTATGGTAGATAAAAACTAGTCTGCAATTAAGTCACAAAGGGTGTTAGTCAAGCTAAAGCAGATTATGAGAAACTTTTGGCAAGGATGCAAAGAAAAACAGCAAAGACTTCTTTACTTATGTAAATTTTAGAAGGAAGGGGATAAATCACATAGGTCCTCTTGATGTCAATGGTTGAACTGTTGATGATTCTGCTCAGGTTGCTGAAAAGCAGAATAAGCAGTTTGCATCTACATTCACATATGAGGAATTCTTTAGGGGAGTGAATGCCAAACATTTATCAAACTCTACCATGGAGCTAAATGACTAAAATAACTGAGAGGAATTTCACCTATCCAATTATACTAAAAGAGGCAGCAAAGAAGGTAAGAAAACATTTAGCCATAATTATGAGAGCATCCCTGGATTTAGGGGAAGTTCAGGAGAACTTTCCCTGAAACCCAGCACATCTCTAACTCCGTAGAATGAAGATCTTGGAAAATTAATGGAGTCACTGACCATCTAGACAGGAGTGTAGTTATAATTCAGTCACAGCATGTATTTCTCAAGAGGCAATCTTGTCAGACAAATTTTATTGGATACTATTATGCAGTAACAAAGGAACTGGATGCAAAAAATAATTTTGATATCATATACTTGGATTTAAGGAAATCCATTTGATACTGTTGCACATAATAGACTACTATGCAAATTGGAGCAGTGTGGCATTAAGGCCAAGTTACTGTTATGCAGTGCTTTTTTTGGATGGTACGGCATACCGGCACCTTTATTAACAGTGACATGTGACATTTGGATGCAGTACACTTCGAAATTTGTAATATTCTGTAATTTTTTTTCATGTGTTTACATACTATTTCAAATAAGCTCAAAATTATTTAACTAAATTTGCATTTTTTATTGTCTATTTTTAAGATATTTTCTATATAAAACTGTCTAACCATTTGTATAATTCTAAATTACTCAGTCGGGCCTCTGTTTAACGAAATCCTTTTATAGCGAATTATTTTGAATTCCCCTTGGAAGTTACAATTAAAATAGTTTCTGTTGAGTGAAGAAAATTTTCATATAGCGAACGGATTAAGAGAGAATTAACTCGGTATGCACTGTTCACATTTCTGGCCTTCAGGCAATTAGTGCTACTGCGCGAATTAAGAGAGCTAATGCATTCTACAACTTAGTGTTATCTGGTAAAAACCTATCCGACCACCTGTCCCACATACGGAGGAGTTGCACTAGTCAAGAGTGGGCAGATCAAGGTGTATTCCCAATGGGTTCTGGCCCACCTTCTACTGCAGTGGTGTCCAACCTTTTCCTGTACAGGGGCCATATTCAAAAAAATTCAGTTAGATTTCTTTAGTGTGTTATATTTTCCATATCTTGTTGCATGTAAAAGTAAAATTGAAATATTCAAAAATTTTTTTAAGTACAATACACAGTTACATTTACTGAACATTATTACATTTAATGAGAAAAATTTTTTTAATAATTAACAAAATTTAAAATGCTGTTTTAGTTCACCTTCCTTGCGGGCCGTAGGTTGGACACCTTTGTGAATCAACCGTAAGCATCCCGTTCGAGAATTAGAAAAGTGATTTTCTTTTACCCCGACAAATAACCATCTGTTGTTTCACGGAAGTACGTTATCCACATTTTTCCGTAAAATTTCCCTATTTCTGTTTACATGGTCACAGTACCTGAATATCCGAATGACACTGACATTTTGGGCAGCTTCAAAAAAAACGAAAAGAAAAAATTCAAATTTAAGAACTAGTGACGATACCGATGAGGAGAGAAGGAAAACGAGGACAACGATGGTATTAAACCTTCTAAACATGAATTTTTTAACAGGTTTAATTGTTTAGAAGGTTTTAACATGTAATTGTGGCTCTTTAACTTTACAGCTCACATGAAGCACAATTTGAAATGGAGTTAGAGGACTGAAAAATCAAGGACATGTGGAGTGAAAGACTAAAATGCCTTAAAACTGAAATTGGGGATTTGGAGAGGCAAAAGGCTACCCATGCCATTCTACACAAATGGACAGCGATCGATGAGCTTAAAATGCAGACCAAATTGTGTTTGATGCGTGGTGTAGCTTACCAGACCCATACGTAAATTTGAAAATATTTGCATTTGGACTTTTCAATTTTTGGTTCGACGTATTTCTGCGAGCAAATATTTTTGAACATGAACTATATTAAAAAATAAATCAAGAAACCGTCGTCTGAACAATGCGAGCATGTTTAATTACGACATACTCGCATGATGTTGGAAGACACTTGCTCAAGAAGTTCATCAGCAAAAGTCACATTAATTTGTACCTAATTGGATGTTTGTTACTTTTTTTTCAGTATTAATAAGTAATATTTCAAAATATATATATATATTTTTTTTAATAAACACCTTCCTACTCTATTCCATTTCTTAAACAGCTCTCGCCCCCCCCTCCCAGCTTGAGCTGAGGTGCGGCTCTTTGGATTCTCTCTCTCTCTCTCTCTCTCTCTCTCTTTTTTTTTTTTTTTTTTTTTTTTGTAATTAGATCAAAAATGGCTCTTCACTCAAAAACGGTTGCCGACCCCTGGCATAGGGTGTCGGATGAGAACTTAATAAAAATTTGGAATATTCTACAAAAACTTTATTATGAAATTATTTTTACTTATGTTATTATTTTTTACTTATTTTACTCACATTTTACTTATTTTTTTTATACTTGAATAATAAATTTATGCTTAATAAACTGTGTGTTAATACACTTAATTTGTTGTTCTTATTCTGAAAACATTACTACTAAAGTAACAATATCAGGAGAAAAAAAATTTCAGAGTACTTTTCATATCCTTTTAATTTTCAATTTTTTCTGATAGCAAAGAATGAGTACCGGCACCTATATTTTTTACAAAAAAAGCACTGCTGTTATGGATAAAAGAATGATTGATTGGGAGAGGAGAAGAAGAATTACACAAACTTGTTATTAATGTAGACTAATGTTATCAGTGGAATAGACACTGCTGTTTGTGGACTAATGTTATGAGTGGAGTTCCCCAGTGTTCGGTGCTCGGTCCATTGTTGTTTTCTGTATTTATGTATAATATTGATGAAGGATAGATAGCAGACTTAATGTCTATGTTTGCAGATGATAAAAAGGTTGGCAAGGTGGTTAATGCCAGTAAAGACAGTATGCTACTGCAACAGGATAAATTAGACAAATGACCTAAGAAATAGCAGTTGAGGTTTAACATTGATAAATACAAAGTACTGCATATGGGATAGCAGTAATCCCAAATTAACTTACCAGATGTGTGGTATACAATCAGGATAGTGCAGTAAAATATGGAGTTCTCTAAGCAATGCAAACAAACTACCAGTACAGCACATGGGATGGGATTTTATAAATGATATACAAGAATCTTTCTAGCAGAGATAATGAGGTGATTATTCCATTGTAGAAGATAATTGGCAGGCAGGCCACATCTTGAGAACTACATACAGATTTGGATGCCTCATTTTATTAAGGATGTAGAGCTGTTGGAGTTGGTGCAGAGAAGGGAAAGAAGGTTGGTGAGGGAACAAAGAGGTGCTTTTACCACAAAAGGCTTCAGTTCTGCAAACTGCAATGTCTGGAGACTAAGGCAACCGCGAGGTGATCTGATTGGTGTTTAAGGCTTTGAATGGACAGAGCAAGCTCATTACTGGTGGGATTCTTCTTCTTGCTCAGACTATATACATGAGGAGACAAATTCAAGTTGGGGAAGGATGGTTGCAGAATAGAAGTCGTAAGTTTGCCTTTAGCCAGTTGAGTGCTGGAACAAAGTTCTGTCTGATGTTGTGGAAGCAGATTGTTTGAATAAATTTGAAGAAGAATTACACAAACTGTTGGAGTGGGATGGATAGGTGAAATGAGATTTTTTTTTTTTCTGGTGCTGTATTAAGCTCGCTTCTGTGCATCATTTGCCACTAATGACACTAAGTCATGAGGTGAGGCTGCTCAGCTCAGAGGCAACAGCAAAGTTTACCATAGTCATATATAATTTTCAATGCTAAAATAGCAGTACTTAATGAAGTACAGAACTTTGGGTAATTTCTAAATTATTGGAAACATTTTAATATACAATTTTTAAATAGTCAAATTCCAAGGATTATGGATTTTTGAATGCCATCTTCATAAAATTTTACCATATTTCAAACACATGCAGCTTCTTATATGAAGGCATAATGGAGGGCATAAATTCAAATTGAGGAAGGCCAGATGTAGGATAGACGTGAGGAAATTTACCTTTAGCCAGCGGGTGGTTGGTTGGTGGAACAGACTTCCATCCCTTGTCGTGGAAGTTGATAGCCTAAATAAGTTTAAGGCTCAGCTGGACAGGTATTTCGAATGAACAGAGGGGTGAAATGGAAGTGGTTATTTTTTATTTATTTATTTTTTTTTTTTTTGGCTGATGCTGCATAAGCTTGCTTTCTTGCATCAAATGCCTCTACTAATGCTAATGCTAATGATGAAATAAATTTACATTTGAACTCTTTTATCCTTATATTTTTTTCTATCAGAATTATTAGATAGTTGAAACAACTGTAAACTTACCTTCATGGAATGGATTGCATCCCATCCTTCTTGTACATTTTTTATACTTTCATAATAACTTTTCTCAGGTAACAGTAACTGATTTAAAATTTCTAATTTTCCATTTTCATATTTAATTGATTCCAACATAGTCTTCTTTTCCAGATAAGACTGCAGTAAAATATTCAATATTTTTGTTATGCCAACATGAATTACAAATTTTAACAATTTTCATAAGGCATATAAAATGATCTAAAAATTACAATAAATAAATCTCTTGCACTTTAAGATTATATTTTTAATAGCTGAAATTAAAATTCTTTCTGACAGTAAATATCATTACAGCTTTCAAACCATGTGGTGCATTCTGATGTATATTCATTAACCCACTCTTGACTGCCTAAGGGCATAAAATATATATAGAGGGTATTGCACCACAATGTCCAGCTTATTTTTAGGTTATTGGACAAGAAAGGTTCTGAACCTTTTTTTTTTTTTTTTTTCATATTTAAGCAGAAATTTTTGAATTTTACATTAAAATTAAGTATTACCATTTGGAGTGTATGAATTCCAAAATTAAATTTTCTTTAATCAACTGCTTTTTTTCTCAATGGGAAAGATGTTCCCACGCTGTCCTCGGTTTAGTCTAAAAATATCAACAGTGTACATGTACTTCTGAAATGAATGTAAACTGATTTTATTTGAAAAAAGAAAATAAACAAACACAACAGTCATATATGACACATTACTGTCCTTGGGCAGTAATGTGTCACATCTCCTCTTGCAAATAATTACAAAAAAAAAAAATGAAATTCAAAACAATTATTTAAAAAAAAAAAATTCTGGGATGGAAAGCTGTAATTTCCGAAAATAGCAGATTATGAAAAAAAAAAAAAAAAAGTATAATAAATTCATTATCATAAAATAAAGAAAAGGATAAATGAAACAGAAATGGAAAAATTAGGTGCTTATTTTGGCGATTTTAGCCATTTGTGTTTAAACAAATCAGTTTACATCAAAGATACGTCCACAACACAGTAATGGCTGCTGCTATTATATTCACAAATGAAAGGTAAGAATGTAACTAATAACAGTGGCAGATCAAATAATTTTAATTGTATTGCAATCACCACCACACAAATAATTTACAAAATTCTACATTCATTGTTTCTACATGAGACTATAGGCAGCATAGTTTTGTAAGCACCAACATGTGCGTTAAATGTTAATCATAAACTCAATATAGCTCTGCCACAATACAAGCCCATAACATACATAATAAATCATAAGAAACGTTCTTTATAATAATAACAACATGATAATTTCAGAGCATGCATTAAATAATAATAAGATTTTTTATTAACATAAATTTTATACAATAGTGATTCCTTAAACAGAAAGCCAGAGTAAATCTTAAAATTCGTTGATTATACAAGTGATTTTGTTTTATAATAGAAAAAAAAAATAATAATAAAATAATCATCATCATCAGCCATTTTCAATCCACTGCAAGATGAAGGCCTCTCCAGCAACTTTCCAGTTCCTTCTGTTTTGAGCACTGGCCATCCATTTACTACCCAGAAACTCATGAATTTCATCTATCCATCTCCACCTTTGTCTTCCAGGTTTTCTTCTAGCTCCTCTTGGATACCATTCTGTTATTTTCTTAGTCCATCTGTCATCATGTCTTCGAGCTATGTGTCCTGCCCAAGACCATTTAGTTCTTTAGTTTTGATAACAATGTCCTTTACTTGAGTTTGCTGCCTAATCCATATGTTTCTCTTCTTATCTAACAGTCTGATTCCCAATATGATTCGTTCCATTCTTCGCTGTTCTCAGCTTCTCTTCCAATCTTTTGGTGAGTGCCCAAGTTTCACTTCCGTAAGTCATGGTGGGGAGTATATATTGGTTCATTATTTTACGTTTCAGACAAACTGGGATATTGCTCTTCAGTATGTGACTATATTTCCTGAATGCTATCCATCCAAAATTTATTCTTCTCTTGACTTCCAGCCATTTATCATTATTACAGCTAATAACTTGTCCCAGATAAGTATATGACTCCACCTTTTCATTACTGCTCCTTCAATCATTATTTCCCTTTCTGTGGCATACTTGTTCATCATTACTTTTGTTTTAGCCATATTCATCTTTAGTCCAAAATCCTTACTAACTGTGCATAACTGATTAAGATTTTCTCTAATTCTTTGGGATCGTGGCTTATGACCACAATGTCTTCTGCAAATCGTAAATGGTTTAGGTACTCTCCGTTCACATTGACTCTTTTCTGTGACCAGTCTAATCTACTGAAAGCTTCCTCAAGGGCAGCAGTAAACAGCTTCGGAGGTATTATGTCTCCTTGTCGAACTTCTTTCTCGATTTTAAATTTGCTATTGTCTTTGTCTAGTCTAATAAAGGATGTAGCACTCTCATATATTTTCTTCAAAATCATAATATATGGGGTATTAATGCCTTGTCTTTCCAGTGCCCGAAACATTGCCTTATGCTGTATGGAGTCAAATGCCTTTTCATAATCCACAAATGCCAGGCATAATGGTGTTTTATATTCATTTGCTTTGTCCATTAGCTGTGATATTACGTGAAGGTGATCCATAGTTAGAATCCTGTCCTAAAGCCAGCTTGCTCTTTCGGTTGATTCTCATCAAGTATTCTTTCTAATCTGTTAGTAATGACCCTTATGAACAACTTGTAGATGTGGGATAACAAGCTAATTGGTCTATAATTTCCAATTTCTGATTTATCTCCTTTCTTATGCAGCAAAACTATGATTGCATTATTCCATTGCTTAGGCGTCACACCTTTTCTAATGCACTTTGTGAAGAGCCTTGCCAGTTTTTGTGTTATGTCTCTTCCTCCCAATTTTGACAACTCTACAGTAACTTCGTCTTCCCCCGGGGCTTTCTGATTCTCCATTTTCTTCAATGCATGTTCTACCTCATCAGGAAGAATATTGGGTATGTCGTATGTGTTGCTACTTTGCAATCCATCTTCCCCACTGCTGGCATCATTCCCTGCTCCTTGTATAATTCTCTATAGTAGTCTTCTGCTATTTGAATTATGCCTTCTCTGCTGTTTATAAGTACACCATCGCTATTCTTCAGTATCATTTGTCTTTCTGTATTACTGCTCATGGTTGCTGATTTAAATCCTTTGTTTTCCCTTAATGCTTGTTCTACTTTTCTTGTGTTAAATCTTCTTATGTCCTCTCTGAGTCTCATTCTAATGGCTTTGCATAACTCAGTATACTCAATTTTATCCCTGTCAGTGTTTTTCTTGCTTTTCATTTGTCGTCTTCGGTTCATCATGACAAGTGTTTCTTGGCTAATTTTTTCTTCTTTGGATTTCTTTTTCCCTATAGGTTTCTTGGGCTTTATTACTTTCAAAAAGTTGTAATATTCCTTGTTGATATCTTGATCCTCAACAGTCTGCAGAAGCTCATACTTGTTCTTAAGTTCCAGTACATACTGATTTTTCTCCTCTTCTGTTATCTCAAAGACCTTTGTATTATTTACTCGAGTCAGTTTTTTCCTTTCCTTTCCTACATCTATATCAAGTGTACATCTTAATAATAAAATATAATAAATATAATAATAAAATAATAATAATAACTAAATAATAATTAATAGATAAAAACAAAGATGATAATCAAAATGTAAAATTAATGAAGTAGTAATTACAGCGAAAAAGACTACAAGTTGAGCAGAACATGAAATGACATCGACTAAGATCAGTACTTACATAAATGTCCTTTACAAACAGCAAGTTAGGATTTCAGATGCCATCACGATATGACTTGTCTATAGTCCACAGGTCGATGTGGAACGAGTTGAGAGTGCCCAGAGTCACATTTGGGAAGTGTCTCTTGAAATTCTGTAACCGCTGGAGCCTTGAGCACGAGGAGGGGGTACTACGGAGATGTCCGCCTGCCAAACGCCAACCAACCATGTTCTAGATGTTGATGTGATCCTGCTTAGCTGAGCACAGATGAAGGAATGACTTCATTTTTAGCACATGGGCTCTGTGGACTATGGGCGTATATTGCAGGTTGCATCAGAGAGTAGATTTAGATCTGGTGCACCCACAAGTTGGCCCACTTCAGCACCCAGAATTCGAGGCCCCATAGATTCCTGAGGCTGGCGGCTGGTGCTGTCGACCAAACTTCCACGGCATTAGCATTAGCATTAGCATTAGCAGAGGCATATGATGCAAGAAAGCAAGCTTATTCAGCATCAGCCAAAAAAAACAAAAAAAAAAAAAAAACCCACTCCCATTTCACCCCTCCGTTCGTTCGAAATACCTGTCCAGTTGAGCTTTAAATTTGTTTAGGCTATCAACTTCAACAACCAGTGATGGAAGTCGGTTCCACCAACCAACCACCCGCTGGCCAAAGGCAAATTTCCGCACATCTATCCGACATCCGTCCTTCCTCAATTTGAATTTATGCCCTCTGAGGTGATTATTCTGAGAAAGATGAAGAATCCCATTGGCATTGAGCATGCTCAAACCATTCAAAGCCTTATACACCTCTATCAGATCACCTCGCGCTTG
This sequence comes from Mastigoproctus giganteus, assembly GCF_048544385.1. Classification (NCBI taxonomy): domain Eukaryota; kingdom Metazoa; phylum Arthropoda; class Arachnida; order Uropygi; family Thelyphonidae; genus Mastigoproctus; species Mastigoproctus giganteus. Next base: position 100,508,708 of record NC_143582.1, on the reverse strand, counting down.
CCTAGTCTCCAGACTCTGTAATTTGCAAAACTTAAGCCTTTCTTCGTAAGAGCAACCCTTTGTTCCATTTACTAATCTTGTTGCCCTTCTCTGTACCCGTTCCAGCAGCTCTACATCCTTCTTGAAATGATGCCTCCAGACCTGTATACAGTACTCAAGATGTGGCCTTACCATTGCCTTATACAAGGGAATAATCACCTCCTTATATCATTGACAAGACACCATGAGCTACTCTTGCAGCTCGTCTGCACTGCTCAGAGAATTTCATATCTGCCTGCACAATTACCCCCAGGTCCTTTTCATTCTCCACCACTGTCAGTGTAGTACCGCAGAGTTGATACGTTGCTCTGGGGTTACTGTTTCCCATATGCAGCACTTTACATTTGTCGATGTTAAACCTCATTTGCCACCTCTCAGCCCATCTGTTCAACCTGTCCAGATCCTGTTGCAGCAGCATAGCGTCAGTATTGTCCTTAACGACCCTGCCAACCTTTGTATCATCTGCAAACTTGGACATTAAACTTGATATCCCATCATCAATATCATTCATAAACACCGAAAACAACAACGGACCCAACACTGAACCTTGAGGAACTCCACTAATAACATTAGTCCACGTTGAGCAGTGTCCATTGATTACCACTCTCTGTCTTCTGCCACTCAACCATCCCCTTATCCATAGCAGCAATTTGCCTCCAATGCCACACTGCTCCAATTTGTGCAGCAGTCTTCCATGTGCAACAGTATCAAAAGCCTTTCTAAGATCCAAATATATAATATCAAAGTTATTCCCTGCATCCAGTTCTTTTGTGACTACATCATAGTATCCAATCAAATTGGTCAGGCAAGACCTGCCCTTAACAAAACCATGCTGCGTCTGAGCTATAACTGAATTCTTGTCTAGATGATCCTGCAGTGCTTCTTTAACCAGTGCCTCCATTAATTTACCTGGAACAGAAGTTAAACTAACAGGTCTATAATTACTTGTGTCAGCCTTTGAACCTCCTTTGTGAATTGGGGTCACATTTGCACATCTCCAGTCCATAGGTACCTCCCCTGAGTCCAAGGAAGCTCTCATAATTATGGCTAAGGGTTTGCTTACTTCCTTTGCTGCCTCCTTTAATATAACTGGATAGATCCCATCCACCCCAGGTGCCTTTTTTACGTTTATCCTCAACAATCTCTCCTCCACTTTCCTCTCAGTTATTACAAAATCATCCAGCTCACTGCCAATGTTTACTTTACCTACGTCATTCTCCTTCCTGAATAACTCCTCATGCGTGAATGTAGATGCAAAATACTCGTTTAGATTGTTAGCCACCTGAGCAGGATCCTCAACTGTTGAACCATCAATATCCAGTGGACCAATCTGATTCATCCCTTTCCTTTTCGAGTTCAAGTATGTAAAGAACTCTTTTCTGTTTTTCTTTGCATCCTTTGCCAAGGATTTTTCATAGTCTGCCTTTGCCTGCCTAATCTCCTTTGTGACTTGGTTACAGACCAACTTATATCTATCATAGGCTTCCATGTCACCCATTAATTTGTATGTATCCCATGCATTTTTCTTCTCTGCCACATGTCTCATTAGTTCATCTGACAACCATTTAGGCCTAAACCTTGAACAATATTTCTTAGTTGGTATGTAAAGCCTGGTAGCCTCCAAGATTAGTTCCTTGAATAATTCCCATTTTGAGTTTGCTGTTGGTAACATCATCAGTTGGTCCCACTGTATAGAATTTAAATACTGTCTCAGACCATCATAGTCGCCTTTACGAAAACAAAAACCCTTCCCTTTACCTCTGATGGTAGTTACCTCCTTGAGTAAATCCCACTTCAACACACTGTGATCACTGCCACCTAGTGGTTCATTTATCTGCAGGTTCTTAATGCATGAAGAATCACTACTGATAATCAGATCAAGAGTATTGCTCCCTCTAGTTGCCTCCCGAACATGCTGGTGTAGAAAACAATCATCCAATAAATCCACAAAAGCCTTGCTAGTGTGCGAGTGACCAACCCACAAATTCCAGTCAATATCTGGGAAATTAAAGTCCCCCATTATAAGACTCTGATTTACTGGCCCACTCTATTTCCCTGTACAATATCTTATTATACTCATCAGAGTCATTAGGCCTATAGCACACTCCTACTCTCAATTTTGATTTCCCTATGCTTATGTCACACCAAACTGACTCGACGCTGCCCTGTCCATCGATGTCGACTGGCTTCAATTCCTTGGACTTTATGTGTTTCTTAATTAATAGCATGACCCCTCCTCCCCTCCTGTACCGTCTATCCTTTCTATACACATTGTATTCCCCAAATTCCAGTTCCGCATTACTTATATCTGTGTGACACCACGTCTCTGATATCCCAACAATATCAAGCATAGGAGAGCACACTACAGAAGTAAGTTGCAAGGTATTTCTTGATTATTTGCTTATTGTGCATTTTGCACAGATAAATTTTCATTCCCCAGAACGCTCTCAGGGCTTTGGAATGAGCTTGGATTTGTTTTTTATAGGTGAGGTTGGCATCAAGGATTACACCTAGGAATTTAACACTGTCTATGGGAATCAAAACATTTCCTGCCAATTCCGGAAGTAGAGAAGATGCGGTATCAGCAGAATTTATCCAACTTGGCGTAAAGATGAGATAGTTTGACTGACAGGCCAAAAAATTTGGCATACTTACAGAATGTATTTAGGTAGCTGTTTACAGATTCAGAGGAAGTTTGTCTTTCTTGTGATCACCAACATGGCGTTTGCATGGCAAGTAGCATACAATATCATCAGGATACGATAGGAAAGCTGGAATTTCATCCATTAGTGGAACGAATATTGCTGCAAATAGCAAGGCTGAGAGAGAACCACCTTGTGGGATCCCTACTTCGACGCTTTTAGTGACTGTAATGCCATCGCCTTTGAAGTGAAGCATTCTCCTAGATCGCAAATTATTAAGGACCTCGAGCATATTTCCGGATATCCAGTAGAATCTCTGAAGTTAGGCAAGAAGGGGTGTTATTTGGACTGAGTATTTTCTGTGATAATGACTGTAGGCAGGTTACAGTAGATCTATTAGGCATGGCATAATGGGTATGTTCTGGACTATGCACAAAGTTTGCGAGTGCTGCGTCATTATAGATGAACTTCTCGGGGCATTTCAGGAAGGGAGAGGCAATTGATATTGGCCTGAAGTCAGCCGGTCTTTTCACATAAGGCTTCTTCGGAACTGACACGACTATGTATGATAACAAGCTTGAAGGCATCTGTGCAAATTTGAGTACTTTGTTGTAGAGTTGATTGAGCTCTTTTTTTAGACTAAAAAAAAGCTCAAATTTTTAGACTAAAAAGAGGTATTGCATCAATTCCTATGGTGGACTTGTCAGGTAGTGAATTTATTATTTTTATTAGCTGTTCTTCGGAAATTTCTGTATTACTAGAAGGTGAAGAAACGTTAAACGCTTCGTTCAAAGGATATGCTTCGGACACACGGTGATATCCCTTAAAACGCAGCACATGCTCACACCACTCCTGGACATCTAAAGATAGAGGGGTGCAAGTATGACTTGTGGACCACACACGTTTTCCCCTGGATAGCCGGCCGTTCGTGAAATTGTCAGTAACAAATTGTTTACTCTTCTGGAAATACATCATTGCTTTGGAAAATTTGGCGTATGACTCTCGGTGAAGGCGACTTCTTGTAGGAGGCATGGGTTGTCTGTTTTTCCCTAAAGGCCTTAGTCAGGAGGTCATTCCACCATGGCATTGAGAGCATTAGCATTATTAGCATTAGTAGAGGCATTTGATGCAAGAAAGCAAGCTTATGCAGCATCAGCCAAAAAAAAAAAAAAAAAAACCACTTCCACTTCACCCCTCTGTTCGTTCAAAATACCTGTCCAGCTGAGCCTTAAACTTATTTAGGCTATCAACCTCCACCACAAGGGATGGAAGACTGTTCCACCAACCAACCACCCGCTGGCTAAAGGCAAATTTCCGCACGTCTATCCTACATCTGTCCTTCCTCAATTTGAATTTATGCCCTCTCAGGTGATTTTTCTGAGCTAGAGGAAGAATCCCATCAGCATTGAGCATGCTTAAACCATTCAAGGCTTTATACACCTCTATCAGATCACCTCGCTGGTGCCTAGTCTCCAGACACTGTAATTTGCAAAACTTAAGCCTTTCTTCGTAAGAGCACCCCTTTGTTCCATTCACTAATCTTGTTGCCCTTCTCTGTACTCGTTCCAGCAGCTCTACATCCTTCTTGAAATTAGGCTTCGGGACCTGTATACAGTACTCTAGGTGTGGCCTGACCATCGCCTTATACAATGGAATAATCACCTCCTTATCCCTGCTGGAAAAATTCCTGTATATCATTGACAATACTCCATGAGCTACTCTTGCAGCCCGTCTGCACTGATCAGAGAACTTCATATCTGCCTGCACAACCACCCCCAAGTCCCTTTCATTCTCCACCACTGTCAGTGTTGTACCACAGAGTTGATACGTTGCTCTGGGGTTGCTGTTTCCCATGTGTAGTACTTTACATTTGTCAATGTTAAACTTCATTTGCCACCTCTCAGCCCATCTGCTCAACCTTTCCAGATCCTGTTGCAGCAGCATAGTGTCAGTAGTGTCCTTGACAACCCTGCCAACCTTTGTATCGTCTGCAAACTTGGACATTAAGCCCGATATACCATCATCAATATCATTTATAAATACAGAAAACAATAATGGACCCAACACTGAGCCCTGAGGGACTCCACTAATAACATCAGTCCACGATGAGCAGTGTCCATTGATTACCACTCTCTGTCTTCTCCCCCTCAACCACCCCTTTATCCATAGCAGCAATTTGCCTCCAATGTCACACTGCTCCAATTTGTGTAGCAGTCTTCCATGTGCAACAGTATCAAAAGCCTTTCTAAGATCCAAGTATATAATATCAAAGTTATTCCCTGCATCCAGTTCTTTTGTGACTGCATCATAGTATCCAATCAAGTTGCTCATGCAAGACTTCCCCTTAACAAAACCATGCTGTGTCTGAGCTATAACTGAAGTCTTGTCTAAATGATCCTGCAGTGCTTCTTTAACCAGTGCCTCCATTAATTTTCCTGGAACAGAAGTTAAGCTCACAGGTCTATAATTACTTGTGTCAGCCTTTGATCCTCCTTTGTGAATTGGGGTCACATTTGCACATTTCCAGTCTATGGGTACCTCCCCTGAGTCCAAGGAAGCTCTCATAATTATGGCTAAGGGTTTGCTTACTTCCTTTGCTGCCTCCTTTAATATAACTGGATAGATCCCATCCACTCCGGGTGCCTTTCTTGTGTTTATCTTCAACAGTTTCTCCTCCACTTTACTCCCAGTTATTTCAAGATTCTGTAGCTTACTGCTAGAGTTGAATACACCTCTGGCATTCCCCTCGCTGAATAACTCCTCATGTGTGAATGTCGATGCAAAATATTCATTTAGTTTGTTAGCTACCTGAGCAGGATCATCAACACTTGACCCATCAATATCAAGTGGACCAATCTGATTCATCCCCTTCCTTCTAGAGAGGGGACTAAGGATGGAAGTTTTGGACATTGCAGACCTTGCAATGAATTCCATCCATCTCGAAGGTCAGTACGCAGCCTCATTTATGTTAAGCTCAGCCCAGTATGTTCCATGGGTAAAGTTGGGAAAGGTTAGTAACTTTTCCATTATTGATGTAATTTGGATTGTATACTCTCCTGACAATGTTTGTACTTGTGTACGTTCATCATTAGGTACCTGCAGAGAAATCATAGCAGCAATCGGAATGTGATCAGACGGGAGGAAGTTCTCAGTTATGGTCAGGGTTTCCTTAACTAAACAGTTTGAGAAGATGCACTGCATTCATGTTCCTCCCTCCCATGGCATCGCCATGGGAGGGAGGAACATGAATAAGACCAATGCCCATTTCCGACATGTAGTAGTAGTAGTAGTAGATGTAGTAGTGGCATGTGATGCAAGAAAGTAAGTGTATGAGCTTATGCAGCATCAGCCAAAAAAAAAAAAAAAATCACACCATTCCCTCCAAATGCCTCTCCAGTTCCTCCTTAAATTTATTCAACCTATCAACTTCCACGACGACAGATGGAAGTTTATTCCAGCAATTAACCACCCGCTGGCTAAAGGCAAATTTCCGCACATCTATTCTACATCTGTCTTTTCTTAATTTGAATTTATGCCCCCTTAGGTTCATAATCTGAACAAGTGGAAGGATCCCATCAGAATTCAGCGTGCTCAACCCATTCAAAGCCTTATATACCTCAATCAGATCACCGCGCAGGTGCCTAGTCTCCAGCCACTGCAATTTGCAGAACTTAAGCCTCTCTTGGTTCTCTTGGTAAGAGGATCCCTTCATTCCTCTCACCAATCTTGTTGCCCTTCTCTGTACACGCTCAAGTAAATCTACATCCTTCCTAAAATGACGCCTCCAGACCTGTATACAGTACTCAAGGCGTGGCCTGACAATTGCCTTATACAGAGGGATAATCAACTCCTTTTCCCTGCTAGCAAAATTCCTATATATCATTGACAAAACCCCATGACCTGCCCTAGCAGCCTGTCTGCATTGCTCAGAAAACTTCATATCTGACTGCACAATTATTCCCAGGTCTTTTTCATTTTCTACCACCTTAAGTGTAGTACCACACAGTTGGTACGTTTCTCTGGGGTTACTTCTACCCATATGCAGTACTTTGCATTTGTCAAGGTTAAACTTCAGTTGCCACTTCTTAGCCCATCTGCCCAAATTATCTAGATCCTGTTGCAGTAGCACACTACCATTACTGTCATTAACAACCCTGCCAACCTTTGTATCATCTGCAAACTTCGACATTAAGCCTGATATACCTTCATCAATATCATTGATAAATATACAAAAGAACAGTGGACCTAACACCGAACCCTGTGGGACTCCACTAATATCATTAGTCCAAGAAGAGCAGCACCCATTGATTACCACCCTCTGTCTTCTCGCACTTAACCATCCTTTTATCCATTGTAGCAACTTACCCTTAATACCATTCTGCTCCAATTTGTACAATAGTCTTCCATGCGCAACAGTGTCAAAAGCTTTCCTAAAATCCAAATATATGATGTCAAAATTATTTTTTGCATCCAGTTCCTTTGTAGCCACATCATAATATCCTATCAAATTTGTCAGACAAGACTTTCCCTTAACAAACCCATGCTGTGTCTGAATTATTGTGCAGTCTTGTCTAGATGATCCTGCAATGCATCTTTAACCAGCGACTCCATTATTTTACCCGGAACAGAAGTTAAACTAACTGGTCTGTAATTACTTGTGTCACCCTTCGATCCCCCTTTGTGAACTGGGGATACATTTGCACATCTCCAGTCCGTGGGAACCTCCCCTGAGTCCAAGGACACTCTCATAATTATGGCTAAGGGTTTGCTTAGTTGCTTTGCTGCCTCCTTTAATATAACTGGATAGATCCCATCCACCCCAGGTGCTTTTCTTATGTTTAACTTCAACAATTTCTCCCCCACTTTGCTTTCAGTTATACCAAAATCATTAAGTATATCCTGTTACAATTTGATAACCTTTTGCCATTTTCAAACCTTAATAATTCCTCATGTGTGAATGTAGATCAAAATACTCATTCAGTTTGTTTGCTATCTGAGCAGGATCATCAACAGTCGAACCAGCAATGTCAAGTGGATCAATCAGATACCCCTTCCTTTTAGAGTTTATATAAGTAAAGAAATCCTTGCTGTTTTTCTTAGCATCTTTTGCCAAGGATTTCTCGTAACCTGCCTTCGCCTGCCTAACCTCCTTTGTGACCTGATTACAGGCTCGCTTATATCTGCCATAGGCTTCTGAGTCGATTGATAATTTATATGCATCCCATGCATTTTTCTTCTCTATTACGAGTCTCATTAGTTCATTAGATAACCATTTAAGCCTAAACCTTGAACAATATTTCTTAATAGGTATGAAACGTTTAGTAGCTTCCACGATTAATTCCTTGAATGCTTCCCACTTAGAATTTACTGTTGGTAACATCGTCAGTTTATCCCACTGTACAGAATTTAAAAATGTTCAATGACAGTGTATCTAGGAGCTTCTTTGTGGCTGGCAGTGGAAGGTTAAGGTCTCCGAGGTTGATAATGATGAGCTTTTGGCGATGATTGATTGTGGATGACAGCCATGCTGTCAGATTAAGGACAGAATCCTCACAAACCGGTGGAGGGAAATAAACGGCACACACAGACATCAACAAACCAGCAATTCGGTAGATTCCAAGAACAGCTATGTCATCTCCTGGATAAGCGGATGTCTTAATCAGGGGAAGTGAACCATTTTGACAGATTACTACACCGCCACCTCATCTCCCAATTCCAATAGCAGCCAGCATGTGATAGCCATGATTTGAGGTGACGGCAACAATTTCCATTTCATCTCTGAGCCAGGCTTCAATCAGAATGACGAAGTCGTACTCTGCACAGGAAAGCAAATCAAGTAGGCCATCTAGTTCGTTTTTGACACTCCTGATGTTTTGTAGAAAACATCGAATATTTACTTCGACAGAAGGTTGTACTATGATGAGATTACTCCCAGAACAGTATTTGCTTTTCATATAATAATCTGAAATCTCGTCCCGAGATTGATGTCGCGTTCGAGGTGCCCTCTTACTGGATATTCTAACTGGAATGCGACCGGTCCGATGTTCGCTCGTCATCTCCACGTTAGACATCCACAAATTTACATATTCTCTCTTTAAGATTGTCTGAATTGTCAGCGAGTGTTTTGTACTTTTGCTTTTATGAAACCCGATAAGAAGAAGAAGATTGGAGAATTGGGAAGAACATCATAGCCAAGATAATTCACCTCTATATCTTATGCAGTCGCCTTTAAATATGCATCATACCCAATGTTGTACTGCTATAATTTTGTGCAGTGGAGAACCATCAAGCTGGACACAAAGACATTAATGGACTTCGATGTTTATGGAAATTTTAAACCAGTCAAATAAATTAATGCAAAGTAAGTCATATTTTGCCCCAGTCAGCATGTCATAAAGAAAAACAGGGCAAAAAATATGCCACACAACACACTGACAGACCATCTAACCTGATGGCTGAGTATTCTGCAAAAGTATGGGTTTTGACATATAGGAGTCCAGCATAAGAAATTGTAGCTGTTTGTAAAGCCATCATGGGTGAAGGTAACCCTTGTCAATCCACAGAACATTGCGAGGGAAACTGGGATTTTCTTCCACCTTGATTAACAAAAATTACAAAACTAAGTGTTTTGTATACCTTCATACAAACCTTGTTGTAAAAACAATTAATAGGGATTAAATTTGTTCTTTAGTAAGATCCTTCAAATTTGCATATGCTTGATCCTTGGAAGAAGCTCCCCGGACACTGCTAATTGGATATGACTAGAAGAAGGTCACAGCATCTTCTACGTGAACATATTCAAAATTCTATGCATATCTGTGTCCCTTTTTTTCATGCAAGCATAAAGTTAGCAAATGATGCTTACAGTTAGCATAAAGTTAGCAAATGATGCTTACAGTTAGCATAAAATTAGCAAATGATGCTTACAGTTAGCATAAAGTGATTCGTAACAAGCATAATTTTGGTATGTAAAATTTGCAGTCTCTCTTAGAAAATAATCTTGCTATTGCTCTAACATTTTGCCACATCGCCATGCAGTAATACCATCTTGCATAAAACATTTCTGTAAAACATACTTTTGTGCAATTTTACAAATATGATTGAGAATAAACACAACAAAGTTGAACTTCCAATGAATTTTGCTGCACTCTTCATTCAGTTTATATAGTTCAGCCAACACTGTAATATGTAAATTTCGTGCTTCCACGGCGGCAATGCTTATTCTGGATTTTGCTATACCAATTGAGGGATCAATTTGTGTCCATATTTGATAAAATTCTGTACTGTAAGGTATTTGACATTCCCAGTGGACCAACGAGAATGTCGCAATTCACAGGATGTTGAAACTGACAACCCCCTCACATTTAAATCAGATGTTTGCTCTTTATTTTAACTGTCATTTACACTTGCTTTTGAAACCATACCTGTATCACATAAATGAATTATAAGTTGATAAGCCAGTCTTAACTATAAACAACGTAGAATGTGTTTTTTATCTGTGTGCTGTATCTGCTATTTCATTATAAGATTAAAATTAATTGAAACTGCATTAATAATTACATTGTTATCTTTCATTTGTGGAAATAATAGCAGTAGTCACAGAGTTTTGTTATTGAATGTTACTAATAACTGATCTTTGATAACAAACAGCTAAAATTGCAGAGTTAAGCACTGAAATAACCATTCCAATTTCATATATCCCCCCCCCCTCACCTTTTTTTCCCTTAACAATAAATTTATTATCGTGCATTTTATTTCAGGAAATTGCTGCATTCCACACCCCAGAATTTATTTCAGGAAACTGCTGCATTCCACACCCCAGAATTTATTTCACTTGCACATAAAAGACTGCTACACAAATTGGAGCAGTGTGCATTAAGGGAAGTTGATGTTATGGATAAACAGGGACGGTTGAGTGGAAGAAGACAGAGCAGTAGTAGCAGTAGCGGATTAAGGACGGTTGAGGCCCTGGGCCCAGAAGAAAATATTGGGCCCCTTAAAAAAAAGAGAGAGACAGGGAAAATAAAAATACATATTAACCATTTTTTTAAATATTATGTACTATTAATGTTTTATTTCCAATAAAATTTGAATATAATATATGTATAATATAATTAATAATAGGATAATAATAATCACAAAGTTTTGAACTAATAGTTGAACATATTACTTCAACTAATTTGTTGGGGTTTTGCATATAAAGTTGGAGTTTTGCGTGGGCCCTTCAAAAGTCGGGGTCCAGGGCGCGCGCGCCCGGTCGCCTGCCGTTAAATCCGCCTCTGAGTAGTAGTCAATGGCAGTGTTGAATCCAGGTGTCATCGTAAGGTTGGTGGCATGGCGACCAGGTTTTTGAGTGTTTTTTTTTTTTTTTTAGAACTAGGAACACTTATATGCATATAAATAAGGGATTATCATTTTTTGAATATTAGGAAAGCATGTAAATAATAATATCTATTAATTAGAAAAAAATGACAATATATTATTTCCAAACATCTTGCACACAATTATTTCCAAACATCTTGCACATCTTGCACAGCAAACAAGGTTATAAAATATAAGAAAATTATGAAAGGAAAGAATAACAGAAGTATATGTATACACTAAAATTTGGTATAAATCGTTTACAGAATTGCAAACTAGAAAAACAACAATATTACAAAGTAAACAAAATTCTGAAATAGGTAACAAAATTAGACTCGCGGCAGAGAAGAAAAATGCATAGGATGCATATAAATTATCAGGTGAAACAGAAGCCTATGGTAGATATAAGATAAGCTAGTCTATACCTACTATAGGCTTCAGTCACAAAGAAGGTTAGGCAAGCGAAAGCAGATTATGAGAAATCTTTGGCAAAGGATGCAAAGAAAAACAATAAAGACTTCTTTACTTATATAAACTCTAAAAGGATGAGAATGAATCAGATTGGTCAGCGTGATATTGATGGTTTGATGTATATGATCCTGCTTAGATATCTATCAAACCCAATTAGTATTTTGCATCTACATTCACACATAAGGAATTCTATAGTGAAGTGGAGAACTGAAGTTTATCAGACTCTAACAGGAAGCTAAATGATTTTGTAATAACTGAGAGAAAAGTGGAGGACAAATTGTCGAAGTTAAACAAGAAATGCACCTGAGACAGATTGGGTTCTATCCAGTTATATTAAAGGAGGCGGCAAAGGAAGTAAGCAAACCCCTAGCCATAATTAAGAGAGCATTATTGGACTCAGGGGAGGTCCCCAACGACTGGAGATGTGCAAATGTACCTCCAATTCACAAAGAGCGGATCAGAGGGTGACAGGTAATTACAGACCTGTTAGTTTAACTTCAGTCCCCGTGGAAAATAATGGAGTAATTGGTTAAATAAGCAATACAGGATCATCTAGGACTGCAGTACTAATTCAGCAGAGAATAGTTTTGTTAAGAGGAAGTCTTGTCTAACCAATTTGATTGGATGCTATGAGGTAGACACAAAGCACCTGGATTCAAAAAATAATTTTGATATCATATACTTGAATTTCCAGCATATGACAGCAAGACAAAACAAATGGCCCTCAGTCCTCAGCAGCTTTCACTCCCCCTCTTACGGCAGCGAGAGGATCCGAGTGGAAGCAGAGGGTGCTAAGAATCTCTGGGTACGACCAGGCTGCCATGCACGGAAACTGAACTTGGCCTGTTATAATGTACGATCACTCATCGGTGAAGACAGGATATTAGAGCTGGAAAAGGAATTAGAAAATGTGAATTGGAATATCAAACAAGAAGAAATAAATCACTTCTACGTCTATCAAGTGGAAATCTGCTGTTCACCAATGAAAACAGTGAAAGGAGTGAGGGTGGAGTTGGGTTTCTGGTCCATAAAGATTTTAAAAACAACATTTTGGAATTCAAAAGTACATCACCAAGGGTGTCAAGACTAATACTCAAGATTTCTAAGAGGTACAAGCTAAAGGTTATAATTATTTATGCACCAACATCGAGCCATGATGATGAACAAGTTGAAAAATGTACACCGAAATTGAGTCTTCTAGATGAGCAGAAAACCCACTACAATATTATTATGGGGGACTTCAATGGTAAGGTTAGAAAAGGACAAAACAGTGCAGAAAGGGGAACTATAGGATATTTTGGAATTGGTGAAAGAAATGAAAGAGGCGAAAGACTTGTGGAATTTTCAGAATCTCAAGGATTGTCAGCAATAAACACTTTTTTCAAGAAAAGAGTGAACAAAAAGTGGACAAGGAAGAGTCCAAATGGATTAACAAATAATGAAATTGACTTCATCCTCACTAATAAAAGATATATTGTGAATAACGTTACCGTCCTCAATAAATGTTGGAAGTGATCACAGAATGGTAAGTTGTACACTTAATATAGAGGTAGGAAAGGAAAGGAAAAAACTGACTCGAGTAAATAATACAAAGGTCTTTGAAATAACAGAGGAGGAGAAAAATCAGTATGTATTGGAACTTAAGAACAAGTTTGAGCTTCTGCAGACTGCTCAGGACCAAGATATCGACGAGAAATATTACAACTTTCTGAAAGTGATAAAGCCCAAGAAACCTATAATTTGATAATTTATTTATCCCTATTTTGTGTTACAATTGTTGGGAGATAACAGCAAGAAGGGAGGGAGAACACATAAGCCAGAGGCTTTTTAGGGGGTGTTCCCTTTGAAAAAGATAACAATAAAAACAGATACATCATGAATCGGACATGTTTCTACATTCCATTACCGAGACTACGTAAACCAACCACACATGTCGCGTGGTTAACAACAGTACATACTTATAATTACATTGTGAGTACTTTTACAATAGCAAGTATGAAAGAAAAATTATGAAATAATTGCATAGAATGTTACAATTTATGACAGCTATTCCTTCAACTTGTTTACACAATTTCCAAACTGGTATGCATTGTGGAAAGTTCAGGAGTTGAGTGGAAGGTGATTTAGATCAGACCCCCCTGGTGATGTGTTCAGTCAGGAGCTTCTTGAACTTGTTTAGTGAAATGGCATTTTTGATGTTTTCAGGAAGATTATTCCAGGTTTTTGCGCCTCTGTATTTTATATTTTTCTGGCCTGTGGCTTTTCTGAAAAGCGGAACCTTCAGGTTCGCTTCATTTCTTAAATTATATCTTATTCCTTCTTCTTCTATTGTTATAAAAAAGGATCTGAAGAGAGGAGGAAAGTTTGGTGTTTTCAAAGCATTGTAGACAAAGACCGCTTCAGCTTTTTTATCAGTTGGTAGATGCTTAAGAGTCTCGCTTCCTTATATCTCGAAGTCACCGATGCATTCCAGGGAAGGCCCAAAATTGAACGAACACATCGATTGACAATTGAATTGATTCTCGTAAGGTTATATTGACTGGTCGTACCCCATGAGATGATTCCATATGTGAAGTGAGGCTGTATTAAGGAAAGGAATACTAGTCTGAGAAGGGAAGGAGGTACCCAGGCAGAGGCTCGGGCGAGTATTCCTGCTAGTGACGAAGTTTTCTTTCGTAAGGTGATCATTTGTTTATCCCAACTCAGCTTGTCATCTAGCCAGATTCCTAGAAACTTGGTATCATTCACCCTTTCCAGTTGTTTTCCTTTGTATGTTATTTCGAAATCAATATTCAATGGTTTATTTTTCGTCCTAAACACCATATATTTGGATTTTTCTGGGTTTAGTATCAGCTGATTCTTTTGAAGCCAACTATGCATTTCAGAGAGCAGGGCAGAGATCTTGCATTGAAGTTGGTTAGGGTCTTTATCAGTGATTAGAATGGAAATGTCATCGGCATACGCTACTAGGTGGGAAGATGGAAGATGAGAGAGAAATTCATTAATGTAAAGAACAAATAGGATCGGTCCGAGAAGTGAGCCTTTAGGTACTCCCCTAGAGAAATAAGAAATGTCTGAAAAAGACTGGTTTGTTTTAACGACAAATGGCCTATCACTAAGGTAGTCTTCAAGGAGAAGGTTAATTTTTCCTCTCAAGCCAAGATTGTTGAGCTTGTTGAGTAGGATATTATGATTTATGCAGTCAAAAGCTTTTGATAGGTCTAGAAACAGTGCTATTGCATAGTGACCCTTTTCAAGACAGTCCGTGATCCTGGAGCAGAAGTCAACAATTGCCAGGTCAGTGGATCTTTTTGAACGATAAGCGTACTGTTGTTGATGGATAAGCTGATTGACTTCCAGGAAGCTCATGAGTCTGCCGTTAAGAATTTTTTCGAATAATTTTGCAAAAACTGAGAGTAGAGCTATTGGACGAAAATTGTTGATAGAGTTACAACTTTTCCCCTTAGGAACAGGAACAATGACCGCTTTTTTGAATTGAGACGGGAATTTACCAGATTGAACGGAAAGATTGTAAATATACTTCAGTGGTGTTAGAATTGAGTTAAGGACCTTTTTCAGCAGAGCAGGAGATATTTCATCAAAGCCAGGGGCTCCCTTTTCTTTTAATTGATGTCCTGCTTCTAAAATCTCTTGATCTGAGAGTGGAGCGAGGAAAAAAGAGCTCCTCATTGAGTGCTTGACAGATTCTTTCGTTGCATTATCTCTAGAGTCAACTTCGTCTTTAAAAAGGTTATTCACGCTTGAGATAAAGTGATTACGGAATGCTGCGGCTTTTTCCTGGTCATCCGAAATGAGTACCTCGTTCTCAACTACATCTCCAACGTAGCTCTGTGGTTTCGTTTTTCTTCCAGGTAGTAGCTTGTCCAAGACTGCCCACTTTTCCTTGCTTGTAATGACGCCTTTAAGTTGGGAACTATAATATTTCCTTTTCTCCGACCTAATACTGTCGGTGACTTTGTTTCTGTACGTTGTGTATTTGTTTTTATCCTCCTCCTTTCCTGTTTCTCTAGCAATTCTTGCAAGTTTGTCCCTTTTCTTTAGCATGTTACAAATTTTGTTTGACATAAATGGGCATAATTTCCATCTTGGCCTAGTGGACTTTTTATTCCCTGGGATCCTAATGTATGACGCGCATTTTTCGTAACTATTTAGGATATGCTCAAAGAAGAAGTTCGTCGCAATTTCAGGATCATCTGTAGCAGCCATTCCATCCCACGAAGACTGCTGGAGATCATAACAGAGCTGATTGAGAGAGCCTGGAGTCACAGATCTATGAGTGTGCATGATCTCTTCCACAATTTCTTCATTTTCAATTACCATTAAGATGGGACGATGATCAGAAATGGTTGCATCCAGTACTGCATAGGTTAGTGAGCATTCCCCAATTGCGAAGTCAAGAAGGGAATTGTGGGACTCTCCCATTCTAGTCGGGATAATTCCGTCAGTCAGAAGAGAAAAACCATTGGAAGAAATGACATCTAGGAGGTCTTGCACTTGAGAGGAAGAGCTTTGAAGTATGTTAATATTAAAGTCTCCCATCAGCAGAAGACTAAGGGATTTGCTTGTGAAGTGAGATAGAATATTGTCAAGAGTTACAAGGAAACTGTTGACTGAAGCTGAGGGAGGTCGGTATAGACACCCAATCACCAGAGAAGCAATGCGGATAAAAGTGATTTCAAAAGCTTGATCAGGCAGATTTGTGATAGGAAAGGCAGAGCATCGCAGATGATTGTGAACGTAAATAGCAACTCCACCCCCTTTAGAATCACATCTGCAACTGTGAAAGAGAGCATAGTCTTGAAATCGGACTGAAACTTCAGGGGAGAACCAGGTCTCAGTAAAAACCATCAGGTCTGGATGGAGATTCCATGATGTCAGTTGCGCGAGGATTTCATCATTATGTTTTACAAGACTGCGTGCGTTCATATAGAATACAGTAATTGCATCTTTTGATGCTGTAGTAAGGCATAAGTTATTTGGTTTAATTGTTGGCAAGTGACATGGCAGAAAGGTATTTTCACAAGAGTTAGAGTCATTGAAATTCTGGTAGGATGAAGAGATAGATGAATCGTTTATAGAAGTTCTTCCCAGTTGAGATTCCAGAATATCTGAAAAATGCTCGATATGTCATTCACGTTGACTAGTTTCGATTGCTAAGTCACTGGCTGATGACCCAGTACGAGGAACAGGGGGGCGTCCATAGAAAGGCCGAATAATGGCTCCCTCAGGGGTTCGAGTCGCGAGACGAAAATACTCTTGGTTGAACTTTTAGTTCTTGGGACTGCTCTGATTGAAGAGTTGGTAGCTGTTCCCACAACAGCAGGGGTGTGTCGATGTCTTCCTGCCTGATTATAGGCAGATTGATTCCGTTGTCCTCTGATGTTATCTGCCTGCCTCCTGGAGAAAATGACATCTTCTAGGAGTGGATTGACAGATCTATTGCCATATTTACACGCTTTCTGAGATTGACTAGTAACTGGGCCATATACTGGAGTATGTGGAAGTTCCTTTACAATAGATGCATAAGTGGCTTCTGCTTTAGAAGTCGGTTGAAATGTGGGATTTGCCATAGATTTCGCCAAGTTTCTTGTAGGACTGGAGTTTTGAATAAGTCTACTGGAGTTTATATAAGATTTGTTAAATCCAAAATTTTTTGTAGTAAGATATAATTTATTTCGCGAATTTGGGCGTTTTCTGACCTGATTTTTTTAGTTTCGTCAAGAAGAGAAGCCATCATGGATTTTTGAGTGTCCAGGATTTGAAAATCATTTTCGTGGTCATCTCATTTATAGGGAAACAGAAATCCAAAGAAGAAAAAATTAGTCAAGAAACACTTGTCATGATGAACCAAAGACGACAAATGAAGAGCAAGAAAAACACTGACAGGGAGAAAATTGAGTATACTGAGTTATGCAAAGCCATTAGAAAGAGACTCAGAGAGGGCATAAGAAGATTTAACACAAGAAAAGTAGAACAAGCATTAACGGAAAACAAAGGATTTAAATCAGCAGCCATGAGCAGTAATACAGAAAGACAAATGATACTGAAACTGAAGAATAGCGATGGTGTACTTATAAACAGCAAAGAAGACATAATTCAAATAGCAGAAGACTACTATAGAGAATTATACAAGGAGCGAGGGAATGATGCCAGCAGTGCGGAAGATGGATTGCAAATTAGAAACACATACGACATATCCGATATTCTTCCTGATGAGGCAGAACATGCATTGAAGAAAATGAAGAATCAGAAACCCCGGGGGAAGATGAAGTTACTGTAGAGTTGTTAAAATGGGAAGGAAGACACATAACACAAAAACTGGCAAGGCTTTTCACAAAGTGCATTAGAAAAGGTGTGATGCCTAAGCATTGGAATAATGCAATGATAGTTTTGCTGCATAAGAAAGGAGATAAATCAGAAATTGGAAATTATAGACCAATTAGCTTGTTATCCCACATCTACAAGTTGTTCACAAGGGTCATTACTAACAGATTAGAAAGAATACTTGATGAGAATCAACCGAAAGAGCAAGCTAGCTGTACGACAGTATTCTCAACAATGGATCACTTTCACGCAATATCACAGCTAATGGACAAAGCAAATGAATATAAAACACCATTATGCCTGGCATTTGTGGATTATGAAAAGGCATTTGACTCCATACAGCATAGGGCAATGTTTCGGGCACTGGAAAGACAAGGCATGGATACCACATATATTATGATTTTTAAGAAAATATATGAGAATGCTACCCCTTTATTAGTCTAGACAACGCCAGTAGGAAATTTAAAATCGAGAAAGGAGTTCGACAAGGAGACAATATCTTCGAAGCTGTTTACTGTTGCCCTTGAAGAAGCTTTCAAAAGATTAGACTGGTCGCAGAAAGGAGTCAATGTGAACTGAGAGTACCTAAACCATTTACAATTTACAGATGGCATTGTGGTCATAAGCCACGATCCAGAAGAATTATAGGAAAATCTTAATCAGTTATGCACAGTTAGTAAGGATTTTGGACTAAAGATGAATATGGCTAAACAAAAGTAATGATTAACAAGTATGCCACAGAAAGGGACATAATGATTCAAGTAGCACTAATTGAAAAGGTGGAGTCATATACTTATCTGGGACAAGTTATTAGCTGTAATAATGATAAATGGCTGGAAGTCAAGAGAAGAATAAATTTTGGATGGATAGCATTCAGGAAATATAGTCACATACTGAAGAGCAATATCCCAGTTTGTCTGAAACGTTAAATAATGAATCAATGTATACTCCCCACCATGACTTATGGAAGTGAAACTTCGGCACTCACCAAAAGAATGGAAGAGAAGCTGAGAACTGCACAGCGAAGAATGGATCGAATTATATTGGGAATCAAATTGTTAGATAAGAAGAGAAACACATGGATTAGGCAGCAAACTCATTCAGCAAACAGAATGGTACCCAAGAGGAGCTAGAAGAAAACCTGGAAGACAAAGGCGGAGATGGATAGATGAAATTCATGAGTTTGTGGGTAGTAAATGGATGGCCAGTGCTCCAAACAGTAGGAACTGGAAAATTGCTGGAGAGGCCTTCATCCTGCAGTGAATTGAAAGTGGCTGATGATGATGACTTGAATTTGAGGAAAGCTTTTGATACTGTTGCATATGGAAGACTACCGTACAAATTGGAGCAGAACGGTATTAAGTGCAGGTTGCTACAACTCATAAAAGAATGGTTGAGTGGGAGAAGACAGACACTGGTAATCAATGGAGACTGCTCTTTGTGGACTAACGTTATCACTGGAGTTTTCCCAAGGTTCGGTGTGGAGCCCATTGTTGTTTTGTATATTCATCAATGATACTGATGAACATATATCGTGCTTAACATCGAAGTTTGCAGACGATAGAAAGGTTGGCAGGGTTGTTAATGACAGTAATGACAATATGCTACTGCAACACAATCTAGAAAAGTTGGGCAGATGAGCTACGAAGTGGTAAATGAAGTTTAACATTGACAAATGCAAAGTACTGCATATGGGTTGCAGTAGCACCAGAGTAACATACCAACTGTGCGGTACTACACTCCGGGTAGTGGAGAATGAAAAAGACCTGGGGGTAATTGTGCAGTCAGATATGAGGTTTTCAGAGCAGTGCAGACAGGCTGCAAGAATAGCTCATGGGGTCTTCTCAAGGATATATAGGAATTTTGCTAGCAGGATAAGGGAGGTGATTATCTCCTTGTACAAGGCAGTGGTCTCCAAAGTTGGGTTCGCGCACCCCTAGGAGTGCAAGAGATAATCCGCAATAAATCAATATTTATTAATTATGGAAACTATTTTTTTTGAAATGTAATGGTTCTTGAGAACCATCACGTAATGTAGTGTAATGAAATGTAATGGTCCTTTGGTCCTTAAGGTTGTCACAGACAATCTCTCACATATGCCAGACAAGCTGTACTTGTTACGTGGGAGTCTAAAACGATGATGGAACTGATATTCGGGTGACTCTCAAGTAAAGTGGACCCAATTTCGGCGAAGTCTGCACGGTATGTGACAGCAAAATCCTCTGCTTGCACCTTCACGATGGTGGAACTGTTAGTAATCCTAGGTATAACCTCCATACACAAGTTTTTTTTTTTTTTTTTTTGGTAGTTGTTGGCGCATCGGCTTCTATGGCCATAGTGCACCTCCCAAGGTTTTTGCAGTACTTTTATCCAAGCCCGAGACGGGATTGGAACCCGAGACCTTTGGGTTGCCAGGCAGGCACTTTACCCACCTGGCTAGCCCGGTCGGCCCATACACAAGTACATGGTGGGGACCACCCAGATGTGAACCAAGGTAAACAGTGGTCAAGGTAAGGCGCCACACCACATGGAGGAATGCCGCCCCTTTTGTTACCAGGCAGTAATAAGTGGTAGATCAACTGGTGCTATACAACCACTTTGCTTAGTGGAGGCTTGAAGTGGTGGAACCCATGTTTACTCTCTAGAGCTAAGTTCCGGTCAATCCTTCCCTACCTCTTCCATCATTCAGTATGATTGATGACTTTTGAGGTTATGATGAACATGGCGAGATCCAATATTCCTTACATTTAGATGGTACAGCTCTAAAACGGTGTTCGCAGGCCAGCCGGCCGATATTTAGTACACCGTACCGAACCTATTGGTAACTCTCTAGGATGCTTCCAGGTCAGTTAGTGTATAATCTTGCTACCTTTACTCTACCAGATGGTGACTGGAGAGAGACTGAGTAGTGTGTATGCAGTGGGCATTGTCGAGGCAGCGTTATCTCAAGGAACTGGGTATATTCGTACCACGTGTACGCTAGATCCAAAAATTTCATTACTTTGTACAACCTGTCCCATTCACTTTTTCTTACTATTGAATACACCACGAATTGTCAAACTAATAGAGTAAGCTTAACTGCGAAAAGATTTAAACCTCCCAAACACTTCCTAATTCATTTTACAAATATATGTGGTATGAATTCTAATCTCAATGATGTCCATTTCCACTTCCAGTCTGCCAAACCCCAAGTACTTTTTCTAACAGATTCTCAGTTATCAGTTGATTCCACTACTGCTCATCTCACAGTTGCCCAAATTATTCCCTGTGTGATTCCTTTCACCTCAAAGGTGGTACTTGTGCATATGTCCATTCCGATATTCCCTGTCTGAGACTTGGCAATTTGGAATCTCCTCTTTTCGATCTTCTCCGGCTTAAAATCTCTCTACCTCATTATGTCAAATTCATCTGTTGTCTCTACCGTTCTCCCAACTCCACTAATCGTTTCGAGCTTTTTGACTTCCTCTTTTTGCAACTAGACTTTCTCCAGTCCAACTTTCCTAACAGTGAGATGATTTTCCTTGGTGATTTTAATGTTCACAACTATAGCTGGCTTCCGTTTTCTAGTCACACTCACCCAGCTGGTCGAGATGCCGAGGCTTTTTCAATTACTAATGACCTTGCACAGATTGTTCATTTATCTACAAGAATACCAGTAACAACCCTAACCATACAGTTAACACGCTTGATCTTTTTCTCACAAACAACCCTTCTAAGTACACATCGAAGTGAGAGATCCTTTAGGCACCTCAGATCACAACTTGGTGATTGTCTCTTCTCGAATGGAGCCTGTATCTCATGGCTATTCCCAACCTCGTATTGTTTGGCATTACAGGAACGCAAAAGGGGATTACCTGTGAGATTTCTTTTCTTCTTTTCCTTGGTTGGATTACTGTTTCAAAAGTTTTGAAACAGTAATCCAACTTTTCCTCAGATCCTGTCAGTGGAATTATTCTTGTCGGAATGGAATCCTATATTCCACACTCCAATTTAAAATCTCGTCCTTTATCTAAACTTTGGTTTTCCAATAAATGTGCTAAGGCTGCTGTTCAAGAGAAGAATGTTGCATATCGTAATTGGCTTGTTCCTAAATCTTCAGTTTCATTTTCTGCCCACACCAAAGCTTGCAACAATTCTAAAGCAGTTATTAATCGGTACAAACTAGAGTTTGAACAGGCTAAGAGTAGAAAACTTGCTTCTTGCCTAAAGTTAGCCAAGCATTCTGGTCTCTTGCCAAAGCTATTGGCCACAACTTTTGCCCATCTCTGCTCCCACCTCTGATCAAACCAGATAAAGCTGACTCGCTACCATCCAATTTTTTCTCCAACTCGTGTATTAATGATCTTCGTAAAACATCTCCAACCATTCCCAACACGTTCCATTCAATGGCTCCTGTGGTCTTCCATCAAAAGGATTTTGACGAATCTTGATGCTGAGAAAGCTCCTGGTCCCGATGGTATTTCTCCACGTGTTCTCAAAACCTGTTCTCCTGAACTTATTCCTGTTCTTTGCCGCCATTTTTCACTTTCTTATTCCAAAGGTGTTTTTTCTTCTGCTTGGAAATTTGCTCATATCCAGCCAGTTCCTTAAAAGGGTAACAAATCCCTGCTATCCAATTATCGTCCCATTCCAATTACTTCTACTCTTTCTAAAGTAATGGAGAACATAGTGACATAGTGTTTTTTGACAAGCGGCACCGGTGCTTTCGCACAACTCCGCATTTGAATCTCTTGTGAAGTAAGACAGTACAGTACTGTCAAGGCCAGATAGCATATGTTAGTGTATGTTCATGTTTGCTTAGTGCAGGTTATGTTGTTCATCTGGCCGCTTAGCCTAGGGTCTGTGGAACACCATAGACTGCTAGTTACCATCACTGGCACTGGGAGTCGGATCAGGTATGTGGGAAGAGAACTCTGGCTGGCCGACCCTGGGGTTCGCCTGAGATTCCCAGGGAGAGCAAAAAAAAAAAAATAGAATAAAATAAAATAAATTTAAAAATAATAATAATAAAAAATAAATAATAAATAAATAAATAAATAAAAAAAATAAATATTAAAAAAATTAAAATAATAAATAAATAAATAAATAAATAATAATAAAAAATAATAAATAAATAAATAAATAAATAATAATAAAAAATAATAAATAAATAAAAAATAATAATAAAAAAAATAATAAAATAAAAAATATAATAAAATAAAAATAAAAATAAAAAAATTTTTTTTTTTTTTTTGAAATAGGAGAAGGGGTGAGAGATTGAGGTGAAGAAAGAAGGTAAGCAGAAGAAAGAGGGCGAGGTAGGGGACAGCCCACCCTACCTCAGGAAGAAGAGAAAAGATTGTGAGGTCAAGTGACCCACAAAGTCAGATTGCCTAATAGCATGATCCTGCATTTGATGTCAAATGCCAGTCCCACTCCCAGAGGAGTATTTATATGAGTTCCTACACAAGTAGGAAAATCAGATATTGTCCTACAACTTGAAGAGAAGAGGTGCCGGTAAGTGGGTGGGTCCCACATTGGGCAAGGGGCCCAGTGTCAGCAATTTAATCTTCTTCATCCAAGGGTGACTTGTAGGCAATGAGCAGTGTCCCACACTGGGTAGAGGACTTGGATAATCTTCTCTTAGGGGATGAGAGGAGGCACATGGATTCATGAAGCTCGAGGGTTGCTTAGAGTTCTTGTGTCTATTGTAGAAAAGTCCTTTTTGGGTTCGTGGGTTTGTCAGATAGTTTCCTTTGTGAACGTCAAGAGATTCCTGTTAGGTCAGGATAAAGATCAATATCCTGTTTGTGTTTTCTTTGATTCCATTCAGGATATGTTCTGTGAATTGAGTTTTGGGTTCATTATAAGATGGGGGTGCGTTGAACAGTTTGCTGTAGGTGAATTTGGCGCATTTCAAATACAGTCTGGGCAATCATAAAGAGGGCAATTATACATGAGGTGAATCCAGTCTTCATTGTCACCGCATGTGCAGAGAGGAGAATCGGTGAGACCCAGGGCATGCAGCTTGGCCCGAAACGATCCATGACCAGTGAGGAAGAACGAGACGTGAAGGCCTGGTGAGTACCACGGAGGAGGTTTTGGTGCAGTTATCATAACTTGTGAAAGAAATCTTTTAGTTGTTTCACCTTTGGTTGTTTGCTCCCAAGATCTTTGCCAATGCTGGAAGAGCTTAGAGTAAATCTGTTTCATCTCGTTTTTTGGATCATTAGCTAGATCGAGTGTTATATCCAGAATGGTGGTGGGAATTCCTCTCTTTATGCGGTATGCAAGGCCGCGACGAATAACCTCCAGGTCCAGAGGAAGAGTACCTGCTAAGACCTGCAGGGCAGGATTACTGACTGTGCGGCAAGCTCTAGTCACAGTGAGTAGGATATTGCGTTGAATTGTATGTAGCTTTGCTTTATTATGGGCAATGATGGCACGAGGGAACCATATGGCTGCACCATAGCACACAGCTGGTAAGAAGATGGTTTTGTAAAGTAGAATGAGAGTCCTCCTCTTCAAACCCGTCTGCTCTGCTAATTCTTACGATCATGGCAGTATAACGACGTATTTTGTTGGAGAGGTAATTAAGATGAGGTAAGAATGTTAATCGGGAGTCGAAGGTTACTCCTAGATATTTTAGTTCTGTTTTGAGTTGCAATGTCTGCCCAGAGATTTTAATTTGGGGCGGTCTTCTTATGTCCAAGGATCCTTTGAGGAGGATAGTCTTCGTTTTTTCCCCAGAGATGACTAACTTGTGGTTGTTTGCCCAATTTTGGAGGTTCGTTAAGGCAGGGGAGGCAATTTGTTCAAGCTGAGTTCTAGAATCAGCTTTGATAAGGAGGATGAGGCCATCTGCATAGGCCATGCAGTCCACAGGACCTAGATCCATAAGAAGGAATTCATCTAGTAACAAGTTCCAGAAGTAGGGCCCAAGAACTGAGCCCTGTGGACACCCTCTAATAACTGGTCGGGAGGTTTTTTGAAAATTTGTTTGAACAGTTACTGAGACGGTTGAAGAGGTAGTTCTGGAGACAGCGGTAGAGGTTGAGTGGAATATTGAGTTGACGTAATCTCCTGACAATGCTGGGCCACCAGATGGAATCGAAGGCACCAGCAAAGTCAATGGAGATAGCCAGTAGATATTTTTCTGTGGTTGAGTTTGCTGTGTTGAGGAGATTGTTCATAGCGTCTTCAGTGGAGCATCCTGGCTTAAAGCCATACTGCTTTGGAGAGTCTAAGTTGGCTGTCTGGTAGTAGGTGGATAATCTGTATTGAAGCAGCCGCTCCATTACCTTTCCCAAGACCGGGAGAAGAGCAATGGGGCGGTAAGATTTGGGTAAAGTAGGATCTTTATCTGGACCTTTTAGGATGAGTCGAAGCACTGCCTGTTTCCAAGAATCAGGGAAAATTCCTTTCGCAAGGCATTTGTTGAACAATGCTAATAGGTGGTTTGGGAGATGTGTTGCTGCTTTCTTGATGACCTCAGCCTCAATATTATCATGACCAGGGCATTTATTTATTTTTGTTCTGTCTAGTGCTTTGTTCATTTCCTCAGAGGTGAAAGGAGGTTCTATTTTATCGTTGGAGAAGGCCTGGTTGTCTTGTTTAATTTGCTTTTGTTCATCATTGAGGGGACTCTCGTCAGTCTGAAGTAGGGCATTCAGAATATTATTCATGGATTCAGCCCATGTGTGTGTGTTGGATTGCCATCAGGAGTCAGGGTTGCATTTAACATCTCTCCCCTGGGCAGCTTGTTCATAACAATGCGATAAACGACCCCCCAAGGATCTGCGTTTCCAGTAGTTGTCACAAGGTTCTGCCAAGACACTTTCTTTTTCTCCCGAATAAGGCTTGTGTAGTCGTTGCGATATCTTCTATATGCTTCCCGTAGAGCCTGGACCTCAGCAGGAGGCCAGGAGTGCCTCGCTCTCTGGAAGGCTTTTCGGGCAGTGTGGACTTGGCGCCTTAGGTTTTCTAGTTCCCTGCACCACCAAGGGACTGCTTTTAGGTGTTTCTGACGTTTTTTCATAGTTCTCTCACATGCTTGTTGGATTGTACTTGTTAGGAGGGAGAGGTGCTCCTGTGGATCAAGATGGTTTAGTTGGGATGTATCCATTTGTAGCTTTGATTTTATATTGTCCTTGAAGGCATTCCAATCAGCTGTTCTGGTGGAGTATCTGATGATATCGTGGTATATGAGAGGAGTACTATCAAGTTGTCTCGATAGATGGAAGGAGATGGCCCTGTGGTCTGAGGTGGTCCAGGCCTCATGAACCATCCATGATGAGAACTTTTGTGCTATGGACCGTGTGGCAAGGGTAACATCAATGTTGCTTTCCCACAGGGTATTGCTGGTAGAAAGGTGATGTGGTTTGTTAAGGACCTCAAATGGAGAAGATGAAAGGAAATCTTCTAATCGCTGTCCATTCTGGGAAACCACATGACCATCCACCCGGCTATGCCACAAGTGAGATTTACAATTGGCATCCATCGTTACTAGGATTTTGCTGGAAGGTAAGAGAGTTATGACTGACTGGAGATATTCAATATATGGTGCGATATCAGTTCGTGGTCGGCAGTACAATGAGACTACGTGCAGAGAGCCCTGTTGGCAGATAATGTGTGCACAAACACCAAAGGGGGTGCATAAGGAGTCGATCTTTGTGACTGTAATTGTAGTATTCCTAATAATGATGGCTGCCCATGGAGTATCTGTAGTTGTCTCAATGATCCTATATGCGCGAGGGTAGTCCTGTACCCCTCCCTTGTAGGTGTAGGGCTCTTGAGCGCAGAGGATATCAATTTCTTCTTCATCCATTTTCATTCTAATTTGTTCGACCACATTTCTGGCTCTTTGGGCATTCAGTTGGAGAATTTCGAGGACGTTGGTGGAATGGCGATTATCGTGTACAGCCATAGTCGGTTTTGTTCTGGATGGTTCTCAATACCCTTAAATAGATTGGACATTTGACATCCCGGAGGGAGTGATTTGGATCCGTTTTTGCTGCTTTGCAGTTGGCGCAGTTAGGGGCTCGATTTCTGTTTGGACAGTTGTTGTAGGTGTGTCCGCGTTCAGCACAGTGGCCACAGGTGAAGTCTTGTCGGGCACAGACATGGGATGTGTGTCCAAATCGGAGACATTTAAAGCACTTGATGGTAGGTATGTGCTCCTTGAACCGGCAAGAGCTCCAGCCGATAAATATTCGTTGTTGTTGGGATAATATTTTCCATATCTTCGGGGAGAGTTCGACTACCCAGTTGCAACAAGTACCCGATCTGGATTTGGTGGAGTACTTGACTTTAAGTTCACTTTGAATTTCATGTCTAGTGATATGATCAGCAAGGTTACTGTCATATATTTCCTCAAGGAGGTCATCTTTGGAAATTCCTTTTTCGACATCAAAGATTACAATAGATGGGCCTTTTGGTTTGGGTATCTCAGCGCTAAGACCAAGTTCATTTATCTGGGGGATTTGGATAATGTTTTCTGCATCTTTTTTGGAAGCAGTCTCAATGATGATCCCAGAATTACGGATTTTTCTGAGGCTTTTAATTTTTATGGTTTTCATTTGAGGTTTCAAGTTGGTAGTAACAATGTCCTTGACAGCCTAGCTTGAAGTAAAGCAACCTTCTCGGGTCGCACGAAGGATGACTAGGTTTTGTTCTCTATTCTGTCTAGTATTGGGAGGAGCAAATAGCTTATCTGCCATTGGTTGGATCCTCAGCGCATCTGAATAGGACCGGGGGCGCTGTGGCATTTCACTTGGCTCCCGGTTCTTGGTCTGGTGATAATCATTAACCGTGATATTCGGTGCACTGTCCATAAGGTGGCAGCCAAAACTGGCTGGTGGTAAGGCAGTGTGATTGGGAGGATGGGCATTAATTTTTGGTCGCTGTACCATAGCAGCATAGGTTGATTCTGAGATAGGTGTAGGGAGAAGTGCTGGTCGTGTCTGGCGGTTTGATTGTGCTGTCAGATCTGGGAGCATAGAGTTCTGAGTGCTATGGCTGGTCTGAGCTGGACTGCTGAGGGCCTTTGTCAAAGTATAATTTGTTTCCCTCTGTTGTTCATTGATTGCTCTTAATTGTTCATTCTGTAGTATTAAGTCATGTAACATTTTCTCGAGGGTACCCCAGCAGCCTATAACTTTTTGGGCAGCTGGCTTGGTTACTCTGCTTCCTTCAAAGCGAAGGCAGCATTCCATCATGGACCTGAGGATCATAATTTTCTCCAAGTGACAGCAATCCTTATCTAGTGAGGACTGCATGGAGTTCAGTTCTTCTTCTAGGTTCTCCCAGAGAGCAGCTGAAGGAGAACAGGTTTTAGTGGATTTCTTTTTTTTTTTGGGGGGTTTTAGCCGTTTTCGTTCAGCTGGAGGGGTGGAGTTGTTCATATTGGTGTCCACACTCGCCACCTCCTCATCAACAATAATATTACTATTATTTGGGTCCCGTTGCGAGGAAACATCAGTGCCTAACTTAGCTGGTTTGTTGTTGAGCCGTTTAATCAGAGCTGAGTTTCGGCAGGTGTTTTCAAGTAATTCCTCGTTGCTTGAGGTGTGCCGTTCTCTGCATGAAGGGCGCAATAGCACAACTACGGGAGTATTGTTTCCCGTTTGAGATTCAATTTTTGACATATTATTTAATTTAATTTAATTTTTTATTATTACTATTTTTTTTATTATCATTTATTTATTATTATCACCTATTATTATTTATCCATTTATTATTATTATTTATTATTTTTTTTTTTTTTGAAGTTGTTCAAAACAGCTAGAATTTATAGCCAATTAGCAGGATGCTTCTTAATGCCAACTCGAAAAACGTAGGTTCGCTAAGTGAAACAATATGGTGGCGAACAAAGGAGACTGATGATTATTATTATTATTATTAGCTATATGGTGCAAGGAAGCCTGTGGCTTATGCTGCACCAGCCAAAAAAATATTCCCGAGTTACCCAGAGAGAGAGAGAGAGAGAGAGAGAGAGAGAGAGAGAGAGAGAGAGAGAGAGAGAGAGAGAGAGAGAGAGAGACATAAGTAGAAGGAAATCACCAAGAAAGAGAAGAATGATGATATCCAGCTCAGGACCCTGGGTGTGCCAAGCCCATACTCACCAGATGTGAGCCCCTGGGTTATACACATGGTAAAAGGTAAAATAAACTGCTAGGATCTAAAATAAAGACGTTGTATGTGAGGTGACCAGTTTAAAAGTTTCCTGGGAGAACTCCGTTCCCAGTCAGTTTCACAGTTTACAGGTTTCACTGCCTCAGTGACACTATCGCTACGGCGACCACGTGGGTTTCCATAGGGAAGATACGGCGATATATTTCACTTGCTTGTAAAATGGCCTTCCCACATCAAATAAAAGATAAAATTTTACCTGCATGTAGAGAAAGCGATGCTGCATCCACTGAAATGGTCGTCACAGTCCAGGGAATTGATAATCCAAAGTAGAATCCATATTTTATGGGAACACTCTAAACATCGTTGCAACACAGGGAATGAACAGTAGGAGAAATCAATTAACCGACAACTGTTAAACTACCTAGAAACCTTCCGTCTGATCAATGATCACCAGTATGGATTCTATCAGTGTCGATCCGCTGGTGATATTCTATCATATGTTACCCATTTATGCACTAATTCAATGGAAAATTTCAGTGACACACAAGCAGTTGCTCTTGATATCTCAAAGGCTTTCATTCGTATTTGGCATAAAGGTCTTCTAAACAAGCCTCCGCCTTATGGTTCGCCAACTGTTTTTTGTAGTTGGTTATCCAGTTTTCTCTCTGATCGCTCACTGAGGGTGATGGTAGATGGCTCTCTGTCTTCTAACTTCTCCACTAATGCCGGTGTCCCCCAAGGTTCAGTTCTTTCCCCCACTCTTTTCCTCTTGTACATTAATGACCTTCTTCCATTAACTGGAAATCCTATCCATAGTTTTGCCGATGATAGTACATTGCACTCCACTTTCCATTTTGAGAAACCTTGCCCTGCTCAATCAGCTTCAACTGCTTGAAAATCTGCTACCAATTCCTTAAATGCCGATCTCCGGGTAATTCTCCAGTGGGGCAAAAACAACTTAGTTGATTTCAAACACAAAAACAACTTAGTTGATTTCTTAGTTGATCCTTCTAAAATTCAGTCTTGTCATATATCTCAGAAAAAGGATTCTTCTGCTCCTATGCTTATTTTTGGTGACACTCCGTTTCTCGGAAAAATGATATATCTCTTTTGGGGATTACCCTGACCTCTAATCTCTCTTGGCACAAGCACATTATAAATGTTGCTTCTTCTGCATCTAAAAAACTTGGTTTTCTCTTTCGCTCTCGGCATTCCTTTTCTTCCAAACAGCTGTTCACTCTGTACAAATCGCAAATCTACCATGCCATGGAATATTGTTCCCACATCTGGGGTGATGCCCCCAAAATCTCTCTCAGGCTTCTTGATTCCGTTCAGAAGAGGGCAGTTAGGTTAATTAATGATTTTTGGGCAGCTGGCTTGGTTACTCTGCTTCCTTCAAAGCGAAGGCAGCATTTCATCATGGACCTGAGGATCATAATTTTCTCCAAGTGAGAGCAATCCTTATCTAGTGAGGACTGCATGGAGTTCAGTTCTTCTTCTAGGTTCTCCCAGAGAGCAGCTGAAGGAGAACAGGTTTTAGTGGATTTCTTGACTTTTTTTTGGGGTTTTAGCCGTTCTCTCCGTCCGCTGTCTCTTAGACGTACTGTTTCTGTTGCATGTCTTTTCTACAGATACTTCTACGGGCACTGTTCTTCTGAATTGGCTTCTATACTTCCCGCTCTCGCTCTCTCTCTCTCTCTCTCTGTTTCAAAACAGTCCAAACACGTGCCGCCACCAGCCAACATCCATTACTGTCCAACTTCAAACTCGCAGAACCAACTTTTCATCTTCCTCGGTTATTCATTCAACTGCCGTTTTCTGGAACAACTACGTTTTTTCCTGAAAATTACAGTCTACAGAAGTTCAAGTCCAATGTCAACAAATATCTTCTTTCGTCTTCTCTACCTCCAACCCAAGCATGGCACTGAGTACAATAGGGTCTAATACCTCTCGTGTTTGGGGGTTACATAAAAAAAAAAAAAAAAAAAATATATATAAAATTATAAATGTTTTCTTAATACTTCAATAAATGGCTTTGTTTGATCATGCCATCAGATTCTTCCATCCTTGTACAGAAGATACAAGGATGGAAGATACTTCTTGTATCTTCCATCCTTGTTGAACTTGAGTCTGCTGGCGAGGCTAATAGAAGCCAGACGTGTTCAAAGCGCTAAGTGGATTTTTCTTATTTATTGATTTGAAATTTTGATTTAAATTTAGTAGTATAGCATTATTTTGTGATTTTCTGATTAATCTGGTGCATTTATTCTTTACTCGGCCTTGTAATTGTATAAAGGTATCGGGTGGGACACGTATTACAAGTTGCAACTCAGCTGAACGAAAAGTTTTTTAGCCATATTTAGCCGCTTTATTGAATATTTTTTACATAAAATTATTTTCTGTAAGTACCTTATAGACCTAGTAAGGATCGCTAGTTTATTCTGAATTGAGATACCGAGATTTGAAAGTTAATTAATACTTAAGTGTCCGTAGATTTACCGTTCGTAACTTGTAGCCTTTGACATAGCTAGCGTTAGTATAGTATAGGTTATAATATTGTCAGTTGCTCGGTAGAATCTATTAAACTTGTTGAATTTCGTTCTCAATTAAATTGTACTTTTAACTAAATACATATAACGACTTAGCTTACAAACGTAACATAATTAATTAATTCATAACTGATACGGAAGTTATATAAAGGGAACTCGTCGATAATTAATACTTGACACTGAAAAATATATATACCGTTATAACTGTGTTGGGATACAAGTTTAGGGTTATAATTTTGAACTGAAATTGAAATTTTATTGAAATTAATAGAAATCATGACTCAGACCAGAGCAGCAAAGCAAAAGACTCAGGCTAATGGAAGTACTGTGGCTCAGAGGAGAACTGAGGTGGGGGGGGGCAGTTGCCTTCGGAATCACAGCCTTTTAAAATGCACTGCTTGCATCATGTTTGTGGACATTCAGGAACGGGACATATTGCCATGGTGGATTTTTTGTGTGTGCACGATGCAAGGAGTGTATCGAAATGAGGCAACAACTCAACGTTCTTATGGGCCTATATCAGAGCTTGAAGGACAGGGTGGATGCCCTCGAAGGAACTAAATTGAGGGGCACATCAAGCTCTCAGCTCCCCACATCAACGCCAGAGCTTGCACTTGGTCATTACGCAACACAGCGGCAACCCCCAAGGCAGAATGCGATGGTCAAACAGGAACTACTAGTTATTGGTGACTCTATTGTCGGGGAAACGGGTAACATGCTTTGTAAAAAGAATAGGTGGAACAGGACCAGGGTATGTCTGCCAGGGGCAAAGGTTGATGACGTTGTAGAGCGGATATCATCTTTTAATGGCACAAAAGGTGATATAGTTGTACACGTTGGCACTAATGATATCAAGAGGAGATCAGCAGAATCACTTAACAAGTACAGGTCACTGTTGAAAAAAAGCCGTGAAGTAGGGTTGAATTTGAAAGTGTCTGCAATTCTGCACAGACACGATACGAGGGAGTATATGATGAGCGCCTTGTCGATCAATTCGGCCCTGGAAAGATTGTGCAAGGCTCAAGGGGTAGAATTTTTTTCAGCCTGGACTGTACTTGTTAACAGGAGAGACTGCTTCTAGAGGGATGGCATACACTTAAATAGAAAGCGTGCAAGAATATTTGCTGATGTTATCGAGGCAGTGTTAGGTGGGTAGGAAAACTGCTAGCTTGGGGGGAAACAAGGACTAATAGATTAATAGTAGTCACTGGCAGAGGTGAAAGTGATCATTTGCACTGCTTCTATTGGAATGAGCAGCACACTGGAAAACAAGATGCAGGATATTTCAGAGACTGCTGGGAGTCATTGCGGTACAAGTAAACACATGGGTTGTGTTAGGGTAGCTAAGAATAGAAACAGGTGCATGTATACTTGCGTGTACACCAATGCTAGGATTTTGGTAAATAGAGTTGATGAATTTGAGGTATTGCTCAAAACATCAAAAGCAGATATTGTTGGGATATCAGAGAAGCGGTGTCACACAGATACAAGGAATGCAGAACAGGAGTTTGGGGAGTACAATGTGTACAAGAAGGACAGACAAGACAGGAAGGGATGGGGGGTTATACTATTAGTTAAGAAACACATAAAATCCAAGGAAGTGAAGTCAGTCGACATCGCTGGACAGTGCAGTGTCGAGTCAGTTTATTATTACATAAGCATTTGGAGATCAAAATTGAAAGTAGGAGTGTGTTATAGACCTAATGACTCTGATAAGTATAATAACGAACTGTACAGGGAAATAGAGTGGGCCAGTAAATCAGAGTCTTACAATGGGGGATTTTAATTTTCCAGATATTGACTGGAATTTGTGAGTTGGTCACTCACACACTAGCAAGGCCTTTGTGGATTTATTGGATGATTGTTTTCTACATCAGCATGTTCGGGAGGCAACTAGAGGTAGTAATACTCTTGATCTGATTATTAGTTGTGATTCTTCATGCATTAAGAATCTCTAGATAAAGGAACCATTAGGTGGCAGTAATCACAGTGTCCTGAAGTGGGATTTACTCAAAGAGGTAACTACTATCAGGGGTAAAGGGAAGGGTTTTTGCTTTCGAAAAGGTGACTACGGTGGTCTGAGAGAGTATTTAAATTTTGTATGGTGAGACCAACTGATGATGTTACCAACAGCAAATTCAAAATCGGAAGCATTGAAAGAATTTATCTTGGAAGCTACTAGGCTCTACCTACCAAATAAGAAATATTGTTCAAGATTTAGGCCTAAATGAATGTCAGATGAACTAATGAGACATGCGCCAGAGAAGAAAAATGCATGGGATACATATAAATTAATGGGTGACATGGAATCCTATGATAGATATAAGTTGGTTTGTAACTCACAAAGAGGGTTAGGCAGGCAAAGGGAGATTATGAGAAATCCTTGGCAAAAGATGCAAAGAAAAACAACAAAGAGTTCTTTACCTATGTAAACTGTAGCAGGAAAGGGATGAATCAGATTGGTCCACTAATGGTGGATATTGATGGTTCGACTGTTGATGATTCTGCTCAGATGGGTAACAAACTAAATGAGTATTTTGCATCTACATTCACCCATGAGGAGTTATTCAGGGAGGGGAATGCCAGAGGTGAGCTGGATGATTTCGTAATAACTGAGAGGAAAGTGGAGGAGAAATTGTTGAAGATAAACATAAAAAAGGCACCCGGGGTGGATGGGATCTATCCAGTTATATTAAAGGAGGCAGAAAAGGAAGTAAGCAAACCCTTACCCATAATTATGAGAGCTTTTTTGGATTCAAGGGAGGTACCCATGGATTGGAGATGTGCAAATGTGACCCCAATTCACAAAGAAGGATCAAAGGGCAATTACAAGTAATTACATACCCAGGAAAATTAATGGAGGCGCTAGTTAACGAAGCACTGCAGGATAATCTAGACAAGACTTCGGTTATAGCTGGGACACAGCATGGTTTTGTTAAGGGAAAGTCTTGCCTGACCAATTTGATTGGATACTATGATGTGGTCACAAAGGAACTGGATGCAGGGAATAACTTTGATGTCATATATTTGGATCTTAAAAACGCTTTTAATACTGTTGCACATGGAAGAATGCTGCACAAATTGGAGCAATGTGGCCTTTGAGGCAAATTGCTGCTATGGATAAAGGGATGGTTGAGTGGGAGAAGACAGAGTGGTAATCAATGCTCATCCTGGACTAGTGTTATTAGTGGAGTCCCTCAGGGTTCAGTATTGGGTCCATTGTTGTTTTCTGTATTCATAAATGATAGTGAAGACGGTATATGAAGCTTAATGTCGAAGTTTGCAGATGATACGAAGGTTGGCAGGATTGTTAAGGACACTAATGACAGTACGCTGCTGCAACAGGATCTAGAAAAGTCGAGCACATGGGCTTGAGAGGTGCCAAATGAAGTTTAACATTGACAAATGAAAAGTATTACATATGAGAAGCAGCAACCCCAGAGTGACGTATCAACTCTGTGGTACTACACTGACAGTGGTAGAGAACGAAAAGGACCTGGGGGTAATTGTGCCGGCAGATATGAAGTTCTCTGAGCAGTGCAGACGGTCTGCAAGAGTAGCTCATGGTGTCTTGTCAATGATATACAGGAATTTTTCTATCAGGGATAAGGAGGTGATTATCCCCTTATATAAGGCAATGGTCAGGCCACACCTTGAGTACTGTATACAGGTCTGGAGGCCTCATTTTAAGAAGGATGTAGAGCTGTTGGAACGAGTACAGAGGAGCGGAACAAGATTAGTGAATGGAACAAAGGGTTGCTCTTATGAAGAAAGGCTTAAATTTTGTAAATTACAGTGTCTGGAGACTAGACACCTGCGAGGTGATCTGATTGAGGTCTATAAAGCCGATGGAATTCTTCCTCTTGCTCAGAATAATCATTTGAGAGGGCATAATTTCAAATTGAGGAAAGACAGAGGTAGGATATATGTGCGGAAGTTTGCCTTTAGCCAGCAGGTGGTTGGTTGGTGGAACAGACTTCCATCCTTTGTTGTGGAAGTTGATAGCCTAAATAAATTTAAGTGTGAGCTGGACAGGTACTTGAAACGAACGGAGGGATGAAATGGGAGCGTGGTTCTTTTTTTTTTTTTTTTTGGCTGATGCTGCATAAGCGTGCTTTCTTGCATCATATGCCTCTACTAGCTAATGCATTGGTGTACATGCAAGTATACATGCACCTGTTCCTATTCTTAGCTACCCTAACACAGTCCATATATTTACTTCTTCCGCAATGACTCCCAGAAATCTCTGAAATCCCCTGCACATTGTTTTCCAGGCTGCTGCTCATTCCAATAGAAGCAGTGCAGGAATCACATTCACCTCTGCCAGCGGCTACTGTTAATCTATTAGTCCGTGTAATCCCCGTAGCAGTTTTCCGACGCACCTAACGCTGCCTCGAGAGCATCAGCAAATATTCTTGCACCCTTTCTATTTAAGTGTATCCCATCCCTGTAGAAACAGTCTCGTTAACAAGCACAGACCAGTCTGAGAAAAATTCAACCCCTTGAGCCTTGCACAAACTCTCCAGGGCCGAATTGATCGACAAGGCTCTCATCATATACTCTCTCCTATCGTGTCTATGCAGAATTGCAGACACTTTCAAATTCAACCCTAACTGATGGCTTTTTTTCAACATTGACTTGTACTTGTTAACTATTTCCACCAGTCTCCTACGCTTAATATAACCATTTGTACCCTTGAAAGAAATCTGCTCTACAACGTCATCAACCTTTTATCCCTTGGCAGACATACCCTGGTCCTGTTCCATCTGTCCTTTTTGCACAGTATGTTCCCCATTTCCCTGACAATAGAGTCGTCGACAACTACGAGTTCCTGTGGCAAGTAGCAGAGATAGGGATCGTTAATATTGCTAACAAAGTGCCGCTTGAGGTTTCTACAACTGATGCCACTGATCTGTTTCAAGCCCACAATGGAGAGCTCCCAAATGAAGACCACCATCTTCTTCATCTTTGCCTTCTTCCCACTTTTATATGGGGTCAGCAAAAAAAACAATCCTATCACTCCTTCTGTTAACCTCACAAACTCCATCTTTTAACACCTTATCAACTACAATACCTACTCCATTTCTTCCTCTCTCATCCACTCCCCTAAAGAACAACTTTTACCCTTCACCCACCGAGCTCTTTTGCTTTATTTCCCTTCCACCTCATCTCTTGTAGGCATAGGATCTTCACTCTTCTTCTTTGCATCAAATCCACAATCTCTCTACTCTTTCCATTCATCGTCCCAATGTTCCTATTCTAACACTTTTCATCCTTTTCTTCTCTAGCTGGACTAACTTCTTTAACCGAACCCGTCCTTTGTTCGGTAGCCCTGTCCCTTTTCTCACAGTTTCCGGGCGACGTGACTGTGCGTCGCTTATGGGTGACTGTGCATCTCTTCATTCCTAAACTAAATGAAGACCACCATGAAATGGCAAAATGTGAAGCTGAGGAAGAAGATTTATCAGCTGAAACTCCTGTTCTTTCCTTCGCTCTCAAGGTGCTTGGCAAAGCTTTTCAACACAGAAAAAAAAAAAAACTAAGATTGGAGGTGCAAGATTCAAATTTTGAGCGCACTAGAAAAGTTGCTACAGCTTTAAAAATTTTCTGCATACTATCATGAAATTTATAAAAAAAAAAAAAAAAAAAAAAAGAGAGAAGACTGTCTTGGAAACAAACGCCTCTTGAAGCATTTCTGAAGAAGACAACTCCTTGTGATTCCAACAAACCAACAATGCGGGCCAAGGCAACAGTGAGTGATGAACCATCAACGAGTGTGCATTTAGTCGATGACGATGAAGAATAAACATTCTTTAACATTTGGATGACATAAATAATTTCTTTATTATTATAATTTGCTTGACTTTAAAGCCTACATTTCATTTCTTTGGATAAATAAATCATTATTTAAGCATAAACTATTGTTTGGCTGACCTTTATTTAACATTACTATGGTAAAATTTCTTTGTTGAGAACGTAACATTATGTCTATGGGGAATAAATTCCCACTTTACAAGCATGAGTTAGTAACCAATTAACTCGTAAAGTGGGAATTACCTGTATATCTAAACTTATATCTAAAAGTACTTTGTATATCTAAAATTAAAAATATAACTACTATTATATGTTTAAGTTTAGGCTTTTTATAGTAATTAAGATATATTGTTCAAAGTTTAGATGAAAATGGTTGTCAGATGAAGTGATGCAATTAGTGGCAGAGAAGAAAATGCATGGGACAATTATAAATTATCAAGGAACACGAAACTAGTCTGCTATCAAGCCACTAAGGTTGTTAGGTAAACTATCAGGTAAGCCAAGGCAGATCACCAGAAGTCATTGGCTAATAATGCAATGAAAAGCAGCAGTGAATTCTTTGCTTTCAACAAACTCCATATTGTTAATGTAATTCTTTGCTTATGTTGACACTATAAATGGAAAGGAACACAACACAGTTTTACTACATATGAAAGTATAACTATTAAAGATGCTAATCAGCTTGTCAACAAACTGAACAAATATTTTGCATCTACATCCATGCATGAAAAACTTTTTAGGGATCAAGATACTACAAGTATACCAAGTTATAGATGGAAACTCAGTGATTTTTTGATAACTGCAAGGAAAATTGAAGATAAAAGTGAACATTGCATCTCGGATTGATTGAATCCATCTAATTATTTTAAAATAATAAGCAGAGATAAGCAAACGTACAGCGCTCATTATTAGAGCATTCTTAAGTTGAGGGGGCAGTCCCTACAAACTGAGATGTGCAAATGTCTCTCCTATTCATAAAGAAGAATCAAAGGAAGAAGTAAGTGATTACATACCTATAAGCTCTAATCCTGTTCTATAGGCAATCGTGGCACAGAACTGTTAAGGGCAGACCTTTTCTGACCAAACTGATTAGCAACTATGATGCAATTATAAAAGCCTGAGCAAAAAATAATTTTCATACACCGTTCTACATGAAAGAATGACATACAAATGGGAGCAGTGTGGCATTAGGGGAAAGAACAAAGAGGGCCTATAAACTAGGCACCTAAGAGGAGACCTGATTGAAGGGTTTAAATTAAATGTTGACAGGATGTTTACAGCATGCTCACTCATTCACGAATGATACATAAAGAAATCTAAATTTAAAAAGGATGGTAGCAGGATAGCTGTGTGAAAATTTACTTGGAACAAACTTCGATCTATAAATAAACTATTCTAGCACTTTACACACTACAATAAATAACACTTTATATGCCGCAAGAAACTTCTATCTGATACAGTGAAACTTCCCTTAACGGACAGCCATAGGGAACGAAAATGTGTCCGTTAGAGAGAAGTGTCTGCTAACAAGAAGTCTGAGGGAGAAAAAAAAAAAAAAAAAAAGAAAGAAAGAAAAATCGTTAAACGTTTAATGTAAAATTAAATTAAAATATATACAGATTTTGAACAATATTTTTGTAAATAATATACATACAATTGTGCTATGCATATTATGACTTTATCTTAAGAAAAATACATACAGTAATCACTTATTTTCTTCTGCACCTTCTTCCGGCTGATAATTTTGTTTTCAACATTTGTTTGGAGTGAAGAAACCATCGAAAGTCCTTCAGTATCTTCTTCAGCGGCGAAAAACATTTTTAAACGATTGATTTGTATGAGCGCTTCTTCTATTTTCATCGGTGGTTCGTCGTTAATATGTTCTTCGACAGAATGACCTCCTTCCATTTCTTCATCCTCATGAGGAACTTCTCGAAAAATATCGATGTTAATGTTGTTGATATCTATAGCACCATCTTCTGTAGTGAGGTTCGAGTCTATATCTTTGTAGCCAGGGTCACTTGTAGCTGAAGTAGCGTACATTATCAATAGATGCTGAAGTTCTTGTTCTTTTTGGTGCTCCACATTGCTGTTCACAACTTCAATTTTTGCGTTTGAGAAGCCAGACTTTACAAAACAGTTCACGACAGTTCCTCATGAGGAACTTCTCGAAAAATATCGATGTTAATGTTGTTGATATCTATAGCACCATCTTCTGTAGTGAGGTTCGAGTCTATATCTTTGTAGCCAGGGTCACTTGTAGCTGAAGTAGCGTACATTATCAATAGATGCTGAAGTTCTTGTTCTTTTTGGTGCTCCACATTGCTGTTCACAACTTCAATTTTTGCGTTTGAGAAGCCAGACTTTACAAAACAGTTCACGACAGTTTGTTTTCTAATTGCGTTTACTGAAGAGGAAATCCATTGAATCGCATCTAGAATGCTGATTTTCTTTGCAAGGTCACTTGCACATTTTAGATCGTTCATGTTTGCAATGAGATGTCTTAAAACACGTTTTCTGTAGTGAAGTTTAAAATTTTTTATTATCCCTTGATCCAAGGGCTGACACTCTGCAGATGTGTTTGGTGGCAGAAAAACGATTTGAATGTTGGACAATTCAATGTGCGGGTGGATTGCAGCATTATCCATGAAAAAATAATTTTTCTTTTTTGACGAATCATATTTTGCTTAAAGTGACTTATCCATTCGCTCATGATATCTCGTGTCATCCACGCTTTTTATTAGACTTCCAGTCAACATTCAAAAGATTCAACTTTATGCCCTTGAAACAACGAGGATTTTGTGGTTTTCCTATAACAAGTGGTTGTTCAAAGTCTCCCAGCATATTTGTACACAATAGTACAGTCAAGCGTTCCTTAGAAATTTTTCTGCCCTGGCACTTTTCGTTTTTTAGACTCTGTTTTTTCAGGAAGAGCTTTAAAAAACAACCCTGTTTCGTCACAGTTGTAAATATCCGTAGCTTCAAAATCACGACATAAATCTTCCAATTTGACGGTCCACTCTGTTACAACCCCAGTATCAACAAATCCACCTTCACCACTTACGGTTTTCCAAGAAATTTTATGCCGAACTTGCTAGCCATCCCACAGAAGCTTTGAACTCATTTACTCCCATAGATTTCGCAACCTCCAAAGCCTTTTCCCTAATAATAGGCCGATTAATGGGAATTTTTTTAGCACGTGCGCGACAAAACCCTTCATACGTAACATTGTCAATTTGAAGTCCACCAGTTTTAGGGAATGATTTTTGAACCTGATCATTTCCGTGTTGCCAAAATTGTTTGAGCAGTTCATTTTTTTTTCTTTAGGATGTCGCTTACTTGCGTCTTCCCGATTTTGAATTTTGCGGCGAGATTGCGAATACTATTTTTTTGCCGATCATACGCATTAATGGGTTCGAATTTATCTTTTAAAGTTAAATGTTTACGAGAAGACATTGTGCACTTCACACGACACTGAACAAAACTGAAACTGAAAAGACGAAAGGCCGACAAAATTCCCCCCCCCCCTGCACACACTGAATTCATCAGAAGTTTTACACGTGCCTTAAAATTCTTGAAAAATGGTTTAGAACCGCGACATAAAAGGGTTTAGAACCGCGACTGTCAGCTGGACAGGTATTTTGAACGAACAGAGGGGTGAAGTGGAAGTGGGGTTTTTTTTTTTTTTTTTTGACTGATGCTGCATAAGCTTGCTTTCTTGCATCAAATGCCTCTACTAATGCTAATGCTAATAAACTTTGATAAAATTCAGAGAATCGGAAATAGAAAATAAGCACACGATTGAGGCAATACGTGGAAGAAAAGTTCTTGAAAAAGGACCGTGAGCTCTCCCGCAGTCCGTTGTGGGGAGATCAAATTAAGTGCTAATCTAAACGAAACAGTGCAGATTGCCTGTCCACGTCCGTTACAGAGAATGTCACAGACAGAAGCTGCAAACACGTTAAAACCAATAGAGGTAAGTTGGGGAATTTGAAAATGTCCGTTAACGAGAGGTGTCCGTTAGGAGAAGTTTCACTATATTATGGAAGTGAGTAGTTTCAATAAATTAAGGATTCTGATTTGATTTTGCTGGCCCAACAGCCAAAATTTAAGGACTGCACAAATTATTACAGAGGAGGAACAGATTATGTAGATTTTATTTATTTATTTTTTTTTTGCTGTCTTATCCTTTCATCAACTACTACTACTAATATATTGTACATACATGTTCAAAAACAATAAAAATGATAGAAGGGTAAGGTCAAGCTATTATAAACAGCCTGAGCAAGAGAGAAGCTTTTGCACATTCCCGACTTGTTGTAGTACAGAACATGTTGTTCACTGGCTGCAATAGTGGCATAAAACAAAAATCGTAATTCTGAGATAATCAATGAGAAAAATTTGGCTTTTAAAATTAGTTTCTTTAGAATTGAAGAAATTATGTGATTATTCAAATATACTGTATTGTGATTCATCTCATCGTAACCAGTGGTACCCAAAATTAGGCTGGCTTGATCAAGATTCCCTTATGGGTAACCAGAATTTCAAAAATTTGACCTCCCACCTTTTGAGTTGTGCAGCTATTGCACGCACAAACAAACAAACAAACATCCAAAATTTGTGACTTGAGTCTCCTAAAGATCGAAGGTAATTAGGATGAAGAACAAAAAAACCATTAAACAAGAACTTTATTTATATTCATAAACTCAGGATATGTATGAACTACATTTTAATCTTTGAGAAAATAATTGTGGTAAAGCATAAATAAGAACAAGAAGATAGTACAAATTTATTAGTGTGCAAAGAGCAAAAATTGGGAAGAATTTAGTCATTCTTATGAAAATTTAATCCTTCCGTAAATCAACTTTTAGACTTATAAAACTAGCGTGACATTTGGGAATTTTGTTATTATTCAACAAACATTAGAGATCACTGTGCTTCTTTTTCGAAATAAAAACTCTTTTAGGCTTTTTTCAATTTAAAATCTACAAATGACTAAAAGTTTTCTTGCTTTACTAGCTTTAATATTAACTGATTTATAATCATCCTGTTTTTATGATGTTTTACAAGAGTCTAAATGCTGCTTTTCTACTTTAATGATAGCAATGTCATTGAAGTTGAACTTCACTTTATCAGTATTTTCATTAAATTTCATTGAAGTGTGTCAAGTCAAATCTTGCAGGTTATAAAAATTGTCATGACTCATCTCTGTCACCTTGAAAGAGTTCCTATCTTTCTTGCAGTTCTAGCTAATGTAACATATTGTGATGGGACGAATACAGGACCAGACTTTACTGATCTTTCAATATTTTTCCTTATTAATGAGTGTGCACAGTCAATTTCATTTTGCGTAATGACCTACAACAAGAAATTTGTGTGTAATGGTTTTGATTTGAAAGTTTGCCACAGCATACAAATAGGCTGTTATAATAAATTTGGTCTTCTGTTGTCCCACACAATTATCTGAATAAAAGGTAATTTTAAGATCATCGGATTGGCAAGAAGCTGCTTTATCTTCTAAATATTTTAGTAGGCAAGATCCTATTTCAATGGAACCTTTTCCACCTTCATGCCATATGTAGCAATTTACGTCTAGTCTTTTTTTTTTTTAACACATCAATTTGCCACGGCTTGAAGTTTTCCCTTCCATAACAGAACAGTCAATGATAAACTATTACAAGTAAAAAAAAAAAAAAAAAACACTAAGCGGCACAAAACAATGTAAACTATTTTGAGTACAACAGTGGCTCAACTAAATTAAATTAATGCCAACTGATATTATAAGCAACTGATACTATTACACTGCAATGCTGGCACAACTCAAAAAGGGTCACTGTAGCACACACACCTTGCTACAGTGACCCAAGGGCGGGGTCACACTGAAGAAGTGCCACTGTTAATGCTTTTCGATGCAGTAAAACCTAAAATGGCATAACAACACTTGTGCCAGTTGGCGAGGAAATATTGAACTCGCACTGTACTGTTAACTGCATAAATAGTAGAGTCCACTATCCCAACTTCATTAGTTGTATTAACTCAAAAATTAAGAATTTTTAGTTGTGCCTCTGGTAGATGACTTTCATCAACCGGTGATATACCACCACTTTGCTTATTGGAGGCTTGAAGTGGTGAAACCCATGTTTAGTCTCTAGAGCAAAGTTTCCGGCATCCCCCATACTTCTCCCATGCACGGTACTAAGTACTATAGGTTTTGATACCTTTCGTGTTTGGGGTTTTCATAAAAAAAAAAAAAAAAAAAAAAAAAAGCTAGTGAGCGATACACGGTGTAAGTTAGTTGAAAACAAAGCTATTTCAATTTGTCCCTTAGCGACTGAAGAAAGTGGGAGGGAGAACTCACCATGGGGAACAAAATTTTGAAGCAACTAGATGATTATTATATGTATTTATCACATTAGGGAAAGTACTAGGGGACAAGAATATCCTAGACCTAATTTCAAGAACTATCACCAAAGAAGTGATAGTTCTAAGTTAAACAATAGGGAGAGAGAGAGAGGTTACAGTTGTTAAAGGCAAAGGTGTGGGTTTCAATTTTAGGAAAGGAGACAGCATTACAGAATTTTTAGTGCAAACCCCCGGAACACTTTCAAAAACCCCCAGAGATCCATGAACCACTGGTTGGGAACTGCTGCTATAAACTGTATTCCTAATTCACAAATGGGTATCAAAAGGTGATAAGAGTATTTACAGACCTATTTAGCTTAACTTCTGTTCCAGGCAAAATAATGGAGTCACTGGTTAAAGAAGTAATGCAGGACCATCTAGACAGAGATGCAATTAGCATTAGCATTAGTAGAGGCATTTGATGCAAGAAAGCAACTTATTTAGGCTATCAACCTCCACCACAAGGGATGGAAGTCTGTTCCACCAACCAACCACCCGCTGGCTAAAGGCAAATTTCCGCACGTCTATCCTACATCTGTCTTTCCTCAATTTGAATTTATGCCCTCTCAGGTGATTATTCTGAGCTAGAGGAAGAATCCCATCAGCATTGAGCATGCTTAAACCATTCAAGGCTTTATACACCTCTATCAGATCACCTCGCTGGTGCCTAGTCTCCAGACACTGTAATTTGCAAAACTTAAGCCGTTCTTCGTAAGAGCACCCCTTTGTTCCATTCACTAATCTTGTTGCCCTTCTCTGTACTCGTTCCAGCAGCTCTACATCCTTCTTGAAATGAGGCCTCCAGACCTGTTTACAGTACTCTAGGTGTGGCCTGACCATCGCCTTATACAATGGAATAATCACCTCCTTATCCCTGCTGGAAAAATTCCTGTATATCATTGACAATACTCCATGAGCTACTCTTGCAGCCCGTCTGCACTGCTCAGAGAACTTCATATCTGCCTGCACAACCACCCCCAAGT
Source organism: Mastigoproctus giganteus (assembly GCF_048544385.1). Taxonomy (NCBI): domain Eukaryota; kingdom Metazoa; phylum Arthropoda; class Arachnida; order Uropygi; family Thelyphonidae; genus Mastigoproctus; species Mastigoproctus giganteus. Next base: position 100,463,990 of record NC_143582.1, on the reverse strand, counting down.
CCCTTTCATTCTCTACCACTGTCAGTGTTGTACCACAGAGTTGATACGTTGCTCTGGGGTTGCTGTTTCCCATGTGTAGTACTTTACATTTGTCAATGTTAAACTTCATTTGCCACCTCTCAGCCCATCTGCTCAACCTTTCCAGATCCTGTTGCAGCAGCATAGTGTCAGTAGTGTCCTTGACAACCCTGCCAACCTTTGTATCGTCTGCAAACTTGGACATTAATCCCGATATACCATCATCAATATCATTTATAAATACAGAAAACAATAATGGACCCAACACTGAGCCCTGAGGGACTCCACTAATAACATCAGTCCACGATGAGCAGTGTCCATTGATTACAACTCTCTGTCTTCTCCCCCTCAACCACCCCTTTATCCATAGCAGTAATTTGCCTCCAATGTCACACTGCTCCAATTTGTGTAGCAGTCTTCCATGTGCAACAGTATCAAAAGCCTTTCTAAGATCCAAGTATATAATATCAAAGTTATTCCCTGCATCCAGTTCTTTTGTGACTGCATCATAGTATCCAATCAAGTTGGTCAGGCAAGACTTCCCCTTAACAAAACCATGCTGTGTCTGAGCTATAACTGAAGTCTTGTCTAAATGATCCTGCAGTGCTTCTTTAACCAGTGCCTCCATTAATTTTCCTGGAACAGAAGTTAAGCTCACAGGTCTATAATTACTTGTGTCAGCCTTTGATCCTCCTTTGTGAATTGGGGTCACATTTGCACATTTCCAGTCTATGGGTACCTCCCCTGAGTCCAAGGAAGCTCTCATAATTATGGCTAAGGGTTTGCTTACTTCCTTTGCTGCCTCCTTTAATATAACTGGATAGATCCCATCCACCCCGGGTGCCTTTCTTGTGTTTATCTTCAACAGTTTCTCCTCCACTTTACTCCCAGTTATTTCAAGATTCTGTAACTTACTGCTAGAGTTGAATACACCTCTGGCATTCCCCTCGCTGAATAACTCCTCATGTGTGAATGTCGATGCAAAATATTCATTTAGTTTGTTAGCTACCTGAGCAGGATCATCAACACTTGAACCATCAATATCAAGAGGACCAATCTGATTCATCCCTCTCCTTCTAGAGTTTACATAAGTAAAGAACTCTTTGCTGTTTTTCTTTGCATCCCTTGCCAAGGATTTCTCGTAATCTGCCTTCGCCTGCCTAACCTCCTTTGTAACTTGGTTGCATATCAACTTGTATCTATCATAGGCTTCTGTGTCATGTGTTAATTTGTAAGTATCCCATGCATTTTTCTTCTCTGCCATATGCCTCATTAGTTCATCTGACATCCATTTTGGCCTAAACCTTGAACAATATTTCTTAGTTGGTATGTAAAGCCTAGTAGCTTCCAAGATAAGTTCTTTGAATGCTTCCCATTTTGAATTTGCTGTTGGTAACATCATCAGTTGGTCCCACTGTATAGAATTTAAATACTGTCTCAGTCCATCGTAGTCGCCTTTACGGAAGCAATAACCCTTCCCTTTACCCCTAATGGTAGTTACCTCTTTGAGTAAATCCCACTTCAGCACACTGTGATCACTGCCACCTAGTGGTTCATTTATCTGCAGATTCTTAATGCATGAAGAATCACTGCTGATAATCAAATCAAGAGTATTGCTCCCTCTAGTTGCCTCCCGAACATGCTGATGTAGAAAACAATCATCCAATAAATCCACAAAAGCCCTGCTAGTGTGTGAGTATCCAGCCCCCAAATTCCAGTCAATATCTGGGAAATTAAAATCTCCCATTATAAGACACACTCTGATTTACTGGCCCATTCTATTTCCCTGTACAGTTCCTTATTATACTCATCAGAGTCATTAGGCCTATAGCACACTCCTACTCTCAATTTTGATCTCCCAATGTTTATGTCACACCAAACTGACTCCACACTGCACTGTCCAGCGATGTCGACTGGCTTCACTTCCTTGGTTTTTATGTGTTTCTTAACTAATAGCATAACACCTCCCCCCTTCCTATCCTGTCTATCCTTTCTGTAGACGTTGTACTCCCCAAATTGCAGTTCCGCATCCCTTATATCTGTGTGACACCACGTCTCTGATATCCCAACAATATCTGCCTTCGATGTTTTGAGCAATACCTCAAATTTATTTACTAAACTCCTAGCATTGGTGTACACGCAAGTATACCTGCACCTGTTTCTATTCTTAGCTACCCTAACACAACCCATGTGTTTACTTGTACCACAATGGCTCCCAGCAGTCTCTGAAATACCATGCATCTTGTTTTTCAGGCTTCTGCTCATTCTAATAGAAGCAGTGCAAGAATCTCTTTCACCTCTGCCAGTGGCTACTGTCAATCTATTGGTCTTTGTCTCCCCCCAAGCTAGCAGTTTTCCGACCCACCTAACACTGCCTCGATAGCATCAGCAAATATTCTTGCACCCTTTCTATTTAAGTGTATCCCATCCCTGTAGAAGCAATCTCTCCTGTTAACAAGTACAGTCCAGGCTGAAAAAAATTCTACCCCTTGAGCCTTGCACAATCTTTCCAGGGCCGAATTGATCGACAAGGCTCTCATCATATACTCCCTCCTATCGTGTCTGGGCAGAATTGCAGACACTTTCAAATTCAACCCTAATTCTCGGCTTTTGTTCAACAGTGACCTGTACTTGTTAAGTAATTCTGCCGGTCTCCTACTCTTAATATTATTAGTGCCAACGTGTACAACTATATCACCTTTTGTGCCCTTAAAAGATGATATTCGCTCTACAACGTCATCAACCTTTGCCCCTGGCAGACATACCCTGGTCCTGTTCCACCTATCTTTTTTACAAAGCATGTTCCCCGTTTCCCTGACAATAGAGTCACCAACAACTACTAGTTCCTTCGGGACCAGCGCATTCTGCCTCACAGCATCACATTTTATACTGCATCACAGAATGGATTTGCTAAGGGACAATCTTGTCTAACTAATCTGATTGCATACTGTGATGCAGTAACAAAGGAACTGGATGCAAAAAATAATTCTGATATCTCACATTTGGATTTCAGGAAAGCTTTTAATGCAGTTTCACATAAGACTGCTGTACAAACTGGAGCAAAGTGACATTAAGGGCATGGATTAGGGGATTGTTAAGTATCTTAAGAAGACAGAGTGTTTATTGATGGCCACTGCTCTCCATAAACTAACGTTATTAGTGGAGTCACCCAGGGTTCGGTACTGGACCCATTGTTTTTTTATATTTATTAATGATATTCATGAAAATACCTCAGTCTTAATGTCTAAGTTTGCTGATGATAAAATAGTTGGCAGGGTGGTTAATGATTAATCACAGTAAGCTACTACAACAAGGTCTAGAAAAATAAGGCAGATGGACTGAAAACTGACAATTAAAGTTTAACATTGACAAATACAATGGTGCTGTACCTTGTATTTATCAATAACTATTCAGAGGCGGACTGGCCATAAGACTTATTGGAAAAACCTAAGTGGGCCAGAGGCCAGTGTGATTTTAGCCATCAACGCTAGTATGAGACCATTACAAGTTTTCCCCAGTAAGAATTTTTAACCCAATCCACCTTTGTACAGCACAAGGATAGCAGTAATCCAAGATTAACATACTGTGTACACTCGGGTTAGTGGAAAATGAAAAAGACTAAGGAGTAACTACGCAATCAGGTATGAAATTTTCCGAGCAGTGCACACAGGCTGCTATGACAGCTCATGGGATTTTGCCAATGATATATACAGTAAATTTGCTAGTAAGGATAAGGATGTGATTATCCCATTCTACAAGGCACTGATTACAAAACATCTTGAGTAATGCATAAAGCTTTAGAGGCATCACTTTAGAAAGTGATGTAGAACTGTTGGAACAGGTGTACAGAATCTAAAAGATATTTCTTGGCTAAATGCTGAAGAGTATGAAGGAATTTACTTAATTAGCATGGGTAATGCACACATATCATCTAAAACCTGTACTCCTGAACTTATTCCTGTTCTGTGTCGCTTTTTTTTTTTTTTTTTTTTTCCCACTTTTTTTAATCCAAAGGTATTTTTTCTTTCTTCTGCTTCCCTTTCCTGTTTATACTTCTGCTCATATAGAGTCAGTTCCTAAAAAGGGTGACAAATCCCTCACATCCAATTATCATCCCATTGTAATTACTTTTACCCTGTCTAAAATAATGGAGGAATCAATTAAGTGCCCACTCTTAAACTATCTAGAAAACTTCCATTTGATCAATGATCTCCAGTATGGATGCTGTCAGTCTCAGTCCACTGGAGTTATTAAGGCTTACGTTTGGTCCATGAGGATTTCATGGACATTCTCTCAGACAAGCTTTACTGGCTACCTGGGAGTCTAAAATGTTGATGGAACTGATATTTGGATGGCACTCAAGTCAAGTGGACCCACTTTCGGCAAAATCCGGATGGTCTGTGACAACCAAATCCTCTGCTTGCACCTTCACAATGGTGGGACTGTTAGTAATCTTGGGTATAACCTCCATGCACAGGTACATGGCAGGTGAACACACCCAGGTGTGAACCAATGTAAGCAGAGGTCGAGATGTGGCGCCCACACCACATGGAGGAATGCCGCCCCTCTATGTTACCAGGCAGTACTAGGTGGTAAATGACTCTCATCAACTAGTACAATACCGCCACTATGCTTATTGGAGGCTTGAAGTAGTGGAACCCATGTTTAGTCTTTAGAGCTAAGTTCTGATCAGCCCTTCCCTATCTCTTCCATCATGCAGTATGATTGCTGACTTTGGAGGCTATGATGAACATCGTGGCTATCCAATATTCCTTACATTTCGAGGGTACAGCTCTAAAACGGTACGGTGTTCACAGGCCGGCCACTAGTTAGTACACCGGACTGAACCTATTGGTAACTCTCTAGGAGGCTTCCGGATCAGCTAGTGTATAATATTGCTACCTCTATTCTGCCAGATAGTGACTGCAGGGAGTCCGAGTGTGTATGCGGGGAGCATTGTCGAGGCCACGTTATGTCAAGGATCTGGGTATACTCTTACCATGTGTATGCCATACATGGTATACAGCCAGCACGCTTGATCTTTTTCTCACAAACAACTCTTCCAAGTACACGGTCGAAGTGAGAGGTCCTTTAGGCACTTCAGATCACAACTTGGTGATTGTCTCTTCTCCAATGGAGCCTTTATCTCATGGCTATTCCCAAAGTCGTGTATGCCATTTCATTACTTCATACAGCTTGTCCCACTTTTTCTTACTATTGAATACACCATGAATTGTCAAACTAATAGAGCTAGCTTATCTGCGAAAAGATCTAAACCTCCCAAACACTTCCTAATTCATTTCACAAATATATGTGGTCCCAATTCTAATCTCAATGATGTCCATTTCCACTTGCAGTCTGCCAAACCCCATGTACTTTTTCTGACAGAATCTCAGTTATCGGTTGATTCAACTACTACTCATCTCAGATGCCCAAATTATTTGCTGTATAATTCCTTTCGCCTCAAAGGTGGTACATATGTCCGTTCTGATATTCCATGTCAGAGACTTGGCAATTTGGAATCTCCTCTCTTTGATCTTCTCTGGCTTAAAATCTCTCTACCTCACTGTGTCAAATTCATCTGTTGTCTCTACCATTCTCCCAACTCCACTAATCACTTGGAGCTCTTTGACTTCCTCTCTTTGCAACCTGACTTTCTCCAGTCAAACTATCCTAACAGTGAGGTAATTTTCCTTGGTGATTTTCACAACTCCAGCTGGCTTCTGTTTTCTAGTCACACTGACCCAGCTGGTTGAGATGCTGAGGCTTTTGCAGTTACTAACGGCCTTGCACAGATTGTTCATTTACCTACAAGAATACCGGACAATCCTAATCATACAGCCAGCACGCTTGATCTTTTTCTCACAAACAACTCTTCTAAGTACACGGTCGAAGTGAGAGATCCTTTAGGCACTTCAGATCACAACTTGGTGATTGTCTCTTCTCCAATGAAGCCTTTATCTCATGGCTATTCCCACCCTCGTGTTGTCTGGCATTACAAAAATGCAAGGGATGACCTGCGAGATTTCTTTTCCATGGTCGGATTACTGTTTCAAAACTTCTGATGTCAACGTTTGCTCAGATCGTGTCAGTGAAATTATTCTTGCAGGAATGGAATCCTTTATCCCACACTCCACTTTGAAATCTCATCCTTTATCTAAACCTTGGTTTTCCAATAAATGTGCTAAGGCTATTCAAGGGAAGAATATTGCATATCGTAATTGGCTTGTTCTGGTCTCTTGTCAAAAGCTATTGGCCGCAACTTTTGACCATCTCTGCTCCCACCTCTGTCCAAACCAGATTGTTCTGTTGTCACTTCATCCAAGGATAAAGCTTACCTGCTAGCATCCCATTTTTCTTCCAACTCATGTATTAATGATCTTGGTAAAATACTTCCCACCATTCCCAACATGCTCCATTCAATGCCTCCCATGGTCTTCCGTCAAAAGGATGTCAGAAAGATTTTGATGAATCTTGATGCTAAGAAAGCTTCAGGTCCCGATGGTTTTTCTCCACTTGTTCTCAAAACCTGTGCTCCTGAACTTACTTCTATTCTTTGCCACCTTTTTTCACTTTCTTATTCCAAAGGTGTTTTTCCTTCTGCTTGGAAATTTGCTCATATCCAGCCAGTTCCTAAAAAGGGTGACAAATCTCTCCCATCCAATTATCGTCCCATTGCAATTACTTCTACTCTTTCTAAAGTAATGGAGAAATCAATTAACTGCCAACTCTTAAACTACCTTCTGTCTGATCAACGATCGCCAGTATGGATTCTGTCAATGTCAATCCACTGGTGATATTCTCACTTATGTTACCCATTTATGGACTAATTCAATGGAAAGGTTTGGCGAAACACAATAGTTGACATCTCAAAGGCTTTCGATCGTGTTTGGCATAAAGATCTTCTAAACAAGCTTTCGTCTTATGGTTTGCCAACTGTTTTTGTAATTGGTTATCCAGTTTTCTCTCTGATTGCTGACTGAGGGTGATGGTAGATGGCTCTCTGTCTTCTAACTTCTCCACTAATTTGCCGGTGTGTCCCAAGGTTCAGTGTTTTCCCCCACTCTTTTCCCCTTGTATATTAATAACCTTCTTCCATTGACTGGAAATCCTATCCATAGTTTTGCTGATGATAGCACATTGTATTCCACTTTCCATTTTGAGAAACCTTGCCCTGCTCAATCAGCTATAACTTCTCGAAAATCTGCTATCAATTCCTTAAATGCCGGATCTTCGAGTAATTCTCCAGTGGGGCATTAGCATTAGCATTAGTAGAGGCATTTGATGCAAGAAAGCAAGCTTATGCAGCATCAGCCAAAAAAAAAAAAAAAAACCCACTTCCACTTCACCCCTCTGTTCGTTCAAAATACCTGTCCAGCTGAGCCTTAAACTTATTTAGGCTATCAACCTCCACCAAAAGGGATGGCAGTCTGTTCCACCAACCGACCACCCGCTGGCTAAAGGCAAATTTCCGCACGTCTATCCTACATCTGTCTTTCCTCAATTTGAATTTATGCCCTCTCAGGTGATTATTCTGAGCTAGAGGAAGAATCCCATCAGCATTGAGCATGCTTAAACCATTCAAGGCTTTATACACCTCTATCAGATCACCTCGCTGGTGCCTAGTCTCCAGACACTGTAATTTGCAAAACTTAAGCCGTTCTTCGTAAGAGCACCCCTTTGTTCCATTCACTAATCTTGTTGCCCTTCTCTGTACTCGTTCCAGCAGCTCTACATCCTTCTTGAAATGAGGCCTCCAGACCTGTTTACAGTACTCTAGGTGTGGCCTGACCATCGCCTTATACAATGGAATAATCACCTCCTTATCCCTGCTGGAAAAATTCCTGTATATCATTGACAATACTCCATGAGCTACTCTTGCAGCCCGTCTGCACTGCTCAGAGAACTTCATATCTGCCTGCACAACCACCCCCAAGTCCCTTTCATTCTCTACCACTGTCAGTGTTGTACCACAGAGTTGATACGTTGCTCTGGGGTTGCTGTTTCCCATGTGTAGTACTTTACATTTGTCAATGTTAAACTTCATTTGCCACCTCTCAGCCCATCTGCTCAACCTTTCCAGATCCTGTTGCAGCAGCATAGTGTCAGTAGTGTCCTTGACAACCCTGCCAACCTTTGTATCGTCTGCAAACTTGGACATTAATCCCGATATACCATCATCAATATCATTTATAAATACAGAAAACAATAATGGACCCAACACTGAGCCCTGAGGGACTCCACTAATAACATCAGTCCACGATGAGCAGTGTCCATTGATTACAACTCTCTGTCTTCTCCCCCTCAACCACCCCTTTATCCATAGCAGTAATTTGCCTCCAATGTCACACTGCTCCAATTTGTGTAGCAGTCTTCCATGTGCAACAGTATCAAAAGCCTTTCTAAGATCCAAGTATATAATATCAAAGTTATTCCCTGCATCCAGTTCTTTTGTGACTGCATCATAGTATCCAATCAAGTTGGTCAGGCAAGACTTCCCCTTAACAAAACCATGCTGTGTCTGAGCTATAACTGAAGTCTTGTCTAAATGATCCTGCAGTGCTTCTTTAACCAGTGCCTCCATTAATTTTCCTGGAACAGAAGTTAAGCTCACAGGTCTATAATTACTTGTGTCAGCCTTTGATCCTCCTTTGTGAATTGGGGTCACATTTGCACATTTCCAGTCTATGGGTACCTCCCCTGAGTCCAAGGAAGCTCTCATAATTATGGCTAAGGGTTTGCTTACTTCCTTTGCTGCCTCCTTTAATATAACTGGATAGATCCCATCCACCCCGGGTGCCTTTCTTGTGTTTATCTTCAACAGTTTCTCCTCCACTTTACTCCCAGTTATTTCAAGATTCTGTAACTTACTGCTAGAGTTGAATACACCTCTGGCATTCCCCTCGCTGAATAACTCCTCATGTGTGAATGTCGATGCAAAATATTCATTTAGTTTGTTAGCTACCTGAGCAGGATCATCAACACTTGAACCATCAATATCAAGAGGACCAATCTGATTCATCCCTCTCCTTCTAGAGTTTACATAAGTAAAGAACTCTTTGCTGTTTTTCTTTGCATCCCTTGCCAAGGATTTCTCGTAATCTGCCTTCGCCTGCCTAACCTCCTTTGTAACTTGGTTGCATATCAACTTGTATCTATCATAGGCTTCTGTGTCATGTGTTAATTTGTAAGTATCCCATGCATTTTTCTTCTCTGCCATATGCCTCATTAGTTCATCTGACATCCATTTTGGCCTAAACCTTGAACAATATTTCTTAGTTGGTATGTAAAGCCTAGTAGCTTCCAAGATAAGTTCTTTGAATGCTTCCCATTTTGAATTTGCTGTTGGTAACATCATCAGTTGGTCCCACTGTATAGAATTTAAATACTGTCTCAGTCCATCGTAGTCGCCTTTACGGAAGCAATAACCCTTCCCTTTACCCCTAATGGTAGTTACCTCTTTGAGTAAATCCCACTTCAGCACACTGTGATCACTGCCACCTAGTGGTTCATTTATCTGCAGATTCTTAATGCATGAAGAATCACTGCTGATAATCAAATCAAGAGTATTGCTCCCTCTAGTTGCCTCCCGAACATGCTGATGTAGAAAACAATCATCCAATAAATCCACAAAAGCCCTGCTAGTGTGTGAGTATCCAGCCCCCAAATTCCAGTCAATATCTGGGAAATTAAAATCTCCCATTATAAGACACACTCTGATTTACTGGCCCATTCTATTTCCCTGTACAGTTCCTTATTATACTCATCAGAGTCATTAGGCCTATAGCACACTCCTACTCTCAATTTTGATCTCCCAATGTTTATGTCACACCAAACTGACTCCACACTGCACTGTCCAGCGATGTCGACTGGCTTCACTTCCTTGGTTTTTATGTGTTTCTTAACTAATAGCATAACACCTCCCCCCTTCCTATCCTGTCTATCCTTTCTGTAGACGTTGTACTCCCCAAATTGCAGTTCCGCATCCCTTATATCTGTGTGACACCACGTCTCTGATATCCCAACAATATCTGCCTTCGATGTTTTGAGCAATACCTCAAATTTATTTACTAAACTCCTAGCATTGGTGTACACGCAAGTATACCTGCACCTGTTTCTATTCTTAGCTACCCTAACACAACCCATGTGTTTACTTGTACCACAATGGCTCCCAGCAGTCTCTGAAATACCATGCATCTTGTTTTTCAGGCTTCTGCTCATTCTAATAGAAGCAGTGCAAGAATCTCTTTCACCTCTGCCAGTGGCTACTGTCAATCTATTGGTCTTTGTCTCCCCCCAAGCTAGCAGTTTTCCGACCCACCTAACACTGCCTCGATAGCATCAGCAAATATTCTTGCACCCTTTCTATTTAAGTGTATCCCATCCCTGTAGAAGCAATCTCTCCTGTTAACAAGTACAGTCCAGGCTGAAAAAAATTCTACCCCTTGAGCCTTGCACAATCTTTCCAGGGCCGAATTGATCGACAAGGCTCTCATCATATACTCCCTCCTATCGTGTCTGGGCAGAATTGCAGACACTTTCAAATTCAACCCTAATTCTCGGCTTTTGTTCAACAGTGACCTGTACTTGTTAAGTAATTCTGCCGGTCTCCTACTCTTAATATTATTAGTGCCAACGTGTACAACTATATCACCTTTTGTGCCCTTAAAAGATGATATTCGCTCTACAACGTCATCAACCTTTGCCCCTGGCAGACATACCCTGGTCCTGTTCCACCTATCTTTTTTACAAAGCATGTTCCCCGTTTCCCTGACAATAGAGTCACCAACAACTACTAGTTCCTTCGGGACCAGCGCATTCTGCCTCACAGCATCACATTTTATACTGCATCACAGAATGGATTTGCTAAGGGACAATCTTGTCTAACTAATCTGATTGCATACTGTGATGCAGTAACAAAGGAACTGGATGCAAAAAATAATTCTGATATCTCACATTTGGATTTCAGGAAAGCTTTTAATGCAGTTTCACATAAGACTGCTGTACAAACTGGAGCAAAGTGACATTAAGGGCATGGATTAGGGGATTGTTAAGTATCTTAAGAAGACAGAGTGTTTATTGATGGCCACTGCTCTCCATAAACTAACGTTATTAGTGGAGTCACCCAGGGTTCGGTACTGGACCCATTGTTTTTTTATATTTATTAATGATATTCATGAAAATACCTCAGTCTTAATGTCTAAGTTTGCTGATGATAAAATAGTTGGCAGGGTGGTTAATGATTAATCACAGTAAGCTACTACAACAAGGTCTAGAAAAATAAGGCAGATGGACTGAAAACTGACAATTAAAGTTTAACATTGACAAATACAATGGTGCTGTACCTTGTATTTATCAATAACTATTCAGAGGCGGACTGGCCATAAGACTTATTGGAAAAACCTAAGTGGGCCAGAGGCCAGTGTGATTTTAGCCATCAACGCTAGTATGAGACCATTACAAGTTTTCCCCAGTAAGAATTTTTAACCCAATCCACCTTTGTACAGCACAAGGATAGCAGTAATCCAAGATTAACATACTGTGTACACTCGGGTTAGTGGAAAATGAAAAAGACTAAGGAGTAACTACGCAATCAGGTATGAAATTTTCCGAGCAGTGCACACAGGCTGCTATGACAGCTCATGGGATTTTGCCAATGATATATACAGTAAATTTGCTAGTAAGGATAAGGATGTGATTATCCCATTCTACAAGGCACTGATTACAAAACATCTTGAGTAATGCATAAAGCTTTAGAGGCATCACTTTAGAAAGTGATGTAGAACTGTTGGAACAGGTGTACAGAATCTAAAAGATATTTCTTGGCTAAATGCTGAAGAGTATGAAGGAATTTACTTAATTAGCATGGGTAATGCACACATATCATCTAAAACCTGTACTCCTGAACTTATTCCTGTTCTGTGTCGCTTTTTTTTTTTTTTTTTTTTTCCCACTTTTTTTAATCCAAAGGTATTTTTTCTTTCTTCTGCTTCCCTTTCCTGTTTATACTTCTGCTCATATAGAGTCAGTTCCTAAAAAGGGTGACAAATCCCTCACATCCAATTATCATCCCATTGTAATTACTTTTACCCTGTCTAAAATAATGGAGGAATCAATTAAGTGCCCACTCTTAAACTATCTAGAAAACTTCCATTTGATCAATGATCTCCAGTATGGATGCTGTCAGTCTCAGTCCACTGGAGTTATTAAGGCTTACGTTTGGTCCATGAGGATTTCATGGACATTCTCTCAGACAAGCTTTACTGGCTACCTGGGAGTCTAAAATGTTGATGGAACTGATATTTGGATGGCACTCAAGTCAAGTGGACCCACTTTCGGCAAAATCCGGATGGTCTGTGACAACCAAATCCTCTGCTTGCACCTTCACAATGGTGGGACTGTTAGTAATCTTGGGTATAACCTCCATGCACAGGTACATGGCAGGTGAACACACCCAGGTGTGAACCAATGTAAGCAGAGGTCGAGATGTGGCGCCCACACCACATGGAGGAATGCCGCCCCTCTATGTTACCAGGCAGTACTAGGTGGTAAATGACTCTCATCAACTAGTACAATACCGCCACTATGCTTATTGGAGGCTTGAAGTAGTGGAACCCATGTTTAGTCTTTAGAGCTAAGTTCTGATCAGCCCTTCCCTATCTCTTCCATCATGCAGTATGATTGCTGACTTTGGAGGCTATGATGAACATCGTGGCTATCCAATATTCCTTACATTTCGAGGGTACAGCTCTAAAACGGTACGGTGTTCACAGGCCGGCCACTAGTTAGTACACCGGACTGAACCTATTGGTAACTCTCTAGGAGGCTTCCGGATCAGCTAGTGTATAATATTGCTACCTCTATTCTGCCAGATAGTGACTGCAGGGAGTCCGAGTGTGTATGCGGGGAGCATTGTCGAGGCCACGTTATGTCAAGGATCTGGGTATACTCTTACCATGTGTATGCCATACATGGTATACAGCCAGCACGCTTGATCTTTTTCTCACAAACAACTCTTCCAAGTACACGGTCGAAGTGAGAGGTCCTTTAGGCACTTCAGATCACAACTTGGTGATTGTCTCTTCTCCAATGGAGCCTTTATCTCATGGCTATTCCCAAAGTCGTGTATGCCATTTCATTACTTCATACAGCTTGTCCCACTTTTTCTTACTATTGAATACACCATGAATTGTCAAACTAATAGAGCTAGCTTATCTGCGAAAAGATCTAAACCTCCCAAACACTTCCTAATTCATTTCACAAATATATGTGGTCCCAATTCTAATCTCAATGATGTCCATTTCCACTTGCAGTCTGCCAAACCCCATGTACTTTTTCTGACAGAATCTCAGTTATCGGTTGATTCAACTACTACTCATCTCAGATGCCCAAATTATTTGCTGTATAATTCCTTTCGCCTCAAAGGTGGTACATATGTCCGTTCTGATATTCCATGTCAGAGACTTGGCAATTTGGAATCTCCTCTCTTTGATCTTCTCTGGCTTAAAATCTCTCTACCTCACTGTGTCAAATTCATCTGTTGTCTCTACCATTCTCCCAACTCCACTAATCACTTGGAGCTCTTTGACTTCCTCTCTTTGCAACCTGACTTTCTCCAGTCAAACTATCCTAACAGTGAGGTAATTTTCCTTGGTGATTTTCACAACTCCAGCTGGCTTCTGTTTTCTAGTCACACTGACCCAGCTGGTTGAGATGCTGAGGCTTTTGCAGTTACTAACGGCCTTGCACAGATTGTTCATTTACCTACAAGAATACCGGACAATCCTAATCATACAGCCAGCACGCTTGATCTTTTTCTCACAAACAACTCTTCTAAGTACACGGTCGAAGTGAGAGATCCTTTAGGCACTTCAGATCACAACTTGGTGATTGTCTCTTCTCCAATGAAGCCTTTATCTCATGGCTATTCCCACCCTCGTGTTGTCTGGCATTACAAAAATGCAAGGGATGACCTGCGAGATTTCTTTTCCATGGTCGGATTACTGTTTCAAAACTTCTGATGTCAACGTTTGCTCAGATCGTGTCAGTGAAATTATTCTTGCAGGAATGGAATCCTTTATCCCACACTCCACTTTGAAATCTCATCCTTTATCTAAACCTTGGTTTTCCAATAAATGTGCTAAGGCTATTCAAGGGAAGAATATTGCATATCGTAATTGGCTTGTTCTGGTCTCTTGTCAAAAGCTATTGGCCGCAACTTTTGACCATCTCTACTCCCACCTCTGTCCAAACCAGATTGTTCTGTTGTCACTTCATCCAAGGATAAAGCTTACCTGCTAGCATCCCATTTTTCTTCCAACTCATGTATTAATGATCTTGGTAAAATACTTCCCACCATTCCCAACATGCTCCATTCAATGCCTCCCATGGTCTTCCGTCAAAAGGATGTCAGAAAGATTTTGATGAATCTTGATGCTAAGAAAGCTTCAGGTCCCGATGGTTTTTCTCCACTTGTTCTCAAAACCTGTGCTCCTGAACTTACTTCTATTCTTTGCCACCTTTTTTCACTTTCTTATTCCAAAGGTGTTTTTCCTTCTGCTTGGAAATTTGCTCATATCCAGCCAGTTCCTAAAAAGGGTGACAAATCTCTCCCATCCAATTATCGTCCCATTGCAATTACTTCTACTCTTTCTAAAGTAATGGAGAAATCAATTAACTGCCAACTCTTAAACTACCTTCCGTCTGATCAACGATCGCCAGTATGGATTCTGTCAATGTCAATCCACTGGTGATATTCTCACTTATGTTACCCATTTATGGACTAATTCAATGGAAAGGTTTGGCGAAACACAATAGTTGACATCTCAAAGGCTTTCGATCGTGTTTGGCATAAAGATCTTCTAAACAAGCTTTCGTCTTATGGTTTGCCAACTGTTTTTGTAATTGGTTATCCAGTTTTCTCTCTGATTGCTGACTGAGGGTGATGGTAGATGGCTCTCTGTCTTCTAACTTCTCCACTAATTTGCCGGTGTGTCCCAAGGTTCAGTGTTTTCCCCCACTCTTTTCCCCTTGTATATTAATAACCTTCTTCCATTGACTGGAAATCCTATCCATAGTTTTGCTGATGATAGCACATTGTATTCCACTTTCCATTTTGAGAAACCTTGCCCTGCTCAATCAGCTATAACTTCTCGAAAATCTGCTATCAATTCCTTAAATGCCGGATCTTCGAGTAATTCTCCAGTGGGGCATTAGCATTAGCATTAGTAGAGGCATTTGATGCAAGAAAGCAAGCTTATGCAGCATCAGCCAAAAAAAAAAAAAAAAACCCACTTCCACTTCACCCCTCTGTTCGTTCAAAATACCTGTCCAGCTGAGCCTTAAACTTATTTAGGCTATCAACCTCCACCAAAAGGGATGGCAGTCTGTTCCACCAACCGACCACCCGCTGGCTAAAGGCAAATTTCCGCACGTCTATCCTACATCTGTCTTTCCTCAATTTGAATTTATGCCCTCTCAGGTGATTTTTCTGAGCTAGAGGAAGAATCCCATCAGCATTGAGCAAGCTTAAACCATTCAAGGCTTTATACACCTCTATCAGATCACCTCGCTGGTGCCTAGTCTCCAGACACTGTAATTTGCAAAACTTAAGCCTTTCCTCGTAAGAGCACCCCTTTGTTCCATTCACTAATCTTGTTGCCCTTCTCTGTACTCGTTCCAGCAGCTCTACATCCTTCTTGAAATGAGGCCTCCAGACCTGTATACAGTACTCTAGGTGTGGCCTGACCATTGCCTTATACAATGGAATAATCACCTCCTTATCCCTGCTGGAAAAATTCCTGTATATCATTGACAATACTCCATGAGCTACTCTTGCAGCCCGTCTGCACTGCTCAGAGAACTTCATATCTGCCTGCACAATCACCCCCAAGTCCCTTTCATTCTCTACCACTGTCAGTGTAGTACCACAGAGTTGATACGTTGCCCTGGGGTTGCTGTTTCCCATGTGTAGTACTTTACATTTGTCAATGTTAAACTTCATTTGCCACCTCTCAGCCCATCTGCTCAACCTTTCCAGATCCTGTTGCAGCAGTGTAGTGTCAGTAGTGTCCTTGACAACCCTGCTAACCTTTGTATCATCTGCAAACTTGGACATTAAGCTTGATATACCATCATCAATATCATTTATAAATACAGAAAACAATAATGGACCCGACACTGAGCCCTGAGGGACTCCACTAATAACATTAGTCCACGATGAGCAGTGTCCATTGATTACCACTCTGTCTTCTCCCACTCAACCACCCCTTTATCCATAGCAGCAATTTGCCTCCAATGTCACACTGCTCCAATTTGTGTAGCAGTGTTCCATGTGCCACAGTATCAAAAGCCTTTCTAAGATCCAAGTATATAATATCAAAGTTATTCCCTGCATCCAGTTCTTTTGTGACTGCATCATAGTATCCAATCAAGTTGGTCAGCCAAGACGTCCCCTTAACAAAACCATGCTGTGTCTGAGCTATAACTGAAGTCTTGTCTAAATGATCCTGCAGTGCTTCTTTAACCAGTGCCTCCATTAATTTTCCTGGAACAGAAGTTAAGCTCACAGGTCTATAATTACTTGTGTCAGCCTTTGATCCTCCTTTGTGAATTGGGGTCACATTTGCACATTTCCAGTCTATGGGTACCTCCCCTGAGTCCAAGGAAGCTCTCATAATTATGGCTAAGGGTTTGCTTACTTCCTTTGCTGCCTCCTTTAATATAACTGGATAGATCCCATCCACCCCGGGTGCCTTTCTTGTGTTTATCTTCAACAGTTTCTCCTCCACTTTACTCCCAGTTATTTCAAGATTCTGTAGCTTACTGCTAGAGTTGAATACACCTCTGGCATTCCCCTCGCTGAATAACTCCTCATGTGTGAATGTCGATGCAAAATATTCATTTAGTTTGTTAGCTACCTGAGCAGGATCATCAACAGTTGACCCATCAATATCAAGTGGACCAATCTGATTCATCCCCTTCCTTCTAGAGTTTACATAAGTAAAGAACTCTTTGCTGTTTTTCTTTGCATCCCTTGCCAAGGATTTCTCGTAATCTGCCTTCGCCTGCCTAACCTCCTTTGTAACTTGGTTGCATATCAACTTGTATCTATCATAGGCTTCTGTGTCATGTGTTAATTTGTAAGTATCCCATGCATTTTTCTTCTCTGCCATATGCCTCATTAGTTCATCTGACATCCATTTTGGCCTAAACCTTGAACAATATTTCTTAGTTGGTATGTAAAGCCTAGTAGCTTCCAAGATATGTTCTTTGAATACTTCCCATTTTGAATTTGCTGTTGGTAACATCATCAGTTGGTCCCACTGTATAGAATTTAAATACTGTCTCAGTCCATCATAGTCGCCTTTACGGAAGCAATAACCCTTCCCTTTACCCCTAATGGTAGTTACCTCTTTCAGTAAATCCCACTTCAGCACACTGTGATCACTGCCACCTAGTGGTTCATTTATCTGCAGATTCTTAATGCATGAAGAATCACTGCTGATAATCAAATCAAGAGTATTACTCCCTCTAGTTGCTTCCTGAACATGCTGATATAGAAAACAATCATCCAATAAATCCACAAAAGCCCTGCTAGTGTGTGAGTAACCAGCCCCCAAATTCCAGTCAATATCTGGGAAATTAAAATCTCCCATTATAAGACTCTCTGATTTACTGGCCCACTCTATTTCCCTGTACAGTTTCTTATTATACTCATCAGAGTCATTAGGCCTATAGCACACTCCTACTCTCAATTTTGATCTCCCAATGCTTATGTCACACCAAACTGACTCAACACTGCACTGTCCAGCGATGTCGACTGGCTTCACTTCCTTGGTTTTTATGTGTTTCTTAACTAATAGCATAACCCCCCCCCCTTCCTATCCTGTCTATCCTTTCTGTAGACGTTGTACTCCCCAAATTGCAGTTCTGCATCCCTTATATCTGTGTGACACCACGTCTCTGATATTCCAACAATATCTGCCTTTGATGTTTTGAGCAATACCTCAAATTCATCAAATTTATTTACTAAACTCCTAGCATTGGTGTACACGCAAGTATACCTGCACCTGTTTCTATTCTTAGCTACCCTAACACAACCCATGTGTTTATTTGTACCGCAATGGCTCCCAGCAGTGTCTGAAATACCATGCAACTTGTTTTTCAGGCTTCTACTCATTCTAATAGAATGAGTAGAAAGATAACTTAGTTGATTTCAAAGATAACTTAGTTGATTCAAACCCTTCTAAAACTCAGTCTTGTCTTATATCTTGCAAAAAGGATTCTTCTTCTGCTATGATTATCTTTAGTGATACTCCGATTTCTAGGCAAAATGATATCTCTCTTTTGGGGATTATCCTGACTTATAATCTCTCTTGGCACAAGCACATTACAAATATTGCTTCCTCTGCATCTAAAAAACTTGGTTTTCTCTTTCGCTCTCGGCATTACTTTTCTTCCAAACAGCTGCTCACTTTGTATAAATCGTAAATCCGCCCTGCCATGGAATATTGTTCCCACATCTGGGGTGGTGCCCCCAAAACCTCTCTCAGGCTTCTTGATTCCATTCAGAAGAGGGCAGTTAGGTTAATTAATGATTCATCTCTAACAGAGTTTCTCCATTCGCTGTCTCATAGACGTACTGTTTCTGCTGCATGCCTCTTCTAGAGATATTTCCATGGGCACTGTTCTTCTGAATTGACTTCTATAATTCTTGCTCTCTTTCAAAACAGTCCGAACACGTGCTGCCACCAGCCAACATCCATTTACTGTCCAACTTCAAACTCACAGAACCAACTTTTCATCTTCCTCGTTTATTCATTCAACTGCCGTTTTCTGTAACAACCTTCCTTCTTATGTATTTCCTGAAAATTAGTCTACAGAAGTTCAAATTCAAATGTCGACAAATATCTTCTTTCGTCTTCTCAACCTCGAACCCAAGCATGGTACTAAGTACTATAGGTTCTAACACCTCTCGTGTTTGGGATTTACATAAAAAAAAAAAAAAAGCCTCACATACTGTTCTTCATTATAAACACAAAATTTTCTGAAAAGGCAATCATATTTGTATGTGACTTTATTTTATTGATGCTTTTAATAACTATATTGAGAGATTGATAAAGAACCAGACATATTTTTTGCAACCAGATGATGTCGGTACATAATGCAGTGTATTGCAAGAACTGAGGGACACACTTCCTTTAGGTGGGCTATAAAACCTATATGTTTTCAAATCATTGAAGTAGCACCATCAGTGGCACAGGATACCAAATTTTCTAATGTACTTGTTTTTCATCATACTATGTTTTTGCAGTAGCAAAAATGGATGCTCCAGTATAATCAGTTTCTATAGGTTTTACAAACAACATCTCTTCTTGCAATTTACAATCATCGTCGAAATAACGAACATATGCCATTAAAAGGGCCATATTGTCAGTAACTGTGGATTTATCAATCTGAATAGAAAATTTTCTCATTTTTAGTTTGTCAATTAGCTGCTCTTCAATGTTAACTGACATCTCATCGATTCGTCTTCAAATTGAATTGTTGCTCAATGGTAATGCTTTTAAAATGCTAGAAGGATTTTGATGCATTACTGTTGAAATTATAGTCTAATGCAGGTAGTATAACAGTCTCAGAAATTGTATAAGCACTACCAGTTTTTTCAATGATTTCTGCAATTTTATAAGATGCAATCATTCCATTGTTATTTGTTTGTGTGTTCTTCTTAAATACGGAAGCAACAGTGTTACACTGCTCAAAATTCTGTTTTAAATTTTTAAAATATTCATTGTTTATAAACTTTATCAGGATGTTTCCTTTTTAAGTGATCTAAAAGTCTTGTGGTTTCATAGCCTCATTTGAAAAAAAAAAAAAAACAAAAAAAACAATACACATAAGACATAGGCTGTCTTGAGTCGAATGGGCTTTCAATTAAACCATAAGCTAAATATTCATCCAGATACTGTTGACACTTTTTTTTTTTCAGCACTTGACTTAATTGATGATGGGTTGAATAACTACAAAAAAATAAATAATAAAATATAAACTATTTTTATTTAACTCTCATAGCCCATGTCACTCACAAAAGCACTGGGGATCAAAAATAAACAACTTCCACAAGGAAACAATAAATCAATACTAACTGTTGTTTAAAAAGCGTGTGCATGTATGTGTGTATATTTGCTGTAGGTGGCACCTGAATTCGCATCTATCCCCACCTGTGTATTCTGTAGGCATACTAATCCCTTGATGTTGGCCTGAGTATATTAAATATGTGTACGTTAGTGTATATAAATGTAACATTTACATACACTAAGGCCATCAGACAACAGACCTTATGTGGGCAAGTGCTGCCTGGTGCCGGGAGCTGAACCTGCATCAACTAAACACTGTCTGTCAACAACATAATATGCACCTTTATCCCACACCCACTGGCACCCACTAGTGGAAGTGCTAAACCAGTGAGTGCCAGCAATCACACTCCCAGGCTGCCGAACCTGGGAGCCAGCAAAAAAATAATAATAAAAATAAATAAAAAGATAATAATAATGATGATAAAATAAAATTAAAAAAAAAAAGAAAATATATAAATAAATAAACAAACAATTAAAAGAAAATAAAAATTATTTTTTAAAATAATAATATTAAAAAAAAACATTTCTACCCATAAATTGGCAGGAGTGTAACATGTCCTGCACTAGTGATCTTTCACCAATGCCAGCAAAAAAAAAAAAGGCATTCCTGCAAGTCACAGAAGAAGGAAAAAAAAGAAACCGCACCCCGATTCAAAAGTGGAAACAGGAGCAGTACAACTGCAATCTAACAATCTACTCCAACAATAATAGAGCATGTAAGTGTTTTCTCTTATTAGTATTAGTAACTGCCGTATGGTGCAAGAAAGCCTATGGCTTATGCTGCACCAGCCAAAAAAAAAAAAAAAATCCGAACAAAACAATGATAAAAACAAAAATTAAATAAATAAATAAATAAATAAATAATAATAATTTATAAATAAATAAAAATAATAAAATGAAATAAAAAATAAATAAAAAGGAAATTAATCCTATCATCCTATGCGCTTCCCTTACCCGAAAGTACTATCCAGATGACCTTTGAATTTCCCCAAACTGTCGGCCTCTACCACCCATGAAGGCAACTTATTCCAGTAATTTATAACTCGCTGGCTAAAATAAAACTTCCTGCAGTCCAATCTAAACATTTCCCCCCCGTAACTGGAATTTATGTCCCCTTGTACTAGCATCATTTATAATCTTGAAAATTTTGTCCTCATTCATTTTACTGATGCCTCTCAGAGAATTAAACACCTCAATCAAATCTCCTCTAAGGTGTCTAGTTTCCAAACTCTGCAACCCACATATTCGAAAACTTATTCACTTCTTTTCATAGTCTTTCTTCTTAAGGACGCCCTTTTGCCGATCTCACCAGGCGAGTTACCCTTTTTTGCACCCTTTCAAGAAGCTCGATGTCTTTCTTTAGGTGCGGTCTCCATACTTGAACACAGTATTCCAAGTGTGGTCTAACATAAGCCTTATATAATGGGATTATCACGTCCCTATCTCTACTTGCAAAAGTTCGATAGATCATCGATAGGACACCATGGGCCTTCCTTGCAACCTGTTTACAATGCTCAGAAAATTTCATGTCTGACCGTATCGTAACACCCAAGTCCCTTTCCTCCAGTACTGGGTTTAGTTGAACTCCACCAAGTGAATAAGTTATTTTGGGATTACTGTTTCCCAGGTGTAATACCTTACACTTTGTTGGATTAAAGCACAGCTGCCATTTTTCTGACCATTCTTGAAGTCTATCTAGGTCTCTCTGAAGAAGCTCAGCTTGACAGTGATCATTAACCAGAGAGACCTAGATAGACTTCAAGACATGGTCAGAAAAATGGCAGCTGTGCTTTAATCCAACAAAGTGTAAGGTATTACACCTGGAAACAGTAATCCAAATACTTATTCCTTGGGGAGCCCCTTCTACATCAACCCAATCTGAGGAATAGCCATTTATCACAACCCTCTGCCTCCTGCCCTGAAGCCATCCTTCTATCCATCTAAGGATTTTCCCAGTGATTCCAACCTGTTCCAGCTTATAAAGCAACCGCTCATGTGGGACTGAGTCAAAAGCTTTGCTGAAATCTAAATAAACAATGTCGAAATTATTCCCTGAATCCAGCTCGTGAGTGACCCTTTAGAAATAGCGAACCAGATTTGTTAAACATGATTTTCCCTTTACAAAACCATGCTAAGTATCCTTGAGAATTTCAATTCGATCCAAATGATCCTGAATTCCACCCTTGATCATTGCCTCCATGATTTTCCCTACTACTGAAGTCAGACTGACAGGTCGATAATTTCCCACTTCACTTTTAGAGCCACCCTTATGTGTGGGAGATACATTTGCACTTTTCTAATCCAAGGGAATCTCCCCAGAGTCTAGTGATGCTTGCATAATTAGCCTCAGTGGTTCAATGCACTCGCTTGCCGCCTCTCTTAAGATTATAGGGTATATTCCATCAACTCCAGGAGCCTTACTGGTCTGTAGGCTTGAAAGTTTTTTCATTAAATAATCTTGCGAAATTTCAATATCATTAATTACATATTTTTTAACTTCGCTCCCACAATTTCCCATTGCCACAAAAAGCTTTTCATTTGTAAATATCGATGCAAAATAACTGTTGAGTTCATCTGCAACGGCAGCTGGTGTATTTATTACTATCCCCTTTCCCTTACGTAAAGGTCCGATCTGGTTTGTCCTGCTCTTCTTGGCATTTATATATGTGAAGAATTCTTTATCTTTGCTCTGTTTGCTAGTGTTTTCTCATAAACTGCCTTTGCCTGTCAAACCTTTTCTGTGGCTCTATTACACATCACCTTGTAGCTGTTATAGGCTTCAGTACTTTTTATTGCTCTGTAACTTTTCCATGCCACCTTTTTCTGCTCAAGTAATGTGGCAACTTCACTATTCATCCAACTTAGAACCCTTCTCGTGGAGTATTTTTTTAATGGTATATACGCATTCAAGGCATCTGTGATTAATGTTTTAAAAGCGTACCACAGTTCAATTGTATTCATTCTCTGCGCGATGTCTACCCAGTTAATAGAGGCCATGTAGTACCTTAAGGCATCGTAATTTCCTTTTCTGAAATTAAAACCCATTCCTTTGCCTTTTACTTCTGCTACCTCTCTTGTCATGATCCACCGTAGAATTCCATGATCACTTCCTGCTACTGGTTCCTCTACTGTCAGCCCTGTTATGTCATCTGATTCGTGTGTGATGATGAGGTCTGGGATATTCTTTTCTCTAGTACTTTCCCTGACATGTTGATACAAATAACAGTCATCTAGTTGATTTAAAAATTTTGTTCCCCATGTCGAGTTTCCTTCCCATTTACTCCAATCAATTAGAGGCAAATTGAAATCACCCATAATAAGGCATTGACGCTTACTTGCCCATTCCATTTGCATGTAGAGGCTTTTGTCATAGTTTTCACAATCACCTGGTCTGTAGATTACTCCTACTCGCATTGTACCTTTGTTTCCAACTATCTCACACCATACAGACTCTATACTAGCATGTGAAATGTCTGAATCCGGGAAAGCTATCGTCGCACTCAGGCTGCTTCTGATAAGAAGCATTACCCCACCACCCCTTCTATCTACTCTATCCTTCCTAAATACATTATACAAGCCGTACTGAAACTCATCATCCCCAATTTCCGGGTGGCACCACGTCTCTGTAAGCCCTATTATGTCCGCGTTACTTGTTTTAACCAGCAGTTCGAATTCGCTCATTTTATTGACGACACTTCTAACGTTACTGTATAAACAATTAAGATTTACTGTTCTTGTATATTTAACAACCCTAACACAACCCTTGAAGTTTTTTAGGCTCTCTTCCCTGATATTAGCTACCCGCTCACGTGAAACGTCTTTGGCCCCAGAACATCTAGATAATACGTCCAGTTGGGGTAACAGATAAGAACTCTTAAGGTATGTGCCCGTTTCACTAGCATCCCAGCAAGCTTGCCACATTGTGGCAACTTTTTTCATAACATCTGTGTTGGTAACTTTAGTTTGATCTTCAAATTCATTTATTAAAGACTTGATAACTAAATTCCTGGAGAGCATTACAGTATGACTTATTACCTACATATACATGTTCACAACCTGATCTTAATTCAGGTATCACCAATAATAGTTGGCTTCTATAATCTGAGTAAATACTACACTTATACAAAATATGATGCCAGGTTTCCCCAGCACCATAACAACAATTACGACTCGTCACAAGGTCAAATTTAAACAGCTTGCCATTTAATGATCCATGCCCTGTCAAAATGTATAACAGTTACATACTTAGATAAAACCAACTATTCTGTTTACTATTATAAAACAAATTAACATCAGGAATAAATAAATTCGTAACACAGCCCGTTTCACTAGCATCCCAGCAAGCTTGCCACATTGTGGCAACTTTTTTCATAACATCTGTGTTGGTAACTTTAGTTTGATCTTCAAATTCATTCAATAAATTCATATATGAATAATTTAATCCATTTCTACCTACAAGATCTGTAAATAATATACAAGTTCAAAAGAATCCGCCCTGCAATAACTTGCAGTGCATTTGTTGAAATGCAGAAACTAATCACTAACAACATTGATCTTTGAACAGAGAGTAATTTATTCCTAAATTTCGTATTATCTATCCTCTTATACCAAACAATAAATCCATAGGAGACAATGGACAGAAATACCACCTTATAATATAACTGTAACACTCTCCTTTTCTGTCCCCAACCTGTTCAAGTAATGTGTATTACAGCAGCCGTGAAATTCTTAATCTTTTCACTTGCAGAAACTAGAAGTGGCATAAACAGTAATCTTATCTAAAATAATTCCTAGATGCTTAACCTGTGATATTGTTGGTATCTGTTTACCATATAATAAAACTTTTGGTGGTCTACCAAGATCCAGTTTCCCTTTAAATACCATCATTACTGTCTTTGAAGGGGATACTTTCAGCCTATGTTGGCTAACCCAAGTGACCAAACTAGATAAAATTTCCTCAGCTCTTTCTTCTAAAATTTTCCTGGATCTACCAGGTATACACAAGACGAGATCATCAGCATATGCCACTTTGTAGCAAAACTCATGTTCTAATGATAACCATTGGTGCAGTACTAGGTAAATAAACAAAACCATGCAGCCACCAAGGTCACACTGTCGGAAAGGATCACTTAGGAATTTAATGCCTATGAAAAGCAAAGGTGGCTCAATTAAATCACGCCCACTATCTTCCTTTTATCAAAATTTCTCACTCACTCCTAATACAATATGCATGTATGTTAAAAATCAGTTGTCTCACGGGAAAAGAAAACCCAGTGAGAGAAATTAAATATTAAGGATGTCGTCCGGTAGGGTTGAACTTTGTAGGGCCACAAACCATTGTAATACCCATGATTTTTTTGCCCCCTCCAAAACCAATTTTTGGGTAATATTTTTGGTGAAACATGCTTGGGGCACCGACAAAAATTTCAATGGAGTAAATCTGATCAGTAACAAAAAATAAGGCGCCTCCGTAGCCAAGTGGGAAGGAGCAGCAGTGCGTAGCACACGCTTCTTGATTATACAGGGGTTTGAGCCCATCACCACCAAATACGGAGGATGCGGAAAGGTCAGGGAATGACCACCGCATATCCCGGAGCAATGTGGCCTTAGTTGCTAATGCCCCTAAAAAACCAAATAACAAACAACAACACACAAAATGAGTCACGGAAGTGATTACATCATTCATGTCTTCCGCCAGAGGCACTTCCCTTGTTCCCACTACCAGTCTGTGTTGGGCACTCACTAGTAGTGTGATTAGAGTGTGCGACGCATTTTTCATGGCCAATACGATATCTCGAGTTCTAGCAAACCGATTTACAAAATTAAATCCCATTCGTTTGAATTTCGTCAAACTGCATTAGAAAACACAATAAAACAAAAAAATATGGTATACCTTGTATGCATGAAAGATGTTCATTTTATGTGAAAACATCCTTCGCTTAGAAGAAGTTAGCAAAATCCAAGCCAATAGCCTAATTACCCATTCGATTGTAGTCATTTGTTGAATAGTATGATGTCACGATCCTGCAGTAGTAACTGCAGGATTTGTGACGTCATTGCAATCATATGCGGGACATGATATTGCCATGGGGGATGTCTTTGTGTGTGCGCGATGCAAGGAGTGTATCGAAATCAGGCAACAACTCAGCGTTCTTATGGGCCTATATGAGAGCTTGAAGGAAAGGGTGGATGCCCTTGAAGGAACTAAATTGAGGGGCCCATCAAGCTCTCAGCTGCCCACCTCAATGCCAGAGCTTGCACTTGGTCATCGCGCAACACAGCGGCAACCCCCCAAGGCAGAATGTGCTGGTCCCAAAGGAACTAGTAGTTGTTGGTGACTCTATTGTCAGGGAAATGGGGAACATGTTTTATAAAAAGGATAGGTGGAACAGGACCAGGGTATGTCTGCCAGGGGCAAAGGTTGATGATGTTTTAGAGCAGATATCATCTTTTAAGGGCACAAAAGGTGATATAGTTGTACACGTTGGCACTAATGATATCAAGAGTAGGAGACCGGCAGAATTGCTTAACAAGTACAGGTCACTGTTAAAAAAAAGCCATGAAATAGGGTTGAATTTGAAAGTGTCTGCAATTCTGCCCAGACACGATAGGAGGGAGTATATGATGAGAGCCTTGTCGATCAATACGGCCCTGGAAAGATTGTGCAAGGCTCAAGGGGTAGAATTTTTTTCAGCCTGGACTGTACTTGTTAACAGGAGAGATTGCTTCTATAGGGATGGGATACACTTAAATAGAAAGGGTGCAATAATATTTGCTGATGCTATCGAGGCAGTGTTAGGTGGGTCGGAAAACTGCTAGCTTGGGGGGCGAGACAAAGACGAATAGATTAACAGTAGCCACTGGCAGAGGTGAAAGAGATTCTTTCACTCCTTCTATTGGAATGAGCAGAAGCCTGAAAAACAAGATGCAGGATATTTCAGAGACTGCTGGGAGTCATTGCGGTACAAGTAAACACATGGGTTGTGTTAGGGTAGCTAAGAATAGAAATAGGTGCATGTATACTTGCGAGTACACCAATGCTAGGAGTTTAGTAAATGAATTTGAGGTATTGCTCAAAACATCAAAGGCAGATATTGTTGGGATATCAGAGACGTGGTGTCACACAGGTATAAGGAATGCAGAACTGGAATTTGGGGAGTACATCTACAGAAAGGATAGACTGGATAGGAAGGGAGGAGGGGTTATGCTATTAGTTAAGAAAAATTCCTAATTCATTTCACAAAAATAAGTGGTCTCAATTCTAATTTCAACGATGTCCATTTCCACTTGCAATCTTCCAAATCCCATGTACTTTTTCTGACTGAATCTCAGTTATCAGTTGATTCAACTACTGCTCATCTCAGATGTCCAAATTATTTGCTGTACGATTCCTATTGCCTCAAAGGTGGTACTTGTGCATATGTCCGTTCTGATATTCCCTGTCAGAGACTTGGCAATTTGGAATCTCCTCTCTTTGATCTTCTCTGGCTTAAAATCTCTCTACCTCATTGTGTAAAATTCATCTGTTGTCTCTACCATTCTCCCAACTCCACTAATCACTTGGAACTCTTTGACTTCCTCTCTTTGCAACTTGACTTTTTCCAGTCCAACTTTCCTAACAGTGAGGTAATTTTCCTTGGTGATTTTAACGTTCACAACTCCAGCTGGCTTCCGTTTTCTAGTCACACCGACCCAGCAGGTCGAGATGCTGAGGCTTTCGCAATTACTAATGACCTAGCACAGATTGTTCATTTACCTACAAGAATACCGGACAATCCTAATCATACAGCCAATACGCTTGATCTTTTTCTCACAAACAATCCTTCTAAGTACAAGGTTGAAGGGAGAGGTCCTTTAGGCACTTCAGATCACAACTTGGTGATTGTCTCTTCTCCGATGGAACCTATATCTCATGGCTATTCCCAACCTCGTATTGTTTGGCATTACAAGAATGCAAAATGGGATGACCTGCAAGACTTCTTTTCTTCTTTTCCTTCGTCTGATTACTGTTTCAAAACTTCTGATGTCAACGTTTGCTCAGATCGTGTCAGTGAAATTATTCTTGCAGGAATGGAATCCTTTATCCCACACTCCACTTTAAAATCTCGTCCTTTATCTAAACCTTAGTTTTCCAATAAATGTGCTAAGGCTGTCCAAGAGAAGAACGTTGCATATCGTAATTGGCTTGTTTCTAATTCTTTAGTTTCATTTTCTGCCTACACCAAAGCTCGCAACAATTGTAAAGCAGTTATTAATCAGTCCAAACTAGAGTTTGAACAGGCTAAGAGTAGAAAACTTGCTTCTTGCCCTAATGGTAGCCGAGCATTCTGGTCTCTTGCCAAAGCTATTGGCCGCAACTTTTGCCCATCTCTGCTTCCACCTCTGTCCAAACCAGATGGTTCTGTTGTCACTTCAGCCAAGGATAAAGCTGACCTGCTAGCATCCCATTTTTTTCGAGCTCATGTATTAATGATGTTGGTAAAACACCTCCCACCATTCCTAACACGCTCCATTCAATGCCTCCTGTGGTCTTCTGTCAAAAGGATATCAGAAGGATTTTGATGAATCTTGATGCTAAGAAAGCTCCAGGTCCTGATGGTATTTCTCCACTTGTTCTCAAAACCTGTGCTCCTGAACTTACTCCTATTCTTTGCTGCCTTTTTTCACTTTCTTATTCCAAAGGTGTTTTTCCTTCTGCTTGGAAATTTGCTCATATCCAGCCAGTTCCTAAAAAGGGTGACAAATCTCTCCCATCCATTTATCGTCCCATTGCAATTACTTCTACTCTTTCGAAAGTAATGGAGAAATCAATTAACCGCCAACTCTTAAACTACCTAGAAACCTTCCCTCTGATCAACTATCGCCAGTATGGATTCCGTCAGTGTCGATCCACTGGTGATATTCTGGCTTAAGTTACCCATTTATGGACTAATTCAATGGAAAGGTTCGGTGAAACACAAGTAGTTGCTCTTGACATCTCAAAGGCTTTTGATCGTGTTGGGCATAAAGGTCTTCTAAACAAGCTTCCATCTTATGGTTTGCCAACTGTTTTTAGTAATTGGTTATCCAGTTTTCTCTCTGATCGCTCACTGAGGGTGATGGTAGATGGCTCTCTGTCTTCTAACATCTCCACTAATGCCGGTGTCCCCCAAGGTTCACTTCTTTCCCCCACTCTTTTCCTCTTGTATATTAATGACCTTCTTCCATTGACTTGGAAATCCTATCCATAGTTTTGCCGATGATAGCACATTGCATTCAACTTTCCATTTTGAGAAACCTTGTCCAGCTCAATCAGCTTCAAGTTCTCGAAAATCTGCTGCCAATTCCTTAAATGCCGATCTTCAGGGAATTCTCCAGTGGGGCAAAGACAACTTAGTTGATTTCAACCCTTCTAAAACTCAGTCTTGTCTTATATCTTGCAAAAAGGATTCTTCTGCTCCTATGCTTATCTTTAGTGACACTCCGATTTCTAGGCAAAATGATATGTCTCTTTTGGGGATTACCTTGACTTCTAATCTCTCTTGGCACAAGCACATTACAAATATTGCTTCCTCTGCATCTAAAAAACTTGGTTTTCTCTTTCGCTCTCGGCGCTACTTTTCTCCCAAACAGCTGCTCACTCTGTATAAATCGCAAATCTGCCCTGCCATGGAATATTGTTCCTACATCTGGGGTGGTGCCCCCAAAACCTCTCTCAGGCTTCTTGATTCCATTCAGAAGAGGGCAGTTGGGTTAATTAATGATTCATCTCTAACAGAGTCTCTCCACTCGCTTTCTCATAGACACTTTCTGCTGCATGCCTCTTCTACAGATACTTCCATGGGCACTGTTCTTCTGAATTGGCTTTTATAATTCCCGCTCTCTCTTTCAAAACAGTCCGACCACGTGCCACCACCAGCCAACATCCATTTACTGTCCAACTTCAAACCCACAGAACCAACTTTTCATCTTCCTCATTTATTCGTTCAACTGCCGTTTTCTGGAACAACCTTCCTTCATACATATTTCCTGAAAATTACAATCTACAGAAGTTCAAGTCCAATATCAACAAATATCTTCTTTCGTCTTCTCAACCTCCAACCCAAGCACGGTACCAAGTACTATAGGTTATAATACCTCTCGTGTTTGGGGTTCTCATTAAAAAAAAAAAAAAAAAACATAAAATCCAAGAAAGTGAAGCCAGTGGACATCGCTGGGCAGTGCAGTGTCGAGTCAGTTTGGTGTGACATAAGCATTGGGAGATCAAAATTGAGAGTAGGAGTGTGCTATAGGCCTAATGACTCTGATGAGTATAATAAGAAACTGTACAGGGAAATAGAGTGGACCAGTAAATCAGCGAGTCTTATAATGGGAGATTTTAATTTCCCAGATATTGACTGGAATTTGGGGGCTGGTCACTCAGACACTAGCAAGGCTTTTGTGGATTTATTGGATGATTGTTTTCTACATCAGCATGTTCAGGAGGCAACTAGAGGGAGGAATACTCATGATTTGATTATCAGCAGTGATTCGTCATGCATTAAGAATCTGCAGATAAATGAACCAGTGGATGGCAGTGATCACAGTGTGCTGAAGTGGGATTTACTCAGAGGTAACTACCATTAGGGGTAAAGGGAAGGGTTATTGCTTTCGTAAAGGCGACTACGATGGACTGAGACAGTATTTAAATTCTATACAGTGGGACCAACTGATGATGTTACCAACAGCAAATGCAAAATGGGAAACATTCAAAGAACTTATCTTGGAAGCTACTAGGCTTTACATATCAACTAAGAAATATTGTTCAAGGTTTAGGCCTAAATGGATGTCAGATGAACTAATGAGGCATATGGCAGAGAAGAAACATGCATGGGATACATACAAATTAACACATGACACAGAAGCCTATGATAGATACAAGTTGATGTGTAACCAAGTTACAAAGGAGGTTAGGCAGGCGAAGGCAGATTACGAGAAATCTTTGGCAAGGGATGCAAAGAAAAACATCAAAGAGTTCTTTACTTATGTAAACTCTAGAAGGAAGGGGATGAATCAGATTGGTCCACTTGATATCGATGGGTCAACTGTTGATGATCCTGGTCAGGTAGCTAACAAACTAAATGAATATTTTGCATCGACATTCACACATGAGGAGTTATTGAGCGAGGGGAATGCCAGAGGCGTATTCAACTCTAGCAGTAAGCTAGAGAATCTTGAAATAACTGAGAGTAAAGTGGAGGAGAAATTGTTGAAGATAAACCCAAGAAAGGCACCTGGGGTGGATGGGATCTATCCAGTTATATTAAAGGAGGCAGCAAAGGAAGTAAGCAAACCCTTAGCCATAATTATGAGAGCTTCCTTGGACTCAGGGGAGGTACCCATAGACTGGAGATGTGCAAATGTGACCCCAATTCACAAAGGAGGATCAAAAGCTGACACAAGCAATTATAGACCTGTGAGTTTAACTTCTGTTCCAGGAAAATTAATGGAGGCACTAGTTAAAGAAGCACTGCAGGATCAGTTAGACAAGACTTCAGTTATAGCTCGGACACAGCATGGTTTTGTTAAGGGGAAGTCTTGCCTGACCAATTTGATTGGATACTATGATGCAGTCACAAAGGAACTGGATGCAGGGAATAACTTTGATATTATATACTTGGATCTTAGAAAGGCTTTTGATACTGTTGCACATGGAAGACTGCTGCACAAATTGGAGCAGTGTAACATTGGAGGCAAATTGCTGCTGTGGGTAAAGGGGTGGCTGAGGGGGAGAAGACAGAGAGTGGTAATCAATGGACACTGCTCGTCGTGGACTAATGTTATTAGTGGAGTCCCTCAGGGCTCAGTGTTGGGTCCATTATTGTTTTCTGTATTCATAAATGATATTGATGATGGTATATCAAGCTTAATGTCGAAGTTTGCAGACGATACAAAGGTAGGCAGGGTTGTCAAGGACACTACTGACACTATGCTGCTGCAACAGGATCTGGAAAGGTTGAGCAGATGGGCTGAGAGGTGGCAAATGAAGTTTAACATTGACAAATGTAAAGTACTACACATGGGAAACAGCAACCCCAGAGCAACGTATCAACTCTGTGGTATTACACTGACAGTGGTAGAGAATGAAAGGGACCTAGGGGTGGTTGTGCAGGCAGATATGAAGTTCTCTGAGCAGTGCAGACGGGCTGCAAGAGTAGCTCATGGTGTATTGTCAATGATATATAGGAATTTTTCTAGCAGGGATAAGGAGGTGATTATTCCCTTGTATAAGGCAATGGTCAGGCCACACCTAGAGTACTGTATACAGGCCTGGAGGCCTCATTTCAAGAAGGATGTAGAGCTGCTGGAACGAGTACAGAGAAGGGCAACAAGATAAGTGAATGGAAGAAAGGGGTGCTCTTACGAAGAAAGGCTTAAGTTTTGCAAATTACAGTGTCTGGAGACTAGGCACTAGTGAGGTGATCTGATAGAGGTGTATAAAGCCTCGAATGGTTTGAGCATGCTCAATGCTGATGGGATTCTTCCTCTCGCTCAGAATAATCACCTGAGAGGGCATAAATTCAAATTGAGGAAAGACAGATGTAGGAAGACAGACGTGTGGAAATTTGCCTTTAGCCAGTGGGTGGTTGGTTGGTGGAACAGACTTCCATCCCTTGTCATGGAAGTTGATAGCCTAAATAAGTTTAAGGCTCAGCTGGACAGGTATTTCGAACGAACAGAGGGGTGAAGTGGCAGTCGTTTTTTTTTTTGGCTGATGCTGCATAAGCTTGCTTTCTTGCATCAAATGCCTCTACTAATGCTAATACTTCCTGCAGTAATAACTGCAACAATACAAATATTTGTCGACAGTTTCTTTTTTCATCTCGCATTTTCATTATATTCCATTGTTAGGTGCCATTATAGATGTTTTTACATCAATAATTTTCGAAAATAAAATATGAGTGTTCAACGATGCTGAAGTCAAGTGCAGAGCAAGAATGAAAGAAACAAAACCTAAGAAAATAAAGAACAAGGTCACTAGTATCAGGTACTTCAATTGATGCTGTTTTCCAGAGACATTTAGATATGTTGCAATCTCAAGTATATGTCTCTTACTTTAATTATCATAAATCCATTATAGGTGGGCCTAAGGATGTTTCACATAAAACCATCTACTGTGCATGCTCAGCACATACAACTTTTTTTTGAAATAAAGATAGGTGGAGAAGAACCACAGTGTGTTTCCCAGAGCAACAGTTGATGATGTTACCAACAGACTGTCATATTTCAATGGGGAAGCGGGTGGGGGAAGAGCATAATTATTCATGTGGGGACTAAGAAACATGACCTGACCATTTGTTGGATAAATATAGAAATATGCTGGAAAAAAAAAAGCGGCAGAATTGCATACACAGAATGTCTGTGTATGCATTTCTGCTCAGACATCATAGGCAGGATTATATGCTGAAATATTATATTATATGCAGGATTATATGCCTTGTGGATTAAATCAAGACCTGAGGAAATCTTCAAGACCCTGAGAGAAAATTTTCATCAGCATTGCCCACACTTGTAGGTAGAAAGAATATTTTGTAGTGATGGTATTCATTTGAACAGAGGTAGTGCAAGGATTTTTGCAAGTATCACTGAGGATACCCTACGGTTTTGGGGAAACTGCTAATTGGGGAGGGGGGAAAGAAAGGTAATATAAATCTGCATTTATCTGATGATATTGGTCAAAGTAATGCTTGCTATCACCTCAAGAATTCTTGTTTGTTGCCACATCAGCCGATGTTGGCAAAACGTTCTGAGGGTAGCAAAGTGTCAAATGAGTAGGAACACTTAGTCTTAACTGTATCTACATTAATATCAGGAGTGTTATCAATAAAATGGCTGAATTTGAACTCTTGGTTAGGACAACTAATGGTGACATAATAGGACTAACAGAAACATGGTGCCACACAGAAATAGGGGATTAAAAATTCCACTATTATATTTGTAATATATTTATGAAAGACAGAGAAGATAGGATGGGTCATGTCATGCTTCTTAACAAAAGCATCATGAGTGCAAAAAGAGCTTTTGCTGGGTCTGAAGTTACATCTGCCAGCATATAATCTGTGTGGTGTGAGTTAGTTAAGGTATAATGAGAGTGGAAGTAATCTAGAGACCAGAAGATTAATATTATTATTAGCATATGGTGCAAGGAAGCCTAAGGCTTATGCTGCACCAGCTAAAAAAAAAAAATTTCTCAATTACCCTGAGAGAGAGGGGGGGGGAGAGAGAGAGAGAGAGAGAGAGGAGAGAGAGAGAGAGAGAGAGAGAGAGAGGGGGGGGAGAGAGAGAGAACAAGAATCAGAAGGGAATCACCAAGAATGAGAAGAATGATGATATCCAGCTCAGGACCCTGGATGTGCCAAGCCCATACTCACCAGATGTGAGCCCCTGGAAGTGAAAAGTATGATGAGGGTCTTTACATGCAAATGGAATGGGCAAGCAGGCAGTAATATCATATTATGGGTGACTTCAATCTGCCTCAGACTGATTCGAATAAGTGGAGAGAAACTCGCATTAGAGAAAAATTTTTCGAAATAAACTAGATGATTTTTATTTGTACCAGCATATCAGAGTAATACTAGGGGGAATGAATATTCTTTACTTCAATTATAGCTCACAAATTAGCATTAGTAAAGGCACTTAACATTGGCAGGTAATGATCACGCATTCATCAGTTGGAAGATGAAGAAAGATGTTGCACGGGTTTTAAATTTCAGACGAGAGGACTTTGATAAGGTTCTATATGGCTTATATTAATTTGGTGGATTAAGAGTGAGGGCGAATACACTTGAATTATGGAATACCTTTAAAATCAAAAATCATACAAGCCATGCACATATACCATTAAGAAACTGCAGGAGGATGATGCTGAAATGGATGAATGCAAAGCTGTGCAGTCAAATACAGCAGAAAAAGATAGCATGGGATAGTTACAGAACAATGAAAAGTATAAAGCCTACAACAACTAAAAGCTGATTTGTAACAGCTGAGATAAGGTTAGAGAGGTCAAGGCTGAGTATGAGAAAGCACTGGCTGAAAGATCAAAGACAGGGGAAAAAGAATTTTTCATATATATGAATAGAAGAAAGAAAAAAATGAATCAGATCAGTCCCTTGGGCACTGGGTGTGGGAAAGTCTTAGACAAATCAGCTGATGTTGCAGATGAACTGAACAGGTACTTTGCATCTGTCTTTACTGAGAAGAGGCTGTGCAAGTGAGGCTGAGTCATATGAAATTAATGATTTCAAAATTACAGATCACTGTTTATTAGAAAAACGTTTGAGCATAGGCTCCAGGAGGTGATGTCATATACCCAGTAATTTTGAGGGAGGCCTCCAGGCAGTGTATCGAACCACTGAAGTTAATTATGATGCCATTTTTGGACTCAGGGGAGATTCCTTTAGATTGGAGAAGTGCCAACATGTCATCACTACATAAAGGCAGTTCTAAGAGCAAAGTTGGTAACTACAGACCGGTTAATCTGACTTCAGTGGTAGGGAAAATCATGGAAGCAACAACTGAGTGCAATCCAGGGTCATTTAGATAGATATAGCATTCTGAATAACACACAATGGTTTTGTTATGGAAAAATCATGTTTGACCAACTCAGTAAGCTATTTTGACCCAGTTACTCATGAGATGGATGTAGCACCAAATAAACAATTTCAATGCAGTTTATTTGGACTCAGTCCCTCATGAGAGTTTACTGTAAAAGCTGGAACATGTTCAGATTACTGGAAAAATTCTAAGATGGATTGCTGAGTGGCAGCAGGGCAGAAAGCAGAGGGTTGTGATTAATAGATATTCTTCAAATTGGTGTAAAGTCGGAAGTGGGGTCCCCCAAAGATTGATTCTTGGACTACTGTTTTCTGATTTTCATAGACAATATATGATGGAATAGACATCTTGATGCCAAAATATGCAGAAGGTGTAAAGATTGATAGAGTAGTTGATGATCAGTACCAAGCAGCACTTCTTCAAGATGACTTGAACAGGATTCAAGAATGGTCACAAAACTGGCAGCTATGTTTTAATGCAGCAAAATGCAAGGTCTTACACTTGGGGAATTGCGACCCTAAAATAAATTATACACTTGGCGGGGTGAATTAAAAACAACAGAGGAAGAAATCTGAGAGTTAAAATACAGGCAGCC
This sequence comes from Mastigoproctus giganteus, assembly GCF_048544385.1. NCBI lineage: Eukaryota > Metazoa > Arthropoda > Arachnida > Uropygi > Thelyphonidae > Mastigoproctus > Mastigoproctus giganteus. Next base: position 100,427,666 of record NC_143582.1, on the reverse strand, counting down.
ATCGATGGGAATGCCTATGGTGTTCCTATCAATGATTTATCAAACATCCTGTAGAGATATGGAAGTCAGAATCTCACTGTAAGAAGCAATTGTGACCACATTAGAAATATCATGTTAAAGAATGGAGAAAAAAAGACATCGAGCTCCTTGAAAGGGTCCAAAGACAAGCAACTCGCATAGTAAGATAGGCAAAAGGGCAACCATATAAGGAATTAATCTGATTATGGGTTACAGATTTTTGCAATCAGGGACCTTAGAGATGACATAATGAAAGTTTATAAGCTTCTGAGAGGGGTTAGTAAAATGAATGAAGGTGTAATTTTCACTGTTATAGATAATTCTGGAACTTGAGGGCATAATTTCAAATTGCAGGGGAAGAGTTCAGACTGAGTCGTTGATTGCTGGAACAAGTTGCCTTCACACAGGGCCAGTTCAAGGGTATATGGCACCCCCCCCCACCAATGCAAAGATTTTCATTTTTTAGAACGATCAATTTAACATTTTATTTACTTACAAAAAGTAAATTACATGCAATATAACATTAAATTTAAAATAAAACTCTTCATAAAAACTTTTAATTCAAACAAAAAGAGAAAAATCAAACTCTCAAGAACACAGCATACAAAAACCAATAATGTCTACAATATGTTAAAGCAGAACTTTTAACAGTTAAAATTTGACAAAGTTTGTTAAAACTTTTGACAATTAGACATTGAAAGCAAAACTTGGAGCTTTTATGGCTGCAAAATTTATAAAATATCTTCCAAAACAAGCTTTTTTAACAAAACCCATTCAACTGATCCAATCTTTTCGAGTCACTGTTGTCCTTAAATGAGTTTTTATTAATTTTAATTTGGGAAAATTCATTTCTGCGCTGGCCACAGAACAGGTAACATCAGCAAAATATATAGAGCTATAAGTTGGGTAGTAAAGACAACTTTTTTTCTCAAATAAATTCAAGGAAGATTCATGGGTGATATTTCTTCATAAGGATAAGAACATTGTAAGTATCTTATTCATGAACTAAATCTCTTTCTGATATATCTTTTTCATTTTCATCTGTTAGAAGCATTTCCAAGTCCATACAATTTTTTAAAAGTTCACTGTCATATCTTCTTGCATTTATTTATATTACATAATATATTGATATTATCATTATGTTTCATCATTAAATCAAAACGATGCTTTAAAGCATTTATTGCATTGTCTAGAATGTTATAAACGAAATTAATTTTAAAATTTCTTTTTTTAAAGTATAGTTTCATCATTACTTTCATATGTAAGCATTGTCTTTCACATTTGGGTTTTGGTTTTTTCAAAATGGTTGCAATTTTTTCTGCTTCCTTTATGACATTTTCACACTTGTTGTCACTTCTGTAATCTTGTAGATACTTCAACAAGTTAGTAATGTGAAAATTTGCATTTGTCAAATCTAAGCAGATTTCTTGTAAAACATTACTTGTTACATTCACCTTGCCTAACACATCATATCAAATAATTAATAAACAAATAAATATAAATTTTGCAATATTCTTTAATAAAGCGCTTGCTTCAGATTTATTTTTTTGATGTTGCAACTGATTGTTGCACATTCAAAAAAAACTTTCTAAAGCTTCAGTTATTTCTTCCAGTTGGTATTCTCAAACAGTTTTAGTGCTTCCAACTGGCATACCTGGCAGTTGTCTGGAAGCACTGCCAGATGTGCCAGTCTGGAAGTGCTTTTAAAGTATTGCTTTAAAACATTGCTGCAAATTGTTATTTCAATCATAAAATTGCACAGAACACAAAATTTAGCATTATGTGGAACATCTGATAAGTGTATGAAGATAATGGAAAATTTTTTAAAGATTGTCGAATTTTTGGTGGAATATGACTCAGTAATGAAAGAACACTTAAGAAAGTGTTCTTTCATTACTGATTAAAATACTTAAAAGCTTACAGATAAGTAATTAACAAATCTAACATATTAATTTAAAACATTCCACCTTTATGGAGATGGCAAGAAAAAAGCGTAAAGATGCTGTACAATATCAAAAAGACACAGCTTCAACACAACTTTCTGTGCATTAATTACTAAATTCAAATAATGCGAAGAGCATGATACAAAGAATGCTCTTGGGTATGAGGGCAGTATGCGACTCTGTACACCACATGCTTTCCACGCATGTTTGAGCCAATGTCATATGCTTGACCTCTTAAGTCACTTAATGAAAGATCGTACTTTTGTAAAACTTCAAATATTTTTTGCCCGCTATTTTTTTACCAGTGCTATCATTAATATTTATGAATCCTAAATAATGCTCACAGATCGCTACATAACTTCCCTCATGATTTGGAGCATGATTTTCTCATTAAAATTTACAAAGTGCATTACTATTGTCATTTGCTCAGTGTGAGAAAAATCGGGCATACAGTCGACAATTATAGAATAATATTTGCATTTTTTCAACTCCTTTACAATACATTCCTTAATAGCAATATTTAAGAGATTTATAATTTCATTTTGAATGTTTTTACCCAAATAATGTTGATGAGTTTCTTTACTTATAATCTGTAAGCTTTTAAGTATTTTAATCAGTAATGAAAGAACACTTAAGAAAGTGTTCTTTCATTACTCAGTCATATTCCACTAAAAATTCAACAAGCTTTAAAAAATTTTCCATTATCTTCATACAACTTATCAGATGTTCCACATAATGCTAAATTTTGTGTTCTGTGCAATTTTATGATCAAAATAACAATTTGCAGCAAAAGCAATAAAGTGCATCCTTAGATTTGGAATATACCAACCAATCGTGATGATATTTTTCACCATTGGGAAGCATTCAACAGTAGTAAGTTAGATTGAATTTTCTGTTTCTGTCATTTTTGAGGTTTATGAGAAAACTATAATCTCTTATTTGTTCCGGGAAAATTCTTATTAGCAAATCTGTCATGGATTTCGTATTTTCAGTCGCCATTTTCCAACATCTTCATAATCCTGTGAAGCTTGCTGAATAGAAGTTTGTTCAAAATTATCTGCATTTTCAATATTTTAACTTGTACTTATTTGGTAACTCTCACTACTTTCATTTGTTTTCTCACTTTCTACAGAATCTTTTTATGATGCTCGTTAACTTCAGAAACTGCAACGTCATGATTGAATTCTGCTTGATTTGTTGATGGCTCGCATTCATCATCACTTGATTTTTCAAAAACTTTGAATTTATCCATAAATGCATCTTTTTCCACTTTTCTCTTCCAATTTTCTGCTCCAGAGTTTCTTTTTCCCAAACATTTTTTGGGTAATTAATCAACACTAGAAAAAATAAAATCAATGGTAAGACTCACTTTTTGAAGGGTGGGTTCAATTCCCAACCAATATTTTTTTTAATCTCATTAATTTTTAAATGAACTAAAAATTAAATGAAAAAACAAAAATCAATAAAAAAGGAAACAAGAAATATTAAATAACATTTATTAAAAATTTATAAATATTTAAATAATTTTAAATTTTAGGGTTAATGCCTTTTATAAATTTAATAGGATCTACTCGTATGGATGAGGAAGCTTACCAAGCTGCTGTCTTTTTTCAATTAGTTAGAAACAAAACCCCTACTGCCCTTCATGTAATAACCTCATGAAAAAAGAAACTGGTAAAATAAGGCATGGGATAGATGGAAGGTGGCACTGCTTGAACACAAGCTGCTGAAAATCCGCTAGTCTACTTAAAGATAGGGTGCCTCCGTAGCCAGGTGGGAAGGAGCAGCAGTACGTAGCACACGCTTCTTGATTAGACCAGGGTTTGAGCCCATCACCACCAAATACGGAGGATGCGGAAAGGTCAGGGAATGACCACCGCATATCCCGGAGCAATATGGCCTTAGTTGCTAATGCTCCTAAAAACCAAATAACAAAACAAACAAACTTAAAGGTAGTTTTGATATTTTTGTATCTATCCCTTATGCTCTGTAGTTTTGCAATTTGACTAGTTGTATAGTTTTGCTGTTACTTTATCTCCCATGATGTAATAAATAAACATGCCAGAAGTCCAATTTCGAGGTTTAAATTGGCACCATATTTTTTCAAAAAATATCATGTCAATGGAACTGAAAAGCACAAAATACATGGGGAATAGATTGAAGTATACATGTGTGAATAACTTACACTCTCTTGCATGATCAGAAGCCGCAAACTGGCAAAACAATTTGCCTTGTTTCTCAGGCAAAACAATTTGCCCTGTTTCTAACAGAATCTCTCCACTCACTATCTCATAGTCATACTGTTTCTGCTGCATGCCTTTTCTACAGATACCTCCATGGGCACTGTTCTTCTGAATTGGCTTCTATAATTCCCGCTCTCTCTTTCAAAACAGTCCGAACACGTGCCACCACCAGCCAACATCCATTTACTGTCCAACTGCAAACTCACAGAACCAACTTTTCATCTTCCTCGTTTATTCATTCAACTGCCGTTTTCTGGAACAACCTTCCTTCATACGTATTTCCTGAAAATTACAGTCTAGAGAAGTTCAAGTCTAATGTCAACAAATATCTTCTTTCATCTTCTCAACCTCCGACCCAAGCACGGTACTGAGTACTATAGGTTCTAATACCTCTTGTGTTTTGGGTTTTCGTAAAAAAAAAAAAAAAAAAAAAAAAAAAAAAAAAAATTGTGGAATTTTTTTTTTTTTTTCTGGCTGATGCTGTATAAGCTTATTTTCTTAAATTGTTTGCCACTACATATCAGTATTAGTAATTTGCAGATTACCTAAGTTTCATCATTGCAAAATTTTGCAATATGTAGTGGCCCATTTGGAGGTCCCAAAAGTTGAAATATTTTTTAGGCCTATATCCATTATTTGGTTACTTGTCTCTACGCAGTGGGCATGATTGTAGAACGGAGTGATTGTACGGTACAGTTGTGTTATTGGGTGATTATTGTGAAGGCATTTTCTTTCTGATTGTTTTGTGTCGTCAAGGAGAGGGAGTGCTTTGCTTAGGTAGGCTGTTTATTCCCCCATCTTGCTGTTTTGAAATCGCAAAATGAGTTCCCGATTTAAAAACAGCGGCAATTGGGGGGGGGGAAACACCCTAGGCATATCAACCTAGGAGGACAGTGGGTGGGGAAAGCAATGAGTGGCACCTGCCAATCACTGCTTTGTTCCTGTCTGTTTGTCAAAATATGGACTAATACCCAAGATCTGGAGTTCTATCATTTTTTTGTTATTAATTAATGCATAACTAGTCTAATCAAAATATCAACTACACACTTTCTTTGTAATTGTGTGCAATTAGGCAATAAATTAATGATAAATGTGAAACAGTATTTTATATTTATATATATATTTATTATTATTATTTTAAATATAAATAATAGTTGTCCTGAACTCCCAAACTTTCAGCCCTCAACTGATTGAAATGCGGCACATTTTTTTTTCTTATATGATACGTTTTTATAAGTTTTTTTTTTTCTTTTTTTCTATGTATAAAACAAAACACATATTTATATAACCCCAGGGGCTCACATCTGGTGAGTATGGGCTTGGCACACTCAGGGTCCTGAGCTGGATACCATCATTCTTCTCTTCTTTTCTTGGCGATTCCCTTCTACTTCTCTCTCGCTCTCAGGGTAATTCAGAAATTTTTTGGCTGGTGCGCATAAGCCTCAGGCTTCCTTGCACCATTATTATTTCTATAATCGGTTCTATTTTTAGCAGGCGTGTTAATCGTTTTTGAGTTACGGAAGGATTTTTATTTATTTATTTTTTTCTTGTTTTGACAAATTGCTTTTAAACTGTTGATTTAAACAGTTTTTTTAAACGGCTTTAACTGTACACAGGCACAGTTAAAACCGTTTAAATCAAAATCTTGCATAAAATCTTGCATAATATTTTTATAGATAAATACTTCCACGGAAAGTTGTAAGGTCAGGCCAAAGTATCCTTGGAATCATCGTGAATTCTTCACGGGGCTCGGGCCCACGATAGTACAATCAATCCCCTTAAACAGTTTTGAATTTGGATACAGCAGAAACCAAAAGCGGTGTACGGGACCACCTTTAATTTATAGTTCATAATTCACTCGAAAGGGAAAAAAAAGTTAACTTGAAGCAATTAAAAAAAGAAACAATCTTATTTTGAAAAAAATGTATACTGCAAAGTTGCAGTATTAACCTGATTTCTCTTTGAGTTAATAGTTTACTTATCTGAAAGAAAAGCAACAACAGGGTATTATTTTGAAAATGAAATGCAATGTTATAATTAAAAAAAGGTTATCTGCTGATAAATGTATGGTATCATTGGCACATGCATATATCATTTAACAGGTACAGTATGAATTAATACATACCGTACAGTACATGGAACACAAACCATCTGCAAAGGTATACTTCACGCAGGCCAATCCACAGATTAGATAATAATCTGACGCTAATATGCACGCCACCCAAGCCAGAATCTCTGCTTTAATTATCTGATTTATAGCCAATGAGAAATGGTAAACACTGCTATTTTTTGATCAACATGTTCGTTAATTTTGGAAAAAAAACAAGAACTCGGCGAACAAAAAAAAAAAAAAACCGTCATTAGTATTTTTAATTCTCTCCCCCACCACCACAAAAATTTTGTGTGAATCCAACATTGGATCAATGGCTCGCCCAACGCAGGGTGGATTTCTAATATTTCTACCCTACATATTCAGATACCGCAATCTGCGCAGTATCTGAATACTGCACAGATGGCAATAACTTATTTTTTTATTAGGGTTGTAGCGCTAGAAAACACCTTTATCTTATGTACCTCATAAGCACATTAGCAAAACATCCGTGCATCATAATAAAACGAGCTAAATTAATATCAACTAAACTAGTCTACACGGTAGCACAGTGGTATCGTCGCCGTCCTTCCCACATCGGGTGAAAAAAGTCTGGGTTCGAATCCCGTCGGTGACGCGGAGAACTTTAGTGGGCTTTTTTCACTCCGTGGATGAGTTAGTCGGTCTCAGGTGTAGATAGCAAAGTTTTTGTTTCCCAGAAACGGGTTTTTTCGTCCAGCAAAACAGGCAAATCGACCAGAGAACACACGCAATTTACAAACACGAATACTGGTTAATGTAATCATTTACGGGTGACCCTAATATAATAATAATGAACTAAACTAATATTAGCATTTAGAGAAAGCAAATATAAGAAATGATTCGCTTACACTGAGACGATAATGTTTACAAACAACACTTGTGCTTTTCAACACTTACTATTGTCCTACTGGGTAACACAGTTGCTAGGATCGCTGTCCTCCCCTACACCCGATGGAAGAGACCTGAGTTTTTATTATTATTATTACTAAGCTTTACAGAGGAATTCATGTCTAAGCTTTACAGAGGAATATAACAGTAGTAATACAGTAATAATTCTATTTACAGACAATATACAATGTCAAATATCAATACACAAAGTCAATATACAATGGAATATCATATGTTACAGGCGATTTGCATTTAAGCAAAGTTGGGATGACACAGGGATTTTTGTATTTCTGACACCTTTGTAGTTATATTTTCGAATCCCATCGATGACGGGAGGAATTTTATGAGCCTTATTCACAACGTAGCGGAGTTAGTCGGTCCAGGCAAAGGTAGCGTGGTTTTTTTCTCACGGAAACTCAGGTTTTCGTCCAGCAAACAGAAAATCGACCTGATAACACAAGCAAATTTACACACAATATACACAGAGCAATATGGCTTTAGTCGCTGATACTCCTAAATAATACTCCTGCTACAATACCTATTATTTTACATACCATTAAAATAAAATTTATCTATAAGTAGATAATGTCTGCGCAATAGCACGGTAGTATCGTTACCGTTCTTCCCGCACTGGGTGGAAAAAGCTCGGGTTCGAATCCCGTCGATAACGCAATGAACTTTCAAGGACTTTTTTCACTGCGTGGCTGAGTAAGTGGGTCTTAGGAGTAGATAGCAATATCACACCCAGCCCCCGACATACACTACAAGGATTACGGCAAAAAAAAAACTAAGCAGGCCTATTTATCAAATCTCTCATCCCATAGAAGAAATAATTAAACAGCAGGAAAATGACTCTATCCAAGAAGTGAAGAGGCTGAAGCTTAATGACAATCATAGTAAGGGTCCTTCGGGAGCCCGCCCTGTTAACAAGCACCATAAAATAACAAAGCCACAGAATTCAGAAGAATAATAAGACCAAAATCAACAAGATGAGGAAGGATTGGAAGAAGATGCCATTGCCAAGGACGTACGCCCAGGGCTCCTCCTCCATGTAGCAGTCTAAAATAAAGAAATTGCAATGAAATCTCAGAAGACAAGATTCCCAAAATAAAACTGGGAACAGACCTAGATATTGAAACGGACCCCCTTCCCAACTTCAGTATTAGAGTAACCCTAAGCCTTGACTTAATACCTATTCTTTGCTGCCGAGATGAATGAGTTTATCCAGCAAAAAAGAGCAGAATGACAAAGGAATCCTCTCGTAAGATTACTCGCGCCTGGGGAGCTACGGAAAACCTCCTGTACACTTCTACTGGACAATGAGCAACTGAAAGCCAAGAACTTGTACACCTTATTAATGTGTCATTAGTAAAGTGTACAGCTTCAGAAGAGCCCCAAGTTGAGGTCACAAAGAATGGAGCATCAACAAGCCATACCGTGCCTACGATTTCCTTTGATGCATAAAAACAGCCAGAGCCTCCAACCAGTAAAGGACTCAAACATGTTATACTGAAAATAGGGCTCTAAAGAGAAAAAAGTGTAAAGTGTGTTTAGGGTTTCAAGGCACCAGCCCCCCCCCCCCCCCCATCTCCACGCAATTTTCATTGTGAGTGTGAGACAGTACTCTTCTGTCAAGGCAAGAAAGTGTATGAACTATGTATATGTGTAGTGTTGTGTACCGTTGTTCTGTCTGCGCGGGTAGCATACTAGTATCGTCACCGTCCTCCCCACCCTGGATGGAAATGGGCGGGGTTCGAATCCCGTCGATGACGCGAGGAACTTTAAGCTGTTTTTTTTTCACTCCATGGCTAAGTTACTCAGTCTCAGGTGTAGATAGCAAGGTATTTTTCCCCCCACAAACTGGGTTTTTTTTTTTTTTTTTTTTTTTTTGTACAGCAAAACAGGCAAATCGACCAGAGAAGACACGCAATAAAAAAATATAATATAAAAGGTTATATGTAAGAAATTACGGGTGACCCTAATTATTATACTGGTGGCATCCAGTATAATAATTTGAATTTTGTACCGTTGTTCTTCTTGCCACTTGACAGGTGGGCCCCTATTGGAAACCACCATTCCACACTTTGCCCCATGGAGGCAGGCGAGGTATCCAGTAGATTTATATTTACTGTCACCTAGTTTCCTGAGATTTCAGTGGCCTATAAAAAGTATGTGGGGGGGGGTGTTAAGCGCTGGGAATAGAAAATGCCGAAAGAGATTTATTCCAGTTATTTAAGGCTATACTAGACGAGCGCTCGAAGCGCAAGCGTCAGCTGGCATTGTGAACGCCTCCAAAATAGCAAACTACACGTGGCACTCCTAACGTCAGTCGTTTCAAACTAGACGGAGCGCTCCTAACGTTTCATTGGATATCGCCAGCAACTCACTATTTCTATGAATGTTGATCAAGTTGGATGTAATGCGCATCCAGAAAATTCAAATTATTTTGTACCATTGTTCAGGACAGTTTTATATTATGTTGAAACATGCAAGAGGTCTCCCGAGAAGTTTTTTATTTTTTTTTTTTTATTTTACTAAATGTCGATACAGAGTTTTGATGAACTTCTAATGATAATTAGTTGGAAAAAATGCAAAATTTGATACCGTGATGCGGAAATCAATACCGATGTTTACGTCTATGCTTTATGTGCTGTACCGAAAGGCCAACTCCCACTTACAAATACTATTAAGGTATTTGTAAGATCTTAAAAAAAAAAAAAATCTAAGAATAAAACACCTATGTTGCTGTCTTCCCACCACTTGACATTATTTCCAGATGAAATATTGACAAGTACATTCCATCCATTCGAGGCAAAAAGCATTCTCCACTACCCACACTGTACAATAAAGCAAACTTTTTTTTTAATCAAATGCGCATTGCAGTGTTATCAGTTTTACACCATTTTTCCCGTTTCCACTGTGGCTTCCAATAGATGAATTTCCTCGATTTTGTGTTAGTAGATGCAATACACATTGAAGAAAGGAAGTACGATCTTTTCGTTTTCAAAAACAATCCGTTGCAATTCTTTCGATCATGTTTTTCATGCCAAGAAACAGTTACGTGCTTTTTTTTATTTTTATTTTTTTTCCTATATCACGCTGGCAACGAAAGGTTCAAAATTCGTTTTGGAAGAAGACAGGGACCGCACGTGATTCCTTTTTGTTAACGCCGACATTAGTTGTACTGTTGCAGTGGATATTTTTCATCACTTTTCCGATTATTTAATAATAATAAGGTTCTTTATTAAGTTAAATTATATACATTCGTGATTCCCTTTGAATTTTTTTGTACCGTTGTTCTTCTGACGATTTGGCCCCTATTGGAACCCACCTTTTTCACACTTTTCCCCGTTGAGGCAGGCCAGGTAACACAGATAACCCAAAGTATAATAAACAAACGAATTAAGGCACCACCCAGTGGCTGATTTAGCACTTGAGAGGCCCCAGGCGCAATTCAATTTTGAGGCCCCCCCCCTCTAAGTATTTTCGGTACAACTACAGTGTGCATTCTACACGCACGTTTTTACTATAGCACGCGCTCTAGATTTGGTGTTACGGTTTTAATCATTTTTGTTGCGCAATTCTTTCATACATATTTTATTAATTGGGAATTAAAAAATTAATTCCCAATTATCACTTGCTATAAATGTCACGCCTCGTCAAACAATTCAGTTTTGATAAATACATAAACAATACATAAGATATTACAGATACAGTACTTACTTGATAACAAAACAAAAATACTCCTACACAAACACCAACCACACCAAACTCTAGTAATTTGTAAGAGATTCGTGAGTGAAATGTTAGTTCCGAAAGCTATTAAAAAAGACGATGCTCCATTACATGTGAGCCAGCGCTCTGGTGATTTCAGAGGCTTTGAAAGACTATTGCGCTAGCTTATTGGTTTCCAATTAGTTGCAAATAGTTTTGAACTGCCTCCGCGAACAAATCTAATATCGTTTGTTGAGCAATATCATTACAGGGTTCCTCATTCGTGGAATTACCTCCGCTAGGAAAAAACTAAAAGTGTTTAATTTAAGCATTAAGAAACATATGGCACGCAGACTGCTTGCTAAACATATGGAATGCAGACTGCTTGCTGAAGTGCATCACTTTGAAGAAATTGAAATGGGTGCAAACAACAATAGTCAAAAGTGCAGGATATGTGTCAGAACATCAAAGGTTGACTTCTTACACACGCTGTAGTAGTAGTAGTGGCATGTGATGCAAGAAAGCAAGTGTATGAGCATATGCAGCATAAGCCAAAAAATCACACCATTCCCTCCAAATTCCTGTCCAGTTCCCCCGTAAATTTATTTAACCTATCAACATCCACAACGACGGATGGAAGTTTGTTCCAGCAATAAAACACCCGCTGGCTAAAGGCAAATTTCCGCACAGCTATTCTACATCTGTCTTTTCTTAATTTGAATTTATGCCCCCTTTGGTTCATAATCTGAACAAGCGGAAGGATCCCATCAGAATTCAGCGTGCTCAACCCATTCAAGGACTTATACACCTCAATCAGATCACCGCACAGGTGCCTAGTCTCCAACCACTGCAATTTGCAGAACTTAAGCCTCTCTTGGTAAGAGGATCCCTTCATTCCCCTCACCAATCTTGTTGCCCTTCTCTCTACACACTCAAGCAAATCTACATCCTTCCTAAAATGAAGCCACCACACCTGTATGCAGTACTCAAGGCGTGGCCTGACCATTGCCTTGTACATAGGGACAATCACCTCCTTTTCTCTACTAGCAAAATTCCTATATATCATTGACGAAATCCCAAGACCTGCCCTGGCATCCTGTCTGCATTGCTCAGAAAACTTCATATCTAACTGCACAATTACTCCCAGGTATTTTTCATTTTCTACCACCTTAAGTGTAGTGCCACACAATTGGTACGTTTCTCTGGGGCTACTTCTACCCATATGCAGTACTTTCCATTTGTTAAGGTTAAATTTCATTTGCCACTTCTTAGCCCATCTGCCCAAATTTTCTAGATCCTGTTGCAGTAGCACACTGCCATTACTGTCATTAACAACTCTGCCAACCTTTGTATCATCTGCAAACTTCGACACTAAGCCTGATATACCTCCATGAATATCATTGATAAATATACAAAACAATAGTGGACCCAACACAGAACCCTGTGGGATTCCACTAATAACATTAGGCCACGAAGAGCAGCACCCAATGATTACCACCCTCTGTCTTCTCCCACTCGATCATGCTTTTATCCATTGTAGCAACTTAACCTTAATACCATTCTGCTCCAATTTGTTCAATAGTCTTCCATGCGCAGCAGTGTCAAAAGCTTTCCTGAAATCCAAATATATGATATCAAAATTATTTTTTGCATCCAGTTGCTTTGTAACTACATGATAATATCCTATCAAATTTGTCAGACAAGACTTTCCTATAACAAACCCATGCTGTGTCTGAATTATTGCTGCAGTCTTGTCTAGATGATCCTGCTACGCATCTTTAACCAGTGACTCAATTATTTTACCCGGAACAGAAGTTGTGCTGATCATTAACTTATGTCTGCACGGTTAGCACAGTGGTCTCGTCACCGTCCTCCCCACACTGGGTGAAAAAGGCCCGAGTTCGTTTCCCGTCGATGACGCGTGGAACTTCAGTGGGCTTTTTTCACTGCGCGGCTGGGTTATCAGGCGTAGATAGCAAGGTTTTTTACCCCATTTCCTGGGGTAAAAAACATTGCTATCTACGCCATGGGGTATGGCGTAGATAGCAAGGATTTTTTTGCTATGGGGGTTTTTTCGTCCAGCGAACAGGCAAATCGACCTGAGAACACAGGCAATTTACTGGAAAAATAAATATGTGGGTAGATGTAATCATTTACTGGGGACTGTAATATCATAATTTTTGATAATCAACTTATGTCTGCACGCGTAGCATAGTGGTATTGACACCATCCTCCCCACACCAGGTGGAAAAGGCATGGGTTCGAATCCCGTCGATGACGTGAGGAACTTTAATGGCTTTTTTCATTCCGTGGCTAAGTTAGTAGGCGGTCAGGCGTAGTTAGCAAGATTTCCCCCTTCCCGGAAACTAGGGTTTTTTCGTCCAGCGATACAAGTAAATCGACCAGAGAACAAGCAATTTGCAGACATAATATATAAACGGGTATATTTAAGAAATTATACGTGGCCCTAATATAATAATTTGAATTTGAATATCAGCTTATGTGTTGAAGCTCGTGTCAAGGGCTTTAATGACATGATTTTCTCGGTTTTCAGTCGAGGAACGAGTGGGTCTCACAGGATTCGTGGAGGTATGCTCTCCTATGCTGATGTATAAATATATGGGCAGATGTAATTATTGATAGGGGGTCCTAATATCATAATTTGTGCAGTTCGCTATGCTCCTCAGTCTTTAGGCCTATAACAGACTCCTACACTCATTTTTGCTTATCTCACACCAAACTAATTCAACTTTTCACTGTCCCACCCTTGTCAACTGGATGTAATTATTTAGATTTTATGTGTTTCTTTAACGAGCAGAATAACATCTTCTACCTTCCGATCCTGTCTATCTTTTCTTTACACATTTCACTCCTCAAATTCTTATTCTGTATTCATTATGTCTCTATGACCCCATATTTTCCATAGCCGAAGAATCTTCGATATCTGTCTTTGATATCTTGATCAGCAGCTCAAATTCATCAAATTTATTTTCTATACTCCTAGCATTTGTGTACATGCAAGTATACAAGCACCTGTTCGTACTCTTAGTTACCCTAACGCAGCCCATGTATTTACTTGTTCTATGATGACACACAACAGTCTTTGAAATGTCCAGCACCTTGCTTTGCACGCTGCTGCTCATTCCAATAGAAGCAATGCAAGAATCAATTTCATTAATGATTAATGACCTGTGGCTACTGTTAATCGATTTGTCTGTGATCCCCCCCCCCCAAGCTAGCATTGTTCGGACCCGCCTAATATCGATAGCATCAGCAAATATTCTTGCACCCTTTCTATTTAAGTGTATCTTCTCCTGTATAAGTAGCCTCCGCTGTTAATACGCACAGACCAATCGAAAAATATTTGACACCATGAGCCTTGTGCAAACTCTTCAGGGTCGAATTGATTCACAATTCTCTTATCATATCTTCCCACTATCGTGTTTTTGGGTTGAACTGTAGACATTTTCAAATATAACTCTATCTTACGACTTTTTTTCAACCTTGCCCCGTGCGTGTTAAGTAAGACCGCAGATCTCCTACCTTTAATGGTATTATTGCGAACGTACAAAAACAACTTTTGTGCCCTTAAAATATAATGTCTGCTCTTCAACATTAGCATTAGCATTAGTAGAGGTACATGTTGCAAGAAAGCAAGCTTATACAGCATCAGCCAAAAAAAAAAAAAACTTTCCAAATGTTTGTCTAGTCTTGCTTTGAATTTATTTAAGTTATCAACTTCCACAACAACAGATGGAAGTTTGTTCCAGCAATCAACTACCCGATGGCTAATGGCAAACGTCCGCACATCTATTCTAAAACTGTGTTTCCTCACTTTGGATCTATGCCCCCTCAGGTTTGTAATCTGAGCAAGAGGAAGAATCCTCTCAGCATTAAGCCTGATCGATCCATTCGAGGCCTTATACAATTCAATCAGATTGTCTCTCAGGGTGCCTAGTCTCCAGAAGCTGCAATTTGCAGCACTTAAGCCTTTCTTCATAAGAGCACCCCTTTGTTTCCTTCACCAGTCTTGTTTCCCTTCTCTGTACTCGTTCTAGCAATTCTACATCCTTCCTAAAATGAGGCTTCCAGACCTGTACGCAGTACTCAATGTGTGGCCTGACCTTTGCCTTATACAAGGGGATAATCACCTCCTTGTCCCTGCTCGCAAAATTCTTGTATATCAATGACAACACCCCATGACCTACTCTGGACGTCTGTCTGCACTGCTCAGAAAACTTCATATCTGACTGTATATCACAAATACCCCATTATCAACTTTTTATTTCACCTATCCTTTTTTTATAATACATTTCCCTGACAATAGAGTCACCGACAATAACTGTCTCCCGAAGATTTCTGCGGTATTGTCTGTTGCACAAGAGTGAGCTTTGTCGTTGAGTTGGGGTGCTCAGAGCTTGATGGGCTCCCAATCTAATTCCTTGGAGGGCATGAAAAAAACTAAACCAGAAGAGTTGCATGTCTTGTGTGAACAACCAGAAGCATGCAACCCTAAACTTATTATTATTAGCTATATGGTGCAAGGAAGCCTGCGGCTTATGCTGCACCAGTCAAAAAAAAAGAAAAAAAAAAAAATTCCCGAGTTGCCCTAAAAGAGAGAGAGAGAGAGAGAGAGAGAGAGAGAGAGAGAGAAGGGAATCACCAAGAAAGAGAAGAATGATGATATCCAGCTCAACACCCTGGGTGTGCCAAGCCCATACTCACCAGATGTGAGCCTTTGGGGTTAAATATTTAAATTAAATCAAATAACAGAAGAATATAAAGTTAAAATATCAACGATGAAAACTATGTGCTTGTTGCGCCTTACTACATGGCTTGTATGTATTAAGGTAAGTAACACTTGTGCTTATCGAGCGTCGAATGTGTTGGAGCTGTTTGCAACATCTGAACAACAACAAAAAAAAAAAAAAAAGGCAACGTGTAAAAGTAGCATAACACAAATCGACGGTAATTAGGCAAAAAAATTTTGTTGTGTGGTTTGGGTTCGTGGATTTTTTTTTCTTATAAATATGATCAGTAGAGATGTTTTGAATGAATGTATATGCGTTTCACCTAGTGATTTTCGGAAGTATGACACGTTTTCGCAGATTGAAACAATTACAGCAGATATTTCCTATGAAGCATTCTTTACGAAATTTCTTGTGCCGAACGTGCCTTGCAAGCTGGAATCTGGTTATACTTTGAACTGGAAAAGTCGTACGGATTGGGTCACCAGAGATGGCAAGCCGAATTTAAAATTTCTAGAAGAAAATTTCGGTTAGTAAATAGGAATTTGAGATTAGAGAAGAATGATTGTTCGTTTAAGTAATGAAAGTTTTCGCCAAGTAAAATTTTTACTGTAAATCCAGTTTTGGACTTACAGTGTGTTTTTTAAAACATGTAATCTAAGATTTGAAACTGTCAGGATCAGCAAATGCAGATCGCCCTTCTGATTTGCGTGGGTCAGAGAAAATCCCGCGGTCAGCTTTTTTTAATGCCAGATTAAGGTACGAGTTACAGGGTCCTTGCCTGGGGCGCCATTCTTGGGACGCCACATTTTACAAATCATAAAAAAAAAAAAAATATATATATATATATATATATATATATTCTTAGTGAGGTGGCGCGGAAATACTTTTTTCCCCTTCTTTAATACCTGTCTTTATTGATTGATACGTCATCGGTTAATTTTTTTTATTATTAACCGTATGGTGCAAGGAAGCCTGATGCTTATGCTGCACCACCCAAAAAAAGAAATTCCCGAGTTACCTTGAGAGACAGAGAAGTAGAAAGGAATCACCAAGAAAAAGAATGATGATATCATCCAGCTCAGAACCCTGGGTGTGCTAAGAAAATATTTACGCTTTATTTAAAAAAATAAATAAAAATATTAATAAACAAATAAACAAAAGCCTCTTGTAATCTGTAAAAAGCCATTCATTCAGGGCATGCCTGTATAGAAATAACTTTGAAGGAAAATTAAAATACCATATATTCCTGTGTATAAATTGATCTTTCAGGCACAAAAAAATCATCTAAAGTTTTAATATTGACTTATATACCGAGTATAAAATCCTAAACTTGAATTAAAGGTGCAAGGATATTTGTTGATGTTAGTGATAGATGGGTCAAAAAACTGCTAGCCTGGAGTGATACACAGACTAATAGATTAACTAGAGTTACAGCAGAGGTGAAAATTATTCTTCAGCTGCTTCTGTTGGAACATGTAACAGCTTAAGCCATACTGTGGGTCATCATGGAAACAGTGTTATGTTAGGCTGTGTTATGGTAACTAAGAGTAAGAACATAGGCACGTTTACTCGTATATACAACTAATGCTAGGAGAATTGTAAATAAATTTGAAGTACTGATTAATTCATGAAATGCAGACATTGTAGGGATAGTAGAGACATGGTATCACACAAAATAGAGTAGGCCAGTAAGTCAGGGTATCTTAATGGGGGATTTTAACTTCCCAGTTGTTTACTGTTAATTTTTGAGTTGGTCATTCACACACTAGCAAGATTGCAGATGTATAGCTGATAACTGGATGATTGTTTTCTACAGCAGCACGTTAGACAACAAGAGGAAGCAATACTCTTGATCCGGTTATCAGCAGCAATTCTTCAAGCATTAAGAATCTGCAGGTAAAGGACCCATTGGTGAATATAACTACTGTCAATTGTAATGTAAAAGGCTTTTGCTGTCGTAAGGGTGACTGTGGTGGTCGCTGACAACTTAAATTTTTTTAAAAATAGGTTTTTGCTGTTTGTAACATCAGTTTGTCCTACAAGGCTGCCATAGCCAAGTTTGTTATTTGATTTTTAGGTGCATTAGCAACTAAGGCCATATTGCTCCAGGATATGCGGTGGTCATTCCCTGACCTTTCCGCATCCTCCGTATTTGGTGGTGGCAGGCTCGAACCCCCCCATAGCCAAGTGATCAGGCATGGGGGTGCATAAGTACACGTGCTTTCAGTGACTGGGGTTCAAGCCCATGACTGCTAAACATCGTGATGTTTCTTGTGTTCTCTCTATTTGCAAACTCCTCTGACTGTGTGGAAGTCTCTGAGTATAAACAGAAAACTTATTTATTTTACTATGCAATAGGACCAATTGATGATGTTACGAACAGCAAATTCTAAATGGAAAGAATTGGGGGAAGTAATTATAGAAGCTACTAGGCTTTTCATACCAACCAAGATATAATGTTCAAGACTGAGACCTAAATAGATAGATGAATTGAAGAGACTTGTGGAAGAGAAAACAAATGTGTGATTTGCATATAAATTATCAGGTGATATAGAAGTGTATGGTATATATATAAATTAGCCTATAATTAAGTCCCAAATGAGGTGAGGCGAGGCAAGCTAAGGCAGATTAGGAGAAAAGTCTAGCAAAGAATGCAAAGGATTCTATGCTTATATTAACAGTAGAAGGAAGGGGTTAAATCACATTGAACCACTTTACATCAATGGATTAACTGTTGATGACCCAGCTTGGCTGCTGAAAAATTGAATTGTTATTTTGCATCTACATTCACACATGAGGAATTTTTTTGGGAAGAGAATGCCAGAATTTTATCTAATTCTGACAGGGAGCTAAATGATTTGTGATAACTGAAAGGAAAGTGGAAGAGAAATTGTTGTATCTAAAAATAAAAAAGGCATAAGGAGTGGATGTAATCTATCTGGTTATATTAATTAAGGGAGGCAGCAAAGGAGGTAAGCAAACTCTAAGTCATAATTATGAGAACATCCTTGGATTCGAGGGAAGTCCCTATGAACTGAAAATGTATCCTCAATTTACAAAGTGGCATGAGTAAATACAGACCTTTTAGCTTAATGTCTGTTCTGGGAAAATAATGGAGTCACTGGATCAAGTAGGATCATCTAGACAGGAATGCAGTTATACTGCAGTCACTGCATGGATTTGTTAAGTAGCGGTCTTGTCTGACCATTCTAATTGCATACTATGATGCACTGATCAAGGAGCTGGATGTCAAAAATAATTGATATCATATACTTGGATTTCAGGAAAGGTTTTTGATATTGTTGCACATAAAAGATTGCTGTACAAACTGGAGCAATGTTAAGGGCAAGTTACTGTTTATGTTAAAAGTTGTAGAAGAAATTTATCCGGAGAAACGATCAGTGAGACAAGACATTGGTTTGTCTCGACAAACAATTACATGAAGAGTAGAAGATATTGGAAAGAATTTGTTCAAAGTTGTTTTATGTTTTCCAAAGAACTTTTGGAAAACATAAAACAAATGAAATACTTTAGTATGGCACTGGATGACAGTATTGATGTAAATGACACAGCCCAACTCCTTATCTTCATATGTGGAATTAATGATAATTTTTGTCCAAGTTGAAGATTTAGCTGATCTACAGGGTAAGCACCAAACTGATACAGGTAAAAATCTTTAATAATCAATGAAAATTTAAGATTAACTATTAAAAAGCTGGTAGGAGTCAGAACTGATGGTGCAAAAATATGATTGGTAAAAACATTGGACTTATTGGTGGAATAACCAAGAAAATGTATCGGAGCTGAACCTCAGATTGAAATTCATTATGCATCAAGAAGCTGTCTGTGGGAAAGTATTGGATCACCAACATGTTATGAATGTGGTTATTTCAACTGTAAAGTTTATAATATCACATTAAGTTGTTATTATTTATATCCCAAATTGAGTAAGACAATTTAGTTCACTTTGTGTTGTATGTTCTATCAAGCTAAAAGAAGCAATGCCTCCCGTTATTACAGTTAGTTTTTGATGAGTTTGAAAGTTCGTTTGCTGATATAAGATCCCATGAAAAAGACATAAGCTTGTTGTAGTAGTAGTGGCGTGTGATGCAAGAAAGCAAGTGTATGAGCTTATGCAGCATCAGCCAAAAAAAAAAAAATAATAAAATCACGCCATTCCCTCCTAATGACTGTCCAGTTCCTCCTTAAATTTATTTAACCTATCAACTTCCACAACGACAGATGGAAGTTTGTTCCAGCAATTAACCGCCCGCTGGCTAAAGGCAAATTTCCGCACATCTGTTCTACATCTGTCTTTTCTTAATTTAAATTTATGCCCCCTTAGGTTCGTAATCTGAACAAGTGGAAGGATCCCATCAGAATTCAGCGTGCTCAACCCATTCAAGGCCTTATACACCCCAATCAGATCACTGTGCAGGTGTCTAGTCTCCAGTCACTGCAATTTGCAGAACTTAAGCCTCTCTTGGTAAGAGGATCCCTTCATTCCCTTCACCAATCTTGTTGCCCTTCTTTGTACATGCTCAAGCAAATCTACATCCTTCCTATAACGAGGCCTCCACACCTGTATGCAGTACTCAAGGTGTGGCCTGACCATTGCCTTATACAGAGGGACAATCACCTCCTTTTCCCTGCTAGCAAAATTCCTATATATCATTGACAAAATCCCATGACCTGCCCTGGCAGCCTGTCTGCATTGCTCAGAAAACCTCATATCTGACTGCACAATTACTCCCAGGTCTTTTTCATTTTCTACCACATTAAGTGTAATACCACACAGGTGGTACGTTTCTCTGGGGTTACTTCTACCCATATGCAGTACTTTGCATCTGTCAAGGTTAAACTTCAGTTGCCACTTCTTAGCCCATCTGTCCAAATTTTCTAGATCCAGTTGGAGTAGTATACTATCTTTACTGTCATTAACAACCCTGCCAACCTCTATATCACCTACAAACTTGGGCATTAATCCTGATATACCTTCATCAATATCATTGATAAATATACAAAACAACAGTGGACCCAACACCGAACCCTGTGGGACTCCACTAATAACATTAGTTCACGAAGAGCAGCACCCATTGATTACCACCCTCTGTCTTCTCCCACTCAACCATCCTTTTATCTATTGTAGCAACTTACCCTTAATACCATTTTGCTCCAATTTGTACAATAGTCTTCCATGCGCAACAGTGTCAAAAGCCTTCCTGAAATCTGAATATATGATATCAAAGTAATTTTTTGCATCCAGTTGCTTTGTAAACACATCATAATATCCTATCAAATTTGTCAGACAAGACTTTCCCTTAACAAGCCATGCTGTATCTGAATAATTGCTACAGTCTTGTCTAGATGATCCTTCAATGCATCTTTAACCAGTGATTCCATCATTTTACCCGGAACAGAAGTTAAACTAACTGGTCTGTAATTACTCGTGTCACCCTTCGATCCCTCTTTGTGAATTGGGGATACATTTGCACATCTCCAGTCCGTGGGGACCTCCCCTGAGTCCAAGGATGCTCTCATAATTATGGCGAAAGGTTTGCTTAGTAGCTTTGTCGCCTCCTTTAATATAACTGGATAGATCCCATCCACCCCAGGTGCCTTTCTTATGTTTAACTTCAATTTCTCCTCCATTTTGCTCTCAGTTATTACAAAATCATTAATTGATAACCTTCTGCCATTTTCAAACCATAACTCCTCCTCATATGTGAATGTAGATGCAAAATGCTCATTCAGTTTGCTATCTGTGCAGGATCATCAACAGTCGAGAATCCATTTACTTCTTATGGCTGAAACTACAATCCCAGCTTGCAAATTGAAATTATTGATCTTCAAGCTGAAACGCAGTTCAAAAATAAATATATGGACTGTGAAAATAAACTACTTGAATTCTACAAGACTCTCCCATCTGAAAGTTTTCCGCTAATAAAAGAAAATGCCATGAAAATCACTACTTTGTTCGGATCAATGTATATTTCTGAACAAATTTTTCATGCACGAAATCAAATAAATATTTAAGAAACAATAACAGATAACCATCTTAATTCCATGTTGAGAATTGGTGTCATAAATTTTCAACCAATTTTGAACGATTATTTAAAAATATCCAGCCTCCGTCATCTCGTTAAATGTTAAGTTTGGTTCAGTAAATGTTATTGTACTTAATAAAATTTTCGAATATTTTCAATTTTAGGTGTATCGTTACATTTATTTATTTACCTTATTATTGAAAAGCAGTGATCCTTTTCAGGTTGTAAGTTTTCTAAAGTGAGCATATAAAAGCAAAAGTAAGGTATTTTTTTAAAAAAACAATAGTAAGTCATATTTTTATAATTTTAATAAAATCTAAACAATAAATCACTCACAAAGATTTGTTGCACATGAAAGTGTTTGGTATTTGCATTTTTTGTATATAACCTGAAAAAAAAAAAAATGCTAACATGAAAATAGAACCCTTTTACATGTAACAAGATACCGAAAATGTAACACACTTTTTCTCGACTCACTCAGTGTGGCCCGCAAAACAAATCTAACTTTGAATATGGCCCCTGTACGGGAAAAGGTTGGACACCACTGATCTACTCAATGATTTCAAAGAAAACCTTAATTGCTTTACTCCAGAAGGTTCCTGGTAAAAGGGTGGGGGGAGAAAAAACTTATTTTTTTTTTTTCTTGTATCCTCATGCATTACTACCCAACTATTCTGTCTGCTCGGTTATGTGGCTGAATTGTTTGTACTTTTTATTTATGGACTGTACTGTAAATTGGATTTTCTGTCAACATTCATTTGGAAGTTAGAGATCATTATCAGAAATTCAAAGTTTTGAAATTTTATTTTTATGTATATAAAAAAAAAATTTCAAAATATTTCATAATAAAATTTTAAAATTATTATATAGAATCATTGCTATATAATGTTTTTGTTTTAAAGAAAGGATTATCAAAAAAAACTGCAGTAACGAAGCATTTTCCATTATAATATTTAACTGAATTTGTCCACTGAAATAGAAAAAATAGTAAAACTGCAATTTACTCTTGTAAACTAAAGAAACACATTCAAAATGAAATTGTTTCTGTAAAAACATTTAGTTAGTGTGCATTTGTGTTAAAAAAGGGGAAGGGACTATTTAAATTTTATTTTTGGTTATAATGTGCTTTATTTATAATTTAGTTGCTAAATGTTATATCACAACAATTGTGTTGGGATACAACTTTTACACTTGTGTTATATTGTGTAATTGTAAAAATGAGCAAATATGCATGAATTAGCTGCTTTAAACTATTCCTTTAATACAAATTACATTTGCTAAGCAAGAAAATAAATAAATAAAACCTCAAAATATCAAAATAAATGTCCAGTTAATTAATACTATTTTAATAAATTCAGTAATTATAACTCTAAAGTATAGTTACAATTATACTTTAAATTGAAGTATAATTAAATTAGAAAATAAAATTATTATAAAAGCTACTGACTTTTATAATAATTTAGATAATAACAATTGTATTAGTATTTTTAAAATAATTATAAATTAAGTTATTCTGAGTTAGTTTTTCCTTTAATTTTATTTCGAACCTGTTATGAATTAGCATCTGTACCAATTCCATGTTGCCATACTCTAGTTACACCACTCAGGACTGTGCCGAGCTATTTTAGTACCTGAGGCAAGAATGAAAAATTGCACCCTCTCCTAAAATATTAAAAAAAAATGACCTATTTAAAATGCATTTCTGGTACACCTTTTAATAAAAATAAAAGGACGACAAAAAAAAAATAAAAATAAAAAATGTTTAAAGTGATTTTTGTTCTCATAAGCAGTATTTATTATAAATATATAACAGATTTATTTATGCATCATTAATTTCAAACATTATTTAATCTTTCTTTTGGCACCCCTTTCAGCTTTTAATCTGAGGCACGAGCCTTGTTTGCCTCACCTTCGGTATGGCTCTGACACCACTGTTGAGGAGTGTCAGTTTCGGTTACACATCTAAAGCTCAAAAGCTTTTGGATAAGCTATTATTTAGTAATACTGCTTGAGAAATGTACTGCAGACAGCACATCATCATCAGCCATTTTCAATCCACTGCAGGATGAAGGCATCTCCAGCAACTTTCCAGTTCCTTCTGTTTTGAGCACTGGCCATTCATTTACTACCCACAAACTCATGAATTTCATCTATCCATCTCTGCCATTGTCTTCCAGGTTTTCTTCTAGCTCCTCTTGGGTACCATTCTGTTATTTTCTTAGTCCATCTGTCATCATGTCTTCGAGCTATGTGTCCTGCCAAAGACTATTTTAGTTCTTTAGTTTTGATAAGAATGTCCTTTACTTGAGTTTTCTGCCTAATCCATGTGTTTCTCTTCTTATCTAACAGTTTGATTCCCAATATAATTCATTCCATTCTTCGCTGTGTAGTTCTCAGCTTCTCTTCCATTCTTTTGGTGAGTGCCCAAGTTTCACTTTCATAAGTCATGGTGGGGAGTATACATTGATTCATTATTTTACGTTTCAGACAAACTGGGATATTGCTCTTCAGTATGTGACTATATTTCCTGAATGCTATCCATCCAAAATTTATTCTTCTCTTGACTTCCAGCCATTTATCATTATTACAGCTAATAACTTGTCCCAGATAAGTATATGACTCCACCTTTTCAATTACTGCTCCTTCAATCATTATTTCCCTTTCCGTGGCATACTTGTTCATCATTACTTTTGTTTTAGCCATATTCATCTTTAGTCCAAAATCCTTACTAACCGTGCATAACTGATTAAGATTTTCCTCTAATTCTTTGGGATCGTGGCTTATGACCACAATGTCATCTGCAAATCGTAAATGGTTTTTCGTTCACATTGACTCTTTTCTGTGACCAGACTAATCTACTGAAAGCTTCCTCAAGGGCAGCAGTAAACAGCTTCGGAGGTATTGTGTCTCCTTGTCGAACTTCTTTCTCGATTTTAAATTTGCTATTGTCTTTGTCTAGTCTAATAAAGGAGGTAGCACTCTCATATATTTTCTTCAAAATCATAATATATGGGGTATCTATGCCTCGTCTTTCCAGTGCCCGAAACATTGCCTTATGCTGTATGCAGTCAAATGCCTTTTCATAATCCACAAATGCCAGGCATAATGGTGTTTTATATTCATTTGCTTTCTCCATTAGCTGTGATTTTACGTAAAGGTGATCCATAGTTGAGAATCCTGTCTTAAAGCCAGCTTGCTCTTTCGGTTGATTCTCATCAAGTATTCTTTCTAATCTGTTAGTAATGACCCTTATGAACAACTTGTAGATGTGGGATAACAAGCTAATTAGTCTATAATTTCCAATTTCTGATTTATCTCCTTTCTTATGCAGCAAAACCATGATTGCATGATTCCACTGCTTAGGCGTCACACATTTTTTAATGCACTTTGTGAAGAGCCTTGCCAGTTTTTGTGTTATGTCTCTTCCTTCCAATTTTAACAACTCTACAGTAACTTCATCTTCCGCCGGGGCTTTCCGATTCGTCATTTTCCTCAATGCATGTTCTACCTCATCAGGAAGAATATCGGGTATGTCGTATGTGTTGCTACTTTGCAATCCGTCTTCCCCACTGCTGGTATCATTCCCTCGCTCCTTGTATAATTCTCTATAGTAGTCTTCTGCTATTTGAATTATGCCTTCTCTGCTGTTTATAAGTACACCATCGCTATTCTTCAGTTTCAGTAGCATTTGTCTTTCTGTATTACTGCTCATGGCTGCTGATTTAAATCCTTTGTTTTCCCTTAATGCTTGTTCTACTTTTCTTGTGTTAAATCTTCTTATGTCCTCTCTGAGTCTCTTTCTAATGGCTTTGCATAACTCAGTATACTCAATTTTCTTCCTGTCAGTGTTTTTCTTGCTCTTCATTTGTCGTCTTCAGTTCATCATGACATTTGGTTCATCTTGACTAATTTTTTCTTCTTTGGATTTCTGTTTCCCTATAGGTTTCTTGGGCTTTATCACTTTCAGAAAGTTGTAATATTCTTCGTTGATATCTTGGTCCTGAGCAGTCTGCAGAAATTCAAACTTGTTCTTAAGTTCCAGTACATACTGCTTTTTCTCCTCCTCTGTAATCTCAAAGACCTTTGTATTATTTACTCGAGTCAGTTTTTTCCTTTCCTTTCCTACATCTATATCTAGTGTACATCTTACCATTCTGTGATCACTTCCAATATTTACCTTATTTAGGATGGTAATATCATTCACAATATATCTTCTGTTAGCGAGGATGAAGTCGATTTCATTAGTTGTTAATCCATTTGGACTCTTCCATGTCCACTTTCTGTTCACCCTTTTTCTTGAAAAAAGTGTTCATTACTGACAGTCCCTGAGATTCTGCAAATTCCACGTCTTTCACCTCTTTTATTTCTTTCACAAATTCCAAAATTTCCTATAGTTGCTCTTTCTGCGTTGTTTTGTCCTTTTCCAACCTTAGCATTGAAGTCCTCCATAATAATAGTGTAGTGGGTTTTCTGCTCATCTAGAAGACTCTCAATTTCGGTGTACATTTCTTCAACCACTTCATCATCATGGCTCGATGTTGGTGCATAAATCAATTATAATCTTTAGCTTGTACGTCTTAGAAATCTTGAGTATTAGTCTTGACACCCTTGGTGATGTACTTTTGAATTCCAAAATGTTGTTTTAAAATCTTTATGGACCAGAA
Source organism: Mastigoproctus giganteus (assembly GCF_048544385.1). Classification (NCBI taxonomy): domain Eukaryota; kingdom Metazoa; phylum Arthropoda; class Arachnida; order Uropygi; family Thelyphonidae; genus Mastigoproctus; species Mastigoproctus giganteus. The sequence goes on along the minus strand of NC_143582.1, from coordinate 100,401,267 downwards.
ACCCAACTCCACCTTCACTCCTTTAACTGTTTCCATTGGTGTACAGCAGATTTTCAGTTGATAAACTTATAAGTGATTCATTTCTTCTTGTTTCAGCCAGACCGATGATATCCCAATTTACATTTTCTAATTCCTTTTCCAGCTGTAATATCCTGTCTTCACCGATGAGTGATCGTACATTATAACAGGCCAAGTTCAGTTTCTGTGCATGGCAGCCTGGTTGTTCCCAGAGATTCTTAGCACCCTCTGCTTCCACTCTCTCCCTCTCGCTGCTGTAAGAGGGAGATTGAAAGCTGCTGGGGACTGAGGGGCATTTGTATTGTTGTGCTGTCATATGCTGGAGGGTTTGGTCTTTTTTTCTTCACCCTGACCAGGTGTCTTGAAGAGAACCACTCTACACGTTCGTTGCCACCTAAGTGACGTAACAGGGCTTATCATCGAGAAGGTGTGCACGAGTGGATTTTAGGGAGGCAGGCCAACCGGACTTCTAAATCTTCTGTAATAGAGAGATATTGGATCCATCAGTGTTTTAGGCTGAGTGTCTGATAACACACAGGATACCTGTTCCCCTCTAAGCCTCTCTAATATTTGCTAATCATTGTGCAGACAGCACAATGATTAGCAAATATTATAAAAATAAAATTTTCAAGTTTCTGTTACTGTATACTTTTGCTGTTATAAAGTTTTGTGATTATTGCATATTTTTTATTCCTATTTATTTCCCCACATATTTTTCTTCAGGTTCATCAGTTGCTCCTGTGGCAGACTGTAATGTTAAAGAATATAATTCTCAGCATAAGCAACTGATGGCAGTCAGAGATTTCACCAACTATTGGAAAAAGTTAAATAATGAAAGATCTTCACTGTTGCCTTGTCTGTATCTCAAGGATTGGCACTTTAAAAGGCAAGTTAATCTTGAACATATTTTGGTTGAAAGTGTCATGCTCTGAGAATCTATAAAGCATTATTATACAAATAAGGCTTTTGTATATGTACATGAAGTGCATCTACATTATTAGATCAATGCACTAAGTATTAAATGTGGGAAAGAATGAAAAACCTAAATGATACATCGAATTATAAAAATTAAAGGCCAATTTGTAAGCCAATTATAAGGGAAAAAATAATTAATTAATTTCAAAGAAATAGCAAGTATCAAAATAAATATAGGAAATTGTGGGTGGGAAAATAATTTGATGTATTAAAAACCTACATAGAGAAAGAAAAATAAATGTTAAAATATATAAATATTTGATGCAGGTATATAAAAGATTGATACATAATGCAGGTATTTCATTGGGATATTACACTTGATCATGTATCAATAAACTGCATTTCTGTGTTAAAAACCTTTTTTACAAAAAGGAGCGTGAAAGTAATAAAATCTTCCATAAAATAGCAGTGTTTGCAACAAAATTAAGGTCATTAGCATTAGTAAAGTCATATGATGCAAGAAAGCAAGCTTATATAGCATTTGCTAAAAAAAAAAAAAAAATTTGCTTTTCAACCATCCATTCACTCTAAAAGTTTGTCTAGTTCAACATTGAATTTATTTAAAATTTATTTAAGCTGTCAACATCCACAATGACAGATGGAAGTTTGTTCTAGCAATCAACTGCCCGCTGGCTAAAGGCAAAAAGGAATGAATTTATAAACCCTTAGCCATAATTATGAGAGCATCCTTGGACTCGGGAAGTCCCCATGGACTGGAGATACGCAAATGTATCCCCAATTCACAAAGGTGGATCGAAGGGTGACACGAGTAATTACAGACCAGTTAGTTTAACTTCTGTTCCAGGTAAAATAATGGAGTCACTGGTTAAAGATGCATTGCAGGATCATCTAGACAAGACTGCAGCAATAATTCAGACACAGCATAGATTTGTTAAGGGAAAGTCTTGTCTGACAAATTTGATTAGATACTATGATGTGGTTACAAAGGAACTGGATGCAAAAAATAATTTTGATATCATATACTTAGATTTCAGGAAAGCTTTTGACACTGTTGCACATGGAAGACTACTGTACAAATTGGAGGAGAATGGTGTTAAGGGTAAGTTGCTACAATGGATAAAAGAGTGGTTGAGTGGGAGAAGACAGAGGGTGGTAATCAATGGATGCTGCTCTTTGTGGACTAATGTTATTAGTCGAGTCCCACATTGTTTGGCATTGGGTCCACTGTTGTTTTGTATATTTATCAATAATATTGATGAAGGTATATCAGGCTTAGTGTCGAAGTTTGCAGATGATACAAAGGTTGGCAGGATTGTTAATGACAGTAATGGTAGTGTGCTACTGCAACAGGATCTGAAAAGTGGCAACTGAAGTTTAACGTTAAAAAATGCAAAATACTACATATAGGTAGAAGTAACCCCAGAGGAATGTACCAACTCTGTCATACTACATTTAGCGGGGTAGAAAATGAAAAATACCTGGGAGTAATTGTGCAGTTAGATATGAAGTTTTCTGAGCAATGCAGACAGCTGCAAGAGCAGGTCATGGGGTTTTGTCAATGATATATAGGAATTTTGCTAGCAGATAAAAGGTGATTATCCCTTTGTGTAAGACAATGGGCAGGCCACGCCTTGAGTACTGCGTACAGGTCTGGTGGCCTCATTTTAGGAGGATGTAGATTTGCTTGAGCGTGTACAGAGAAAGGCAACAAGATTGGTGAGTGGAATGAAGGGATCCTCTCTTACCAAGAGAGGCTTAAGTTCTGCAAATTGCAGTGACTGGAGACTAGGCACCTGCGAGGTGATCTGATTGAGGTGTATAAGGCCTTGAATCTGTTGAGCATACTGAATTTGGATGGGATTTTTCCGCTTGCTCAGATTACAAACCTAAGGGGACATAAATTGAAATTGAGGAAAGACAATTGTAGAATAGATGTTAGGAAATTTGCCTTTAGCCAGCGTTAAGTAAATCTGTCTAGCCAAAATTAAATCTGTCATTGTGGAAGTTGATAGCTTAAATAAATTCAGAGGAACTGGGAAACTTTTAGAGGGAATGTTGTGTGAATTTTTAAAAATTTATTTATTTATTTATTTTTTGGCTGATGCTACATAAGCTCATATGCTTGCTTTCTTGCATCACATGCCTCTATTACTATTATTATTGTGCTTCCTTAAGTGCATAATCTGAGCAAGGGGAAGAATCCCATCAGCGTTGAGCTTGCTGAAACCATTGAAGGCCTAATACACCTAAATCAGATCACCTCAAATGCTTGTAGATTGCAATTTGCAGAACTTATCCTTTCTTGGTAACAGCAACCCTTTGTTCCACTCACTAATCTCGTTGATCTCTCTCTCTCTCTCTCTCTCTCTCTCTCTCTCTCTCTCTCTCTCTCTCTCTCTCTCTCTCTCTCTCTCTCTCTCTCTCTCTCTCTCTCCTTGTTCCAGCAGCTCCATATCTTTCCTAAAGTGACCTGTATGCAGTACTCAAAGTGTGGCCTGACCATTGCCTTGTACAAGGGGCCAATCACTTCCTTATCCCTGCTAGCAAAATTCTTATACAGGCAGTTCTCGCTTTAAGAGTTCCCAGGTTTACGAATTTTTTTTTTTTTTTTTCAAAATATCAAGTATCAACAAAATTGAAAATATGTACGGTAATTGCAAAGAATGAATGTTAAACATTCATAAATGCTGCATTTCAAACCACGTGGATAACTATAAAATACAGTGTACTCAGCTTTATGATATTAATCCATTCCAGACACACCATCTTATCGTGAAAATATCGTAATGTGAACCAAATTACACATTGTTTTTTTGGTAATTCATTCCATGACCTCGGAAGTTGAAATTTTTTCAATATAACTCTCTAAAAAGTCATTTTTATAGTGTATGCTGTATTAGTTACCAATTCAGATCACTAAAATGCACTATTCTTTCATCGTTATCATATGTTCTTTTATAAGAACCAATTTTGAACGCCTTTATAACATTTTTCTAAAGCACATTTCTGGAGGTCATAACCATAAAACAATAAAACATTCATTTGCACTTTCCAGTTTATTGGGCTTTTCTGTTACTGCAAGCAATTATAAATGGTAGTAAACTCTATTTTATTGCATTTGCAAAAATACCGATAACTGGAATTGTGTGGTTTTTTACGTTATTATGGTGAAATGTGTTTCCCCTTTACTGAAATCTTCAATCGTATAAAAAACATAAATAAATTTTCAGAATCTTCTCTTCATTCCTTTTTTTTTTTAAGCTTCGCAAACGTGTTACTTTGCGCAAATCGTGTTAGTTGCAATTTGTGCTTTCGGTTAAAAAATAATTTTCATCTATTGAAATTTATAAAGAAAATAGAAGATTATCTTGGAAACAAAAGCCTCTTGAAGCATTTCTGAAGAAGATGACTCCTTCTGCAACAAACCAATGAGTGCTGAGCCAGTAATAAGTGATCAACAAGTGTGCATTTAATCGATGATGAAGAATAACTAATGTTATTCTTCATCATTTAAACATTAGTCCAAGAAGAGCAAGCAGTGTTCACTGCTTGCCACTCTGTCTTCTGTCACTCAGCCCATCCCCTTATCCATAGCAGCTGAATTCAAATATGGCAACCATATTGCTGTAACACACAAATATTAAGGGAGAAGGGATTAAAGTCAAAAACAGTTTCTAGTAAAAAAGATTTCATGTTTTAAGAAAATGTTACTTACAATACTAAATATTGAACAATGGGTCTATTAACCTTATTCTATGTAAAAATTGTTTATCTGATAACAAAACACTTATTTCATAACTTTTTTTATTTTATAATTGCCCATTAGTGTCTCTCATATGAGATTCCAACAGTAGTCTGGCAACATTTGGAGTAGAATTTTTCTCAGAGTGGTCTGTGCTTGTTAACAGGAGAGATTGCATCTACAGGGACGGGATACAATTAAATAGAAAGGTTGCAAGAATATTTGCTGATGCTATCGAGCCAATGTTAGATGGGTCAAAAAACTGCTAACTTGGGGGTTTTCAGACTAATAGTAGTCTGCAGCTACTGTTAGTCTTTCACAGACTAACAGTAGCCCCAGGCAGAGGTGGAAGTGATTCTTTTATTGCTTATATTGGAATGACCAGCAGTCCAGAAAGAAAGTTGCTGGAGATTTCAGGAACTGCTGGGAGTCATGAAACAAGTAAATAAATAGGCTGCATTAGAGTAAAAAGGGTAAGAACAGGTGCATATATACTTACATGTACATCAGTGCTAGGAGTATAGTCAATAAATTTGATGAATTTGAAGTGCTTGTCAAGACATCAAAGACGGATATTGTTGGGATATCAGAGACGTGGTGTCATACAGATATAAGGAATGCAGAATTAGAATTTGGGGAGTACAATGTGTACAGAAAGGATAGTCAGGATAGGAAGAGAAGATGGGTTATGCTGTTAGTTAGGAAACACAGAAAATCTAAGGAAGTTCATCCAGTTGGCATGGGTGGACAGTGTGCAATGTTGAATCAGTTTGATGTGACATAAGCACTGGGAAAGCAAAAATGAGGGTAGTAGTTTGTTTTGGCTTAATGACTCTGATGAGTATAATGAACAACTGTATAGAGAAATAGTGGGCCAGTAAATCAGATTGTCTTTTAATGCATTATTTTAACTTTCCAGATATTGGCTGGAACTTGTGGGTTGGTCACTCTCATACTAGCAATTCTTTTGTGCATTTATTAGATGATTGTTTTCTACAGCAGCATGTTAGAGGCAACCAGAGGGAGTAACACTCTTTATCTGATTATCAGCAGCGATTATTCATGCATTAAGATAAAGGAGCCACTAGGTGGCAGTGATCAGTGTACTGATGTGGGATTTACTTAAAGATGTATGGGTGAAGGGAAGGGTTTTTGCTTTTGTAAAGGTGATTACAGTGGTCTCGGAGATTTTTTAAATTGTATAGTGGGACCAACTGATGATATTACCAACAGCAAATTCTAAATTGGAAGCAATCAAGGAAGTAATCTAGGAAGCTACTAGGCTCTTTGTTCCACTTTTACTAAAAAATACTGTTCTAGTTTTAGGCCCAAATGGATGTCAGATGAACTAATGAGACTTGTGGCACAGAAGAAATATGCATGGGATGCATAAATTAGTAGGCGACATAGAAGCCTATGGTAGATATAAGCTAGTCTGTAATCAAGTCACAAAGGAGGTTAGGCAAATGAAGGCAGATTATGAGAAATCTGGCAAAGGATGCAAAGAAAAACAGCAGAGACTTCTTTACTTATATTAACTCTAAAAGGAAGGGGATGAATCAGATTGGTCCACTTCATATTAATAGTTTGACTGTAGATGATCATTCTCAGATAGCTGCCAAACTAAATAAATATTTTGCATCTACTTCACACATGAGGAGTTTTTGAAAGACTAGAAGGCCAGATGTTTATCAAACTGTAACAGGAAGATAAATGATTTTGTAATAACTGAAAGCAAAGTGGAAGAGATATTGTTGAAGTTAAACATAAGAGAGGCACCTGGGGTGGATGGGATCTATCCAGTTATATTAAAGGAGGCATCAAAAAGAATTAAGCAAACCCTTAGCCATAATTATGAGAGCATTGTTGGATACAGGAGAAGTCCCCACAGACTGGAGATGTGCAAACGTATCTCCAGTTCACAAAGGGGATCAAAGGATGACACGTGTAATTACAGACCTGTTAGTTTGACTTTCATTCCAGGGAAAATAATGGAGTTACTAGTTAAAGGAGCATTGCAGGATCATCTAGACAAAGCTGCATTAATAATTCGGTTACAGCCTGGGCTTGTTAAGGGAAAGTCTTGTCTGACCAATTTGATTGGATACTATGACATGGTCACAAAGGAACTGGATGAAAAACACAAAGGAACTGGATGATTTTGATATCATATACTTGATTTCAGGAAAGCTTTTGATGCTGTTGCACATGGAAAACTACTGATCAAATTGGAGCAGTATGGCATTAAGGGCAAGTTGCTACAATGGATAAAAGGATGATTGAATGTGAGAAAACAGAGTTGTAATCAATGGACACTGCTCTTCATGGACTAATATTATAACTGGTTTCCCCCGTGGTTCAGTGTTGGGCCCATTGTTGTTTTTTATATTTATGAATGGTATTGATGAAGGAATATTAAGCTTAAAGTTAATGTTTGCAGATGATTCAAAGGTTGTCATTAATAACAGTAATGACAGTACACTGCTGAAACACAATTTGGAAAAGTTGGGCAGATGGGCTGGGAAGTGGCAACTGAAGTTTAACCTTGACAAATGCCAAGTACTGCATAAGGATAGCAGTAACCCGAGAGAAATGTAACAACTGGGTGGTGTTATACACCCAGGGTCCTGAGCTGGATATCATCATTCTTCTCTTTCTTGGTGATTCCCTTCTACTTCTCTCTCTCTCTCTCTTTCTCTTGTTTAAGGTAATGGCCAGACCCGCATCTTGAGTGCTGTGTACAGGTCTGGCAGCCTTGTTTTAGGAAGGATGTAGTGTTGCTAGAGCGAGTACAGAGAAGGGCAACAAGACTGATGAAGGGAACAAAGGGGTACCCTTACGAAGAAAGGCTTAAGTTCTGAAAATTGCAGCGTCTGGTGACTAGGCATCTGTGAGGTGATCTGATTGAGGTGTATAAGGCTGCCTTGAATGGATTGAGCAGGCTCATTGCTAATGGGATTCTTCCTCTTGCCCAATTACAAACCTGAGGGCATAAACTGAAATTGAGGAAAGACAGTTGTCGAATAGATGTGCAGAAAATTTTCTTTAGCCAGTGTATAGTTGATTACTGGAACAAACTTCCATATGTCGTTGTGGAAGTTGATAGCTTAAATATATTCAAGGAAGAAGTGGACAAACTTTTGGATGGTGAAATGGGATTTTTTTTTTTTTTTTTGTCTGATGCAGTATAAGCTGGTTTTCATGCATCATATGCCTTTACTAATGCTAAACAAATTTGTACTCCATTTTTTTGATATCTATTTTTTCACTTGAGAGATATCTTTTTGAAACCTTTCACTGTGTTCATCGGATACTGCTTCCAAGTTTACAAGAAAAAAGTTGAAATGGGAATGCAGGAAATGAAGCTTTAATGACATGTTGCATCCCAATTCTCTGTATGCTAAAATTACCTCATCCACAATTTTATTATGATTTTGTGATTTCTTATTGCCTAAAAAGTTCTGGCAGATGTTTTTGAATGCATTCCAGGCTTTTTTTTCCATAATATTTAATTTTTTAGCGAATTCCTCATCTTGGATTAGCCGTTTAATTAGAGGACCCGCAGCAATTCCATCTTTTACTTGGTTTTGGTGATTCAAGGAAACTTTTTTCCTCACACAGGAAAATCCTTCTCCTTTTTTTTGTCCATCACTTTCACAAATATTTTTATCAAACCTAGCTTGATGTGCAATGGAGGTAAATGGATTTTTGGCTCATCTACCAAAGGAGGATGTGCTACATTTTTCTGGCCTGGTATAGTTTCTCAATGGTCCGGAACATTTTTTTTTACGCTATAGTGGCAATCCTTTACTCGGCTGCCCCACTCGAATAAAAAGCAGCAGTATTTAGTGAATGCACTTTGCAACCCAGTCAGCAAAGCTACGACTTTTAGGTTTGGCACAGATATTCCATTTGTTTTCTTGATAGCATATTTTTAGCAAATGAATCTGTAGGTTTCTCGTATGTTTTCTTTATGTGAACTGCATGGGCCAATGTTATAGATAGAAATTTATTTCCATTACGGAGTAAAACTTTTCAAATTAACCTTGGATGAATCAATGAAAAGCATCCACTGCTTGGGGATGTTAGCATTAGTAGAGGCATATGATGCAAGAAAGCAAGCTTATTCAGCATCAGCCAAAAAAAAAAAAAAAAAAGCACAACCACTACTCCCATTTCACCCCTCCGTTCGTTCGAAATACCTGTCCAGCTGAGCCTTAAATTTGTTTAGGCTATCAACTTCAACAACAAGTGATGGAAGTCTATTCCACAAACCAACTGCCCGCTGGCTAAAGGCAAATTTCCGCACATCTATCCGACATCCGTCCTTCCTCAATTTGAATTTATGCCCTCTCAGGTGATTATTCTGCGCAAGAGGAAGAATCCCATCGGCATTCAGCATGCTCAAGCCATTCAAAGCCTTATACACCTCTATCAGATCACCTCCTGATGCCTAGTCTCCAGACTCTGTAATTTACAAAACTTAAGCCTTTCTTCGTAAGAGCAACCCTTTGTTCCATTCACTAATCTTGTTGCCCTTCTTTGTACTCATTCCAGCAGCTCTACATCCTTCTTGAAATGAGGTCTCCAGACCTCATTTTAATGTCGAAGTTTGCAGATGACACAAAGGTTGGCAGGGTTGTTAATGACAGTAATGGCAGTGTGCTACTGCAACAGGATCTAGATAATTTGGGCAGATGGGCTAAGAAGTGGCAACTGAAGTTCAACCTTGACAAATGCAAAGTACTGCATATGGGTAGAAATAACCCCAGAGAAACGTACCAACTGTGTGGTACTACACTTAAGGTGGTAGAAAATGAAAAAGACCTGGGAGTAATTGTGCAGTCAGATATGAAGTTTTCTGAGCAGTGCAGACAGGCTGCTAGGGCGGGTCATGGGGTTTTGTCAATGATATATAGGAATTTTGCTAGCAGGGAAAAGGAGGTGATTGTCCCTCTGTATAAGGCAATGGTCAGGCCACGCCTTGAGTACTGCGTACAGGTCTGGAGGCCTCATTTTAGGAAGGATGTAGATTTGCTTGAGCGTGTACAGAGAAGAGCAACACGATTGGTGAGGGGAATGAAGGGATTCTCTTACCAAGAGAGGCTTAAGTTCTGCAAATTGCAGTGGCTGGAGACTAGGCACCTGCGCGGTGATCTGATTGAGGTCTATAAGGCCTTGAATGGGTTGAGCACACTGAATTCTGATGGGATCCTTCCACTTGTTCAGATTACCAACCTACGGGGACATAAGTTCAAATTAAGAAAGGACAGATGTAGAATAGATGTGCGGAAATTTGCCTTTAGCCAGCGGGTGGTTAATTGCTGGAACAAACTTCCATCTGTCGTTGTAGAAGTTGATAGGTTAAATAAATTTAAGGAGGAACTGGACAGGCATTTGGAGGGAATGGTGTGATTTTTTTTTTTTTTTTTGGCTGATGCTGCATAAGCTCCTACACTTGCTTTCTTGCATCATGTGCCACTACTACTACTACTACCTGTATACAGTACTCAAGGTGTGGCCTGACCAATGCCTTATACAAGGGAATAATCACATCCCTATCCCTGCTAGAAAAATTCCTGTATATCATTGACAAGACACCATGAGCTACTCTTGCAGCTCGTCTGCACTGCTCAGAGAACTTCATATCTGCCTGCACAATTACCCCCAGGTCCTTTTCATTCTCTACCACTGTCAGCGTAGTACCACAGAGTTGATACGTTGATCTGGGGTTACTGTTTCCCATATGTAGTACTTTACATTTGTCAATGTTAAACTTCATTTGCCAGCTCTCAGCCCATCCGCTCAATCTTTCCAGATCCTGTTGCAGCAGCATAGCATCAGTAGTGTCCTTAACAACCCTGCCAACCTTTCTATCGTCTGCAAACTTGGACATTAAGCTTCATATACCATCATCTATATCATTTATAAATACAGAAAACAACAATGGACCCAACACTGAACCCTGAGGAACTCCACTAATAACATTAGTCCACGTTGAGCAGTGTCCATTGATTACCACTCTCTGTCTTTTATCCACAGCAGCAATTTGCCTCCAATGCCACACTGCTCCAATTTGTGCAGCAGTCTTCCATGCGCAACAGTATCAAAAGCCTTTCTAAGATCCAAATATATAATATGAAAGTTATTCCCTGCATGCAGTTCTTTTGTAACTACATCATAGTATCCAATCAAATTGGTCAGACAAGACCTGCCCTTAACAAAACCATGCTGTGTCTGAGCTATAACTGAATTCTTGTCCAGATGATCCTGCAGTGCTTCTTTAACCAGTGCCTCCTTTAATTTTCCTGGAACCGAAGTTAAACTAACAGGTCTATAATTACTTGTGTCAGCCTTTGATCCTCCTTTGTGAATTGGGGTTACATTTGCATATCTCCAGTCTATGGGTATCTCCCCTGAGTCCAAAGAAGCTCTCATAATTATGGCTAGGGGTTTGCTTACTTCCTTTGCTGCCTCCTTTAATATAACTAGATAGATCCCATCCACCCCGGGTGCCTTTTTTATGTTTATCCTCAACAATTTCTCCTCCACTTTCCTCTCAGTTATTAGAAAATCCTCTAGCTCACTGTCAATGTTTACTTCACCTACGACATTCCCCTTCCTGAATAACTCCTCATGTGTGAATGTAGATGCAAAATACTCGTTTAGATTGTTAGCCACCTGAGCAGGATCCTCAACTGTTGAACCATCAACATCCAGTGGACCAATCTGATTCATCCCTTTCCTTCTTGAGTTTAACTAGGTAAAGAACTCTTTTCTGTTTTTCTTTGCATCCTTTGCCAAGGATTTCTCATAATCTGCCTTTGCCTGCCTAATCTCCTTTGTGACTTGGTTACAGACCAACTTATATCTATCATAGGCTTCCATGTCACCCATTCATTTGTATGTATCCCATGCATTTTTCTTCCCTGCCATATGTCTCATTAGTTCCTCTGACAACCATTTAGGCCTGAACCTTGAACAATTTTTCTTGGTTGGTATGTAAAGCCTGGTAGCTTCCAAGATTAGTTCCTTGAATGATTCCCATTTTGAATTTGCTGTTGGTAACATCATCAGTTGGTCCCACTGTATAGAATTTAAATACTGGCTCAGCCCATCATAGTCGCCTTTACGAAAGCAAAACCCCTTCCCTTTACCTCTGATGGTAGTTACCTCCTTGAGTAAATCCCACTTCAGCACACTGTGATCACTGCCACCTAGTGGTTCCTTTATCTGCAGATTCTTAATGCATGAAGAATCACTACTGATAATCAGATCAAGAGTATTGCTCCCTCTAGTTGCCTCCCGAACATGCTGGTGTAGAAAACAATCATCCAATAAATCCACAAAAGCCTTGCTAGTTTGTGAGTGACCAACCCAGAAATTCCAGTCAATATCTGGGAAATTAAAATCCCAAATTATAAGACTCTCTGATTTACTGGCCCATTCTATTTCCCTGTACAGTATCTTATTATACTCATCAGAGTCATTAGGCCTATAGCACACTCCTACTCTCAATTTTGATTTACCCATGCTTATGTTACACCAAACTGACTCGACACTGCCCTGTCCATCGATGTCGACTGGCTTCACTTCCTTCGATTTTATGTGTTTTTTAACTAATAGCATAACCCCTCCTCCCTTCCTATCCTGTCTATCCTTTCTGTAGACGTTGTACTCCCCAAATTCCAGTTCTGCATTCCTTATATCTGTGTGACACCATGTCTCTGATATCCCAACAATATCTGCCTTTGATATTTTGAGCAAAACCTCAAATTCATCAAATTTATTTACTAAACTCCTAGCATTGGTGTACACGCAAGTATACATGCACCTGTTTCTATTCTTAGCTACCCTAACACAACCCATGTGTTTACTTGTACCGCAATGACTTCCAGCAGTCTCTGAAATATCCTGCATATTGTTTTTCAGGCTTCTGCTCATTCCAATAGAAGCAGTGCAAGAATCTCTTTCACCTCTGCCAGTGGCTTCTGTTAATCTATTTGTCTTTGTCTCCCCCCAAGCTAGCAGTTTTCCGACCCACCTAACACTGCCTCGATAGCATCAGCAAATATTCTTGCACCCTTTCTATTTAAGTGTATCCCATCCCTGTAGAAGCAATCTCTCCTGTTAACAAGTACAGTCCAGGCTGAAAAAAATTCTACCCCTTGAGCCTTGCACAATCTTTCCAGGGCCGAATTGATCGACAAGTCTCTTATCATATACTCCCTCCTATCGTGTCTGGGCAGAATTGCACACACTTTCAAATTCAACCCTACTTCACGGCTTTTTTTCAACAGTGACCTGTACTTGTTAAATAATTCCGCTGGTCTCCTACTCTTAATATCATTAGTGCCAATGTGTACAACTATATCACCTTTTGTGCCCTTAAAAGATGATATCTGCTCTACAACGTCATCAACCTTTGCCCCTGACAGACATACCCTGGTCCTGTTCCGCCTATCCTTTTTACAAAGCATGTTCCCCGTTTCCCTGACAACTACTAGTTCCTGTGGGACCAGCGTATTCTGCCTTGGAGGCTGCCTCTGTGTTGCAAGATGACCAAGTGCAAGCTCTGGCGTTGTTGTGGGCAGCTGAGAGCTTGATGGGCCCCTCAATTTATTTCCTTCGAGGGCATCCACCCTGTCCTTCAAGGTCTCATATAGGCCCATAACAACGCTGAGTTGTCGCCTAATTTCCTTGCACTCCTTGCATCGTGCACACACAAAGACATCCCCCATGGCAGTATCATATCCCGTACCCAAATGCTCCGCAAACATCAAGCAAACAGTGCATCTTAAAAGGCTGTGATTCAGAGGGCAACTGCCCCCCTCAGTTCTCCCCTGAGCCACAGCACTCCCATTAGCTTGAGCCTTTTGCTTTGCTGCTCTGGTTTGAGTCATGATTTCGATTTAATGTCAATAAAATTACAATTTCAGAACAAAATTAAAACCTTAAACTTGTATCCTAACACAGTTATAACGCTATATTTATTTTTCAGTATCGAGTGTTATCTACGAGTTCCCTTTATATAACTTCCGTATCAAGTTATGTATTAATTATTTGTTACGTTTGTACTCAAGTCGTTATATATATATATATAGTTAAAAGTACAATTTAATTGACAATGAAGTTTAACAAGATTAATAGATTTACTGATTAATTGACAATATTATATTATGCACTATACTATACAAAGCTAATGCTATCGAATTCCGGATATGCTGTATCATGTTACAATGGCGGTAATTACGAACGGTACTTCTACGGACTCTTAAGTATTGATTAACTTCCAAATCTCGCTGTCTCAATTTAGAATAAACTAAGGATCCTGACTAGGTCTATAGCTACTTATAGATAATAATTTGATATAACAATTGGTTAATAAATTGGCTAAAAACCTCTCGTTCAACAGAGCTGCAATTTGTAACACGTGGATTTGATACCGTTACCGATACTAAGTAATACCCACAAAATCTCTATCAAGTTAAACTTTAAGTATCGTAACTATGAATATAAAACTACTCTAGAAAATAAGTAAATATGGCAATTTAAGCTAATAAAACAGAAAATAAATCAGAAAAAACTTCTCTTCTCCGGGAGCTGCAAAATAGCTGTGGCCGCACAGGCTACTCTCGAACCCCAATCCCTACTCTCGAATCCCACATCTGGAGCACATCTGTGCTCCAGATGTGCTCTTTCATTAATTCCTGGACATTGTTATAATAAACCAAAGCACCATCCATGGAGTAATAGATCCTTATATTGCTGGAGAGGCCTTCATTCTGCAGTGGATTTAAAATGGCTGATGATATTGCCTCTTCCTATAAAAAGACACCTTGACACCCTTTTCAAGGAGATTCCACTGCTGAAGCCATGATTCTTGGTTTTGGAGAGGTCCAAATCGTTCAATTCTGCCTGATTGATTAGATACGGTTTTTCAGTATCAATAGTTGAAAAGCCTGGATCTGTACTTGTTCTGGGTTCTGCATCTTCTGGAGACTTTTTTCAGATCTGGAATCAGTAGAGTCCATAATTTTCTGGTGGCTTTGGCATTGCATCATCATGAGCAACTGGCCTTAGAGCAGAAGTTATATTGGGATATTCTACTTTATGCTTGGATTTCCCAGAAAACCAGAAATATTGGTCATGCAAAAGTAACAATTGTTTATGTTGTCTCGAGGTTCCCTCCATATGACTGTAACAGCAAAAGGCATCGATTTACGACTACCTCTAAGATAGCCTGTTAATGTCCTCAAACACGAGCTACAGGAAATCTTTGGAGCCTATACTTTATCTTGATCTCCATCCAACCTTACATCCAAAATAGAGTTCATAGGCTTTTCTCAGAAGTTGTATAGTGATGTCTGCTGTGATTTTAATAACACTTTCCCGCAAATGTAGCAAGGCTTATTTTGGCAAGAACGTGACATATTTCATGTATGGTTGAGGTATGTGCACGTAAGAACACGATTAAGAAATTACAGATTTTTATTTCTAATTTAAACACAGTTCATGCTTTACACTAATGTACACGACCACTTGTTTACAAACGCTGATTCACTAAAACATTTGTTCATTTTGTTCATCACTTACTCTCTGAAACATACACTTTTTGAAATATGAAAATGCTTACTTGGCACTTCTGTATATACCAATAGAGAAGTTTCTGGAGAACTCTGTTGAAAGTTCTAGAACCTTCCAGAAACATTCTGACCTTTTTTCCACACGTTCAGGAACATTTTGGAACATTCTTAAACGTTGTAGAAAGCTCCCGAATGCTCTAGAAATCACATTACATTGTTATGAATGTTCTAGGGAAAAAAATAAATAGATAAAATAGATGGAAAAGATGATCAAACCAACTACAGGTCTTGGTTTTTTTGGTCATTAATCTATGATATTTGAAAACTGAAGGTGATGAGAACTTTTTAAGCCTATATCTGAGTTTTCGAACATTTTCTATGAAGATCTGTCAAAATTTTGTTGGTATTCGTAGTGAGGACATGTTTTTGTTCTGCTCTGAGATTAAATGCAAATTAGAGCATAGTCATTAGAGAGGTCAGATAATTGCATTTAGTTAATTTCTTTAATATACAGTAATACCCCGACTTACGCTACCCCGACTTACGCGAACTCGGAGTTACGCGGTTCTTGTTTTTTTCGTTTGGCAACGCTGCCGCCCACTATCTTCGAGGTCGTTTTTCATATGTTATCGATATACGGTGCAACGGTGGAGAATGAGAGCGAAAGATGAACAAAATTCAACTTTGCTGCTTTTATGTTTTTTTTTTTCAGTGAAGGGGAAACACATTTCACCATAATAACGTAAAAACCAATACAATTCCAGCTATCGGTATAATCGCAAATGCAATTAGATCGAGTTTACTACCAGTTTATAACAGATTTCACTAGCAGAAACGCAACTGGATTTTTATTGTTTTATGGTAGTAACCCCTAGAAATGTGAGGTGTTAATAGTGTATCTCTGCCTTTATGGTGTTGTTTATTCAGTTGCTACATGCGCGCAGCTTTGTTTATGCGTATCAAGCGTGCCTCCTCGTTTTGTAATTGTGCTTTATTCCCTAAAAATGAGTAAAATACTTAATTAAAAGGTGTGAAAAGGAAGCGTCCTGGTGAAGACACTGCAGATTCAGAGAGAAAAAGAAAAGCAATTATCGATAAACAGAGGCGGACTGGGTCGAAAATTCTTACCCGGGAAAATTTATAGTGGCCTCATGCTATGATTTATGGCCAAAATCATACCGGCCCACCGGGGTTTCCCCGGTAAGGCTTATGGCCAGTCCGCCTCTGTCGATAGAGAAAAAATATGAAATTGTGAAACGCTTTGAGCGAAATGAAAGACCATGTGATATTGCACGTGCTACAGGCCTAAATGAAGCAACGGCGAAAAGCACATGACAATTGCAAACTTGACAGGTTGAAAATTGAAAAGGGCTCAATTGTAAAGGGCTTAAAAATTTTAGAAAACATCGACTCCAACGAAGAACGCGTTATAGCTACAAAGCAAGGAATAAAAAAATTATTAGCTTGCTACGAAGAAATTCTGCGTGAAAAAAAGGAACGCACTGTGTCGTCAGACGAATTTGTTAGATTTTATGAAGCCATCGACATTGAAATAACTTTTTTACGTAAGTCATTTGTTTTTTTTAATACATATTTTGTATTAATATGTATAAAGAACTGCAATTTTATTAAATATTTTTCTTCTAAACTAGTGTTTTTGTTAGTCCTTGGTCCCAATTAAGCAAAATTTATATGTATTTATATGCAAAGTTGTACCCCGACTTACGCGAATTCGACTTATGCGATTTTCGTCGGACCCACCTGTCGCGTAACTTCGGGGTATTACTGTATTGTAAAATTTATTTTGATAGTGTTTTTTTTTTTTTTTTTTTTTTTTTTTTTTTCCCCTGTAATAGTTTGAAAATTTAATTTTTATAATATTATAATTTTTTAAAAGTTTCTTTCTTTAATATTTAGTAAATTTAAACAATGATTGTGACAAGATCCAGTTTGAACACTTTGTCAGAAGGTATCATGACCCATACGGAAATAGCCGACAGTGATTTCTGGGCGAATCATGATTTCATCATTTGCAGAACCTGTGGCATGTATTCCAAAGACGACTTAGTAGATAATCATAGGCGATTCTTTTTTTTGTCACCGTTGTATGGAGTATAACCATTTAAAGTCAAAATTTGGTGCATTGCTAGAAGAATTTGAGTCACTGAAAAAAACAGGTGCTTGCCATTGAGAATAATGTAACTAGTAGCTCGTCAGGAACTCAAGACTCTAGTAACCTACCAAGTGATGCACTCCTAATTTGGACCCCAGAACAGAGTAACCAAGTGCAAACTGCTCTGGTTCAAAAGGACTTATTTCTATTAGGAGAGGTCATTGTCAGGGAAATGGGAAATATTTTTTGTAATAAGGATAGGTGGACTAGAACCAGGGTATGTCTGCTGGGAGCAGCAATTAATGATGTCACCAACGTATTGTCAGATTTTAAGGGGGGGATGAAAAGAATATTATTATTCATGTGGGGACTGATGATATTAAGAGCACACGATCTGATGATTTGTTAGACAAATATAGGACCATGTTGAAGAAATGCCGTGAGTTAGGTCAGAATGTCTGTGTTTGCAATTCTGCTCAGGCATGATAGGAGGGATTATATGCCGAAAGCTTTGCATAAATTCAAATTGAGGAAAGACAGTTGTAGGATAGATGTGCTGAAGTTTGCCTTTAGCCAGTGAGTGGTTGATTGCTGGAACAAACTTCCATCTGTCGTTGTAGAAGTTGATAGCTTAAATTGATTCAAGGCAAAACTAGACAGACATTTGGTGGGAGTGGATGGGTGAAATGAGAAGGGTGCTTTTTTTTTTTTTTGGCTGATGCTATACAGGGTGTCTCAAAAATATTGGTACAAACATTTAGGGGAGGTAGGTAACATCTGAAGGAATGTGAATCACATAGGAACCCATAACCGGAAACGTCACCGTAAGTCGGTAGACGGCGCGGTAGTCACCGCACGAAGAGCATGCATCGATATAAGAACTGTGAGCTGGCAGACATGCAGGGCAATGGATGAGCCGCTCAACGAATTTATGGAGAACGCTTCCCAGACAGACATGTACCGGACCACTGTTTGTTTGCGCGTGTGCATCAAATTTTTGTGCGATTATGGGTCATTTAGAGGTAACAGGAGTAGTGTGGGCAGACCACGTTAGACGCGAATTCCTGCCATGGAAGAAAGTGTGTTGAATGCCGTCCAGAATAATCCTACTACCAGCGCACGTGCTGTTGCCTCTGCCTTAGGAGTGTCTTGTTGCAGTGTACAGAGTGTCTGGCATGACGATTCCTTACGCCCCTTTCATCTCCAAAGGGTTCAGTTACTGCTTCCCCAAGATCATCTTGCATGTGTGGCTTTTGCGCAGTGGTTTCTCCAAGAAAGTGTTCAAGACTTGAATTTTCCAGCCTATGTTTTGTTCACGGATGAGGCTTATTTCACTCGGGAAGGCTTATTCAATCTGCATAATGTTCATTTGTGGGCTCACGACAACCCACATAGTGTGCACCCCCATGCGGCACAACATCGCTTCCCAATAAATGTGTGGGCAGGTATGGTCGGTGACTGCTTAGTCGGCCCATACCTGTTACCATCCCGCATGAACTCCGCTAAATATCGGATCTTTCTTGAACAAGTTCTACCAGGGTTACTTGATGATGTTCCAGCAAACGTGAGATGCAACATTTGGTTTCACCATGATGGGGGTGCCTGCCCATTATGGAAGGTGTGTTCGTGACCATTTGAACAGGCATTTTGGGCGTCGATGGATTGGCCATGGTGGACCCGTTGCCTGGCCACCACGCTCAGCTGATTTATCAAGCCTTGATTTCTTTCGGTGGGGAGCCCTCAAATCTATCATGTATGAATCGCCTGTGGAGACCGAAATGGATCTCGTTGCGAGACTCGTCTGCTCTGCTGCTACTGTCAAAGAAACTCCAGGTGTGTTTGACTGTGTCTGCCAATCCATGCTGCATCGGTGTCACGCATGCATCGCGTCTCATGGTGGAACCTTCGAGCATCTGTTGTAACATCATGAAATGCATCCATCTCATACTCCATTGTTAATATTATGTCAAATAAATGTTTGCCACTAATTACTGTCTTGTGTCATTTCTACTTCTTGTGCCTCTGCTACTACTTTCCCGTGACGTTTCCGGTTATGGGTTCCTATGCGATTCACATTCCTTTAGGTGTTACCTACCTCCCTTAAACGTTTGTACCAATATTTTTGAGACACCCTGTATAAGCTTGCTTTCTTGCATCAGGTGCCTTTATTAGTGCTAAAGTCTTGCTGGTGTAGTGACCAATTTACAAGTTCCAGTCAATATTCGGAAAGTTAAAATCCTCCATTATAAAACATTCTGTTTATCGTGCAACTCTATTTCTCTGTAATGTTCTTTTTTACATTCACCACAATTATTAGTACTACAACACACACCTACTCTCAATTTTGTTTTCCAGTGTCACACCACACTAACTCCACATTGCACCTGTCACCCGTGTTGACTGGGTGCACTGCCTTAGATTTAATATGCTTCTTAACTAAGAAGATAATCCCTCTTGTTCTGTCTTTGCTTTCTGTACACATTGATCAGTAAGTTCACTTGCCTTGAGTGTGTTATTTTGCGATTTATGTCTCTCCTGGATTTATCTGGTTTTCTATGTCTTTTGCTCACCTCCTAGTTCAAAAATGTGTCCCTGTTGAGTATAAAATTTGGGTGAGTGAATAGAGTTTTTTTATTTGGGAGGCTGACAGTTGGAGAATAAGTAAAGAAATAACTAAACTGCCCTAGACTTAATGGCTACCTGTTATTTTAGTTTGCTTTAACTGTCAGCTTGAATATTTTAGTTCTATCTTTGTTCTTCCCTAATTAAGGGGTGGACAAGGCCTAAATGCAAATATCCTCAAAATCGTAAACACACCAGGTCATCATCCCAACTGCCTTACTGCTCTTGGCCAATCCTACATTGACATTACAGTATCTAACAGAACCATCAGCAACAGAATTAGGAACTGGAAGGTCCAAACTTCCTGGTTGTGGTTGCTCAAGCAACCACAACCTGATCCATTACTTCAGAACAGCTGAATAGAAGATCCAGCACACTAAATATAGCAACATGCAACATTAAAAGAGCAGTTTGGGATTTCTTTGACCAACATATCAGATTCCATACTACTACAGTGATGCAAGTCAGTGATAGAATTATAGCTGTAAGATTAAAGGCTGAGCAAATAGATTTATTGATTATGTAAGTCTATTTACCAACAAGTAGTGTCATACTGAGGATGAAGTAGATGAGGTTTATGAACAGATAGAGGAAATAATGAAGAACTGGGGAGTGACATATGCATGATTATGGCGATGGGAGATTGGAATGCTATCCTCTGTGAAGGAAGGGAAAAAGATGAGGCAGGGGACTATGGACTTGGCTCAAGGAACGAGAGGGGCAAAAAGATGCCAAAATTTTTTCGAAAGAGAGAGAGAGAGAGAGAGAGAGAGAGAGAGAGAGAGAGAGAGAGAGAGAGAGAGATATTTGCATCAAACAGATGGTTTAGACAGGAGAAAAGAAGATACATTTGGAGAAGACCAGGGGATGTTGAGAGGTACCAATTAAACTATATTTTAGTCAACAAAAAGTACAGGAATGCTGTGAAGAATTTGCATAACTATCTGGGTGCAGTTGACTGATTCTGACCTCAGTTTGGTAGCAATAAAAATGAAGATTACACTCAAGAGAATAAATGATTAAAGAAAAAGAAGGAAATGGAATTTAAATGTACTGAAGGCAGCATTAGCTGGAGATTTCCGAGAGGCAGTTAACAGGAAGAGATGGGAAAGGTTTAAAAAGATTGTAGCAGGAGTAGCAGAAAGCAAATTAGGTACAGTAGATCAGAAAAAGGATAAGGAAACCTTGGATCAGAGAAGAAATGATAGATAAAATGGAGAAGAGAAGAAAATGAAAGCACCAAAGTTCAGAAAAGGCAAGGATTAAATATAAGGGTTTAAATAATGAACTTAGAAGGGCTACAGATGAAGCAAGAGAAAAATGTTGGGAAGAACATTGCAGAGAACTATAGGAAATGGAAAGAAGAGGAAGAAGTGACCTAATGTATGAAAAAGTCAAGAGCTTAATGAACAGGAAGAATAAGACGTGGAAAGATAAAAGACAAGAATGGAAAAACTCAATATGCCAAACCCATAAGGAGAAGATGGAAGGAATAAATAGAAAAGCTATACGATAAAACAAATAAACAAAGTCTGGCCTGTGATAGAAGATGAAGAAGAGAACTTAGGATCAAAATTAATAAGAGATGAATTTGAAAAGGCAGTGGCCTTGTTAAAAAGTGGGAAGGCAGTTGGACTGGATGTTATACCGGCAGAAATTATAAAAGGACTTGGAGAAGTTCTTTTATAAGGCAAAGAAAGAATTGTTCAGGATTTGTGGGGAAATCTATGAACGTGGAAGCTGGCACAAAGACTCTAAAATCCATAATTATCCCATTAGAAAAGAAGAAGGATGCAACAAATTTTACAAAGATCTGGCAAGCTGTTTTGTTGATCTTGAAAAGGCTTTTGACAAAGGGTTAAGCTGATGGAAATCCTAGGAAAGACTGGCCTTGATAAAAGAGATTTAAAACTAATTTGGGAACTTTACAGGGGACAGACAGCTGTGGTTTGGCTTGATGGAGAGGAATCAGAAGAAGTGGACATTCATTGGTAGGGATGTTAGGCAAAGATGTTCCATGTCCCCTTTACTATTCAATATTATATATATATATACATACAGAAGCACTGATGAAAGAGTACAAAGAAGAGCAGAAAGGAGGTGTAAAAGTAGGACAATAAGATTTGCAGACTACCAGGTATTGATTGCTAATAATGAGGAAGAATTACTGAGCTCCTTGGATATTTTGAACAGAAAAGTAAAGGAGTAGAATATGAAGATTAACTGCAAGAAAACCAAGATAATGTTAATTTCAAAGTGGCCAGGAAGAAGAATCAATCTAACATTAAATAGAATAATATTGGAGCAGATGGACAGATATAGATACTTGGGAAGCATAGTGACAGAAAATGAAAAAAGCCTGGAGGAAATAAAAACAAGAATTGCATGTGCAAAGAAGTATTTAGTAATAGAAAAGAACTGTTGAGAAGAAATTTCAAGAAGGAATTAAAGAAAATGGTGAAAACATTAATATGGACTGTTATACTATATGGATCAGAGACATGGACACTGGGAAGAGAGGAGATTAGATGTCTGGAATCTTTAGAGATGTGGGTGTGGAGGAGAATGAAAGGGTGAAGTGGGTGACAGAGTGAGTAATGAGGAAAGTAGGAGAAGAGAGAATGTTAGAAAAGAACTAAGAAGAAGACAAACGAGCTTTATGGGACAAGTAGTGAGAAGAGAAAGCATCTTGAGGAAAGTGATTGAGGTGAAGGTGTGCGGGAAGAGAGCTGTAGGGAGAAAGAATTGGAATGGTGGGGATTGGATGGAATAGGAAATTATGCAGGTATTAAAAGGAGAGCACAAGATAGAGAAGCATGGCGTTGATGGAGCCCTGTACCTGCCTGAGAGCAGAGAACTAGAAGAAGACTACCAATGAAAACCTCACCAGACTGGTGCAACTCCCTGCTGAACAACAAGCCAAAGAAGCTCATCACTGCTGCTTGTGATGCCTTGATCCCTAAGTAGAAAAAAAGACCAAAACATCTATGTTGGTAGACAAACTTCCTTGCCAACCAGACAAGATGGTCCAGAAAACAGTTTCAGCAGGCGAAGAGAAATCACACACTGCAACCAGATGTAGACAGGTTCCAAGATATTTACAAAGAAAACAGACAGATATATCACAAAATGATATAATGAATTTCGAGAAGCGAAATGTCTGGGAAAAACTTGTGGACATGCAGGAATGCTGATCCTTAGGTGCTAATCTATAGGCTTATAATGGACAAGATTAATCCAGGAGAGATCTCATCTATCAGAGATTCAAATAGCCAGGAAACCTGTTAATTGACGGTTTCCTGGGAACAGTCAGTTAACAAGATCCTTCACCCCATTGTCCTCTAAGATTACCATAGCGCAGAATACACTATTTAGACGGAGATGCAACTACATCGCATCATGCATCAAGGAAAGACCAATGAACAGCAGTTTGATAGGGAAGAGATTGGTCTGGCTATTGCCTCCACCAGATTAGGCAGATGCCCTGGTTCAGATCTGCTTGAAGTTGATGTCATCAAAAAAGGATCTAGGCTGTCTCCACAGATCTATTGAACCTCTACAACTCCTGCCTGGGAGATGGGGGCTTTCCCTGCTCGTGGAAATGTGTCACTCTCAAAATTCTGCTGAAAAGTAACATCACTGGAAAAATAGCTCAAGTCACTCGGAAGGGCTGGGGACCCTTGCTAAAATTATAATATGAGTGTATATTTCTTCTTGTTATCCTCCTCACAATCTCCAGGGCCTGCAGGATGATTTCTGCCTTGGCTCTGCAGGTCATATGTGGATAGCTGCGAATTGAGCATGAGATTGCTTTCTCATTCTCAATTCAGACCAAATAATGGACTGTTGGTCTGACAGATAGTGGCACAGTTAATTAAAATCATAGAATTAACCCGAATATTTGTGCAGCCGAATAAGAAAACACAATGTCCATTTACTGTCTTGCTGATATGCATGTTGTAGCACCCTCTATGTATATTTTTGTTTAAGGTTAGTATTATGTGATATAAAGGGAACTGAAAATGAAGTTTAAAAATAAAACAAATTAAAAATATAATTCTGGGTTAGCAGTAGATCCCACTCCAAGATGGGATCAGCAATCAGTTCATATGCATCAAGATCAGGAAGTAAACTCAAATACTGAGCAATAAGTCAAGTCTGGTTAGTCAGTAGTGAGGAAGGGCAAGATCAGATTCCAGCAAAGGTTCTGGCATATGGACAAGTTGGTCATTGAAGGGGTTGTAAATAGAGAATAAGCAGATGATGGTATACATCAGTCCCAATACTGGTAGGACCAAATAAATAAAGTCCTCTGATAAACATAACACCACAATATAAAAGATAGTGTGTACAAATAATGCTGATAATTCTCGTTTAGACTATGGCCATCATAGGTACACATTTACTGTGAGACAAGAAACTGCACATTGCATGGGTCTGATGAATTTCATTTCTAATTCTATCATGTTGATGGGTGTATCCACATTTGCAGAAAGCAATACATGACCCTGACAGCTGGATACAATGTTGTTTTTCGGCAGGCTGCTGGTGGTGGTGGTGGCAGTGTTATGGTTTGGGGACTATTTTTGTGACATGTCCAGGGACCTTTGATCACTGTTAATCAGTTGGAATGCTCAGTAGGAATTGCTGACCAAGTACATCCTTTCATGAAGACAGTGTATCTAGGCAACTCTGGCATCCATTAATTAGAAAATGTGTCATGTAAGGCCCAGCATGTTGCTAACTGGTTTCAAGAACATGACAATAAATTCTCTGTCATCCTACGGCCACCCAACTTTCCTTATCTTAACCCAGTTGAGCAAGTTTGGGACCTACTAGAAAAGGACATTTGATGGTACGACCATCCACCTGACAGCGTGTAGGCATTACTGGACAGCCTGCAATTTAGGGTTTACAAAATGTTACAGTTGGATTGGACCATGAAATTTATTGAGGCAATATGGGATTTTGCAGTACAGGTTTTGGTATTGACATGTCATAGGATATTAATCGGATGAAGTTTCTTCAGTGGTCTCAGTTATTATTTGAGCATAATTTAAGAATTATTTCAGGGGAAGTGAGTTATTAATCTGAATATAGTAAGCTATATTTGGATTTGTGAATTGGATTGATATTCAGTTTTTGACTAAATTTAAGATTTATGATTTTTATTGGGATCTCTCAACTACATGTATAATGAGTTGGACTTTGCTTTTGATACATTATTGAACATTAAATCTTTGTATAATGTTTTAAATCTGAATAATACTGTTTGCAAGATATCATCCTCTTTATTCTCTGTATGATATTCTAAATCTTAATCTGTATGATATTGTCTGTACAATACTGTAAATATATGGGAGGGTTTCCAAAGAATGGCAGAGACCGCTTGGTACAGTAAATTAGAAGAAAGAAAAAAAAAAAGAGCCCTTCCTATTCACATCATACCATATTCAAATTATACTTTGCTGATGTCTGAGTGACACCATATTCTGATATTCCTACTATGCATTTGTTGAATTAACCAGTATTTCAGCTTCACCAAACTTGTTTACTGTATTCTTGGCATTAGTGTACAAGCAAGTGCATTAATGGAATAGGACTGGGGTATGTCTGCCAGTGGCAAAAGTTGATGATATTGTAGAGCAGATATCATCTTTTAAGGGCAAAAAGAGTGATATCGTTGTACATATTGGTACTAATAACATTAAGAGTAAGAGATCTGTGGACTTACTTAACAAGTACAGGTCAACGTTGAAAAAAAGTTGCGAGTTAGGGTTAAATTTGAAAGTATCTGCAATTCTGCCCAGACACAATGAGGAGTATATGATGAGGGCCTTGTCAGTCAATGTAGCCCTGGAGAGATTGTACAAGGCTCATGGTGTAGAATTTTTCTTGTTAACAGGAGAGACTGCTTCTACAGAGATGGGATACACTTAAATATTTGTTATTTGTTTGTTATTTGGTTTTTAGGAGCATTAGCAACTAAGGCCATATTGCTCCAGGATATGCGGTGGTCATTCCCTGACCTTTCCGCATCCTCCGTATTTGGTGGTGATGGGCTCGAATCCCTACACTTAAATAGAAAAGGTGCATGAATATTTTCTGATGCTATCGATGCAATGTTAGGTGAGTAAGAAAACTACTATCTTGGGGGGGGGATTTGAAGACTAATAGATTAACAGCAGCCACAGGCAGAGGTGAAGGTGATTCTTTCACTACTTCTATTAGAATGAGCAGCAGCCTAGAAAGCAAGGTGCTGGGGATTTCAAGGACTGTTGGGAATCACCATGGAACAAGTAAATACATGGGCTGTGTTAGGGTAACTAAGAGTAAAAACAGGTGTGTATATTTCATGTACACTAATGTTAGGAGTACAGTAAATCAATTTGAGGATTTTGAGTTGCTGGTCAATACATCAAAGGCAGATGTTGTTGGGATATCAGAGATGTGCCTGACCAATTTGATTGGATACTATGATGCAGGGAATAACTTTGATATTATATATTTGGATCTTAGAAAGGCTTTTGATACTGTTGCACATGGAAGACTGCTGCACAAATTGGAGCAGTGTGGATAAAGGGATGGTTGAGGGGGAGAAGACAGTAGTAATCAATAGACACTGCTCATTGTGGACTAATGTTAGAGGAGTCCCTCAGAGTTCAGTGTTGGGTCCATTATTGTTTTCTCTATTTATAAATGATATTGATGATGGTATATCAAGCTTAATGTCCAAGTTTGCAGACAATACAAATGTTGGCAGGGTTGTTAAGGACACTACTGATGCTATGCTGCTGCAACAGGATCTGGAAAGGTTGAACAGATGGGCTGAGAGGTGGCAAATGAAGTTTAACATTGACAAATGTAAAGTACTACATTTGTCAAATTAAAAGTACCTGGGGGTAATTGTGCAGGCAGATATGAAGTTCTCTGAGCAGTGCAGACGGGTTGCAAGGGTAGCTCATTGTGTCTTGTCAATGATATACAGGAATTTTTCTAGCAGGGATAGGGAGGTGATTATTCCCTTGTATAAGGCAATGGTCAGGCCACACCTTGAGTACTGTATACAAGTCTGGAGGCCTCATTTCAAGAAGGATGTACTGGAACAAGTACAGAGAAGGGCAACAAGATTAGTGAATGGAACAAAGGGTTGCTCTTATGAAGAAAGGCTAAAGTTTTGCAAATTAGTGTCTGGAGAATAGGCACCGGCGAGGTGATCTGATAGAGGTGTATAAAGCCTTGAATGGTTTGAGCATGGTCAATGCCGATCGGATTCTTCCTTTTGCTCAGAATAATCACCTGAGAGGGCATAAATTCAAATTGAGGAAAGACAGATGTAGGATAGATGTAAGGAAATTTATCTTTAGCCAGCCAGCGGGTGGTTGGTTGGTTGGCAGAACAGACTTCCATCCCTTGTTGTGGAAGTTGATAGCCTAAATAAATTTAAGGCTCAGCTGGACAGGTATTTCGAACGAACAGAGGGGTGAAATGGGAGTAGTTTTTTTTTTTTATTTTGGCTGATGCTGCATAAGCTTGCTTTCTTGCATCATGTGCCTATGCTAATGTGGTATCACACAGATATAAGGAATTCAGAATTGGAATTTGGGGATACACTGTTACAGAAAGGATAGACAGGATAGGAAGGGAGGAGGGGTTATGCTGTTAGTTAAGAAACACAAAATCTAAGGAACTGCATCCAGTTGACATGGGTGGACAGTGTGCAATGTTGAATCAGTTTGGTGTGACATAAGCACTGGGAAAGCAAAAATGAGGGTAGGAGTTTGTTTTGGCCTAATGACTGAGTATAATGAACAACTGTATAGAGAAATAGTGGGCAGTAAATCAGATTGTCTTTTAATGCATGATTTTAACTTTCCAGATATTGGCTGGACTTTTGGTTGGTCACAAGCACACGAGCAACGCATTTGTGGATTTATTGGATAATTGTTTCTACAGCTGCATGTTTGAGAGGCAACGACAGTGAGTAATATTCTTGATCTGATTTGACCTTAATGCAGTGATTCTTCATGCATTAAGAATCTGTAGATAAAGGAACCACTAGGTGGGAGTGATCACAGTGTGTTGATGTGGGATTTACTCAAAGAAGTAATTACCATCAGGGATAAAGGGAAAGGTTTTTTTTCTTTTGTAAAGATGACTACAATGGTCTCGGGCAGTTTTTAAATTCTATACAATGGGACCGATGATGTTACGAATAGCAAACTCTAAATGGGAAGCATTAAAGGAAGTAATCTTGGAAGCTACTAGGCATTTTGTTCCACCTAAGAAATACTGTTGAAAGTTTAGGCCTAAATGGATATCAGATGAACTAATCAGACTCGTGGCAGACAAGAAAAATGCATGGGATATGTATAAATTATCAGGTGACGCAGAAGACCATGGTACATATAAGCTACTCTGTAATAAAGTCACAAAGGAGGTTAGGCAAGCGAAAGCAGATTATGAGAAATCTTTGGCAAAGGATGCAAAGAGGAACAGCAAAGACTTCTTACTTATGTAAACACTAGAAGGAAAGGGATGAATCAGATTAGTCCACTTTATATTGATGGTTCGATTGTTGATGATCCTGCTGAGTTAGCTGACAGGCTGAATAAATATTTTGCATATACATTTTATTGCATATGCATTTTATATATTTGCATATATATCAAACGTGTGCATGCTCAAATATTTCTATTTATTATTTATATAAATATTAAGAAATTAAAGAAACACATATATTCAATAATACTTTCATGTCATAGTGTAAAAAAAATATTATGGAGGTCCTAAAGACCTCGAAAGTTTATTAGACATGTTGGGCGAACAATTTGTGTAGTTGAAATCCTCTAACTTTCGTAAAATCGGACAAATGCTAATAATTTATTGTGATTTTCCCTTGTAGTGGATCTGTGTTCTCATTTAAAATTTAAAATTAACTTTGTGAATTTTTTACCAAACAGGATAGTATAGGCTATTTTTTTTTTCTTTGGAATATTAAATTTTATAAATATATTTTAAGGCAGAAAAATTTTCCTTACCTGAGATTTTTTTCACAAACAGTATGAGGATGAAGTAGGAGGTACTATCTAGTAGGAGGATGAAGGAATAAAAGCAAGCCTTTTGTCCTAAATGCAGTAGGAGGATTTTTTGTTGTTAGTTTGGGTTTTTAGATGTCCACAGTTTCTTGGGGGCTGCCAAAGGCTAGGTTTACTCCGGAATCTGTGAAGATTTTTTCAAAGGTTTGTACATTTCAATATACAGCATGGGAATATACATTTCAATATATGGCATGGTAATATTTAGGAAAATTTTTCTGCCCTAAAATATAATATTTCTAAAATTTAATATTCCAAAAATTGCCTATATTATCCTATTTGGTAAAAAAATTCACAAAGTTGATTTTAAATCTGAAATGAGAACACAGATCCGCTACAAGTGAAAATCTCAATGAATTATTAGCATTTGTTCGATTTTACGAAAATTAGTGGGTCTCCGACTACACAAGTTGTCTGTCCAACCTGTACTACTTCATGCAAGCAAAATTTGAAACTGTATCTAGTGGCCATCTGGGGAGAATATCAGGTTTAGCATAATCATCTTTACTGTGTGCAAACAGTACATCTTTCGAAAACAACTAGGATATGAATGTAGATGTTCAATACATTCAATAGAATGAGTGGGAGAAGAAAAATTAGTAACCTGAAAACTTTAAACAAACACAGTATATTGCCAATTGTCTGGTATCATACTATTCTTTAAGCAGAAAGCCAAGTAGCTGCAAAGATGGTTCTCCTGCTCAATTTCTGTACAAAAACTATAAAAAAAATTTCAGAAACTATTGTGGTTACAGTATGATTATATTTAGGAAGGTAGAACAAATTTCAGATTTTAATGATTGATTAACAGTTCATGTGGGAACATTATTTTCAGGGTCACCTGTCATGCGACCCACAGCTACTGCCAGGTTAATATCATTAGTACCAATGTACAAATGATATTACAAGGTGATAGCTGCTCTACAATGTCATAAACTTTAGTGTCCCCTGGCACACATACTCTGATCTTATTCCACCTATTCTTTTTAGCAACGTATTTCCCATTTCCCCGTCAGTAGAGTCACTGACAACTGCTACCACGTGTACAACCAGAGATTTCTGCCATTGAGGATGTCATTGTGTCACCTGTTATTCAAGCAGGGGACTCTAGTGTTGAACTGGGCAGCTAAGTGCCTGATGGGTCCCTTTTTTAATTCCTTCAAGGGCATCAAGTGTCTTCTTGAAGTACTCATATAAGATCATCAGAACACCAAATTCGCTCTTAATCTCCTCATGCTCTCTACAATAAACACACACACCAAGGCATCCATCCTCTTTCACTGTCTCATGCTAAAGGTAGTTTTGCAAAGTGACAACAAGCAGCATGCATTACAAAACTTTTGTTCATAAGCAAACTGCAGTTGACAACTCTCTCCACATCTAAAGCATTCTGTTTTGAGCCTTTTGCTTTTGATTATTCAGCAACATTACTGCACTATTTTAAGTTATGTTATGTACCGTGTGCTGCAGTTATATTACGAGATCGCATTTGTATCGCCATATGTTTATAGTTTAATAGAAGACTAAATGCACAAGGCATAATTTCTTATGGGTTTAGGTAATTAACTATATAATATCAGTGTAGATACACCATAGTTTACCCATAAATTTTAACTACGTATGTAGTGTAAAGGCATCGTTTTAATTGTATCTCATATTGTGGGTGCCTTCACAACAAGATAGCTGGCATTGCACTACTTCGAATAAATAATGCTTCTCTAATACAGAAAACTACTGTTATTTATTTTCAGTGGTTTATTATTTTCAGTTCGTCCAGATGATCGTTTCAAAGCTAGTTGGCTTCATCATCGGTGGGTGGGCAATTACCCTGGTAATGCAACATGTCATCACAGTTGCAAAGTTATTTCTACAATATGAGAGAGAGAGAGAGAGAGAGAGAGAGAGACCAAATAGTGAATAAGTAATAATATTATTAGAAGATTATTAAATGCACAAGGCATAATTTCTTATGAGTTTAGGTAATTAACTATATAATATATGTGTAGATACACCATAGTTTAACCATAAATTCGAACTATGTATGTAGTGTAATTACCGAAACCCATAAGAAATTATGCCTTGTGAATTTATTCTTCTAATACATTATTACTTATTCATCATTTGGCATCTCTGATAGTGTGGAAATAACTTCGCAACTGTGATGGCATGTTGCATTACCAGGATACCTACCCACCCACCAATGATGAAGCCAACTAGCTTCGAAATGATCGTCTCGGTGGTTCTATCCACTGAAAATAAATAACAATGCCTTTACACTATATATGTAGTTCAAATTTATGGGTAAACTATGGTGTGTATATACACCATGTATAGTTAATGGATTTAATAAAACACTGCTAATTAGCATTAGTAGAGGCATATGATGCAAGAAAGCAAGCTTATGCAGAATCAGCCAGAAAAAAAAAAACATTTCACCGCTTCATTCGTTCCAAATACCTGTCCAGTTCAGCCTTAACTTTATTTAGGCTACCAACTTCAACAACAAAAGATGGAAGTCTGTTCCACTAATCAACTACCCACTGGCTAAAGGCAAATTTCCTCACATCTATTCTACATCTATCTTTCCTTAATTTGAATTTATGCCTCCTTAGGTTCGTAATCTGAACAAGAGGAAGAATCCCATCAGAATTCAGCGTGCTCTACCCAAGGCCTTATACACCTCAATCAGATCACCTTGCAGGTGCCTAGTCTCCAGGCACTGCAATTTCCAGAACTTAAGCCTTTCTTGGTAAGAGCACCCCTTTGTTCCCCTCAACAATCTTGTTGGCCTTCTTTGTATTCATTCTAGCAACTACATCCTTTCTAAAATAAGGCAACCAGACCTGTACACAGTACTCTAGGGTTTGGCCTAACCATTGCCTTGTATAATGAGATAATCACCTCCCTGTCCCTGCTAGCAAAATTCCTATATATTATTGAGAAGACTTCATGACCTGCCCTGTCATCCCCTCTACACTTCTCAGCGAACTTCATATTTGACTGCACGATTATCCCCAGGTCTCTTTCACCTTCCACTTCCCCAAGTGTAGTACCACACACACAGTTGGTATGTTTCTCTGGGGTTATTGCTAATCATATGCAGTGCTTTGCATTTGTCAAGTTAAACTTCAGTTGCCACTTTTCGCCAATTTGTCCAATATATAGATCCAGTTGGAGGAGTATACTACCTTTACTGTCGTTAACAACCCTGCCAACCTCTGTGTCATCTACAGACTTGGGCATTAATCCTGATATACCTTCATCAGTATCATTGATAAATATACAAAACAACAGTGGACCCAACACCGAACCCTGTGGGACTCCACTAATAACATTAGTCCACGAAGAGCAGCACCCATTGATTACCACCCTCTCTCTCTACTCCCACTCAACCATCCTTTTATCCATTGTAGCAACTTACCCTTAATACCATTCTGCTCCAATTTGTACAGTAGTCTTCCACGCACAACAGTGTGAAAAGCTTTCCTGAAATCCAAGTATATGATATCAAAATTATTTTTTGCATCCAGTTCGTTTCTAACCACATTATAATACCCAATTAAATAATATCCTTAACAAACCCATGCTGTGTCTGAATAATTGCTGCAGTCTTGTCTACATGATCATGCAATGCATCTTTAACCAGTGACTACATTATTTTACCCGGAACAGAAGTTAAACTAACTGGTCTGTAATCACTCGTGTCACCCTTCGATCCCCCCTTTGTGAATTGGGGATACATTTGCACATCCCCAGTCCGTGGAGACCTCCCCTGACAAGGATGCTCTCATAATTATGGATAAGGGTTTG
This sequence comes from Mastigoproctus giganteus, assembly GCF_048544385.1. Taxonomy (NCBI): domain Eukaryota; kingdom Metazoa; phylum Arthropoda; class Arachnida; order Uropygi; family Thelyphonidae; genus Mastigoproctus; species Mastigoproctus giganteus. The sequence goes on along the minus strand of NC_143582.1, from coordinate 100,368,342 downwards.
CTTAGTTCCTTTGCTGCTTCCTTTAATATAACTGTATAGATCCCATCCACCCCATGTGCCTTTCTTATGTTTAACTTCAACAATTTCTCCTCCACTTTGTTCTCAGTTATTACAACATCATTAAGCACCCTGCTACAATTTGATAACCTTCTGGCATTTTCAAACCTTAATAACTCCTCACGTGTGAATGTAAATGCAAAATACTCATTCAGTTTGTTTGCTATCTGAGCAGGATCCTCAACATTCAAACCACCAATATCGTGGACCAATCGGATTCATCCCCTTCCTTTTAGAGTTTATATAAGTAAAGAAATCCTTGCTGTTTTTCTTAGCATCTAGATGATTACAAAATCATCTAGCACACTGCAGAGTTTACTTCACCTCTGGCATGCCCCTTCCTGAATAACTCTTCATGTGTGAATGTAGATGCAAAATATTCATTTAGTTTGAGGACCGGATTGGTCCACAATATCCAGTGGACCAATCTGATTCATCCCTTTCATTCTAGAGTTTACATAGGAGAACTCTTTGTTTTTCTCTGCATTCTTTGCCAAGGATTTTTCATAATCTGCCTTTGCCTGCCTAATCTCCTTTGACTTGTTTACAGACCAGGTTATATCTGTCGTAGGCTTCCATGTCACCCATTAATTTATATGTATCCCATGCATTTTTCTTCTCTGCCATAGTCTCATTAGTTCATCTGACATCCATTTAGGCTTAAACCTTGAACAATATTTCTTAGTTGGTATATAAAGCCTAGTAGCTTCCATGATAACTTCCCTGTACAGTTTCTTATTATACTCATCAGAGTCATTATGCTTATAGCACACTCCTACTCTCAATTTTTATCTCCCAATGCTTATGTCACAACAAACTGACTCGACACTGCACTGTCCATCGATGTCGACTGGCTTCACTTCCTTCGATTTTGTGTGTTTCTTAACTAATAGTATAACTCCTCCTCCTTTCCTATCCTGTCTATCCTTTCTGTACACATTGCACTCCCCAAATTCCAATTCTGCATTCCTTATATCTGTGTGACACTACGTCTCTGATATCCGAACATTATCTGCCTTTAATATTTTGAGCCATACCTCAAATTCATCAAATTTATTTGCCAAACTCCTAGCATTGGTGTACACGCAAGTATACATGCACCTGTTCCTATTCTTAGCTACCCTAAGACAACCCATGTGTTTATTTGTACCACAATGACTCCCAGCATTCTCTGAAATATCCTGCATCTTGTTTTCCAGGCTACTGTTCATTCCAATAGAAGCAGTGCAAGAATCACTTTCACCTCTGCCTGCGGCTACTTTTAACCTTTTAGTCTGTGAATCCTCCCAAGCTAGCAGTTTTCCTTGACCCACCTAATACTGCCTCTATAGTATAAGCAAATATTCTTGCACCCTTTCTATTTAAGTGTATCCCATCCCTGTAGAAACAGTCTCTCCTGTTAACAAGTACAGACCAGGCTGAAAAAACTTCTACCCCTTGAGCCTTGCACAGTCTTTCCAGGGCCAAATTGATGGTCAAGGCTCTCATCATATACTCCCTCCTATCGTGTCTGATCAGAATTGCAGCCACTTTGAAATTAAACCCTAATTTACGGCTACCTCAAGCTCTCATAGATGCCCATTAGAACACTGAGTTGACGCCTAATTTCTAGACATTCTCTGCACCTGGCACAAACAAAGACATCCTCCTTGGCTAGATCATGTTCTGCTCCAGAGAGTTCAGCAAACATTTCACAAGTTGCACATTTTTTTTTTAGACTGTGATGCGTTGGAGAATCACCCCCCCCCCCTAGTCACAGCACTCCTAACACTTTGTGCTCATTGCTTTGCTGCTCTAGACTTGGGCATGATATTTTAATTTAATAAGATCACTAAATTTAATTAATTGTCACTATCTGATAGAATCCTAAATGCAGTGATCCATATTACGCTATATATTATATGTAATAATTAAGTATATGATATCAAAATTATTTTGACATTCAGTTCCTTTGTGACCACATCATAGTATCCAATCAAATTGGTCAGACAAGACCTCCCTTTAACAAACCCATGCTGTGTCTTAACAATTACTGCAGTCTTGTCTAGATGATCGTGCAATGCTTCTTTCACTGGTGACTCCATTATTTTCCCAGGAACACAAGTTAAACTAACAGGTCTATAGTTACTTGTCACTTTTTGAACCCCGTTTGTGCATTTGTGATACATTCACACACTTCCAGTTCATGGGGTACATCCCCGAGTCCAAGAAAGCTCTCATAATTATGTCTAAGGGTTTGCTTACTTCCCTTGCTGTCTCGTTTAATATAACTGGATAGATCCTGTCCACCCCAGGTGCCTTCCTTATGTTTAACTTCCACAATTTCTCCTCCACTTAGCTCTAATTTTAAAATCAATTAGCTCCCTGTTAAAGTTTGATAAACTTCTGGCATTCCCGTAATTGAATAACCCATGTGCGAATGTAGATGCAAAATACTCATTTAGTTTGTCAGCTACCTGAGCATGATCATCAACAGTTAACCCATCTATGTTAAGTGGTCCAATCTGATTCATCCATTTCCTTCTAGAGTTTTCATAAGTAAAGAATTCTTTGATGTTTTTCTTGGCATCCTTTGCCAAAGATTTCTCGTAATCTACCTTTGCCTCCCTAACCTCCTCTGTGATTTGATTACAGACTAGCTTATATCTGCCATAGGCTTCTGTGTCACTTGATAATTTATATGCATCCCATACATTTTTCTTCTCTGCTACAAGCCTCATTAATTCATCTGACATCCATTTAGGCCTGAACCTTGAACAGTATTTTTTAGATGGAATGAAAAGCCTAGTTGCCTCCAAGATCCGTGGTCTCCCATTTAGAATTCAACGTTGGTGACATCATCAGTTGATCCCACTGTACAGAATTTAGAAACTGTCTGAGACACCTGTAGTCACCTTTACGAAAGCAAAAGCCCTTCCCTTTAGCCTTGATGGTAGTTACATCTTTAAGTAATTCCCACATCAGTACATTGTGATCACTATCACCCAGTTGTTCTTTTATCTGCAAATTCTTAATGCATGAATAATCACTGCTAATAATCAGATCAAGAGTATTACTCCCTCTGGTTGCCTCTCAAACATGCTGCTGTAGAAAACAGTCATCCAATAAATCCAAAAAACACTTGCTGGTGTGTGAGTAACAAACTCACAAGTTCCAGTCAATATCTGGAAAGTTAAAATCCCCCATTATAAGACATTCTGATCTACTGGCCCACTCTATTTCTCTGCACCATTGCTTATTATACTCATCAGATTCATTAGGCCTATAACACACCCACTCTCACTTTTCCTTTCCCTGTGCTTATGTCACGCCAAACAGACTCATTTTTGTACACATTCTACTCCTCAAATTCCAATTCTGCGCTGCGTATATCTGTGTGACACCACATCTCTGATATCCCAACAATATCTGCCTTTGATGTCTTCACTAGCACTTCAAGCTCATCATATTTATTAACTATACTCCTAGCATTGTTGTATATGGAAGTATTCATATACCTGTTCTTACTCTTAGTTACCTTAACATAGCCCATGTATTTATTTGCTCCACTATGACTCCCAGCAGTCCTGGAAATCTCCATTGCCTTGCTTTCCATGCTTCTGCTGCTCATTCTAATAGAAGCAGTGCAAGAATCACTTTTGCCTCTGCCTGCAGCCACTGTTTACCTTTTAGTCTGTGTATTCCCCCCCCCCCCCAAGCTAGCAGTTTTCCGACCCATCTCAATAACATTAGCAAATATTCTTGCACCTTTTCTATTTAAGTGTATCCCATCCCTGTAGAAGGAGTCTCTCCTGTCAACAAGCACATACCTGGCTGAAAAAATTCTACTCCTTGAGTCTTTCACAGTCTCATGGCCGAATTGATCGACAAGGCTCTCATCATGTTCTTCCTCTTATCGTGTCTGGGTAGAATTGCAGACACTTGTACATTCGGTGCTAACTCGCGACTTTTTTTTTTTCAACATTAACCTGTACTTTTTGAGTAAATCTACAGGTCTCTTAATGTCATTAGTTCCAGTATGTACAACAATATCACCTTTTGTGCCCTTAAATGATATCTTCTCTACAGCATCATCAACTTTTGCCCTGGCAGACATACCATGGTCCTGTTCCATCTATCCTTATTGCATAGTATATTCCCAGTTTCCCTGATACTATTATCAGGGAGACTAGGAATATACAGTCACCAACAGTAACTAGTTCCTGTGGGACCAATGCATTCTGCCATGGAGATTGCCTCTGTTTTACCTGATGCACAGGAGTGAGCTCTGCATTGAGCTGGGCAGCTGAGAGCTTGATGGGTCCCTCATTAATTTCTTCAAGGGCACCTCAAGCTCTGATAGATGCCCATCAGAACATTTAGTTTGCACCTAATTTCTTGACACTCTAGGTATCTAGCACACACAAAGACATCCTCCTTGGCTAGATCATGTCCTGTTTTAGAAAGGTCAGCAAACATTTCACATTTAGCACATTTTTGGAGACTTTTTTTTTTTTTTATGAAAACCCCAAACACGAAAGGTATCAAAACCTATAGTACTTAGTACCGTGCATGGGTTGAAGGAGAAGTATGGGGGGAGGGGGATGCCGGAAACTTTGCTCTAGAGACTAAACTTGGGTTTCACCACTTCAAGCCCCCAATAAGCAAAGTGGTGGTATTTCACCGGTTGATGAAAGTCATCTACCACCTACAAGACTGTGATGCGTTGGAGAATCGCCCGCCTTCATTTCTCCTTCGAGTCACAGTACTCTCGCTAGTCTGGTGATCTTTGCTTCGCAGCTATAGTTTGGGTCATGATTTACATTAAATACAGTTTAATTAACAATGAAATTTAATAAGATTAATAAATATTTTTGATTAATTGATAATACTATACTAAGCTAACAGATTCCTAATACAGTGATTCGTATTATGTTGTCTAGTTTTACGTTATACCTTAGGCTATCAGTTCGAGATATATACGTTAACGCTATTCCTTATTGATTACAATATGGCGGCTAGTTCAACAGTAGTTGCGCCAACACTGGGGTCGTAACATCCAAAAATCACTAGTTAATTTCAAAATAAGAAGCTAATGAATGCTACTAAACCTATTTAATATCGTTGTAAAACACAATGTAGTATGTTAATTAACAAATAATACAGTAAAATTATCTAAAATACTTATCCCTTTACAGCGGCCAAAAATTCACTGACTGTTCTCTTCCACGACCAGAGCCCCCTCTCCTCCATAGGAGAGGGCGCTCTGGGAGTATCGTTATAAATAACATAACTATACTCCTATGGAATTAAATATACTACTAAATTGCACTTATATTGTTCTTATGTTCTATACTATAACAATGGTAGCTGTATTTACACTAAGTATAGTTTCACAGGAGGATTCTTTACTTGCAACTTACATATTTTTGTCTATCATCATTCATTTGGAGTTGTGAGGGGTCTGGTTTTGAATTCCACAGATGAATGAAGGAATTTCTAAAGCCCTCTTCAGTTGAGGCTGTAGTAGTTGACCTCAGGTGGAGGAAGCAGCTTTTTTTAGTCCACAAAATATATATATTGGTCTGTGTATACACTTCTACAGACATAATACACAATGGTGCAATATAAAGCCACCGATGCATTTAAAATGTGATAATGATGTATTTCTTGTTTAAAATTACTGATAACAAAGGCTCAATGAATATTGAACTTTAAATACAAAGATATGCTAGCCGGTTCTGTTTATATTCAGTTCATGTAGTTTGTTGTTTATAATAATGTAATTTAAAATAATAAATAATATGCTATTTATAATTCCACAAACTGTTTACCTATGATACTTCGATTTGGCACTGCAAATCACCATTAGCTACAGCTGTTAATTCAAACAATGTGTCTTCTGAAATAGTTGCTTGATTTACCTGGTAATAAACCAGTTCACAAAGAAATGGAAAAGACTACAGAAATTCAGCAGAAATTCACTAGCTTGACTGGGGAAGCTGGAATTACCACCAATTCTCTGCATCCAGGTGCTGCATCCTCTGCAGCACCTGGAATTAAATTAAAGCTGATGACATCACTGTACAGTGATTGGCGAAGGATTGAGATAGATATAAACTGATTACAAGAATATCTGAGAAAAAGATATGATTAATATCAAGGTGACTGTCCATACATATATTGATGGGAAAATTGACAGTGACATTATTTTCTTTCAGATTGTTAAAGAAAACAATCTTGAAAATAATTAAACCTTATTATCAAGAATTATAAGGTTGGGTGATATATGTCGAATATATAATAAACTTCACATCTTATACTGTACAAAATTAAACTAAAATCTTTATGTGGAAATGGTATACTCCTTCATTTCATATTTAAGTTTGTTTTATATTTAATGTTTTTCACTCAGTATGCTAAATTTATGTTCTCTTTTTAGTTTGAATTAAATCAACATGCATTAAACATAATCATTCAATTTTCAATTTAAAGCTCTGTTTTTTTGAAAATTATTTCCTTAAAGAATGTCATCATTTTATTCTTTAACATGTACTACTAGATGATTATTTTTAACATTATAGAGATTTTCCACATTATTCAGCATATGAAACACCAAAATTCTTCACTTCAGATTGGTTAAACAAGTTCTGGATGCATCGCACAGATGTTTCAGATGATTATCAGTTTGTTTATATGGGCCCCAAAGGATCATGGTAAGATTAATAGCAATTTAAATTAATACCAATATGAATTTAACAGTTCAGGTTATAGAACAACTTGATAAAGAGTGACTTACATAAGTTTTGCTAGTTTTATTTTAGTCTTATTAACAAGTAAAGAAGGATGTAGTTTGTCTTTCTCTTATTTGAATATCCAAAAAATTTTTTAAAACATAACATGTCATATTATATCTTATAACAAATGTCTTAGCATTAAAAAAACAACCTCATTTCACCCATCCATTTGCTGCAGAAGTCTGTTCATTTCTTCATTGAATCACCTCCTTGTCTCTGCTAGCAAAATTCCTATATATCATTCACAAAACTCCATGACCTGCTCTGGCAGCCCATCTGCACTGCTCAGAGAACTTCATATCTAATTGCACAGTTATCCCCAGGTGTTTTTCATTCTCCACTTCCCTGAGCATAGTACCACACAGTTGGTACATTTCTCTTGGGATACTGCTACCCATATGGAGTACTTTCCATTTCTCAATGTTAAACTTCAGTTGCCACTTCTCAGCCAATCTGCCTAACTTTTCTAGATCCTGTTGCGGTAGCATACTGTCTTGAGTGTCATTAACAATGCTGCCAACCTTTGTACCAACTTGGACATTAAGCCTGATACACCTTCATCGATTTCATTGATAAATACACAAAACAACAATGGCCCAGCATCAAACCCTTTGGCACTCCACTAATAACATTAGTCCATATAGAACAGTGTCCATTTATTACCACTCTCTGCCATCTCCTACTCAACAATCCCTTTATCCATACCGCTCTAATTTGTACAGTAGTCTTCCATGTGCAACAGTATCAAAAGCTTTCCTGAAATCCAAGTATATGATATCAAAATTATTTTTTCCTTTGTGACCACATCGTAGTATCCAATCAAATTGGTTACACAAGACTTCCCCTTAACAAACCCACGCTGTGTCTGAGCTATTATTGCTGTCTTGTCTAGGTGATCCTGTATCAACTCTTTAGCCAGTTACTCCATTATTTTCCCCAGAACAGAATTTAAACTAACAGGTCTATAATTATTTGTGTCACCCTTTGAACCCCTTTGTGAATTGAGGGTACATTTCCATATCTACAGTCCATGGGCACCTCCCCTGACTGTATGGATGCTCTCATAATTATGCCTAAGGGTTGCTTACTTCCCTGCTGCCTCCTTCAATTATAACTGGATAGATTCCATCTGCCCCAGGTGCCTTTTTTATGTTTAACTTCAGCAATTTCTCCTCCACGTTGCTCTCAGTTATTACAAAATCACTTAGTTCCATGTTAGAGTTTGATAAACTTCTGGTATTCTTCTCCTTGAATAACTACTCATGTAAATGTAGATGTGAAATACTCATTCAGTTTATCAGCCACATGAGCAGGATCATCAATAGTTGAACCATCTATGTTAAGTGGAACAATCTGATTCATTCCCTTCCGTCTAGAGTTTACATAAGTAAAGAACTCTTTGCTGTTTTCTTTGCGTCCTTTGGCAAATATTTCTTGTAATCTGCCTTCTCCTGCCCTCCTTTGACTATTACAGACTAGATTATATCTGCCATAGGCTTCTGTGTCACCTGACTTTATATGCATCCAATACATTTTTCTTCTCTGGCACAAGCCTCATTAATTCATCTGACGTCCATTTAGGCCTAATCCTTGAACAGTATTTCTTAGTTGGAATGAAAAGCCTAGTAGCCTCCAAAAATAAGTCCCTGAAGGCTTCCCATATAGAATTCAACGTTGGTAACTTTATCAGTTGATCCCATTGTACAGAATTTATAAACTGTCTGAGGCCCCTGTAGTCTCCTTTACGAAAGCAAAAACCCTTCCCTTTACCCTGATGGTAGTTACATCTATAATTAAATCCCACATCAGCACAATGTGATCACTGCCTCCTATTGGTTCCTTTCTCTAAATTCTTAATGCATGAATGATCACTGCTGATAATCAGATCAAGAGTTACTCCCTCTGGTTGCCTCTCGAACATGTTGCTGTAGAAAACTGTCATCCAATAAATTCACAAAAGTTCTGCTAGTGTGCTAGTGATCAACCCGCAAGTTCTAGTCAATATCTGGTAAGTTAAAATCCCCCATTACGACATTCTGATTTACTGGCCCATTCTATTTCTCTGCACAACTGTTCATTGTACTCATCAGAGTCATTAGGCCTATAACATACTCCTACTCATTTTCCCTTTCCCAGTGTTTATGTCACACCCAACAGACACAACATTGCACTGTTCACCCATTTGAACTGGATGCACTTCCTTAGATTTTATGTTTCTTTACTAATAGCATAACCCCTCCTCCCTTCCTACCCTGTCTGTCCTTTCTGTACACATTGTACTCCCCAAATTCCAATTCTACACTGCTTATATCTACATGACACCATGTCTCTGATATCCCATCAATATCTGCCTTTGATGTCTTGATCAGCACTTTAAATTTATCAGTTTTATTTACTATACTTCTAGTATTAGTGTACAGGTAGTTTCCAACTTTACGAGTTAATTCGATCCTAGCGCACGCTCGTAAAGCGGGAATTTATTTCCTCTAGACATAATGTTAAAAATAGGGGTTACGTTATCAACAATGAAATTAGTTAACTAATTAGTTTGATTTATTTATCCAATGACTGATTTATCCAAAGAAATGAAAACATGGTCTATAAAATCAAGCAAATTATAATAGAGAAATTATTTATGACTTACAAATGTTAAAGAATGTTTATTCTTCACTATCATCTTCGACTGAATGCACACTTGTTGATCACTCATTATTGGCACTCGTAGGTTTTGTTGCACAAGGAGTCATCTTCTTCAGAACTGCTTCAAGAGGCGTTTGTTTCCAAGATAATCTTCTATTTTCTTTATAAATTTCAATAGATGCATAAGCATTTTTTAACAGAATGCGCAAATTGCAACTAACATGATTTGTGCAGAATAACAAGTTTATGAAGCTTAAAAAAAAGGAATGAAGAGAAGTTTCTGAAAATTTATTTATGTTTTTTATATGATTGAAGATTTCAGTAAAATGGAAACAGATTTTACCATAATAATGTAAAAAAACCACACAATTACAGCTATCGGTATTTTTGCAAATGCAATAACATAGTTTAGTACCCGTTTATAATTGATTGCACTAACAGAAAAGCTCAATAAACCGGAAAGTGCAAATTGTTTTTATTGTTTTATGGTTGTGACCTCCAGTAATGTGCAAGAAAAATATCACAAAGCCGTTCAAAATTGGTTTTTATAACAGAGCGTATGATAACGATGAAAGTGTAGTGGATTTTAATGATTTGAATTGGTAACTAATACAATTTACACTATAAAAACGACCTTTTAGAGAGTTATCTAGCAAAAATTTCAACTTCCGAGGTCATGGAACTAATTACCAAAAAATACTGTGTTATTGGGACTACGATATTTTCACGATACAATGGTGTCTCTGGAACAGATTAATATTGTAAAGCAGGGTACACTGTATTGTATAGCTACATGTGTGGTTTGAAATGCAATTTTTATGAATGTTTAATATTCATTTTTTGCAAATGATGTTTGTATTTTCTATTTTGTTGATACTTGAAAAAAAAAAGTTGAAGTTTAACATTGACAAATGTAAAGTACTACACATGGGAAAAAGCAACCCCAGAGCAACGTATCAACTCTGTGGTACTACACTGACAGTGGTAGAGAATGAAAGGGACTTGGGGGTGATTGTGCAGGCAGATATGAAGTTCTCTGAGCAGTGCAGACGGGCTGCAAGAGTAGCTCATGGAGTATTGTCAATGATATACAGGAATTTTTCCAGCAGGGATGAGGAGGTGATTATTCCATTGTATAAGGCAATGGTCAGGCCAAACCTAGAGTACTGTATACAGGTCTGGAGGCCTCATTTCAAGAAGGATGTAGAGCTGCTGGAACGAGTACAGAGAAGGGCAACAAGATTAGTGAATGGAACAAAGGGGTGCTCTTACGAAGAAAGGCTTAAGTTTTGCAAATTACAGTGTCTGGAGACTAGGCACCAGCGAGGTGATCTGATAGAGGTGTATAAAGCCTTGAATGGTTTAAGCATGCTCAATGCTGATGGGATTCTTCCTCTAGCTCAGAAAAATCACCTGAGAGGGCATAAATTCAAATTGAGGAAAGACAGATGTAGGATAGACGTGCGGAAATTTGCCTTTAGCCAGCGGGTGGTTGGTTGGTGGAACAGACTGCCATCCCTTGTGGTGGAGGTTGATAGCCTAAATAAGTTTAAGGCTCAGCTGGACAGGTATTTTGAACGAACAGAGGGGTGAAGTGGAAGTGGGTTTTTTTTTTTTTTTTTGGCTGATGCTGCATAAGCTTGCTTTCTTGCATCAAATGCCTCTACTAATGCTAATGCTAAAAAAAAAAAAACTTGTAAACCCGGGAACTTGTAAAGCGAAAACTCGTAAACCGGCAACTACCTGTACATGCAAGTATACATGCACTTGTTCTTACTCTTAGTTACCCTAACACAGCCCATGCATTTACTTGTTCCATGATGACTCCCAGCAACTCTTGAAGTCCTCGGCAACTTGCTCTCTAGGCTGCTGCTCATTACAATAGAAGCAGTGCAAGAATCGCTTTCGCTTCTCTCGCACACTAGCAAGGCTTTTGTGGATTTATTGGATGATTGTTTTCTACATCAGCATGTTCGTGAGGCAACAAGAGGGAGCAATACTCTTGATCTGATTATCAGTAGTGATTCTTCATGCATTAAGAACCTGCAGATAAATGAACCACTAGGTGGCAGTGATCACAGTGTGTTGAAGTGGGATTTACTCAAGGAGGTAACTACCATCAGAGGTAAAGGGAAGGGTTTTTGTTTTCGTAAAGGCGACTATGATGGTCTGAGACAGTATTTAAATTCTATACAGTGGGACCAACTGATGATGTTACCAACAGCAAACTCAAAATGGGAAGCATTCAAGGAACTAATCTTGGTGGCTACCAGGCTTTACATACCAACTAAGAAATATTGTTCAAGGTTTAGGCCTAAATGGTTGTCAGATGGACTAATAAGACATGTGGCAGAGAAGAAAAATGCATGGGATACATACAAATTAATGGGTGACATGGAAGCCTATGATAGATATAAGTTGGTGTGTAACCAAGTCACAAAGGAGGTTAGGCAGGCAAAGGCAGACTACGAAAAATCCTTGGCAAAGGATGCAAAGAAAAACAGAAAGGAGTTCTTTACATACTTGAACTCGAGAAGGAAAGGGATGAATCAGATTGGTCCACTGGATATTGATGGTTCAACAGTTGAGGATCCTGCTCAGGTGGCTAACAATCTAAACGAGTATTTTGCATCTACATTCACGCATGAGGAGTTATTCAGGAAGGAGAATGATGTAGGTAAAGTAAACATTGGCAGTGAGCTGGATGATTTTGTAATAACTGAGAGGAAAGTGGAGGAGAGATTGTTGAGGATAAACATAAAAAAGGAACCTGGGGTGGATGGGATCAATCCAGTTATATTAAAGGAGGCAGCAAAGGAAGTATGCAAACCCCTAGCCATAATTATGAGAGCTTCTTTGGACTCAGGGGAGGTACCCATAGACTGGAGATGTGCAAATGTAACCCCAATTCACAAAGGAGGATCAAAGGCTGACACAAGTAATTATAGACCTGTTAGTTTAACTTCTGTTCCAGGTAAATTAATGGAGGCACTGGTTAAAGAAGCACTGCAGGATCATCTAGACAAGAATTCAGTTATAGCTCAGACGCAGCATGGTTTTGTTAAGGGCAGGTCTTGCCTGACCAATTTGATTGGATACTATGATGTAGTCACAAAAGAACTGGATGCAGGGAATAACTTTGATATTATATATTTGGATCTTAGAAAGGCTTTTGATACTGTTGCACATGGAAGACTGCTGCACAAATTGGAGCAGTGTGGCATTGGAGGCAAATTGCTGCTATGGATAAGGGGATGGTTGAGTGGCAGAAGACAGAGAGTGGTAATCAATGGACACTGCTCAACGTGGACTAATGTTATTAGTGGAGTTCCTCAAGGTTCAGTGTTGGGTCCATTGTTGTTTTTGGTGTTTATGAATGATATTGATGATGGGATATCAAGTTTAATGTCTAAGTTTGCAGATGATACAAAGGTTGGCAGGGTCGTTAAGGACACTACTGACGCTATGCTGCTGCAACAGGATCTGGAAAGGTTGAACAGATGGGCTGAGAGGTGGCAAATGAAGTTTAACATTGACAAATGTAAAGTACTACATATGGGTAACAGTAACCCCAGAGCAATGTATCAACTCTGCGGTACTACACTGACAGTGGTGGAGAATGAAAAGGACCTGGGGGTAATTGTGTAGGCAGATATGAAGTTCTCTGAGCAGTGCAGACGAGCTGCAAGAGTAGCTCATGGTGTCTTGTCAATGATATACAGGAATTTTTCTAGCAGGGATAAGGAGGTGATTATTCCCTTGTATAAGGCAATGGTTAGGCCACATCTTGAGTACTGTATACAGGTCTGGAGGCCTCATTTCAAGAAGGATGTAGAGCTGCTGGAACGGGTACAGAGAAGGGCAACAAGATTAGTAAATGGAACAAAGGGTTGCTCTTACGAAGAAAGGCTTAAGTTTTGCAAATTACAGAGTCTGGAGACTAGGCACCGGCGAGGTGATCTGATAGAGGTGTATAAGGCTTTGAATGGTTTGAGCATGCTCAATGCCAATGGGATTCTTCATCTTTCTCAGAATAATCACCTCAGAGGGCATAAATTCAAATTGAGGAAGGACGGATGTCGGATAGATGTGCGGAAATTTGCCTTTGGCCAGCGGGTGGTTGGTTGGTGGAACCGACTTCCATCACTTGTTGTTGAAGTTGATAGCCTAAACAAATTTAAAGCTCAACTGGACAGGTATTTCGAACGAACGGAGGGGTGAAATGGGAGAGGTGTTTTTTTTTTTTTTTTTGGCTGATGCTGAATAAGCTTGCTTTCTTGCATCATATGCCTATGCTAATGCTAAGACAAACATTTGCAGTTAATGAATGGGTGAAACAGGAAGGGCCTTTTTTTTTTTTTTTTTGGCTGATGCTATATAAGCTTGCTTTGTTGTATAATATGCCTCTGCTAATGCTAATAAAGTACGTTTGGGTTATTTTTATTATGATGATATGGTATAGTTATGCAAATGCTCTGGCCCTTATAAATAGTCTTTCAGTGTGGCCTGCGTGCCTTAAAGGTTGAAAACCCCTTATGTAAAATCATGTTGCCATCAGCAGTGCATTTCATATTTCAGTAAGGTTTCTATATTTAATGGTTATAGGAAAGTCTGAGAGCCTCTCAGTTTTATTTATTTAAAGCCTTTTTTCCTTTTTTTTTTTTTTTTTTACCTCTTATTCTTGGCCCGATCTTCATTTTTAATTCACTCACTACGAGTTGATATCCCTTTCAATTTCAATCCTCTGTGTACTGTTTTACCTTTGAGTAGTCTAAATATGTTTAAAAATGTTTTCTAATGATATAGATAGTTTATGCTTTCTTATTTCTGTTATGATCCCTCTCTAAAGTCGTGGCTTTCTTTGTATCAGCATAAAGATAGCTTAGACACATAGGTCTTTTTAACCTGATCCCTATAAGACATATCAATTCAGTAACAAATTATAGTTCAGTATTAAGAAAACATAGTTGTAATTTTTACAAATTCACAATTAAGTAAAATACGTTAGCTACATATGGAAAATATGCTATAGAAAAAAATCAATTTAATATGCAAATAATTAAAACACAGTATCAGCAGGAGAATGAATACACAATAATAACAAGCTCAGACATCCACCTTGTGTTTGCCTGTACCTGTTACTGTTTGTGTTAAAATAAAGCCTTGTAAACTGAGAAATCATATGTATCGTTCAGTTATGCAAACACAGTGTATAAATCAAGCAATGACCAATGCCCCTTTCCTTTGTAAAGACTTCAGAGGTAGAAATTTAGAGAGTTGGCTAAGCAGCTCTGCAGATTTCCATAATCAGTCCCTAATTTTGGTCTCACCAAATCCTAGCTGCATGTCATCTAACTACATGAAAGGCATCTAACATTTGCATCTTTCTGCTTAGTTGCTCATTATTTATGCCACTGCTCAAATATGAATGGTCCTTTTGAAGAAGTTGATATTGATCATAATCCCGCTGTGTACTGTCTCTTCATTAACAGCCGAACAAGAAGTTTAAATGATATTTTTCTTCACAATAGGAAGAAAATACTATTGATTTCTGTAGTTAATTAAATTCATGTGAAGTAAGAATGCAAATGTGATGAATGGTATGGGATGGCTGTAGGGACTTCTTAGCTTTAGGACTCCTTCTTCAGCTGCAAGGCAGTTACACTAAATATCCATTCTTCCTGTATCTATCTTACAGCAGAGCAATAGGCCAGGACTATATCAGTTGAGTCAGACAGGAGTCAAAACCGTTGAACATAATGTGGTTAACAGTGGTCTAGTTCAAATGGGTCCATGTTAATTTGTTGCATGCCATTTCAGTGCATACCAATTCAGTGAATAACAGAATTTGGTGTGTGAGAATTCAGTGTATTGCACAGATAAGAAATTAACAAAATCAGTGAAGTAAAAGGTTTAGGAAACATGAGAAATTTTGGCAACATAGGAAGGAAGAATGCAGAAATAGCCTTAAAAAAAAAAAAAAAAAACTTAATTTTTTTCCTTTCTTCTAGTTTGCGTTAATAAATTTCTTCCTCAACCTGTAACCAACCAATCCTAGCTACTTGAAAAACATGGAATTCAAAAGCCCTCCCCCCCCCCCCCAAAAAAACAAAAGTATTTTAAAAGTATTTCTGTACATCTTGTTATACTAATAATAATAAGAAGAATCTTTATTGCAATAAAAAGATGATGATTTACATAATAGTGTAGTTTCAACTTCCCGTCATGGCACCAGGAGTTATCAATGTAATATAAAGACAAGGTCGCCTGAATAAACGAAAATTAATAGAAAATAAGGAATGCATTGAGTATACTATATATAGAAAACATTTGAGTTGGGAAACTGCAGACAGCTGGTTTAAAATTTGATTGAATAGTGCAGAAGAATTGAATGTGGAATATCCCCAAAGTTTTCGGTTGGGTGTAGGCACTCAACGAAATTTAATGATATGAGTGAAAGTTAAAAGGGATGGTGAAATGTAGCTATAATGGGTGACGTAGCTGTAAAGATGAATATGGCTAAAACAAAAGCCATATTTGTGAACAGGTGTGCCACGGAGGGGGAAATAATGATTAAAGGAGCAGTGGTTGGAAGGGTGGGGTCATATACTTATCTGGGACAAGTTGTTGGCTGTAATGGTGATGGATGGCTGGAGGTCGGGAGAGGAGTGGATTTTGGATGGGTGGCGTTCAGGAGGTGTGGTCGCGTGCTGGGGAGCGGTGTCCCAGTTTTTTGTCTGAGGCGTGGAGTAGTGAATCAGTGTGTGCTCCCCACCATGGCTTGTGGAGGTGAAACTTGGGCACTCACCAAAAGAATAGAACGAATTATGTTGGGAGTCGGACTGTTGGATGGGGGGGAGGCGCATGGATTGGGCGGCGGACTCAAGTGGAGGACATTCTTGTGGAAACTGGAGAGCTGGAGTGGTCTTGGGCGGGACGCGTGGCTCGAGGACGTGGTGACGGATGGACTGGGAGAGTGGCGGAGTGGTGTCCGGGAGGAGAACCGTAGAGAAGGCCTGGAGGACGGGGGCGGAGATGGATGGATGAAATTCGTGAGTTTGTGGGTGGTGGATGGATGGCCGGTGCTCGGGGCGGAGGGGGCTGGAGGGTTGCTGGAGGGGCCTTCGTCCTGCAGTGGATTGGAAATGGATGATGATGATAATGGGTGACTACATTGTGTTTGAACATCTTTTTTCAGTCATCATAGTGATCAAAAAGATATTCATATATTCACTTCCAATCCTCCCATCTCGTCTATTATGCAGTATGGTTGATGTCTTTTGAGGTTATGATGGACATCATGCCGAGATCCAATCTTCCTTAAATTTTGAGGGTACAGCTCTAAAACGGTATTTGCAGGCTGGCCACTAGGTAGTCCATCCACTGGACCAAACCTTTTAGTAACTCTCTAGGAGGATTCCAGATCAGCTAGTGTATAACCTCGTTGCTTCCTCTACTCTACTCAGATGGTGACTGGAGGGAGTCCGAGTAGTGTGTATGCTGGGGGGGGGGAGCATTGTCGAGGCCAGGGGGCTGGGTGTATTATTACCATGTGTACCCCATATTCAATCATGACTTTATACAGTATGCCCTCAATACCCCACAAATTGACAAACTAATAGAATAAACTTATCTGGAAATAGATCTAAACCTCCCAAACACTTCCTTTCACAAATATATGTGGTTTCAGTTCCAATTTTGGTGCTGTCCATTTCCACTTTGTCTGCCAAACCCCATATACTTTTTCTGACAGAATCCCGGTTATTGGTTGATTCAACCACTGCTCGTCTGAGTTGTCCAAATGATTTGCTGTATGATTACTTTCACATGAAAGATAGTACTTGTGCATATGTCCATTCTGATATTTCCTGTCAATGACAGTAATTTGCAATCTCCTCTCTTCAGTCTTCTCTGGCTTAATCTCTACCACATTCTATCAAATTCAACTGTTGCCTCTATCATTCTCCAAACTCCACCAATCACTGGAACTTATTGACTCCCTCTTTTGAAACTTGACTTTCTCCATTTCAACTTTCCTAACAGTGAGGCAATATAACTTGGTGATTTGAATGTTCAAAACTCCAGATAGCTTCCATTTTCTAGTCATACGGACCCAGATGGTCAAGATGCTAAGGCTTTCGCAATTACTAATGAACATGCACAGATTGTTCATTTACATACCAGAATACTGGGGATGTGAATCATCTGGTATTCTGGTAGGTTTAAAATCCTAACCACACAGCCAACATGCTTGATGTTTTTCTAACAAACAACCCTTCTAATACACAGTAGAGGTCAGTGGTCCTCTAGACATCTCATATCACAACTAGGTGATCTCTCTCAAATGGAACCTTTCTCATATGGCCATTCTCAACCTTGTGTTGTTTGGCATTACAAGAATGCAAAATGGGATGATCTACGAGATTTCTTATTTCCTTTTCCATGGTTGGATTACTGTTTCAAATCTTCTGTCAATGTTTGCTCAGATTGTGTCAGTGAAATTATTCTTGTAGGGATGAAATCCTTTATTCCACACTCCACCTTAAAATCCTCTTCCTTTATCTAAACCTTAGTTTTCCAATAAATGTGCTAAGGTTATTCAAGACAAGAATGTTGCACATTGCAATTGGCTTGTATCCAAATATCCAGATTCCTTTTCTGCCTACACCAAATCTCGCAACAATTATAAAGCAGTTATTAATCAGTCCAAACTAGATTTCAAACAGGCTAAGAATAGAAAACTTGCTTCTTTTCAAAACGGTAGTCAAGCATTCTGGTCTCTTGCCAAAACTGTTGGCCGCAACTTTTTCCCATCTCTATTCCCACCTCTGTCAAAACCAGATGGTTCTTATTGACACTTGAGCTAAGGATAAAGCTGACCTGATAACATCCTACTTTTCTTCCAAATCTTGTATTGGTGATCTTGGGAAACCACCTCCCACCATTCCCAGTACACTCTGTTCAGTTCTTCCTGTGGTCCTCCATCAAAACAGTGTCAGAAGGAGAAATTGATCAATCTTCATGCAAAGAAAGCTCCAGGTCCTGATGGTATTCTCCACTTGTTCTCAAACCTGTGCTCCTGAACTTATTCTTGTTCTGTGTTGCCTTTTTCACTTTCTTATTCCACCAGTGTTTTTCCTTCTTGAAAATTTGCTCATATCCAATCAGTTCTTAAAAAGGATGACAAATCACTCCCATCCAATTATCATCCCATTGCACTTTCTTCTACTCTTTCTAAAGTAATGGAGAAATCAATTAACTGCAACTATCTATAAACCTTCGATCTGATCAATAATTGCCAGTATGGATTTCATAAGTGTCAATCCACTGGTGATAATCTTATGTTACCCATCTATGGATGTATTCAATGGAAAAGTTTGGTGGTGAAACTCAAGCAGTTGCTCTTGACATTTCAAAGGCTTTTGATCGTGTTTATCATAAATGTCTTCTAAATCAGCTTCCATCTTATGGTTTGCTGACTGTTTTTGTAATTGGGTATCTCTGACAGCTCATTGTGGGTGATGGTAGATGGCCCTCTGTCTTGTAACTTCTCGACTAATGCTGGTGTTCCCCCAGTTTTAGTTCTTTCTCCCACTCTCTTCCCTCTTGTATATTAATGACTATCTTCCATTGACCAGAAATCCTATATGTAGTTTTGCTGATGATAGCACATTACATTCCACCTTCCAATTTAAGAAACCTTGTCCTGCACAAACAGCTTCAACTTCTCCAATATCTACTGCCAAATGCTGATGATGCTGAAATGCTCCAGTGGGGCAAAGATAACTTAGTCGATTTCAATCCTTCTAAACTCAGTCCTGTTTTATATCTCGCAAAAAGGATTCCTCTGCTTATCTTCAGTGACATTCTGATTTCTAGGAAGATCATGTATCTATACTGGGGATTACCCTGACTTTTAATCTCTCTTGACATAAGCACATTATAAGTATTGCTTTTTCTGCATCTGAAAAACTAGGTTTTCTCTTTCTCCCAGCATTACTTTTCCTCCAAACAACTGTTCACTCTATACAAATTGCAAATCCACCCTACCATGGAATATTGTTCTCACAACTGGGGTGGTAACCCCAAAACTTCTCTCAGGTGTTTTGATTCCATTCAAAAGAGGGCAGTTAGGCTATTTAATAATTCATCTATAACAGAGTCTCTCCATTCTTTGTCTCATGGATGTTCTGTGTCTGCTTCATGCCTTTTCTATAAATATTTCCATGGGCACTGTTCTTCTAAATTCGCTTCTTTAATTCCTGCACGCTCTCTCTCTCTTTCTCTCCCCAAGAGCAGTCTGAACACATGCCACAACCAGTCAGTATCCTTTTACTGTTCTGCTTCCGTTTTCTGGAACACCCTTCCTTCATATGTACGAGGGGTTATCAAAAAGTTTGTACCCTTACTTCGAAATAATAGCCCTAGAAAGGTGAAACTTCACAGTAACTTAAATTCTTTTCTATGTACTCTCCATGTATAGTAACACATTTCTCCCATCTATGGATCAGTTGTTTAATGCCTTGATCATAGAAGTCTACACTTTTTGTCTGAAACCACGATTCCACTTCATTGATGACTTTCTGAGACCAATCAAAGCGGCGTCGATGCAGTGGTTTCTTCATTTCTCAAAACAAGAAGTCTGATGGTGCTAGGTCAGGAGAATATCGTAAGTGCTGCAGTAGTTCGAAGCCGCACTGGGCAACAAAGTTGGTGTTGGCAAGGACCGTGTGAGCTAGTGCATTGTCTGACAGAAGACAGACAGACACCTTTGGTTAACATTCCACGCCTTCTCACATTCAAAGCATCGAGTAACCTTTTCAAAAGATTTCTGTAGTATTTTCCAGTAAGTGTGGAACCACACAGTAGGTTATCTGTCAGGATAACCCCTTTTCTGTCCCAAAACACAGACAACATCACCTTCTTTGCAGATGGAGTGGTCTTTGCCTCTTTGGGAGGTGGGGAGGAGATGTGCTTCCACTGCTTTGACATGTCTTTAGTCTCCAGACCATACTGTTACACCCAGCATTCTTCATTTGTCACCGACCAATCAAAAAAGTTCTCAGCATCCGCATTACACAAATCCAATAGTTGGCGAGAACATTACATTCAACGTTGCTTCTGCATCAGCAGTCTTGGAACCCATCGTGTAACATGTGGAGACTTTCTGCACATGTGGAGACTTTCAACATGTGCAGATGGTCGTGTAAAATCCTGTGGGCAGACCCATAACTAATTCCCACTGCATTTGCAATGAAATGAATTGTCACACGTCTATCACTCAGCATCAGCTGCTCAACAATCCCAGGGGCTCACATCTGGTGAGTATGGGCTTGGTACACCCAAGATCCTGAGCTGGATATCATCATTCTTCTCTTTCTTGGTGATTCCTTTCTACTTTTGACTGATGTTTTCTGTCTCTCTCCCAGGGTAATTCAGAATTTTTTTTTTTTTTTTTTTTTTTTTTTTGCTGGTGCAGCATAAGCTTCAGGCTTCCTTGCACCATATGGCTAATAATAATAATAATAACCTTCTGCCTGCGGCTACTGTTTCTCTTTTAGTCTGTGAATTCCCCCCAAACTGTCAGTTTTCCGACCCACCTAAAACTGCCTCAATAGCATTAGCTAATATTCTTGCATCCTTTCTATTTAAGTGTACCCCATTCCTGTAGAAGTAGTCTCTCCTGTTAGCAAGCACAGACCACGCTGAAAAAATTCTACCCCATGAGCCTTGCACGATCTCTCCAGGGCTGAGCTGATTGACAAGGCTCTCATCCTATACTCCCTCCTATCGTGTCTGGGCAGAATTGCAGACACTTTCAAATTTAACCCAAAACTCCCAACTTTTTTCGAGCATTGACCAGTACCTTTTAAGTAAATCTGCAGATCTCTTACTCTTAATGTCATTGGTGCCAACGTGTACAACAATATCACCTTTTGTGCCCTTAAAAGATATCTGCCCTACAGTGTCATCAGCTTTTGCCCCTGGCAGACATAATGTAGTGCATTTTATTGATTTAAATCTGTTCTTTGAAATTTGATTCTATAAAGCAACTGATTCTAATAACCAGTAATTGCTATAACCGGCACTTACTGTACATAGATTTCAGAATTTTTTGACACTGCATAAAAGGCTGTTGCACAAATTGGATCATTGTGGCATTAGGGGATGAGTACTGCTGTGGACTAGGGATGGTTGAATGGCAGAATACAGAATGTTTATCAGTGGGCACTTTGTTATTGTTTTCATTATTTATTAATGATATTACTGAAAGCATTTCTGGCTTAAAGTCTAAGCTTTTACGTGATCAAATACTGGTAGGGTGATTATTGACAGTAATCAGGGTATGCCTTGATTACTGTCATTAACCACCTGAATGCTGTCATTTTTCTACACCAACAATCTAGAAAAATGAGGCAGATGGGCTGAGAGGTAATAATTGAAGTTTAACATTGACTGATGCAAAGTACTAGGGACCATAAATTCAAATTACAGGGGAAGTGGTTTAGACTAGATTGTAGGAAATTGTCTTTTAGCGAGCGAATTGACTACTGGAACATGTTGCCATTGCAGGTAGTCGAGGCTGACAGTTTTAATAACTTCCAAAGTCAACTGGATAGTTACTTACATGAGGAATGAAGTGCATAATTTGTATTTTCTTATTTACTTTTTTTGGTCAGTGCAACAAAACCCGTGTCTTCCTTTCACTATATGGCTATACTAATACTAATGTTGCATATGGGTAGCAGTGATCTCAGAATAACATACCAACTATGTGGTACCGCACGGAAAGACCCGTGGAGGTAATGCAGAGAGGCTGCTATTTCAGCTCATGGGGTTTTGTCAATGATATTCATGAATTTTTTTTTCAGCAGGAATAGGGAGGCGATTATACTGTTGTATAGTGTCATGGTTCATATTAAGAGAGACATGGCTCTCTTGGAACAGGTGCAGAGAAGAGTAACCAGATTAGTTAAGAACACAAAGGGTTACTCTTACCACAAATGACTGCAGTTCTGCATATTGCAACATCTGCAACCTGGACAGCATTCAAAGTCAACACCTGACAGAGGTGTTGACTGTCAGGTGTTGACTGAGAAAGAATGGCATCCTCATTCTTTCTCAGACAATGCTCGTTAATGAGGCATAAATTTAAACGAGAACAGATGGTTATAAGAGAGATGGGTGGAAATTTGCTTTCTGCCAGTAGGTAGTTGATTATTGGAATAAATTTCCATCTGGTGTTGTAGAAGTGGGTAGTTTGAATAAATTTTTAAGATGGAACTAGACAATCTTTTAGAGAAGATGGACATGTGATGTGGGAAGTTTTTTTTTTTTTTTTCTTTTTTTTTCCTGATACTTTAAAAGCTTACTTTATTGCATCATTTGCCACTATAATAATAATAATATGGAAATGCACATAATCTGTTGTCTTTCAGAATGAACTGACATTTTGATAACACAGTTCACTGATTATTTGACTTACATAATGCAGACTGCAATGGAAATATATAGTTGATATATTTAACCTTGCGCTACGCAAGTATCGAAGTCACAATGAAGGGTATGATGTAGTAATTCTACACATTTCGGAAAAGGCAGGGCTTGCTTCTAAAAGGATGACAACCTGGATGACAATATAATAATATTTAGAGTGATAACCATAGTTGACAAAAAACAATAATCATGATTGCTACCAGAAGCTGTTCTCTTATAGTAGGGTTTTATATGTGTTTCCCTTGTCTTCCTTTTTGTTTTATTATATTTCCCAACATTTTTTTTTTTTTTTGAAATTTGATTAAATTTGATGAAACAACAAATGGTGAATAAATTAAGCTTCCCCCCCCCCCCCCAAGGGGGGAAAGCTTAATTTATTCACCATTTGTTGTTTTCCAGTGTGATGTCCCGAACTCAGATATATAAACTGCTTTGTTGTGTTAAAAAAAAAAAGTATGTATACAAGTATGTGTCTATACTTGGATTTCAGGAAAGCTTTTGATACTGTTGTACATGGAAGAATGCTGTACAAATTTGACTGGTTTGGCATTAAGGGCAAGTTGCTGCAATGGATAAAAGGATGGTTGAGTGGGAGATGGCAGAGAGTGGTAATAAATGGACACTGCTCTGTATATTAATGTTATTAGTGGAGTCCCCCAGGGTTCGGTGCTGGGCCCATTGTTGTTTTGTGTATTTATCGATAAAAGGGTATCAGGCTTAATGTCCAAGGATACTAAGGGCGCCTCCGTAGCCAGGTGGGCAGGAGCAGCAGTGCATAGTACATGCTTCTTGATTAGACCGGGGTTCGAGCCTGTGACCACCAAATACGGAGGATGCGGAAAGGTCAGGGAATGACCACCGCATATCCCTGGAGCAATATGGCCTTAGTTGCTAATGCTCCTTAAAAAAAAAAAAAAAAAAACCCAAACCATGATACTAAGGTTGACAGGTTGTTAATGACAATAAAGATAGTATGCTACTGCAACAGGATCTGCACATCTTAGTTGTCACACATCTTAGATCCTGTTGCTACTGCAACAGGATCTAAGATGTGTGACAACTGTAGTGATAGGTAGAATGGCTGAGAAGTGGCAACTGAAGTTTAACATTTACAAATGCAAAGTACAGTAATACCCCGACTTACACTATCCCAACTTACGCGAACTTGGAGTTACGCGGTTCTTGATTTTTTCTATTGGTGTATATCTAAAATTAGCTTACCAGTGATTTGGAAGTCAAATCATAAAGCTTGGGTGACAGCTTCTGTTTTTGAGGACTGGTTTGGTCACCACTTCATACCCGAAGTCGAACGTTATTGCAAGTCTAAACAGATTCCATTTAAAGTGATGCTTCTTATTGACAATGCACCCGGTCACCCTCCTACCACCCTAATTAATTTCGACCCACGTATGAAAGTTGTGTTTTTGCCTCCAAACACAACCAGCTTGCTTCAACCGATGGACCAGGGAGTCATCAAAACATTCAAGGCTTACTACACGAGGCGTTAGTTTGCATGTCTGAATGAAGCTATGAGACAAAATAGTGAGATATCTGTTAAAATACTTTTGGAAACAATTCAATGTTTTAGATGCCGTAAGAATCATTGAAGAATCTTGGGATGAAATTCACAAAAAAACATTGAATGGTGTCTGGAAGTAACTTTGTTCATTTTTTTTTTTTTTTTTCAAAACCAAGACGAAAACAACGCCAGAAACTGATCATGTCGCTCATGTGATAGAAGAAGTTGTTAATCTTGCCAGGCAATTAGATTTAGAAGTCAATGGTGGTGATGTCAACGAGCTGTTGGATTCACATAGTCAGGAGCTGACAATGAATGAGTTCATAGAGATGCGTGAGCAAAATGTCACTGAAGTATCCGACACTTCAGACCCAGTTCCACCAGAAAAGCACATGACAATTGCAAGCTTGACAGAAGGTCTCAGCTCAATTGAAAAGGGCTTAAAAATTTTAGAAAACAGACTCCAACGAAGAATGCGTTAAAGCTACAAAGCAAAGAATAAAAAAAATTATTAGCTTGCTATGAAGAAATTCTGCGTGAAAAAAGGTGCTTTGTCGTCAGACGTAGATTTTATGAAGCCAATCGACATCGAAATAACTTTTTTACATAACTCATTTATTTTTTTTAATACATAATTTGTATTAATATATTATATAAATAACTGCAATTTTATTAAATATTTTTCTTTTAAACTAGTGTTTTTGTTAGTCCTTGGTCCCAATTAAACAAATTATATATGTATTTATATGCAAAGTTGTACCCTGACTTAGTGAATTCGACTTTAGTGATTTTCGTCGGACCCACCTATCGCGTAACTTCGGGGTATTACTGTACTGCATATGGGTAGCAGTAACCCAAAAGAAACATACCAACTGAGTGGTACTACACTCAGGGAGGTGGAGAATGAAAAAGACCTGAGGGTAATTGTGTAGTCAGATATGAAGTTCTCTGAGCAGTGCAGACGGGATGCCAGAGCAGGTCATGGAGTTTTGTTAGTGATACGTAGGAATTTTGCTAGTAGAGACAAGGTGATTATACCTTCGTAGAAGGCAATAGTCAGGCCACACCTTGAGTACTGCGTACAGTTCTGGAAACCTCATTTTAGGAAGGATGTCGAGTTGCTAGAACGAGTACAGAGAAGGGCAACAAGATTGGTGAGAGGAACAAAGGTGTGTGCTTATGAAGAAAGGCTTAAGTTCTGCAAGTTGTAACATCTGGAGACTAGGCACCTGTAAGGTGATTTGATTGAGGTGTATAAGGCCTTGAATGGTTTGGGCAGGCTCAATGCTTATGGGATTCTTCTGCTTACTCGGATTAAGAACCTGAGGGGCATAGATTGAAATTGAGGAAAGACAGTTGTAGAATAGATGTGTGGAAGTTTGCCTTTAGCCAGCAGGTAGTTGATTGCTGGAACAGACTTCCATCTGTTGTTGTGGAAGTTGATAGCTTAAATAAATTTAAGGCAGAACTAGACAAACATTTGGAGTGACCGTTTGGGCAAAATGGGGAGGGTTTTTTTTTTTTTTTTGGCTGATGCTGTATAAGCTTGCTTTCTTGCATCATATGTCTCAACTAATGCTAATGCTAACAAAATATGAATTAATTAGAACTATGCTGACCGGGCTAGCCAGGTGGGTAAAGTGCCTGCCTGGCAACCTAAAGGTTGCCGGTTCAAATCCTGCCTCGGGCTTGAATCAGAGTAAAAATGCAAAAAACTTTGGGAGGTGAATTATGGGCACAGAAGCCAATGCACCAACTACTAACAAAAAAAAAAAAATTAGAACTATGATTTAGTTTTTATAATTTTATTTCACTCAGGAATAATCTCAGTGAACAGTACACAAATAGATTTTAATGCACTGACATTTCAAGGATAAAATGCAAGTAATTTCTGTTATGGTTACCATTATAGATACCAGTTCATATGTGGTGACCTTAACGCTTTTACCTGCTAACATTATACTGTTATTGCCGATATTGTTATGCTTCAAATAAAGGCATGAAATAATTCAAACTTGTTGACTTTTTTGAACTCATTATTTTTACTCTATTATGAAGACAACTGAAAAATTCTGTTTTTTATATATTGAAAACATATTTATATTTTTTAAAAATATCCCTCCCCCATCTAATGGGTTTTTCATAATGTGTTATTTAATGCCCACATTTGGTCATTACATTCCGTGTTGTCGAGTGAAACTTGAAAGAAACAAAAATTCATATGCATCAGTGACTTGAGAAGTAAACCTTCTGCCGCTAATAAGCTTTTCCATTCGCTTGCTTCAGATGAAAGATTACACTAGCTCTCGTCTTTTATGCCACTCATTTTAAATTCTTTCTTTGGAGTGCTTGGTAATTATATGCAAGAACTGGCTTCACAAACTACTTTTAATATTTTTTATACCCAAAATTCTTATATAATAAAAGAATTAATGATATCTGATCAAAAGTCAAACCAGTAATGATTTGAATTCTTACTGGTTTGATGTTACTCTGATAGATACTTTTATTTTCAAATTTAAGTAATTTTGCTGGATGTTCATCACCAACAAAGGGTTAAGCACTCATATTAGATCACTGAAGATATACAAAGAAAACCCCTTTATTGTGTTTAGCAAAAAGAAATTCATAACGACAGTGAATATTTATGAAAACCAGAAAGCTTTGTGTAATGATGCACGTGATTCACAGATTAGCATTAGTATTAGTAGAGGCATATGTATGATGCAAGAAACCAAGTTTATATACAGCATCAGCCAAAAAAAAAAAAAAAAAAAAAACACCCACGTCCCATTTCACTCATCCATTTGTTCCAAAATTTTTTCCAATTCTTCCTTGAAATTATTTAAGCTATGAACTTCCACAACTGCCGATGGAAGTTTGTTCCAGCAATCAACCACCTGAACAGTGGTTGATTGCTGGAACATGGTAGTATCCAGTCAAATTGGTTTCTTCTTAACAAACCCATGCTGTGTCTGAACTATAATATTAAGCACCAATGATATTAAGAGTAGGAGATCTGCAGATTTATTCAACAAGTACAGGTCCATGTTGAAAAAAAGTCACAAGTTAGGGTTCAATGTGAAAGTGTCTGCAATCCTACCCAGACATGACAGGAGGGAGTATATGATGAGAGTCTTATCAATCAGTTTGACCCTGAAGAGATTGTGCAAGGCTCATGGGGTAGAATTTTTTTTTTCAGCATGGTCTTTGCTTGTTGACAGAAGAGACTTTTGTTTTGCATGGATGGGGTACACTTAAATAGAAAGGGTGCAAGAATATTTTCTGATGCTATCGTTGCAGCGTTAGGTGGGTCAGAAAGCTGCGGGCTTGGGGGGGATACACAGACTAAAAGGTTAACAGTGGCTGCAGGCAGAGGCAAAAGTGATTCTTGCACTGCTTGTATTAGAATGAGCAGCAGCATAGAAAGCAAGATGCTGGAAATTTCCAGGACTGCTGGAGTCATAGTGGAACAAGTAATACATGGGCTGTGTTAGGATAACTAAGAGTAGAAACATGTGCAACATTAGGGTTAAGGTCGTACATGCAAGTATACTTGCATGTATGCCAATGCTATGAGTATAGTTAATAAATTTGATGAGTTTCAAGTGCTGGTCAAGACATCAAAGGCGGGTATTGTTGGGATATCAGAGACATGGTGCCACACAGATATAAGCAGTGCAGAATTGGAATTTGGGGAGTACAATGTGTACAGAAAGAATAGACAGGACAAGAAGGGTGGAGGGGTTATGCTGTTAGTTAAGAAACACAAACTCTAAGGAAGGTGCATGTAATTGACGATGGTGAACAAAGCATTGTGTAGTCTGTTTGGTGTGACATAAGCACTGGGAAAGGAAAATGAGAGTAGGTTTGTGTTATAGGCCTAATGAATCTGATGAGTATAATGAGCAGTTGTGCAGAGAAATAGATGGGCCAGTAAATCAGAATGCCTTATAATGGGGGATTTTAACTTTCCAGATATTGACTGGAACTTGTGCATTGGTCACTCGCACACTAACAAGACTTTTGTGGATTTGTTGGACGACTGATTTCTACAGCAAAATGTTCGAGAGGCAACCAGAGGGAATAATACTCTTGATCTGATAATCAGCAGTGATTATTCATGCATTAAGAATTTGCAGATGAAGGAACCACTGGATGACCATGATCACAATGTACTAATATGGGATTTACTTAAAGATGTAACAACCATCAAGGGTAAAGGGAAGGACTTTTGCTTTCGTAAAGGTGACTACAGGGATCCCAGACAGTTTTTAAATTCTATACAGTGGGATCAACTGATGATGATGTTACAAATGTTGAATTCTAAATGAGAAGCCTTCAGGGACTTAATCTTGAAGGCAACTAGGCTTTTTCTTCCAACTAAGAAATACTGTTCAAGGTTTTGGCTTGAATGGATGTCAGATGAATTAATGAGGCTCATTTGTTTATTATTTGGTTTTAAGGAGCATTAGCAACTAAGGCCATATTGCTCCGGGATATGCGGTGGTCATTCCCTGACCTTTCCACATCCTCCGTATTTGGTGGTGACGGGCTCGAACCCCGTATGAGGCTCGTGGGAGAGAAGAAAAATGTATGGGATGCATATAAATTATCAGGCGGTACAGAAGTCTATGGCACATATAAACTAGTCTGTAATCAAGTCACAAAGGAGGTTAGGCATGCGAAGGCAGATTATGAGAAATCTTTGGCAAAGGATGCAAAGAAAAACAGCAAGGAGTTCTTTACTTATGTAAACTCTAGAAGGAAAGGGATGAATCAGATTGGACCACTTAATATAGACGGTTGACTGTTGATGATCATGCTCAGGTAGCTGATAAACTGAATGAGTATTTTGCCTCTATATTCACACATGAGGAGTTATTCAAGGAGGGGAATGCCAAAAGTTTATCAGACTCTAACAGGGAGCAAAGTTATTTTGTAATAACTGAGAGCAAAGTGGAGGAGAAATTGTTGACGTTAAACATAAAAAAGGCACATGGAGTGGATGGGATTTATTCGGTTTTATTAAAGGAGGCAGCAAAGGAAGTAAGCAAACCCTTAGCCATAATTATTAGAGAGCTTCCTTGAACTCAGGGGAAGTCCCCCATGGATTGGAGGTGTGCAAATGTATTGGCAATTCACATAAGGGATTCAAAAGGTGACATAAGTAACCATACACCTGTTAGTTTAACTTGTATTCTGGGGTAAATAATGGAGTCACTGGTTAAAGAAGCATTGTAGGATCATCTAGACAAGACCGTAGTAATATTAGTTGGGACAGAGTATGAGTTTGTTAAAGGAAGGTCTTGTCTGACAAATTTGATTGGATACTATGATGATGGTCACAAAGGAACTGGATGCAAAATATAATTTAGATATCATATACTTGGATTTCAGGATAGCTTTTGATACTTGCACATGGAAGACTGCTGTACAGATTGGAGCAGTATGGCATTAAGGTTAAGTTGCTACTATGGATAAAGCGATGGTTGAGTGGGAGACGACAGAGAGTGGTAATGAATCGACACTGCTCTTCGTGGAGGAATGTTATTAGTGGAGTTCTCTGGTTCAGTGCTGGGCCCTTTGTTGTTTTGTGTATTCATCAATGATATTGATGAAGGTATATCAGGGTTTATTGTCCAAGTTTGCAGAAGATACAAAGGTTGGCAGTGTTGTTAACGACTGTAAAGACAGTTTGTACTCGAACTGGATCTAGATAAGTTGGGCAGATGTGCCGAGAAGCGGCAACTGAAATTTAACATTGATGAATGCGAAGTACTGCATATGGGTAGCAATAACCACTGAGAAACGTACCAACTGTGTGGTACTACACTCATGGAAGTGGAAAGTTAAAAAGACCTGGGGGTAATTGTGCAGTCAGATAGCAAGTTTGCTGATCAGTGCAGACAGGCTGCCAGGTCAGGTCATGGAGTTTTGTCAATGATATATAGGAATTTTGCTAGCAGGAACAGGGACGTGATTATCACGTTGTACAAGGCAGTGGTCAAGCCACACATAGAGTCCTGTGTACAGGTCTGGAGGTCTGATTTTAGGAAGGATATAGAGTTGCTAGAATGAATATAAAGAAGGGCAACAAGGTTGGTGAGGGGAACAAAGGGGTGCTCTTACCAAGAAAGGCTTAACTTCTGCAAATTGCAGCACTTGGAGAGCAGGCACATGTGAGGTGATCTGATTGTGTTGTGTTGTATAAGGCCTTGATTGGGATTCTTCCTCTTGCTCAGATTAAGAACCTGAGGGGCATAGATTCAAATTGAGGAAAGTCAGTTGTTAAATAGATGTGCAGAAGTCTGCCTTTAGCCAGCAGGTAGTTGATTGGTGGAACAGACTTCCATCGTTTGTTGTGTAAGTTGATAGCCTAAATAAATTTCTGTGTTGGACAGGCATTTGGAATGAATGGGGGGGGGGGTGAAATGGGAGTTTTTTTTTGTTGTTTTTTGGTTGATTCTGCATAAGCTTTCTTTCTTGAATCATATGCTTCTACTAATGGTAATGATTGTGAACTTGACTGTAGTTTCTTACATATATTGACAGTATCAAATACTTAAAAGTGTCAGTTAATTTTTTTATAAAATAAATTACTTAAATGAAATATTTACTTACCATAAAATTAATCTTTAATAAATGACGTACTTATTTCTCATTTCATTTCTGCCAAATTTCTTTGGAGAAAATATTTATGTCCTTCCTTTTGAATTAAAATCATAGCCAGGGCTGGATTTACTGTTACACAAAATATTAAACTACCATCAGGGGTAAAGGGAAGGGTTTTTACTTTCGTAAAGGCGACTACGATGGTCTGAGACTGTATTTAAATTCTATACAGTGGGACCAACTGATGATGTTACCAACAGAACATTTAAAATGGGAAGCATTCAAAGAACTTATCTTGGAAGCTACTAGGCTTTACATACCAACTAAGAAATATTGTTCAAGGTTTAGGCCTAAGTGGATGTCAGATGAACTAATGAGACATATGGCAGAGAAGAAAAATGCATGGGATACATATAAATTAATGGTTGACATGGAAGCCTCTGATGGATAAAAGCTGGTCTGTAACCAAGTCACAAAGGAGATTAGGCAGGCAAAGGCAGATTATGAGAAATCCTTGGCAAAGGATGCAAAGAAAAACAGAAAAGAGTTCTTAGCATTAGTAGAGGCATATGATGATGCAAGAAAGCAAGCTTATGCAGCATCAGCCAAAAAAAAAATCTTCCACTGCACCGCTCCGTTCGTTCGAAATACCTGTCCAGCTGAGCCTTAAATTTATTTAGGCTATCAACTTCCACAACAAGGGATGGAAGTCTGTCACACCAAACAACTACCCGCTGGCTAAAGGCAAATTTCCACACGTCTATCCCACATCTGTCTTTCCTCAATTTGAATTTATGCCCTCTCAGGTGATTATTCTGAGCAAGAGGAAGAATCCCATCAGCATTGAGCATGCTCAAACCATTCAAGGCTTTATACACCTCTATCAGATCACCTCGCTGGTGCCTAGTCTCCAGACACTGTAATTTGCAAAACTTAAGCCTTTTTTCTTAAGAGCAACCCTTTGTTCCATTCACTAATCTTGTTGCCCTTCTCTGTACTCGTTCCAGCAGCTCTACATCCTTCTTTACCTATGTAAACTCTAGAAAGAAAGGGATGAATCAGATTGGTCCACTGGATATTGATGGTTCAACAGTTGAGGATCCTGCTCAGGTGGCTAACAAATTAAACGAGTATTTGCATCTACATTCTCACATGAGGAGTTATTCAGGAAGAGGAATGCCAGAGGTGTATTCAACTCTGGCAGTAAGCTAGAGAATCTTGTAATAACTGAGAGTAAAGTGGAGGAGAAATTGTTGAGGATAAACATAAAAAAGGCACCCGGGGTGGATGGGATCTATCCAGTTATATTAAAGGAGGCAACAAAGGAAGTAAGCAAACCCTTAGCCATAATTATGAGAGCTTCTTTGGACTCAGGGGAGGTACCCATAGACTGGAGATGTGCAAATGTGACCCCAATTCACAAAGGAGGATCAAAGGCTGACACAAGTAATTATAGATCTGTCAGTAAAATCTTCCAGGAAAATTGATGGATGCACTGGTTAAAGAAGCACTGCAGGATCATCTAGACAAGACTTCAGTTATAGCTCGGACACAGCATGGTTTTGTTAAGGGAAAGTCTTGCCTGACCAATTTGATTAGATACTATGATGAAGTCACAAAAGAACTGGATGTAGGCAATAACTTTGATATTATATATTTGGATCTTAGAAAGTCTTTGATACTGTTGCATATGGAAGACTGCTGCACAAATTGGAGCAATGTGGCACTGGAGGCAAATTCTTCTATGGATACAGGGATGGTTGAGGGGGAGAAGACAGAGTGGTAATCAATGGACACTGCTCATTGTGGACTAATGTTATTAGTGGAGTCCCTCAGGGGTCAGTGTTGGGTCCATTATTGTTTTCTGTATTTATAAATGATATTGATGATGGTATATCAAGCTTACTGTCCAAGTTTGCAGATGATACAAAGGTTGGCAGGGTTGTTAAGGACACTACTGATGCTATGCTGCTGCAACAGGATCTGTAAAGGTTGAGCAGATGGGCTGAGAGGTGGCAAATGAAGTTTAACATTGACAAATGTAAAATACTACATATGGGAAACTGTAACACCAGTGCAATGTATCAATTCTGTGGTACTACACTGACAAGGTATAAGGTATGTTCGTGTCAGACGGCACCTGGGATTTCTCCCATCTCCGCGTGTGTTTCGCTGTATCGAGGACACTACACTGTCAAGCCAGAGACTTGAAAGTGTGTGGGTCGTGTCGTGCAGTGTGATATGTTGTGCCCATTGTTTATCCGGCTTATTGGCCGCCAGGCCCCTAGTGGGGCCCGATGTTGCCCATACCCTGCCACGTGGAGGCTAGCCGGGTGTATCCAGTATCACAACAATTTGCTCTGGCAGGTCCTGCCACCTAGTTTCCTGGGATTTCAGAGGCTAGGGCCTATTTAAAAAAAAAATAAAATAAATAAAAAATAAAAAATAAATAAAATAAAATAAAAGTTTATGCATTTGACATTAATGCTTAATGGGATTGCTGTTAGGAAATCGCTGGTTAGGGTTGAACACTAAAGAGATGTGTTAAAGGCCAAATAGGTCGGGCAAAATTTTGATGTTATTAAATTTAGACATGTAACGCTAGATAAAAGCTGATAGTGTTAGATATCTTAGAGATTTGCACAAAACCGGTAGAATTTAGACGTTGGTTATAATTTGGCGGCATTGTTAAGGGGTGTACTCGGTTGATTTAGTGAGAGAGAGGGGGGGGAGATTGAAGACTGGGGAGGAAACAGATAGAAGAATAGGGATGGATAGAGTAGGCATCCCCAAAGAGGTCAGTGGAGACGAGCCCCACCAGGCGAAATATGGGGGGGTAGGCAGGGAGGAGAGGAGACAGAGGTCCGTCTCCTCCATTCCCTGCCTGGGGATGGGGTTTTAAAGGGAACCAGGTTAGAGTACCCAGTTCGGATCGCCAATGGCGTGTTGGCAGCAAAGCCGCAGAATGTCTTCGTCGGTGTCTTGTCCAAGGAGTGTCGAATCCGGTATGAAGGTCCAGCTGCCCATCCCGCTCTGGGGGTGGGATATGTTAGCTGGCAGTGGGGAACCTACCAGGTGAAGGGGGGAGACGCACACATTTACTTCATTCGGAATGTGCATTCTCACTCTACTTGCATTCTTTTTTTTTTTTTTCTTTTTTTTTTTATACTTTTTTCTTATTTTTTTTTTATACTTTTTTCTTATTTTATAATTTATTTATTTATTTTTTTATACTTGTTTCTTATTTTATAATTTTTTTTTTTTTTTTTTTTTCTTTTTTACTCAACTCATTCATCTTTTTCTCACACACCAGGAGGGGATGCAATGATGGGTAGCGTAAATTTAAATACTAATTAAAACCAGGGTTAGTGTGTACTTAACTTAGCATTTGTGTTCTTTTCTCTCATGCTTGCACTTTTATTCATTCTTCTAGTTCTCATCTCATTTATTCGACTCTTTCTTTCTGCACTGTGCTCTCTGGGCACCGCAACTTACTGTTATTCTTCAGTTGTGGTGCAGGCCTAGCTGCAAGGGTTTTTTTTTTTTTTTTTTTTTGCAGGCCAGGGGAGAATGCAGTGATGGTGTTTATGTGGTTTGTAAATGTTTGTTGGTACAATATATATAAAGTAATGTAAGTTATTTTTAACTTTGTATTCTTTCGGCCAATTACATTTGCTCTTCTGCTCACTCCCATTCACTTTCTCTGCATGCATTCCCATCCCCCTCCCCTACATTGGTTTGGGGCCCCAGGTTCCTACACATGGCATGGTAGTCATGGGGAGTTTTGTTATGTCAGGTTTCTGTCAGGGTGCAGAATACTGCTATCCTAACAGTTTTTAAGTCATCATCTGGGCGTGGTGGGAAACTTGGGCAATTTTACTATTGATTATTGTTTAATTGCTGGGGGGCTGAAATTGCTCTGCGCATTTCGAAAACTTTCTGTGTGAAAGATGTAAAAGCTTTATAATTTTGCTCTTCTATGATGAAGAGATGTTCTTCTCCCCTGGGAAGGGGACCAATCTGTGCTATTAGCTCTGTTCTGGGGATGTCATATATTATACATTCATAGAGAATGTGTGCCCAGTCTTCACTTTCGCCACAGGTGCAGTTTGGGTCATCGGTCAGGCCTAAGGAGGTTAGTTTTGCCTTTAGGGAGCCGTGCCCTGTCAATATAAATGTTGTAAAAAGTCCAGGGGCATACCACTTAGGTGGCTTTGGGCTAACCATTGACACCAGTAGCAGAAACCGTTTGGTGACCAGACCTCTGGTTTCCTGCTCCCACTTTGTTTGCCATAGCTCGTGGAGCTTTGTGGCTATTCTTTTTCTTTCATCATTGAAGGTATTGGTTGTATCAAGGGCTATCCCCAGAAATTCTGTGGGTATGCCCTTTTTAAATCTATAATATAAGCCTCTTTTGGCTACTTCCAGGTAAAGTGGGAGAGTTCCGGCCAGTAACTGTAGTGCAGGTGTGCTTACTGTGCGACATGCTCTGGTAATAGTGAGTAGTATTGTCCTTTGTATCGATTCTAATTTATTCCTATTTCTTACTACGGCCGAGCGGATGAACCACGCACCGGCTCCATAGGTGATAACAGGCAGGAACATTGCACGGTATATGATTGCCAAGGTCTTTCTTTTGAGTCCCCAGTCTGCTCGACTGATCCTGGCAATCATACCTGCATAATTTCGCACTTTCTTCGCCAAGTAGATCAAATGGGGGTAAAAAGTTAATTTTGAATCAAAGACCACTCCAAGATATTTTAGTTCTGTTACCATTTTTATAGTGATTGTGTTAATTTTGATTTGTGGACGTCTTCTCATATCCAAATTACCTTTTAGAAGTATTTGTTTGGTTTTTTCAGGCGATATTTTGAGCATGTGCATTTGTGCCCACTCCTGCAGTTGCAAGAGAGCGGCATTTGATCTTTGCTCTACGACCACTCGTGAGTTGCCTTTTACAAGGAAAATCATGTCATCTGCAAAGGCCAGGCTTTCCACGGGGCCCAGACCCAAGGCCAGAAATTCATCCAGAACAATGTTCCAAAAGAAAGGGCCAAGGATTGATCCCTGCGGGCAGCCTTTATTCACAGGGCATGTCAATTCCTGGAACCTTGTGCGTACTGAGACACTTCTGTCTGTAAGGTAGCTGTTTATTACCTTATAGAGGTTTTGTGGGGCATTTGCCTGGCCCCACAAAACCTCTATAAGGTACTACACTGACAGTGGTAGAGAATGAAAAGGACCTGTGGGTAATTGTAACAGGTAGATATGAAGATCTCTGAGCAGTGCAGACTGGCTGCAAGAGTAGCTCATGGTGTCTTATCAATGATATACAGGAATTTTTCTAGCAGGGATAGGGATGTGATTATTCCCCTGTATAATGCTGCAATGATCAGGCTACACCTTCAGTACTGTATACAGGTCTGGAGGCCTCATTTCAAGAAAAAGGTAGAGCTGCTGGAACGAGTACAGGGAAGTGCAACAAGATTAGTGAATGGACAAAGGATTGCTCTTACGAAGAAAGGCTTAAGTTTTGCAAATTACCGTGTCTGGAGACTAGGCACCTGTGAGGTGATCTGATAGAAATGTATAAAGCCTCGAATGGTTTGAGCATGCTCAGTGCCGATGGGATTCTTCCTCTTGCTCAGAATAATCACCTGAGAGGGCATAAATTCAAATTGAGGAAAGACAGTTGTAGGATAGATGTGCAGAAATGTGCCTTTAGCTAGCGGGTAGTTGGTTGATGGTACAGACTTCCATCCCTTGCTGTGGAAGTTGATAGCCTAAATAAATTTAAGGCTCAGCTGGACAGGTATTTCGAACCAACGAACGGAGGGGTGAAATGAGAGTTTTTTTTTTTTTTTTTTTTTGGCTGATGCTGCATAAGCTTGCTTTTTTGCATCATATGCCTATGCTAATGCTATTCAAGTTCTTGTGGCCCAGATAAGGGTAGGGAGGGTTGATTTGCACAATCAAATTTGTTCTTGTTAGGGATTGGAAATATGGGTATTCACTGAGTTATATACAAATAAAGCTGCTTGTAAAGGTGTGTGGGATCTTTTCTCTTCTTTTGGAGGTGGGTTTCTGCTAGCAACACTGAAATGTGGTTTTTTTTTTTTTTTCTGCTTTGTGTTCACTTCACTGTTCAAGAGAAATGAGTATATGTAGAACT
This sequence comes from Mastigoproctus giganteus, assembly GCF_048544385.1. NCBI lineage: Eukaryota > Metazoa > Arthropoda > Arachnida > Uropygi > Thelyphonidae > Mastigoproctus > Mastigoproctus giganteus. Next base: position 100,331,066 of record NC_143582.1, on the reverse strand, counting down.
AACCTGCCTCCCTGTGGTTGTTGAATGAATAGTTGTGGCCTGAAGCAGCCTTTCTATCATTGTCTCATTTTACAGAGTTCTGTATCCTTCAGTGTACCAAAGTTCTATATACATCAGTGTATCACAATGTACCATTGATTAGGGATGGTTGAATGGGAGAAGACAATGTTTGTCAGTGGGCACTCTATTGTTGTTTTTGCTATTTATTAATGATATTACTGAAATCATTTCTGGCTTAGTGTAAGTTTGTAGGTGATCAAACATTAGTAGGGTGATTAATGACAGTAATCAGGGAATGCCGTCAATAGACTGCAATCTTTGATTACTGTCATTAATCACCTGAATGCTGTAATTTTTCTATACCAACGAAATGTGTTAGTTCAACTCCACTCATGGTGGACTTGACTTGGATTTTCCTTTTTTTTTTTTTTTTTTTTTCTGATCAAATGCAAATGGATTGTGTTTGATATTGTTTATAAATATTGATGCAATTGGATCTGCTTATGTTTTGTTTTTTTTTTATAAGAATTGCTGGCCTTGGCATAGCTTCATCACTAATTAACAAGGACTCACAAAATTGCTGACTTGTTAACAGCAAGGGATAGCTATTTGCTCTTCAGACCCCACCCCCATCTTAAATTGATTACAACTATCTAAAACAGATTTATGCACTGTAAAACAGCTGTATTATATCTGACAGTTTTCAAACTGGTTGGAGAATTTAACCCCAGGGTCTCACATGTGGTGAGTATGGGCTTTGCAAACCCAGGGTCCTGAGCTGGATCTCTCTCTCTCTCTCTCTCTCTCTCTCTCTCTCTCTCTCTCTCTCTCTCTCTCTCTCTCTCAGGATAACACGAGAATTTTTTTTTTTTTTTTTTTTTTTTTGGCTGGTGCAACATAAGCCTCAGGTTCCTTGCACCATATGGCTAATAATAAAATAGCGCAAAGAAATTTTATGGCTCTGAAGTAAAATCTTCAACCAGTAAAGAGTAAAATAGCTGTTTTTTTTTCTTCTTTTTTCTTTTTTATCATTACATAGCAGTAAGTGAGTTGAAAGAGTGGAGTTTTAAGTGTGTAGGAACAATATTAAACTAATATGAGAAACTTGGAAGAGAAAATCTAAGAGAAGTCGTTTTTGATGAAAAAACATTAGGTGATCGGAAAATTGATACAAATATATATTATGAAACTGATAAAGGTGATATTGATGCGAGGACTTAATACAGATAAGAAAAAAAAGAAGGTAATGTTTCTCGTGAGTTTAATTTGGTTACCTCAGCAGCCCATTCAGTTTTGGCTAATAGGTTCTCTCCCTTCATTTGGAAGGGAGAAAACTGATTTTTTCAATTGCATTATCACTGTGAATTACATAATTTTTTTTATTAATTTAATTTTTATAACAAAGTTAACATTTATTACTGAATTACAGTAGATTTTAGAAACCTTTTGGGGCAACACTTCGTAAGTTTGGCACTTGGTATATGGCCCTTGTGGGTAGCACAGTTGGTAGAATCGGTGTCCTCCCCACACTGAGTGGAAAAGACCCGAATAGAAAAGAGTTTGAATCCCATCAATGATGTGAGGAATTTTATAGTCCTTGTTTCACAATGTGGCTGAGTTAATTGGTATCAGGCAAGGGTGCCATGGTTTTTTTCTTTCGGAAACTTGGTTTTTTTGTGATGTAAACAGAAAATTGACCGCAGAACACACATTTAATTTATAAACAGTATACACGGAGTAGTATTGCCTTAGTCGATGCTCCTAAAAAACTATACTACAACCACTTGGTTATTTTTTTTCCACTATATAACAGAGTTTGACTTAATGAATTTTCATAATTAGTTGATAAATTAGGGAGCCAAGCAGCAAGCCCCTAGTGTTTCATATTTACAAATACTCTATCAGAAATCTACATTTTTAGATGTCTAATTTATTTTTAAAAAATATGTAATATTGATGTTGTTTTCAAAACCATGTTTAAAATAAAACTGCAGTATAGCTAAGGGTACCAGAACTGTAGATAGCAAAAGGAGTATATCTAAAGTGATTTTTCAAAAGGAGTATATCTAGAGTGATTTTTTTTAACAGAGCAGAGGTGTTGCACCCACGGTTGCAACACCTAGTTGACTTCTTCAGAAAAAACTGGACAGCTTTTCATTGCACATGTTGGCAACCATTTATCTGCAACTTCTGCTTTTGGTGAAACTGACATGTTGATTTCATCAAATTAGATAGACTTCTTGGATGATTTTCGCAAAATAACCAGACACCCACGAGGCAAGTGCGAAACAAAAAGGAAAAAGAAAAAGTTCTCATGGGAAGGGATAAATTATGGTAAGAAATACTAATCTCAAATGCAATGGAACTGTTTGCTGGAACTTTATTCAAAATAATAATCCACAGTTTATAATATCAAATTGATTGTGCTAACTTTAATTTTTTTTTTTTTTTTTATAACTGCATCTTTTACATCCGAACAATTGAGAGATATGTGTAAGTACATTTTTCACACCCAAACCGTACAATTTTTGTATACATTTTTCACCCTCTAACAGTATGTAAACAGTACAAAAACGGTACATTAAATACATTTTTCACATCCAAACAGTTGAGAGGTATATCATAAAAAAAAAACAAAGAAAAAAGAAGTTACTTAATGCAGAAACTTATGTTCATCTGTTCATAGAAAATTCTGGCTATGCAAATAATAAAGAATACAGTTCTACCTAAACAACAATGGTTGTTGAAAATTTTAGTTTTACAAAATTTACACACAGTATGAGCAGATGATACACAGGTTGGCAGGGTTGTTAATGATAGTAATCAGGGTGAGCTACTGCAACAAGATCTAGGAAAATTTGGTCGAGGGGCTGAGAAATGGCAGTTAAAGTTTAATGTTGACAAATGCAAGATACTGTATATGGGTAGCAGATTAGCATACCAGCTGTGTGGTACTACACTCAGAATAGTGGAAATGAAAAAAAGACTTGGGATAATTGTGCAGTCAGATATAAAGTTCTCTGAGCAGTGCAGACGCTCCTAGGACATCTCATGGGGGTTTTGTCAATGATATACAGAAACTTTGCTGGTAGGGATGATTACTTCTTTATACAAGGCCATGGTTAGGCCAAACCTTGAGTACTGTATGCAGGTCTGGAGGCCTCACTTTAGGAACGATGTAGATCTGGTGGAACAGGTGCAGAGAACAGCAACCAGATTGATGAAGGGAACAAAAGGATGCTTTTATCAAGAAAGCTTCAGTTCTGCAAATTGCAATGTCTGGAGACTAGACACATGTGGGGGGAGTTGTGATTGAGGTGTTTAAGCCGTTGAATGGATTGAGTAAGCTGAATATTGATGGCATTCATCCTTTTGCTGAGACTACACATATAGGGGCCACAAATTCAATTTGAGGAAGGATGGTTGCAGAATAGATGTGCAGAAGTTGGCCTTTAGCCAGTGGGTGATTGATTGCTGGAACAAATTTTCATTTGTTGTTGTGGAAGTGGGTGGTTAGAATAAAGTCAAGGAAGAGGTAGATTAATACTAAATAAATACCAGATATTTACATGTCTGGTATTTGCTGGTTTGCTTACCAGACAGTAAACTCAAATATTAGATGAGCTGGATCCAAACAAGATATCTAGCATTGATTCTAGCAACACCTGTCATTTATTGGATCAAAGAAATTTGCCTTCACATCTGTTGGGAACCAGGAAAATCCTAAAATATTTAGAAATATTGGAAACAATGGATTTTGAGGAGGGGGGATTCACAGAGTGATTATCCCTGAACATCACTCTGTGATTTTTTAATACTACAGTAAAATTGTATTTATATAAAGTAAATATGGAATATAAACAGATTCATATTATAATAATATTATTTTATACTGTAAAACTGATTATAATTTGAAAGGAGAATATAATCTGAAGTCCTCTCCCCAAGGCACAATATCCACCACTGATTGAAAGTTTCTGTTTTCAGCAGAGGTAGAGACTTTGAATTTAAAGGTTGAAGAGTTCAGTACGTGACACAGCTAAAAACTGTAGAGAATAAAAATAGCAATTGTTGTGCATTGTAGTACAGCATTCAAGGATCATCTCCTGTCCAGTCTCCTTTAAATCAATCAGAAATATACTCTTTAAAGAGCATGTCTGATAACCTAAGCCACAAAACCTAAAACTCCTCTGCAATAAAATTATTATGGAGTCAGCAGTTTGCTGTTGGAAGCAGGAATCAGCTTCACAATCGATTAATTAACTTAAAACAGAAACTAAGGCATAAACATAGCTGGAATGGTCATGTCCAAATATGTTTTAGATGGAACCAGCATTTTATAAAAGAACTGTTATTTCTGTATTTGTAGAATTTCGTATATGTTGTCATTCATGGAGACTGTATGTGCGGGTATCACTGTGACTATAATCACCATCTCCCTACATAATGCAAAAAAATGCATGGGTTTGAATCCTGTTAATCACAAAGAACTTTTATGGAGTGTTTTTTTTTTTTTTTTCACAGCCCTTTTCATACCACAGCAGAATTAGACACCTTGGGCAAGGGTAGCAAGGTGTTTTTTTCCCTGGAAGTGGTATTTTTGACTGGCATAACAGCAAAATGACCAGAGAACACAAGAACTTTACAGACAAAATTCACTTGGTTGTATGAGCTGCTGCTCAGATCAGCAATATTTTGTTTGTTTTTTCCATTGAGACTATTAATCATAGCATATATACACATGCCAATGATATATTTTTCTCAGCAAATAACAATGTTAAGGGTAACCACTGAACTTCCTGAACCAGAACAAGCTAACCCTGATGGACACACTGAGATATTGGAATATTCTAGTGATCCTAGTGAACAGGAATAATAAATTTGTCGAATTAATATCATCATCGAGAAAAGTTTTCTTCAATGTATGAATTCTGCCAATTTCTTTCTGAGAGGCTCATACAAATGTAGGACTGAAAAAGTTAGAAATGACATAATAAGGAATACAATGAACGTCCAAAAACAGTCATTAATAAAATAGAGGTGAAAAGATTGGAGTGGTTTGGCCATGTGAAGAGAATTGTGGACAACAGATTGCCCAGAGGAGCCATGGAATGGATGCCATGGAGAAGGAAAAAAGAGGAAGCCCAAGGATAGAGGTTGTGAGAACAGCTATGAATAGAAGAGGTACTGGTGGACGGAGATTGGGAAGATAGAGAAGAAAATGGAAAAAAAGAATAAAGGAATGACTTTTTGATGTTGGAGGGTATGGTTGACGAGAAAAGTTGTAATAACAGAATAAAGCCTAAGAAGAGAAGTATTTTCCAAAAGAAGAAAAGGTAAAATGTTTTGAAGATTATGCTTGCCTAATTTTAATTCTTTAGTTCGTGAAAAACAAAACACCATCTTTAATGTGTTTACTGATAGAATTTTGTGTAAAAAAAGTTTTTTCCTATAAAATTTTACCCTAAAAGATTGTTATAATGGATCCACAGCCTGAGACGTTAGGACTGAAAAGGAACAGGGATGGACAGTATGTTGAAGTTGATGACATTGAATCAGCTTTTTATAATATGTCATCTGATACTGAAACAGAATTCTATTCATGTGATACAGATTCTGAATGTCATTCAAATGCATCTGTTGATGTTAGAATGCAACAAACAACAGATGCCACATTACTTGGAGTGATGATTCTTCACAGATGAAAGCCATTTACTAAAAAGCACTGTCTACTTGTTCTAGTGCCCCAAGGCACACACAAAGGATCCTTTCAGATATAAGTGGCAGCGAACATGTTAATCAAACCAAATTAGATTTTGAATGGACTAGAGTAGAAAACTTGCTCCTTCTCCAAACAGTAGTCAAGCATTCTGGTGTCTTGCCAAAGCTATTTGCTGCAAACTTGTTCTTGTCCAAACAGTAGTCATCAAACATGCTGGTCTCTTGCCCAAAGCTACTAGCTGCAACTTTTGACCATCTATTCTCCCACCTCTGTTAAAACCTGATGGGTCTATTGCCTCCTCAGCTAAATATAAAGTCAACTTACTAGTTTGCCCTACTTTCCTTCTAACTCTTGTATCAATGACCTTGACATCACTACAAGAGTTAGAAGGCATTCTCAGAATTCTCAATGTCTCTCATGGTCTTCCATCAAAAGGATGTCAAAACTTGTGCTCCTGAGCTTGCTCATGTTCTGTTTTGTCTTTTTTTTTTACATTTTCGTATTCCACTAGTGGTTTTTTTCTTCTTGGAAATTTGCTTATATCCAGGCAGTTTCTAAAAAGGGTGACAAATCTGTCACATCCAATTATCATCCCATTGCACTTAATTCTACTCTTTCTAAACTAGTGGAGAAATCCATTAACTGTCAACTCCTGTCTTGAAACATACCATCTGATCAATGATCACCTCTATGGATTCTGTCAGTGTTGATCCACTGGTGAAATATTAGCTTATGTTATCCATCTGTGGACAAATTCAGTGGAAAAGTTTGATAAATTCCAGGCAGTTGACAAAGGCTTTTGATCATGTATGTGGCATTAAGGTCTTCTAAACAAAGTCTCTCTTCTCATCTTATAAGGATTGCAGAATGTTTTTTGCAGTTAGGAATCCAGTTTTCTGTCTTATTTCTATCTTTGGGCTATGGTAGATGACTCAGTTTTCTAACTGCCCACTAATGCTGGTGGGCAGTTAGAAGACCCTTTTCCTCTTGTTTATGGTTTTCTTCCACTGATTGGAAATCCTATCCATCATTTTGCTGATAGTACATTGCAATCCGCCTTCCAGTTTGGGAATGGTTGAATGCAGTGCACAAATGCCATCAACTTCTCAAATGTCCACCACAATTCCTTAAATGTTTAACTCCTGGTAATTCTGCAATTGGCAGTGATACATTCTTAATTAATATAAATCTTTCTAAAACTCATTACTGCCTTATATTTTGCAAAAAAGAGAATATACTGCTGTTGTACTTATCTTCAATGACACTCAGATTTCTAGACAAGATCACATATCTCCCAAATCTGCTCTACCATGGAATGGTAGAGCAGATTTGGGAGATATGTTCACATGAATGGGGTGGTGCCCCCCCCCCTCTGAAACCTCTCTCAGGCTTTTAGACTTCATTAAAAAGGGGCAGTCAGGTTAATTAATGGCCCATCTCTTACAGTCTCTTCGCTTCTCATAAATGTTCTGTTTTTGCTGCATGCCTTTCTATAGATACTTCCATTGATACTTCTTCTGAATTGATATCTTTATTTGCCCCACTCTTTTTTAAACCAGTTCCAAACATGTACCACGGGTTGTCAGCATCCATGTAGTCCTGTGCAACATCAGATTCACAGAACCGACCTTCCTTCTTCTCCACATTTAGCCTTTAAACTTCTGTTTTTCTGGTAAAACATGTATTTCCTGAAAACTCCAGTCTATAGAAATTCAAATGTAATGAATAAGTATCTACAGTCTTCTCAACCTTCACTTTAACTTCAACCTAACTTTTGTGTTTGGTGTTTTCATATATATATAGCCACTTCCTGATTTATGTAATACTTGACTTATGTAAATTTGACTTTTGCATAAATTTTTACTGGCTAGTGTAAACTTAAAAAATTCACTGAAACATATTTTGCATCCCGTAGGAGATGACTAGGATGGCAAAAATACGTAGAGTGCGTAATTCTATAAGCCAAATGCTTAAAAAGAAGTACATACAACATTCATTGTGTTTATATTGTAATTCATCTCTTTTAAATGAAATGCTCCACACGATACTCCTGTCCCTGCACACCCATATGATCACATAGTCGCCCGATCGTCTGTTGTCATCAGCAGTTGTTTTCTCTCCAAGGGTGATTATTTTATAATTTCTAATCAAATTGGATAGCAAGGGATGTTTAATTATATATTATCTTTTTTTGAAATTAGTGAGGCATCTGGACTACTTACATTGCTAGTACTGCTACTACCATTGGTCAGCACTGCCAGCCATTGTAGTTCTATGCCTCTAGGCCTTGATCAACGCTCTGCCAATGTCATGATACCATCTATCTTGCACTTCTCATACATTGTTTTTGATTATAAAGTGTTTGTACGTGTCTTAATCTTTTTATTGTACATTTTGAAGCACGCTTTGTAATATTTCCTGCACATGAGATAAAAAAAAAAAAAAAAAGAATAAATAATTCTATTTACATGTTCGTCGAACATTTCTTTTTTGCTTTAATAAAATTCAGTGCTCATAGTTGTGAGTGCTGCATAAACATTTAGGGAAATTCCAACTTATGTAAAATTAGACTTGCATTAAGTTCCACGGAATGAAACCCTTATGTAAGTCAAGGAGTGGCTGTGTGTGTGCGTGTGCGTGCGCGTGTGTTGTTGAATAGAATAACAAGAAAGTGGAAGTAAGAAAGTAGAAAAATGGAAATGCCAACTTAGAAAAATGTGGAAGTAGTCTAGTGCAGTAATAAAGACAGCAAATGCAAAACCTAAGCCGACATGGACAATAAAGTGGTAACACAAAAAAAAATAAAAACAAATAAATACAAAATTAAAGAAAGAAGGTGAGGGAGACAGAGAGAGAGAAGATAACTAATCAAATATAATATGCACCATACAAAATATACATATAAAATATACATAATAAGAAATATATAATTAAAAGATTGATAAAATAAGGATGTTGCCACACAGCTTACAAAACCAGCCTCTTCATCATCAGCCATTTTCAATCCACTGCAGGATGAAGGCCTCTCCAGCAACTTTCCAGTTCCTTCTGTTTTGTGCAATGGCCATCCATTTACTACTCACAAACTCATGAATTTCATCTGTCCATCTCCGTTGTTGTCTGCCAGGTTTTCTTCTAGCTCGTCTTGGGTACCATTTGTTATTTACTTAGTCCATCTGTCATGTCTTCGGGCTATGTGTCCTGCCCAAGACCATTTTAGTTCTTTAGTTTTGATAAGAATGTCCTTTACTTGAGTTTGCTGCCTAATCCATGTGTTTCTCTTCTTATCTAACAGTCTGATTCCCAATATAATTCGCTGTGTAGTTCTCAGCTTCTCTTCCATTCTTTTGGTGAGTGCCCAAGTTTCACTTCCATAAGTCATGGTGGGAGCGTATACATTGGTTCATTATTTTACGTTTCAGACAAATTGGGATATTGTTCCTCAGTATGTGACTATATTTCCTGAATGCAATCAATCCAAAATTTATTCTTCTCTTGACTTCCAGCCATTTATCATTATTACAGCAAATGACTTGTCCCCGATAAGTATATGACTCCACCTTTTCAATTACTGCTCCTTCAATCATTATATCCCTTTCTGTGGCATACTTGTTCATCATTACTTTTATTTTAGCCATATTCATCTTTAGTCCAAAATCCTTACTAACTGTGCATAACTGATTAAGATTTTCCTCTAATTCTTTGGGGTTGTGGCTTATGACCACAATGCCATCTGCAAAACATAAATGGTTTAGGTACTCTCCATTCACATTGGCTCCTTTCTGCAACCAGTCTATTCTTCTGAAAGCTTCCTCAAGGGCAGCAGTAAACAACTTCGGAGATATTGTGTCTCCTTGTGGAATTCCTTTCTCAATTTTAAATTCACTTTTGTCTTTGTCCAGTCTAATAAAGGAGGTAGCATTCTCATATATTTTCTTAAAAATCATAATATGTGGGGTATCTATGCCTTGTCTTTCCAGTGCCCGAAACATTGCCTTATGTTTTATGGAGTCGAATGCCTTTTCATAATCCACAAATGCCAGGCATAATGATGTTTTATATTCATTTGCTTTCTCCATTAGCTGTGACATTACTTGAAGGTGATCCATAGTTGAGAATCCTGTCCTAAAGCCAGCTTGCTCTTTCGGTTAATTGTCATCAAGTATTCTTTCCAATCTGTTAGTAATGACCCTTGTGAACAACTTGTAGATATGGGATAACAAGCTAATTGGTCTATAATTTCCAATTTCTGATTTATCTCCTTTCTTATGCAACAAAGCTATGACTGCATTATTCCACTGCTTGGGCATCACACCTTTTCTAATGCATTTTGTGAAAAGTCTTGCCAGTTTTTGTGTTATGTCTCTTTCTCCCAATTTTAAAAACTCTACAGTAACTTCATCTTCCCCCGGGGCTTTCTGATTCTTCATTTTCTTCAATGCATGTTCTACCTCACCAGGCGGGATATCAGGTGTGTTTGTATGTGTTATTAATTCGCGATCCATCTTCCCCACTGCTGGTATCATTTCCTCGTTTCTTGTATAATTCTCTATAGTAGTCTTCTGCTATTTGAATTATGCCTTCTCTGCTATTTATAAGTACACCATTGTTATTCTTCAGTTTCAGTATAATTTGTCTTTCTGTATTACTGCTCATGGCTGCTGATTTAAGTCCTTTGTTTTCCCTTAATGCTTGTTCTGCTTTTCTTGTGTTAAATCTTATGTCCTCTCTGAGTCCCTTTCTAATGGCTTTGCATAGCTCAGTATACTCAATTTTCTCCTTGTCAGTGTTTATCTTGCTCTTCATTTGTCACCTTCAATTCATCGCGACAAGTGTTTCTTGACTAATTTTTTCTTCTTTGGATTTCTTTTTACCTATAGGTTTCTTGGGCTTTATCACTTTCAGAAAGTTGTAATATTCCTTGTTGATATCTTTGTTCTGAGCAGTCTGCAGTAGCTCAAACCTGTTCTTAAGTTCCAGTTCATATTGCTTTTTCTTCTCTTCAGTTATTTCAAAGACCTTTGTATAATTTACTTGAGCCAGTTTTTTCCTTTCTTTTCTTACATCTATATCAAGTGTGCATCTTACCATTCTGTGATCACTTCCAACATTTACCGTATTTCCCCATGTATAAGATGCACCCTTTTCCAAAAAATTTGGGGTCTAAAAACTGGATGCGTCTTATACAGTGGTTGTAGATTTTTTTTACTTGCATTTCCCGCTTTTTTGCGTCTGTTGTCTTTGCGTCCATTGTTTCGCACTTGTTACCGGTATATTAGGTTACGGTTTGACACGTTCTGCCCAGAAATGGCTCAGAAAAGATTTTCGTACAGTGCTGAATTCAAGTTAAAAGTGATCCAGTTTGCAGAAGTGAAGGGAAATCGTGCTGCTGAACGTCAGTTTGGTCCTCCTCCAACTGAGAAAACAATCCGAGACTGGCTACGGGAAGAAGAAACCCTACTGAAGATGCCACGGAAGAAGAAGGCCATGAGAGGCAAGTCAGCAAAATGGCCTGATTTAGAGAGGGAATTGAAGATATGGATTGAAGAGCAAAGGGCAATTGGAATTCCTGTCCACAAAGATGGTTCAGCATGAGGCAAGAAGAATTGCTGATGAAAAAGAAGTTACTGATTTCAAAGGAGGACACAATTGGTGCTTCAGGTTCATGAAACAGAATGGACGCATGTACGCAAACAGAATGAACAGCGTTTACACATTCTTAATGCATACACGCACCAGACTTGCCCAAAAGATGCCTGAAAGCTATGAGCAGAAGGTCCTTGAATTTCATCAATTGTCAATCAATGTCGGAAGACACATCAGTTTGAGTTGGGACAGATTGCAAATATGGACGAAGTCCCCCTTCAATTTGATGTCCCAAGTAACAGAACTGTTGATAAGAAGGGGGTGAAAACTGTAACTGTGAAGACAAGTGGACATGAAAAGAGCCATTATACAGTTGTTCTAGCTTGTTGTTGTGCCGACGGAACCAAGCTGCCTCCTATGCTGATTTTTAAACGCAAAACAATGCCAAAAGAAGACATTCCTTGAGGAGTGATTGTCCATATTCATGACAAGGGTTGGATGGATCAAGATGGGATGAAGATCTGGTTTGAGAAAGTTTGGAGCAGGAGACCAGATGGGCTCTTATGCAAACCTGCCCTATTGGTGCTTGCTCAGTTCAGGGTGCACACAGCAAAAATGCAAAGAAGATTGCTGCAGAGCAAAAAACCTTGAGTAACTTGATTACACAGTAGCTTGTATTTATAGGAGTCTGTGTCCCTTGACAGTCTATAATCATCCTGTGCCCTTTTCTTCTGTCACTAAGCTCATCAGTACATTTGACATCCACTTTGCTTCATATCTTGAGTAGTATTTCTTATTTGTTATAAAACATTTAGTGGTCTCTATAATAATTACCTTTCTGGCTAATTCTCATTTAAATTTTTTTTTTTTTTTTTTTTAAACATCAGTTGGTCCCTCTGAAAAGAAATTAAAAATGTCTGAGCCCATTGTAGTCACTTTGTAAAAACAATCCTTCCTCTTTACTCTTGACAGTAGTTATTTCTTTGAATACACTGTGTTCACTGTACCCAAAAGTTCCTTTATTTGAAGATTCTTAAGTAATAATGAATTTCTGATGGAAACTATATCAAGAATATTATTGTTTTCCCCTTGTTACCTGCTTAACATATGTAGAATACACCAATCCAGGAAATTAAAATGTTTTTCTAATGGTTAAGTTGCAAACCTATGAGTTGCAATCAATATTTGGAAGGTTAAAATACCTCATGATAAGACATTCTGATTTTCTGGCTCACTCTGTCTTTATAAATGTTCTTTTGTATCACAGTCATTTGTCCTCTGACATACTCCTACTCTCATTTTTGTTTTACGAGTGTCAAACCAAACTGCCTTCATTCTACCTGCTATTGTGCCTGGGCAAAATTCCTGACATTTTCAAATTTATTCTGGGACTTATAGTATCAGTATATCATTAGTAACAATGTGTACAATATTATTACCTTTTTGTACCCTTAAAAGAAGAGAGATATTCTACAACTTTTGTATATAGCTAAGGTTGTAACTAATTTAAAATTGTAATTGTTACAGTATACCGTAACTTGATAGCTTATATCTCGTACCTGATAGTGTAAGGTATAACATAAGAACTAGATAGCGTAATTGTATCACTTCATTAGCTTAGTGCAGTTTTATTAATTAAATTTATCAACATTATTACTTTATACTGTTAGTCAATTAAATAGTATTTAAATGGAAATTATGCTCCAGACTAGATCAGCAAAGCAACAAGCACAAAGTGCCGGGAGTGCTGTGGCTTGGGATAGAACTGAAGGAGCGATTCTCCAACACATCACAGCCTAAAAAAATGTGCAACTTGTAGAATGTTTGTGGACTTTCTGGAACAGGACATGATCTAGCCATGGAGTATGTCTTTGTGGGTGCTAGGTGCAGAGAGTGTCAAGAAATTAGGGTACATGCCCTCAAAGGAATTAAATTTGGAGACCAGTCAAGCTCTCAGCTGTCCAACTCAATGCCACAATTCACTCTTGTACATCGGGCAACACAGCAGCAATCTTCAGGGCATAATCTGCTGCACCCACAGAACCTAGTTATTGTTGATGACTCTATTGTCAGAGAGACAGGAAATATATTATGCAAAAAGTATAGGTGGAATAGTACCAGGGTATGTCTGCCAGGGGCAAAAGTTGATGACGTTGTAGAGCAGATATCATCTTTTAAGGGCACAAAGGGTGATATTGTTGTACACATTAGCACTAATGATATTAAGAGTTAGAGATCTATGGACTTATTTAACAAGTACAGGACAATGTTTAGTTGCGAGTTAGGGTTAAATTTGAAAGTGTCTGCAATTCTGTCCAGACACGACAGAGGAGTATATGATGAGAGCCTTGTCAATCATTTCAGCCCTGGATAGCCCAAGGCACATGGGGTAAATTTTCCTCTACATGGTCTGTGCTTAACAGGAGAGACTGCTTCTACAGGGAGGGGATACCCTTAAATAGAAAGGGTGCAAGAATATTTGTTGATGCTATTGAGGCATGTTAGGTGGGTCGGAAAACTGCTAGCTTGGGACGATTTGCAAACTGATAGATTAAAGAAGCAACAGGCAGAGCTGAAAGTGATTCTTGCACTGCTTCTATTGAAATGAGCAGCAGCCTGGAAAGCACGGTATGGTGATTTCCAGGACTGCTGGGAGTTATCATGGAACAAGTGAATACATGGGTTGTGTTAGGATAACTGAGAGTAAGTACAGGTGCATGTATACTTGAATGTACACCAATGCTAGGAGTTTACTAAATGAATTTGAGGTGCTGGTCAAACATCAAAGTCAGATATTGTTGGGACGTAGTGTCACACAGACATAAGGAATGCAGATTGGTATTCGGAGAGTGCAATGTGTGCAAAAAGGATAGACAGAATAGGCAGAATAGGATAGACAGGATAGACAAAAAGGATAGACAGACATGGGAGGAGGGTTTATGCTGTTAGTTACGAAACACATAAAATGTAAGAAAGTGCATGGATGGACAGCTGACATCGATGGACAGTGCAATGTTGAGTCATTTTGGTGTGGCTTAAGCACTGGGAAAGCAAAATTGAGAGTAGGAGTATGTTATAGGTGTAATGATTCTGATGAGTACAGTAAACAAATGTACAGAGAAATAGTGGGCCAGTAAATCAGATTGTCTTATAATGGGAGATTTTAACTTCCCAGATATTGACTGGAGCTTGTGGCTTGTTCACTCACACATTAGCAAGGCTTTTGTGGATTTATTGGATAATTGTTTTCTCCAGCAGCATGTACGAGAGGCAACTAGAGGGAGTAATACTCTTGATTATCAGCAGTGATTCTTCATGTACAGTCTGTCCTCGTATAGCATGATAGTTGCGTTCCTAGAAACCCTCGTGCAATGCAAAATCGTGCAATATAAACAACAGGCCCTATGGGAAAAGTAGGGTTATGTGCCGACCACCCAAGATTGAACACACATTTGGAACCAAAACATTACCAAACACAATAAGTAATCGGGTAATTTTAATCGTTATAAAATACTTGCGTATTTTATAACGATTAAAATATGTAATAAAAATAATATTATATTATAATAAAGTATTTTTATTATTTTTTAATACTAAAAAGTATTTTTTACGGATAAAATACGTATTTTATTCGTAAAAAATTTATTATATTAAATAAAAGTCATAATAAAATATTGCTAATGCTTTTGCTTCTATCGTAAGCAAACTTGCTTTTTGTTTGATTTTCTATCCAAAGAGATGACAGCCGTTCCATCTCTTCCAATTCTTTGTGTCTTAATCTAATGGATTTTAATTACACTTTGAGTTGTTCCCGCTATGAACGTTGTTTTTATTTTCTCTGCATTCTTTGTAATTCTCCGTGTTGCCTCATTTAGGTCTGTAGCACGTGCAATATCACATGGTCTTTCATTTCGCTCAAAGCGTTTCACAATTTCATATTTTTTCTCTATCGACAGAAGCGGACTGGCCATAAGCCTTACGGGGGAAACCATGGTGGGCCGGAGGCCGGTGTGATTTTGGCCATAAACCGTAGTATGAGGCCACTACAAATTTTCCCGGGTAAGAATTTTTGACCCAGTCCGCCTCTTTTATCGATATTGCTGCTTTTTTTTTTCTCTGTGAATCTGCAGTGTCTTAGCCAGGATGCTTCCTTTTCACACCTTTTAAGTATTTTACTAATTTTTAGGGAATAAAGCACAATTACAAACGAGGAGGCAAGCTTGATACACATAAACAAAGCTGCGCGCGTGTAGCAACTGAATAAACAACACCGTAAAGGCCGAGATACACTATTAACACCTCATATTTTACTAAAGCACATTTCTGGGGGTTACTACCATAAAACAATAAAAACAATTTCCAGTTGCGTTTCTGCTAGTGGAATCTGTTATAAACTGGTAGTAAACTCCATCTAATTGCATTTGCGATTATACCGATAGTTGGAATTGTGTTGGTTTTTACGTTATTATGGTGAAATGTGTTTCCTCTTCACTGATATAAAACACATAAATATTTTCAGAATCTTCTTCGTTCCTATCGTGTTGCGTTCAGTTGGGGTGATTCCGCATTCGACTGCCATTTCTTGTAAACACAAAGGCGAATCGTGTATAAGCGAATTCGGTTCGTGTTATATAAGATAACGTTCCCCTATTTATAAATCGTGTATGATCAAATTCGTGTAATGCAAACACGTGTTATACGAGGACCGACTGTATTAAGAATCTGCACATAAAGGAATCACTAGGTTGCAGTGATCACAGTGTTCTGATGTGGGATTTACTTAAAGATGTAACTACCATCAGAGGTAAAGAGAAGGGTTTGTTTTCATAAAGTTTACTATTCTGGTCTCAGACAGTTTTAAATTCTATACTGTGGGACCAACTGATGATGTTACCAACAGCAAATTCTAAATGGGAAGCATTCAAGGGAGTAATCTTGAAAGCTACTAGGCTTTTCATACCAGCTAAGAAATACTGTTCTAGGTTTAGGCCTAAATGGATGGCAGATGAACTAATGAGACTCATGGCAGAGTAGAAAATATGCATGGGATATGTATAAATTATCAGGTGACACAGAAGACTATAGTAGATATAAGCTAGTCTGTTATCAAGTCACTAAGGAGGTTAGGCAACTGAAGGCAGATTATGAGACATGTTTGGCAAAGGATGTATGTCAGATGAACTAATGATACATGTGGCAGAGAAGAAAAATGCATGAACTAATGAGACTCATGGTAGAGTAGAAAATATGTATGGGATATGTATAAATTAACAGGTGACACAGAAATCTATGGAAGATATAAGCTGGTCTGTAATAAAGTTACAAAGGAGGTTAGGCAGGTAAAGGCAGATCACGAGAAATCTTTGGCAAAGAATCCAAAGAATAACAGCAAAGAATTCTTTACTTATGTAAACTCTAGAAGGAAGGGGATGAATCAGATTGGTCCACTTGATACCGATGATCCTGCTCAGGTAGCTAACAAACTGAATGAGTATTTTGCATATACGTTTACACATGAGGAGTTCTTTAGGGAGGGGAATACCAGAGGTGTATTAAACTGTGATAGTGAGTTAAATGATATTTTTAATAACTGAGAGCAAAGTGGAGGAGAAATTGTTAAAGATAAACATAAAAAAGGCACCTAGGGTGGATCGGTTCTATCCTGTTATATTAAAGGAGGTGGCAAAGGAAGCAAGCAAACCCTTAGCCGTAATTATGAGATTTTCTTTGGACTAAGTGAAGGCACCCATAGACTAGAGAAGTGCAAATGTGACCCCAATTCACAAAGGATGATCAGAGGGTGACACAAGTAATTACAGACCTGTTAGTTTAACTTCTGTTCCGGGGAAATTTGCAGGCACTGGTTAAAGAAGCACTGCAGGATCATTTAGACAACACTTCGGTTATAGTTCTAACAGAGCATGGGGTTTGTGAAGGTGAATTCTTGTCTGACCCGTTTGATAGGATACTATGATGTGGCCCACAAAGGAACTAGATGCAAAATATAATAATTTACATATCATATACTTGTATTTCAGGATAGCTTTTGATATTGCACATGGAAGACTACTGTACAAATTGGAGCACTATGGCATTAAGGACAAAACGCTGCTGTGGATAAAGGGTTGGTTGAGTGGGACAAAACAGAGAGTGGTAAACAATGGACACTGCTCTTCGTGGACTAAAGTTATTAGTGGAGTCCCCCCAGAGTTCAGTGCTGAGGATGATACGAAGGGTGGCAGGGTTGTTAATGACACTAATGACAGTACGCTACTGCAAGGGGTCTAGAAACATTGAGCAGATGGGCTGAATGGTGGCAACTGAAGTTTAATAGTGACAAATGCAAGGTACTACATATGGGTTGCGGTTACCCCAGAATAACATATCAACTGTGTGGTACTACACTCAAGGTGGTAGAGAATGAAAAGGACCTGGGGGTAATTGTGCAGTCAGATATGAAGTTTTTTGAGCAGTGCAGACAGTCTGCAAGACTAGCTCATTGGGTCTTGTCAATGATATACAGGAAATTTTTCTAGCTGGGATAATCCCCTTTTATAAGGCAATGGTCAGGCCACACCTTGAGTACTGAATACAGGTTTGGAGGTCTCATTTTAGGAAGGATGTAGAGCTGCTGGAACGAGTACAGAGAAGGGTAACAAGATTAGTGAATGGAACAAAGGGTTGTTCTTATTCTTTGCACTTGCGAGGTGATCTGATTGAGGTGTATAAGGGTTTGAACAAGCTCAATGGTTTGAACAAGGGTTTGAACAAGCTCAATGGTTTGAATAAGCTCTGAATGGTTTGAACAAGCTCAATGCTGATGGAATTCTGCCTCTTGTCCAGATTAATTGCCTGAGGCAACGTAAGTTCAAATTGAGGAAAGACAGTTGTAGAATGGATATATGGAAATTTGTGCCTTTAGCCAGCATGTGGTTGGTTGCTGGAACAAACTTCTGTCTGTTGCATCTGTTGTAGAAGTTGACAGCTTAAATAAATTCAAAGCAGAACTAGACAGCTCAAATAAATTCAAAGCAGAACTAGACAAACATTTGGAGCGAATGGATGGGTGAAATGGGAAGTTTTTTTTTTTTTTTTTTTGGTTGATGCTGTATAAGCTTGCTTTCTTGCATCATTGCCTCTACCAATGCTAATGCTACATCTTTTGCAAAGGATGCAAAGAAAAATAGCAAAGTCTTCTTTGCATATGTAAACTCTGGAAGGAAGGGGATGAATCAGATTGGTCCACTTGACATCAGAGTGTCAATTATTGATGAACCTGCTGAGGTAGATGACTAACTGAATGAGTATTTTGCATCTGCATTCACACATGAGGACATCTGTAGGGAAGTGGCCAGAAGCTTATCAAACTCTGGTAGGGAACTAAATGATTTTGTAATAACTGATAGCAAAGTGGTGGAGAAATCGAATATAAGAAAGGCACTTGGGGTGGATAGGATCTCTCCAGTTATATTAGAGCAAGGAAGTAAGTAAACCCTTAGCCATAATTACGAAAGTTTCCTTGTACTCAGGGGAAGTTCCCATTTACTGGAGATGTGCAAATGTTCCTCAATTCACAAAGGGGGATGAAAGGGTGACATGAGTAATTGCAGACCTGTTAGTTTAACTTCTAGGGAAAATAATGGAGTACCTGGTTAAAGAAGCAATGCAGGATCATCTAGGGAAGATTGCAGTTATAGTTCAGACACAGAATGAGTTTAAGGTTGAAGACTTGTCTGACAAATTTGATTAGATAGTATGATGTGGTCACAGAGGAACTGGATGCAAAAAATAATTTTGATATCATATACTTGGATTTTAAGAAAGCTTTTGATACTGTTGCACATGGAAGACTATTGTACAAATTGGAGCAGTATAGCATTAATGGCAAGTGGCTACAATGGATAAAAGGATGATTATGTGGGAGATGACAGTGAATGGTAATTAATGGACACTGCTCTTTGTGGACTAATGTTATTAGTGAATTCCCCCAGGGCTCTGTGTTGGGTAAATTGTTGCTTTCTATATTTATCTATGATATTGAGGAAGATATATCAGGGTTAATGATACAAAGGTTGGCAGTTTTGTTAATGACTGTAATGATTGTGCACTACAGCAACAGGATCTAGACAAGTTGAGCGAATGGGCTGTGAGGTGACAACTGGTTTAACATTGACAAATGTAAAGCACTGCATATGGATAGCAGTACCCCAGAGTAATCTACTAACTGGGTGGTACTACACCCATGGTAGTGGAGAATGAAAAGGACCTGGGGTAATTGTGCAGTCAGATATGAAGTTTTCTGAGTAGTGCAGACAGGCAGGCTGCAAGAGTAGCTCATGGTTTCTTGTCAGTGATATACAGGAATTTTACTAGCAGGGATAAGGATGTCATTGTTCCCTTGAGGCAGTAGCCAGGCTGCACCTTGAGTACTGTATACAGGTCTGGAGGCCTCATTTTAGGAAGGATACGGATCTGCTGGAAAGAGCACCAGGGGCTCACATCTGGTGAGTATGGGCTTGGCAAACCCAGTGTCCTGAGCTGGGTATCGTCATTCTTTTCTTGATTTCTTGGTAATTCCCTTCTACTTCTGACTCTCTTCCCCCCCCCCCTTCAGGGTAACGCAGGAATTTTTTTTTTTTTTTTTTTGGCTGGTGCAGCATAAGGCTTCCTTGCACCATATGGCTAATAGTAATAATAAGGGCAACGAGATTGGTGAGTGGAACAAAGGGTTCTGTTACCAAGAAAGGCTTAAGTTCTACAAATTTCCGCATCTGGAGACTAGGTGTTTGCGAGGTGATCTAATTGAAGCGTATAAGTCCTTGAATGATGTGAGCAAACTCAATTCTGATGGGATTCTTCCTCTTGCTCAGATTATTCACCTGAGGTGACATAACTTCAAATTGAGGGAAGACAATTATAGAATAGATGTGCAGAAATTTGTTTTTAGTCAGCCATTGGTTGATAGTTTGAACAAACTTCCATCTGTTGTAGTGGAGGTGAGCAACTTAAATAAGTTCAAGGCAGAACTAGACAAACATTTAGAGTGAATGGATTGATGAAATGGGAAGGTTTTTTTTTTTTTGGCTGATGCTATATAAGCTTGCTTTCTTGCGCATATGCCTCTATTAATGCTACATCATTAATTTTTGCCCTTAGCATTTCCCATATTTCTGACAAATATGCCAAAGCTACTTTCTTTTAGTTCCTTCTACCCTTGCTAATTTTGCTATGCTGCCTGATGCATCTGAGTCAGCTGCAGCGTCATGAGTTAAGTAGCGGAGTACTTAATGTATCATCCTGTTTTAATTCCTTGAAGATATCCAGCCATTAGCCCACTGAAATTTGCCTATAAAAGTAGGCGAATTTCAGGGCTTTCTTTTCTGAATTTTTGCTTAATTTCCTCTGTCTCTATTTTGATAACACACAGCAGCAACTTCTGTGGCTCTATTATGTCCTGTTGTAGTGAGCTCCACATGCCAGTCACACAATATGCAAATGACACGACCCTGATTTGTATGAGAACAGTCCTTGGAAATTCCTCTTAAAATCAAACCATTCTCACTTTCTGAGCCCTTTTCTTTTCTGCTCTAGTGTGAGCCATGATTTTAGTTAAAATTTAAAAATTACAGCACTGTACCTCTGTACTCGGAATGGCAAGTATAATAATAGTGCTGCACTATTCAGTTACTACACTATTCCCAGTGTTGTGGTATAAAAATTACATTATTTATATATTATAAAATTGTTACAGTATATAAAACTTATAATTCATAGACTTTATAAACACCCTTGTAATATTACTTATACACCTATGGTTTTTAACATACTTTACATAAAGGAGCATTAAAGCGTGTTTTATATTGATGCAGTGAATGCAGTAGTGGCAATATTCTCTATGTCAACTATGATTTTTTGTGAATAACTCATCCAAGAAAGAAGAAAAACTCTCGGCTGCTTAATGCAAATAAAACGTTCACCACAGATTTGATACAAGCAAATATCAAAATCCAATAAATGTTAAGCATATACGTAGAGATCTGAAATCATTTGCAAGCAATAGGTAGTGCAGTAGTAATATTGCAAAAGCTTTAATGTTCTATATAAAATACATTTTGCAATCATTACCAAGAAATGGTAATGATTGCAAAAAAAATCCTTAGCCTTTAAAGATATATCATGTAATGACAATAAGATGAAATTAAATTGTTGTATGAAGACAAAGAAAGACACAGCATTTGTTAATGTTTTTTCTTAGTTACAGTTTCATAATTTCATACACATTTTTTTTTCAGCTGTGAAATATGGGTTCTTATAATTGTTTTTTCTTCTTTTCTGCCTTCAACAGGACTCCATTTCATGCTGATGTATTTGGGTCATACAGTTGGTCTGCTAATATCTGTGGGAAAAAAAAGTGGCATATATTTCCTCCTGGTATGGAGGAATATTTAAAAGATTGCAATGGAAAACTGGTTTATGATATTACATGTGCTATGAATGATACGAGCTGCTACCCAAAGTCACAAGAACTCAAAACAAAATTTGGTTTTGGCATAGAGATAATTCAGGAGCCAGGAGAAATAATTTTTATCCCAAGTGGTTGGTATCATCAAGTGTGGAACATAGTAAGTAACTAGTGCATTGGTATATACCATATATATTTTAAAGAAATTAATTTAATTAATATACAGTTAATTCTAGTCTTGCTACTTATATATTCTGCAGCTCATGAAATAGCAGCAACAAAATGCTTAATGAGTTTGTTTTTTATTTAAGAACATTTGGTATTATCTTATTTGCCACAGATCGTTTTGATATTTGTTAAAATTTGTCATACAGACATAAATTATAATATTACCGTAATATCTAGATATAATTCTTAGTAATTTGAAAAAAAAAAAAAAAACTGTTGTTAAAAAAACAGTTCTATGATTGATGAGATCATTGTTTATTTTCATGATTATAAACATATGGTTATTCATAAATACTTTTTCCCATGTTTAAAGTAGTATGACGTAGTAGAGATATCAGAAACACGATGCCACTCAGCTATCAGAAATGTGAAATTTGAATAGCATTAGTTGAGGTATATGACACAAGAAAGCAAGCTTATAGAGATCAGCCAAAAAAAAAAAAAAAAACCTTCCCATTTCATCCATCCGGTCACTCCAAACGTTTGTCCAGTTAAGCCTTAAATTTGCTTAAGCTGTCAACTTACAACAACGGATGGATGCACTTTTTTCAAAAAATTTGGGGTCTAAAAACTGGGTGCGTCTTATACAGTGGTTGTAGATTTATTTTTACTTGCATTTTTCGTGCTTATTGTCTTTGCGCACATTGTTTCACACTTGTTACCGATATATTAGGTTACGTTTTGCCACGTTCTGCCCAGAAATGGCTCAGAAAAGATTTTCGTACAGTGCTAAATTCAAGTTAAAAGTGATCCAGTTTGCAAAAGTGAATGGAAATCGTGCTGCTGAATGTAAGTTTGGTCCTCCTCATCCAACTGAGAAAACAATCTGAGACTGGCTACAGGAAGAAGAAACCCTACTGAAAATGCCACGGCAGAAGGCCATTAGAGGCAAGTCAGCATAATGGCCTGATTTAGAGAGGGAATTGAAGATATGGATTGAGGAGCAAAGGGCAATTGGAATTCTTGTGTGCACAAAGATGGTTCAGCATGAGGCAAGAAGAATTGCTGATGAAAAAGAAGTTACTGATTTCAAAGGAGGGCCCATTTGGTGCTTCAGGTTCATGAAACAGTGTATGCATGTACGCAAACAGAATGAACAGCGTGTACGCATTCTTAATGCATACACGCACCAGACTTGCCCAAAAGATGCCTGAAAGCTATGAGCAGAAGGTCCTTGAATTTCATCAATTGTCATTCAATGTCGGAAGACACATCAGTTTGAGTTGGGACAGATTGCAAATATGGACGAAGTCCCCCTTCAATTTGATGTCCCAAGTAACAGAACTGTTGATAAGAAGGGAGTGAAAACTGTAACTGTGAAGACAAGTGGACATGAAAAGAGCCATTATACAGTTGTTCTAGCTTGTTGTGCTGATGGAACCAAGCTGCCTCCTATGCTGATTTTCAAACGCAAAACAATGCCAAAAGAAGACATTCCTTGAGGAGTGATTGTCCACATTCATGACAAGGGTTGGATGGATCAAGATGGGATGAAGATCTGGTTTGAGAAAGTTTGGAGCAGGAGACCAGGTGGGCTCTTACGCAAACCTGCCCTATTGGTGCTTGATCAGTTCAGGGCACACATAACAAAAAATGCAAAGAAGATTGCTGCAGAGCAAAAAACAAAACTTGCTGTCATACCTGGAGGCTTGACATCCCAGCTCCAACCACTTGATGTCAGCATTAACAAACCCTTCAAAGCTGCCATGAGAGATCAATGGATAAAGTCTTCTAGGGACAATTTGACACCAGCAGGAAGAGTGAAGAAACCAACTATAGGAGAAGTTTGTACTTGGGTGAAAAGATCCTGGGATAATATCAAGATTGAGATCGTTGTCAAGTCATTTAAGAAGTGTGGCATTTCAAATGCCATAGATGAAACTGAGGACGAGGCAATATATGAAGACAGCGATTTGTCATCAGACACAGATGAGGACAAGCTAATGGATGGGAGTTTTGACAGTGATGAGTTGTATGAATTTTATGATGAATAAAACTTGAGTTCAATAACTTTATGTAATACATTTTTTTTTTTTCAAATTTCGGGACCCAAAATTAAGGTGCGTCTTATACATGGGGAAATACGGTATGTTCCAGCAATCAACTACCCGCTGGCTAAAGGCAAACTTCTGCATGTCTTTTCTAAAATTGTTTTCGTCAATTTGAATCTATGCCCACTCAGGTTCTTAATCTCAGCAAGTGGAAGTATCCTATCAGCGTTGAGCCTGCTCAAACCATTCAAGAGCTTGTACACCTCAATCAGATCACCTCGCAGGTGCCTAGTCTCCAGATGCTGCAACTGACAGAATTTAAGCCTCTCCTGGTAAGAGAACCTCTTTGTTCCTTTCACCAATCTTGTTGCCCTTCTCTGTACTCGTTCTCTGTACTTGTTGCCCTTCTCTGTACTCGTTCTAGCAACTCTACATCCTTCCTAAAATGAGGTCTCCAGACCTGTACACAGTACTTAAGGTGTGGCCTGATTATTGCCTAATACAAAGGTATAATCATCTCTTTGTCTATGCTAGAAAAATTCCTATATATCATTGACAAAACTCCATGACCTGCTCTGGCAGCCCGCCTGCACTGCTCAGAGAACTTCATATCCGACTGCACACTTACCCCAGGTCTTTTTCATTCTCCACCTCCCTGACTGTAGTACCACAGAGTTGGTATGTTTCTCTTGGGTTACTGCTCCCATATGCAGTGCTTTGCATTTGTCAATATTAAACTTCAGTTGCGACTTCTCTGCCCATCTGCCTAACTTTTCTAGATCCTGTTCAGTAGCATAACGTCTTTACTATCATTAACAACCCTGCCAACCTTGGTATCATCTGCAAACTTGGACATTAAGCCTGATATACCTTCACGATATCATTAATAAATACATAAAACAACAATGGGCCCAGCACCGAACCCTGGGTGACTCCACTAATAAGATTAGTCCACGTAGAGCAGTGTCCATTTATTACCACTCTCTGCTGTCTCCCACTCAACCATCCCTTTATCCATTGCAGAAACTTGCACTTAATGCCATACCACTCCAATTTATACAGCAGTCTTCTATGTGCAACTGTATAAAAAGCTTTCCTGAAATCCAAGTATATGATATCAAATTTATTTTTTGCATCCAGTTCCTTTGTGACCACATTGTAGTATCCAATCAAATTGGTCAGACATGACTTCCCCTTAACAAACCCATGCTGTGTCTGAACTATTACTGCAGTCTTGTGTACATGATCCTGCATAACTTCTTTAACCAGTGATATGCTCTTGATTAAGAAGCATATAGAATCTAAGGCAGTGTGATCAGATGATGTGGGTTGCTAGTGCCATGTTGACTGAGTCAGTTTGGTGTGATATAAGCATTGGAAAAACTAAAATGAAAATAGGGATCTGCTACAGGTCAAATGACTGTGATGAGTATAATGAAGAACTACACAGGTAGGTAGAGCGAGCTAGTAAATTGGATTGTCTTATAATGGGGACTTTAACTTTCCAGTTATTGACTGGAACTTGTGATTTGGTCAGTCACACAGTAGCAACAATTTTCTGGATTTATTGGATGACTGTTTTGTATAGTAGCATGTTAGAGAAGCAACAAGAGAATTCAATACTCTTGATCTGAATATCAGCAGTGACTTACCATGCATTAAGAATATCCAAATAAAGGAACCACTAGGCAGTGATAAATAATACATTGATGTGGGATATATTAAGAATATAACTACTGTCAAGGGTTAGGAGAAGGGATTTTGCTTTCGTTAAGGAAACTACAATGAGAACAACTGATGGTGTTATCAACTGCAAATTCTAAATAGAAACGTTCAGCAAAGTAATCTTTGAGGCTACCAATCTTTTTATACCAACTAAGAGATATACAGTTCAAGATTTAGACCTAAATGAATGTTAGATGAACTTATGAGACTAGTGGTAGATCGACAAAATCCATGGAGTGATTATAAATTATCAGGGAATATGGACTCCTACAACAAGGCAACAAACAAGACTGCAATCAAATCACTAAGGGGATTAAGCAAGCTGAAGCAGATTAGGAGAAGTTCTTGGCTAATGCAAAGAAAGTAGCGAAGAATTCTTTACTTGTGTTTACCCTAAAAGGGGGTCAACAATATTGGCACACTAGATATGAGTGATATAACTAATGATGAGTCTGTTCAGGTATGATCTTGTAGGAGTTTACTATGTATGGGTTAATGCACACATCATTTCTACTATCCAGGTAGTTGAAATGCACTGTTTTAATTGTAATTAAAACAATGCAATTATGTTAATTATAATTAAAACGTATTTAAAACTATTACTTTGGTAGCCAGAAATGATGTGTGTGCACTAACCCATGCATAAGTAAACTCCTTCATACTCTAAGACTTTAGCCAAGAAATGTCTTTTAGGTATGATCTTGTTGGACTAAATAAACAAAGAAACAAACTAAATAAATATTTTGCATCTATATTCATGCATGAAGTTTTTAGGGATGGCAACACAAGAAGTACACCTAGTTAAAAATGGGAGAAAAATGATTTTATTATTACTTTGAATATTGTGGAAGGGAAATTGCTGAAGCTAAAAGTAAAAAGTTCCTGGGACTGATGCAATCTATCAAATTACATTAAAATAAGCAACAAAAGAGGTAAGCAAACCCTTGGCCATAATGATGAAAGCATCCTTAGATTCAGTGGATGTTCCTAGAATCTGTCTTATATTCATAAAGAAGGATCAAATGGTGATGTGAACAGTTATAGACACCTAAGTTTGAATTCTGTTTCAGGGAAGGTAATGGACTCGGTGGTTGAGGAAATATTGCCGGATCATCTTAACAGGAATGGAATTGTACAGAAATTGCAGTATAGTATACATTTGTTAAGTGGAGATTCTGTTCGACCAATCTGCTTAGCTACCTTGAAGCAGTAACAAAGGAATAAATGCAAATAATTTTGACGTCATATTTAGATTTCAGCAGTGCTTTTGACACTCTTCCATGTGAAAGACTGCTATACAAATTACTGCAGTGTGGCATTAGGCGTAAGTTACTGCTATGCATGAAGGGATGGCTGAGTGGCAGAAGACGTGGTTGTAAATGGGTACTGCTTTTCTTGAATAATTTTATTAGTGGAGTCCCTCAGGGTTCAATGCTGGGCCCTTATTGTTTACAGTATTTATTAATGATATTGAAGACATCAATGTTATTGTCTAAGTTTGTGGATAATACAAAGGTTGGTAAATAACAGGAAACAAGGCAGAATACCGTAACAAGATGTAGAAAAATTAAGCAGGTGGGCTGAGATTTAATATTGGTAAATACAAGGTACTGCATATTTGGACAGTGCTAATCCCAGAATAACATACCAGCTAGTTGTTATTTATTACACTCAAAGTGGTGGAGAATGAAAGAGACCTAGGGGCAATTACCCTTAGGTCTCTTTCGTCAAGTTCTCTGTGTGCCACAGACAGGTGCTAGAACAGCTCATTGGATTCTGTTAATGATACAAAGATACTTTGTCACCAGGGACAAGGAGGGGATTATCCAATTGTATAAGGTAATAGTTAGGCCACAGCTTGAGTACTGCATACAGATTTGAAAGCTCTTTACGTGTTTGCCAGCATTACCTACAGTATTTACAAACCAACTTCAAAAATCGCAGGATTGAGTCAATTTGGATTGGGAAGTGCAAAGAAATTTTTGATTTTCATACTGAGAAGAAATCTTCTCAGCCATATTGAGAAGCTTTCTTCTCAGTATGGCTGAGACTGAATTATTTTTGCTATCATTGTATATATATATATATATTTTTTTTTTCTTAATAGTAATATTGTAAGATGTTCATAATTGGGGCCACCAGGATATTAGCATTAGTAGAGGAACATGATGCAAGAAAGCAAGCTTATACAGCATCAGCCAAAAAAAAAAAAAAAAACCTTCCCATTTCACTAATCCATTCATTCCAAATGTTTGTGTAGTTCTGCCTTGAATTTATTTAAGCTTTAAACTTCCACATCAACAGATGGAAGTTAATTCCAGCAATCAACTACCTGCTGGCTAAAGGCAAACTTCTGCACATCTATTCTACACCTGTCTTTCCTCAGTTTCAATCTATGTGTTATAAATACAAATCAATATATTACAAACCCCTCAGGTTTGTAATTTGAGCAAGTGGAAAAATCCCACCAGCCTTCTCAATCCATTCAAGGCCTTATACACCTCAATCAGATCGCCTTGCAGGTGCCTAGTCTCCAGAAGCTGCAATTTGCAGATTTAAACCTTTCTTCATAAGAGCAACCCTTCATTCCATTCACTAATCTTTTTGCCCTTCTCTGTACTCATTCCAACAGTTCTACATCCTTCTTAAAATGAGGTCTCCAGACCTGTATACAGTACTCAAGGTGTGGCCTGACCATTGCCTTCTACAAGGGGACAATCATCCCCTTATAGCAGATTCCTGGATATCATTGACAAGACACCATGCAGCCTTTTTGCACTGCTCAGAAAACTTCATATCTGACTGCACAACCACCCCAGGTCTTTTTCATTCTCTACTACCCTGAGTGTAATACCACACAGTTGGTACATTACTTTGGGGTTACTGCTACTCATAAGCAGTACTTTACATTTGTCAATGTTAAACTTCAATTACCTCCTCTCAGCCCAACTGCTCAACCTTTCCAGATCCTGTTGCAATAGTGTTCTATCATTACTGTCATTAACAACCCTACCAATCTTCATATCGTCTGCAAACTTAGACATTTACCCTGATATACCTTCATCAATATCACTGATAAATATCGAAAACAACAATGGGTCCAACACCGAACTCAGGGGGAATTCCACTAATAACATTAGTCCATGAAGAGCAGTGTCCATTGATAACCACTCGCTGTCGACTCCCACTCAACCATCTTTTTATCCATTGTAGCAACTTGCCCTTAATGCCATTCTGCTCCAGTTTGTACAGTAGTCTGCCCTGTGCCACAGTATCAAAAACTTTCATAAAATCCAAGTATATGTTATCAAAATTATTTTTTGCATCCAATTGCTTTGTGACCACATCATAGTATCCAATCAAATTTTTTGTCAGACAAGACTTCCCCTTAACAAATCCATGCTCTATCTGAACTATAACTGCAGTCTTATCTAGATGATCCTGCATCGCTTCCTTAATCAGTGGCTCCATTATTTTCTCTTGAACAGAAGTTAGAATAACAGGTATGTAATTACCCGTGTCACCCTTTGATTCCCCTTTATTAATTGGGGATATATTTGCACATCTCCAGTCCATGGGGACCTCCCCTGAGTCCAAGGAAGCTTTCATAATTATAGCTAAGGGTTTGCTTGCTTACTTCCTTTGCTGCCTCCTTTAATATAACTGGATAGATCCCATCCACCCCAGGTGCCTTCCTTATGCTTAACTTCAACAATTTCTCCTATACTTTGCCCTTAGTTATTACAAAATCATTTAGCTCCCTGTTAGAGTTTGATAAACTTTTGGCATTCCCTTCCTTGAATAACTCCTCATGTGAATTTAGATGTAAAATACTCATTCAGTTTATCAGCTACCTGAGCATGATCTGTAATAGTCAAACCATCTATATTAAGTGAACCAATCTGATTTATCCCTTTCCTTCTAGAGGTTACACAAGAACTCTGCTGTTTTTCTTTAGCATCCTTTGCCAAAGATTTCTTGTAATCTGCCTTCACCTGCCTTATCTCCTTTGTGACTTGATTAGACTAGCTTATATCTGCCATAGGCTTCTGTGCTGCCTGATAATTTATATGCATCCCATGATTGTTGTTGCTGTTATGCAGACTATTTCACTTTTAAATAGCATGTGCAGAGTGTGGTGCCCATTCCAACTTATCCCGAGGTTCTTCCCAATTAGATGTCTCCTTTATCATCCCCTAACACACTCTATACCACCCTGATAGCATTAATTGCAGTAACTACTCCTGAGATAACTTTCCTATCCAAGTCCTTTCATATTGTATCGTATGCATTCTTGTTATATAATTTTTCATTATTATATAATTTCGTTATGTAATATAATTGTTATATAATTTTTAATTTTTCTGATTTTTTAAATTTATTTCTGTTTTATTTTTTATTTATTTATTTATTATTATTATTTTTAGTATACTGATTTACCCTCCCTTCCTATCTTCCCTACATTCCTTTACTGGACACTCAGGGTGAAGGGCCCAAAGACCATGATTTAATGTTATAGAGAGGATGGGCCCACCTTCTTTTGGCAAGGATGGGTACAAGCCAGCAGATTTCCAGGTCACTTTTGCTAGTTGTTTGCTAAGAAGCCTGTCATACAACACAACACTAATTCACAAACTAACACAATACAGTGGACCCCTGCTTTATGATATTAATCTGCTCCAGAAACATCATCGTATCATGAAAATATTGTAATATGTGAAAATATCCCAATAACACATTGTTTTTTGGTAATTCGATCCAGGATCTCAGAAGGTGAAATTTTTCTATATAACTAAGGTATTTTTCTCTCTCAATGATTTTTATAATGGAAATTGTATTAGTTTTGTATAGAATATGGCCAACAAAAGTTTATAAACACTGCTACTGGCTGAGAGGAAGGACCATGTGGTCCGATCGGAGACAGTTGTAAGCCCGTCGTAAAGTGAAATAGGTGATGGAGCGAGAATGAGTGTAGCCTTGTGCAGACGAAGTTTTTACTGTTCCTGGAATAGAGAAGCCTTTTCTGTTTTATTAGCTTAAATTGGCATATTAACTTATTTTCTAGAGTAGCTTTATATTCCTAGTTACAATACTTAGTTTAAAGTTTAACTTAGATAGAGATTTTGTAGGTATTACTCAGTATCGGTAAGGGTATCAAATCCACGTGTTACAAGTTGCAGCTCCGCTCAACAAGAACTTTTTTAGCCATATTTAGCCGCTTTATTGACCAATTGTTATATTAAAATATTTTCTATAAGTAGCTTGTAGATCTAGTCAGGATCCCTAGTTTATTCTGAATTGAGACAGCGAGATTTGGAAGTTAATTAATACTTGAGTGTCCGTAGATTTACCATTCGTAACTTGCCGCCATTGTTATACGATACAACGTTATATCCCGAACTAGATAGCTTAAGATTAGTATAGTATATAATATAATATTGTCAATTAATCAGTAAAATCTGTTAATCTTGTTAAACTTCATTGTCAGTTAAGTTGTACTTTTCAACTAAAATACATATAATGACTTAGATTACAAACTTAACATAATTAATTAATACATAACTTGATACAGAAGTGTTATATAAACGGAACTCGTAGATAATATTCGATACTGAAAAATATATATATAGCATTATAACTGTGTTGGGATACAAGTTTAGGGTTATAATTTTTTACTGAAATCGAAATCATGACTCAGGCCTGAGCAGCAAAGTAAAAGGCTCGAGCTAATGGAAGTGCTATGGCTCACGGGAGAACTGAGGGGGCAGTTGCCTTCTGAATCACAGCCTTTTAAAATGCACTGCTTGCTTGATGTTTGTGGAGCAATTGGGTACGAGACATGATATTGCCACGGGGGATGTCTTTGTGTGTGTGTGCGTGCGATGTAAGGAGTGTAAGGAAATCAGGCGAAACTCAGCGTTGTTATGGGCCTATGTGAGAGCTTGAAGGACAGGGTGGATGCCCTCGAAGGATCTAAATTGAGCGGCCCATCAAGCTCTCAGCTGCCCACATCAACGCCAAAGCTTGCACTTGGTCTTCATGCAACACAGCGGCAACCCCCAAGGCAGAATGTGCTAGTCCCACGGGAACTAGTAGTTGTCGGTGACTCTATTGTCAGGGAAACGGGGAACATGCTTTGTAAAAAAGGATAGGTGGAACAGGACCAGGGTATGTCTGCCAGGGGCAAAGGTTGATGACGTTGTGTGGATATCATCTTTTAAGGGCACAAAAGGTGATATAGTTGTACATGTTGGCACTAATGATATTAAGAGTAGTAGACCAGCAGAATTATTTAACAAGTACAGGTCACTGTTGAATTAGGGTTGAATTTGAAAGTGTCTGCAATTCTGCCCAGACACGATAAGAGGGAGTATATGATGAGAGCCTTGTCGATCAATTCGACTCCGGAAAGATTGTGCAAGGCTCAAGGGGTAGAATTTTTTTCAGCCTGGTCTGTACTTGTTAACAGGAGAGGCTGCTTCTACAGGGATGGGATACACTTAAATAGAAAGGATGCAAGAATATTTGCTGATGCTATTGAGGCAATGTTAGGTGGGTCGGAAAACTGCTAGCTTGGGGGAATACAAGGACTAATAGATTAACAGTAGCCACTGGCAGAGGTGAAAGTGATTCTTACACTGCTTCTATTGGAATGAGCAGCAGCCTGGATAACAACATGCAGGATATTTCAGAGACTTCTGGGAGTCATTGCGGTACAAGTAAACACATGGGTTGTGTTAGGGTAGCTAAGAATATTAACAGGTGCATGTATACTTGCGTGTACACCAATGCTAGGAGTTTGGTAAATAAATTTGATGTATTTGAGGTATTGCTCAAAACATCAAAGGCAGATATTGTTGGGATATCAGAGAAGTGGTGTCACACAGATACAAGGAATGCAGAACTGGAATTTGGGGAGTACAATGTGTACAGAAAGGATAGGAAGGGAGGAGGGGTTATGCTGTTAGTTAAGAAACACATAAAATCCAAGGAAGTGAAGCCAGTCGACATCGTTGGAAAGTGCAGTGTTGAGTCAGTTTGGTGTGATCAAATTTGGAATTGGAAGATCAAAATAGAGAGTAGGAGTGTGCTATAGGCCTAATGACTCTGATGAGTATAAGAAACTGTACAGGGAAATCGAGTGGGCCAGTAAATCAGAGAGTCTTATAATGTAGGATTTTAATTTCCCAGATATTGACTGGAATTTGTGGGTTGGTCACTAACACACTAGCAAGGCTTTTGTGGATTTATTGGATGATTGTTTTCTACATCAGCATGTTCGGGAGTCAACTAGAGGTAGTAATACTCTTGATCTGATTATCAGTAGTGATTCTTCATGCATTAAGAATCTGCAGCTAAAGGAAACTCTAGGTGACAGCGGTCACAGTGTGCTGATGTGGGATTTACTCAAAGAGATAACTACCATCAGGGATAAAGGGAAGGGTTTTTGCTTTCGTAAAGCAAACTACGATGGTCTGAGACAGTATTTAAATTCTATACAGTGGGACCAACTGATGATGTTACCAACAACAAATTCAAAATGGGAAGCATTCAAAGTACTTATTTTGGAATCTACTAGGCTTTACATACCAACTAAGAAATATTGTTCAAGGTTTAGGCCTAAATGGATGTCAGATGAACTAATGAGACATATGGCAGAGAAGAAAAATGCATGGGATACATATAAATTAACATGTGACACAGAAGCCTATGATAGATATAAGCTGGTCTATAACCAAGTTACAAAGGAGGTTAGGCAGGCGAAGGCAGATTATGAGAAATCTTTGGCAAAGGATGCAAAGAAAAACAGCAAACAGTTCTTTACTTATGTAAACTCTAGAAGAAGGGGATGAATCAGATTGGTCCACTGGATTATTGATGGTTCAACAGTTGAGGATCCTGCTCAGGTGGCTAACAAACTGAATGAATATTTTGCATCTACATTCACACGTGAGGAGTTATTCAGGAAAGGGAATGCCAGAAGTGAAGTAAACTATGGCAGTGAGCTAGATGATTTTGTAATAACTGAGAGGAAAGTGGAGGAGAAATTGTTGAGGATAAACATAAAAAAGGCACCTGGGATGGATGGGATCTATCCAGTTATATTAAAGGGGGCAGCAAAGGAAGTAAGCAAACCCTTAGCCATAATTATGAGAGCTTTTTTGGACTTAGGGGAGGTACCCATAGACTGGAGATGTGCAAATGTGACCACAATTCACAAAGGAGGATCAAAGGCTAACACAAGTAATTATAGACCTGTGAGTTTAACTTCTGTTACAGGAAAAGTAATGGAGGCACTGGTTAAAGAAGCACTGCAGGATCATCTAGACAAGACTTCAGTTATAGCTCGAACACAGCATAACCACGCTGTGTGACGTTGTTAAGGGGAAGTCTTGCCTGACCAATTTGATTAGATACTATGATGCAGTCACAAAAGTACTGGATGTTGTTTGTTGTTGTTGTTTGGTTTTTAGGAGCATTAGCAACTAAGGCCATATTGCTCCAGGATATGCGGCGGTCATTCCTTAACCTTTCCGCATCCTCCGTATTTGGTGGTGACGGGCTCGAACCCCGGTCTAATCAAGAAGCGTGTGCTACGCACTGCTGCTCCTTCCCACCTGGCTACGGAGGCGCCTGTACTGGATGCAGGGAATAACTTTGATATTATATTTTTGGATCTTAGAAAGGTTTTTGATGTGTTGCACATGGAAGACTGCTGCACAAATTGGAGCAGTGTGGCACTGGAGGCAAATTGCTTCTATGGATAAAGGGATGGTTGACGCGGAGAAGAAGAGAGTAGTAATCAATAGACACTGCTCATCGTGGACTAATGTTATTAGTGGAGTCCCTCAGGGTTCAGTGTTGGGTCCATTATTGTTTTCTGTATTTATAAATGATATTGATGATGGTATATCAAGCTTAATGTCCAAGTTTGCAAACGATAGAAAGGTTGGCAGGGTTGTTAAGGACACTCTGACGCTATGCTGCTGGAACAGGACCTGGAAAGGTTGAACAGATGGGCTGAGAGGTGGCAAATGAAGTTTAATATTGGGAAATGTAATGTACTACATATGGGAAACAGTAACCCAGAGCAACGTGTGGTATTACACTGACAGTGGTAGAGAATGAAAAGGACCTGGGGGTAATTGTGCAGGCAGACATGAAGTTCTCTGAGTAGTGCAGATGGGCTGAAAGAGTAGCTCATGGTGTTCTTGTCAATGAGATACAGGATTTTTTCTAGCAGGGATAAGCAGGTGATTATTCCCTTGTATAAGGCAATGAGTACTGTAAACAGGTCTGGAGGCCTCATTTCAAGAAGGATGTAGAGCTGCTGGAATTAGTACAGAGAAGGACAACAAGATTAATGAATGGAACAAAGGGTTGCTCTTATGAAGGCTTAAGTTTTGCAAATTACAGCGTCTGGAGACTAGGCACCGGTGCGGTGATCTGATAGAGGTGTATAAAGCCTTGAATGGTTTGAGTATGCTGAGTGCCGATGGGATTCTTTCCCTTGCTCAGAATAATCACCTGAGAGGGCATAAATTCAAATTGAGGAAAGACAGATGTAGGATAGATGGGCAGAAATTTGCCTTTAGCCAGCGGGTAGTTGATCGGTGGAACAGACTTCCATCCCTTGTTGTGGAAGTTGATAGCCTAAATAAATTTAAGGCTCAGCTGGACAGGTATTTTGAACGAACGGAGGGGTGAAATGGGAGTGTTTTTTTTTTTTTTTTTTTTTTTTTTGCTAATGCTGCATAAGCTTGTTTTTTTACATCATATACCTCTACTAATGCTAAGTAGGCGTCATTTAACATGATCACTAGTTTTTAGAATCAAATTTGAAGAAAAAAATTCAAATCATTAAAATGCACTACACTTTCATAGTTATCCTATGATTGGAGGTCACTTTCGTAGTGACCACATTTCTGGAGGTCACTACAAAAAAACAAAAACAATTTGCAGTTTCCAGTTTATTGGCACTTTTCTGTAAGTGCAATCTATTTTGAACAGGTAATAACTCTATCTTATTGCATTTGAAATAATACCGATAGCTGTAATTCTGTGGATTTTACATTATTACGGTGAAATGTGTTTCCCTTTCCATTAAATCTTCAATCACATAAAAAACAAATTTTCAGAATCTTCTCTTCGTTCCAATTTTTTTTATTAAGCATCGTAAACTTCGTAAAAAAAAATAAATAAAAAAAAAAAACAGAAATAAATTTTAAAAAAATCAGAAAAATTAAAAATTATATAATAAAAAATATATAACAATTATATTACTTAATGAATCGATGCTATCGAGGCAATGTTAGGTGGGACAGAAAACTGCTAGCGTGGGAGGATACACAGACTAAGAGGTTAACAGTGGCCGCAGGCAGAGGCAAAAAGTGATTCTTGCACTGCTTGTATTAGAATGGGCAGCAGACTGGAAAGCAAGGTAATGGAGATTTCCAGGACTGCTAGGAGTCATAGTAGAACTAAATACGTGGGCTGTGTTAGAGTGGCTAGGAGCAGGAACAGGTGCATGTATACTTGTATGTACACCAATACTAGGAGTATAGTTCATAAATTTGATGAGCTTGTAGTGCTAGTGAAGACATCACAGGCAGATATTGTTAGGATATCAGAGACGTGGTGTCACACAGATATAGGCAGTGCAGAGTTGGAATTTGGGGAGTACAGTGTGTATAGGAAGGGAGGAGGGGTTATGCTGTTAGTTAAGAAACACATAAAATCTAAGGAAGTGCATCCAACTGAATCTGGTGGACAATACAGTGTTGAGTCTGTTTGGTGTGAAATAAGTACTAGGAAAGGAAAAATGAGAGTAGGAGTGTGTTATAGGCGTAATGAATCTGATGAGTATAGTGAGCAATTGTGCAGAGAAATAGAGTGGGCCAGTAAATCAGAATATCTTATAATGGGAGATTTTAACTTTTCAGATATTGACTTGAACTTGTGTGTTGGTCACTCGCGCACTAGCAAGACTTTTGTGGATTTATTGGATGACTGTTTTCTACAGCAACATGTTCGAGAGGCAACCAGAGGGAGTAATGCTCTTGATCTGATTATCAGTAATGATTCTTCATGCATTAAGAATCTGCAGATAAAGGAACCACTGGTAACAGTGATCACAGTGTATTGATGTGGGTATTATTTAAAGATGTAACTACCATTCAGTTTCAAATAGCAAAGCTTAATAAGATGTAACTACCATCAAGGCTAAAGGGAAGGGCTTTTGCTTTCGTAAAGGTGAGTACAGAGGTCTCAGACAGTTTTTAATTTAATTTAATTCTGTACAGTAGGATCAACTGATGATGTTATCAACAGTGAATTCTAAATGGTAAGCCTTCAGGGACTTAATTTTGGAGGCTACTAGGCTTTTCATTCCAACTATGAAATACTCTTCAAGGTTTAGGCCTAATGGATGTCAGATGAATTAATGAGGCTAGTGGCAGAGAAGAAAAAGAAGAAGAATGTATGGGATGCATATAAAGTATCAGGCGACACACAAGCCTATGTCAGGTATAAACTAGTCTGTAATCAAGTCACAAAGGAAGTTAGGCATGCGAAGGCAGATTATGAGAAATCTTTGGCAAAGGATGCAAAGAAAAACAGCAAGGAGTTCTTTACTTATGTAAACTCTAGAAGGAAAGGGATGAATCAGATTGGACCACTTAACATAGATGGGTTGACTGTTGATGATCATGCTCAGGTAGCTGATAAACTGAATGAGTATTTTGGATCTACATTCACAAATGAGGAGTTATTCAATGAGGGGAGTGCCAGAAGTTTATCAAATGCTAACAGGGAGCTAAGTGATTTTGTAATAACTCTAACTCTACCCTACTCGGCCCACTGCAGTTTCGGCTCTGGATGCTCGATAATTGCATTCAGGATTTGATTTGTAAAATAAATTATCATCTCAACAATGGGCTTGCAAATTTTCAAAAAAAACAATGTGCTCTCGCGAGCCCATGTGAGCCTACTATAGTTCACCAATAAATCCACAAGTCTTACTAGTGTGCGAGTGACCAACCCATAAGTTCTAGTCTATATCTGGGAAGTTGAAATACCCTATTATAAGACATTCTGATTTACTGGCCCACTCTTTCTCTGCACAATCGCTTATTTTCATCCGATTCATTAGGCCTATAACAACATCTTAATAAAATCGTTTATGTAAGGGATTCTTGGACTGGATAATAGTTATAAGCCTATTCCATGTGAAAAACCTTCCCCCTATAATTTCTGTAATTTTTGAAATTCAATTAGATCTCAATGGAACAAATGACCAAATTCCATCATAGAGCCTGTCATCAAAATGATCAACATAACAGTGAATTGAATTGAAATCAGATATGTTTTGTCAGTCAGAATCTGAAAAAATCTGTTACATGATGTCCGATCTGCCAATTTGCAACAGCAATTTTCTGCACTGTCTACCATGCTGATCATAATTTTTAAGGGAAGAGGAACTTTGCTCATTAACAGGAAGGACCACTTCTACAGGGATGGGATAGAAAGGGTGCAAGAATATTTGCTGATGTTATCGTAGCAGTGTTAGGTGGGTCGGAAAACTGCTAGCTTGGGGGGGTTCACAGACTAAAAGATTAACAGTACCTCAGGCAGAGGTGAAACTGATTCTTGCCTGGAAAGCAAGGTGCTGGGGATTTCAAGGACTACTAGGAGTCATCATGGAATGAGTAAATACATGGGCTGTGTTAGGGTAACTAAGAGTAAGAACAGTTTCATGTATACTTGCATATACACCAATGCTAGAAGTATAGCAAATAAATTTAATGAATTTGATGTGCTGGTTAAGACATCAAATGGAGATATTGTTCATTGTGTCACTCAAATATAAGGAGTAGGAGGGGGGTTGCATCAATATTGAGTAAGTTTTGTGTGACATAAGCACTGGTAAAGCAAAATTGAGAGTAGGAGTGTCTTATAGGCCTAATGGCTGATCAGTATAACAAACAGCTGTACTGAGAAATAGAATGTGCCAATAAATCAGAATGCCTTATAATGTTGAATTTTAATTTCCAAATATTGACTGGAACTTGTGGAGTGGATACTCACAGCAAGAATTTTGTGATTTATTGGATTACTTTCCAATTACTTTTATTGGATTAGAGGAAGTAATACCTTTTGATCTGATTATCAGCAGTGATTATTCATGCATTAGGAATTTGGAGACAAAAGAACCACTAAGTGGCAGTGATCATATTGTATTGATTTGGGATTTACTTAAAGATGTAACTGCCATCAAGGGTAAAGCGAGGGGATTTTGCTTTAGTAAAGTTGACTACAGTGATCTCAGACAGTTTTTAAACTCTGTACAGTGTGACCAACTGATGACGTTACTAACAGCAAATTCTAAATGGAAATCTTTCAGTGAATTAATCATAAAACCACTAGGCTTTTCATACCAGTTAAGAAATAGTCTTCAACTATAGGCCTAAATGGATTTCAGTTGAACTAATGAAACTTGTCCAGAGAAGAAAATTGCATGGTATGCATATAAATTGTGTGAAACAGAAGCCTATGTTAGATAAAAACTGGTCTGTAATAAAGTAACAAAGGATGTCAGGCAAGCAAAGGCTGATTACAAGAAATCTTTTGCAAAGGATGCAAATAAAAAGAGCAACGACATCTTTACTTCTTTAATTATGTAAATTCTAGAAGGAAGGGGATCAGTCAGATTGGTCCACTTGATATAGATGGTTCCAATGTGGATGATCCTGCTCAGGTTGCTGACAAACTGAATGAGTATTTTGCATCTACAAACTGAATGAGTATTTTGCATCTACATTCACACATAATGAATTCTGTAGGGAAGTGGAGAACGGAAGCTTATTAAACTTCAAATTAAACTTATTAAACTTCAGGGAGTTAAATGATTTTGTAATAACAGAGAGCAAAGTGGAGGAGAAATTGTTGAAGTTAAACATGAGAAAGGCACCTGGATTGTATCTATCCAGTTATATTAAAGGAAGTAAGCAAGCCCTTAGCTATAATTATGTGAGCATTCTTGGACTCAGGGTTGGTCCCTGCAGACTGGAGATATGGAAATGTATCTCCAATTCATAAAGTGCGATCAAATGGTGACAGAAGTAATCACATACCTGTTAGTTTAACTTCTGTTCCGGGAAAATAATGGTGTCACTGGTTAAAGGCTTTGAATGGTTTGAGCAGGCTCAATGCCGATTGGATTCTTCCTCTTGCTCAGATTATGAGGTTGAGGGGGCATAAACTCAAATTGAGAAAAGACAGTTGTAGAATAGATGTGTGGAAATTTTCCTTTAGCCAGCGGGTAGTTGAATCCTGGAACAAAATTACGCATGTTGTTGTGGAAGTTGAGAGCTTAAATAATTTCAAGGAGGAACTTAAACTTTTTTTTTTTTTTTTTGTGCTGATGCTTAATAAGCTTGTTTTCTTGCCTCATATGCCTCTGCTAATGTTAACTGTAGCATTTCTTCTTAAAAATTGTCAAAGTTCTTTCTGCCAAGGGCTTCTTAATCTTGAAGGTTTATCCTTGCTTCTAAGTTTCACTAGATATCAATTTTTCATGTTATTCGATCAACCTCCTACACACACACACGTGTGCTCTCTCTCTCTCTCTCTCTCTCTCTCTCTCTCTCTCTCTGCTGCTGCTGCTGCTGGAAACTGAGTCTTCAAAAGGATAAAAATAATACTAGTATTTACTCATAATGAAGGTTGTAATTTTCATTTTTTATCATAGTAAAAATTTCCTTAGATGTGACTGGTCATTTTCTTCAATTTTTTTTTTTTGCAGGAAGATGTGATTTCAATTAATCACAACTGGGTTAATGGTTGTAATATTGATATCATCTGGATAAATACAAGGAATTGCTTACTTGAGGTAGAAAAAGAAATAGAGGATTGCAAAACAATGGAAAATTGGGCTGAACAGTGTCAGGTGAGTGTCCCACTTTTCCATCAATTTATTTTATTTTATTTTTTTTTCTAAGTGCTTATGAGAAACCATTGTGATTTAATGACAGACTGCCAGAGCAGGTCATGGAGTTTTGTCAATGATATATAGGAATTTTGCAAGCAGAGACAAGGAGGTGATTATACCTTTTGTATAAGGCAATGGTCAGGTCACACCTTGAGTACTCTATACAGGTCTGGAAGGCTCATTTTAGGAGGTAAGAGTTTCTAGAACGAGTACAGAGAAGGGCAACAAGATTGGTGAGAGAAACAAAGGGTGCGCTTACAAAGAAAGGCTTAAGTTCTGCAAGTTGTAGCATCTGGAGACTAGTCACCTGCAAGGTGATCTGATCGAGATATATAAGGCCTTGAGCAGACGGGATACTTCTGCTTGCTCAGATTAAGAACCTGGGGGGACATAGATTCAAATTGAGGAAAGACAGTTGTAGAATAGATGTGCAGAAATTGCCTTTAGCCAGCAAGTAGTTGATTACTGGAACAGACTTCCATCTGTTGTTGTGGAAGTTGATAGCTTAAATAAATTTAAAGCTGAACTAGACAAACGTTTGGAGTGACTGGATGGGTGAAATGGGAACGGTGTTCCCCCCCTCCCCCGGATGATGCTCTATAAGCTTGCTTTCTTGCATCGTATGCCCCAACTACTGCTAATACTAATTTCTTTAAAATTTCACTAGAATATTGTCCAGACACAGGGCAACGTTTTTTTCCTGCATTGAGTGTATATAATGCTTTTCATATCGAAAAAGGTAATGATCATACATTTATCAGCAGACTTTATGGAATATGCCATTTTGTAGGTGAAGATGTGTTCATGCATCCACTGTGGACTTTGTTGTTTTGATTATGATTCATGATGTCATTACCAACGCTACACTGATTATTCTATTTAAAACATAATTTTTTGATATCAGTAGGTTTTTGACATAAACAGAGATGTTAGCTCTAACATGCCATTATGAATTGAGAAGTAACGAACTGAGGAACCAACATGAACAGATTCCTCAAATATTCTTTGAAAAAGCTTTGTACACTTCCATAATTAATAACAAAGGCCTGTGCTAGTTTTCAGACCAATGTTCCTCTTAGTAATTGTATTAATAGTGGAAAATGATGCAAGAAACAACTTGTTCAGCATCAACCAAAAAAAAAACAAAAA
Source organism: Mastigoproctus giganteus (assembly GCF_048544385.1). NCBI lineage: Eukaryota > Metazoa > Arthropoda > Arachnida > Uropygi > Thelyphonidae > Mastigoproctus > Mastigoproctus giganteus. The sequence goes on along the minus strand of NC_143582.1, from coordinate 100,289,214 downwards.
AAACCCCATTCCCATTTCATCTGTCCCTCTCCTCCAATAGTTTGTCTAATTTTTCCTTGAATTTATTCAAACTATCCACTTCGACAACAACCAATGGAAGCTTGTTCCAGCAATCAACCACACATTGGCTGTAGGCAAACATCTTACATCTATTTTGCAACCATCTTTCCTGAGATTGAATTTGTCCCCTCATGTTCATAGACTGGGCAAGAGAAAGTATCCCATCGGCATTCAGTTTACTGAAGTAATCCAAAGCCCAAAATACCTCAATTAAATCACCTCACAAGTGCCTAGTCTCCAGATGCTGCAATTTGCAGAACTAAAGCATATCTTTTAAAAGCATACTTTTGTTCCCCTTGTCACTTGTGTTGTCCTTCTCTGTACCCCTTTCAGTAGCTCTGCATCTTTCTGAAAATGAGGCCTCCAGACTTGTTTGCAATACCCAATATGTGGCCTGACCACTGTTTTATACAATGGGATAATCACCTTATTCCTCCTAGCAAAATTCCTGTATATCATTGACAAAATTGCATTAGCTTTTTTTGGCAGCCTGTCACAGCATATCTGACTGCATAACTATCCCAAGTCCTTTTAATTTTCCACTGCCCTGAGTGTAATACCACACAATTGGTATGTTACTCAATGATTACTGTTACCCATATGCAATAATCATCATTGCATTTTTCATTGTTAAACTTCAAGTGCCATTTCTCAGCCCATCTGCCTAAATTTTCTAGGTCTTGTTCTAGCAGTATACCTTCATTACTGTCATTAACCACTCTGCCAACCTTTATATCATCTGCAAACTTATATGTAAAGCCTGATATACCTTCATCATAAAATATCATTAATAAATAGGAAAAAAACAACACTGAGTGCCAGCACCAAAATTCCTCTAATAATATTTGTCTATGAAGAGCAGTGTCCACTGATAACCACTTTCTGTCTTCTCCCACTCAACCATCCCTATATCCTATAATTAACTTGCACTTCATGCCACACCCCTCGACGTGGGCACCTGTACGTGGCGAGGGGACCTCCCAGTGACGCTGCTGGACTTCCAGACTAGCATCACTGGGATCCAACGCCCACAGCCCAGGTTCCAGGCTTACATCAATGGAATCCGGCATGTTTGCCGTGCGCTGCGACCCGTGGAAATTCGGAAAGGGGGATCCTGGTGGTTGAGGGGCCCAGCTTCAATACACCACTTTGGCCCCTGCTTCGACAAGACGGGTGGTCCTGGAAGGCCCGGCTAGGATCAATCGGCTAGTAGGCTCGCCTGCGAGGGTCAACTGTGTCAATGCCACACCCCTACCCTCATGGTCCGAGGGACAGGATTCAGGCTGGCGGCGGTGCGGGTATAGTGTCTGGGTAGCCCTGGCGTCCCACTCCCGAGCGCATTTATTGCATGCCGGGTAGTGGGCGTCCCTTTGGGCTCCGTGGTGGGTGGGGAGCCCGGGCACTGAACAATATAAAAACCTCAATGAATCCTGATAAACTTATTTCTTCAGGGGCCCCAACCGGTCCCTATCTGAAAGCATAAAGAAAGATCCAGATAGCATTATTGCTAATAAGAGGCAGTGAACCGAACTACCATCAGGGCCAGTCCCAAGGTTCTTAATTATGCACTCCACGAATGAAAAACCGATTGGAAAAATGTCACCCTTTTTTATCCAAAAAGGGTTGGATGGGTTAGCAGGTTCACCCAAGTCAGTTAAGAGGCTCCGTTCTGGGGACCTCTTGATTGAAACAAAAAATGACAGGCAGTCTGAACATCTACTCCGAGTAACATCAATCGGAGGAATCCCTATAACAGTGACACCACATAGAACACTCAATTCATCGAGAAGTGTCATTTCGGAGTGGGACCTTCTTGACATAACCGAGGAGGAAATCTGCTCCGAATTAAAACCACAGGGAGTTACTGCCGTCAAGAGAATTACTGCGCGAAGGGATGGAAAAATTGTTAAAACCAGGAGCGTTATCGTGACTTTTAACTCTCCTAAACCGCCTGACGAGATTAAAGCTGGATACATCAACTGTTCAGTGCGTCCATACGTTCCAAACCCTTTACGGTGTTTTAAATGCCAGAAGTATGGACATTCTCAAATGGCCTGCCGTGGAGTCCTTTCATGCGCCCGATGCGGTGCAAAGGACCACGAAACAACAGCATGTTCAGCCGCAAAACCCACCTGTATTAACTGTGAAGGCGAACACCCGGCCTACTCACGAGCATGCCAGAGGTGGAAAGAAGAAAAAGAAATTCAACGGCTGAAGGCAGAGCTTAACATATCATACCAGGAGGCAAGGAAATCGGTCAAACCCCTGAATACCAACAAACCTACCTACGCCCAGAAGGTAGCAGGGAGATGTTCCGTCAGAACTCAGATGGACATGACCATTCCTCCAAAGGAGTCTTTCACTCCCATCGCGCAGTATGTCTTAAGTTCTCAAAAACCTGCACAAAAGGACCAATCAGCTGCCACTCCTATACGGTACCTCCTAATGCTCCACAAGTAACAAAGGTAGTTATGAAAGAAAAGAATAAGAAAGGGGAAGTCCCCCCTATTACCCAAGAAAAGATGGATGTCGAGCAGAAGGAGGTACCCGAAGATTCAGTCTTGGAACTCTTTGCGGAGGAGGAAATGGACACGGGACAGCGTCCATTTTTCCCCAAAAAAGATAAATCCAAGACTGATAAAAGTAAGCCCTCAGCACCTCGGAAGCCGCCTGATGGACCCACCAAGCCAAAATAATGGCCGAATTCCTACAATGGAATTGTCGTGGATTCCGGCGAAATATTGATGACATCAAGGCCCTCCTGCAAAAGCACGAGCCAGTTTGCTTTTGCTTGCAGGAGACATATCTGAAGGCAAATGATGATCCCACCATGCACAACATCACAATTTTTCGAAAGGATAGAATTGCGGATGGCTCTGTACATGGGGGAGTGGCTATCCTTGTGGGTAACCAGACCCCAGTGCAGCCCTTGCTAATTACAACCAGCATAGAGGCTTTTGCAATTCGCCTTTCATTGGGATTTCTATTAACTGTGTGCTCCATTTATTTGCCACCTGGGACTGACATCTCCCAGGCAGACCTTGATGATCTTCTTACGCAGCTGCCTCCCCCTTTCTTACTTCTCGGGGATTTTAACGGACATACTACCCTGTGGGGTAGTGCTAACATCAACGGAAGGGGACGAGTCATAGAGCGTATGCTCAATGACAATGACCTTTCCCTTCTAAATACTGGAACAAACACCTTCTTCCACATGCCTACCCGTACTTTTTCTGCCATTGATCTCTCTATCTGCTCCCCTTCTCTACTCCCTTCACTCACTTGGGAAGTGGAGGAGAATCCATACAGAAGCGATCACTTCCCCGTGATAACCTTGTTACACAGTGGGAGCCCATGTCTTCCTTTTAGGTTACCACGGTGGAAGATTGATCAGGCTGACTGGACTGCCTTCCAACATCAGGCAAATTTTGATCTTAGCACAGTCAGTCAAGAGACTATCAATGATGCAGTTAAGTACATCACAGAAAATATTGTCCAAGCAGCTGCGAAATGCTGTTCCAAAAACATCTGTCCGGTTTCCACCATTTCCTAAACCTTGGTGGAATTCACAATGCACAGCAGCAAAAAAGGCTCAAAACAAAGCGTGGGGGATATTCCGCCGATATCCTACCACGACCAACCTTATAGCCTTCAAACGTGCACGTGCCAAAGCATGCTACATCCGTCGTCAGAGTCAAAAGGAATCGTGGATCCGTTTTACATCATCTATTAACCAGTCTACCAACTCTAAGGTAGTCTGGGATAAAATCTGGAAAATGAAGGGAAAATATACATCCCACCCATCTTCAATCCTAGATTATAATGGATGCGCTATTGCAGATCCAACTGCAATAGCCAATGCTCTTGGGGAAACATTCTCTAACATCTCTGCAACATCTTCGTACTCCCCAGAGTTCCTGGTCCTGAAACATAAACTGGAAAAACAAGTACTTAATTTTAAGTCCAAGGGCCTCTATCCCTACAACGGGGTGTTCACTATAGAGGAACTGAAAAGAGCCCTCACTCTTTCCAAAGCAAGTGCTGTTGGACCAGATGGCATCCATTATGAAATGATTAAACATCTTTCACCAAAATCTATGGATTGTCTGCTCCTTCTGTATAACAGAATCTTTACTGAAGGGCAGTTTCTGGACTCCTGGCGAAAGGCAATCGTTCTTGCCTTTCCTAAGCCAGGAAAGGATCCAAAAGTCACCACCAATTATCATCCTATTGCTCTGACTAGCTGTCTGTGCAAAATCCTGGAGAGAATGGTCAATTCTCGTTTAATATGGTATTTAGAATCAAATGACCTTCTCTCCAGCATCCAGTGCGGCTTACGAAGGAACCGGTCCACTTTGGACCATCTTATTAGATTGGAAGCATCCATCCGGGATGCTTTCCTAAAACGCGAACACTTGGTGTCGGTGTTCTTTGACATGGAGAAAGCGTATGACACAACTTGGAGATTTGGCATTTTAAAAGATTTACATAGCCTAGAGGGAGTACCACAAGGATCAGTATTAAGTCTCACGCTTTTTGCCATCAAAATAAATTCCATCACAGAACAACTTCCTCCAACTGTAAACAGTGCCCTCTATGTTGATGACTTTAGCATTTTTTGTCAGTCGTGCAACATGAGGGTTATTGAAAGACAACTGCAGAAAGCCATTGATAGTCTGAATTCCTGGGCACTTGCTAATGGCTTCAGGTTCTCGCCGGAGAAGACCGTTTGCGTACACTTTTGTCGCAAGCGTAATCTTCATCCTGAGCCTGAATTAAGGCTCGGACAAAATGCCATTCCAGTAGCAGCGAACATAAAATTCTTGGGACTCATATTCGATAAAAAACTGAACTTTTTGGATCATATCCGTCAACTCCGCACAGAGTGCACACGTGGGCTTAATATTCTCCGCTCGCTCTCCTCTACATCTTGGGGAGCAGACAGATGTATCCTTCTTTGGCTTTACCGTGCGCTTGTGCGATCCAAACTAGACTATGGGTCCCAGGTATATTCCTCAGCCAGAGACAGTGTCCTACGATGGCTGGACCCCGTCCATCATCAGGCCCTACGTATTGCTACTGGAGCATATCGCACATCTCCTGTCCAGAGCTTATACGTCGAAGCAAACGAACCACCGTTATCACTTCGACGTAAGCAGTTGTGTTTAAAGTACGCTTTTAAACTGAAATCCCTGCCAGACCATCCTACGTGGCCATTTGTCTTTGAGCCACGATGGGAAAATTTATACAATACCCGTAAGACTGCCAATCGTCCTTTTGGTATTCGTCTCCAAGAGCTACTCAAAGAACTCAATATCAAGGTAGACAAGGTTACCCGAACACCAAAGCAACCCTTTCCACCCTGGAATGCTCATGTCCCGGCATGTGACTTGTCTCTTAGAAATTGGGGAAAGTCGGACACACCATCATCTGTCTACCTGCAGCTTCATTCAGCACACCGAACTGAATATTCTGACTTCGCGCCAGTCTACACAGACGGTTCTAAGTTGGAATCATATGTGGGATCTGCTGCTGTCTTTACAGACACCACTACATCGGAGCAAATTCCCTCTGAATGCAGCATATTTACTGCAGAGCTGCACGCTATAGAGTTAGCCTTGGATCACATTAGTGAATGCCAATACCAACGGTTCATTTTATATTCCGACTCGCTCAGCATGTTACAGGCTTTAATATCTGTAAGATATAATCCTCATCCAGTTCTGTCTAGTATCCAGCAGAAGATTCACTTCCTCCTTGGACGTGAATATGATATCCGCTTCTGCTGGATTCCCAGCCACATTGGGATTAGGGGAAATGATTTGGCTGACACCGCAGCCAAATCAGCAATCTCCAATAATAATCGCTGCCTGTCAGTCCCCTATACAGACTACAGGCAAACAATACAGCAGAAGATACATTCCCAATGGCAGGATTTGTGGAATAGACAGACTGAGAATAAACTATATTGTATAAAGCCTGTAATTGAACCGTGGCAGTCTAGTCTGCGCAGGAATCGTAAGGAGGAAGTTGTTCTTGCCCGGACCCGCATAGGACACAGTCATTTGACTCATTCGTTTTTGCTGAGGGCTGATGACCCTCCTATGTGTGTGTCCTGGCACGACTTTAACTATCAGACACCTTTTAATTGACTGTCCAGATTTTAGCAATATCCGTTTTACCGCTTTTAGCCATCTGACTGAGCCGTATACACTCAGTCAGATTTTATCTGACAATGACAATGTGTCTGCTGTTTTTAGCTTTTTAAAATCAATAAATATTTTTACTCGTATATAAAATTTTTACATTTTGCTTTTATATATTTGTTATACCTTTTGACATAGTGACCTAACTAATTAGGTCACTGAAACTTTAAAATTTTTTATAAATGACCTGGTCTTGGCACATTATAGCCTTAGTAGCTAATGCGCCAATAAAACCAAACCCAAACTTCATGCCACACTACTGCGCCTCCGTAGCCAGGTGGGCAGGAGCAGCAGTGCGTAGCACAGGCTTCTTGATTGGATTGGGGTTCGAGCCCGTGCTCACCAAATACGGAGGATGCAGAAAGGTCACTGAATGACCACCGCATATCCTCGGAGCAATATGGCCTTAGTTGCTAATGCTCCTAAAAACCAAAAAAATAACAATAACCACACTACTTCAATTTTATGTGCAACAGAATCAAAAGATTTCATGAAATCCAAGTATATAATATCAGAATTATTTTTTGCATCCAGTTCGTTTGTCACTGCATCAAAGTATTCAATGAAATCAGTCAGACAAATCTGGCCCTTAACAAATCCATGCTTGTACTGCATTATAATTTCATTCCTGTGTAGATGGTCCTGCATCAGTGGTTACAGTGGCTCCACTATTTTCCCTCGAACAGAAATTAACAGGTCTGTAATTAGTCACGTCACCTTTTAATCATCATCTCCAGTCCACAGCAACCTCCCATTAATCCAAAGATGCTTTCATAATTATGGCTAAGGATTTGCATATCTCATTTTCTGCCTCACTTAATATAATTGGGGGGTTCGAGCCCGTGACCACCAAATACAGAGGATGCGGGAAGGTCAGGGAATGACCACCGCATATCCCCGGAGCAATATGGCCTTAGTTGCTAATGCTCCTAAAAACCAAATAACAAACAAACAATATAATTGGATATATCCCCTCTACCCCAGGTGCCTTTCTTGTGTTTAACTTCAACAATCTCTCTTCCTTTTTTCCCCAGTTATTTCAAAATCATTTAGCTGCCAGTTAGAGTTGATAAACTTCTAGCATGAACTTCCTTCAAGAATTCATCATGTGTAAATGGAAATAGAAAATACCTATTCAGTTTGTCAACAACCTGACGTCTGCATTTTGTCAACTGCATATGAACGCTGCACCTTAAGAATTAAGATGCAGTTTTACTGTGGTTTGTGGAGGACATACTTCCAGCAGTGACAACTAAAGCTACTATTTGGGAGTCTGAAATAATGTTGGAGGTGTTATATTCAGGTCCCACTTAATTTTCTGTGCACGCTTCCAGCATTGAACCACTTATTTAAATACAGTAGATCTAGATGTAACTCAGATCCACTATATTTAAATGACATAAGTCATTTAAGAGGGTTGAATTTTGGTGAAGTCCAGTCATTCCATAACACTATATTCTTTGCTTGCACCTTCAATAGTGGGACTGTTAGTAACTCTTGCTACATTCTCATTGTGCTAAGTCTAAAATCACTACACCTACCAGGCCATCCTAATCACACACCTAACAGGATAAATTCCTTGAATATTTCCAACAGTATATATGTAACCAAAGTAAGCAGGAATGAAGATGTGGTATCCATATCACAGAGTGATGACTAACTCTCTGAGTCACCAGTTAGTACAAGGTGATAGTTAACATCACCCAATGCAGTACCACCACTTTGATTATTGGTGGCATTAACACAATTGCTGCTTGAATGCAAACTTGCATCAAAATGAACTGCAAGTATTGGGCCTTAACACAAATATGCATCCATTCAATTGCAATCAGTAAATGAATGCTTTAAATGAAAAGTTACATGAAATGCACAACTGACTGATATCGGCACACTGATCGAACTATGTGCTGTTTGTATTATGGCAGATTTTGCTTAATGTCAATCACACTGTCTAGAGAGCACTATAAAAGCTATATACTTGGTTAAAATGAAAAGGAACAGGGATGAACATCATGTTAAAGCTTGATGACATTGAATCAGGCTCGTTATGTCATCTGATACTCTAATTCAAGTGATGCAGGCGCCTCCGTAGCCAGGTGGGCAGGAGCAGCAGTGCGTAGCACACGCTTCTTGATTAGACCGGGGTTCGAGCCTGTGCCCACCAAATACGGAGGATGCGGAAAGGTCAGGGAATGACCACTGCATATCCCCGGAGCAATATGGCCTTAGTTGCTAATGCTCCTAAAAACAAAAAAAAAAAAAAAAAAAAAACATCAAGTGATGCAGATTCTGAATGTTGTTCAGATGCATCTATTGATGTCAGAACATTTTATGTAATTGGCTGAAAAGAGTTGCGATGCAGCCCTTTTCCAACAGTATATATGTAACCAAAGTAAGCAGGAATGAAGATGTGGTATCCATATCACAGAGTGATGACTAACTCTCTGAGTCACCAGTTAGTACAAGGTGATAGTTAACATCACCCAATGCAGTATCACCACTTTGATTATTGGAAAGAATAATCACGCCAGCAAACAACAGATGCTGTCGTGATTATTCTTCACAGATAAATATTATATGAAAAATAAAAATATAAAAAATATTATAAGTTACACTAAAGGCACATAGAAAAGACCCTTGCAAATCTAAGCTCAGTGAACATGTTAATCTAAGCAGTGAAACCACGTTTGATCTCCAGAACAAAATTCTACATCACCTCTATCTCTTCTGTCATGCAGTTTGTCATATTTGCAGGCTGGCTGAAAAGGGCTGCATCGCAACTCTTTTCAGCCAATTACATAAAAATTTAAAACTGATATGAAAAATCAGAAATGAAGATAATCATGCACTGAGTAAATTCCACTTTTATTTTTAGAAATTGCATTTCATATTTCAGCATGACTGGAACCTACAATTTGTGTTCACAGCCTTTACAGGTAGGAGTGAAAGTGAGCTCTGCATGACATCAATTCTGTAAGAACAAATATTTTCTTTATTCTTTCAAGTGCTTACTATAAAATTCCTCTATGTACCAGTGAGTGGGGATGGGATGATTGATTATTTTTAAGAGGCCAACTTTAAAGCCTTATATGGAATTTTTGGTTCTTGTTTTTAATGGAAAAGTGGTAAACAAATTCTTAAATGTAGTTTTCATTTTTCTACCCCTTCCAAATATGATTCACTCTTAGGTAGCACATGACACGTTTCCAATGTAATATGTGGCATATTTCAGGAAAAGATTAGCCACTACTAAGGGTAGTTGTATATGTGGGGAAAGGGGAATTCACTGATGAGACTACATTGTGTCAAGGAGCTGGATTTCCTCTTATGTGATTCCATACCCACAAATTTCATTAATTTATACATGTTCTTCAACCCCCTCAACTTTACATCACTTGCCTCAATGCATCATGAATAGTTAGACTAATAGGGCAAACTTATCAGGAAAAAAAAAAAAAAAAGATATAAACAAACTTAATTCATTTCATAAATATACATAGTTCCAGTCTCACTGATGTTGGTTTCCACTATCAGTTTATCAAGCTTCACTTTTTCTTGACACAATCTTGATTATCTGAATATCTCATAATTATTCACTCATTGATTTCTTTTACTTTAAGGGTTACACTTGTGCTACATGTGCCTGCTCTGAAATTCTTTGTCAAAGACATCTAATTCTGCAGTTGGAATCAGAAGAGACTTTATCCCATTCCATCAAGCTCATATTATTATTAGTAGTGGCATATGATACAAGGAAGCAACCTTATATAGGATCAGCAAAAAAAAAAAAAAAAAACCCCACCCCTTTTACATTACCTGTTTATCCTGTCCAAGAATTTATCTAGTTCTTCCTTGATTTATTCAGACTATCTGCTACCACAATAACAGATGGAAGTTTGTATTGACAATCAACCATCCATTGGCTGAAAGCAAACTTCTGCACATCTATCCTGCACCAATCCTTCCTCAATTTGAATTTATTCCCCCTTTTGCATAGTCTAAGCAAGAGGAAGAATGCCACAAGAATTGAGCTTGCTCAATCCATTCAAAGCCTTGAACACCTCAATCAGATCACCTCACAGGTGTCTAGTCTCTAGAAGCTGCAATTTGCAAAATTGAAACCTGTCTTGGTAAGACCATCCTTTCATTCATTTCACCAATATCATTTTTCTTATTTCCTATTCTGCACCCATTCCAGCAGATCTATCCTAAAATGAGGCCTCTAGGCTAACTTTTTCCTTATACAGTAGGATAATTGCTTTTTATTCCTGCTAGCAAAGTTCCTGTATATCATAGACAAAAGCATATGAGCTGTACTGGCAGCCTGTCTGCTGAGTTTCCCTGAAGTCTTTTAATATTGAGAGAGGGGGGTGTCTGCGGTTCTGCCCTGGCGCGATGGAAGGGAGTGTATGATGAGGGCCTTGTCGATCAATTCGGTCCTGGAAAGAATGTGCAAGGCTCAGGGGGGTAGAGTTTTTTTTTTTTCGGCCTGGACTGTGCTTGTTGGCAGGAGAGGCTGCTTCTATAGGGATGGGATGCACTTGGATGGAAGGGGTGTGGGAGTGTTTGCTGGTGCTGTCGGGGCGGTGTTGAGTGGGTTGGGGGGGCTGATATCTTGGGGGGTGCAGGGACTGATGGTTTGGCAGTGGCCATGGGCAGAGGTGAAAGTGATTCTTGTGCATCTTCTGTTGGAATGGGTAGCGGCCTGGAGCGTGGGGTGTTGGGGGTTTCAGGGACGAATGGCAGTCATCCTGAGATGGGTAGGTATATGGGATGTGTTGGGGTGACTGGGAGTGGGAGTAGGGGCATGTATGCTTGCATGTGTACCAGTGCTGGAAGTGTGGTGAATGAATTTGAGGTGTTGGTTGGGACATCAAGGGCGGGTATTGTTGAGATAGCAGAGGCGTGGTGTCGCACAGATGTGGGGGGTGCTGAGCTGGAGTTTGGGGAGTGTGGTGTGTGCAGAGGGGATGGACGGGATGGAGATTGAGCTGTTGATTGAGAAAAACATAAAATCAGAGGAAGTGCATCCAGTTGATATGGATGAACAGTGCACTGTTGAGTCGGTTTGGTGTGACATAAGCGCTGCGAGGGCAAAAATAGGAGTAGGAGTGTATTATAGGCCTGATGACTCGAATGAGTACAGTGAATAATTGTGCAGGGAAGTGGAGTGGGCTAGTGAATCAGATTGTCTTATGGTGGGGGATTTTGACTTCCCAGATATTGACTGGGACTTGTGGGTTGGTCACTCGCACACTGGTCGGACTTTTGTGGATTTGTTGGATGATTGTTTTCTGCAGCAGTGTGTTCGGGAGGCGGCCGGAGAGAGTAGTGCTCTTGATCTCGTTGTCGGCGGTGATCGTTCGTGTATTGGGAGTTTGCGGATGGGGGAGCCGCTGGGTGGCGGTGGTCGCATGATGCTGATGTGGGATTTGCTTAGGGATTTAATTGCCATTGGGGGTAAGGGAAAGGGTTTTTGCTTCCGTAAAGGTGAGTACAGTGGTCTCCGACAGTTTTTAAATTCTGTACAGTGGGATCAACTGACAATGTTACCAACAGTAAATTCTAAGTGGGAAGCATTCAAGGAATTAATCGTGGATGCTACTAAAAGTTTCATACCTATTAAGAAATATTGTTCAAGGTTTAGGCCTAAATGGTTATCTAATGAGACTCGTAACAGAGAAGAAAAATGCATGGGATGCATATAAATTATCAAGCGACTCAGAAGCCTATGGCAGATATAAGCTAGTCTGTAATCAGGTCACAAAGGAGGTTAGGCAGGCGAAGGCAGATTACGAGAAATCCTTGGCAAAAGATGCTAAGAAAAACAGCAAGGATTTCTTTATATAAACTCTAAAAGGAAGGGGATGATTCTGATTGGTCCACTTGACATCGATGGTTCAACTGTTGATGATCCTGCTCAGATAGCAAACAAACTGAATGAGTATTTTGCATCTACATTCACACATGAGGAATTATTAAGGTTTGAAAATGGCAGAAGGTTATCAAATTGTAGCAGGATACTTAATGATTTTTTAATAACTGAAAGCAAAGTGGAGGAGAAATTTTTGAAGTTAAACATAAGAAAAGCACCTGGGGTGGATGGGATCTATCCAGTTATATTAAAGGAGGCGGCAAAGCAAGTAAGCACGCCCTTAGCCATAATTATGAGAGCATCCTTGGACTCAGGGGAGATTCCCATGGACTGGAGATGTGCAAATGTATACCCAATTCACAAAAGGGGATCGAAGGGTGACATGAGTAATTACAGACCAGTTAGTTTAACTTCTGTTCCAGGTAAAATAATGGAGTCACTGGTTAAAGATGCATTGCAGGATCATCTAGACAAGACTGCAGCAATAATTCAGACACAGCATGGGTTTGTTAAGGGAAAGTCTTGTCTGACAAATTTGATAGGATATTATCATGTAGTTACAAAGGAACTGGATGCAAAAAATAATTTTGATATCATATATTTGGATTTCAGGAAAGCTTTTGACACTGTTGCGCATGGAAGACTATTGTACAAATTGGAGCAGAATGGTATTAAGAGTAAGTTGCTACAATGGATAAAAGGATGGTTAAGTGGGAGAAGACAGAGGGTGGTAATCAATGGGTGCTGCTCTTTGTGGACTAATGTTATTAGTGGAGTCCCACAGGGTTCGGTGTTAGGTCCACTGTTGTTTTGTATATTTATCAATGATATTGATGAAGGTATATCAGGCTTAATGTCGAAGTTTGCAGATGATACAAAGGTTGGCAGGGTTGTTAATGACAGTAATGGCAGTGTGCTACTGCAACAGGATCTAGATAATTTGGGCAGATGGTCTAAGAAGTGGCAACTGTTAAGTTTAAACTTGACAAATGCAAAGTACTGCATATGGGTAGAAGTAACCCCAGAGAAACGTACCAACTGTGTGGTACTACACTTAAGGTGGTAGAAAATGAAAAAGACCTGGGAGTAATTGTGCAGTCAGATATGAAGTTTTCTGAGCAATGCAGACAGGCTGCCAGGGCAGGTCATGGTTACAAAGGAACTGGTGGGCAGGAGCAGCAGTGTGTAGCACACGCTTCTTGATTAGACCGGGGTTCGAGCCTGTGACCACCAAATACAGAGGATGCGGAAAGGTCAGGGAATGACCACTGCATATCCCCGGAGCAATATTGCCTTAGTTGCTAATGCTCCTAAAAACCAAATAACAACAACAATATCAAAAGCTTTCCTGAAATCTAAGTAATAGTATTAATAGTAATGGCAAACAATGCAAGAAAGCAAGCTTATATATCATCAGCAAATTAAAAAAAAATCCCATTTCACCTATCCATCCACTTCCTCAACAACAGATGGAAGCCTGTTCCAACAATCAACTACCTCCTGGCTGAAGGCAAAAACTTCTGCACATCATCTATCCTGCAATCATCTTTCCTCAACTTGAATTTATGCCCACTCACATCTGTAGTCTGCAAGTGGAAGAATGCCAGTAGCATTCATCATGCTCAATTCATTCAAGGCCTTAACACTTGAGTCAGATCTCTCCCTGCAGGTGTTTGTCTCAAGATGCTGCAATTAGCAGAACTGAAGTCTTTCTAGGTATGAGCTCACTTTGATCCCTTCACCAATCTGGCTGCACAATTCACATATGGAATTTCACAATTAAATGTATCAACTGTAATACGAAACAGTTGGTACATTTCTGTGGGCTTACTGCTCAACCCTATGCATTACTTTGCATTTGTCAATGTTAGACTTCACTTCATTTGCTCCCTCTGAGCCCATTTGCTCAACTTTTCTAGATCCTGTTGCAGTAGTCTACTGTCATTAACAATCCTGCCAACCTTCGTATCGTCTGAAAATTTGGCCATTAAACCTGATATACCTTCATTAATATCATTGATAAATACAGAAACCAACAATGGGCTCAACACTGACCCCTGGGGTACTTCACTAATACCATTAGTCCATGAAGAGCAGAGCAGTATCCATTGATTACCACTCTGTCTTCTTCCATTAAACCATCCTTTTATCCATAGCAGCAACTTGACCTTAATGCCACTCTGCTCAAATTTGTACAGCTGTCTTTTATGAGCAACATTATCAAAAGCTTTCCTGAAACCAAACTATATGATACAATTTTTTTTTTTTTTTTTTTTTTTTTTTTTTTTTACATCCAGTTCCATTTTTACCACATCATAGATTTCCCCTTAACAAACCCATGCTCTGTCTGATCCTACATAACTTCTTAACCAATGACTCCATTATTTTCTCTAGAACATAAGTTAAATTAACATGTCTGAAATGAAATGGCTCATCACCCTTCGATCCCCCTTTGTGAATTGGGCATGCACTCACATTTCCCCAGGTCTGTGCAGATCTTCCCTGGATCCAAGGTTGCTCTCATAATTATGGCTAAAGGTTTGCATGCTTCCTTTGCTGCCTCCTTTAATATAACTAGATTGATCCCATCCACCCCAGGTGCTTTTCTTATGTTTAACTTCAATTTATTCTCCACTTTACGTTATTACAATATCATTTAGCTGCTCCCTGTTAGAATTTGATAAACTTCTGGCATCCACTTCCCCACAGAATTCCACATGTGAATGTAGGTGCAAAATACTCATTCAGTTTTTCAGCTACCATAGCAGGATCATCAACAATCGAACCATCAATATCAAGTGGACCAATATGATCCATCCCCTTCCTTCCATCTAGAGTTTACATAAGTAAAGATTTCCTTTTTTTTTTTTGAATCCTTTGGGAAAGATTTCTCATAATCTGCCTTTGCTTGTCTGACCTCCTTAGTGACTTGATTATAGACTAGTTTATTTTTACAATAGGCTTCTGTGTCACCCGATAATATTTATACACCCCATGCACTTCTTTGCTGTGAGTTTCATCAGTTCCTCTGACATCCATCTCGGCCTATACCTTGAAGAATATTTCTTAGTTGGTAAAGTAGTGTGTTAGTTGTCTGACAGCACCAGAGGTATTCTTTGTAAGTGACACAGGCCTCTGTGGAGGCCAGAGATTTAAAAAGTGTGTAGGGAGTGGTTTGTTGTTGTAGTGTTATGTTCTGTTGTTTCTCTGACCATTGTGGGCAATGGTGGGCCCCTATTGGGATCCACCATTGCCCACACATTGCCATGAGGAGGCAAGACAGGCACGCAATAGATTATTTAAGTACTCTGGCAGGCCCTGCCACCTATGTTTCGAGGATTTCAGCGGCAAGACCTATAAAAAAAATAATAATAATAAAGGGGGGGACACGTACTTGGTCGGTTTAGTTAGAGTGGGGGGGAGACTAGAGACTGGGGGGAAACAGATAGAAGGATGAGGACAATAGAGTAGGCATCCCCAAAGATGTCAGTGGGGACAAGCCACACCAGGCAAAGTGTGGAGGAGGAGACAGACTCTTCTCCTCCCTCCCCTGTCTGGGGATGGGGTTTTAAAGGGAACTGGGTTAGAGTACCCAGTTCAGATCACCAATTGGCAGCAAGGCTGCAGCATGTCTTTGTTGGTGATGGTTGTCAGGTCCATGTCTTGTCGAATCTGGTAAGAAGGTCAAACTGCTCATCTTGCTCTGGGGGTGGGATATGTTAGCTGGCAGTGGGGAACCCACCAGGTGAGGGGGGGGGGATGAGAGAGACATTTACTTCATTCATAATCTGCATTCTCTCACTCTACTTGCATTCTATTTTTATACTTTTTTCTTGTAGTTTGTAATTTTTTTTTTTTTTTCCTGTTTGGTTATATATATATGTATTTTATTTTATTTTTTTCTTTTTCACTCACTCATCATCTCTTTCCCACACACCAGGGGGGGGATGCAATGGTGTAATATAATTACTCACTAATGCTTACTAATTAGTGAAATACTAATGCATAATAATTAAGCTTTAACTGTAAACATTTATGGTTTGTGTTCTTTTTCTCACACACTTACTTCTGGCTTTCATTTCATTTGTTCAACTCTTGTTTTCTGCACTGCACTCTCTAGGCACCTTAACCTGAAGAATAACTTATTCGTCAGTTGTGGTGCAGGTCTAGCTGCAATATTTTTGCAGGCCAGGGGAGAATGCAGTGTTTGTGTTGTTAGTAAATGTTTGTTAGTATATATAAAATGGTGTGAGTTATTAAATTTATATTCTTTCAGCCAATTACATTTGCTCTTCCACTCATTCCCATTCACCATAACACTCATTCACTCTCTTTCCCTCCTGCTGGGTCACTCTTTCTTTCACCAAAACTGACATTTATTCCCTTTTCCCATAATTCCTAATTCACTCTTTCATTGTGTGACCAGCCTATTCATTTTGTCTTTTAGTTTTCTCTCATTCTACATTGCATCTTCTTGCTACCAGCTTACTGAGATTTTTCAGCTAATCTGTTTCCCTGGCTGTCTGTACATCTCCCTCCCCCAGATGGTTACTTATTTGGTGTGGGGCCTCCAGTTCCTACACATGGCAGGGTAGTCCTGGGGGGGTACCCAGGTCAATCCGGTTTTGTCATGTCAGGCTGCAGAATAGGTCATGGTCTGGGTGTGGTGGGAGACGTGGGCAGTTTTAACTATTAATTATTGTTTAATTGCTGGGGGGACTGAATTGCCATTCTTTGGATAGTTCTGTGCATTTTGAATACTTTCTGCATGAAGGTTGTTAAGGCTTTATAATTTTCCTCTTCTATAATGAATAAATGTTCTTCCCTTGGAAGGGGGGGCCAATCTATGCTATTAGCTCTGTTCGGAGCCTCCATAGCCAGGTGGGCAGCAGTGCATAGCACACATTTCTTGATTAGACCAGAGGTTCGAGCCCGTGACCACCAAATACGGAGGATACAGAAAGGTCAGGGGATGACCACCGCATATCCCTGGAGCAATATGGCCTTACTTGCTAATGCTCCTAAAAACCAAATAACAAACATAGCTCTGTTAGCATTAGTAGAGGCATTTGTTGCAAGAAAGCAAGCTTATGCAGCATCAGCCAAAAAAAAAAACAAACCACTTCCACTTCACCCCTCTGTTCGTTCAAAATACCTGTCCAGCTGAGCCTTAAACTTATTTAGGCTATCAACTTCCATGACAAGGGATGGAGGTCTGTTCCACCAACCAACCACCCGCTGGCTAAAGGCAAATTTCCGCACGTCTATCCTACATCTGTCTTTCCTCAATTTGAATTTATGCCCTCTCAGGTGATTATTCTGAGTGAGAGGAAGAATCCCATCAGCATTGAGCATGCTCAAACCATTCAAGGCTTTATACACCTCTATCAGATCACCTCGCTGGTGCCTAGTCACAAGACACTGCAATTTGCAAAACTTAAGCCTTTCTTCGTAAGAGCACCCCTTTGTTCCATTCACTAATCTTGTTGCCCTTCTCTGTACTCGTTCCAGCAGGTCTACATCCTTCTTGAAATGAGGCCTCCAGACCTGTATACAGTACTCTAGGTGTGGCCTGACCCATTGCCTTATACAAGGGAATAATCACCTCCTTATCCCTGCTAGAAAAATTCCTATATATCATTGACAATACACCATGAGCTACTCTTGCAGCCTGTCTGCACTGCTCAGAGAACTTCATATCTGCTTGCACAACCACCCCCCAGGTCTATTTCATTCTCTACCACTGTCAGTGTAGTACCACAGAGTTGATACGTTGCTCTGGGGTTGCTGTTTCCCATGTGTAGTACTTTACATTTGTCAATGTTAAACTTCATTTGCCACCTCTCAGCCCATCTGCTCAACTTTTCCAGATCCTGTTGCAGCAGCATAGTGTCAGTAGTAGTAGTGTCCTTGACAACCCTACCTACCTTTGTATCGTCTGCAAACTTCGACATTAAGCTTGATATACCCTCATCAATATCATTTATGAATACAGAAAACAATAATGGACCCAACACTGAGCCCTGAGGGACCCCACTAATAACATTAGTCCACGACGAGCAGTGTCCATTGATTACCACTCTCTGTCTTCTCCCCCTCAGCCACCCCTTTATCCACAGCAGCAATTTGCCTCCAATGCCACACTGCTCCAATTTGTGCAGCAGTCTTCCATGTGCAACAGTATCAAAAGCCTTTCTAAGATCCAAGTATATAATATCAAAGTTATTCCCTGCATCCAGTTCCTTTGTGACTGCATCATAGTATCCAATCAAATTGGTCAAGCAAGACTTCCCCTTAACAAAACCATGTTGTGTCCGAGCTGTAGCTGAAGTCTTGTCTAAATGATCCTGCAGTGCTTCTTTAACTAGTGCCTCCATTAATTTTCCTGGAACAGAAGTTAAACTCACAGGTCTATAATTACTTGTGTCAGCCTTTGATCCTCCTTTGTGAATTGGGGTGACATTTGCACATCTCCAGTCTGTGGGTACCTCCCATGAGTCCAAGAAAGCTCTCATAATTATGGCTAAGGGTTTGCTTACTTCCTTTGCTGCCTCCTTTAATATAACTGGATAGATCCGATCCACTCCAAGTGCCTTTCTTGTGTTTATCTTCAAGAATTTCTCCTCCACTTTACTCTCAGTTATTACAAGATTCTCTAGCTTACTGCCAGAGTTGAATACACCTCTGGCTTTTCCCTCGCTAAATAACTCCTCATGTGTGAATGTCGATGCAAAATATTCATTTAGTTTGTTAGCTACCTGAGCAGGATCATCAACAGTTGACCCATCGATATCAAGTGGACCAATCTGATTCATCCCCTTCCTTCTAGAGTTTACATAAGTGAAGAACTCTGCTGTTTTTCTTTGCATCCCTTGCCAAAGATTTCTCGTAATCTGCCTTCGCCTGCCTAACCTCCTTTGTAACTTGGTTACAGATCAACTTGTATCTATCATAGGCTTCTGTGTCATGTGTTAATTTGTATGTATCCCATGCATGTTTCTTCTCTGCCATATGCCTCATCAGTTCATCTGACATCCATTTAGGCCTAAACCTTGAACAATATTTCTTAGTTGGTATAGTCTAGTAGCCTCCAAGATAAGTTCTTTGAATGCTTCCCATTTTGCATTTGCTGTTGGTAACATCATCAGTTGGTTTCACTGTATAGAATTTAAATACTGTCTCAGTCCATCGTAGTTGCCTTTACGAAAGCAATAACCCTTCCCTCTACCCCTAATGGTAGTTACCTCTTTGAGTAAATCCCACTTCAGCACGTTGTGATCACTGCCACCTAGTGGTTCATTTATCTGCAGATTCTTAATGCATGAAGAATCACTGCTGATAATCAAATCAAGAGTATTCTTCCCTCTAGTTGCCTCCTGAACATGCTGATGTAGAAAACAATCATCCAATAAATCCACAAAAGCCTTGCTAGTGTGTGAGTGACCAGCCCCCAAATTCCAGTCAATATCTGGGAAATTAAAATCTCCCATTATAAGACTCTCTGATTTACTGGCCCACTCTATTTCCCTGTACAGTATCTTATTATACTCATCACAGTCATTAGGCCTAAAGCACACTCCTACTCTCAATTTTTATCTCCCAATGCTTATGTCACACCAAACTGACTGGACACTGCACTGTCCAGCGATGTCCACTGGCTTCACTTCCTTGGATTTTATGTATTTCTTAACTAATAGCATAACCCCTCCTCCCTTCCTATCCAGTCTATCCTTTCTGTAGACGTTGTACTCTCCAAATTCCAGTTCTGCATTCCTTATATGTGTGTGACAACACGTCTCTGATATACCAACAGTATCTGCCTTTGATGTTTTGAGCAATACCTCAAATTCATCAAATTTATTTACTAAACTCCTAGCATTGGTGTACACGCAAGTATACATGCACCTATTTCTATTCTTAGCTACCCTAACACAACCCATGTGTTTACTTGTACCGCAATGAATCCCGGCAGTCTCTGAAATATCCTGCATCTTGTTTTTCAGGCTTCTGCTCATTCCAATAGAAGCAGTGCAAGAATTTCTTTCACCTCTGCCAGTGGCTACGGTTAATCTATTCGTCTTTGTCTCCCCCCCAAGCTAGCAGTTTTCAGACCCCCTAACACTGCCTCGATAGCATCAGCAAATATTCTTGCACCCTTTCTATTTAAGTGTATCCCATCCCTGTAGAAGCAATCTCTCCTGTTAACAAGTACAGGCCAGGCTGAAAAAAATTCTACCCCTTGAACCTTGCACAATCTTTCCAGGGCCGAATTGATCGACAAGGCTCTCATCATATACTCCCTCCTATCGTGTCTGGGCAGAATTGCAGACACTTTCAAATTCAACCGTATTTCACGGCTTTTTTTCAACAGTGACCTGTACTTGTTAAGCAATTCTGCCGGTCTCCTACTCTTGATATCATTATTCTCAACGTGTACAACTATATCACCTTTTGTGCCCTTAAAAGATGATATCTGCACAACGTCATCAACCTTTGCCCCTGGCAGACATACCCTGGTCCTGTTCCACCTATCCTTTTTACAAAGCATGGTCCCCGTTTCCCTGACAATAGTCACCAACAACTGCTAGTTCCTTTGGGACCATTGCATTCTGCCTTGGGGGTTGCCGCTGTGTTGCGCGACGACCAAGTGCAAGCTCTGGCGTTGATGTGGGCAGCTGAGGCTTGATGGGCCCCTCAATTTAGTTACTTCGAGGGCATCCACCCTGTCCTTCAAGCTCTCATATAGGCCCATAAGAACGCCGAGTTGTTGCCTGATTTCGATACACTCCTTGCATCGCACACACACACAAAGACATCCCCCATGGCAATATCATGTCCCGTACCTGAATGCTCCACAAACATCATGCAAGCTGTGCATTTTAGAAGGCTGTGATTCAGAAGGCAACTGCCCCCCTCTGTTCTCCTCTGAGCCACAGCACTTCCATTAGCTTGAGCCTTTTGTTTTGCTGCTCTGGTCTGAGTCATGTTTCTTTTAATTTAAATAAAATTTCAATTTCAGTTTATAACCCTAACTTATCTCCCAACACAGTTATAACGGAATATATATTTTTAGTGTCAAGTATTAATTATCTCCGAGTTCCCTTTATATAACTTCCGTATCAGTTATGTATTAATTAATTATGTTACGTTTGTAATCTAAGTCGGTATATGTATTTAGTTAAAAGTACAATTTAAATGCCAACGAAGTTCAAGAAGTTTAATAGATTTTATCGATCACTGAAAATTTATAACCTATACTATACTAACACTATCTAGGTTCGATATATGACGATCGTATGACAAAGACAAAGACGGGAAGTTACGAACGGTAATCTATGGACACTTAAGTATTAATTAACTTTCAAATCTCACTGTCTCAATTCAGAATAAACTAACGATCCTTACTAGGTCTATAAGCTACTTACAAAAAATAATTTGATGTAAAAAATATTCAATAAGCGGCTAAATATGGCTAAAAAAAAAAAAACTTTTCGTTCAGCGGAGTTGCGACTTGTAACACGTGGATACTCTTACCGATACTTTTATGCAATTGCAAGGCCGAGTAAAGAATAAATACACCAAATTAATCAGAAAATCACAAAATAATGCTATACTGCTAAATTTAAAGCAAAAGTTTTAGAAAAACAATAATTCCAAATCAATAAATAAGAAAAATCCACTTACCGGCTTTGAACACGTCTGGCCCCTACTAGCCTCGTCAGCAGACCGTCTTGGGCAGGCTGTTCTAGGGGTGTCATAAATTATACATTCATATAAAATGTGTGCCCAGTCTTCTCTTTTGCCACAGTTGCAATTTGGGTCATCAGTCAGCCCTAAGGAGGTTAGTTTTGCCTTTAGGGAGCCGTGACCTGTCAATATGAATTGACAGGTCACGGTAAAAAGTCCAGGGGCATACCACCTAGGTGGCTTTGGGCTGACCATTGCCACATGTGGCAGAAACCTTTTGGTAACTAGACCTCTGGTTTCCTGCTCCCATTTTGTTTGCCCTAGCTCATAGAACTTTGTGGCTATTCTTTTTCTTTCGGCATTGAAGATGCTGGCTGTATCAAGGGCTATCCCCAGAAATTCTGTGGGTATGTCCTTTTTAAGTCCATAATACAAGCCTCTTGCCACCTCTGTAGCCAGGAGGCGCATCCGTAGCCAGGTGGGAAGGAGCAGCAGCGCGTAGCACACGCTTCTTGATTAGACCGGGGTTCGAGCCCGTCACCACCAAATAAGGAGGATGCGGAAAGGTCAAGGAATGACCACCGCATATCCCGGAGCAATATGGCCTTAGTTGCTAATGCTCCTAAAAACCAAATAACAACAACAACTGTAGCCAGGTGGGCAGGAGCAGCAGTGCGTAGACTGGGGTTCGAGCCTGTGACCACCAAATATGGACGATGCAGAAAGGTCAGGGAATGACCACCGCATATCCTCCGGAGCAATATGGCCTTAGTTGCTAATGCTCCTAAAAACTAAATAACAAACAAACAAACAAGCCTCTTTTGGCTACTTCCAGGTAAAGTGGGAGAGCTCCGGCCAGCAACTGTAGTGCAAGTGTGCTCACCGTGCAACATGCTCTGGTAATAGTGAGAAGTGCCGACCGGGCTAGCCAGGTGGGTAAAGTGCCTACCTGGCAACCCAAAGGTCGCGGGTTCGAATCCCGCCTCGGGCTTGGATCAAAGTACTGCAGAAACCTTGGGAGGTGCATTATGGCCACAGAAGCCGATGCGCCAAAAAAACTACCAAAAAAAAAAAAAAAAATAATGAGAAGTATTGTCCTTTGTATCAATTCTAATTTATTCCTGTTTCTTACTATGGTCAAGCAGGTGAACCTCACACCGGCTCCATAGGTGATAACAAGTGGGAAATTGCACTGTATATGATTGCCAGAGTCTTTCTTTTGAGCCCCCAGTCTGCCCAACTGATCCTGGCAATAATACCTGCATAATTTCTAACTTTCTTCACCAAGTGGGTCAAATGGGGATAAAAAGTTAATTTTGGATCAAAGCATACTCCAACATTTTTTTAGTTCTGTTACCATTTTTATAGTGGTTGTGTTAATTTTGATTTGCGGACATCTTCTTATGTCCAAATTGCATTTTAGAAGTATTTGTTTGGTTTTGTCAGGTGATATTTTGAGCATGTGCATTTTTGCCAATTCCTGCAACTGCAAGAGGGCAGCATTTGATCTTTCCTCTACAACCACTTGCGTGTTACCTTTTACAAGAAAAATCATGTCTGCTTTCCATGGTTCCCTGATACAAGTCCCTTTTCAAGTCAGAAATTCATCCAGAACAATGTTACAGAAGAAAGGGCCAAGGATTGAACCCTGCGGACAGCCTTTATTCACAGGGTATGTCAATTCCTGGAACCTTGTGCATACTGAGACACTTCTGTCTGTAAGGTAGCTGTTTATTACCTTATAGAGGTTGGGGCATTTGCCTGGCGAAGCCTCCTAAGGACACTAGACCACCAGAGTGAGTCAAATGCCCCAGCAAAGTCAATAGAGATTGCCAGCATATATTTCTCCTCTGAGTTTTAACTGTTGTCAGTAAGTGGTGCATGGCATCCTCCATAAAGTTGCCCTGCACGAATCCATACTGATTGTTGGAATGTAAACCTGCTTCTGTGTAGTATTGAGCT
The DNA here is from genome assembly GCF_048544385.1 of Mastigoproctus giganteus. Taxonomy (NCBI): domain Eukaryota; kingdom Metazoa; phylum Arthropoda; class Arachnida; order Uropygi; family Thelyphonidae; genus Mastigoproctus; species Mastigoproctus giganteus. Next base: position 100,265,424 of record NC_143582.1, on the reverse strand, counting down.
AATCTGCTATGTATTAGTCTTTCGTATATTTTCCCTAGTACAGGGAGTAGGGCTATTGGTCTATGTGATTTCGGATCGGTTGGGGGTTTCTCAGGGCTTTTCAGAATTAGTTTTAACACAGCTTTTTTCCATATCTTTGGGAATATATCTTCTGTCATATAGTTATTATATAGTGCTATTAATTTGTCTGGTGCTATTTCTGCTAATTTTTTGATAATCTCAACCTCTAAGAGGTCAAAACCTGTTGCTTTTTGGTTTTAGATAGTGCTATTTCTTGGTCTTATACAGTATACGGAGGTTCAATATTGACATTGTCATATTCAGTGTTTTCTTTTATAATGTCTAGCTGGGTGGGGGAATGTACTAGACAGTATTATTCAGACTGAAACTGGGGAATCCCCAGTTTCAGTCTGAATAATACTGTCTAGGATGTTATTTACAGAATCCTTCCAACACAGGGTCAGGGTTCCATCTGGTTGGACAGTAGTTTCTAAGACATCTCCTCTTGGCATCTTGTTGGTCACTATTCTGTAGAACAGCGTTTCCTAAACTTTTTTTTAGTCACAGAACACTTTTCATCTCACAACATATTCACTGAACACTTACAAAACAAGTTTAGCGGGAGCCAAAGAACTGTTTGCTAATATTTTATTACATATGATGCACTGTGCATCTTTATTTCCAACAGATATAAAGCCGAAATTCAAATAACTGTCATTATACTTTCATTTTGTCTTTTATTAGTTGGTTCCTTGATTTTTCACTTCAAATTTTTGGGAAACAAAAGGCTGTGATTGTTCATCCTCACTTTGAAGTGTGACAATATTGTGTTTGTTTTCATCAACTACAGTTGCACTACTAGAAGTACTTGCTTCTCGTTTTAAAGTTGCTTTTTTCAACCACAAATCCATGATCACATATTTTAATAATAATATTTCAAAATACTACTAATTATTATTAAAAAAAATTTATACAAGAAAGTGAGTTTAGCTATGATATCGTTTAACTTCCCCCTCCCTTTCAACCCGTGTACTCCAGGCTTAAATCGCATACGAATGGCATACTAGATCACCACATTGCTACTTTTTTTTTTTTTTTTTTGTAGATATCATTACCTCTACACATACTTCTCTGTGCAAAGTTACTTTTCTCCCAAACAGCTGCTCACTCTGTATAAATCGCAAATCCGCCCTGCCATGGAATATTCTACTTTACTTTAGTCTACTTTATTATTAATAAAAAGTCTACTTTATTAATACCGCAGTCTACTTTATTATTAATAAAGTTATTATATTAATAACTGAAAAAAAAGTTAAATATTATAATGATACAAAAGTGGTGTATGCTATAAATATGCAAAATTTATTTATTTTATATATTTTTTAATTATTAATTACAATTTTTCGCGGAACACTGGTTCATATCTCATGGAACACAGTTTGAGAAACGCTGCTGTAGACAACTCCTCAAGTTTTCAGTAGTTCCCACCAAGTGCCTCCAGCATTCCTTTTTCTTGTCTCTTATGAGGGCTGTATACTGATTCCTGAGAGGTTCTGTAAGAATCTCTCAGTGCATCCACCTCATTTTGTGGCCAAGATGTTCTGGCTCTTTAGAAATTTCTCCTCGCCTGGTGCACCCTTCTCTTGAGTATGGTCAGTTCAAGGCACCAGGGGACTACCTGTTTCCTCCGTTTTTTCTGTGGGATAGACAGGTTTGCTGTTTTTGTTAAAATGATTGTCATAGTCAGTGCTTGCTCGTCCCGGCTACAGTTGCCTGATCTAGACCACTCATTTTCCTATTTTTGCAGCTCAGCTGCTGTATGTTCTGCAAAAATCTGCCAGTTTGCCTTTTTAAGGTTATACCTTTTTGATATCCATCAAAGAGTATTGGGTTGTTTGTAATTGCCTGTTTAGAAAGGCACCTCCATAGCCAGGTGGGAAGGAGCAGCAGTGTGTAGCACACGCTTCTTGATTAGACCGGGGTTCGAGCCCGTCACCACCAAATATGGAGAATGCGGAAAGGTCAGGGAATGACCACTGCACCGGAGCAATATGGCCTTGGTTGCTAATGCTCCTAAAAACCAAATAATAACAATAATAATAATAGCCTATTTAGTTTGAAGGTTATGGCTCTATGAGCTGACATGGTTCAGACTGCCTGGACACACCAGTCTGTGATTTTATAAGCTATTGAATTGGTGGCAAGAGTAACATCAGTGTCACTCTCCCACATGGTACTGCTAAAAGTTGGTAAGTTATTAGTTTGATTTATCACTTGGAAGGGTGAGGTGGTTATAAAATCTGATAATATCTGGCCATTGTGTGTGCATGCTCTGTCTTCTGTACGGCTGTGCCATAAGGCTGACCGGCTGTTGACATCAACTGCCAAGAACAAAGAAATCTATCTCAAATTCTAAAGATACGTTAAAACTACTGCTAGAATCGAGTTCCCCATTCAAAATAAGTTTAGTGTAAGTGATTTTAACTTTAATATACCCAAAATCTCTGAGTTTTTGAGGTGCAAGAAACCCATGACTGTAACAGTGGAATACCGGAAAAAATATCGCTGGTAGAAATATCCCATTTTCTTGTTAAGATTATTATTATTATTATAATACTTAAACGTTTGATTATAATTTGTATGATTTTTTGCCAATTTTAATTTGTGATTATTATCAGTAATGTGGTGTTTGTGAAATAATTGTATACTGTCATTATTTTAGCATTAAAAAATAAATATTTCCTTTTGTTTCCTATTTTGTTATCTTATATTGTCTTATTACAGTGAAAATGATGAATATTATATGATATAAATTTGAAAAGGTGAACAATTCATAAATTAATTAATTTATACAGATCTCTCTAATAACAGCAAAAACGACAATTGTAATTTTATATTTATTCAAATAAGAAAAAAAAAACAAAGCTACACATGGATAATAATAGACATTTAAATTAATGAAATTATCAGAATTTACATGTAACGTATACAATGTGCTACTGCTCTTAAAAATTCTGGTATAAGGCGATACCTTCATCATATTCCTTGCATAATATTTTAAGTTTATATTGCATTACATAATAAATAGTTTGCTTCTTTTTTAAAATCAAACTACCTGCATTATGCTGAGCCATCTTAGTTTCATCTGCCACCACCTCCAGTCACATCTTTTGAATAAGGGCCCAAATGGATGGTGAGATCGAGACACTAGTTTTGAAAACTGATTATTCCAACCTTCGCATTGATTGTTAGTTCTTTCTTCCTCGGCAAGAATAGACTCGTGTACATTCCAGAGCGTTAAAGGGAAAAGAGCATAAAAAACAAACTAAACTGGGAGTCTTCTCTGTACATACTTTCTAAACCCAGAGATTGGATTTTACGATGGGTGTTCCGGCATAAATGGTAAAAGCATCCACGAACAGAAATGTGATCGCCTAAAACATTATTAATGGCATTAATGACGGATTGTTCAAAATCAATGTGAATTGATCAGATGAAAGATTTCCAGATAGTTTAAGAGTTGGCGGTTAATTGATTTCTACATTACGTTGGAAAGAGTAGAAGTAATCGCAATGGGACGATAATTGGATGGAATGGATTTGTCACCCTTTTTTTTTTTTTTAGCAACTGGCTGGATATGAGGAAATTTCCAAGCAGAAGGAAAATCACCTTTGGAATAAGAAAGTGAAACAAATACGACACAAAACAGGAGTAAGTTCAGGGGTACAGGTTTTGAGAAATGGAGAAATACCATCAGGACCTGCAGCTTTCTTAGCATCAAAATTCATGAAAATCCTTGTGACATCCTTTTGACGGAAGACCACAGCAGGCATTGAATGGAATGTACTGGGAATGGTTTGAGGTAATTTACGAAGATCATGAATACATGAGTTTGAAGAAAAATAGGATGCTAGCAGATCAGCTTTATCTTTGGCTGATGTGGCAACAGAACCACATGGTTTTGTCCAAGGTGGAACAGATGGGCAAAAATTGCAGGCAATAGTTTTGGCAAGAGACCAGAATGCTCAGCTACCATTGGGACAAGAAGCAAGTTTTCTACTCTTAGCCTGTTCAAAATCTAATTTGGACTAATTAATAACTGCTTTACAAAGTATAAATAATAATTAATAATAGTTTTTATTATTACGCAATGCCACTTATAAAAACGTAGTACTGGAAATATTTTATAATAAAAATTCAGAAATATTATGCGATTTCAGAGAATATAGGCTTAGTGGTTCGCAATAAAAAAATATTAAGTTAAAAGGGGTTCGCAAGTCAAAAAAAGGTTGGGAACCGCTGATCTAGAACAATAGTTCTAGATGAATTTCTGTCCTTAGATCTGGCCCCAGTGGAGGGCCTAGCCTTTGCAGACTATTTGATTCTCCTTGTAAAAGGAAACACAAGAGTGGTTGTAGAGCAAAGATCAAATACCACCCTCATGCAGGAATGGGCACAAATGCACATGCTTGTGATGTCACTGGAAAAATGGTATCAGAACTAAAATACTTAGGGGTTGTTTTTGACTCAAAATTAACTTTTTATCCCCATTTGGCATACTTGGCAAAAAAAAAAATAATAAAAGTGAGAAACTACTCCGGCTTGATTGCCAGGATCATTCGGGCTGACTGGGGGCTCAAAATGGGCTCGGTATATGACCCTGGCAATCATATACCGAGCAGTGTTCATATACCTGTCATCACCTATCGAGCTGATGCATGGTCGTATAGCTATAGTCAAACATGCATGGTCGTACAGCTATAGTCAAAAACAGTGATAAACTTGAAACAATACAAAGGACAATACTTCTCACTATAATCAGAGTATGTTGCACACCAGCACTGCAGGTGCTGGTGTGCCCACTTTACTTCGAAGTAGCCAAAAGAGGCTTATACTACATACTTAAAAAGATATTTAACCCACAGAATTTCTGGGGATAGCCAGAAATTCTGTGGCTTGATGTTGTTGGCTGTATCCCCAGAAATGGGGATACATCCAAAACATCAAGTAAAAGAATAGCCATAAAACTCCACTAGCAATAGCAAACAAATTGGAAGCAGGAAACCAGAGGTCTGGTTACCAACAGGTTTCTGCCTTAGGTGGGAATGGTTAGCCCGAAGCCACTAAAGTGGTATGCCTCTGAACTCTTTGCTACCTTTATATTAAGATGTCACCGCTCCCTAAAGGCAAAATTAATCTCCTTAGGGCTGACTGATGACCTAAACTGCACCCATGGTGAGAGTGAAGACAAATTATACATTCATAAAGAATGGGCACACATTCTTTGTGAATGTATAATTTGACATCCCTAGACCCAATTAATAGCAGAAATTGGCTCTGAATAACAAGAACACTTCTTCATAACAGAAGAGAACAATTATAAAGCTTTCACAAACTTCACACAAAAGATATTTGAAATGTGAAGGAATACCCCAAAGATGGGCAACACAGACCACCCAGCAGCCAAACAATAATCAATAGTCAAAAATGCTCATGTCTCCCACCACACCCAGATGATGACATTTAAATTGACAGGGTAGCAGCCAGATACCTGAATATCACAAACCAGATTGACTAGGACTCTCACCCCCCCAGATTACCCTGCCTGGGGGCCCTAACTTAATAAGTAAACATGCAAGGGAGGGAGATCTATAGTCAGCCAGGGAAGCAGGTTAGCTGAAAAATATTAGTAAGGGGATGTAATGTAGAATGAAAGGAGTGAATGAAAGAGTGTGGACATTGAGTGAATGGGCTGGGCACTGAATGATAGAGTGAAATAGTAATTGTGGTGAAAGGGAATGAATGTTAGTTTTGCTAAAAGAGAGTAATACAGTAAGGGAGCAAGAGAGAGAGAGTGAATGAGTGTTGTGGTAAATGGCAGTGAGTGAAGGAATGAATGTCATTGGCTGCAGGAATACACAGTTAAAAATAATTTATGTAGCTTAAGATACTAACACAATTTGATCTATATATTAACAATGCCAATACGCACACTACTCCTCCCTGGCCTGCAGTAATGTAGGCTACTTTACCAGGGCTGCACTGCAACTGAAAAATATTAGTAAGTTGGAGTGCAGAGCAGAAAGAAAGAAAGAAAACTGAATAAATGAGCTGAATGATGCCAGAAGACAGAATGATAGTGTCTGTGAGCATGAAAGAACAAAAAACACACTATTAGATATACATAATTACTAACCAACTAGTTATAGATAACTGTCATAGATATTAGATAAACCATTACACTACACAACATTGCATTCCCCCCCTGGTGTGAGAACACACACACACACACACACACACACACACACACACACACACACACGAGTCAAAACATTATGACTATCTACCTAATATGATGTTGGTCCTCCACATGCAGCCAAAACAGCTCATACCCAGCGAGGCACAGACGCTACAAGATTTCTAAATGTGTCTTGTGGTATCTGGTACCAACACATAACCAGCAGATCCTTTAACTCCTGTAAGGTCCGTGGTTGAGACTCTGCAGATCGGAGTTGCTGTTCCAACACAAACTACAGTTGCTCGATGGGATTGATTGTCTGGAGAATTTGGAGACCAGGACAATATCTGGAAATCTTCCTCATGTTTCACGAACCAGTCTTGAATAATCCAGATTGTGTGGCATGGCGCATTATCCTGCTGAAAGACGGTACCGCCAGAGGGGAAGACCATTGCCATAAAAGGGTGTACCTGGTTAACAATGATGTTTAGGTAGGTGGTAGACATCAGCGTGCCCGGCACATGGATGACTGGACCCAGGGTATCCCAGCAGAACATCGCCCAATGCATGACACTGCCTCCACCTGCTTGTTTTCGTCCCACGGTGCATCCAGGAGCCATCACTTCCCCAGGTAAACGACACACACGCACCCGGCCATCTACATGGTGCAACAGGAAACGTGATTCATCGGGCCAGATGACTTTCCAATCACCCAAGGTCTAGTTTGCTCTCGTGCCCATTGTAGGTGCTGTCACCAGTAAACCGTGGTTAGCATGGGCACTCGGAGCAGCCTGCGGCTATGCAGCCCCATTTTCAGCAGGGTTCGATGTACTGTGTGTTGTGACACATTACTACCGTCACCAGCATTCTGGTTACTGGCGAGTTGTGCCATAGTCACCCTTCTGTTGCCACATACCATTCGGGAGAGCCTTCCTTCACCTCTGGCATCGATGATCTGTGGTCGTTCAACACCTCGCCGGTGGTTCGTGGGTTTCCCTCCTCAGACCACTTTCGGAAGGTACTAACCACGGCTCACCATGAGCACCCCCACCAGCTGTGCCATTTCGGATATGCTCTGACCCAGTCGTCTGGCCATTACAATTTGACCTTTGTCAAACTCGCTTAAGTCCGCTGCTTTTCCCATCTGAAGAACAAGAGTAACACTGAGTAATGGAGCTCAATATCAGATGTTTTTTATACCTTGTCCCAACCTGCGCATGTGCTGTAGTTCACCTGCAGTTGCTTCAATTTGCATAATAACTTGCTGGCCATAATGTTTTGGCTCATCTCTCTCTCTCTCTCTCATATAACATGAACATAATAGTTAGGTTCCTATAAAATCTTGTGTAGTGTGAAATCATGTAATACGGGACTAAGAACCAATACAAAAATGTGGGTTACGTTCCAAAAACTAACAAACGGACACCATTTTTTTTTATAACTATTGGAAACTTAATTTTTATTAAAAATAGTAATTTAACAAACTGCAATACATATATGTAAGATAATGTTGTTGTTGTTGTTGTGGAGTTTTTTTGGTGCAAGGGCAACTTAGGCCATATTGCACCTCCCAAATCAATTGACTTTACATACGGGAACTGCTTGTACAGCAGTTAAAAACGATCATACACTTTAATTTGTTTTAAATAGAGAAATAATTCAGAGAGATTTGCTTCTTTGCCTACGTAAGATAATGTATTTTGAAAACGAAATGCATAAGGCATAATCCTTCTGGGTTTTGATAATTAACTATATAGTATCGGTGTAAATACACCATAGTTAACCCATAAATTTGAACTACGTAGAGGGCATCGTTTTAAATGTATCTCATATTGTGGTTGCCTTCACAATGAGATAGCTGCTATTGCATTACTTCAAATAAATAACGCTTCTCTATTAGAGAAGACTACTGTTATTTATTTTCAGTGGTACCACCACCCAGACGATCGTTTCGAAGCTATTGGGCTTCATCATCATTGGGCGGGCAGGTACCCAGGTAATACAACAAGCCATCACAGTTGCAAAGTGTGGATATAACTTCTATATACTTACATTAACAGCAGAAGATAGGGGGTTTGAATCACATTAAGCCAGTTGATGTCAATGGTTTAACTGTTCATGATCCCACTCAGTTTGCTGACAAACTAAATAGGCATTTTGCATCTACATTCACAAAATGAGGATTTCTTAGGAGAGGGGATGCTAATCATTTACTATAACAGGGAGATAAACATTTTCGTGATAAATGAAAGGAAAGTGGAAGAGAAACTGTTGAACCTAATAAAAAAAAAAAAAAAAAAAGGCAACCTGGGGTGGATGGGATCTATCCAGTTATGTTAATGGAAGCGGCAAAGGAAGTAAGCAAACCCTTAGCCATAATTATGAGAGAAACCTTGGATTTAGCAGGGGGAAGGTTCCTATTGATTGGAAATGTGCAAATGTATTCCCAATTCATAAAGAGGGATCAAATGGTAACATGAGCAATTACAGACCTGTTGGCTAGCTTATTGCCTGTTCCTGGGGAAATAATGGAGTCACTGGTTAAAGAAATAATGCAGGAATATCTGGACAGAAATGCAATTATATTGCAGTCCTTGACGACTGCAATATAATTGCATTATATATGGTCCTTGAGGTTGTCACAGACATTCTCTCAGATATGCCAGACAAGCTATACTTGCTACATGGGGGTCTAAAACGCTCATGGAACTGATATTCGGGTAAAACTCAAGTCAAGTGGATCCAATTTCAGCGAAGTCCGGGCGGTCTGTGAAAGCCAAATCCTCAGCTTGCACCTTCACGATGGTAGGACTGTTAGTAATCCTGGGTTTAACCTCCATGCACAAGTACATGGTGGGTGACCACCCAAGTGTGAACCAACGTAAGCAGGGGTCGAGGTGTGGTGCCACACCACATGGAGGAACGCTGCCCCTCTATGTACACCGGACCGAACCTATTGGTAACTCTTTAGGAGGCTTCCGGATCAGCTAGTGTATAATCTTGCTACCTCTACTCTGCCAGATACTGACTGGAGGGAGTCCGAGTAGTCTGATGCGGGGAGCATTGTCGAGGCCACGTTATGTTAAGGATCTGGGTATATTCTTACCACGTGTATGCCATATCCAAAAATTTCATTACTTCATACAGCATGTCCCACCCACTTTTTCTTACTATTGAATACACCATGAATTGTCAAACTAATAGAGCAAGCTTATCTGCGAAAAGATCTAAACCCCCGAAGAACTTCCTAATTCATTTCACAAATATACGTGGTCTCAATTCTAATCTCAACGATATCCATTTCCACTTGCAGTCTGCCAAACCCCATGTACCTTTTATGACAGAATCTCAGTTATCGGTTGATTCAAATACTGCTCATCTCAGATGCCCAAACTATTCGCTGTATGATTCCTTTCGCCTCAAAGGTGGTACTTGTGCATATGTCCGTTCCGATATTCCCTGTCCGAGACTTGGCAATTTGGAATCTCCTCTCTTTGATCTTCTCTGGCTCAAAATCTCTCTACCTCATTGTGTCAAATTCATCTGTTGTCTCTACCATTCTCCCAACTCCACTAATCACGTGGAGCTCTTTTATTTCCTCTCTTTGCAACTTGAGTTTCTCCAGTCCAACTTTCCTAACAGTGAGGTGATTTTCCTTGGTGATTTTAATGTTCACAACTCCAGCTGGCTCCCGTTTTCTAGTCACACCGACCGCAGGTTGAGATGCTGAGGCTTTTGCAATTAATAATGACCTAGCACAGATTGTTCATTTACCTATAAGAATACCAGACAATCCTAATCATACAGCCAATATGCTTGATCTTTTTCTCACAAACAACCCTTCTAAGTACACGGTCAAAGTGAGAAAGTCCTTTAGGCACTTCAGATCACAACTTGGTGATTGTCTCTTCTCCAATGGAACCTTTATCTCATGGCTATTCCCAACCTCTTGTTGTTTGGCATTACAAGAATGCAAAATGGGATGACCTGCGAGACTTCTTTTCTTCTTTTCCTTGGTCGGATTACTGTTTCAAAACTCCTGATGTCAACGTTTTCTCAGATTGTGTCAGTGAAATTATTCTTGCAGGAATGGAATCCTTTATCCCACACTCCACTTTAAAATCTCGTCCTTTATCTAAACCTTGGTTTTCCAATAAATGTGCTAAGGCTGTTCAAGAGAATAATGTTGCATATTGTAATTGGCTTGTTTCTAATTCTTCAGTTTCATTTTCTGCCTACACCAAGGCTCTCAACAATTTTAAAGCAGTTATTAATCAGTCCAAACTAGAGTTTGAACAGGCTAAGAGTAGAAAACTTGCTTCTTGCCCTAATGGTAGCTGAGCATTCTGGTCTCTTGCCAAAGCTGTTGGCCGCAACTTTTGCCCATCTCTGCTCCCACCCCTGTCCAAACCAGATGGTTCTGTTGTCACTTCAGCCAAGGATAAAGCTGACCTGCTAGCATCCCATTTTTCTTCCAACTCATGTATTAATGATCTTGGTAAAACACCTCCCACCATTCCCAACACACTCCATTCAATGCCTCCTGTGGCCTTCTGTCAAAAGGATATCAGAAGGATTTCGATGAATCTTGATGCTAAGAAAGCTCCAGGTCCTGATGGCTCCAGTTGTTCTCAAAACCTGTGCTCCTGAACTTACTCCTATTCTTTGCCGCCTTTTTTCACATTCTTATTCCAAAGGTGTTTTTCCTTCTGCTTGGAAATTTGCTCATATCCAGCCAGTTCTTAAAAAGGGTGACAAATCCTTCCCATCCAATTATCGTCCCATTGCAATTACTTCTACTCTTTCTGAAGTAATGGAGAAATTAATTAACCACCAACTCTTAACCTACCTAGAAACCTTCTGTCTGATCAACGATTTCCAGTATGGATTCCGTCAGTGTCGATCCACTGGTGATATTCTGGCTTATGTTACCCATTTATGGACTAATTCAATGGAAAAGTTTGGTGAAACACAAGTAGTTGCTCTTGACATCTCAAAGGCTTTTGATCGTGTTTGGCATAAAGGTCTTCTAAACAAGCTTCCATCTTATGGCTTGCCAACTGTTTTTAGTAATTGGTTATCCAGTTTTCTCTCTGATCGCTCACTGAGGGTGATGGTAGATGGCTCTTTGTCTTATAACTTCTCCACTAATGCCAGTGTCCCCCAAGGTGCCGACCGGGCTAGCCGAGTGGGTAAAGTACCTGCCCGGCAACCCAAGGTCGCGGGTTCGATTCCCGCCTCGGGCTTGGATCAAAGTACTGCAATAACCTTGGGAGGTGCAATATGGCCATAGAAGCCGATGCGCCAACAACTACCAAATCAAAAAAATCCCCCAAGGTTCTTTTCCTCTTGTATATTAATGACCTTCTTCCATTGACTGGAAATCCTATCCATAGTTTTGCCGATGATAGCACATTGCATTCCACTTTCCATTTTGAGAAACATTGTCCTGCTCAATCAGCTTCAACTTCTCGAAAATCTGCTACCAATTCCTTAAATGCCAATCTTTAGGTAATTCTCCAGTGGGGCAAAGACAACTTAGTTGATTTCAACCCTTCTGAAACTCAGTCTTGTCTTATATCTCGCAAAAAGGATTCTTCTGCTCCTATGCTTATCTTTAGTGACACTCCAATTTCTAGGCAAAATGATATATCTCAAGAGGTGCCTCCGTAGCCAGGTGGGCAGGAGCAGCAGTGCGTAGCACACGCTTCTTGATTAGACCAGGGTTCAAATCCGTGACCACCGAATGCGGAAAGGTCAGGGAATGACCACCGCATATTACCTGAGCAATATGGCCTTAGTTGCGAACAAACAGATATATCTCTTTTGGGGATTACCCTGACTTCTAATCTCTCTTGGCACAAGCACATTACAAATATTGCTTCCTCTGCATCTAAAAAACTTGGTTTTCTCTTTCGCTCTCGGATTACTTTTCTTCCAAACAGCTGCTCACTCTGTATAAATCGCAAATCCGCCCTGCCATGGAATATTGTTCCCACATCTGGGGTGGTGCCTCCAAAACCTCTCTCAGGCTTCTTGATTCCATTCAGAAGAGGGCAGTTAGGTTAATTAATGATTTATCTCTAACAGAGTCTCTCCACTCGCTTTCTTATAGACGTACTGTTTCTGCTGCATGCCTCTTCTACAGATACTTTCCTCTTGCTGAGAGACTACACACATGACTTGACATAAATTCAGTTTGAGGAAGGATGGTTGCAGGATAGATATGCAGAAGTTTGCCTTTAGCCATAATGTGGTTGATTGTTGGTACAAACTTTATTTGTTGTGGAAGTGGGTAGTTTGAATGAATTCAAGGAAGAACTGAACAAATTCTTTGAGGGGATGGCCAGGTGAGGTAGGTAGTGGTTTCCCCTCCTTTGACTGATGCTCAATAAGCTTGCTTGCTTTAAATATTTTTCACTACTAATACTATTAGTATACAGTTCATATCCGGTTGGCCTGTTTAGCTTTTTCCCTTTCCTTCTAGTTTTAGCATATGCAAATGATTTTTTGTAACTTTTCTTTGCATTTTTAGCCAAAGGCATCTCTTAATCTGCCTTAGTTTCCTTAATTGCTTTAGTGACTTTAATCCAGACTACTTTGTACTTACTACAAGTTTCTCTTTCCCCTGATAATTTATAATCATCTCTTACATTTTAATTCTCTGCCTCTAGCCCCATCAGTTCACCTGATACCTTGTAGGGCTAAGCCTTGAATAATATCTCTTAGCTTAAAGCTTCTAAATATTCTAGATGCTTGTATGATATTTTCCCCACATTCCCATGTAGAATTTGCATTTGATAAGTATCATCAGTTGGTCTCTCTTAAAAGAATTGAGAAATTGTTTAAGTCTATTGTAGTCACCTTTACAAAAGTAAAATCCATTCCCTTTACTTTTGACAGTCGTTTTACCTTTAACCTGATGGTGATCACTTGACAGTGCTTCTCAATAATTACATTACTGCATTATCCCTTAATTAATGATTAAAAATCTGAATTTTTTTGTTTGTTTGTTATTTGGTTTTTAGGAGCATTAGCAACTAAGGCCATATTGCTCCGGGATATGCAGTGGTCATTCTCTGACCTTTCCGAATCCTCCGTATTTGGTGGTGACGGGCTCGAACCCCGGTCTAATCAAGAAGCGTGTGCTATGCACTGCTGCTCCTTCCCACCTGGCTACAGAGGCGCCCTGAATTTTTTTAAAACTTCTTAAATATACATAAATTTTTAGAAATTTTTTTATAATTGTTTTTGTTCTTTTTGCAATTAAAAATTGCAAAAAGCTTTCAGGTGATCTGCCACTATCTCTGTAACTGTTTAACTTTTGATTGAAGAGTGGCATTGAGCAAGACAGGTGCTGTTATTTAATTTTGAATTGTGTCCTTGTTTATTAGTTCAGGATAACGTACTTTCCTTCTCTCACTAGTTCTGTAAATATTTAGCCTTACACTTAAGTTGTTTAAAAAGATTTATTATCCTTTCATATAATAAAAATGACGAACCGAAACATGATATTCACTCAAGGTGTCTGCTATTCACTGGATACCTAGTTAGCATGTTTATAGGTTAAGCTTACTTGGTTCCCCACTAGTTTTGTAAATTTCTAGAGCCTTGCAGATTGTTGTAGAGCAGATTTCACCTTAACAGATGAAACTTTACATTGCCATCCACTTGCCCCTAACAGAAATACTGTGGTCCTATTTCACCTACACTTTTTGCAAAATAAATTTACTGTTTCCCGAAAATACAGTTGCCGACAATAGCTACCTCCTGCAGGACCAGCGCATTCTCTCCTTGGAAGTTGCTGCTGTGTTGGCTGATGCACAAGTGCAAGCTCCAGCATTGAGATGGACAGCTGAGAGCTTGAGGGACTTGCCAATTTAATTCCTTTGAGGGCATCCATCCTGTTCTTCAAGCTCTCATAAACACTCGTCAGAATGCTGAGTCATTTTCCTTACATCGAGTGTACACAAAGATATCTCTTGGCTTTATCATGTCCTGTTCCGGATGGATCTGCACACATAAAACGAATAATGCATTTTATAAGGCAACACCTTGAGTGAATATCATGTTTCGGTTCCTCATTTTTATTTTATGAAAAGAATAATAAACCTTTTCGGATGACAGTTGTATCCCCAGTTGAAAAGTATGTTGACAGTTTAAAATTATGGTGTCACTGGTTAACCCCTTTCCGGAAAATGTGCCGTAACAGATCGATTTTTTATTATTTTTATTTTACAAATTAAAAGTATGCATCATGTGAATACTTATTATATAGTTTGTGTTTTTTATTAATTTTTTTGAAGAAAATACACAGGAGTAATTAAGTTATTTGGGCTATCCCGAGTTATCTCGTGTACACCAAAAAGTGTGCAAATTATACAGATTTTTTTTTAATAAATTAGTGCTTGAGCTAAAAGAAAGGCACAGAAAAAGTCTTCATTACTCATTGTATAAATAAATTTAAAAAATCAAGTGAAATGCACAAGCAGTAATCTCTAACTAACTACATTCTGGCACACGGCCGCTACAAGTGGACAGGCGAGGTAAGCATCACTTACGGGCGGCAGTTCAAGAGGGCACAGAAATATTTTTCAATATTGTTTTTGTGAATTATTTTTGTGGGTTCAGTATTCTGCATTTAGGACGGCAAATTATACTTTGCTTATTGGTGGCACAGGAACACGCGCGCTACTGTTCTGACATTGCTGTACAATATAAGTAAAACGAAAGCTAGTTGTTTGCTGCCAGGTGTAAGAAAATCCTGAGAAAACTCAGAATTTACCTGCCTTGCAAAATATTTGGCATTTATCTGGCAAAATTAGCCAGATAAATGCCAGAGAAAATACGTTTCAGTCCTAAATTTGGAGGTATTATTGTTTGCTTTGGGTATTATTGTATCCCAAGATATTTTGTGTAGTTCCAAATAACTTTTAAAACTAAAAACGAGATATCTCGGGATAATCCATGAAGCGGTTTAAGAAGTATTGCAGGATCATCTAGATGAGGCTGCAGTCATAGTTCAGACAGCATGGGTTTGTTAATGGGAAGTCTTGTCTGACCAATTTGATTGGATGTACGGCCCCTGTAGCTGAGTGGGCAGGAGCGGGAGTGCAGTAGCACACGCTCTTCGAGTAGACCGGGGTTCAAGCCCCTGACTGCTGAATACGGTCGATCTGCCAACCTGCACTGGACCAGCGTGGCAGATTATGGTCCATTTTTCCCTCAGCATGAATTGTTGAGGAGGCTTCCATCCTGCAGTGGGTTAATAATGGCTGCACTTTACTTTTTTTTTTTACTATGTTGTGGTCACAAAGGAACTGGATGCAAAAAATAATTTTGATATCATATACTTGACTTCAAGAAAGCTTTCGACACTGTTGCACATGGAAGAGTGCTGTACAAATTGGAGCAGTATGGCATTAAATGCAAGTTGCTGTTATGGATAAAGTGATGGCTGAGTGGGAGAAGACAGGGAGTGGTAATCAATGGAAACTGTTTTTCTTGGACTAATGTTATTAGTGGAGTCCACCAGGGTTTAATGTCCAAGGCCTAATGTCCAATTTGCAGATGATATGAAGATTAATGATGGTACGCTACTGCAGCAGGATCTAGAAAATTTGGGCAGATAGGTGGCAACTGAAGTTTAACATTAACAAATGCAACATACTGCATACGGGAAGCAGTAACCCCAAAGTAACCTATCAATTGTGTGGTACTACACTCAGAGTAGTGGAGAATGAAAAGGATCTGGGGTAATTGTGCAGTCAGATATGAAGTTTTCTGAGCAGGTATAAGGCAGTGATCAGGCCACACCTTGAGTACTGCATGCAGGTCTGAGTCGTCATTTTAGGAAGGATGTAGAGTTGCTAGAATGAGTACAGAGAAATGCAACAAGATTGGTAAGGGGAATAATGGGTTGCTCTTACAAGAAAGTATATATTATTAAGCTTGCTTTCTTGCATCATTTGTTACTACTTATACTATACTGGAACAGACTGATATCAAGATTCTTCCTTGGATTATGGGCTGATAAAATGGAGGGTAGTCATAAATGGACATATCCCAAGATGGACCAGCATAGAAAACTTGGGCCACTTCTGTTTCTTATCTTCCTTAATGAAATTGATGCAAGGAAGTTTTCAAAAGGATTTTGGAAGTTGTCAAAGATGATTTTAAGGTGCTTAATGACCATAACCAGGCCACTTTGCTTCAATGACTTATTCTGTTGTTGAAATGGCAACTGAACTTTAACTCTTCTTTTAAATGTAAGATTTTGCATCTAGGAAAAACAGAAAACTGGAAGTTTCTCTGAAGTAGGGAGAGTGGAATTAAGTTTTTTTTCAGAATGAAAAAGACTTATGGGTTATGATTTCAGACCTGACATTTTCCATTCAGTGCAAACAGGCAGCTAGGAAGGAATGTAATGTCCTGTCTATGATATATAGGACCTATGCAATTAAAGAAAAGAATGTCTGTGCTCCTTTATATAAGACAATGAGACTTCACTTAAAATACTGCCAGGTCTGGAAGCTACACTTGAAGAAAGACAGCACTTCTAGAAAGGTTCAAAGAAGGACAACCCAATTGGTAAGGAGTGCTAATTGATGCCCAGAAGAAGAATGGCTTAGAATGTGCAGACTGCAAAGTTTGGCAACTAGACATTGGGGGAGGGGTGATAGAAGTGGATTAGGCACTGAAGAGAATCAATAAAATAAATGAGAGAGGTAAGTTTACACTGGTTAAAGTGAAAAGAACCAGGAGGCACAAATACAAAATTTTGGAGTGTAACAGAATGCTAGATCTCATAAAGGGCAATGTGTTGTAGATCATTGATTGGAATAAACTGCCTATAGCAGTGGTTGAGGCAGATAGTTTGATAAAATTGAAAGAGGAATTGCAAAAAAAAAAAAAAAGTGCCTGCACCTTCATGCATCCTTTAGCATTATAATACTAATGTTACTGTTTTCTTCCTGTTTACCTGGTCATCAGCTTTTTGAAAGTCAAGAAGTTGGCAGCTTCCTCATCTGTAACTGTCATTTGGGAGTTCAACTCTGTATTGCCTTTACCCTCACATGCCCTTCCCCATCTATTTATTTTGGGAAATATGCTTTTCAGGAATGCATCTACTGGCTTGTAGCCGTGAAGGGTATTGTGTATGGCATGTGCCTTTTGTATGCAATAAAGAGTTCTTCACACATATCAAGAAAAGTCTGTAGGATTAGGAAATTTATTGTTTTTTATGCAGTATCACAGGTTAACAAATTTTAACTTTTTTTGACATTATAAAAACACTTTCAACAAAAACTTCTATATTAATCATGAAAAAGACATGCAAAGAAATTTCTAGCTCATGTAGCTTATATCTGCCATAGGCTTCTGTGTTGCCTGATAATTTATATGCATCCCATGCATTTTTCTTCTCTGCCATGAGCTGCATTAATTCACGTGATATCCATTTAGGCCTAAGCCTCAAACAGTATTTCTTAGATGTTATGAAAAGCCTAGTAGCCTCCAAGATCCCCGAAGGCCTCCCATTTAGAATTTACCATTGGTAACATCATCAGTTAACCCCACTGTATATAATTTAAAAACTCTCTGAGACCGCTGTAGTCATGTTTATGAAAGCAGAAAAATCCCACATCAGTACACTGTGATCACTGCCGCCTAGTGGTTCTTTTATCTGCAGATTCTTAATGCATGAAGAATCACTACTGATAATCAGATCAAGAGTATTACCCCCTTTGGTTGCCTCTCGGACATGTTGCTGAAGAAAACAGTCATCTAATAAATCCACAAAAGTCTTGCTAGTGTGCGAGTGACCAATGCACAGGTTCCAGTCAATATCTGGGAAGTTAAAATCCCCCATTATAACACAATCTGATTTACTGGTCCACGCTATTTCTCTGCACAATTGCTCATTATATTCATCAGATTCATTAGGCCTATAACATACACCTCTCATTTTCTCTTTCCTAGTGCTTATGACACACAACATTGCATTGTCCACCAATGTCAATTGAAATCACTTCCTTAGATTTTGTTTCTTAACTAACAGCATAACCCCCTCTTCCCTTCTTGTCTATCCTTTCTGTACATATGTACAGAAAGGATAGACAAGACTTACCCCAAATTCCAATTCTGCACTGCTTATATCAATGAGGCACCACGTCTCTGATATCCAAACAATATCCACTTTTGATGTATTTATTATTATTAATTTTTTTTTTTTTTTGGCTGGTGCAGCTTTTACTGCACCAAAAAAAAATTTCTAAGAGAGAGAGAGAGAGAAGTAGAAGGGAATTGCCAAGAAAAAGAAGAATGATGATGTCCAGCTCATGACCCTTGACGAGCATTTCAAATTTATTTACTATACTCCTAGGATTGTTATACATACACCTATTCTTACTCTTAGTTACCCTAACACAACCCATGTATTTACTTGTTCCAGTAAATACATGGGTTCCAGATGACTCCCAGTACCTTGCTTTGCAGGCTTCTGCTTATTTGAATAGAAGCAGTGCAAGAATCACTTTTACCACTGCCTGTGGCTACCGTTAATCTATTAGTCTGTGAATCCCCCCGAGCCAGCAGTTTTCTGATCCACTTAGCACTGCCTCAAAAGCATCAGCAAATATTCTTGCACACTTCCTATTTAAGTGTATCTGATCCCCCATGGACATTCTTATTAAAACTAAAGAACTAAAATGGTCTTGGGCAGGACACATAGCTCGAAAACATGATGACAGATGGACTAAGAAAATAACAGAATGGTACCCAAGAGGAGCTAGAAGAAAACCTGGAAGACAAAGGCGGAGATGGATAGATGAAATTCATGAGTTTGTGGGTAGTAAATGGATGGCCAGTGCTCAAAACAGAAGGAACTGGAAAGTTGCAGTGGATTGAAAATGGCTGATGACAATGATGATACCCCATGGAAACAATCTCTTCTGTTAACAAGCACTTACCACACTGAGAAAAATCCCACCCCATGAGCCTTGCACAATCTCTCCAGGGCTGAACTGCCCTGAAGGTTTCTGCTGTGTTGTCAGATGATCAAGTGCAAGCTCTGACATCGATGTGGGCAGCTGAGAACTTGATGGGTCCCCCAATGTAAATCCTTCGAGGGCATCTACCCTGTCCTTCAAGCTCTCATAAAGGCCCATAACAACGCTGATTTGGCACTAACTTCTTCACACTGCTTACATCGAGCACACACAAAGACATCCCCCCCCTTGCCACTGTCATGTCCCATCCCAGGAAGGTCTGCTAACATTTCATAAGTTGCACATTTCTTTAGGCTGTGATGCTTTGGAGAATTGCCCCCTTCGGTTCTCTCACGAGCCACAGCACTCCTGCTACTTTGTGCACATTGCTTTGCTGCTCTACTCTGGGGCATGAATTCTGTTTAAATACGATTTAATTAATTAACAATGAAAATTAATAAGGTTAATAAATTTAATTGATTAATTTACTATACTATACTTGACTATACTATACAATACTATACTAAACTAATGCAGTAATACGTATTCCACTATATAGTTTTACGTTATACCTTAGCTATCAAATTCGAGATATATGTTATCAAGTTATGCTATACTGTAACGATCATACTGCTAAATTAGTTATATCCTTAGCTAAATACAAAAGATATATGCCCAAAAAGTGATTAAAACATTAAAAATAACTTATTTATTGCAATAAAAACCTACTATTCTTCTATCCTACAATATTCCCACCAAAAACACCATTACGATAGCGGTAGAAGTTGTAACTTACAAAATCACCAGCTAAATTTAAAAAATAAGCTAATGAACACTAAACTAAGCCTATTTAATCTATTTGTAAAACACAAATTAATACGCTAACTAATTAAAAATGCAATAAAATTTCAATGAAATCTTATCAGCTTGCAGCAGCTACAGAAGTCTGTCTTCACCAAGCATATGATGCAGCATCAGCCAAAAAAAAAAAAAAAAAAAAAAACCCTCCATTCATTTCAAATGCCTGTCCAACTCAGCCTTAAATTTATTTAGGCTATCAACTTCCGCAATAAAAGATGAAAGTCCATTCCACCAATCAACTACCCGCTAGCTAAACACAAATTTCCTCACATCTATTCTACAACTGTCTTTCCTCAATTTTAATCTATGCCCCCTCATGTCCTTAATCTGAGCAAGAGTAAGAATCCCATCAGCATTCAGCTTGCTCATCCCATTCAAGGCCTGATACACCTCAATCAGATCACCTTGCAGGCGCTACAATTTGCAGAACTTAAGCCTTTCTTGTTAGGTACCCCTTTGTTCCCCTCACCAGTTTGTTGCCCTTCTTTGTACTCGTTCTAGCAACTCTACATCCTTCTTTAAATGAGGCCTGCAGACCTGTACACAGTACTCTAGGTGTGGCTTGACCATTGCCTTGTATAATGGGATAATCACCTCCCTGTCCCTGCTAGCAAAATTCCTATAAATCATTGACAAGGCTCCATGACCTGCCCATCTGCCCTGCTTAGCGAACTTCATATTTGACTGCACGATTACCCCCCCCCCCAGGTCTTTTTCACTTTCCACTTCCCTGAGTGTAGTATCACACAGTTTCTCTTGGGTTATTGCTACCCATATGCAATACTTTACATTTGGCAAAGTTAAACTTCAATTACCACTTCTCAGCCCATTTGTCCAACTTTAGATCCAGTTGGAGTAGTATACTGTGTTTACAGTTGTTAACAACCCTGCCAACCTTTGTATCATCTGCAAACTTGGACATTGAACCTGATATACCTTCATCAGTATCATTGATAAATATACAAAACACCAATGGGCCCAACACCGAACCCTGGAGAACTCCACTAATAACATTTGACCATGAAGAGCAGTGTCCATTGATTACCTCTCTCTCTCTGTCGTCTCCTACTTAACCTTCCCTTTATCCATTGTAGCAACTTCCCCTTAATGGCATACCTCTCCAATTTGTACAGCAGTTCCATGTGCAACAGTATCAAAAGCTTTCCTGAAATCCAAGTATATGATATCAAAATTATTTTTGGTATTCATTTCCTTTGTGACCACATCACAGTATCTAGTCAAATTGGTCACATGTATATGTGCATTTATTATGCAATTTGAAATAATAACATTATTCAAAGGGGAAATTAATTTTAATTATTAATAAACATTGTGTAATTTACAATATGCTTTTCATTTTTTTCAGTATACATAATGTTCTTACATTATACAGGGTGTCTCAAAAATATTGGTACAAACGTTTAGGGGAGGTAGGTAACATCTAAAGGAATATGAATTGCAAGGAACCCATAATCGAAAAAGTCACCGTAAGTTGGTACACGGTGCTGTTAATCAGTTCACGAGAGGGAACATTTCTGGTTTACTCATTCAAGCAGTAGTCGCCGCACGAAGAACATGCATCAATATACGAACTGTGAGCTGGCAGACATGCACCTAGTGTATATGGATTAGCAGAGGGCAATGGACGAGCCGCTCAACGAATTTATGGAGAACGTTCCCCAGACAGGCATGTACCGGACCACCATTTTTTTGCACGTGTGCATCAAAATTTGTGCGATTATGGGTCATTTAGAGGTAACAGGAGTAGTGCAGGCAGACCACGTTTGACGTGAACTCCCGCCATGGAAGAAAGTGTGTTGAATGCCATCCAGAATAATCCTACTACCAGCAAACGTGCCATTGCCTCTGCCTTAGGAGTGTCTCATTGCAGTGTACAGCGTGTCTGGCCCGACGATCCCTTTCATCTCCAAAGGGTTCACTTACTGCTCCCCCAAGATCATCCTGCACGTGTGGCTTTTGCGCAGTGGTTTCTCCAAGAAAGTGTTCAAGACTTTGATTTTCCAGCCTATGTTTTGTTCACGGATGAGGCTTATTTCACTCAGGAAGGCTTATTCAATCAACATAATGCTCATATGTGGGCTGACGACAACCCACACGGTGTGCACCCCCATGTGGCACAACATCACTTCCCAATAAATGTGTGGGCAGGTATGGTTGGTGACTGCTTAGTTGGCCCATACCTGTTACCATCCCGCATGAACTCTGCTAAATATTGGATCTTTCTTGAACAAGTTCTACCAGGGTTACTTGACGATGTTCCAGCAAATGTGAGACGCAACATTTGGTTTCAACATGACGGGGTGCCTGCCCATTATGGAAGGTGTGTTCGTGACCATTTGAACAGGCGTTTTGGGCGCCAATGGATTGGCCGTGGTGGACCCGTTGCCTGGCCCCCACGCTCATCTGATTTATCGAGCCTTGATTGATTTCTTTCTGTGGGGACCCCTCAAATCTATTGTGTGTGAATCGCCTTTGGAGACGGAAATGGATCTTGTGGTGAGACTCGTCTGCGCTGCTGCTACTGTCAAAGAGACTGCATGTGTGTTCGACCGTGTCAGCCAAACCATGCTGCGTCGGTGTCATGCATGCATCGTGTATCATGGTGGAACCTTCGATCATCTGTCGTAACGTCATGAAATGCATCCATCTCGTACTCCATTGTTAATATTATGTCAAATAAATATTTGCCACTAGTTACACTCTTGTGTCATTTCTGCTTCTTGTGCCTCTGCTACTACTTTCCCGTGACGTTTCCAGTTATGGGTTCCTATGCGATTCACATTCCTTTAGATGTTATCTACTTCCCCTAAACGTTTGTACCAATATTTTTGAGACACCCTGTACAGAACTCTTAAAGGAATAAAATACAAAAGTGGCAAAAAATGTATTAAAATAAAATTATAAAATATTTTTTCCTTTGCTCTGTATTTTTTTAATTTCTGTTTTGTGAAAACCATCAATAATCATATATCATTACTGGATCCAGTAATGATGGATCCAGTAATAGTCATCCATCATTACTGAATCCCACCTTCCTTAAAAGCAGTGCTTCATTATACTTACACTGTCTAGTCAAAATATTATAATCACCCTCTTGCTTTCATAATCGGCTTTATCTCCCTACCTGGTGACACATGTCGAGTTAAGAACTGGTAAACATGCTAGACTTCGCATTCTAGCACGTTTACCATAGAATCAGCTAGACTGGGAAACTTCGTATGGTATGCAGTCCGTGCGAAGTACTTGATTGACATGCGCAAGGGATGTGATCTGATAGACTTCAAAAAAGGGATGATTGTCTGGTACCAGTTGAAGGATGACAGTATTGTAGGAACTGTGAATGCTGTTAGCCATTGTAGTTAAGATGTTCCAAGAGTGGATGGGGAGTGGACAGAGCAGCATTAGTCACCTGGCCAATGGTGCCTACACCTCATCAATAATTATAGCGAATGTAGGCTAGTACTGCCTTGTGCAAACCAGTAAATGGAAATTGATAGAACAGCTGACCATGGACTCTAAGCAGGGGATGACAGTGTTTCCAAAACCATGATCCAACAAAAACCCTCCTCCATATGGGGATCCAGAGTAGGCACCTGGTTGGGGTACCCTTTCTTGTGGCCACACATCACCAACAAGCCTAAAGTTTGCATCTGAACAACATCATTGGGCCATTGATGACTAGAAAAAAAAAAGTTCTTTTTTCTGATAAATCACATTTCCTGCCTTGCTATGGATGGTAAATGGGGGGGGGGGTACAATGACAAACTGCAGAGAGCAATCATTCCAGTGTCCTTGTCCAACAGAAACAGGCAGATGGCAAGTGTTTTGGTATGGGGGATGTTTTCCTGGAAATGTCTTAGAGCTCTCATTTCCCCTAGATCTTACTCTGATTGCTATGAACTATCCATTCTGGCTGATCAGGTACATCATTTCACATGTGACTGTCTTCCTGGTTGGCATAGGTGTGCCCTGCCAGTATTGTTTGAGAGTGGTTTGTTGAACATGAAAGTGACTTTCAGGTGCTACCTTGGCTGCTGAATTCAGCATTTGGATCCTCCTCCATGGACTATTGCAATTCCAATTCTACAGGACTCAATCCTGTTGATGTGGTACAGCACAACTGCAATGTGCAGGGCCTTATAGATTCCATACCTGCCCATGTGGTGGTACTAATGGCAGGAGGAAGAAATACCTCTTGCTGTAATATTTAGTGGACTGGTTTAGTGAACCTTTCACCTTGTTCACCACTAACAGCACTCAAGTTAGTAAGGAAAAAATTCAGATGTAAATGTGAAAAGTGTATTTTAAGAGACATCCACCTAAAATTTTCTGGTTACATAACAGTTTTTCTACCAATTATTTATAGTTTTTTTTTTTTCCATTTTTATTAATTAAAAGCCGATGAATAGGGCTTGGCACACGTTATGGCCATGATTCTATGAAATCAGATGTAAAGTTATACAAATCAGGAATCAACAACAGTAGTTTGTATATTTAAACAAACAGATATTTTTATCTGTTTGTTTAAATATTTCCTTTAGAAATTCAATGTAAATCTTTGAGAAAGTACAGGAAAAAATTTTTATGGATTGAAGTTGGAAGGAAACTTTTTTGGAAAAAGTAGGATTAAAAAACAATAAATAGAGACATGCACTTATTCACTTGGGACTACAAAGGGTAAACTTTCCTGCAAACAGAGTGCAAATTAATTAACCAGTTTTACTTGCATGTTTTTGTTTTACTTTGTCTGTGTCATAAATGTCTAGGTACTACTGCTGTTTATACTACAATCAGATGACCAAAAAAGTTTGTGCAGTTTTCTTCGAGGTTAAAAAATTTGAAAAACCTTAAATTGAAATACTGAAAAAATTTTGTGGACACCATTGTAGATGGTTATTATCATTTGACATAGTTCAAAAGTACAAGTGAGATAAAGTCAGTTGATGCCTAGCGAGCAAGAATTGCTATTCAGTAAAACAGTGAAGAGCGATGATTGGCTACTCCAGTTGCAGTTATTTGAGCAAGTTTATAAACTTGGTACAAAAGCTACAAAAACAAGCCATAAGACATGCACAGCATTTGGAGAAGATATTGCAAATGAATTCATAGTCTAAAAATAGTTGAGAAAATTTAATCAGGTGATGGATGGCTGACTGCCATTGATTAAAACAGGTGGAAAGCTGCCATTGAATCGGATTCAAGCCAAACTTGACAGGTGCTTATAGAAACTTCAGTATTTGCAATGAAACCATTCTTTTGCATTTTGAGCAAATGGGATCCACATAAACTCACAGCTGACAACAAACTCCATATGCTATCAATTTGCTTTACTCTGTTTTCATATCACGACAACAAGCCATATTTCAACCAGTTGCTGTGTGCCATGAAAAGGCTTGTGTTAGCAATACCAGCACATTGTTGGTTATCATCTTGTAAACCTGTGCCATACACAGGAAACCCTCACTTCACAAACAGATTTTGTTGTGTATCTGGTGGAATATTGTTTATTACAAACTTCTACCCTTTGGCTTAAATGATTACAGAGGAAATTACAGTGTTTTTGTTAATTTTTTTTAAGCATGTTTTAATTCTATCCTAAAAATCTACATGAATTGTTTTGGTCACCTGATACAATCATTGCATTTTTTGTTTAATAGTATCTGAAATTTTCTTGTAGATAATCCTAAAAGCACATCATGGAATGGATTACAGAGAACTATTTCACCTTTTACAGTATGCTGCTGACCAAGCACTGGAACACGTGAAAAATTCTAAGAATTCTGAGTGCTGTGACATTTCTTTATCTATCTGGCATTCAATATATGATTTATTTCAAATAAATGAAGTATCAAAATGCATTATTAAAGATTTACATCTGTTATGTGATCTTGAAGAATATATTGCTATTTTGCAAAGGAAAGTAACTTCTGTTTTAGATAATTATATATCATTAAAGTAGCATATTTAAAAATGACTTATTTAAGCTTTGACTTAGTTATCAAAGATTCCATTGTTTATTCATAATTGTTGTAAAGATGCCTAACCATTTTTATGTTATAAGGGACATGCTCTTTTTCCTACATTTTTTATTATTACAATAATCATTTAATTGTTTAAACTGCTTTCCAGAAAACATGAAGTTTTGGCTTGTGCTGCCTCCGTAAAGGAAATCAATTTTAATAGCTCAAAATATTTAGGGCAGTGGCCTCATGTTATGAGGCCACTGCCATCAAAACCATCAAAACAACACAAGACTGTGAATCACTAGAAAATGGACTAGACACTATCACCCAATGGATTACAAACAATGGCCTAACACTAAACTTAAATTCTGCACCATCTCTGTTGCAGACTATCACAAAAAACAAGATTAATTATCCCTATAAAACTAATAACCATGAGCTATTGAGAATACAAGAGGTTTCAGATTTGGGAGTATGGTTTTCTGACAAGGGAAACATGCTTCCCTTCAACACACAAAGCCTAAAGGATTTAGAGGCAAAGGCCTCTAAATCCTTTAGACTGCTTAAAAGAATCTGCTTCGATTTTACCAACATACAGCTCATAAAAACAGTTTGCATAATGATAATCAACCCAATTCTAGAATATTCCTCACACCAAAATTCTTAAAAAACAACTGGAACGTATTCAGAAATCCATAGTCAGATTCCTAGTGTACAAATCCAGGTTGGAAATGAACACAAAATCCTGTGATGAATGGTGCATTCACTTTGGGATGGTACCACTCTACCAAAGAAGGGCTGAGGCAGACTGCAAATTCCTAATGCATCTCGTGGTTGGAATGTTGGATGCTCCCGAGCTGCTCTACTTCATCAATTTCAGTTGTCCTCCATGAGCATTGAGAAGACACAATATGTTGGCACAAAAGCCATTCAGAACTGATCAACTTAGATTTAATTACTTCAACAGAACTGCAAAATTGCTAAATGAATCCAACATTGATATTCTAGATGAAGACATCAATATCAAAAAAGAGTTTCAAAGGTTTTATAATCAAGTAACTAGAAAATGAAAATAAACGATTAACTTAATAATAAGAATAACATAGTAAAAAAAGGTATATTTTAGCTATAAATTTTTCAGTAAACAAAGATAATAAATAACAAATATAATAATAAGAAATAATTAAAATAAAAGCAAAAAAAAAAAAAAACTGGATAACTATAAGAATAATAACACAAATCAATCAATGTAACTACTCATTGTGAATAAACAAGAAAAGATAACAACAAAAATGCTTAGAAATACAAATTTCTCTGTCACCCCAGCTTTGCTCAAACACAAATCGCTTGTATAGTAAGATATTCATTGTATATGTTGTAAATTGACCTTGTATATTTGACATTGTATATTAAGATCTGACATTGTATACTGACTGTAAATAGAAATATTACTGTATTGCTACTGTCCTATCCCTCCTCTGTAAGGCTTTGGCTGTTCTGGAGTAATAACAAAAAAAAAAAAAAAAAAAAAGATCTACAAAGCATAATTGTACAAGTAGGGCATAGCCTCGGTGCAATCCCCCCTCCTGTTAGTAGCAAATCCAAATTTGTTACCAACAAAAGGGGAGGGGATTGCACGATTATATCATTGTTTATTTTAAACTTTCTAGGATAAAGTTTTCTTAATGAAGCAAAATTACCAAGTATTTGGAAACCCATAAAAAAATCAAGAAAGCATTTGTTTTGCAATTTATCACTGCATGTAATTCATCTCTTGGAATCAGCCATCTTGGTTTACAGGGTTAAAGTAAAAGTTGACCAGTTCTAGTTTCTTGTCTTTACCTATGCTAAATATATATTTCTTGTTTTTCTACCATTTTTTCCCTTTTTTTTTTATATTAATTACTGATGCGTCATAAAAGCAAAAGAATAGTGAACTATTTACAGTTACCTTGAATAGCTGACACCTTAATAATGGCCAAACTTAATTTCCCCAGTCAAGAGTTTTGTAATATGTTTAACTCTGTATAGCAGGTATATTTAGCTACACTAATACAGTCGAAACTCTTTATATTTTTAATGTCCTAACATTAAAATTTTATAATAAAAAATTATAATGCCCTATGTTGTTGGTCCAGGCCAATTTCTCATTAACCTAATGAGAAATTGGCCCTCTATAACAACCATAAATTTCTACCTCTTAATCTGAATTTTTACTTATTTTATTACAATATTCACATTTGAAAATGACAGAACACTTCAAATATATTTAAATAATTGACGAGCTTGCTGCAAGACCTGGTGTGAGATCTTTTCTTGCAGTGTGTTAATGAAATGAACATTGGCTATAAGTTATTTCATTAGTTAGAGTGTATGGCTCCAAGAAAGCAGATAGCCTTGCCAGTCACAGATAAAATTAGGATTTTTGAAGCTGTTGATAATGTGCATTCTAAGACAGACATCACAAAACAGTTCAGCATTCCTAAGAACACTGTGTTCACTATTCTGAAATATTGGAAAAAGATTGAAAGTTTAGAGAAATCTGCTGCACCATCATTAGCCATTCCACAAGTATGTGGAATGGCTAATGATGATGTGGAATGGCTAATGATGATGCATGCAAAAAACTTTCCCGTAGATGGTAATCTTTTAAAAGCTAAGGCTGAATCGTTTGCACATCAAATGAATAGTGAAGAATTTTAAAAGTTTACATGGATGGTTCCAAAAATTTAAACTCATCATGGCATGTCTTTCAAAAAAGTGTGTGGCATAAGTGCAGCCATGGACATTGATGCTATAAAGGAATGGAAGGAAAATTGTTTAAAAAATATTTTGCTGACAAGTGACCACAATGACATCTTCAATGCTGATGAAACTGGACTCTTTTTTAAATTGCTACTGGATAAAACACTTACATTTAAAGGCGAGAAATGTAGTGGTGGAAAAAAGGCCAAACAACTGATTACTGTTCACCTAGCAACAAAAATGTCTGGCAGAGAAGCTTTCTCTTTTAATTATTGGGAAAACCCAGAAGCATCGATGCTTTAAAGGCTTGAAGACATTACCAACTATGTACCGAGCAAACCAAAAGACATGGATGACACCACAAATCTATGAAGGATGGATCAAAGACTTAGATCGCAGAATGGGTGAGAAGAATAGAAAAATTTTGCTGTTTGTGGATAATTGCACATCTCGTGTAAACACTCTACGTGCAATCACTGTTGAGTGCGTACCACCTAATATGACGTCAATTTTTCATCCACTTGATCAAGTTGTAATCCATTGTTTTCAGAAACACTACCAAAGAATGCTATTAAACAAAATTGTGCTGTCTTGAAAGCAAAATTCAATGCAAAATCAACATTCTCCAAGCAATGTATTTATGTGTTTCAGCATGGGATGAAGTTGATCACCAACTGCTTCAAACATGCTGGATTTACCACCTTGAATGATGCAATGTGTAAAGTTTCTTATGCTTCTTACTTTATTAATTGCAAAGAACAGTCTGATAATAGGGAAGAAATGGCAAGAAATATTTGAGCATGTGCGTCATAACCTAAACTTCAAAGGTTACACAGAAGTGGATGTGGACATTGCATGTTTCAGGATATGCACAAATGAAGGGAAACTCATTGCAGATGCAATGGAATCTTCTAAAATTTGTAGTGATGAAGATGATGAACCTACTGTGGTTGAACAAGAAGTTTCAGTGAAAGATGCTTATCAAGGATTCAAACTTGTATGTTGATTTTTTTTTTTTTTTTTTTTCCAAGTGCAGCCTAACTGAAAATGAAATAACTGCTATCACACACCTTCATAATTGTCTTTTAATACATGCTCTACCATTGAAACAGTGTATTTTGACAGATTATTTTAAAGTAAGAAAAAATTCTCTTGTTAGGTCTTAATAAGTATGTAGTCTATGTAGTGAAATTTACAATTTACTTGTAACCTTACTGCACTCTACAATTAATGCAAAATTTAGAATCATAATTTTCTTGTTTAATACTGTAGCACATATAAATAAGATTATATATTGTATTTGTAGAATTACAAGGTAAGGTAAGATCTTATCTTGATTGTCCTTCTTGAAATATTCTCCCTTGAACTTTACATACTTTTGCCACCATCATATACACACATTAAGTTCTTCTTGCAAGCTATTTTTTGAAAGACTGAAGTGCTTCTGTTGTGGCTCTGCAAGCATTGTTGTCGGATGCGAAATGCTCACATTTCAGAGCTTTCTTCAGACATGGAAACAGGAAGAAATCACATGGGGTTAAATTTGGTGAATAAGAGGGATGTGGCACAACCTTGGCACCTATTGGCAGTGATCACTGCCTGCCCAATATTAGCTATATGGGGACTGGCATTGTCTTGACAGTTAAACCACTGGGAAGTTCTTGACGTTTCTCATGAATTGTGCGATGAAGTTTGACTCCAAGAACCTCAGAATGTTTTCTGAGGTTCTTGGAGAAGAATTCATAGTTGTTCAACGAGGCACAAAATGTGTAACAAGAATGCCTTTTATGTCAAAACACACAACCATTTGTTGCCATTTGAAAGAGAAGTTCGAAATTTCTTAGGTCTTGGTGAATCAGAATGCATCCACTCACTCGACTGTTGTTTTGTCTCTGGATCATAGTGAAAAATCCAAGTTTCATCACAAGCCACTATTCGATTTCAGGAATTTTGACCCTGTGATTCAAGATGATCAATCATATCTTTGCACAAGTCTACTCTTTGCTCTTTTTGTTCTGGAGTTAAAATGTGTAGAATCCGGCAAGCGCAGATTTGCAACATTTTCAGGTGATCTTTCACAATAATGTGAGCAGCACTACCATGTGAAATGGACATTCTAACAGCTAATTCACGAAGTGTAATTTAGCTGTTAGAATGTCCATTCTAACAGCTAAATTACACTTCGTGAATTAGCTGTTAGATGCATGTAAGCCCCTCTGACGCAATAATGAATGTCCATTCTAACATGGGTCATCTGCAACAGACTTGTGGCCTTCACTGAATCACTTGTTCCATTTAAATATGGCTATCCTACCAAGACATTCATTGCCATATGCTTCATTTTTCTCTTTCTGTTTCCGATGCATGTAAGCCCCGTCTGACGCAATAATGAATCACATATCGCTGTCCAGTCTGTATATCCAACATGTTACTTGTTTCAAAACAACTCAGTGACATGTTGCTAAAAAAACTCTTCATGCAACACTAGCTGTCAGGTATTGGCATATGCACCCAGAGTCTGCTCAGTAGCAATTAGGGAGAGCGCCATTAGTAGCAGTTATGGAAAGTTCATGTGGTAAACATAAAATCTTGCACCAGCCCGCAAATTAAATGATCACCCCTCATATATTAAATGTTCAAGCTTTTACTTGTTTTGTTGCTGGTTTTATGAACAATCAATATTACGACCATTTTTCTCATTCCCCTAGGGTATCGTTTATATAGATCTTTGATGACTATATAAAGAACTTAAGAAATAGTCTCAGTCTCTCTCTCTCTCTCTGAAACACAGAAAGAGAGAGAGAATTTGGTCTGTCTGTCGGTACAGTGAAGCCCATGTTTGTGCAATTATAGTTAATTTCTTTTGTTGGTACTATAGAAATTATTCATAAAAATAACAGCGAAATGTTATTTTAATAAAAAAAATAATGTCTAATAAACGTTATTTTAAACGTAAAAAATAACGTCAGTTTTATCTCTTTTTTATGCTACCAATGAAACTAACATTTACATGACAACACAATAAAAGACATTTGCTGATGTTTATAAACATTAACATATTTGTTTATACTGCAGTCACAGCATGGATTTGTTAAGGGTAGGCCAATCTGATTGGATACTATGAGGCAGTGATAAAGGAACTGGATTAAAAAGTAATTTTGATATCATACTTGGATTTTAGAAAGGCATTTGATACTGTTACACATAAAAGGCTTCTGTACAAACTGGAGCAATGTTGCATTATGGACAAATCACTGCTATGGTAAAGGGATGACTGAGTGAAAGCAGACAGAGTAGTTATCAATGGACATTACTCTTCATGGCCTAATGTTATTAGTGGAGTCTCCCAGGGTTCAGTGATGGGCTTATTGTTGTTTTCAATATGATACTGATGAAGGTATTTCAGGCTTAATGTCTAAGTTTGTAGATGGTAGATGACTTTCATCAACCGGTGAAATACCACCACTTTGCTTATTGGAGGCTTGAAGTGGTGAAACCCATGTTTAGTCTCTAGAGCAAAGTTTCCGGCACCCCCCTCCCCCCATACTTCTCCTTCAACCCATTCACGGTACTAAGTACTATAGGTTTTGATACCTTTCGTGTTTGGGGTTTTCATAAAAAAAAAAAAAAAAAAAAAAAATAGTACAAAAGTTGGCAGAGTGGTATTAACCACTCTGCCAACTTTTGTACAGTAATCAAGGTAATCTTTTGCAACAAGATCTAGCAAAATCAAGCTGATGGGCTGAGAAATGGCAGTTGTGTTGAAAGCAATACTGCAGTATAACTTTCAGCACTGTTATGCATGAGCACTGCTGTACAAATTTTGGCAGTGTGCCTTTGTGGATGAGTTATTGCTATGGATGAAAGGATGGTTGATTATCAGAAGACAAAGGGTGATGGTTATAAATGGGTGCTGTTTTTTTTGTGGAGTCCATTAAAGTTCATTGCTGGACTCGATACTGTTTTCAAATTTATATATTAACAATATTGACGATTGTCATTTAGGTGTGACAATTTGTTGTATTTCAGTCCCCATGACAATTTGGTGTATGATATTTCACTGTGTGATGTATGACATTTCACTGTTTGTGACAGTTTGGTGAATAACAATTTGATCAAAGACAATTAGGCTATGACAATTTCTTGAAAGACAGTTATGGGTTTTAGCAATTTGGTGAAAGATAATTTCTGGATATGACAGTTTGTTGTATCACATACAGACTAGAAATTATTAAGAAAATAAATGAATTAAAATGTTTGGGAAACCAAGAAAAATTTTGTTCACTGAGAAAGGATGAATGCAGAAATTTAGAAAATAATAGAAAAAAAGGAAAGGAATATTTTTAAGTCAATTTATTTTGTATTCATCCTGATCCTGCTCATAAACAGGTTGTAAAATGAGTGTGTGCCTATTATGTTCAGCATGGTGTTCATTCATTATCATAAAATTGTTACAATATGGACAGACATTCATGCTGAACATTATAGGCACATACTTAACCAAGCCATGCTGCTATTTAAGGACCATTCAATGGTATCTGTGGACCAGGTATTGTTGGTTTTGGTGGCCTTTCTTTGGGGACCCCAGATTTCTATTGGTTTGATTTTAATGAAATTTGGCTGGGCTTTACAAAAATTTTTAAAAAGAGATAAATGTAAGATCCCACAAAAATCCATCAATTGGAAGTTGTGTAATGTGTGGACTTCCATTTGACACACCTTGACCAATTCACTACCTTGGCTGTCTAATTTTTGTGGCATCGCGAGTTTCAAGTTCAAAAATGTTAATTTATAATGCAATAACGCAAATTTTAAAACAATTTACAAAGCAGCCACGTAGCCTCATCTTGGAAAGATCAAGTCTTGACCTTATAATGTCCACTGATCTTCCTGATATGAGTTACCACCAGGAGTCCCATGCCACCACTAGGAGGTGGCATGGGTGGTAACTTCTATCTTCTAGAGGGGCTTCTATAAGCAATGAGTCTTACTTGCCTTCTAAAGACTGCTCACATAATTATTGAAATATGTGAAAAGCCTCCTTTCTGTGAACATGATCCAGAGCGTCTCATTCTCAAGTTCCAATAGCCAACTCCAAAATTGATTGTAAATCAACATATAAGTTGCATTTTAACATAACATGCTCTACTCTTTCGTCCTCTCCACAAGTACAGACAGCCTGATCCTTCAAACCAAGTTTGAAATAATGAGACAGACCATGGCCTGAGATCAAAAAAGGTTGCATTTAACCCAAATTGTGACCATTGTCTCTTTCAAGTATAAATTATTTCCACATTTGGGAAAAACAAAAGTTTGTCTCCCCTTTTCAGTTTCCTGCCATTTAGTTTGCCACATTTCTTTTAATACATCACAGTGCCTTTTCTTTTCATTCTTAATGTCTGCCCATGAATAAACCTTATCTTCTGGACATAATGTTAGGCCTAAAATAGTTGACTTTATATTCCTCTTGGTATAATGCAATAGTCCAGAACTACAGGAGCTTAGATCTTGTGAGCATGGGCTTGGCATACCCAGGATCCTGAGCTGGATATCATCATTCTTCTCTTTCTTGATGATTCCCTTCTACTTCTGACATCTCTCTCTCATGGTAACTTTTTTTTTTTACAGAGTGAGCAGCTGTTTGGAAGAAAAGTAACACTGAGAGCGAAAGAGAAAACCAAGTTTTTTAGATACAGAGGAAGCAATATTTGTAATGTGCTTGTGCCAAGAGAGATTAGAAGTCAGGGTAATCCCCAAAAGAGAGATATCATTTTGCCTAGAAATCGGAGTGTCACTAACGATAAGCATAGGAGCAGAAGAATCCTTTTTGTGAGATATAAGACAAGACTGAGTTTTAGAAGGGTTGAAATCAACTAAGTTGTCTTTGCCCCACTGGAGAATTATACAAAGATCGGCATTTAAGGTAGCTGATTTTCGAGAAGTTGAAGATTGAGCAGGACAAGGATTCTCAAAATAGAAAGTGGAATGCAATGTGCTATCATCGGCAAAACTGGATAGGATTTCCATTCAATGGAAGAAGGTCATTAATATACAAGAGGAAAAGAGTGGGAGAAAGAACCTTGGGGAACACCGGCATTAGTGGAGAAGTTAGAAGACCCTCAGTGAGAGATCAGAGAGAAAACTGGATAACCAATTACTAAAACCAGTTGGCAAACCATAAGATGGAAACGTGTTTAGGAGACGTTTATCCCATACACGATCAAAAGCCTTTGAGATGTCAAGAGCAACTACTTGTGTTTCACCGAACCTTTCCATTGAATTAGTCCATAAATGGGTAACATAAGCCAGAATATCACCAGTGGATCGACACTGACGGAATCCATACTAGCGATCGTTGTTCAGATGGAAGGTTTCTAGGTAGTTTAACAGTTGGCAGTTAATTGCTTTCTCCATTTAGAAAGAGAAGTAATTGCAATGGGACAATAATTGGATGGGAGGGATTTGTCACCCTTTTTAGGAATTGGCTGGATATGAGCAAATTTCCAAGCAGAAGGAAAAACACCTTTGGAATAAGAAAGTGAAAAAAGGCAGCAAAGAATAGGCGTAAGTTCAGGAGCACAGGTTTTGAGAACAAGTGGAGAAATACCATCAGGAACTGGAGTTTTCTTAGCATCAAGATTCTTCAAAATCATGACATCCTTTTTGACGGAAGACCACAGGAGGCATTGAATGGAGTGTGTTGGGAATGGTAGGACGTGTTTTACCAAGATCATTAATACATGACTTGGAAGGAAAATGGGATGCTAGCAGGTCAGCTTTATCCTTGGCTTAAGTGATAACAGAACCATCTTGTTTGGACAGAGGTGGGAGCAGAGATGGGTAAAGGTTGCAACCCATAGTTTTGGCAAGAGAGCAGAATGCTCAGCTACCATTAGGGCAAGAAGCAAGTTTTCTACTCTTAGGCTGTTCAAACTCTAGTTTGGACTGATTAATAACTGCTTTACAATTGTTGCGAGCTTTGGTGTAGGCAGAAAATGAAACTGAAGAATAAGAAATAAGCCAATTACGATATGCAACATTCTTCTCTTGAACAGCCTTAGCATATTTATTGGAAAACCAAGGTTTAGATAAAGGACAAGATTTTACAGTGGAGTGTGGGATAAAGAATTGCATTCCTGCAAGAATAATTTCACTGACATGATCTAAGCAAACGTTGACATCAGAAGTTTTGAAACAGTAATCCGACCAAAGAAAAGAAGTCTCGCAGGTCATACCACTTTGCATTCTTGTAATGCCAAACAACATAAGGTTGGGAATAGCCATGAGATAAAGGTTCAATTGGAGAAGAGACGATCACCAAGTTGTGATCTGAAGTGCCTAGAGGACTGCTCACTTCGACAGTGTACTTAGAAGGGTTGTTTGTGAGAAAAAGATCAAGCGTATTGGCTGTATGATTAGGATTGTCCAGTATTCTTGTAGGTAAATGAACAATCTGTGCAAGGTCATTAGTAATTGCAAAAGCCTCAGCATCTCTACCAGCTGGGTCGGTGTGACTAGAAAACGGAAGCCAGCTGGGGTTGTAAACATTAAAATGAAGGAAAATCACCTCACTGTTAGGAAAGTTGAACTGGAGAAAGTCAAGTTGCAAAGAGGAAGCCAAAGAGCTCCAAGTGATTAGTGGGGTTGGGAGAACGGTAGAGACAACAGATGAATTTGACACAGTGAGGTAGAGAGATTTTAAGCCAGAGGATCAAAGAGAGGAGATTCCAAATTGCCAATCTATGACAGGGAATATCAGAACGGACATGCACAAGTACCACCTTTGAGGCGAAAGGAATCATACAGCAATTAATTTGGGCATCTGAGATGAGCAGTAGTTGAATCAACCAATAACAGATTCTGTCAGAAAAAGTACATGGGGGTTGTCCAAAATGGACATCGTTGAGATTAGAATTGAGACCATGTATATTTGTGAAATGAATAGGAAGTACTTGGGAGGTTTAGATCTTTTCGCAGATAAGCTTGCTCTATTAGTTTGACAATTCATGGTGTATTCAATAGTAAGAAAAAGTGGGTGGGACATGCTGTAATTTTTGGATAGGGCGTACACATGGTAAGAATATACCCAGATCCTTGCAATAACGTGGCCTCGACAATGCTCCCTGCATACACACTACCTGGACTCCCTGCAGTCACCATCTGGCAGAGTAGAGGTAGCAATATTATAAACTATTTGATCCGGAAGCCTCCTAGAGAGTTACCAATAGGTTCGGTCCGGTGTACTAACTAGCGGCGGCCTGCGAACACCGTTTTAGAGCTGTACCCTCGAATTGTAAGGAATATTGGATCTCGCCAAGATGTTCATCATAACCTCAAAAGTCATCAATCATACTGCATGATGGAAGAGATAGGGAAGTGGTGGTATTGCACCTGTTGATGAGAGTCATCTAGTACTGCTTGGTAACATAGAAGGGCAGCATTCCTCCATGTGGTGTGGGTGCCACACCTCAACCCCTGCTTACGTTGGTTCACACCCGGGTGGTCACCCACCATGCACTTTGTGCATGGAGGTTATACCCAGGATTACTAACAGGCCCACCATCGCGTCCGGACTTCGCCAAAATTGGGACAACATGACTTGAGTATCACACAAATATCAGTTCCATCAGCGTTTTAGACTCCAAGGTAGCAAGAACAGCTTGTCTGGCATATATGAGAAAATGTCTGTGACAACCCCAAGTGGAGGAGATTGTTGAAATTAAACATAAGAAAGGCACATGGGGTGGATGGGTTCTATCCAGTTATATTAAAGGAGGCAGCAAAGGAAGTAAGAAAAATCTTAGCCATAATAATGAGAGCATCATTGGATCCAGGGGAAGTCCCCACGGACTGGATATGGGCAAGTGTATCCCCAATCACAAAGGGGAATCTAAGGGTGACAAGAGTAATTATAAACCAGTTAGTTTTACCAGGGAGATTAATGGAGTCTCTGGTTTAGAAAGCGATGCAGGATCATCTAGACAAGACTGCAGTTATAATTCACACAAAGCATGGGTTTATTAAGGGGAAGTCTTGTCTGACAAATTTGATTGGATTTTGATATGGTTACAAAGGATACTATCATTTGGTATGCAAAAAATAATTCTGATATTGTATACTTGGATTTCAGTAAAAGTTTTTGATACTGTACAAATTGGAGCAGCATAGTATTAAGTTGTTACAGAGTGGTAACCAATGGATGCTGCTCTTCGCGGACTAAAGTTATTAGTGGAGCCACACAGTGTTCGATGTTGGGCGCACGTTTCTTTTGTATGTTTATCGA
This sequence comes from Mastigoproctus giganteus, assembly GCF_048544385.1. Lineage (NCBI taxonomy): Eukaryota > Metazoa > Arthropoda > Arachnida > Uropygi > Thelyphonidae > Mastigoproctus > Mastigoproctus giganteus. Next base: position 100,227,327 of record NC_143582.1, on the reverse strand, counting down.
TATTAGCATTAGCATTAGTAGAGGCATTTGATGCAAGAAAGCAAGCTTATGCAGCATCAGCCAAAAAAAAAAAAAAAAAAAAAACCCACTTCCACTTCACCCCTCTGTTCGTTCAAAATACTTGTCCAGCTGAGCCTTAAACTTATTTAGGCTATCAACCTCCACCACAAGGGATGGAGGTCTGTTCCACCAACCAACCACCCGCTGGCTAAAGGCAAATTTCCGCACGTCTATCCTACATCTGTCTTTCCTCAATTTGAATTTATGCCCTCTCAGGTGATTTTTCTGAGCTAGAGGAAGAATCCCATCAGCATTGAGCATGGTTAAACCATTCAAGGCTTTATACACCTCTATCAGATCACCTCGCTGGTGCCTAGTCTCCAGACACTGTAATTTGCAAAACTTAATCCTTTCTTCGTAAGAGCACCCCTTTGTTCCATTCACTAATCTTGTTGCCCTTCTCTGTACTCGTTCCAGCAGCTCTACACCCTTCTTGAAATGAGGCCTCCAGACCTGTATACAGTACTCTAGGTGTGGCCTGATCATTGCCTTATACAAGGGAATAATCAGCTCCTTATCCCTGCTGGAAAAATTCCTGTATATCATTGACAATACTCCATGAGCTACTCTTGCAGCCCGTCTGCACTGCTCAGAGAACTTCATATCTGCCTGCACAATCACCCCCAGGTCCCTTTCATTCTCTACCACTGTCAGTGTAGTACCACAGAGTTGATACGTTGCTCTGGGGTTGCTGTTTCCCATGTGTAGTACTTTACATTTGTCAACGTTAAACTTCATTTGCCACCTCTCAGCCCATCTGCTCAACCTTTCCAGATCCTGTTGAAGCAGCATAGTGTCAGTAGTGTCCTTGACAACCCTGCCAACCTTTGTATCGTCTGCAAACGTAGACATTAAGCTTGATATACCATCATCAATATCATTTATAAATACAGAAAACAATAATGGACCCAACCCTGAGCCCTGAGGGACTCCACTAATAACATTAGTCCACGATGAGCAGTGTCCATTGATTACCACTCTCTGTCTTCTCCCCCTCAACCACCCCTTTATCCATAGCAGCAATTTGCCTCCAATGTCACACTGCTCCAATTTGTGTAGCAGTCTTCCATGTGCAACAATATCAAAAGCCCTTCTAAAGATCCAAGTATAAAATATCAAAGTTATTCCCTGCATCCAGTTCTTTTGTGACTGCATCATAGTATCCAATCAAGTTGGTCAGGCAAGACTTCCCCTTAACAAAACCATGCTGTGTCTGAGCTATAATTGAAGTCTTGTCTAAATGATCCTGCAGTGCTTCTTTAACCAGTGCCTCCATTAATTTTCCTGGAACAGAAGTTAAGCTCACAGGTCTATAATTACTTGTGTCAGCCTTTGATCCTCCTTTGTGAATTGGGGTCACATTTGCACATTTCCAGTCTATGGGTACCTCCCCTGAGTCCAAGGAAGCTCTCATAATTATGGCTAAGGGTTTGCTTATTTCCTTTGCTGCCTCCTTTAATATAACTGGATAGATCCCATCCACCCCGGGTGCCTTTCTTGTGTTTATCTTCAACAGTTTCTCCTCCACTTTACTCTCAGTTATTACAAGATTATCCATCTTACTGCCAGAGTTTACTTCACCTCTGGCATTTCCCTTTTTGAATAAGTCCTCCTGTGTGAATGTCGATGCAAAATATTCATTTAGTTTGTTAGCTACCTGAGCAGGATCATCAACAGTTGAACCATCGATATCAAGTGGACCAATCTGATTCATCCCCTTCCTTCTGGAGTTTACATAAGTGTGAAAAATATTTTCATTTTCAGCCCTTTCACTTACTTTCAAGAGGTATTTGGCCTAATAATGCCTGATATATTTTTCACGGCCTATACAACTAAATTATATAACGATAGCGTCACTTGAGCTAAGCTTTTACTTTCGAATTCAAACACCCCAGGGGTGCGCTCGCCGTAATACTACACCACAGTGACGTCACCCGTTCTCCTGAGCGGACAAGAATGTTGATCGAACGCAAAGGTCCGAAGAACGGTGAATTGTATATGAGTAGAAATTACCAGAACAAGACACAGCAGGTCTTGCATAACAAGACCTTTATAAAGATATTAATTGTCACTACGACGCCGTGCATGGTACAGTATCCATTTAATTCTTCCCCCCCCCACATAGTTGACTCGTGAGAATAAGACAATTCTTAGGGAGCGCAGTTGAGGGGATGCGGAGGTATATATTGGAAAAGGGGAAGAAAGACGGACACACAGAGACACAGTGATCTTGGTGCAAGACATGACTGAAGAAAGAGTAGTGATAGTTTTGGCCGATTTTTGTCATTATGTGAAGAAGAGGTAAATTAATAATTAATAGGAAAAGATGAGAAAAGAATCGTATTGATGTCTGGAACAGATTCCCCCCCCCCCCCCCCCCCCGAGGCGTTGCAGAATATTTTCGGGTAAGACAACCCTTATTGTTTAATAACAAACTGTATTAACACCCAAAAGCCAACCTATTACCTGCATACGTTTTAATGCATTTATAAGACACCTTTCCTCACATAAATATACCCCGACAACTGTATTATTTTCTTAGTATTCAACTTTAATGATAATGCGACTTATTAATTTAATTGTCAATTACTAATTACACTATTAAGATAATATAATTACCTGTTTCATATTTTGAACAGTGATATGTTATGACAAACACTAATTATTTTGTACTTGCTAAGGAATTAGTGGAAAAACCATATGAAGAATATTACAACATTGTAATATAGCTAACAGCAAGATAATGCTTGCATTCAATTAATTTGTCTAACAATTAAATACCAATTAATCTAACTTATTTACCAGTTATATTGTACTCACTTGTATACATATATGTTAAATAAACCTTATTTTGTTTGTTATTATTTTGCGTTCTGATCATTCTTCCTAAATTACATACAATTCACTGAACAACAATCATTTTTAAAAGAATCATTTATGGCGGCATTTCGAACCAGCCCTTAGCTAAGAGTTGTTTCGGGATGAAAAACACAACGCAATTCTGTCGCTGCGAGTACGCTCACTGTGACATGTTGAGTGAGACTTGAGGGCGCAGGATTTTGTCCTAATTTGAACCACTAGATAGATCATTCGAAACCCAGCTTTTCTGGAATTCACATGATATTGTGCTGACTTGTTATAGCGAGGATTCACGAGTATATTGATAGGCAAGAGCATAATATGACGGAAAAGCCTGTGGAACACTGGTTGCTAATCGTGACCAGGATGAAATGTGCTTTTGCGGGATGAAAAACCTCTTTTTTATATATATGAAAGCTTGTGAGTTATGAGGATTACTGTAAACTGAAGAGCAAAGCACAACAAGAGTAACTGTGAATAGAAGACAAATAAGGGATTAATGTGGTAATAGAATAAAAGGGAAACGTCTAACACTAGTGATTTTGTGTGTATACAGAGAATGGTTAGAGGCATTTTAATTAATTTTAGTTTTTTTTTCAGCAATACAAATAACATAGTCCTCAAGTACATACATAGTAGTAACATTAGCAACTAGAAGCATTTAGTAGTAGTTAATTGATTTGTCAAAACAAATAATAATAATAAATTGCAAAAAAAAAATTCTAGTTGCTATATGTTAGAAACTCATTTTGATCTTAGCATGGCTCAGTACTAACTGTTTAGTTCTGTTTCAGCTACGTAAAGGTAAGTACACTATTTTGGAGGGACCTTTCCACCCCAAATTTTACTCAAATATTAATAGAGTCGTCTAATTTAACATAGACACTTATAAATCCAACATGGAAGAACAAATCCCACAAACTTCAACCGACCTTTCTGCCCCATTGTTTGATACGCAACAAACACAATCCCCTCCCGGATCTGACAGACCGCATGTGGCTAATATCTCAGGTTTTCTTGGCCTTGTGCCTACTTTTTTTGGTACAGATGAAGGTCCATCTGCCCAATATTTTTTTGAAACTTTAGAAAGCGTAGGGGAACTAGCATATTGGCGTGATTCCGAACTCATCTCGATTTGTCGAGCGAAATTTCGTTCTTTGGCTGCGGAATTTCTAGCACAATCCATTGAATTACGGAAGGAAAAAAATTATAACGTGTTCAAAAATGCTTTCTTAGCTCACTTTGAAAAAACGGAACCTATAGTCACTTGTTTAAGTGAATTCGCTAATACTGTGCAAAAACCTGACGAAAATGTCGCCAGCTTTGGAGCCCGAATTCAAAACCTGGCAAGAAAGGCGTTTAAGATACAGAATGAAACCCCTGAAGCAAAGTCGATTTTAGATCAGGCAATGTTAGCCCAATTTCTTAGAGGTGTTTCAAATAAAATTAAAAGGATAGTCTTGTCACAAAACCCCCTCACTTTCCATCAAGCAATTGTTGTTTCGAAACGAGAGGAAACAAATGAACTTATTACAGGAACAAAACATAAACCAGTTAATGCCATATATTGTCAATCTAATAATGAAGTCGGTAGCCAGCAGGAAAATTATTTTGAAAAATTTATTAAACCTTTACAAGATGAAATACTAGATTTACAACAATCGTTTAAAGCCTTAGCTGTAAGTAACGCGACTTGTAATAATTTACAAACGGCAATTTACGAAACGGAACGATGTCAAAATTTTGATACTGCGGCTTATCCATATTTTTCACCCTACAATAACAGAGCGCCTAGTTTTACGTATTCGCAGTCTGACGAACGAAGAGACGCTATGCCCTCAGGTGTCAGTAGCAATGAACTCGCCCAAAGTGAGAGACTCGTTCCTGCTCCGTGCTATGCTGGGAAGCATGTATACTGTAACCCTACGTACGAAGCAAGACAGGCAGTAAGACGCTATGCCGCTTGCCGTCGTCCGAGCAGCTCCCGACCGATGCCAACTTATTCTAACCGTCCGTGCCCGAGTCGCGGAGCGCGTGAATACACTGCGTTACCAAAATATCGGCCGCCTTATGTTAATACACAAAGTTGCAATTTTAATGGAAATGGGGTGAAAAATGCAAACCAAATGTATTATAATAATCGAAATAGGACAGATATGAACTCTTACACGGGGGCAACAAAAGAAATACCTAGAAATAAGTTTAATCAGGTACAAACTCACCCTAAAGCGACTTTTGGTAGGCAAATTAACCAGGTAGATAATGTAAGTTACAGACAAGGTAGAGACAGGTATTTCTGACATAAACGGATGTCAGAAGGAAATAGAAGGGACTATCTGCATCATAGAAATGTGTTACCAGGTCAAAATTATTATAGAGGAGCTAAATCGTATGCCAATCACAAAAATGTACAACATGGAGTTTATATTTTAGATAACGATTCTCAATTGCCGTTGATCATGGGATCAGTTCAAAATGTTGAGGCTAAATTTTTGGTAGATTCAGGCGCTAGCGTAACTTTAATTAATACAGACTTATTTAATAAAATTAAACATGATAAGTCTCTAAATCCAAGAACTCCAAACTTGACGGTAACGGGTGTATCTGGTTATGTAGTGCCGATCCATACTGAAATTACAGTAAACATTAAACTGGATAATGCATGTTTTCAAGATAATGTTTTGGTAGCTAATGGAAATTTCACCGGACAATATAATGTTATATTAGGATTGAATGTTTTGAGACGTTTTTCGTTCATAATTGACTTAGGTAAAAAAATGGTTCGCTCAATCCCATTGAATATTTGTTTAAGAGAAGTAGGTGTTAGGGAACGAATTATGAGTTCTAAACCCGTGGTAGCAAAACTCACATGTAAACATGTACTACCAGGATCGTCCGAAAGGGTGGTGACAGCATATTGTAACCAGCTTGCTGTTTACACAGAACAACTGGTGTTAACAGAGCCTAATTATAACCTTGGTCATGAGGACTTAGCTGTCTGTTGTTCAGTGGACAAAATACAGGCCGATGGATTAGTATCAGTCCTGGTGGCAAATTTGTCAACTGAGCCTTTATATCTTCCAAAGGGGATGGGTATTGCTAGTTTGGAAAGGGTTGAAATTAATCCAGTTACTCTTGCAGGTAAGGAAGTAGAAGAAAATAAGACATCTCCTGTGACTTTAAATGATTTTAATCTTGATCATTTGACTGGTGATCAGAAACGTAAACTATCAGACTTGTTGTATGAATATAGAGACATTTTTGCCAAGTGTCCAGCTCAGCTAGGAAATTCAAAGGTATATAAACATAGAATTAAATTGACGGACAGTATACCGGTTAAGCAGTCAGCTTATAGAGTTCCTTTCTTGTTGAAAGATGAAGTTCGAAGGCAGGTGAATGAACTTTTGGAGGCAAACATCATTCAACCCAGCAACTCCCCATATTCAGCGCCAATTGTTTTGGTGCGCAAAAAGGACCAATCATATAGGCTGTGTATTGATTTTCGGAGATTGAATGCGAAAACGGTTTCAGATGCATATCCTGTCCCAGATTTAAATGAAATTCTCCAACTTTTAGGGAAAGCGCGCTACTTCTCTTCACTTGATTTGCGAAGTGGATTCCATCAAATTGAGGTGCACCCAGCTGATCGACACAAAACCGCCTTCACTACTGGAGAAGCCTTATTTGAGTTTTCTCGAATGCCACATGGATTAAAGAATGGATTTTCGTCATTCTTGAAAGCCTTATCATTAGTGCTTCATGGTCTCGGTGAAGAATCGATTTTCGCTTACCTTGATCATATAATTATTGCATCGCCCAACCTTAATGAGCATCTCTTGAGGTTGCGAAAGGTTTTCCAGCGTCTGAGAGAATACGACCTTAAGCTAAAACCTAAGAAATGTGAGTTCCTGAAAGAACAGTTTAAATATGTTGGGCATTTAGTTAGTTCTGAAGGCATCCGTCCGGATCGAGAAAACTTAGTCGCCGTTCGAGACGCACGCCCCCCCCCGGTCCGTAAAACAAGTCCGATCATTTCTTGGAATGGCAGGTTTCTATAGGAAATTTATTCCCAATTATGCAGAGATAGCAAGACCTCTCACTTCGCTAACAAAAAAAGAAAAACCTTTTGTTTGGGACTGTTCCACGCAGCACGCTTTCGATCAACTGAAAACTGCCTTGACAACTGAACCTCTGTTGGTTTTTCCTGACTTTACAAAACCATTTCTCTTATCTACTGATGCCTCAGCGTACTGTGTAGGGGCCTGTCTCGAGCTTCAGATGGATGAAGATACAAGACAGCCAGTTGCCTATGCTTCTAAGCTATTAAAGGAGTCAGAATTGAATTATAGTACAACAGAAAAGGAAGCATTGGCTATTATCTTTGCAGTTATGCAATTTAGACCTTTTCTAGTGGGCAATCACTTTACGCTCATAACGGACCACCAACCATTGAGCTTTTTGCTCAATTTGAAAAATCCTTCGCCCCGCTTAGCGAGATGGAGCATGCTGTTACAAGAGTATGACTATAAAATTGTGTATCGTCCGGGTAAAGTGCATTCAAATGCAGATTTCCTCTCGCGACCTGTGTTAGAAGCAGAGGAAAAACCAAAAAGGTCAAAGGTAACAAGAACAACTGAGTTAGTCGCTCCCATATCGGCTGATATGGGAGCGACTAACTCAGTTGTTCGCTCCCATATCGGCTGATGTAACCATAGAATCACTGGTTATGCCTCAGCAACAAACCAGAACTTTAATTAAAACCCTGCAAAGAGAAGATCCGGTTTTAAGAAAGTTAATTGAACAGTTGGAAGGAATACCCCAGGCATCAGCAAAAATCCCAGATTCCTTCTATTTATCGAAAGAGGGAATACTATATCATTACACTTTATCTGACCCTGGAGCGACAAGAGAAGAGCCAACAGAACAATTAGTGGTCCCCGTGGGCCTAAAGACAGAGGTATTGAAAGCATGCCACGACAACGGAGGCCATTGGTCTCTACAGAAGACATTAGAGAAGGTAAAAAAGAATTTTTTCTGGATTGGGATTTACAGCGACATTAAGAATTATATTGAGTCATGTCCATCGTGTTTGGAACGAAAAGGATACAATCCGAAAGCTAAAGCAGCTCTGATGAGAGTTCCCAGTGAAAATTCACCTTGGGTGCGAGTATCATTAGATATCCTAGGACCACTTCCTATGTCCTTGAGAGGACACAAATATTTATTGTTAGCAGTGGATAATTTCACGCGTTATGTTGAAGCAGTTCCACTCAAAACTCAGAAGGCAGATGAAGTAGCCACCGCATTTATAAACAATGTGATAGCGAGACATGGAATTCCTAAATACATACTCACCGATCAAGGTACAAATTTCATGTCCTCATTATTGCGACAAGTGTGTGAGAAGTTGAGCATTCATCAACTACATACATCTAGCTTCCATGCACAAGCAAACGGAAAAGTCGAACGTATAAATCGTACCTTAGCGAACATATTATCCCATGTCATAAATCAGACTCAGACTGACTGGGATGAAATGATTCCATTGGCTGTGGCTGTATATCATGCTGCAACTCACAGTTCTACTCAAGAAACACCCAACTTTTTAATCTATGGCAGAGATTTAGTGTTACCTTCAGATTTATGGCATGCAAAATTAAGGCCAAGTTACGCATCCTTAGAGAACTATTCAGAAGAAATGTGTGCACGACTCCGTAGAGCTTATGAAATGGTCTCTGAACATTTGGAGGAAGCAGTGCAGAAACAAGAACAGCGTAGAGCAGCAGTAGCTGTGGATAAGAATATTCGAGTAGGAAACCTTGTTTACCTTTTTACTCCCAAGGTAAAAGTCGGTGCGACGAAGAAACTGGCTCGATTGAGTACAGGACCTTACAGAGTAATCAGTCAACCTTCATTGGTTAACTATGAAATACAGAATATAAATAAGCCAAAGGACAAGCAGATTGTACATGTTGATAGATTGACAAAGGTGGTAAATAGAAAAGTGTTTCCTGAACTTAGAGTAGAAGAGTCAGAAGAATCAGAAGATGGTGAAATACAAGATCAACCTGGTACAGAGACAGTGCCAAAAGAAACATGGATCTTTGATGACCCCATAATAGAAGAATGTGATTTAATCCCACCCATAGACCCCCAACCTGCGTATTTGCAGCCAACCAGAACTGCACCTATTTCAGAACCTTTGACGACATCTTCAAATGAGAACCAAAATAGGCCGTCAGTGATAAAACAGTCTGAAGAGACAGTTGAATCTACCCATAGGCCAGCACAGACACATGACTATAATTTGCGCAGTCGTAGTCGTGTAACTCACACACCATATGTGGTAACCCTCAATCCACCGTCACAAAATGAAGTGAGAATTCACGAATCAGCTTCTGACAGTAGAGTAGGAACAGAACATGGAAGCTCCTCTCATGAAACAGAGATGCAGAGAGGCGAATCTTCTGATCAAAATACAGAAGAACATGGAAGCGTAGATCACGCTGATCAACCCAGTGGATTAGATAGGACTATTCAGTGGATGTTGGGAAGTCCACTTACCGCGAGGTTAAGTGCACCAAATGATGACAGAGGCCTTGATTTGGCAGGTCTTATAAGAGATGCGTGGAGAGATTAAAACTATAAAGAAGCAAAATTGAAATTTGTGAGAAAGAGAAAACAGTATGAGGAAAAGTTTGTTATTGTGTTTCCTCCATCTTTAAAGAAAAGAAGTCAGTTCTTGGAAAGGGAAAGTTATATAAGAATAATGATTCCAGTATCATGCTAAATTGATGCATAGTGTCATGAGATGAATATTGCATTCGGTTGAAGATGATTTGATTATAAGCTAAGAGATACATTAAATGAAGTTTCTGATTAATTAGAGTATCAGACCCATGAAGTTTTTACTTATAAAGGGAACAGAAAGGTTAGTTCTCATCAAACTCTATCATTGTGTTTATCAGCAGTTATGTTAGGGATGATGTAGTGAGCACAGAGAATTAAAGGATACAGGTAGAGAACATGGAAAGAGAATCTGGATTTCAAATAAAAACAAGAGTTATTATCAGGAGTTGTTTAAAAAAAAAAAAAAAAGAGAAGGTAAAAGAAGATAAATACTAGAACTCTTATTCAAATTTGACCATTGAGGAAAATATTTTCTTATGGAACCTATATTATCACCCTCATTCCACAAAACATGTTGCAATTGTATAGGCCAATTTTGAGAGGAAGGTTGCAGTGGATACTAGGGCCTTTTGGGTGCACCCCCTAGTTTCTTTTGTTTTCTCTCTCTCTCATTGCTGACTAAAATTTCACTACAAGAGAAAAGATTCTGGAAAAAAATATAAATATGTCTATATATATATTTAGGCTTTTTCTTTTGAAGATCGGATGAAATAAGTGGCCTGAGGACGGCTGGTTCCGCCCAGTTACTGCTTGTTTTGTCGTTCCTCCGAAGAGAAGAGTAGAGTGTAATAAATAGTAACACCTGTGTTTCTAGATGAAGATAAGAGAATCTTTCCTTGTACCATTTTGAAAAAGAATACTCAGCCTCATCCTGAGTTAAAGTTTTGATACCATATAAATCAGAGTTCTAGTTCCACAAATATTTTTTTTTTGGAAAGAAATTTATCCACCAATTGGAACTTTATCATGTATGACATTAGAAAGGTTAATGATATTGTATTAATGTAAAGAGAGTTTGGATGGTATGCATATTTAGACTATATCAACTGCAATAATGAAAAGGGGACAGAAAGCAAACTGTTGAAGAATCAATCTTGTGCTCTTGCCTTTGATAATCCAAATAGCTGATGATTAAAATAGTGCACTGATTGAGAAGATCAGTGCTCATTTTTTCAAGTTTAGAGATTGGTTACCAATTCCTTTTATGGGAATCTTGTTTATCTGTCATGAGTGACTTGTGTGTTTCTGTTTTGAAAATAGAGAGAAAAATCCATTTATTGAAAAGAAATAAGGAGGTGACAGTTTTGGAAAGTGAACAAGTACAAGAAAAGTGAGTGGAAAGTCTATAGATGAAGGGTAAATGGCATGAGACCTCACCCCCTCTCCTACAAGTCAAAACAAATCTGAAAAGATGAATAAAGATTGTGAACATGACATTTGAACGTGTTGATCAAAAAAAAAGGGAAAGAAAGAAAGAGAAATGAGATCCACTTAACATTTTACCCTCTTCTTGCTCAGTTGCTTCGAGGAGATTTTTCAGGATGTCTTAGTTCTTTATTGTGCACAACAGATGACTTTCCTCTGAAGGCATGCAAAAAATTCTATTATTCAGAACTGTAGTGAACATTTAGTCTTTCTCATGCTCTGACATGGTGTTCCAGTTAATAGTGAAGGACTATCTCTATGAAATCACTCAAGGAATATTATGTTGTCTTCACAGCCGACAAGTGTACTTAGGCTTGAACTTAAAGGATTTGTGAACCCCAGAACTCTCTCTGTCTGGAGAGTTAGTGAGATATTTTCCACAGATGATGGTTGCACCATCAGAAGGTGCTGAACAGTTAAACTATACAATTGGTCAGTTAATATAACTGCCTAAATTTTACAATTGAATCTGTAGTCTTATAACATTGCAAGTATAAGTTGGAACATGCAGCCATATTTATTCAATGTATTCTATGATTTTTTGTTCTTATTGCAAATTCTGTATATTAGTTGCAAGAATTTAATTATGCAAGAATTTAATTATATATGAGGATTTATATTATATAATCACTTAGTGTTTGATGTTTGCTATATTTTCCTTTAAAAAAAAAATAAATAAAATAGAATAAGTAAAAAAATGTTCACATGTTAGAAGAATATTTTTTTTTGCTGTTTGCTTGATATATTTTAAATACATTTATTATAAAAGGATGTCATATGTATTGAACAGTTGTGTTGTCTCAGTTGTTAATTGTCATAATGAATAGTATATCTACTGTCATATTATACTAATTTTGTTAAAAGGAATAGATACTGATTCTTTGATTTTTTTTGTTGCATGTAATACTATTGTGTGGAGTCAATGCTGATATAAAGGAAATGTTACCAAAGAATTCTTTGAGAAGAAGTTCAGTATTTTTCCCTGACCAACAATGAACAATCCTATCAGTATTCCAGTGCTTCAAACGTCCAGTTCAGACGTGGTGTAGAGAACATTCAGTGCAACATACTACAACAATTTGTGTTAATACAAAAATAAACATTGCTACAATATAGACATTGCATATATGATAAACACCTCTTGTGAAAATTTACTTGCTAATATGGGATTTTGTTTAAGGTCTGTGGAGACCAAGTTGCGGATCAACCAAGGTAGGGTTGTTGAATGTGAAAATTTACATAAAATTATCGTTGTTGTTATTAGAGGACTCAGAAGATTTTGAAAAGTGTATGTAGACACATTACCAAGTTGTTGGCTCATCCAAGGTAGGATTAGAGGACTCAGAAGATTTTGAAAAGTATGTAGACACATTTTTTCTTTTTGTTTGGGGTACCATTTATCATAGTGGAGAACAATCCGAATTCTGTAAGAGGAAAGATGTCTGTCACTTCATTTTTTTTTACACCGGTAGAATTCATGTTACACGTTTTTTTTAAAAAAAAAAAAAAAAAAAAACTTGAGAAATTTTGAGCTTGTGACATTCTCGGCGCTCAGAATTTCTTATCCGTAGGGGGAAGGTGTGTGAAAAATATTTTCATTTTCAGCCCTTTCACTTACTTTCAAGAGGTATTTGGCCTAATAATGCCTGATATATTTTTCACGGCCTATACAACTAAATTATATAACGATAGCGTCACTTGAGCTAAGCTTTTACTTTCGAATTCAAACACCCCAGGGGTGCGCTCGCCGTAATACTACACCACAGTGACGTCACCCGTTCTCCTGAGCGGACAAGAATGTTGATCGAACGCAAAGGTCCGAAGAACGGTGAATTGTATATGAGTAGAAATTACCAGAACAAGACACAGCAGGTCTTGCATAACAAGACCTTTATAAAGATATTAATTGTCACTACGACGCCGTGCATGGTACAGTATCCATTTAATTCTTCCCCCCCCCACATAGTTGACTCGTGAGAATAAGACAATTCTTAGGGAGCGCAGTTGAGGGGATGCGGAGGTATATATTGGAAAAGGGGAAGAAAGACGGACACACAGAGACACAGTGATCTTGGTGCAAGACATGACTGAAGAAAGAGTAGTGATAGTTTTGGCCGATTTTTGTCATTATGTGAAGAAGAGGTAAATTAATAATTAATAGGAAAAGATGAGAAAAGAATCGTATTGATGTCTGGAACAGATTCCCCCCCCCCCCCGAGGCGTTGCAGAATATTTTCGGGTAAGACAACCCTTATTGTTTAATAACAAACTGTATTAACACCCAAAAGCCAACCTATTACCTGCATACGTTTTAATGCATTTATAAGACACCTTTCCTCACATAAATATACCCCGACAACTGTATTATTTTCTTAGTATTCAACTTTAATGATAATGCGACTTATTAATTTAATTGTCAATTACTAATTACACTATTAAGATAATATAATTACCTGTTTCATATTTTGAACAGTGATATGTTATGACAAACACTAATTATTTTGTACTTGCTAAGGAATTAGTGGAAAAACCATATGAAGAATATTACAACATTGTAATATAGCTAACAGCAAGATAATGCTTGCATTCAATTAATTTGTCTAACAATTAAATACCAATTAATCTAACTTATTTACCAGTTATATTGTACTCACTTGTATACATATATGTTAAATAAACCTTATTTTGTTTGTTATTATTTTGCGTTCTGATCATTCTTCCTAAATTACATACAATTCACTGAACAACAATCATTTTTAAAAGAATCATTTATGGTGGCATTTCGAACCAGCCCTTAGCTAAGAGTTGTTTCGGGATGAAAAACACAACGCAATTCTGTCGCTGCGAGTACGCTCACTGTGACATGTTGAGTGAGACTTGAGGGCGCAGGATTTTGTCCTAATTTGAACCACTAGATAGATCATTCGAAACCCAGCTTTTCTGGAATTCACATGATATTGTGCTGACTTGCTATAGCGAGGATTCACGAGTATATTGATAGGCAAGAGCATAATATGACGGAAAAGCCTGTGGAACATAAGTAAAGAACTCTTTGCTGTTTTTCTTTGCATCCCTTGCCAAGGATTTCTCGTAATCTGCCTTCGCCTGCCTAACCTCCTTTGTAACTTGGTTGCATATCAACTTGTATCTATCATAGGCTTCTGTGTCATGTGTTAATTTGTAAGTATCCCATGCATTTTTCTTCTCTGCCATATGCCTCATTATTTAATCTGACATCCATTTTGGCCTAAATCTTGAACAATATTTCTTAGTTGGTATGTAAAGCCTAGTAGCTTCCAAGATAAGTTCTTTGAATGCTTCCCATTTTGAATTTGCTGTTGGTAACATCATTAGTTGGTCCCACTGTATAGACTTTAAATACTGTCTCAGTCCATCGTAGTCGCCTTTACGGAAGCAATAACCCTTCCCTTTACCCCTAATGGTAGTTACCTCTTTGAGTAAATCCCACTTCAGCACACTGTGATCACTGCCACCTAGTGGTTCATTTATCTGCAGATTCTTAATGCATGAAGAATCACTGCGGATAATCAAATCAAGAGTATTACTATCTCTAGTTGCCTCCCGAACATGCTGATGTAGAAAACAATCATCCAATAAATCCACAAAAGCCCTGCTAGTGTGTGAGTAACCAGCCCCCAAATTCCAGTCAATATCTGGGAAATTAAATGATGAAGGTATAGCAGGCTTAGTGTCAAAGTTTGCAGATGATACAAAGGTTGGCAGGGTTGCTAATGACAGTAATGGCAGTGTGCTACTGGAACAGGATCTAGAAAATTTAGACGAGCTGAGAGGTGGCAACTGAAGTTTAATGATGACAAATGCAAAGTACTGCATACGAGTTGAAGTAACACCAGAGGAACGTACGAACTGTGATACTACACTTAGGGGGATAGAAAATGAAATGAAAGACCTGGGAGTGATTGTGCAGTCAGATATGACGTTTTCTGAGCAATGCAGACAGGCTGCCAGATCAGGTCGTGGGGTATTGGCAATGATATACAGGAATTTTGCTAGCAGGGAAAAGGAGGTGATTATCCCTTTGTATAAGATAATTGTCAGGCCACACGTTGAGTACTGCGTACAGGTCTGGAGGCCTCATTTAGGAAGGATGTAGAGTTGCTTGAGCATGTACAGAGAAGGGCAACAAGACAGGTGAGAGGAACGAAGAGGTCCTCTTACCAAGAAAGGCTTAAGTTCTGCAATTGCAGTGGCTGGAGACTAGGTAATGTGAGTGAGGTGTATAAGGCCTTGAATGGGTTGTGCACGCTGAATTCTGATGGGATTCTTCCACATGCTCAGATTACAAACCTAAGGGGGGAAAAATACAAATTGAAGAAGGACGGTTATAGAATATATGTGGAAATTTGCCTTTAGCCACTAGGTGGTTAATTGCTTGAACAAACTTTCATCTTGTTCAAAATTATTCTTGCAGGAATGGAATACTTTATCCCATACTTTAAAATCTCGTCCTTTATCTAAACCTTGGTTTTCCAATAAATGTGCTAAGGCTGTTCAAGAGAACAATGTTGCATATCGTAATTGGCTTGTTTCCAAATCTTCAGTTTCATTTTTTTGCCTACACCAAAGCTTGCAACAAATGTAAAGCAGTTATTAATCAGTCCAAACTAAAGTTTGAACAGGCTAAGATTAGAAAACTTGCTTCTTGCCCTAATGGTAGCCGAGCATTCTGGTCTCTTGCCAAAGCTATTGGGCACAACTTTTGCCCATCTCTGCTCCCACCTCTGTCCAAACCAGATGGTTCTGTTGTCACTTCAGTCAAGGATAAAGCTGACCTGCTAGCTTCCCATTTTTCTTCCAGCTCATGTATTAATGATCTTGGTAAAACACCTCCCACCATTCCCAACACGCTCCATTCAATGCCTCCTGTGGTCTTCCGTCAAAAGGATCTCAGAAGGATTTTGATAAATCTTGATGCTAAGGCCAAGGATAGCTTCAGCCAAGGATAAAGCTGACCTGCTAGCTTCCCATTTTTCTTCCAGCTCATGTATTAATGATCTTGGTAAAACACCTCCCACCATTCCCAACACGCTCCATTCAATGCCTCCTGTGGTCTTCCACCAAAAGGATCTGAGAAGGATTTTGATAAATCTTGATGCTAAGAAAGCTTCAGGTTTTGATGGTATTTCTCCACTTGTTCTCAAAACCTGTGCTCCTGAAGTTACTCCTGTTCTTTGCCGGCTTTTTTCACTTCCTTGTTCCAAAGGTGTTTTTCCTTCTGCTTGGAAATTTGTTCATATCCAGCCATTTCCTAAAAAGGGTGACAAATCCCTCACATCAAATTATCGTCCCATTGCAATTACTTCTACTCTTTCTAAAGTAATGGAGAAAGCAATTAACCGCAAATTCTTAAATTACCTAGAAACCTTCCGTCTGATCAACGATTGCCAGTATGGATTCCGTCAGTGTCGATCCACTGCTGATATTCTTACTTATGTTACCCATTTATGGACTAATTCAGTGGAGAGGTTCGGTGAAACACAAGTAGTTGCTCTTGACATCTCAAAGGCTTTTGATCGTGTTTGGCATAAACGTCTTCTAAACAAGCTTCCATCTTATGGTTTGCCAACTTTTGTTTGTTTTTAGTAATTGGTTATCCAGTTTTCTCTCTGATCGCTCACTTAGGGTAAATGGCTCTTCTAACTTCTCCACTAATGCTGGTGTCCACCAAGGTTCAGTTCTTTCCCCCACTCTTTTCCTCTTGTATATTAATGACCTTCTTCCATTGACTTTAAATCCTATCCATAGTTTTGCCGATGATAGCATTGCATTCCACTTTCCATTTTGAGAACACGTGTCCTGCTTAATCAGCTTCAACTTCTCGAAATTCTGCTACCAATTACTTAAATGCCGATCTTTAGGTAATTCTCCAGTGGGGCAAAGACAACTTAGTTGATTTCAACCCTTCTAAAACTCACTCTTGTCTTATATCTCGCAAAAAGGATTCTTCTGCTTTTATGCTTATCTTTAGTGACACTCCGATTTCTAGGCAAAATGATATCTCTCTTTTTGGGATTACCCTGGGAATGTTTTGGGACTGCAACATTCTTCTAATCTCTCTTGGCACAAGCACATTACAAATATTTCTTCCTCTGCATCTAAAAAACTTTTTTTTTTTTTCTCCTTCGCTCTCGGCGCTACTTTTCTTCCAAACAGCTGCTCACTCTGTATAAATCGCAAATCCGCCCTGCCATGGAATATTTTCCCACAACTGGGGTGGCGCCCCCAAAACCTCTCTCTCAGGCTTCTTGATTCCATTCAGAAGAGGGCAGTTAGGTTAATTAATGATTCATCTCTAACAGAGTCTCTCCACTCGCTTTCTCATAGACGTACTGTTTTTTTTTTTCTTTTTTTTATTTACTCCAAAACAGCCGAAGCCTTACAGAGGATACTGCATGCCTTTTCTACAGATACTGCCATGGGCACTGTTCTTCTGAATTGGCTTCTATAATTCCTGCTCTCTCTTTCAAAACAGTCCGAACACGTGCCGCCACCAGTCAACATCCATTTACTGTCCAACTTCAAACCCATAGAACCAACTTTTCATGTTCCTCATTTATTCATACAACTGCCGTTTTCTGCAACAACCTTCCTTCAGACGTATTTCTTGAAAATTACAGTCTACAGAAGTTCAAGTCCAATGTCAACAAATATCTTCTTTCGTCTTCTCAACCTCCAACCCAAGCACGGTACTAAGTACTATAGGTTCTAATACCTCTCGTGTTGGGGGTTAACATAAAAAAAAAAAATCTGTCATTGTGGAATTTGATAGCTTAAATAAATTCAAGGAGGAACTGGACAAACTTTTAGAGGGTATGGATGTGTATATATATATATTTTTAATATGACTACATCAGCTTATATATTTGCTTTCTTGCCTCGCATGCCTCTATTACTACATGCTGGTTACCAATTGCGATCTGGGCACTCTTTAAATACGTGACGTTTCTTAGCACAATGCTCACACAGCATCTCTCTTTCTCTCTGTTACAATAATTGACCACTTGTCCCAATGTAAAGCTCTTTTAACATTGATTAACTACGTATTTCTCTATATCTACATGCTGACCAGCCTATAAAAAGTCTTGACACGCTCTTAATTTTCTGTCACAATACAGGTACAATTTGCAGTACCCAATTTTCTACTTGTGAATTCTTAGTTTTATTCATTGACAATATTTCAATACTGTCCTTAAAGTTCAAATTATTGTCGTTGAAGTTCTTTGATCACACTTGTATAAGGAACTTCTCTCGTGTTATACCTTGCTCTACAACAAACCCAACTACTTTAGACAAGATAGGTATGCTTTAAACCCAAGCTTCGTATTTTTGAACATCCCTTTAATTTTGCTATATTGTTGGTCTCTGCCTCCCCAACAACAATACAATCTCTTATGGGCCTAATATTTTGCACTCCTACGGTTGACAACATTAGTCTAACTTCTTTTAAAACATCAGCCTTCATTTCTTCACTTGTCTTATAATGGTCCATTGTTGCCTTTATAATGATTACTTTAGGGGCCTTAGGAACTGCACTACAAGATTCATATTCTTTTGTCACACCCGTAGCATATCTTCCTTGATATGCTTTCTTGGACGTTTTTCCTAATTTTTCTTTCAGCATCATATTTTCAATTTGGAAATCTTGAGCTTTTAGTAGCAGTTGGTACTTTACTATTAATACCCCATGGAAAATTCTTCAGATGACTATTTGCTTCTCTAACATGTCTGTTATGCTATCGTCTTTCCTTCACCGATTCTTTGCTTTTTTGCCTGACACATTAAAATTCATTTCTTTCTGTTTCTCTGGCCTTTTTCTTTTTAGAACCTTTTCTGTGTCCCTCTGGTCCTCCACAAGTAGGACCAGAAAATGATTACGTCCTGACTTTAAGTGAGTTCTTGGTATTTTCTACCTGGAAATACTTCAACCTCAGTCATTTCCTTCACCTGAGTAAGGATTTCTCTGCTTATCTCTCGTTCGTTGTAAGTTACTTCTCTTGTTGCTGTTAGCAGATATTCATCACCTATAAGGTGTTCCTCACTCCAAGAAGACATGATTATATAAATAAAACACAAATGTATTTACAATAAAAACCAAATTCGGTAACGTTGAAATTGGTTAACTATTTACAATATATACACTAATTAAAGGAACACGGAGCTCTCAATCTCAAATGAAAAAATTAAACAAACAATGAAATCTATCACTCGTTAGTAAAAACCTGCATAGCCCAAATGAAACGGGCAGTGGTCTTGAAGCCACAAGGACACGGAATTACTAAGAGTAACAATTAAACTCTGCTAAAGTCTGAGGACGTTTGGCTGAGCAGGGTATCACCCTGCTCGCCCACCCCAGACTACATGCAAGTAGGGCCAGCTATTTACGGGCAGTGCAACTCAATACAATAAGAAAAATAAATATGCCAAGCAACTGTCACGGTAAGCTTATTTATTGCGCAAACAGCATGGCTCCAGATAACTCCTGGGGCATCCATCTATTGGAAGTGTGTTATTATGTGAGGACACGGTCAAGGCGTGTACGTTTTATTGTGGTCTCTAGAGTTCCCCTCTCCTCTATGTACCGCTGTAGCATCTGAAAAGGCATAATGCCAAGTGTGTGTATGTAGGTGAGTAAGTATGTGCAGTCGAACTTGGTTATAATGATCACGAGAATAACGAGATCACGACTGTAACGACCAAAAAGCCAGTGATTTTAATTTACTCTTATTCCCATACAATCGCTCACTGTTATAACGAGCATACTACACGGATACACCGAACAAATTTTGGTAACTATGCAAACATTCTTCATTGCTCGAGTAGTTAAAAAAAAAAAAAAAAAAAACCCAATTCTTGTAATAGATGAAAATGAAAAGGGTGACTTAGCTTTATGACCACCTGCATCGGATTAGAATACCAATGCACTATTGTTTAACCCCCCGTTCCCAGAAGGACCTTGTTCTTCCGGGAACGGGAGTTAAACAATAGTGCATTGGTCTTCTGCTTGTCACATTACCCTATTTACAGTTTATCTTGTATTCACTGAACCATAAATTTATTTTGAGAATTCTAAGAACTCTGTATGCATATTGGCACTTCTAATTTTATATGCAGCTCACTTTATCGTTTTAAAGGAAAATCAGAAATGAACCCTTCCTTCGGAAACATGTCTACTAACAATGTCTCTCGATTCCCAAAAAAGTTGAAATTATTCGTGAGGTAGAACGTGGTGTAATAAATGTTGCCGCGAAGTATAAAAAGTTTTCTTTCTCCTCTTCGACATTGTGGAAGAATAAAGATGTTTACATATCAGCACTGCAAAAGAACATAGCTGAAAAAAAAAAAAAAAAAAAAAATACAAACGATGAAGAATTGCTTCAATTGTTCACCACAAAAGTGCTGGATTTTCAATAGATGGTCCGATCTCGATTGATCAAGCGAAACAATTTGGACGCGATGATTTTGTGTGTAACAATGGTTGGCTGGATCGATTTAAAAACCGACATAACATCGTTTATGCAAAAATTAGTGGATTATCTCAATCTGCAGATCCAATAATGGCAAATGAATGGATTATCCGTGATTGGGCAGAAATAAGGAAGGATTTCAATGACGAAGACATCTACAGCAGTTGTACTACTGCAACGGGATCTAGAAAATTTAGGCAGATGGGCTCTCAGCCCCAGAAGTGGCAACTGAAGTTTAACCTTGATAAATGCAATGTACTGCATCTGGGTAGAAGTAAACCCAGAGGAATACCAACTGTGTCGTACTGCACTTAGGGTGGTAGAAAATGAAAAAGACCTGAGAGTGATTGTGCAGTCAGATATGAAGTTTTCTGAGCAATGCAGACAAGCTGCCAGAGCAAGTGATGGACTATTGTCAATGATGTACATGAATTTTTCTAGCAGGAAAAAGGAGGTAATTATCCCTTTGCGTAAGGCACGCTTTGAGTACTGCATACTGGTCTGGGTTTCTTGCATCATATGTCTCTATTACTACTACTTCAATGACGACAAAACAGGATTTTTTTTATAATTTGACATCTGACAATACATTTAAATTCAAAGGGGAAATGTGTTTGTGGAAAAAAAATCAAAGGCTGACTTGATGGTGATTGTACAAATATGACAGGAACTGAAAAAAAAAAAAAAAAAAAAAAAAAAAAAACTTATCGGAAAATCATTAAAACCTCGGTGTGTCAAAAACGTTAGGAAACTTGAATGACTTCGGATATTTTTCAGCAATACGTAAATGATTGGAATAAAGAGCTATTCAAATAGAAGAAAAACGTTTTATTGTTAGATGATAACTGTGCTGCACATCCCCAGATTCAAAATTTTTCCATTAGGCTAGTGTTTCTGCCTCCCAATGCAACATCAATTTTATTAGTGAACGTAGTTTCGAAGGATTTTATAAAAGATTTCTAGTTCTACATCTGATTAGTCAAAGGGAACAAGTTTACTGAGTCTACACTGGTGTTCAAGGAAAGTGGATCTCCCCTTAAAAACGCTTCAGGAGAATTACTTTCCGTTTTAAAAGCCATTCTTGCTAAATTCTTCACTCGTGCACTATAGCAGGCCATGGACTCTGATGGTCCTTGTATAGCAGTTGAAAATTGATGAAGACAGGTAACGATCATTTCACGTTTCTCGAACTGAGCCAAAAAGGCTATAATTCTCTTCCCGGCATAACTCGACCGATTGTGCCAAGAATGCCGCGGCAAGGGACCGGAATTTCGATTTACAAACTGCTATCAGTTCTTTATCTTGCCAGAGTGCTAATTCCCCAACACTCTGTAGCGTCTCAAAGAACAATTGGACAGAAGGGCCTTAATCAGGTTTGCCAAAAAAGATTGGCACAAGCCCAAGGTAACCAGCAATATTAGCCAAATGAGGCCTGCCAGATTCGGGAGGGGATTGTATTTGCTGTGTACCAAATAATGAAGCAGATAAATTTAATTCTGTCAATTGTGGGCTATGTTCTTCCATTTCGAATTTATTAGTATCTGGGTAAGATTAGGGTCCCCAAAATGGTGTGACTTACCCTTCCGTAGAGCTGTAAAGGAACTATAACGTCAATAATCAAAAAATTCTAAAAAGAAAAGTGTTACAACATATAGCAACTTTTTTTTTTTTTTTTTCAGAAGTATATAGGTAAAATCGTTACTAGTTGAGCAACTGTTGCTCACAAGTAACTGTTACTCAATATTTAACCCTGGGGGCTCCCATCTGGTATGGGCTTGGCACACCTAGGGTCCTGAGCTGGATATCATCATTCTTCTCTTTCTTGGTGATTCCCTTTTACTTCTCTCTCTATTGCCTGGTACAGCATAAGCCTCAGGCTTCCTTGTACTATATGGCTAATAATAATGAGTGTTCCTGAATATTGTTTGTATTGATCTGAAAGAGAAATGCCTCTACCTATTCTCTGTAAACACAAGACCACCAGCACTGTCAGCTTTTCTTTTTGCTTCAATAGTACACCCCTTAATCTCGTTTTCTATTCTCTAGTTTGTTCTGCTGCAACTTTGCTCCACAATCCACAACAATTAGAATCGTTCACGGGCATTCATGCAGTACGGTTTTTCATCCCGAAAAACGATTCATCCTGGTCGCAATTAGCACCAGTGTTCCATAGGCCTTCCCATTATAGTGTGCTTGCTGGACAACCTTCATCACGTAATGATTAAGACAATCAATTCATACAGTTACTCAACATTCAATGTGTACAATAAGGTTACCGAGCAAGTTCTATCACTATTATTTGCATTCCATTAAATCTGGGTTTCACATGATCGGCTGAGAACACGAGATATTGTCCTAAGTTTTAGGACAATATTTCGTGTTCTCAAGATCTATTCTGAGACGTGAATAGACTCGCAACAGCAAGATTGCATTGTGTACTCACTCTGAAGTTGAACCCCAGAGTGCCGCAGATGGTGATTCTTTTACTCATACAGCTCGTGCTATGGCTAGGAGGCAAAATGAACAAATAAAACAGTCGATTAAACACAAATACAAAATATAAAAAATGAATAAAAGTGATGGGTTATTACATCTTCATAACATAATAGCATAACTCTCTACACCTTAGTCACAATATACTAAAGGTAAAAGTGTAGATGGCACACGTATATCAGTTGGTTTGCATTCTTTGTGTGGCCTTTGTAGATAGCTATTGCTCGTACTCTCAGGAATCGACAAACATCTCGCTGTTCTAATGTTTAGGTACCTGTCTAGAGCTGACATGTGAGTTTGACAATTACAATTAATACTCAGACATTTATGATGGGTTACGTTATTTTAAATTCTAAGTGTTAAATTTGATGACATAGACACTTGTCGAAGTGTATATCTAGGAGGAGAGATGCATGTGGATAATAAGAATATGTTAGAGGGTAGGTACTTTTGTTGGATCGTTTCATTCGGTTTGTTGTCAAATAAGTATCAACTTACCAGAAAACATCTGGGTATCTTTAGGGACTGAAGATTTGTAACAGCGATCCATGAGGTACAACTTTTGAAGACGTCTCTTCATGTTTCTCGCTCCTTTTCCCTGTCTCTTCTCTGCATACGATATTTCTCGGACAATTTAGCTCTCTTCAACCAACTCTCCCCTCTCATTTATATAGGTCCCCCCTTTTAGAGTTCCCCTAACTTGTCCCACAGGTCAACTTTGCAGGAAGAAGAAAAACCACGAACACACGAACTGTCATCCAGGCGACCTGACACAGCCAAAAGACAGAATTTAAGAGGGATAAAAGGAAACTTCATATTCATACAGGGTTGCTTCTCTGGGCTGGCTAGCATAGGTTACAAAGTTCGCCCACTCTTACATAAGGAATCTCCAAATAACAAACATCTCGTTGCTACCTAGTTCAGATTACACTAAAAGGGTGTTCTTTCCTAGCGTTACTCTCCTTTCCCGACAAAAGTCACATACTTTCTCACCGATTTTGTAAATACTGTGTCTATGACGCCTGTCCGTTCAGGTTGAATAACCTCTCGCTAAGAATTAACCAGACACTTAACGGGGAGGGGGGGAGGAATTAGGTTTCAGCTGCCACTTTCACAAGTGCGGTGTCGAGTGTGCGCCAGTGGAAACGAAAAGTCTCCTGCAGGAAATGAATGTTATTCGACAAGTATAGGAGTGGCAAAAGTATGGGTGACTTGGAGAGGAGACTGCTTCTTACAGGCGAATAAAAAATAGGAATGAAGACATTTTTACATATCCCAAGCCAATCCCTTTTCTCTATAGGTATAATTAAAGTGTATTTTTAGGTAATTTATAAGGTTCATATATTATTCTATGTCATCTGATGGCCTGTTACTTCTCACTTGTAAATCTCATCTATAACAACTCAATTTTTTCCTAAGGTCTGTCAGTGATTGAGTCCACCAAGGGACTGAATTTTTCCTTGTTTCTTTTTGAATGCAATATCACAAACATTGGTGATAAGTTTCATAATTTCAATCACTTGTGAAGTCAAAGCCAAATTTTCAATATGGTGGATATTTTTTGTTGTAAAGGTATCAACAATTTTCCTGTCAAAGGATTCCCAGACAACCTGCTGCGTTTTATAGCACGGAAAATCATAAGTAAATCCAAGACTTCAAGCGACCAGAGAGCCTCGATTTCAAAATAAATATCGTTATGACTGCTACCAGACCATGAGGCGTGTACACCAATTACTGATACAGCGACCAAAGTTGTACAACTAAGGTGCTGTTAGAAAGGGTGATGTCAACGAAGGCTGTCCAGTAGTAGATACAAAAGTTGGAATATATCCAGGAGAATCCAGAGTCAAGTTCTTGGACAATATGAACTCTTCGATTTCACCTTTAGAATTAGATATAGGACTGTCCACAGTGTTGAAGAATAATTTGCAACAGTCAAAATCAACACCTTTTTACCAGCAAGCCAATACAATGAAATAAAGAAAATCTAAACAGTGTTATTCTAAACTTGCACAAACTGCATGCTCAGTGCATAAACCATTCAATCTGGTAACTGTGATCATAGGGTCTGCTATGATCAGAGCCGCCCACACTAGACATTTCTGTATTCGATGGAACTACTTTGATCCAAAAGGCGAGCCTTTTAGCTTACCCTTATATGAAGGGTACGGTAACAGCATTTTACATTGTTTTCTACAGCAGAATGTTCGGGAGGGAACGAGAGGGAGTAATACTCTTGATCTGATTATCCGTAGTGATTCTTCGTGCATTAAGAATCTGAATATAAAGGAACTATTAGGTGGCAGTGATCACAGTGTGCTGAAGTGGGATTTATTCAAAGAGAACTACCATCAGGTGTTAAGGGAAGGTTTACTTTCATAAAGGTGACTACTGTGGTCTGAGACAATATTTAAATTCTATACGGTGGGACCAACTGATGATGTTACCAACAGCAAATTCAAAATGGGAACCATTCAAAGAATTAATCTTGGAAGCTACTAGGCTTTTCATACCAAGAAATATTGTTGAAAATTTAAATTTAGGCCTAAATGGATGTCAGATGAACTAATTAGACATGTGGCAGAGAAAAAAAAAATGCATGGGATACATACAAATTAACAGGTGATACAGAAGCCTATGATAGGACTGGTCTGTGACAAAGGAGGTTAGGCAGGCAAAAGCAGATTGCGAGAAATCTATGGCAAAGGATGCAAAGAAAAACAGAAAAGAGTTCTTTACTTATGTAAACTCTAGAAGGAAGGGGATGAATCAGATATGTCCACTTGATATTGATGGTTCAACTGTTGAGGATCCTGCTCGGGTAGCTAACAAACTAAATTAATATTTTGCATCTACATTCACACGAGGAGTTATTCAGAGAGGGGAATGCCAGAGGTGAATTAAACTCTGCCAGTAAGCTAGATAATCTTGTAATAACTGAGAGTAAAGTGGAGGAGAAATTGTTGAAGGTAAACATAAGAAAGGCACCCGGAGTGGATGGAATCTATCCGGTTATATAAAAGGAGGCAGCAAAGGAAGTAAGCAAATCCTTAGCCATAAATATGAGAGCTTGCTTGGACTCAGGGGAGGTACCCATGGACTGGAGATGTGAAAATGTGACCCGAATCCACAAAGCAGGATCGAAGGGCGACACAGGTAATTACAGACCTGTTAGTTTAACTTGTTCCAGGGAAATTAATGGAGACACTGGTTAAAGAAGCATTGCAGGATCGTCTAGAGAAGACTTCAGTTATATTTCAGACTCAGCATGTGGTGTGACATAAACACCGGGAAAGGGAAAATGAGGAGTGTGCTATAGGCCTAATGACTCTGAGTACAATGAAAAGTTGTGCAGAGAAATAGTGGGCCTGTAAATAAGAATGTCTTGTAATGGGGGAATTTAACTTTCCAGATATTGACTGGAACCCACAGGTTCCAATCATTTATTTTTTAAAAAATTATTTTTTGCATTCATTTCCCTTGTTACTGCACTGTAGTATCCAATCAGATTTGTCAGACAAGAGATAATCCATGCTGTGACTAGAATATAATTGCATTCCTGCCTAGGTAGTCCTAAATTACTCTTTAACCAGTGTCTCCATTATTTTCCCTGGAACAAAAGTTAACAGGTCTATAATTACTCATGTAACCTTGTTGATCCCTCTTTGTGAATTGGAGATACATTTGCACATCTTCAGCTCCCAGGGACCTGTGAGCCTCCCCGAGTCCAAAGATGCTCTCATAATTATGGTTAAGGGTTTGCTTTTCTTCTTTGCTGCTTCAGTTACTATAATTAGATAGATTCCATCTACCCCAGGCACTTTTTTTTTATGTTTAGATTCAAGAATTTCTTTTCCACTTCCCTTTCAGTTATCACAAAATCAATTAGCTCCTGTTAAGAGTTTGATAAACTGCTGTTATTCTCTTCCTAAAGAATTCCTCGTGTATAAATGTAGATGCAAAATATCTATTCAGTTTGTCAGCAGCCTGAACAGGATCAACAGTTAAACCATTGACCAATGTGACTCAACCCTTTCGTTCTGAGTTACAGACTCATTCATTTTAAAATAGAACAATTAATAGCATATTATTCTTTATTTTGATAAATAATTATTTTACGTTTTAGGTGTGGCACTCTAAATTCCATAAAACCTAGTATTTAGCAACCATCTAATAAATGCTCACATGCTGTATTTCTGCAATAAAATGTTATGCCCATCACCCACTGTCCCCCCTAAGGGCAGCGGCAGCAGCAGCAGAGGGGAAAAAAAAAAAAAAAAAAAAAAAATTCCAGCATGTAAAACTTCAGATAAGTTAATATTTTATTAGTATATGCCATATGCCTTAGTGAAACTAAGTGTGTAATGTTAAGAATAAAAAACTGAATCAAGCTTCTTAACAATTTTATTTCAAAAATATTTACAAGCTTTAATAAAACAAATTGGACGGATTGGATCTGTAAAAATATTTTAACAAAATGCATAAATTTATATACACGTTAGAAATTTATTTACATGTGCTCAATGTTTGTATAATGTAAGCTTACAGAAAAAAATACTGTTTGACCTTTTTTTTTGGCACATCATCAGGTCTTTGCAAATCAAAAAATATTTGATTTTATTAACAGTGCAAAAGTAGAAATTATAGTAATATGTGTGAGAATGCTTCTATATACACTCAGTGGAATGCTTATGTGTGTATGGAATTTTAAAGCAGCTTATTCATTGAGTTGTGGAAAAATTTCTAACTTAAAAATGAGATCAAAGAATCTATACAAATTAACAGAGAAAAAACACACAAGAATATTTTATACACAATTTTCATAAATGAGTATTTAATGCTAGAATTTTGATTTGGTGTGTGTATGTGTGTGTACTTTTTATGTACTTGAATTCTCTAAAGAATAAACTAGTCAACATATAGTTGGCTTACAATTTAAATGAAATACTGTTTAATACACTTCAATGGCATGCTTGAATCCTTTTTCTCTCTCACCTAACAAGTTATAAGTAAATGGCATTATCTAATTTTTTTGTGGCTAAGGTCGGTGGGAGTATTTTTTCTGGAATTACACCACCAGAAAAATAACGAACATCTAATTAGAATTTGAAAGTGGCTGAAACCTGGACATATAAAAAGCACAATCTGGGCAGTACACAGTGGGAGGACTAACAACTTTCTTGTGACACAGATGGCAAGGAACACTATTAGTCCTCTCTGAATGACCCTCCTTGCACTGGATCTCAGGATGGTCTTCTTTTTGCATGCTTTCTTGGGGAAAATCTGCAGGAATATTTAAAGGTGCAGTTTCACATGCACCATTTTGCAGAAGGTGTTGACGATAAACCTTCTCCAATAACGGATTGGGAAGATAATCGTTATCATCATCATCTGCACATGCTACCAAAACTACTTTGTCTGAGAAAGTCACACTCTTTTTTGGCCCACGTTTCTTCTTTGATGGTTCTACTAACACAGATGATGAAAGTAAAGTCTTAGGAACTTGCGGTCCTGGTACTGCAGCAGGCTTTTGGGGGCTTTCTGATTGTGTTACTTGGCATGTCCTGATTAGGCCAATTCTTTGTATGGCAGTTTCATAATCAGGAGGTCTCTCAGGCCTTTTCTTCTGCATAACACCTGTTGGAGTTTCCACAGAATAAAGTTGTAACTCCTTTGTCTCAGAATCAGTGGAGCCTTCAGGAATGGAATGATTTTCTGTTAGGATACATTTTCCAATTATTAAATGCTTATGTGGATTGCTATCAGTCCCAGCAATTAATGGTAAAGTAAATTCATTATGAGATGCAGAATTATATAAAAAGAATGAATCATCTTGTATTTTATCTTCTGAATGAACTGGCACATCTAACCTTTCATGTTCCGCAGAGTGTTCCTGAATGCAATTTTTAAAGCTTTGTCCAGAAGACTGATCATGTGAAATATCACCATTATCTTGTAATTTTAATAAAAAATCTTCTTTTACATCAGACTCTAAAGATGCATTTTCAGTTGATTTTCCACTGAACATCTGTTCAAATCTAGATGCCAAATCCTTTACAGAATGCACTGATTTATTTTCAGCAGAATGTGTACTAATAATGGAAACACTGCTGCTTTGCTCAGAAGTAATAGCAACCATTGGTGCCAGAGGCGTTTCCCCTAAGGAGGGGACTGTTGTATCCTACAAAGAAAGAAAGTAAACATTTATTATTGCAATAAATTAATAGTCAGGGTAAAGAAAGCCAATATGAGAACCATGGGAAACTTTTACTGGTCAAAAGCGTTTCCTGGTACCACAGCTTCTCCCTGCATTCTCGGCAAACAGATGGTGCGTGTTATCAGTTTCCTATGGCAGTAGAAGTCTATAACAATGTATTGATTAGTTTTTTTTTATTATTAAAAGCAGATTATCAGAGTTCATGAATGGGCTGAAATTTACTTATGGGTACACCCTCCAGACTGCTTGTCTTAGGGTGTTTATACCCCCTTCCCACTGTTTTAACCCGACACGAAAATGACTTCTACAGATGGTGCATGTTATTAGCATTAGCATTAGTAGAGGCATATGATGCAAGAAAGCAAGCTTATTCAGCATCAGCCAAAAAAAAAAAAAAAACCAACCACTACTCCATTTCACCCCTCCAGCTGAGCCTTAAATTTGCTTAGGCTATCAACTTCAACAACAAGCGATGGGAGTCTATTCCACAAACCAACTGCCCGCTGGCTAAAGGCAAATTTCCCCACATCTATCCGACATCCGTCCTTCCTCAATTTGAATTTATGCCCTCTCAGGTGATTATTCTGAGCAAGAGGAAGAATCCCATCGGCATTGAGCATGCTCAAGCCATTCAAAGCCTTATACACCTCTATCAGATCACCTCGCCGATGCCTAGTCTGCAGGCTCTGTAATTTGCAAAACTTAAGCCTTTCTTCGTAAGAGCAACCCTTTGTTCCATTCACTAATCTTGTTGCCCTTCTCTGTACTCGTTCCAGCAGCTCTACATCCTTCTTGAAATGAGGCCTCCAGACCTGTATACAGTACTCAAGGTGTGGCCTGACCAATGCCTTATACAAGGGAATAATCACATCCCTGTCCCTGCTAGAAAAATTCCTGTATATCATTGACAAGACACCATGAGCTACTCTTGCAGCTCGTCTGCACTGCTCAGAGAACTTCACGCCTGCACAATTACCCCCAGGTCCTTTTCATTCTCTACCACTGTCAGCAGTAGATGTTATCAGTAGTTGCCGTAGAAGTCATTTTCCTATCAGGTTAAAACAGCAGGAAGGGGGATAAACACCTTAAGACTGAGGCAGTCTGGAGGGTGTACCTGTAAGTAAATTTCAACCACGAAGGCATTATACTCACGAACTCCAATAATCTTCTTTTAATAATGAGAAAAAAAACTAATCAATACATCATTATCGACTTCTACTGCCATTACTGATAACATGCACCATCTGTTTACTGAGAATGCAGGGAGAAGCTGTGGTACCGAGAAATGCATTTGACTGCTAAAAGTTTCCCGTGGTCTTATGTGTTGGCTTTCTTTACCTTCACCAAATTGATATATACAGGTGACCCCCGCTTAACGCTGATCATTCGTTCCGGAAAAACAGAGCGCTAAGTGAATCCACGCTAAGCGAGCGCCGCTTTCTCATAAGGTAACATATGTATTTATGAGCTGCGGTCAGTGCCATAGGATATTTCCTAATGAATAATAAACAGTAATGAAAAGATGCACAAATGTTGGTCAAAATATTTAATATTCAAATATTTGCACATATAAAATATTCTGCATTGCATATGTATAATTATGTGGTAACTACTTGCGTATCAAAAGTAAATTTAAAATTCCAATTAAAATAATGAATTTAATTTAATTGATGAATTTAATCATGAAAAATGTGTGGATTTTGAAATGAACTTTGGCCCTCTTCCAAATAAACTAAAAGGGGTATTAATTTTAATCCCCCGCAGCGTTAAAACCAACAATAAATTCAACCGATCCTTCACCGCTTTGAAACCTGGCATGTTTTTTCTTCTTTCAATATGAAACTTCTTTTAGGCATTCGTTTCCACAAAAGTCCTTCTTCATCTATGTTAAAAACTTATTGAGAATTATAACACATAATATCCCTCTTCAATAATTTTAACAAAAGTTCTTTTTGAAAGTTTCGGCTCCTTGATCTGCACTTGCGGCTTCTCCCTGGATTTTAAATCTATTCAACCAGCCCTTACCAGTTTTAAATGGTTCCACATAAATTTTTTTTTTTTTTTTTTTTTAGGCGAGTTTTCTTCAGATCATCATATTGGCTAATCCCTTTCTCTCTCTTTTTAATATTTAACTTTATTCTACATTGGAATATTATCTTCAATAAAATTAAAGTCTTTCCATTTCAATCCTAATAGCCGGCCTAGTCCTAGTTGCTTGCAGTGGAACAGCTATCTTTCCCGCTGCAAAAATTAATTCATTTTTTTATAATTGTTCTTACAGTTAAAGTTGCAAGTCCTAAATTATGGCACACATCCGTTTGTCGTTGACCAGAATCGATTCCCTTCAAAACGTCTAATTTACATTTCAAATTCAGTCTTTTTCTTACATTTATAGTCTTCGTACTGCGCCCAGACGTTGTTGCTTTTTCATTCCTGTCGGTCATTATTAGCTCTTCGAAAATGTAACCGCGTTGGTTGAATTAATTATGATACAATGTTCAAGTAAACTTTCTGTTACGCACGATGTCTAATACTCTACTGAGTGATGACTAGACCGGATAAATGCATATAACGCAAATATTACAAGCAATATACTTGATCATTTTTTAAAATGTTGATCGCGGAACTACGTTACAAGTCACTGTACTGAAACTAAATTAGCGTGCGAGAAAATTTTACTGAGCGTGGGAAAATTTCTCAAGTCGGCGTGGGAAACGTTTTAATACTGTTTTGCTATTCATTTTCAAGCTATCAACTCCATCAAATGAAACGATTTCGTTAATATGTCAAAAATGAAATCTGTAAAAGAGCGTTATAGTGATCTGTGACAGCGTTATAATCAGATACGGGTTATAATATAAGAACAGCGTTATAGCGAATCAGCGTAAAGCGAACCGCGTTATAACGGGGGCCTGCTGTACTGGTTTTTGAACAAGATGTGAAACTTATGTATGTACATGGCAGAATAAGTTTCAGAATTGAATTTCCAATAAGAAAAATTAGTTCTATAAAATTTTAGAATGTCCAGAATATTTTACAGTAGGTTTTGGTTGCACACTTCTTATGCAGGAATTTCTTATTCTGGCTCACCTGTATCTTTTTTTTTTTAGAATGTTTTTTTTTTTGTTGAATCATAAGGTTTTGGCAAGATTTAGGATATTTGAATGGGTACAAATACATAATACAGCCATTATACATATTTTTATCTGCTTTGGAATTAAATACAGTAAAACCCAGATAAGAAGTTTTCCAAGGGATTGGACATTTAGAACTTCTTACGAGGGAAAACTTCTTAGAAGGCAAAATGATCTAAGGGTATGTAATATTAAGTACACAA
The DNA here is from genome assembly GCF_048544385.1 of Mastigoproctus giganteus. NCBI lineage: Eukaryota > Metazoa > Arthropoda > Arachnida > Uropygi > Thelyphonidae > Mastigoproctus > Mastigoproctus giganteus. Next base: position 100,194,740 of record NC_143582.1, on the reverse strand, counting down.
ATAAAAATGAAAAGATACACAGTTAAAGATCTATTTCAGAATTCATCACTATTTTACTCTGCCTGCAGGAAACATGTTTAAACTGAGGATTTCTAATTGCTTAATATTCCGTTCATTGAACTCATTACCAAGTTGAAAGAATGAGCTCCTTTGGAGTATCAATATACCTTAAAAGGTCACAACTGCAATAAGACAGAGCAACAATCCACTAAGTAATTCAGAACTGTTCACAACCATCAGAACTTAGGGTAGTTGATAGTCAACACTATCCAATTACGGATATCGATGAAAACAATTGGCTAATGTCACCTCCATTATATTAAAATGTTTATACTAAAAAGGTGCTGAAAGCCTCAGACTACGGAAAATTCACTAATCGAACAAGTTAGTGCCAAGCATCATTTTGTAGTAGGTGAAATGGCATCATTTCTGTTATCTCATATTGTGAATGCCTTCACGAGTTGCCTTGATATTGAACTATCTTGAATAAGGTAGTTCAATATCGCTTCAGCAGTGGATTCTATAGGCAACATTTCTCCAGTGGATTCTCGGTGGTATCTGCCGAGAATAAGTAACATTAGTCTTCTCCACTAGTGAAGCGTTGCTTATTCGAGATAGTGCAATATTGAGGCAACTCGTTGTGAAGACATTCCATTCACAATATGAGATGTAACAAAAATGATGCCATTTCACCTATTTTGGTGATTTACTATGAACTAAACTGATGCTTGGCACTAACTTGTTCGATTACCAAAATGTTTATATTGTTTTATATTTTTTTAATATAAAAATAAAGAATTTCTATATTTAAAAAAGTATTAAGTGGGAAGACATCACTATAATAATACAATGGGGACTCGTATGGCGAACGTCCCATACGACAAACTTTTTGTACCACGAACCCGGGTTTTAACCTCTTCCTATTTTTAGTTTTTACTATTTACTACTTACTATTTTTCCCTATTTTCGTGTCAAAAAAATACAAATTTTTTTAAATAACGATTTTTATTGCTTTTATGCCATGTAATATGATGCTTGATTATGGGACAAATTGAAGTATTCAATGAGATATTCAATGTTGTATATTCTTAGAATTATTATCCCTATCAGAACTGCAATATTTTTCAGTCATTATCCATAATTAATTCTTCATTATTAATTATCCATAATTGATTCTTCATTATCCATAATTGATTCTTGAAAACAAAACAGACAACCTCGTGCATCACAGTGCTCAGGAAAGAACACCAGGTGACATCAATATGCAAAGTATCAGCAGGAGTCATCTGACACTTGTCTCAAATAAAAATATTCCAAGGAACGCACCCACCAGCGAAGAGCCACAAGAGCCATATTGCGATGAATGCACTACTTTACCACGTGCCGACAGCTTCACTTGGGTAAGTATTGAAAGAACACAAATTCGCACATGACCACGAGATATCTTGGGATAATAATTTATGACATCAAAATGCTAACCCGAGCCCACTCGGGATAATAAGAGAAGTGGTTAATACAAACACAACACACATTCTGTTTTATTCACCATGTCTTTCTTTTGTTTCAGGAAAGTTCCAAATTTGTTTTTTGAGTTTCTTTTGAAAAGAATTTAAAAAAGATTTTGAAAAGGTTCAAAAAAAGGGGTCCTAAGAAAAGTGTCAGTGTAAGTCAGCCCAAGAAAATCACTACTGAAACCAAGAAAGACATCACTGCCAAGCATGAAAAAGGAGCTAGGGTATTTGATCTGGCAATTGAATATGGAGTCAACAAATCCTCCATTGGAACCATCTTGAAGAACAAAGAGACCATCGAGAATGGAGAACTTGCTGCTATTGTGGATCCACCAAAGGCAAATGGCAGGAGATACCATCAGCAAAGACGTCATCTGTCTGAAAGACAAGCAGGGGGTGGTTTGAGAAGTTTAAAGGGAGGGCATTCACAGTGTCATAAAGCATGGGGAGGCAGCAAGTGCTGATAAAGAAGCCGCTGATAAATTTGCCAAGAAATTTCAGAAGCTCATGAAAGATGAAGGATATCTACCACAACAGGTCTTCAACTGTGATGAAACTGGGCTTTTCTGGAAAAAAAAAAATGCCCAGTAAAACCTACGTCACAAAGGACGAACGAGCTCTGCCAGGCCACAAGCCTATGAAGGATAGGCTGACCCTCCTCTTTGCTGCCAATGCCAGTGGAGACCTGAAGATCAAGCCTCTCTTGGTGTATCATTCTGAAACACCAAAAGCATTTAAGAGGCACTCAACTGTCAAAGGTAAACTTGGAGTCTACTGGAAATCTAACCTAAAAGCTTGGGTTACTAAGCTTCTTTTCAAGGACTGGGTGCTTGAAGTCTTTGCACCTACAGAGAAGAAATACCTGGAGGAAAAGAACTTGCCACCGAAGGCTGTCCTCACCATGGATAATGCACCTGGCCACCTACTTGATTTTAGAAGATGCCCTGGAATTGGAGTTCAGCTTCCTGAAGATTGTTTTATTACCTCCCAACACTACACCTCTACGTCAGCCAATGGACCAGAATGTCATAGCACACGTCAAGAAAAAAGTAAAAAAAAAGAAACTCTACACCAAAGCACTTTGAAGTTTGCCATGCTTCCCGCTTCATGACATTGAGGAAATTTTGGAAGAAAGAATTTAACATTGTGCACGCCATTAGACTCATAGAAAAAGCTTGGCGTGAAGTGTCAGTCAGTAACCTGAACTCTGCCTGGAGAAACCTGTGGCCAGCCTGTGTTCAAGAAGAACCTGATAATGGAGCCCAAGTCATGAAGGACATTGTGGCAGCAGCTAAGGACCTGGAAGTGGAAGTGGAGGAGTTAATAGAGGATCATGAAGTGCAGCTGACCACTGAAGAATTGAAGGAGCTGCAGAAATATCAGTTGGGAAAACGGAAAAAAATGTTTCCTCAGAGGAGAAGAAAGAGGAAAACATCACCAAAGGTCCAATGCCTTCAGCTACTACCAAGGAGATTCTTCAGGACTGGAAGAAGCTTCACAACAGGGTGTTGGAGTGGCACTCCAACACAGCTGAAGTGAACAGAGTGGGGGAACCTCTACAATGACATAATGCTTCACTACTTCAGGAGCCTCCTTAAAAAGAGAGAAAAGCAAGCAACACTGGATAGATTCTTCAATGCTAAAAAGCAGAAACAGGCAGAAGAACATGAAGAACCTGTAACTATGAAGAAGAATAAATAGTGTATGTAAATGGTGGCCTTTTTTTTTGTGGAGGGTCCAGTACCAATTAATTTATTTCCCATAGGATACTATGGGAAATCGTGTTTCGTACCACGAACCGGTTCATGGAACGAAATAAGTTCATGGTACAAGGCCCCACTGTATACTGTGTATTCTTTATCCCGGGAAAACATTTTACCAAGGAAACTTCCGTGGGAAAATACTACATTACAATAGAGTTGAAATTGGGTATTAAGAAACCAAACCTAATATCAGGGAGAAACTTCTTATGCAGGAATTTCTTATCCTGGTTTTACTGTATCTTTTTTTTTTTTTTTTTTTAGAATGTTGTTTTTTTTGTTGAATCATAAGGTTTTAGCACGATTTAGGATATTTGATATGATACATAATACAGCCATTTTAAAATCCTGTTTAATGTTTGGGCATCACTGAAATTGTGTATACGAGTTCCTCTGCAGAGGTAAAAGGAATAGTACAGAAATGTTTTCTAGGAACATGTGTTCCTAAAAAAAAAATTAAGTCTACTATTGGTATGTTAGTCTACTTGTATAGCCCATAAATTTATAAATGTAGTAACCAGAGCAGTTAATTCCATTTCAGTGGTTGCAGCAAATTCTTTTTATCACGTTTCAACCCCAACAAGACTTACCATATTTCAGAAGTATGAAAGTTTCACAATTTAGTCATTTGCACTGCACAGTGACAGGATTCTGATGATGGCATTATCCAAACAATACTGATTTAGTTATATAAATATACAATCAGTGATCACTGAATTGTGACCTGTACCTAATACTCTGTTGAGCCACCATTCATATGGAAAACATCCACTGTTTGTCCTTGTATTAGCTCCTCTAGATGCCTAAAGATGTCCGTAGGGATCTGCAGCCATGTTGCCTGCAAAGTTTTCCCAAAGTGTTAGAATAGATTATTGCTGCGTGTCCATATGCCTTACTTCCTGTTCCAATGTATCTTACAGATGTCCAATTGGATTGAGGTCAGGCAAATTTGGAGGCCAACCAAGATGTGTTCCTTAGAACCACTCGTGCAAGCACAGGTCCGATGACACAGCACATTTTTGTCTTAGAAGATCTTGTTTCTTTCCAGAAAATAAATGAAACATGGCAGAGTGCACGTGGTCTCCACTAGTGAAACTTGGTTCATACACACCAGAGGTCCTTGCCAGCAAACCATGCCCCATATTAAGCAATCACCACCACTTGCCCAGATAGTGAGTACCGTGTACAATGGGTCCATGGACTTGTGTTGCTTGCACCACATACAAAGGCACCTGGTGGCATATTGCACCATGTATTTGGGCTCATCTGCCCAGCACACTCATTTCCAATCCTCCAGTGTCCAACCAGTATGTTGTTGACACTACAGCATTCACCATTGACAATGATCAATGCTAAGGAGAGTTTTTTGGGTCATCTGAGTGTGCTGCATTGTCATCTGGGATATTGTTCTTGCATTTCAGAAATTGTTGCATAGGGGCCTGCCATTGAGCCCATACGTGCTGTACCTTTCCCTCACTACAAACATCTATGCTGCATGATCTTTTAACAGTTCTGTCAGCAGGAGGTAGTTTGACACCATTACACCTTAACCACAGTAAGCTGTAAGCACATGACATACAAACTCCCACAATCATGACCTTTTGAAACTCTATGATATATTGCTACATCCGATATATGCTATTTTATCAATTTGACTTGCATGGCCAGATGCAAATTTATGCAAGAAAAATGCTGAACAGCAAAAAGCTGTTCAGCATTTTTATACTGCGCACTATGTGGCACAGTCCATTATGGAAGGGATGATCACAATTCGGTGATCACTAAGTGTATATATTTACAGATGATACAAAGATTGGCAGAGTGGTTAATGGTAGGAATTGAGGCATACTGTTACTGCAACAAGACCTGGGAAAATTAGGCAGCTGGACTGAGAAGTGGCAATTAAAGTTTAACGTTGATAAATGTGAATGACTGTATATAGATTGCAGTAACCCCAGAATAACATACCAAATTGAGTATTACCACATTCAAGGTGATGAAGAACAAAAAGATTCACAGGTCATTGTACAGTCCAACATTAAGTTCTCTGAGCAGTGCAAACAAGCTGCTAGGACAATTCAAACTTGTACCACTTAGGTTGGTAATAAATGCATTATAGTGCTTTAGTTGCTGTTCCATCAGTGAGCAAAAAACAAGCTAGGAGAGCTCAATGATATGCAGAAATTTTGCCATCAGGGACAAGATGATCATACCATTGTATAAAGCAATGGCCACGTTATATCTTGAGTCTGGAAGCCTCATTTTAATTATGTGTAATTATAGGAATGGGTGCAGAGAAGAGCAACATGTTCAATGAAGGACACAAAAGGGTATTCTTATTGAATGACTAATTTCTGCAAGTTGCAGTGCTTAGAAACCATATTTTAAGGCTTTAAATGAATTGATTAAATCAAATTTCAGACAGCACACATAAGGAGACATTATCTTGAATTGAAAAAGGATGGCTGCAGAATAGACATGCAAAGATCTATGGAAATTATATTTGTAACTTTGGATCAACTGATAGATAACAATGTCATTTCCGAAGTAAGGATAATTCTTCATTATCACACGAGGAAACAAAACATTGCTTGAGACTGAAAAAATATAATACAGGACAGCTTTTTATTTTCTAATTAAAAATCATTATAGTTTAATATAGACCTGATTATCAGAATTCTATGCAAACTGACAACATTGTGTGTGTCACACAGATATAAGGAATGCAGAAATGGAATTTGGGGAGTAAAATGTGTACCGAAAAGGAAGGGAGGAGGGGTTATGCTATTAGTTAAGAAACACAGCCAGTCGACAGTGTCGAGTCAGTTTGGTGTGACATAAGCACGGGGAAAGCAAAATTGACAGGAGTGTGTTATAGGCCTAATACAGTATAAAAACAACTGTACAGAGAAATAGAGTGGGCCAGTAAATCAGGTGGTCTTATAATGGGGGATTTTAATTTCCCAGATATCGACAGGAATTTGTGGGTTGGTCACTCACACACTAGCAAGGATTTTTTGAGGATTTATTACATGATTGTTTTCTACAGTAGCATGTTCAGGAGGCAACTAGAGGGAGTAATACTCTTGATCTGATTATCAGTAGTGATTCTTCATGCATTAAGAATCTGCAGATAAAGGAACCACTAGGTGGCAGTGATGAAGTGGGATTTACTCAAAGAGTTAACTACCATCAGGGGTAAAGGGAAGGGTTTTTGCATTCATAAAGGTGACTACAGTGGTCTAAAAAAAAAAGTGTTTATAAATTCTATAGGGTAGGAGCAACTGATGATGTTACCAAAAATTCCAATCAGGTAGCATTCAAGGGATTAATCTTGGAAGCTACTAGGCTTTTCATACCAACTAAGAAATATTGTTCAAGGTTAAATGGATGTCAGATGAACTAATGAGACATGTGGCAGAGAAGAAAAATGCATGGGATTCATATAAATTAACAGATGATATGGGAGCCTATGATATATATAAGCTGGACTGTAACCAAGTCACAAAGAAGGTTAGGCAGGCAAAGGCAGATTACAAGAAATCTTTGGCAAAGGATGCAACGAAAAACAGCAAAGAGTTTGTCACTTATGTAAACTCTAGAAGGAAGGGAATGAATGTCTACTTGATATCGATGGTTCAACTGTTGATGATCCTGCACAGGTAGCGAACAAACTAAATGAGTATTTTGCATCTACATTCATACATGAGGAGTTATGTTTGTTGTTTGTTATTTGGTTTTTAGGAGCATTAGCAACTAAGGCTACATTGCTCTGGGATATGGGCTGGTCATTCCCTGAGCTTTCTGCATCCTCCGTATTCAGTGGTCACGGGCTTGAACCCCGGTCTAATCAAGAAGCGTGTGCTATGCACTGCTGCTCCTGCCCACCTGGCTACGGAGGCACCATGAGGAATTATTCAGGGAGGGGAATGGCAGATTTGTATTAAACTCTGGAAGTGAGCTAGATGATTTTGTATTAACTAAGAGCAAAGTGGAGAAGAAATTTTTGAAGATAAATATAAGAAAGGCACCTGGAGTGGATAAGATCTATCCAGTTATATTAATGGAGAGCTTCCTTGGACCCATCAACTGGAAATGTGCAAATGTGACCCCAATTCACAAAGGAGGATTCAAAGGGCGACACAAGTAATTACAGTCCTGTTAGTTTAACTTCTGTTCCAAGGAAATTAATGGAGGCACTGGTTAAAGAAGCACTGCAAGATCATCTAGACAAGTCTTCAGTTTTAGCTCGGACACAGCTGAGTTTGTTAAGGGGAAGTCTTGTCTGACCAATCTGATTGGATACTATGATGTGGATGAAAAGAATAATTTTGATATCATATATTTGGATCTTAGAAAGGCTTTTGTTACTGTTGCACAATTTGGAGCAGTGTGGCATTGGAGGTAAATTGCTGCTATGGATAAAGGGATGGTTGAGTGGGGAGTGGGAATCAATGGACACTGCTCTTCGTGTTATTAGCGGAGTTCCCCAGGGTTGGGTTCAGTTTTTGGTCCATTGTTGTTTTCTGTATTTATTAATGATATTGATGATGGTATATCAGGCTTAATGTCTAAGTTTGTAGATGATACGAAGGTTGGCAGGGTTGTTAATGACAGTATGCTACTGCAACAGGATTCAGAAAAGTTGAGCAGATGGGCTGAGAGGTGGCAACTGAAATTTAACATTGACAAATGTAAAGTACTGCATATGGGAAGCAGTAACCCCAGAGTAACGTGTCAACTGTGTTGTACTACACTGACAATTGTAGAGAATTAAAAGGACCTTGGGGGCAATTTTTGAGCAGTGTAGACAGTCTGCAAGAGTAGCACAGTGTCTTGTCAATGATATACAGGAATTTTTCTAGCAGGGATAAGGAGATGATTATCCCCTTGTATAAGGCAATGGTCAAGCCATTTGAGTACTGTATACAGGTCTGGAGACCTCATTTTAAGAAATGATGTAGAGCTGCTGGAATGAGTACAGAGAAGGGTAACAAGATTAGTGAATGAAACAAAGGGTTGCTCAGAATAAGAGAGGGCACAAATTCAAATTGAGGAAAGAGAGTTGTAGGATAGATGTGTGGAAGTTTGCCTTTAGCCAGCGGGTGGTTGATTGCTGGAACAAATTTCCATCTGTCGTCATAGAAGTTGATAGCTTAAATAGATTCATGGCACAACTAGACAAACATTTGGAGCAAGTGCATGGGTGAAACAAGGGGTTTTTTTTTTGATGATGCTGTATAAGCTTGCTTTCTTGTATCATACGCCTTTACTAATGCTAATGCTAACTCAATAACTAATGCTAGCTAATATGTGAAAATTGAAAGTCAACTATTACAAATTTATGAGTAACTTTGACACAACCACCCACCTGATGTATATGAGCTGTCTGAAGAACAGGAAGTTTATTTGTGATCAATCCTTCTCCTGTAATTAAAACAACATAAAATTACATTAAAACGATATGATAATGGTAAATATTTTATCATATTGAAATGACAAAGAATCAAAACTTATGTTTATAAAAGAACATTTTGCCAACTCCAAATATAAAATTTTAACAAGTAGTGCCCAGTTTTACCTCAACTTAATGGCTGCAAAGTTGAGAGGGTTATCAAATGCTGACAGAAAGGCTAGTTGAGTTTAAAACTAAAAAAAATAAGATAAAATTGAGTGTAAGACTTAAAAAAAATAATAATAAAAAAAAAGTGAGGCCCTAATATGCGAGAAGGCGTTCCTTTTGCACGGTGATTTAGTGGTGAAAATGCCGAATACAAGTGATGCTAGCATTGATGAATTTAAAGCAAGTAGAGGCTGGTTCGAGAAGTTTTGTCGACGAACTGGAATCCATAGTGTTGTTAGGTTTGGAGAGGCAGCTAGTTTGGACAAAAAAGCAGCAGATGCCTATGCGGAAGAATTTGCAAACTTTATCAACTGTGAAGGTTACATACCACATCAAGTTTTTAATTGCGATGAAACGGGACTTTTTTTTGGAAAAAAATGCCAAGAAGGACCTACATAATTCAAGAGGAAAAAAAGTCACTGCCTGGCCACAAACCAATGAAGGACAGGCTTACACTTTTATTGTGTGTTAATGCAAGTAGGGATTGTAAGATTAAACCTCTTTTAGTTTACCACTCTGAAAATCCTCACACTTTTAAACGCAATAAAGTGCTAAAGGGTAAACTTCCGGTATTGTGGAGAGCGAATAGCAAGGCTTGGGTAACAAGATTACTTTTTATGGAGTGGTTGACTGAAGTTTTTATGCCAACTGTGGAACCTTGAGGAAAATAATTTGCCCCTTAAGTGTCTGCTGGTTATGGACAACGCTCCTGCCCATCCTCCAAGTATAGAAGAAGACCTTGATGTTGAATATGACTTCATAAAAGTCAGATTTCTGCCTCCTAACACCACTCCTCTCATCCAGCCCATGGACCAGAAAGTAATTTCCAACTTCAAGAAGTTATATACAAAGGCTCTTTTTTCCAGGTGTTTCCAGGTGACCAATGACACGGATTTGACCCTGCGTGATTTTTGGAAGGATCACTTCCATATCCTCCACTGCATAAACCTCATTGACAAGGCATGGAACAATGTCTCTAACCGCACATTTCAATCTGCCTGGAGGAGACTTTGGACAGGTTGTGTGCCTGATAGAGACTTTGAGGAGACAGATGTAACTCTAGTAAACGAGATTGTGACCATTGGCAAGAGTTTGGGCTTGGAGGTCAATAAAGAGGATGTGGTGGATTTGTTGTTGTTGTTGGGTTTAACGACACATAGGCTACTTGGGCCATATTGTGTCTTCTAATGGTGAATATGAAATAATAACTATATTTTATGATATATTTCTATCCGGTTTAGGAAAGTAAATAGTTCCTTTTTATTAGGATCATCTCCCAGAATCTGCAATAAATTTATTGATGACTGTGTTTTAGCAATTGATTTAAAAGTACCTAAGCGGAAGTTCTGAATGTGGGGACAGTCCACTAACAAATGGGGAATGGTCAGTTGTACTTGACATGATGTACATTGTGGTGCGCTGTCATTAGTTAATAGATACAGGTGAGTGAGATGAGTATGCCCAATCCTGAGCCTTCCTAAAATTGTTTCTTCTCGTCTGCTTTTCTGGAAGCTGGAGGGCCACAGCTTTGGTTCTGGTTTTATTTGGATAATTTGTTTCCTGGATAACCTCTCCAGATTAGTGACCAGCTATTGTAACATGCTTTACGGATTATATGTTTATAATCAGTATATGGGGTTCGAAAAGTCTGCAAAAGAGTAGTATCTGGTTGTTTGGCTGCAAGATCTGCTCTTTCATTTCCTGCTATCCCAGAATGACCTGGAATTCAGCAGAATGTCACAGTTGTGGTTTGACTCATTACACACAAGTAATTTCGAATGGATTTGTTTTATTACAGGGTGAGAGGAGTTGGTATTACTATTTATGGCTGTGAATTAGAAGCAGAGTGAGCTTCATGTAACTGTGCAATATTGAAGACAAGGTGTTCTTTCCCCACTGTTGGAAATAGTCATCGTAAATTGCAGGGATATTTGTCCACGGTGGATCAGGCGGGGTTATGTCCTGATATATATATATATATATATATATATATATACAGGGTGATTCACTATCAGTGCGACAAACTTGCAGGAGGTGTAGGGGGCACAAAGACGAATCGGAATCACATAGCATTGCGGGGTCCAAAATGACTTCGTCATGCGGTAGAGGACGTTGAACGGGAGGTCGCGTGAACAGCGATCCCGCTGAAAGTCAGCATTTGGGAACCGTTTCTGTTGAAGAAACCAAGTAGCAAAAGTCCTCTGGAGTGGATAATCCGCAGGCTCCAAGGATTGGATGCGTTGCAGATGGTATGAACTCATTTGGTTTGTTGACAGTATCCTCCATACAGTGGATTGGGAAATACCCAATCGTTGGCCTATCGCACGAGTACGTGTACTCGGATTGCCTTCTGCAAGACGTAGGACATTCTCCTCATTGTCTGGCGTCCTTGTCATTCGCTCTCGATTCATGGTACCTCTCGTGAAACAACCAGTCTCACGTAACCTTCTGTGCACACGTGCAAAAATCGTATGATGAGGAGCACGCCTGTGCGGGAATGTTCCTGGTACAAGTGCAGAGCGGCGCGCCCGTTACAGTCCGCAGCTCCATATGGGAGGTGCATGCCGGCCAGTTCAACGTTTGAATACTCGTCCATCCTCAGGAACCGGTTCACAAATGCTGACTTCCAGCGGGATCGCTGTTCACGCGACCTCCAGTTCAACGTCCTCTACCGCATGACGAAGGCATTTCGGACACTGCAATGCTGTGATTCCGATTCGTCTTTGTGCCCCCTACACCTCCTGCAAGTTTGTCGCTCTGGTAGTGAATCACCCTGTGTATATATATATATATTGCCGATTTCAATATTCCACGTTTGAGTTAGTTCTTTAAGTATAAGTGCAGCAGGTCTGTTTTCATTTGGTTTACTGTTGTAAAATGAGTCCCATTCGGTATTGTACAGACATCTCCAATTCGGGTGGGAGGGAAGACTGTGGATTTTTGCGGCATATATTAAAAGCAATGTTTTCCTCCAAAGATGTAAGGGAGGTTTGTGGGCTTCAATGTAAAGGCTCTGGACTGGGGAGGTTCTGAAAGCCCCTAGAGAAACTCGAAGGGCACTGTGCTGGATGGTATTTAATCATTCTAAAGTACTCTTCCTCGCAGAGTCATACACTGGAGAACCGTAGTCCAAACGGGATCTGATGAGAGCTCTATAAATATGGATAAGCGTATGCCGATCAGTGCCCCATGACATGGATGACACACACCAAAGGATATTCAATTTCTCCAAGCAGATGGTACGAAGATAGGCCACATGTGCTTGAAAGTTCAGTTTTCTATCTAGTATCAGGCCAAGAAAGCGGACAGTGTTAACCAGAGGAACCGACACACTTTTTATCTTTAATTCAGGATCAGGATGAAATGACCGGAGTTTGCAGAAATGAGTGGTAGTGGATTTCTGTTCAGCAAGATGGTATCCATTGCGTAAAGTCCACGATTCTATTCTGTTTAGAGTAATTTGTAACTGTCTTTCGATAGTATTCATATTTTGTGATTGGCACGATATGGTGAGGTCATCTGCATACATATATACTTCAATAGTTTTTGGAAGATCTTCCAATATATTGTTGACCCTAATTGCAAATAGGGTTGGACTCAGTATGGAACCCTGTGGGACACCCTCTTCTTGAATATGAGATGTTGATAGGAAGTTTTGATATCTGACTTGAAAGGTACATAACTTTAAAAAGTTCTGAATAATTTGAGGGAGATAGCCTCTCAACCCTAACTGATGCATATCTTTGATAATACCATGACGCCATGTGGTGTCGAATGCTTTCTGAATATCCAGGTTGACCATAACTAAATGTTGTCTCCTGATGAAAGTGTTACGTATGTTAGATTCAATTTTGACAAGTAAATCTAGGGTGGACCTGTTTTTGCGGAAGCCATATTGGTGATCAGAAAGCAGATTTTGGGAGTCTAGAATCCACGTGAGCCTCTTATGCACCATCCTTTCGAAGATCTTGCCCAAACAGATTGTCAATGATATTGGTCTGTAATTTTGAACTAGAGAGGTATCTTTTCCCGGTTTTGCTATTGCACAAATATAGGAATGACGCCATGAGAGAGGATATGTGTTTTCTGAGAAGATCCTGTTATAAAATAGCAATAGCGTGTACAGATCTGCTTCTGTACACACTATTGCTATTTCACACAGATGTTTAAGCATTCTATAGTGAATGCCGTCTGGTCCTGCTGCACTATTTGGAGATTTACTCAAGGAGTTCAGCTGTAGTAAAGGGCTAGTTATATGGAAGTGGGAGATTAGTTGAAAAATTCAATTTTTTATGTTCTTCATTAGTTTTAATTCTCCGAAAAGCAGTCACATAAGTGGTTGAGGCGGAAGTATTATAGAAAGATTCTGCTAAAGCATTTGCGATGTCAGTAGGAGAAGGTAGGTCCTGCCCATTCCATTGTATTATTGGAGACTGTAACAGTGGAAATTTTCCATTGAGAGCTTGTATTTTTTTCTAGATAATACGAGTGTCAGTATTTTTGTTAATAGTTGAGGTGAATGTAATCCAGGAGTCACGTTTTGCTTTTTTCCTAATTTGTCTTGCTTTGGCTCTCAGTTTTTTGAAAACTGTAAGGTTGGCGGTAGTGGGGAATTTGCGAAATTGGTTCCATGCACGGTTTTTTTCTACTTTCGCTATGGTAGAATCTTGATTCCACCACTGGTTTTGGTGTACCTGCTTGCTCTGGTTGGATTTTGGAATAGAAATTTCGGCTGCTGATAATATATGGCTGGTAATGTCTTCGGTTACGTCATCAATATGTTGTTGCTGTACATACTGTTTGTTTAGTAGGACACAAGTACAGTACTTTTTCCAGTCTGCTTTGTGAAAATTCCAAGATATACGGGCTTTAGGGCATGATACGACCTGTGTTTGAATTGAGCTGATTATGGGAAAATGGTCACTGGGGAATGGATCATTCAACACCAACCATTCCATACTTGGAAAAAGAGATGCTGAACAGATAGATAAGTCTATGGCAGATGTTGTACCTGTTGGTAATTGAACATAAGTTGGAGAGCCAGTGTTTAATACAGTCAGATTATGGTTATCTAGAAATGTTTCAATTAATTTGCCTCTCTTATCCATAGTGGAGAATCCCCACAATGGATGGTGACTGTTGAAATCACCGAGTAAACAGTGTTTGGAGGTGGCAGTTGTGTTAAAAGGTTGTCAAGTTCAGTCTGGGAACAAGGATAATTAGGTGGTATATAAACAGATGCAAGGGTTAATGATATTCCCATTGCTATCCGAACTGCTACAACTTCTAGGGAGGTTTCTAGTTGGAGATGTCTTGATGGTATGGTAGTTTTGACAATACCTACCCCTCCACGAGAAAAAGAGTCAGAATCCCTGTCTCGCCTAAACATAGTATAGTTTTTGAATTTGAGTGAAACTTTTGGTGATAAAAATGTTTCCTGTAAGCATACTCCTAATGCGTTAGTTTGTATGAGTAAATCATTCAGGTCATCTATATTACTGCGTAATCCTCTGCAGTTCCATTGTAGGAATTTGTTCATTGTTTGGGTTTATTTGAGGAAGATTGATCTGACTGTTTTTTTCTGAGGTTTCTGTCTGCTTAGTTTTGATTTTTCATTTCTGGGAAAGGTTGGGCGTCCTGTGTCCATGGTATCATTGGCATGTAATTCTAGTACTGTGTCTTCGTCCTCTGATTGAACCTCCATTTCCATATTGCTATAGCATGGTTTCATTGTCTTTTGATTTTCAACACTAACAGATTTTGTTCTTTCGGGCAAGGTTGAGATGGCATCAGTTGGGATACTGATTGGCGTGTTGCTGGTTTCATTAACTGTAGATTTTTTATTGCACGTTAGCATAGGTTTGGTCCAGGTGGCAAATGAAATGTTTGGTTCTATGGAGACATCTGTTTGAGTTGAAATTGACTGGCTCGGCTAGGCATGGTTAACAGCATTTGCTTCCTTGCTTCAGGGTATGTGACTTTATGCTCCACCTTATATTTCTGGATTTGTTTGCCTGTTTTCCAAAGGTCACATGCTTTAGAAAAGGCAGGATGGCTTCCTTTACAGTTAGGGAAAGTAGGAGTGGCAGCTGTACAGTCTCCTTGGGAATGCTCCTTAGAGCCACAAATAGGACACACAGCATCGCCTCGGCATGCCGTCTGAGAATGGCCATACTTCTGGCACTTAAAGCAGCGAATGGGATTTGGGATGTAGGGCCGAATCTTGCAGTTTAAATAACCTGCTTTAACAGAAGATGGAAGAGTCGGAGTACTAAATGTCAAAATGACGGACCTGGTTGGTAGTAGGTTGCCATCTTTTTTGGTCATTATTCTCCGCGCATGAGTCACTTTTTGTTCCCTGAGTTCTTGTATTATCTCTTCTTCTGACACGGACAGCAAGTCCCATTCGCTAATAATACCTCTAGAGGTGTTAAGAGTGTTATGGGGCGTAACTGACACTGGAATACTGTTAAATGATGTTAATTTTAACAGCTTCTCTGAGTGAGTTGTCTTAGAAGTTTCAATTAGAAGGTCTCCAGATTGGAGACGCTTAACCATTTTAGGAGATCCACAAACCGATTCTAAACATTTCTGTATAAGAAAAGCGATAGTTTGCCAACAGGTTGCATGGATAATGAGTGCATTATAAGAAATGCTGGCACGTCATTATTCTGATTTTCCGTCCTTAGTCGCTTCGGACGATTGGAGTCATGGTAATTGTTAGGAATTTCTGATCTCAAGCTCGAGGGCTCTAACAGTGGATAGTTATTTATATCCATGTCGGCTCCTTTTGGCCCAGGGGATTTGTCTTTATCACCCAGGTTACCGGCCCCGCCACGAGGAGGCAGGAGCAGTGCCACGAGGTGACCAAGCGGCTATTAGTTGTATTAGTAATAAATAAAACGAAACAGAAAGGTTTCTTTCCTTTCTGGGCCTTTGTCTACTTCTTGTAGAACGAAAGAGCTACTTAAATATAAAATGAGGAAAACGGTATTCGGAAATAAACAGAATATATACAATGGCAAAAGCTCTTTAGATAGGTCGCTCTGAGAAACGCACTGAGATCACTTGGCCACGGAACGCTTGGCACCCGGGGCCAGGATGTGGTGGAGCTGGTGGAGGACCACAGACAAGAACTCAACACAGAAGAACTTGAGCTGCAACGTGAACAGATGAAAGCTATGCATGAGGAGCACTCAGGAGAGGAGGAGGAAGAGGTGGTACATGTTTCAAGTGCTGAGATCAAAGAAATTTGTAGCAAGTGGAGTGAAGTGCAGGTTTTCATTGAGAAGCATCACCCTAACAAAACTGTGACCAGCAGAGCAGCGGACATTTTAAATGACAATGTGATGTCCAATTTTCGGAAAATTATCCAACAAAGAAAAAGACAAATGTCTCTGGATCGTTATCTTGTGAAAACACCAGCCACCGATCGGACCACTTCCCAGGTTACAAACAAGAGAAAAAACACCAGAAATGCCCGATGTTATTATGGAATGGGACTCTCCTTCAGAGGAGTAGTCTTCCTCCTCCTCCTTTCACCCCTCTGTTCGTTCAAAATACCTGTCCAGCTGAGCCTTAAACTTATTTAGACTATCAACTTCCACGACAAGGGATGGAAGTCTGTTCCACCAACCAACCAACCACCCACTGGCTAAAGGAAAATTTCCACACGTCTATCCTACATCTGTCTTTCCTCAATTTGAATTTATGCCCTCTCAGGTGATTATCCCATCAGCATTATGCCCTCTCAGGTAATCCCATCAGCATTGAGCATGCACAAACCATTCAAGGCTTTATACACCTCTATCAGATCACCTCGATGGTGCCTAGTCTATAGACACTATAGTGCAAAACTTAAGCCTTTCTTCGTAAGAGCAACCCTTTGTTCCATTCACTAATCTTGTTGCCCTTCTCTGTACTCGTTCCAGCAGCTCTACATCCTTCTTGAAATGAGGCCTCCAGACCTGTATACAGTACTCTAGGTGTGGCCTGATCATTGCCTTATACAAGGGAATAATCACCTCCTTATCCCTGCTAGAAAAATTCCTATATATCATTGACAATACACCATGGGCTACTCTTGCGCCCTTCTGCACTGCACAGAGAACTTCATATCTGCCTGCACAACCACCCCCAGGTCCCTTTCGTTCTCTACCACTGTCAGTGTAGTAACACAGAGTTGATATGTTGCTCTGGGGTTGCTGTTTCCCATATGTAGTACTTTACATTTGTCAATGTTAAACTTCATTTGCCACCTCTCAGCCCATCTGCTCAACCTTTCCAGATCCTGTTGAAGCAGCAGAGTGTCAGTAGTGTCCTTGACAACCCTGCCAACCTTCATATCGTCTGCAAACTTGGACATTAAGCTTGATATACCATCATCAATATCATTTATAAATACAGAAAACAATAATGGACTCAACACTGAACCCTGAGGGACTCCACTAATAACATTAGTCCACGATGAGCATTGTCCATTGATTACCACTCTGTCTTCTCCCCCTCAACGACACTGCTCCAATTTGTGCAGCAGTCTTCATGTGCAACAGTATCAAAAGCCTTTCTAAGATCCAAGTATATAATATCAAAGTTATTCCCTGCATCCAGTTCTTTTGTGATTGCATCATAGTATCCAATCAAATTGGTCAGGCAAGACTACCCCTTAACAAAACCATGCTGTCTCCGTGCTATAACTGAAGTCTTGTCTAGATGATCCTGCAGTGCTTCTTTAACCAGTGCCTCCATTAATTTTCCTGGAAGAGAAGTTAAACTCACAGGTCTATAATTACTTGTCAGCCTTTGATCCTGCTTTGTGAATTGGGGTCACATTTGCACATCTCCAGTCAATGGGTACCTCCCCTGAGTCCAAGGAAGCTCTAATAATTATGGCTAATGGTTTGCATACTTCCTTTGCTGCCTCCTTTAATATAACTGGATAGATCTCATCCACCCCAGGTGCCTTTCTTGTGTTTATCTTCAACAATTTCTCCTCCACTTTACTCTCAGTTATTACAAGATTCTCTAGCTTACTGCCAGAGTTGAATACACCTCTGGCATTCCCCTCGATGAATAACTACTCATGTGTGAATGTCGATGCAAAATATTCATTTAGTTTGTTAGCTACCTAAGCAGGATCATCAACAGTTGACCCATCGATATCAAGTGGAGGAATCTGATTCATCCCCTTCCTTCTAGAGTTTACATAAGTAAAGAACTCTTTGCTGTTTTTCTTTGCATCCCTTGCCAAATATTTCTCGTAATCTGCCTTCGCCTGCCTAACCTCCTTTGTAACTTGGTTACAGATCAACTAGGCGCCTCTGTAGCAAGGTGGCAGGAGCAGCAGTGCATAGCACGTTTCTTGATTAGACTGGGGTTTGAGCCCGTGAGCCACCCGGAGGATGCGGAAAGGTCAGGGAATGACCACCGCATATCCCAGAGCAATATGGCTTTAGTTGCTAATGCTCCTAAAAACCAAATAACAACAACAACAGATGAACTTGTATCTATCATAGGCTTCTGTGTCACGTGTTAATTTGTATGTATCCTAAGCATTTTTCTTCTCTGCCATATGTCTCATTAGTTCATCTGACATCAATTTAGGCCTAAACCCTGAACAATATTTTTATTAGTTGGTATGTAAAGCCTAGTAGTTTCCAAGATAAGTTCTTTGAATGCTTCTCATTTTGAATTTGCTGTTGGTAACATCATCAGTTGGTCACACTGTATAGAATTTAAATACTGTCTCAGTCCATCGTAGTCGCCTTTACGAAAGCAATAACCCTTCCATTTACCCCTAATGGTAGTTACCTCTTTGAGTAAATCCCACTTCAGCACACTGTGATCGCTGCCACCTAGTGGTTCATTTATCTGCAGATTCTTAATGCATGAAGAATCACTAGTGATAATCAAATCAAGAGTATTACTCCCTCTAATTGCCTCCCGAACATGCTGATGTAGAAAATAATCATCCAATAAATCCACAAAAGCCTTGCTAGTGTGTGAGTGACCAGCTCCCAAATTCCAGTCAATATCTGGGAAATTAAAATCCCCCATTATAAGACTCTCTGATTTACTGGCCCACTCTATTTCCCTGTAGAGTTTCTTATTATACTCGTCAGAGTCATTAGGCCTATAGCACACTGCTACTCTCAATTTTGATCTCCCAATGCTTATGTCACACCAAACTGACTCGACACTGCACTGTCCAGCGATGTCAACTGGCTTCACTTCCTTGGATTTTATGTGTTTAACTAATAGCATAACCCCTCCTTCCTTCCTTTCCTGTTTATCCTTTCTGTAGACGTTGTACTCCCCAAATTCCAGTTCTGCATTCCTTATATCTGTGTGACACCACGTCTCTGATATCCCAACAATATCTGCCTTTGATGTTTTGAGCAATACTTCAAATTCATCAAATTTATCTCCTAGCATTGGTGTATACGCAAGTATACTTGCGTGTACACCAATGCTAGGAGGTTGTCACAGACATTCTCTGTCCTTGAGGTTGTCACAGTTATGCCAGACAAGCTGTACTTGCTACTTGGGAGTGTAAAACGCTGATGGAACTGATATTCCGGTGACACTCAAGTCAAGTGGACCCAATTTCGGCGAAGTCCAGACGGTCTGTGACAGCCAAATCCTCTGTTTGCACCTTCGCGATGGTAGGACTGTTAGTAATCCTGGGTATAACCTCCATGCACAAGTACATGGTGGGTGACCACCCAGGTGTGAACCAACGTAAGCAGGGGTCGAGGTGTGGCGCCCACACCACATGGAGGAACGCCACCCCTCTATGTTACCAGGCAGTACTAGGTGGTAGATGACTCTCATCAACCGGTGAAATACCACCACTTTGCTTATTGGAGGCTTGAAGTGGTGGAACCCATGTTTAGTCTCTAGAGCTAAGTTCCGGTCAACCCTTCCTTATCTCTTCCATCATGCAGTATGATTGATGACTTTTGAGGTTATGATGAACGTCGTGGTGAGATCCAATATTCCTTACATTTCGAGGGTACAGCTCTAAAATGGTATTCGCAGGTCAGCTGCTAGTTAGTACACCGGACTGAACCTATTGGTAACTCTCTAGGAAGCTTCCGGATCAGCTAGTGTATAATCTTGCTACCTCTACTCTGCCAGATAATGACTGGAGGGAGTCCGAGTAGTGTGTATGCGGGGAGCATTGTCGAGACCACGTTATGTCAAGGATCTGGGTATATTCTTACCACATGTACGCCATATCCAAAAATTTCATTACTTCATACAGCATGTCCCACCTACTTTTTCTTACTATTGAATACACCATGGATTGTCAAACTAATAGAGCAAGCTTATCTGCGAAAAGATCTAAACCTCCCAAGGACTTCCTAATTCATTTCACAAATATACGTGGTCTCAATTCTAATCTCAATGATGGCCATTTCCACTTGCAGTCTGCCAAACCCCATGTACTTCTTCTGACAGAATCTCAGTTATCGGTTGATTCATCTACTGCTCATCTCAGATGCCCAAATTATTCGCTGTATGATTCCTTTAGCCTCAAAGGTGGTATTTGTGCATATGTCCGTTCTGATTTTTCCTGTCAGAGACTTGGCAATTTGGAATCTCCTCTCTTTGATCTTCTCTGGCTTAAAATCTCTCTACCTCATTGTGTCAAATTCATCTGTTGTCTCTACCGTTCTCCCAACTCCACTAATCACTTGGAGCTCTTTGACTTCCTCTCTTTGCAACTTGACTTTCTCCAGTCCAACTTTCCTAACAGTGAAGTAATTTTCCTTGGTGATTTTAATGTTCACAACTCCAGTTGGCTTCCGTTTTCTAGTCACACCAACCCAGCAGGTCGAGATGCTGAGGCTTTTGCAATTACTAATGACCTAGAACAGATTGTTCATTTACCTACAAGAATACCGGACAATCCTAATCATACAGCCAACACGCTTGATCTTTTTTTCACAAACAACCCTTCTAAGTACACGGTCGAAGTGAGAGGTCCTTTAGGCACTTCAGATCACAAATTGGTGATTGTCTCTTCTCCAATGGAACCTTTATCTCATGGCTATTCCCAACCTCATATTGTTTGGCATTAGAAGAATGCAAAATGGGATGACCTGAGAGACTTCTTTTCTTCTTTTCCTTGGTCTGATTACTGTTTCAAAACTTCTGATGTCAACGTTTGCTCAGATCGTGTCAGTGAAATTATTCTTGCAGGAATGGAATCCCTTATCCCACACTCCACTTTAAAATCTCGTCCTTTATATCTAAACTTTGGTTTTCCAATAAATGTGCTAAGGCTGTCCAAGAGAAGAATGTTGCATATCGTAATTGGCTTGTTTCTAATTCTTCAGTTTCATTTTCTGCCTACACCAAAGCTCGCAACAGTTGTAAAGCAGATATTAATCAGTCCAAACTAGAGTTTGAACAGGCTAAGAGTAGAGAACTTGCTTCTTGCCCTAATGGTAGCCGAGCATTCTGGTCTCTTGCCAAAGCTATTGGCCGCAGCTTTTGCCCATCTTTGCTCCCACCTCTCTCCAAACCAGATGGTTCTGTTGCCACTTCAGCCAAGGATAAAGCTGACCTGTTAGCATCCCATTTTTCTTCCAGCTCATGTATTAATGATCTTGGTAAAACACCTCCCACCATTCCCAACACGCTCCATTCAATGCCTCCTGTGGTCTTCCGTCAAAAGGATATCAGAAGGATTTTGATGAATCTTGATGCTAAGAAAACTCCAGGTCCTGATGGTATTTATCCACTTGTTCTCAAAACCTGTGATCCTGAACTTACTCCTATTCTTTGCCGCTTTTTTCAATTTCTTATTCCAAAGATGTTTTTCCTTCTGCTTGGAAATTTGCTCATATCCAGCCAGTTCCTAAAAAGGGTGACAAATCCCTCCCATCCAATTATCGTCCCATTGCAATTACTTCTACTCTTTCTAAAGTAATGGAGAAATCAATTAACCGCCAACTCTTAAACTACCTAGAAACCTTCCGTCTGATCAACGATCGCCAGTATGGATTCCATCAATGTCGATTCACCCATTTATGGACTAATTCAATGGAAAGGTTCGGTGAAACACAAGTAGTTGCTCTTGATATCTCAAAGGCTTTTGATCGTGTTTGGCATAAAGGTCTTCTAAACAAGCTTCCATCTTATGGTTTGCCAACTGTTTTTAGTAATCGGTTATCCAGTTTTCTCTCTGATCGCTCACTGAGGGTGATGGTAGATGGCTCTCTGTCTTCTAACTTCTCCACTAATGCCGGTGTCCCACAAGGTTCAGTTCTTTCCCCCACTCTTTTCCTCTTGTATATCAATGACCTTCTTCCATTGACTGGAAATCCTATCCATAGTTTTGCCGATGATAGCACATTGCATTCAACTTTCCATTTTGAGAAACCTTGTCCTGCTCAATCAGCTTCAACTTCTCGAAAATCTGCTACCAATTCTTTAAATGCCGATCTTCAGGTAATTCTCCAGTGGGGCAAAGACAACTTAGTTGATTTCAACCCCTCTAAAACTCAGTCTTGTCTTGTATCTCACAAAAAGGGTTCTTCTGCTCCTATGCTTATCTTTAGTGACACTCCGATTTCTAGACAAAATTATATATCTCTTTTGGGGATTACCCTGACTTCTAATCTCTCCTGGCACAAGCACATTACAAATATTGCTTCCTCTGCATCTAAAAAACCTGGTTTTTTTCTTTCGCTCTTGGCGTTACTTTTCTTCCAAACAGCTGCTCACTCTGTATAAATCGCAAATCCGCCCTGCCATGGAATATTGATCCCACATCTGGGGTGGTGCCCCCAAAACCTCTCTCAGGCTTCTTGATTCCATTCAGAAGAAGGCAGTTAGGTTAATTAATGATTCATCTCTAACAGAGTCTCTCTCCACTCGCTTTCTCATAGGCGCACTGTTTCTGCTGCATGCCTCTTCTACAGATACTTCCATGGGCACTGTTCTTCTGAATTGGCTTCTATAATTCCTGCTGTCTCTTTCAAAACAGTCCGAACACGTGCCGCCACTAGCCAACATCCATTTACTGTCCAACTTCAAACCCACAGAACCAACTTTTCATCTTCCTCATTTATTCATTCAACTGCTGTTTTCTGGAACAACCTTCCTTCATACGTATTTCCTGAAAATTACAATCTACAGAAGTTCAAGTCCAATGTCAACAAATATCTTCTTTCGTCTTCTTAACCTCAAACCCAAGCACGGTACTAAGTACTATAGGTTCTAATACCTATTGTGTTTGGGGTTCACATAAAAAAAAAAAAAAAAAAAAAAAATACATGCACCTGTTTCTATTCTTAGCTACCCTAACACAACCCATGTGTTTACTTGTACCACAATGACTCCCAGCAGTCTCTGAAATATCCTGCATCTTGTTTTTCAGGCTTCTGCTCATTCCAATAGAAGCAGGGCAAGAATTTCTTTCACCTCTGCCAGTGGCTACTGTTAATCTATTAGTCTTTGTCTCCCCCAAAATATTTTATATTATATATTTTTGCCACACATAAATCCATAAAAAAGTCGAAAAACAATATGTTTCTGGGGTGGCAAACGGATTAATTGGATTTGCATTAATTTCAATGGGAAAAATTGTTTCATTTCGCGAACGGAGTCAAAGAACGAATTAAGTTCATGACCCAAGGTACCACTGTACTTTAAAATTACCTTGCAATCAAAGAAGATGAAGGAAAAGGTTTCTCAAACTAAAATGTAAAGTGCTACATGAGCAAAGCTATGGCTTGGATTTCTAGTCAGTGGAAGGAGGTCGTTAATGAACATAAGGGAAAGAATTGAACTTTGGGAACACCAGCATAATAGAAATGTTAAACGACAGAGCACCACTACCATTAGTGAGTATTTAGAGAGAAAACTGGATACCCAATTGCAAAAACCGGTCAGCAGTCACCAATTACATGGGAGCTTGTTTAAAAGGTATGTATGCCAAACACAATCAAAAGCCTTAGAAGCGTCAAGAGCAAATATTTGAGATTCGCCAAACTTTTCCATTGAATCTGTCTTTAGATGGGTAACATAAGCCAATATAGCAATAGCAGATTGACACTGACAGAGACTACATTGGTGGTCATTGATAAGATAGTTCAGGAGTTGGCCATTAATGGATTTCTCCATTCCTGTGGTATGAGTAGAGGTAAGTGCGATGGGACAATAATTGGAAGGGAGAGATTTGTCTCCTTTTTTAGGAAATGGCAGAATACAGGCAAATTTCCAAGAAGAAGGGAAAAAATAGAATAAGAAAGTGTAAAATGGAAACACAGAAGAGGAGCACATGTTTTCAGAACAAATGCAATCACAATTCTGAGCTTTCTTGGCGTCTAGGTTGTACAGAAATCAAACATTCTGTTGGAAGACCACTGAAGGTGTGTGTGGCAGGTGTAATTTCTTCTATTATATCAATGATCTTCACCAAGGTCAACCACTGAAGAATCAGAAGAACATAGGATGTCAGAAAGTCTGTTTTTTGTTTAGCTGAGGATGCAACTGAACAGTCAGATGGGAGTATTGATGGACATAAGTTGAAGCCAATAGCTCTGGTAACAGACCAGAAAGCTCAACTACTTAGACAAGACTCAAATTTTCTCCTCAAAAATTGATCAAAATTTTAGTAAAGCCTATAGTAAATAAAAAAATTCAATTGTTCAAAATTCAGTTTGGATTTACTATAGGCAGAAAATGAAGCTGGAGATTTGGACAAGCCAAACGAAATATGCTATACAGGAATACCTCGCATAGTGCGGTTTTGAACAGAGCATGTTTCGCTACAGCACGGTTTACAAATTGAAAAAAAATTAAAGTGCGTTACGTACCAATACATTTGGTATGTATGTATGTATGTATGTATAATGCAGGCTCGTAGGTCAATGCGTTAGGGATTCAAGGCCATTCTTACTGTTGTCGAAACTCCCATTATATACAGACTCTGCTAGCATTCATACATTAGTAAACACTCTAGATTCCAAGCGGTGAGGTCAGTGATCGTGTGTAAGCTATACAAATATTTTTCGCTGTGTATTTTTATTAAAGATTATTTTTTAAAAACGTTACACCTTTATATGCAAATATGAGTGGAAAGAAGAAATGTAATGGCGCTGAGTGTTCTTCTAAATCCAAACATCGAACAAGGTATGAAGGTAAGGCAGGCGTTGCAAAATGACATTTGATGTTATAAAGAGATGTATGCAGATAAAAAGAAGGAAAAAACTGCAAACTAAGCTGATCAGTTACTTTTCAAAATAAAAATACAGTACATACAGTCTGTCCTCATATAGCACGATAGTTGTGTTCCTAGAAAACCTCGTGCAATGCAAAATCGTGCAATATAAACAACAGGCCCTATGGGAAAAGTGGGGTTAGGTGCGGACCACCCAAGATTGAACACACATTTGGAACCAAAACATTACCAAACACAATAAATAATCGGGTAATTTTAATCGTTATAAAATACTTACGTATTTTATAACGATTAAAATACGTAATAAAAAATAATATATATTTTATTATAATATAATAAATATTTTTTTATTATTTATTATATTATAATAAAGTATTTTTAGTATTTTTTAATACTAAAAAAGTATTTTTTACGAATAAGTATGTTATTCGTAAAAAAATTATTATATTAAATAAAATAGTCGTAATAAAATACTTACATATTTTATAATACGTAATGACTATTACGTAATAAAATATTGCAAATGCTTTTGCTTCTATTGTAAGCAAACTTGTTTTTTGTTTGATTTTCTATCCAAACAGATGACAGCCGTTCTATCCCTTCCAATTCTTGTGTCTTAATCTAAAGGATTTTAATTACACTTTGAGTTGTTCCTGCTATGAAAGTTGTTTTTATTTTCTCCACATTCTTTGTAATTCTCGGCGTTGCCTCATTTAGGTCTGTACCACGTGCAATATCACATGGTCTTTCATTTCGCTCAAAGCGTTTCACAATTTCATATTTTTTTCTCTATCGACAGAGGCGGACTGGCCATAAGCCTTACCCGGGAAATCCCGGTGGGCCAGAGGCCGGTGTGATTTTGGCCATAAACCGCAGTATGAGGCCACTATAAATTTTCCCGGGTAAGAATTTTTGACCCAGTCCGCCTCTGTTTATCGATATTGCTTCTTTTTTTTTTCTCTCTCTGAATCTGCAGTGTCTTCGCCAGAACGCTTCCTTTTCACACCTTTTAAGTATTTTACTAATTTTTAGGGAATAAAGCGCAATTACAAAACGAGGAGGCACGCTTGATACACATAAACAAAGCTGCGCCTGTGTAGCAACTGAATAAACAACACCGTAAAGGCCGAGATACACTATTAACACCCCACATTTTACTAAAGCACATTTCTGGGGGTTACTACCGTAAAACAATAAAAACAATTTCCAGTTTCGTTTCTGCTAGTGGAATCTGTTATAAACTGGTAGTAAACTCCATCTAATTGATTTGCGATTATATCGATAGCTGGAATTGTGTTGGTTTTTACGTTATTATGGTGAAATGTGTTTCCCCTTCACTGATATAAAACACATAAATACATTTTCAGAATCTTCTTCCTTCCTATCGTGTTGCGTTCGGTTGGGGTGATTCCGCGTTCGACTGCCATTTCTTGTAAACACAAAGGCGAATCGTGCATAAGCGAATTCGGTTCGTGATATATAAGATATCGTTCCCCTATTTATAAATCGTGTATGATCGAATTCGTGTAATGTAAACACGTGTTATACGAGGACCGACTGTACTTCACTTATATTCTTTTGGTATGTACATACTGCAATAAAAATCATTTCTACAGTACCTACTAGTATTTTTCATTTTTATCATTTAATTTCTTTTTTTGCAAGAACTTCGTGTGTATTAATTTATAGTAAACAAACATCTATATATTTTTGCAACTCGACCCATATAATGAAATTGTCAGAATTCATTACATACATTAAAATACATACTAATAATACCTCGATCAGCACGGTTTTGCATAGAGCAGTATTTTTTTGGAATGAATTAACCGCGCTACGCAAGATATTCCTGTATTGCATTTGGCTTGCATCCAGATCATCTCAGACAGCCTTACCACATTTATTGGAAAATCAAGGTAAAATGAAAAGGGACAAGGTGAAATTCAGAATATACAATAATGCATAAAAATATGATGCAATCCAAGTGATATTGGCATCAGAAGATTTAAAACAGTAATCTAACCAAAGAAAAGAAGAATAGAAATGATGCATATAATCATATTTTGCATTCCACTGTTCTTATAGGTGTGTGAAATAAATTGTAACACACCTGTAACATAAAATAACCTGTGATTGGGCTGAGAATGGCAAAGAAGGGAGGCTCCACTAGAGAAGAGATCACCAACAATTTGTGTTTAGGAATAGTGCTGAATTCTGGTAGAACAAGCTGTGTAAGATCATTAGAATTGCAAAAGTTCTGGTATTTTATCTGCAGCTTCCATGTAACTATAAAACTGAAGCCAGTTGGAACATTAAGGTCACTAAGGAAAACTGCATCGCTTTAGGAAAAGTTAGATTAGCATTACTAGTGGCAAATGATGCAAGAAAGCAAGCTTATACAGAATCAGCCAAAAAAAAAAAACCCCTTTCACCCATCCAACCACTCCAAAAGTTTGCCTACTTCTTCCTTAAAGTTACTTAAGCTATCAACTTCCACAACAATGTATTGAAATTTTTTCCGGTAATCAACCACTCGCTGGCTAAAGGCATATTTCCACACATCTATTCTGCAAGCATCCTTACACAATTTGAATTTATGTTCCCTAATGTGCAGAGTCTGAACAAGAGGAAGAATCCCATCAACACTGAGCTGGCTCAATCCATTTAAAGCCTTAAACACCTCAATCAGATCACAATGCAGGTGCCTAGTCTCCAGATGCAATTTGCAGAACTGAAGCTTTTCTTGGTAAGAGAACCCCTCTGTACTGCTCACAATCTCGTTGCCCTTCTCTGTACTTATTCCAGAAGCTCCATATCCTTCCTAAAATGAGATCCAGATCTGTATGCAGTACTCAAGATGTGGCCTGACCATTGCTTTATACAATGGGATAATCACCACCTTATCCCTGCTGGCAAAATTCCATTGACAAAACCTCAAGAACTGTCCCGGCAGCCTGTCTGCATTGCCAAGAGAACTTCATATCTGACTGCACAATTACCACCAGGTATTTTTCATTTTCCACAACCCTGACTGTAGTATCATACAGTTGGTACGTTACTCTGGAGTTACTGCTACCCTTAGGCAGTATTTTGCATTTATCAAACTTCGATTGCCATTTCTCAATCCATCTGCCTAAATTTTCTTGATTCTGCTATAACAGCATACTGTCATTACTGTTATTAATCACTCTGCCAACCTTTGTTATCCATGTGTGGTACCAACCTTTGTTTTCTGCAAACCTGGATGTAAGTCTAATATGCCTTCATCAATATCATTGAAAAATATAGAACAACAATGGGTCAAACACTGAGGAACTTCACTAATAACATTAGTCCATAAAGAGCAGTGTCTGTTGATTACCACTATCTATTTTCTCACACTCAACCATCCTTTATGTATAGCAGAAACTTTCCCTTAATGCCACACTGCAATGGACCATAATCTGCCACACTGGTCCACTGTAGGTTGGCAGAATGACCGTATTTAGCAGTCAGGGGCTATTTAGCAGTCTTTAGCGTATTTAGCAGTCTACTCAGAGTGTGTGCTATTACACTCCTGCTCCTGACCACTCAGCTATGGAAGCCTCCGTAGCCAAGTGGTCAGGAGCGGGAGTGCAATAGCACATGCTCTTCTAGTTAGAACACAAGGAGATAGAGGCCCAACTCCGAGAAATACCATCAGATGCTGAGAAGCCTGCTGAAATCAAAGCTGAATGCCAGGGACATGGTCACAGCCATAAACACTTATGCAGTCCCAGTACTCCATGATCAGAGGGAGGACCAACACCGAGATGGAGGAGATTATGAGATACGAGGGGGTATCAAAAAGTTCATACTGTTACCTAGAAATAATAGCCCTAGAAAGGTGAAACTTCACAGGAACTTTAAACCTTTTCTATGTATTATCCATGTATAGTAACACATCATCTATGGATCAGTTGTTAAATGCCTTGATCATGGAAGTCCGCAATTTTTGCCTGAAACCACGATTTCACTTCACTGATGACTTTCTGAGATGAATCAAAGTGGCATCCACGCAACGGTTTCTTCATTTCTCAAAACAAGAAGTCTGACGATGCTAGGTCAGGAGAATAGGATGGGTACAGCAGTAGTTTGAAGCATTACACAAATCCAACAGTTAGCAAGAACATTGCATTCAACACTGCTTCTGCAAAGGCGTCAGCAATCTTGGATCCCATCGTGCGGAGACCTTAGACATGCGCAGGTGGTTTATGTAAAATGCTGTGGGCAGACCCACTGCATTTGTGATGAAATAAATTATCACACATCTGTCACTCAGCACCAGCTGCTCAACCTTTGCAACCGTTTCACTGTCAGTGGATGTTGATGGCCTTCCTTCTCTTGGCTTGTCAAAGACACTTGTACGACTGCACTGGAACTTCCATTTCTACTTTTTTACAGCATCAAAGGATGGACAATTCTGCCCATACAGAGCTTTCATTTCTTTGTCAATTTTCTGAGCTTTCTTGCCCTGCAAACGCAGGAACTTGATTATTGTTCGATACTCCACTTTGTCAACCATAGCAACCTTCCTCAGATTCCGGGCTTCACCTCTAGTGTACGATCACCTACGGGAATGAAATTTTACATGTTAGTTATTGAATATGTAGACAACTTATATTAAAAACAACATCTTCCTACTGATATTTTACTAGGTCAGGGTACGAACTTTTTGATACCTCCTCGTATAATACTGGGATAATGGTGACCGAGAGGTGCCAACATCATCATCCCAGTACAGTAAACCCCCGCTATTCGCGGGGTTTACGTTCCTGAGAAATGCCGCGAATACCGAAAACGCGAATACTGAGTTATGGCTCCCATAGTAATAAAGGGGTTCCGTTCCAAAGTATGAAATATATAAGAAAAACTAGTCTAAGATTTTGTCTATGTATGTGTTATATGTACCTTCATAATATGACTATGTACATAGACAGTACATAGTGAAATGCAAGCATATGGCATCAAAATGAAAATAAGAAACAATTTAATATTAAATGTAATATTTATTAGAAATTTCAAACAAATCTTTCAAACCAGCGTCTTTGCTAGCTAAAAAACCTATCCCGCCAGTGCTATCACCAGTTTCGCTAAAGCGTTGATAAGGAGTTTTGCGTTTTCGCGAATGATGAGTGAATTTAACGGAATTTTATTTTGAGTTCGGTCTTCTATCCACAGATTTAAAGTTTTTTCCATTTTTTCTAATTTAACATCACGAGTTACAGAGCAAATTTTTGAAGCAATTAGCGCGTTTTCACGGACACTACGGCGGACTTTTTCTTCCGATTTCTTGATTGATCGTACCGTTGACTTATTGATTTTATAATGTTTTGCCACTGAGGAGACACTTTCACCATTAGAAATTTTATCTAATAACTTAATTTTATTCGCTAATGTCATCACCTTCTTTGATATTTTCACATTTCTCTTGTTATTCGTAGTCATATTTTTGTAGGGGTTAGAAAGAACTTGTCCACAATAAAGTCACTTTCTTCCGTTAACACACTCGAAAAAGTCTGTTTTACACTGCAAAACGGGAGATTTATCACTTTTGTAAGCATATCAATTTATAAATTGATAAATTTATATGCATATAAATTAAAAGCAAACGACGAAACCTTCCATAACAAGCGCATAACACATATTGAACAAGGATTAGCGAGAAACATTCACGCTCGCGATTTTGTCACCACTCTTCCCCCACCCACTGAGCGCTGTTTTGACCGGGAAAGATAATTTTAGCCACGCCCATGTTTTTTTATGGCGGAAAATATTCACGGCGCTTTAAAATTCACATTTTTTAGGTTTCATTTTATATTAAATCGGTGATCGCGAATACGCGAAACCGCGAATACAGATACCGCGAATAGCGGGGGTTTACTGTATTATATATTATGGTCAGTCTTTTGATGACCCAAAGTCGGTAATTGAGAGACTGACCAGAGCCCGTAAAGAAGGTGGAGGGATTGACTTACCTCATTGAACAAGAGAGGAGAACAATTAAGAACCTGTGGGATTACTTCCAGGAAAGCACATCATCAATCCACCAAGCCATATAAGAAATATAGACAAAGGGCACACAATGGTCAACAAGGAGACCACACTTTGCACAGACAGACAGACAATAAAAAGACAGAAAGATGAGAGGAAAATGAAGAAGCTAACACAAAAATACCAGCTGATCAAAGAAAGTTTACCATATTAAAATACGAGCCTCAGGCTGTGATATAAACCACCACTGTACCATCATAATGGACAAGATGATCCAACAGACCAGACATAACCCTCATTGACAAGAAAGAAATGGCTACCTACCTGATCAACATAGCAGTGCCCAACACCAGCAACCTCCAGAAAACATACGGAAGTACTCATACTTAAGACAGGAAATCAAAGATATTATTATTATCTATATGGTGTAAGGAAGCCTGAGGCTTATATTGCACCAGCCAAAAAAAAAAAAAAATCTCAATTACCCCGAGAGAGAGAGAGAAGTAGAAGGGCATCACCAAGAAAGAGAAGAATGATGATATCCAGCTCAGGACCCTGGGTGTGCCAAGCCCATACTCACCAGATGTGAGCCCCTGGGGTTAATATAAGTGACATATAGAACAAGTAATCGCCATTCGATCATCATGTCAACCACTGGCATGGTGCCAAAGGGCCTCCATAAGAACCTGGCAACAATAGGCCTCCCAGAGAACACTTGAATGGAACTTCAGAAAGCCACAATCCTGAACACTGTAGGATAGTAAGAGAGTTCTTCAACCAATGTGATATGGAAAAAATAATAATAAACAATAATAATAATAATAAAATTTAAAAAAATTGAGGGGGGGAGAAATAATTTACAGATTTCTATTGGTCTAATTTTAACAAAATTTGGAACAGCTTGACAGATCTTTATAAAAGAGCCAAATATAAAATTTTGTGTAGGAGTTGAGTTATTATATGTGGACAGTTGTTATTTTTGGCACAAGGGCTGCTTAGGCCATATTGCACCTATCAGTAATATGGAAGTCATCCCTGATTACTGTTATGGGAACAGTCAGAAACAATCATATAATTTTATACGTTTAAGAAAGCAGAAAAACTCTGAGATTAGCATCATTACCTATGATATGACAAAGCATCAAAGATTCTTTTAAGATTTAGAAGAAAACTGGATGAGAGTTGCTGGGCATGAGTGCATTCAACAAGATGTGCCTCACTGTGATCAGAGAGTTGCAGTGCGTACACTGGAGGATCATTTCCCGTGAGGAGAAATAGGTAATCTGACTGTGACCAATTCATGCTCTGGCTAGGATTACATCCTCCTTTCTGTCTGGTTTTATTTGAAAGAGCTTATTATCTGTTTGAGCTTGCCATGTCCATTGTTCCTTACATATTCTTCATATATTAGATCTGTAGTCAACATATGGAATACAATAATGCAATGGGGCTGGGTTGGATGGATGTTTGGCAGCATAGTCCGCACATTCGTTTCCTGATACCTCAGTGTGGCCTGGGATACAGCAAAAGATACATGCATACAGATGGATAAATGTGGTGAGGACAAGCACATCCTTCTTTAGGTGAGCTAGCACACATGCTAGCTCACCTAAAAATAAGAATAAGCAGACATATTTTTTTTGTTTTTATTCTTTTTTATCATTGAAAACATCATAATAATCGTTTTTTAAAATTCAAACAACACACAGCTCCTTAACTATTCAGAACCAGACACATTTATATGAAATTTATTCTTTGTTTCCAGTCCTGTACAAATTATAAGATATCGAGAGGACTCTCTTGTTCTTTTATCTGTTTTTTGGCCAGCAAGATTTAAACTGCATAGATAATACAATGTTTAATTTTTACAGCAGAACAAAGTTACCTTTGCAATGAGTTTCCCTAGTGTTGCATTACTTTCCAACAGATGCCCCCCCCCTCCAGGTTAATTGGCCATTTGTTTAAAAGATGAGATACTGCTAATTGGTCCCTCATCAGATAGCTACTGACAAACATAAAACAAAGATAACTTTGGCTATATGACAACTTTGATTTCATATACTGCATTTCAGTTCACATCATACAGCATCTTTACAACTGTTTGATGATCTTCTATCTGAAGAGGAGACCAGATAGTTCGGTAATAACTTGACTTAGCAATGTCTTATCTTTTAAACAAATCACCAATTCCAATTAACCTTTGGCATGGCAAATCATTTCAAAATAGTGCAATACTGGCAACTTGTTGCAAAGGAAGTCTGTCTGCTATGAGAACTAGGACCACTGTACTATCATACAGTTTAAATCCTGTTGTCTGGAAACACAGACAAAATAACATACAATGTAACTGAATGGTTACATTTTATCATGTAAACATTCAGTATTAATGTTATTGAAGGGGTAATCCCTACTATTTTCCTCAAGTAATGCTTTTTTTTTCCCTAAGTTTAAATTCTTTATGCTGATCTTATATAGTAAAATGAGAGCTGTTGCAAAATACAGATGCTTCTTTATAAGGTGATGTTCTTAACTACACAAAGATTATGTGGATATGACCCATCATATGGGTAATTTGTCACAGAAAAGGTATCATCAGGGCACACAAAAAATGAGTATTACAATATATTAACAAGTAGATCAACTACAATATTTTTAAAATTAACGTTTTCACTTAATAGAGAAAAATCAATAACTGAACATATTTAACACCAAAGTGTAAGTGGCCTTACCTGTCACATTTTCTTCTGTCTGGTATTGTTCTAATACCTGAGAACTTTGGTTAGTTTTCTTTTGAAGAATTTGCAGTTGTTTTGACTGAAGTTCCTGCAACCAAGTTGTTCCTGCTCTGATATTTGGAATTACATTAGTAGAAGAGGAAGCATTTTTCTTAACATTAGTCGAAGCATTCAATATCTGCTGCCGCTTGGCTTGAATCTCTGCCAGAAAATCATTTGAAGCTGGGGGCAAGTCATCCGACACATGAGCATGAATGTCTGGCACAGGTGTAGTTGGTAATAATTCAACTTCTTTGTTTTTATTCATGGTTTCACAGCTGTAAGAAGGCAACTCTGGGAACTGAGATAAAATTATGGATGGTTGTATTGAAGTTGGTAATACATGTTCTATAGATTCATGAGGCTTAAATGGCAAATGAAGCTGTCTTGATGTATCTGTAATATCATTTGCAAGTTGAGGAAAAAGAGATTTAGCTTTTGGGGAAGGAGATGTAGATGTCTGAATATGTGGTGGATTTACTTTCATCAGGAGAGGTCGGTGATAAGAATCCCTGCTAACAAATGCATGATGTGGCTGATGAAATCCTCTGCTTACTTGGGGTAACTTTGATTGCTCATCCTTTGTTTTTAGTTTTCTCATGGAAATTGTAGGAGAAACAGGTATTTGATGAAGAACTGTATCATCAAAGGAACGTTCTAGGTGATCTGAAAGATCCTGTCCTTCTCTGAGATCAGGTAAACTTCTATTTTTTCTTTTCATGAAACTTCCCATGAGTTTCCTCTTAATTTTGTGCTGTTTTCTGTTTGACTGATTGGCATATGCCTGTTCAGTTCCATCCCGAAGCAGCAAGTTGCTGTAGGATGAAAATTCTTCACATTTTAAAAAGTTTGAAGGACCAGAGTAAGTGCGACATAGGGTAGTTTGTCTTAAGGGTTCCCATTCACTTGAATAATCACTCAACTCAGACTCAAGCTTCTCATGTTTCTTAAGAGTATTAGTCTTTGCACTACTCACATTTGCATTTTGTATCTTATGAGATTTTTCAACTGTATCTGATACTTGACTTCTAATAGGGTGTGTTTTTGTTGGGCTTACTTTTTGAACAGCTTCAGTATTTCCAGCACAGGATTTGGTGCTTTGGCGCTGCCTATCTAAAAAGTCTTTGTAAATTTGATTATCATCTTTGATCCGCATTGAGCCTGTACCTGAAATAGCTTTACGACGGCTTCCTTTCTTTGGAAGTGTTCCATAAATAGCAATGCTTTTATCTGAATTTTCAAACCCATCTAGAGATGTTTGGTGAGTGCTGTCTTTACTTCCTTGTCGAACGTGAGTGCTGTCTTTACTTCCTTGTCGAATGTGAGTGCTGTCTTTACTTCCTTGTCGAGCATGAGTGCCATCCTTACTGCTTTGTCGGCTGTGACGCCCATGAGTACTATCCCGACTGGACTGACGGCTGTGATGGCCTTCCAGTGCACCCTTCTGTCTTCTTTTTTCTTCCGCCTCTACTTCCTTTAGTCTACGGTACAAACACGAAGAGCGCATAACACACGTACTATGCTTCATTTTTGCTGATACAAGAGACCTGGAATTGCTGTATGGTGCATCCATAGCTGCTCTTGCTCTAGCTGCAAGTAAATATGAAGTTCTTGAAGGTAAAAAATTATCATAACTTAAATACAAAACACAAATTTTTGTAAAATTTATGATGTAATGTATATTTTATATAACACACATAAAAAATTAAATAAATAGTTAAATTAATTGCCAACATAATTTGTGGTTCTGCTCTTATCTTCAAGCAAACCCTTTAAGAGACCTAAAAATAATGAACTAGAAATAATGAAATAGTGAAGTAGCTGCCATTTAAATGCTATGCACAACTTCCATTAGAAAAATTTTAATGTTCACCTCCTTGCTAGAGTGAATAAGAATAATTGAAATCTCTGACTTTTGAGCCAGTAGTAGTAACTAATTTATTTATACTATCAGCAGTCAGTTCTAGATTGTCCTAAAGACATTTCACCCTCAGCAGCATAACAGCTTCACTGCACCATATGCATCTGGAGGATCTGGTTTCAATTCTATTCACTGACCAGGAAACTTCATAAAAGTTTTTGCAGACTACAGTTAGCCAGTCCCAGACAGAAGTACACAATATTCCCACCCTGGAAATTCTCAGCTTTCCATCCCACAAACCGGCCAGGGAACACAATTTACATTTTAACATCACCCCATAAAGCCAAAAAAAGGAAGGAAAGCATTAATTATTTTTGAAATAACCTCCTTGACTAAGAAAAAAATATTAAACTTCATAATTTTAAGCTTAAAATAATTAAACTTTTTTATGGTCCTTGAGGTTGTCACAGACATTCTCTCAGATATGCCAGACAAGCTGTACTTGCTATCTGGGAGTCTAAAATGCTGATTGAACTGATATTCGGGTGACACTTAAGTGAAGTAAACCCAATTTCGGCAAAGTCTGGATGGTCTGTGACACCCAAATTCTCTGCTTGCACCTTCACGATGGTGGGAATGTTAGTAATCCTGGGTAGAACCCCCAAGCACAAGCACACTGTGGGCGACCACCTAGGTGTGAACCAACGTAGGCAGGAGTCTACAAGTGGCACCCACACCATACGGAGGAATGTCGCCCCTCTGTGTTACCAGGCAACAGTCATCTAGGTGGTAGATGACTCTCATCAACCGGTGCAATACCATCACTTTGCTTATTGGAGGCTTGAAGTGGTGGAACACATGTTTAGACTCCAGAGCTAAGTTCTGATCAGCCATTCCCCATCTCTTCCATGTCCATCTTATGATGGACATGGCGAGATCCAATCTTCCTTACATTTCGGGGAAACAGCTTTAAAACGATGTTCGGACTATTTTGAAAGAGAGAGCGGGAATTATAGAAGCCAATTCAGAAGAACAGTGCCCAGGGAAGTATCTGTAGAAGAGGCATGCAACAGAAACAGTACATCGATGAGACAGCAAGTGAAGAGACTCTGTTAGAGATGAATCATTAATTAACCTAACTACCCTCTTCTGAACGGAATCAAGAAGCCTGAGAGAGGTTTTGGGGGCACCACGCCAGATGTGGGAACAATATTCCATGGCAGATCAGATTTCTGATTTATACAGAGTGAGCAGTTGTTTGGAAGAAAAGTAATGCCGAGAGAAAAAGAGAAAACCAAGTTTTTTAGATGCAGAAGCAGCAATATTTGTAATCTGCTTGTGCCAAGAGAGATCAGGATAATCCCAAAAGAGATATCGTTTTGCCTAGAAATCAGAGTGTCACCAAAGATAAGCATAGAAGCAGAAGAATCCTTTTTGTGAGATACAAGACAAGACTGAGTTTTAGAAGAATTGAAATCAACTAAGTTGTCTCTGCCCCACTGGAGAATTACCCGAAGATCCGCATTTAAGTAATTGGTAGCAGATTGAGCAGGGCAAGGTTTCTCAAAATGGAAAGTGGAATGCAATGTGCTATCATCGGCAAAACTATGGATAGGATTTCAGTCAATGGAAGAAGGTCATTAATATACAAGAGGAAAAAGAGTGGAGGAAAGAACTGAACCTTGGGGAACACCTGCATTAGTGAAGAAGTTAGAAGACAGAGAGCCATCTACCATCACTCTCAGTGAGCGATAAGAGAGAAAACTGGATAACCAATTACAAAAAAAAAAAACAGTTGGCAAACCATAAAATGGAAGCTTGTTTTGAAGACCTTTATACCAAACATGATCGAAAGCCTTTGAGATGTCAAGAACAACTGCTTGTGTTTCACCAAACTTTTCCATTGAATTAGTCCATAAATGGGTAACATAAGCCAGAATATCACCAGTCGATCGACACTGACAGAATCCATACTGGCGATCGTTAATCAGACGGAACGTTTCTAGGCAGTTTAAGAGTTAATTGATTTCTCCATTATTTTAGAAAGAGTAGAAGTAATTGCAATGGGACGATAATTGGATGAGAGTGAAAAAAGGCGGCAAAGAACAGGAGTAAGTTCAGGAGCACAGGTTTTGAGAACAATTAGAGAAATACCATCAAGACCTGGAGCTTTCCTAGCATCAAGATTCGTCAAAATCCTTCTGACATCCTTTTGACGGAAGACCACAGGGGGCATTGAATGGAGTGTGTTGGGAATGCTGAGAGGTGTTTTACCAAGATCATTAATATGCGAGTTGGAAGAAAAATGGGATGCTGCCATGTCAGCTTTATCCTTGGCCGAAGTGACAACAGAACCGTCTGGTTTGGACAGAGGTGGGAGCAGAGATGGGCAAAAGTTGCGGCCAATAGATCTGGCAAGAGACCAGAATGCTTGGCTGCCAATAGGGCAAGAAGTAAGTTTTCTACTTTTAGCCTGTTCAAACTCTAGGTTTGGACTGATTAATAACAGCTTTACAATTGTTGCGAACTTTGGTGTAGGCAGAAAATGAAACTGAAGAATTAGAAACAAGCCAATTACGCTATGCAACATTCTTCTCTTGAACAGCCTTAACACATTTATTGGAAAATCAAGGTTTAGATAAAGGACTCCATTCCTGCAAGAATAATTTCACTGACATGATCTGAACAAATGTTGACATCAGAAGTTTTGAAACAGTAATCCGACCAAGGAAAGGAAATCTCGCAGGCCATCCCATTTTGCATTCTTGTAATGCCAAACAATATGAGGTTGGGAATAGTCATGAGATAAAGGCTCCATGGAGAAGAGAAAATCACCAAGTTGTGATCTAAAGTGCCTAAGGGACCTCTCACTTCAACCGTGTACTTAGAAGTGTTGTTTGTGAGAAAAAGATCAAGCGTGTTGGCTGTATGGTTAGGATTGTCCGGTATTCTTGTAGGAAAATGAACAATCTGTGCAAGATCATTAGTAATTGCAAAAGCCTCAGCATCTCGACCAGCTGAGTCGGTGTGACTAGAAAACGGAAGCCAGCTGGAGTTGTGAACATTAAAATCACCAAGGAAAATCACCTCACTGTTAGGAAAGTTGGACTGGAGAAAGTCAAGTTGCAGAGAGAGGAAGTCAAAGAATTGTAGAGACAACAGATGAATTGGATACAATGAGGTAGAGAGATTTTAAGCCAGAGGAGATCGAAAAGAGGAGATTCCAAATTACCAAGTCTCTGACAGGGAATATTGGAACGGACATATGCACAAGTACCACCTTTGAGGCAAAAGGAATCACAGAATGAATAATTTGGGCAACTGAGATGAGCAGTAATTGAATCAACTGATAACTGAGATTCTGTCAGAAAAAGTACATGGGGTTTAGTAGACTGCAAGTCTGCTAAATGGACATCGTTTATATGTGGAAATGGACATCGTTGAGATTAGAATTGAGACCATGTATATTTGTGAAATGAATTAGGAAGAGTTTGGGAGGTTTAGATCTTTTCGTAGATAAGCTTACTCTATTAGTTTGACAATTCATGGTGTATTCAATGGTAAGAAAAAGTAGGTGGGACATGATGTATAAAGTAATGAAATTTTTGGATATGGCGTACACGTGGTAAGAATAAACCCAGATTCTTGATATAACGTGGCCTCAACAAAGCCCCCCCGCATACACACTACTCGGACTCCCTCCAGTCACTATCTGGTAGAGTAGAGGTAGCAAGATTACACACTGGTGATCCGGAAGCCTTCTAGAGAGTTACCAATAGGTTCGGTCCAGTGTACAAACTAGCTGCCAGCCTGCGATATTCTTATAATGTGTACGCCATATTCAAAAATTTCATTACTTCCTGCAGCATGTCCCTCCCCCACCTTTTCTTACTATTGAATACACCATGAATTGTCAAACTAATAGAGCAGACTTATCTGTGAAAAGATCTAAACCTCCCGAACACTTCCTAGTTCATTTCAAATATACGTGGTCTGAATTCTAATCTCAACGATGTCCATTTTCACTTGCAGTCTCCAAACCCCATGTACTTTTTCTGAGAGAATCTTAGTTATCGGTTGATTCAACTACTGCTCATCTGAGTTGCCCAAATTATTCGCTGTATGATTCCTTTCGCCTCAAAGATGGTACTTGTGCATATGTCTGTTCTGATATTCCCTGTCAGAGACTTGGTAATTTGGAATCTCCTCTTTTTGATCTTCTCTGGCTTAAAATCTCTCTTATCTCATTCTGTCAAATTCATCTGTTGTCTCTACCGTTCTCCCAACTCCACTACTCATGGAGCTCTTTGACTTCCTCTCTTTGCAACTTGACTTTCTCCAGTCCAACTTTCCTA
This sequence comes from Mastigoproctus giganteus, assembly GCF_048544385.1. Lineage (NCBI taxonomy): Eukaryota > Metazoa > Arthropoda > Arachnida > Uropygi > Thelyphonidae > Mastigoproctus > Mastigoproctus giganteus. Next base: position 100,154,646 of record NC_143582.1, on the reverse strand, counting down.
ACAGTGAGGTAATTTTCCTTGGTGATTTTAACGTTCACAACTCCAGCTGACTTCCATTTTCTAGTCACACCGACCCAACTGGTCGAGATGCTGAGGCTTTTGCAATTACTACCTTGTACAGATTGTTCACTTGCCTACAAGAATACCGGACAATGCTAACCACACAGCCAACAAGCTTGATATTTTTCTCACAAACAACCCTTCTTTCTAAGTACACGTTCAAAGTGAGTGGTCCTTTTGGCACCTCAGATCACAACTTGGTGATTGTCTCTGTTCTAATGGAGCCTTTATCTCATGACTATTCCCAATCTCGTGTAGTTTGGCATTACAAGAATGCAAAATGGGATGACCTGGAATATTTCTTTTCTTGTTTTCCTTGGCCGGACTACTGTTGCAAACTTTCTGATGTAAACGTTTGCTCACATCGTATCAGTGAAATTATTCTTGTAGGAATGGAATCCTTTATCCCACACTCCACTTTAAAATCTCGTCCTTTATCTAAACCTTGGTTTTCCAATAAATGTGCTAAGGCTGTTCAGGAGAAGAATGTTGCATATCGTAATTGGCTTGTTTACAATTCTTCAGTTTCATTTTCTGCCTACACCAATGCTAGCAACAATTGTAAAGCAGTTATTAACCAGTCCAAACTAGATTTTGAACAGGCTAAGAGTAGAAAACTTTCTTCTTGCCCTAACAGTAGCTGAGCATTCTGGTCTCTTGCCAAAGCTATAGGCCTTAACGTTTGCCCATCCGTGCTCCCACCTCTGTCAAAACCAGATGCTTCTGTTGTCACTTTGAAATTTGCTCATATCCAGCCAGTTTCTAAAAAGGGTGACAAATCCCTCCCATCCAATTATCGTCCCATTCCAATTACTTCTACTCTTTCTAAAGTAATGGAGAAATCAATTAACTGCCAACTCTTAAACTACCTAGAAACCTTCCGTCTGTTCAACGATATCCAAATATGGATTCAGTCAGTGTAATCCACTGGTGATATTCTGGCTTATGTTATCCATTTATGGACGAATTCAATGCAAAAGTTCAATGATACACAAGCAGTTGCTTTGGACATCTCAAAGGCTTTCGATCATTTTGGTATAAAACTCTTCAAAACAAGCTTCATCTTATGCTTTGCCAACTTTTTTTTGTAATTGGTTATCCAGTTTTCTCTCTGACCACTCACTGAGGGTGATGGTAGATAGCTCTGTCTCCTAACGTCTCCACTAATGCCAGTAACCCCCCCACCCAAGGTTCAGTCCTTTCCCCCATTCTTTTCCTCTTGTATATTAATGACCTTCTTCCACTCACCGGAAATCCTATCCATAGTTTTGCTGATGACAGCAGATTGCATTCCACTTTCCAGTTTGAGAAACCTTGCCCTGCTCAATCAGCTTCAACTTCTAGAATATGCACTACCAATTCCTTAAATGCCAATCTCCAGGTAATTCTCCAGTGGGGCAAAGGCAGCTTAGTTGATTTCAATTCTTCTAAAACTCAGTCTTGTTTTATATCTCACAAAAAGGATTCTTCTGCTCCTATGCTTATCTTTGGTGACACTCCAATTTCTAGGCAAGTTGATCTCTCTCTTTTGGGGATTACCCTGACTACTAATCTCTCTTGGCACAAGCACATTACAAATATTGCTTCCTCTGCATCTAAAAAACTTGGCTTTCTCTTTCGCTCTTGGCGTTACTTTTCTTCCAAACAGCTGTTCACTCTGTACAAATCACAAATCCGCCCTACCATGGAATATTGTTCCCACATCTGGAGCAGTTCCCCAAAAACCTCTCTCAGGTTTCTAGATTCTATTCAGAAGAGGGCAGTTAGGTTAATTAATGACTCATCTCTAACAGTCTCTCCACTCGCTGTCTCATAGATGTACTGTTTCTGCTGCATGCTTTTTTCTACAGATACTTCCTTGGGCACTGTTCTTCTGAATTGGCTTCTATACTTCCAGCTCTCTCTTTCAAAATAGTCCGAACACGTGCCGCCACCAGCCAACATCCATTTACTGTCCAATTTCAAACTCGCAGAACCAACTTTTCATCTTCCTCATTTATTCATTCAACTGCCGTTTTCTGGAACAACCTTCCTTCATATGTCTTTCCTGAAAATTACGGTCTACAGAAGTTCAAGTCTAATGTCAACAAATATCTCCTTTTGTCTTCTGAACCTCCACCCAAGCACGGTACTAAGTACTATAGATTCTAATACCTCTTATTTGGGGTTTTCATAAAAAAAAAAAAAAAATGTGCAGAAAAACTGATAAATATTAATCAGGTTAAATTACATACACTGACGAGTCATCATGCAAATCCACGTATAGCACCCTACTATACTCCAAAACAATCAACTAGCTCAGACAGATTGTGTGATCTCACATGCCAATATTGCAATGAAGATGCTGATGTGAAATATATAGATTAATTAAACAGTTAGTTCTGCTATAATGTGAATTTTCGCAACACGAATTTGCTCCAATGCAATTGATATATTAGGGAACAAGTGACCATAACGCGCTTTTCGCGTTGGCTCATGTGCGATTTTGTCTGCGACTAACACCAGGTGAACGCAAAACCTGGCACCAAGCTGAACGAACAGACATGCGTAGCAATACATACAAGTTCATAAAATTGACAAAATGTCAAATGTCTGATAGCTATATTTCCCATTTGCTGTAACTGTATTGGTTGGCAATACTGTTATCATTCGCTGTATTCACAAGATTTTTTGTTTGAACAGAAAATTCGCGAACGGGATAGCGTGAGCGGAGGAGCACATTTCTGGAGTTCACTACCATAAAACAATAAAAACAATTTGCAGTTCCCGGTTTATTGGGCTTTTTATGTTAGCGCAGTGTAATTATATACGGGTAGCAAACTCGATCTTAGTGCATTTGCAATAATAGCGATAGACGGAATTCTGTGGGTTTTTATGTTATGGTGAGATGTGTTTACCCTTCCTTTTCAATCGTATAAAAAACCTAAATAAATTTTCAGAATCTTCTCTTTTTCGTGTGCCATGTTCATCGTTACTGATTTGCTTTTCTTTAAATTTACAAAAAAAAAAAAAAAAAAAAGTCGGTGAACTTGAAATATCAGTAGGTATATATTACAGTAATAATTAAGCTACGTATGTAAGCATACAGAGTCTCCGATCAATACAACTAAATGGGAAATACAGCTCTGACACATTTGAAGTTTGACATGTTTACACGCGAGCTCAATGTATCTCTTACCTCACCTGCATGTGTTATCCTACAAGTTTGTGTCTTTGATTGTTCTCTCGCCTTAGTAGTAGTGGTGGCATGTGATGCAAGAAAGCAAGTGTATGAGCTTATGCAGCATCAGCCAAAAAAAAAAAAAACCACACCATTCCCTCCAAATGCCTGTCCAGTTCCTCCTCAAATTTATTCAATCTATCAACTTCCACAACGACAGATGGAAGTTTGTTCCAGTAATTAACCACCCGCTGGCTAAAGCCAAATTTCCGCACATCTATTCTACATCTGTCCTTTCTTAATTTGAATTTATGCCCCCTTAGGTTCGTAATCTGAACAAGTGGAAGTATCCCATCATTTGTTAACTTTCCTTTGGCTACATTTTAATCTCCAAGGGATGCTCTATAACCTGTAAAAAAAGAAAATAAAAAAGATTAAAAATGAACAAGTTATGACTTTTTCAAACCCTTTAGTCTTTCAGTGGCCACCCTATACATCGTAAAAAATGGATGAAGGAACTGAAAAATGAGGAAATTATTTTATTAGACATTTTTTATTATAATATGTTACACAATTTAAGGTTAAGTAAAGTTTACTGAAATTGAAGTTACACTGTTTTTCAGTTGTATGAATAAAGAATGAATCCAGAGTTATTCGGATTTTTCTTTTATTTTTGTCGCATTTTTTAAGATAAAATTGCGTCGTAGCATTTAGTTATGTCTTTAACTTCATGCTTAGCATTTGCTGCACAATCATGAAAAAGATTGCTCTCACAAATGAAAATGAAAAAGACCTGGGAGTAATTGTGCAGGCAGATATGAAGTTTTCTGAGCAATGCAGACAGGCTGCCAGGGCAGGTCATGCGGTTTTGTCAATGATATATAGGAATTTTGCTAGCAGGGAAAAGGAGGTGATTATCTCCCTGTATAAGGCAATGGTCAGGCCACGCCTTGAGTACTGCGTACAGGTCTGGAGGCCTCATTTTAGGAAGGATGTAGATTTATTTGAGTGTGTACAGAGAAGGGCAACAAGATTGGTGAGGGGAATGAAGGGATCCTTCTTACCAAGAGAGGCTTAAGTTCTGCAAATTGCAGTGGCTGGAGACTAGGCACCTGCACGGTGATCTGATTGAGGTATATAAGGCCTTGAATGGGTTGAGCACGCTGAATTCTGATGGGATCCTTCCACTTGTTCAGATTACGAACCTAAGGGGGCATAAATTCAAATTAAGAAACGACAGTGTAGAATAGATGTGCGGAAATTTGCCTTTAGCCAGCGGGTGGTTAATTGCTGGAACAAACTTCCATCTGTCGTTGTGGAAGTTGATAGGTTGAATAAATTTAAGGAGGAACTGGACAGGCATTTGGAGGGAATGGTGTGATTATTATTTTTTTTTTTTTTTGGCTGATGCTGCATAAGCTCATACATTTGCTTTCTTGCATCACATGCCACTACTACTACTACAAAAAATATTCAAGTGTGTGGTCAATTTTCTCAAGGGAAAACACAAATATGGAGGGGGGGGCTTTCATTTTCAAATCCTTGTAACTGTGATACCGGAGACCCCCTGTACATATGCAATACACATTGAAGAAAAATAAAATGTAGTCATCTTTTTATTTTTCAAAAAAAAAAAAAAAACTATTTGTTGGGTTATAATATTTCATGCAATGAACCTATTACCTGACCAGTTATGGTAATTTTTTTATTCTTAATAATAAAATATGTGGGAGCTTAAAGACACTGTAATGAGTGAATAAGCAACAGCTAGTATACACTAATGTTAGCTGATTCACTGCAATTAGTGTATGAAACACAAATATGGAGGGGGGGGGATCAGCCAAAATGCAATAATGCTTTGATTTTCAAGAGTAACACCAGGGTGGCCATATTTTGAAAATTAGTAAGCGGGACAACTCGAAACGAAATGTGTAGTATAGCATTTTTTTTATCGATCAATCAATCAATCATAGTATTTATTTGTTATATGGAAAATAGAGAGGAAGACTACTTTTACTTTATATATTACTAGAAATTTTTTCTCCTTCCAGAAGATTTTAAAAAGTTTTTAAATTCTGAACAGGACATGTTATAGTTTTCTTTCGCCATAAGTTCGGATTCTAAATTTTTTAATAAAAGACCGTTTCTCTCTTTCTGCTAAGCAGTTTTCATTACGCTGAAATCTCTTTCTGATGTTCTGTGAATGTGGAATGCTTAATATGGCGCTTACAATTTGAGACAAATTATTTGCCTCCAGAAATTGACAAAAATTGCGCCCATTTTTTTTTTTTTTTTTTTATCAACAGCATTTTCTTTTTTTCGTTACTCAGTGACAAACAAAATGCCTTTAGACTCTCATTTTTTCTTGTTATTAGAATTAATTTTTAATGCATCCATTAAGATTCCAATAAGAATTAATTAAAAATACATAAAATCAATAAATTAACAGTTTTTCCTCTCTTATTGGGACAAATGATGGTATTATTGGAAAGCGGGACTTGAAGTTCTAAATTGGGACAATCCCGGCCATATCAGGACGGGATTGTTTGTCAACTGTTTTCCTAGGAAATAATTCAAAAGTCATATTAGCATCCGATACTTAATCACACATTCTTGCAGTTTGAGTAATAACAAATAGAGATTTCTACAATTTTAAATAACAAATCAAAGAAAACACTTTTGTTAACAGCCTACTAGAAGTTTCAGCTGTGTGGACAGAATAGATAAATAGAACGAAATGGTTAAAATTTGATCCGGGTCAGGACTCATTACAGGACAATTTTAATTATGATGGCATCAGTGGAATCAAAAGATATTCCCTTGGACTGGAGGAATACCACCTTTATGTACTGCCAATACATAAAGGAGGTGGTTCTAAGAGTGAAACAGGTAACCGTTGACTGGTCAGTCTAACTTCAGTGATAGAGAAAACTGCAGAGGCAATAATGAAAAGTGCAATGAAGGATCATGTGACACTCAACATGGTTTTATAAAGGAAATATGTTTGGTGTAGCTGGTTAGGTTAGGCACCCTCGTGGGTAGCACAGTTGGTAGAATCGTCGTCCTCCCCATACCAGGTGGAAAACACTTGAGTTTGAGTAACATTAATGATGTGAGGAATTTTTATGAGTAAAACATGGCTGAGATAGTCAGTCTCAGGCAAGGGTAGCATGGTTTTTCTTTTGAAAATGCAGGTTTTTCATCAAGTAAACAGAACACTGACCACAGAACATGCAACAGACGGTATATATGGAGCAATATGGACTTAGTCAATGATGCTCCTAAAACCCTACTACAACAACAATCTCAAGCTGGATGTAGACAATAATTTTAACATTTATTTGGATTTCAGTAAAGCATTTCACTCAGCCTCACATGAGAAGTTATGAATAAGCTCGAGCACCTTTCCCCTTCCACGGGGGAAAATCCTTAGATGGATCGCAGGATGGGTGCAGGGCAGAGGATTGTAATTAATGTTTACTCTTCAGATTAAGAAGGAATGGTTAGTCTTCAGGTTAACGTGAGAAGTGAACTTCCCAAGGTTCTGGGATCACTGTTGCTTTTTTGACTTTCTTAAATAACATCAATGAAGGGTTATAGGGCATTATGTCAAAATGCACTTGGGGAAATAGCAATTTGAAAATAACTTATACACTTTGCAGAGTTGAGCTATTTTGTAGAGGAAGAAAGGAATGACTGTCCACTACAAATTTGTTTAAATTTCCAGGTAACTCTCCAATGGGTAAAGAAAACTTAGTTAAGTTTCTTTAACTCAATCCTCAATCAGGAGTATACTGCTCCTATTCTTATCTTCAGTAACACTCACTCATCTTTCTAGATAAGATCATAAACCTCTACTAGGGATTACCCTGACTTCTAATCTCTCTACACACATAAAATATTGCTTCTTCTGCATCTAAAAAACTGGGTTCACTCTTTCACTCTTGGCATTACTTTTTCTTCTAAATAACTACTCACTCTATAAATCTCAAATCTTCCCTACCATAGAATATTGTTCATCATCTCTTAAAGTAAAGTCTCTTCACTCTCTCTCTCATAGACATTCAGTTTCTGCTGCATGCATTTCCCATGGACACCATTCTTCTGAATTAGCATCTGCAATTGCCCTACTCTCTTTCAAACTCTGAACACATGCTGCAACCAGCGAGCATCCATCCACTGACGAATTCCAAACTCACAAAACTACTTTTCCTCTTCTTCATTTATCACTTTTAGTTCTGCTTTGTTGGAACAAGCTACCTTCATATGTATCATTCAGAAATCACAATATATAGAAATTCAAGTCATAATGTCAACAAGTATCTTTATCTTCTGTCTCTAAGTATCTTTTTTAATTTCTCAGCTTCAAACTCATGCACAGAACTAAGTATTATAGGTTCTAATACCTTTATTGTTTATGCTTTTATAAAATAAAGAAAAAAGGCCCTTCCTGCTGTATAATTATATTCTGCTTTGTGATTATTATGTGATTTTGTGCTAGCTATGTGATTATTCATCCATCTTGGAATCCTTGTTCTGCTATATATATACTTAACATTTATAAGCATTCATAGCTGCTGTGACTACGTTTTAAAGGAATACAGTAATTCTAATGCATTCGCCTTTCCTGTGCCAAGATGATAAGAGCCTAGATAAATTTCTGTAGAATTGTCGGTCTACCTTAAACTATCACTTTCCTGAAATTAAAATCCATGTGTTTGCCTGCAATAACTGCAACTTTTCTGCTCATTGCCCAACTCAGAACTCCATCATCACTTCTTGCTAATGATTCCTGTACTATCAGCCCTGTGATAGCATCTGGTTTGTGGATGATGAACAGGTCCAGAATATCCTATTACTTTCCCTTGTCTGCAGCATACCTCCACTCTCATTTTTTGTTGTGCTTTCACCACAGAGATTCTGTGTTGCTGGCATTAAAAAGTTCTGAATTTGGGGAATCATGATTCACAACCCACACCTTTTTTCTTGCCTGCCCTTCCTAATTGCATTATACATAACAGAGAGAAACTCATCTCCTATTTACAGATCACACCAAGCTTCTGCATCCTGCTGGCATTAGTCCAAACAAGGAGTATGAATTCACACATTTTCTTGACAACTCTTGGCATTACTGTACATATAGTTCAGACTAAGTGTTCTTGTACTGTTTACTACCCCTAGAATTTATCTGAGCTTATTTCCTTGGTATTAGTTTCCCATTTTTTTTAAAACCATAACTGCTCTCAGGATATTTTGCTTTTATGTGTTTCTGCAGCCCCATTAAAGTGCACCAGCATTACTTTGCCCAATATCAAATAAAAATTTATATTACTCATAGCCCACTGAGTCCTCCTATTGCCCACTACTCAATACTTAGCAGTTCCCTTGAATTTTTATGGCTTTCCCAATGATACTGACAAAGACAATAGAGATCATTAACAGGAGAGATTGCTTCTACAGGGATGGAATACACTTAAATAAAAATGGAGCAAGAATATTTGCTGATATTTTGGCAATGTTAGGTGGGTCAGAAAACTGCTATCTTTGGAGGATTTACAGACTAATAGATTAACAGTAGCCACAGGCAGAGGTGGAGTTGATTCTTGCACTGCTTCTATTGGAATGACCAGCAGCCCGGAAAGCAAGTTGCTGGGGATTTCAGGAACTGCTGGGAGTCATGAAACAAGTAAATACATCGGCTGTGTTAGAGTAACTGAGAGTAAGAACAGGTGCATGTATACTTGCATGCACACCAGTTCTAAGAGTATAGTAAATAAATTTGATGAATTTGAAGTGCTGGTCAAGACAACAAAGGCAGATATTGTTGGGACATCAGAGACGTTTCACATGGATATAAGGAATGGAGAATTGGAATTTGGGGAGTTATGCTGTTAGTTAAGAAACACATAAAATTTAAAGAAGTGCATCCAGTTGACATAGATGGACAGAGCAATGTTGAGTCAAGTTGTTTTTCCGGTGAAAACAACTGTGGTTATACTGCACCAGGAAGACAGAGTCAGTGTGGTGTGACATAAGCACAGGGAAAGCAAAAATGAGGGTAGGAGTTTGTTATAGGCCTATTGACTCTGATGAGTACAATGAATACAGAGAAATAGGTAAAAGAGTGAGCCAGTAAATCAGTGTCTTAAAATGGGAGATTAACTTCCTGCTACCCATAAATATTGCATATGGGCAATAAGCAGTAACCCCAGAGAAATGTACCAACTGGGTGGTGTTATGCTCAGATTAGTGGAGAATGAAAGAGACCTGGGGGGGGGGTAATCGTGCAGTCAGATATGAAGTTTTCTGAGCAGTGCAGACAGGCTGCCAGAGTAGGTCATGGGGGCTTGTCAATGATATACTGTTACCAGGGATAAGGAGGTGATTATCACCTTGTATGAGGCAATGGTCAGGCCACACCTTGTGTACTGAATACAGATCTGGAAGCCTAATTTTAGGAAGGAGGTAGAATTGCTAGAACGAGTACAGAGAAGGGCAAATAAGACTGGTGAGGGGAACAAAGGGGGTGCTCTTATGAAGAATGGCTTAAGTTCTGCAAATTGCAGCATCTGGTGACTAGGCACCTAGTGATTTATTGAGGTGTATAAGGTCTTGAATGGATTGAGCAGGCTCAATGCTGATGGGATTGCTCAGATTACAAACATGATGGGGCATAATCTGAAATTGAGGAAAGACAGTTCTCGAATAAATGTGCAGAAATTTGCCTTTAGCAAGCGGGTAGTTGATTGCTGGAACAAACTTCTGTTTGTCATTGTGGAAGTTGATACCTTAAATAAATTCAAGGAAGAAGTGGACAAACTTTTGGAGCAAATGGATGGGCGAAATGGGAAATTTTTTTTTGGCTGATGCTGTATAAGCTTTCTTTCTTGCATCATATGCCTCTACTAATGCTAAGACTATGCAACCTTTGTTCAAACGTTTATTCCATCTCTACAAAAGTGATTCCCTCTACCTTAAACAATCTTTTCGAAGACTTAAACAACACATGTTTAAGTTTTTAGGAATCTTCAAGTGTTTTTGGAGTCTTCAGAGTGCCAGACTCCCTGATGATCTGTCACTACAGTTCTTCTTTTTGATGTATTTTTCTATATTTGTCCAATTTGCTGTAGGGGTGACTGTATGATTTCAGGCAGCAGTTGCAGCAGAGCACCAATTATTGCATATTGCAATACTTTGTTATGCCATGCTTACCATAAGTACAGGCTTTTGCTTGTAAACTTTTTTATTTTGTTTTAATGTTTCCTTTCTCTCCCCCCCCCCCCTCACCTTATATGCAGGTTGCCATTTGCAATATTTCTTATATGTGATATTATAGTGTTTAATTTTGTTACAAAATTAACAGTTCTCACTCACTCAAAAAATATAAGATGAGATATTACTGTTTGCTTAAAATAATTCTGATTGGGTACCAGTAGTACAATAAATTAAATTGACAGTTATAAGTAGTTCATTTTTGTACTAACATGTTCAAATTAAATTGAAAAGCACAGGGAAAGGGCTCCAGGTGACAAGCGATTTTGTGATCAAGTGTCTTTGCCAGTAAGTTTGCACTCTTTCTTGGTGAAATAAAAATCATTTCCTTGTTTTCTGCTTTACATTAACACTCAAATAATTTAGTAAAAAAACACTTTACTAGATCAGAAATAAAAGAAACCTCCTTTCTTTCTTCTCTTAGTTTTTCTTTTATTACTCCTCAAAGTTGCCATTGCTCCTGCCTCCACGTGGCTGGTCCATTAACCTGGAAGGGAAAAGCTCTTCCTTCCAGGGCAAAAACAGTCAGAGACTGATTTTGTTGCAGTTAAATGTCAAAATACTGGTGTAGCCAGAATCAGAAATACAACTTTCTTTATTATTGATTCAACCCAAGAGCAATCGGGTACGGGACATGATACTGCCATGGGGGATGTCTTTGTGTGTGCACGATGCAAGGAGTGCAAGGAAATTAGGCAACAACTCAGCATTGTTATGGGCCTATATGAGACCTTGAAGGACAGGGTGGATGCCCTTGAAGGAAATAAATTGAGGGGCACATCAAGCTCTCAACTGCCCACATCAACGCCAGAGCTTGCACTTGGTCATCCTGCAACACAGAGGCAGCCCCCAAGGCAGAATGCGTTGGTCCCACAGGAACTAGTAGTTGTTGGTGACTCTATTGTCAGGGAAACAGGGAACATGCATTGTAAAAAGGATAGGTGGAACAGGACCAGGGTATGTCTGCCAGGGGCAAAGGTTGATGACGCTGTAGAGCGGATATCCTCTTTTAAGGGCACAAAAGGTGATATAGTTGTACATGTTGGCACTAATGATATTAAGAGTAGGAGACCAGCGGAATTACTTAACAAGTACAGGTCACTGTTGAAAAAAAGCCGTGAAGTAGGTTTGAATTTGAAAGTGTCTGCAATTCTGCCCAGACACGATAGGAGGGAGTATATGATGAGAGCCTTGTCGATCAATTCGGCCCTGGAAAGATTGTCCAAGGCTCAAGGATTATAATTTTTTTCAGCCTGGACTGTACTTATTAACAGGAGAGATTGCTTCTACAGGGATGGGATACACTTAAATAGAAAGGGTGCAAGAATATTTGCTGATGCTATTGAGGCAGTGTTAGGTGGGTCGGAAAACTGCTAGCTTGGGGGGAGACAAAGGCTAATAGATTAACAGTAGCCACTGGCAGAGGTGAAAGAGATTCTTGCACTGCTTCTATTGGAATGAGTAGAAGCCTGAAAAACAAGATGCAGGATATTTCAGAGACTGCTGGAAGTCATTGCGGTACAAGTAAACACATGGGTTGTGTTAGGGTAGCTAAGAATAGAAACAGGTGCATGTATACTTGCATGTACACCAATGCTAGGAGTTTAGTAAATAAATTTGATGAATTTGAGGTATTGCTCAAAACATCAAAGGAAGATATTGTTGGGATATCAGAGACGTGGTGTCACACAGATATAAGGAATGCAGAACTGGAATTTGAGGAGTACAAAGTCTACAGAAAGGATAGACAGGATAGGAAGGGAGAAGGGGTTATGCTATTAGTTAAGAAACACACAAAATCCAAGGAAGTGAAGCCAGTCGACATCGATGGACAGGGCAGTGTCGAGTCAGTTGGTGTGACATAAGCATAGGTAAATCAAAATTGAGAGTAGGAGTGTGCTATAGACCTAATGACTCTGATGAGTATAATAAGATACTGTACAGGGAAATAGAATGGGCCAGTAAATCAGAGAGTCTTATAATGGGGGATTTTAATTTCCCAGATATTGACTGGAATTTGTGGGTTGGTCACTCACACACTAGCATGTTTGGGAGGCAACTAGAGGGAGTAATACTCTTGATCTGATTATCAGTAGTGATTCTTCATGCATTAAGAATCTGCAGATAAAGGAACCACTAGGTGGCAGTGATCACAGTGTGCTGAAGTGGGATTTACTCAAGGAGGTAACTACCATCAGAGGTAAAGGGAAGGGTTTTTGCTTTCGTAAAGGCGACTATGATGGTCTGAGACAGTATTTAAGTTCTATACACTGGGACCAACTGATGATGTTACCAACAGCAAATTCAAAATGGGAAGCATTCAAGGAACTAATCTTGGAAGCTACCAGGCTTTATATACCAACCAAGAAATATTGTTCAAGGTTCAGGCCTAAATGGTTGTCAGATGAACTAATGAGACATATGGCAGAGAAGAAAAATGCATGGGATACATACAAATTAATGGGTGACGTGGAAGCCTATGATAGATATAAGTTGGTCTGTAACCAAGTCACAAAGGAGATTAGGCAGGCAAAGGCAGATTATGAGAAATCCTTGGCAAAGGATGCAAAGAAAAACAGAAAAGAGTTCTTTACCTATTTAAACTCAAGAAGGAAAGGGATGAATCAGATTGGTCCACTGGATGTTGATGGTTCAACAGTTGAGGATCCTGCTCAGGTGGCTAACAATTTAAACGAGTATTTTGCATCTACATTCACACATGAGGAGTTATTCAGGAAGGGGAATGTCGTAGGTGAAGTAAACATTGGCAGTGAGCTAGATGATTTTCTAATAACTGAGAGGAAAGTGGAGGAGAAATTGTTGAGGATAAACATAACAAGTAATATAAAAAAAATTTTTTTAAAGTCAATTCCTACTTAGGTCAACAAAGAAAAATTTTATTTTAGTTACTTTTTATTAAATTTACAATTAATATAAATATGTATAGACATATGACGGAATCACAATATTAAGTGGCAAAATAGAAAGCGAATTTCCTTGCAATTTTCCATTTTCCTTTCTATATATGGTGTTGGACAATTATTTTTATTCACATGTTTCATTTTCCATTTTGTTCCCTCCTTGACTCAGACTAGAACCCAGAATGAAAAAAGAATCTGAAAAAGAAATTTTTTTCCAGCGATCTACACGCTTCGCCACTGACGGTATTTATTCCTAAATTTATATCCTGCTAAATATCTTATATAAGAGAAATTTTTTTCTCCCATATAAAACTAAAATTAATTAATTAAATTTAATTAATGAATTAATATTTGAAAAAAACTGTATTAACATCAAGTGTCATCCACTACAAGTTTAAAAAAATGTATTTGAACTTGAGGGGATGAATAACAAAAATTTATCAAAAAATTATTGATTTTCGCAAGAATTGAACTCGCATTCTTCACCTTCACGTGAAAAATACTGAAATCCTTGCATTTTACTGATTGAGCTACTGCCTGTTGATTTCAATTTTATTCCTAAATTTATATCCTGCTAAATATCTTATATAAGAGAATTTTTTTTCTCTCATATAAAACTAAAATTAATTAATTAATATTTATAAAAACTGTATTAACATCAAGTGTCATCCACTACAAGTTTAAAAAAATGTATTTGAACTTGAGTGGATGAATAAAAAGTATTTTATTAACGATTGAAAATTTGAACAAGATATATAAATATATATAGGGAGAGTGTGAACTAATAGTAGGAATTGAAAAAAGGCACCCGGGGTGGATGGGATCTATCCAGTTATATTAAAGGAGGCAGCAAAGGAAGTAAGCAAACCCCTAGCCATAATTATGAGAGCTTCTTTGGGCTCAGGGGAGGTACCCATAGACTGGATATGTGCAAATGTGACCACAATTCACAAAGGAGGATCAAAAGCTGACACAAGTAATTATAGACCTGTTAGTTTAACTTCTGTTCCAGGAAAATTAATGGAGGCACTGGTTAAAGAAGCACTGCAGGATCATCTAGACAAGAATTCAGTTATAGCTCAGACACAGCATGGTTTTGTTAAGGGCAGGTCTTGTCTGACCAATTTGATTGGATACTATGATGTAGTCACAAAAGAACTGGATGCAGGGAATAACTTTGATATTATATATTTGGATCTTAGAAAGGCTTTTGATACTGTTGCGCATAGAAGACTGCTGCACAAATTGGAGCAGTGTGGCATTAGAGGCAAATTGCTGCTATGGATAAAGGGATGGTTGAGTGGCAGAAGACAGAGAGTGGTAATCAATGGACACTGCTCAACGTGGACTAATGTTATTAGTGGAGTTCCTCAGGGTTCAGTGTTGGGTCCATTATTGTTTTCTGTATTTATAAATGATATTGATGATGGTATATCAAGCTTAATGTCCAAGTTTGCAGACGATACAAAGGTTGGCAGGGTTGTTAAGGACACTACTGATGCTATGCTGATGCAACAGGATCTGGAAAGGTTGAGCAGATGGGCTGAGAGGTGGCAAATGAAGTTTAACATTGACAAATGTAAAGTACTACATATGGGAAACAGTAACCCCAGATCAACGTATCAACTGTGGTACTACGCTGACAGTGGTAGAGAATGAAAAGGACCTGGGGGTAATTGTGCAGGCAGATATGAAGTTCTCTGAGCAGTGCAGACGAGCTGCAAGAGTAGCTCATGGTGTCTTGTCAATGATATACAGGAATTTTTCTAGCAGGGATAGGGATGTGATTATTCCCTTGTATAAGGCATTGGTCAGGCCACACTTTGAGTACTGTATACAGGTCTGGAGGCCTCATTTCAAGAAGGATGTAGAGCTGCTGGAACAAGTACAGAGAAGGGCAACAAGATTAATGAATGGAACAAAGGGTTGCTCTTACGAAGAAAGGCTTAAGTTTTGCAAATTACAGAGTCTGGAGACTAGGCATCGGCGAGGTGATCTGATAGAGGTGTATAAGGCTTTGAATTACTTGAGCATGCTCAGTGCCAATGGGATTCTTCCTCTTGCTCAGAATAATCGCCTGAGAGGGCATAAATTCAAATTGAGGAAGGACGGATGTCGGATAGATGTGCGGAAATTTGCCTTTAGCCAGCGGGCAGTTGGTTTGTGGAATAGACTTCCATCACTTGTTGTTGAAGTTGACAGCCTAAACAAATTTAAGGCTCAGCTGGACAGGTATTTCGAACGAACGGAGGGGTGAAATGGGAGAAGTGGTTGTGGTTTTTTTTTTTTTTTTGGCTGATGCTGAATAAGCTTGCTTTCTTGCATCATGCTACTAATGCTAATACAAATCTATTAGCAAATTCTCGCAGTTTTTAGCGCAGAAATGCCTAGAAAGCATAATAGGTACCCCCAAGACAGTGTGTCGCTTAAGTTCAGGGGACTTACTGGTTGAAGTTGCCAATGCTCGATAGTCTGAGCAACTACTAAAATTAAAACCTTTGGTGGAACTTCTCTCACCATTTCACTATACGTGTCCCTGAACACGTCAAGAGGCGTCATCACCAAATGGAACCTCATGAATGTGCAGAATGAACAGTTGGCATCTCTCATATTGTGGATATAACTTTGCAACCGTGATGGCATGTTGTATTACCAGGGTACCTGCCCGCCCACTGATGATGAAGCTCAATAGCTTCAAAACGATCTCTGGGTGGTGGTATACAAGAACAACAAGATCAAGTGGTCATCAAGGTCAGAAGGATAATGATAAAGAAAGACGGCATACTAGTTCTTAGAACATAATATTAACTTTCGAAAACTCTAAATCACCAACAGCGATCAAAGCAGGTTATCTTAACTGCCGTGTTAGAGCATACATTCCAAACCCCTTATGCTGCTACAAGTGCCAGAAGTCTGGGCACTCACAGACAGTCTGCAGAGGAGCAGCTGCCTGTGCTACATGTGGCACAGGCAGCTGTGCCACACGTATACTGTGCAGACACGCAGTATTCATGTCTGCCATTGCACACACGAATATTGATTGCACAGCTACAACACCCAGTTGTCCAAACTGTAGAGTAGCACATCCAGCATTTTCCCAGAGTCTCCCCTTTGGAAACTTGAAAAACGCATACAGCAATGCAAAATTGATGAACACAATATTACCTACCAAGAGAGCAAAAAATCCATACCAACCCTGAATAGTAATAAACAAACCTATGCTCAACTAATGAAAAAACAAATATCAATTGCAATCCAAACAGTGGTAACCATACCACAAAAATGAATCACTATCTGATTGGGCAAGGCCGGTATTTGCCATTGTTCCACTAAATCAAACAGCAAGCAAAAAGATAAACCTATAAATACGCTGATTACCGTACAACCAGATGCCACCCCACAGAAAAGCACAACAGTACCTACTTCTGATACAAACCAAACAGATTCCATCGACTTGGAAGATAGCTCACTGCAAGATGAGCAAGTATTAGAACTATTCATTGACGAGGATATGGACACGGGAAACCCATACTTTCCAAAGAAGGGGAAAGGGAAACTAGAGTGAAATAAACCTTCAGCTCCTCGAAAACAAATTAAGGGTTCTACTAAACCCAGATAATGCTTACATTTCTGCAGAGGATATTGCAGCAATTTAAGTGACAACCAAGATCTCCTCACACAATATGATCCTATAGCTCTCTCCCTATAGGAAACCAACTTAACCCCACATATAACTGATTTTCTCCATAATTATATAATTCATTAGCAAGATCGTGTTGTAAACAACCCTAACAATCTAGCACATGGAGGTGTAGCATTGATAATCAACACTCAAATATCCTCCAAACTACTCCCATTAAAAACAAACCTTGAGGCAGTTGCAGTAAGAGTCGATGTTAATTTTGACTTGACTATAGCCTCGCTATACTTGCTCCGAATCAAGATATCAGCTATAATGGCCCAAAACTAGTGGTACAACTTGCTCAACCCTACTTCATCCTAGTGAACCTCAATAGTCACCATCAGTTATGGGGAAATCAAAACGTGGACAAATTATAGAAAAGTTACTTGATCAGCACAATCTGATTAATCTTAATAATGGTGCACACACTTATATGCATTTACCTACAGAATTTAATTCAGCTATTGATGTCTCTCTATGCTCAGCACCCATATATCCCTCTAATTAGATGAACTATCCATAACAATCTGAAGGGTAGTGACCATTACCCAGTGATATGCCAGATTAATACAAACAGAACTGCCAAATGTAATTTTTTCAAAGCAAAATGGGATATATATATATATATATATATATATATATATATATACACACAAGCAACTAGCAATATTGGAAGAAAAGCAGGTCCAACAAGCATCCTTAAATCTGGCCACAGAATATATATCTAACCAAATACTACAGGCAGTGGACCAAGCAATTCCAAAGCAATCCAAGAAAATATCAGCATGCTCAAAACTTTGGTGGAATAATGAATGCAGCGAGGCTAAAAATGAAAAGAACAGAGCACAGAACATCTTCAGGAAGTTTCCAACAACAGCAAACCTCATTCACTTCAAACAGGCTCAGGCAAAAGCAAAACGTATTAGGCAGACTAGCAAAAGGGAAGTGTGGAGCCATTTTGCCTCCACAATTACAAGAACTACAAAAACGCAAATGATACAGGCCAGAATGACACATATACTCAAAACAGCAATGCATCAACCTTCCCATACTTCGCTGTAAACAGTTGTGTTGTGTTGTTACAGAACCAGTGGAGATTGTGAATACATTGGGCAAATAGTTCATGGAAATCCTGGCCACTACATCTCACATGCCTCCTTTTCAGGTACACAAAGCACAGGCTGAGAAACATTTCATCAACTTCGAATCAGCATTTAGTGCTGCATACAATCTCCCCTTCACAACGTCAAAATTGCACCATGCTTTAGCCACCACCAAACTCAGTGCAGCAGGGTCAGATGGAGTACACTACATTGCAATAGCACAACTGACTGAGCCAGCCCTTAAGACATTGTTGTATAGAATTTTCAAGAGAATACCTTCCTGGACAAATGGCATCACACTTATGTTTTGGCATTTAAGGGGGATCGAAGGGTGACACGAGTAATTACAGACCAGTTAGTTTAACTTCTGTTCCTGGTAAAATAATGGAGTCACTGGTTAAAGATGCATTGCAGGATCATCTAGACAAGACTGCAGCAATAATTCAGACACAGCATGGGTTTGTTAAGGGAAAGTCTTGTCTGACAAATTTGATAGGATATTATGATGTGGTTACAAAGGAACTGGATGCAAAAAATAATTTTGATATCATATATTTGGATTTCAGGAAAGCTTTTGACACTGTTGCGCATGGAAGACTATTGTACAAATTGGAGCAGAATGGTATTAAGGGTAAGTTGCTACAATGGATAAAAGGATGGTTAAGTGGGAGAAGACAGAGGGTGGTAATCAATGGGTGCTGCTCTTCTTGGACTAATGTTATTAGTAGGGTCCCACAGGGTTCGGTGTTAGGTCCACTGTTGTTTTGTATATTTATCAATGATATTGATGAAGGTATATCAGGCTTAATGTCGAAGTTTGCAGATGATACAAAGGTTGGCAGGGTTGTTAATGACAGTAATGGCAGTGTGCTACTGCAACAGGATCTGGATAATTTGGGCAGATGGGCTAAGAAGTGGCAACTGAAGTTTAACCTTGACAAATGCAAAGCACTGCATATGGGTAGAAGTAACCCCAGAGAAACGTACCAACTGTGTGGTACTACACTTAAGGTGGTAGAAAATGAAAAAGACCTGGGAGTAATTGTGCAGGCAGATATGAAGTTTTCTGAGCAATGCAGACAGGCTGCCAGGGCAGGTCATGCGGTTTTGTCAATGATATATAGGAATTTTGCTAGCAGGGAAAAGGAGGTGATTATCCCTCTGTATAAGGCAATAGTCAGACCACGCCTTGAGTACTGCATACAGGTCTGGAGGTCTCATTTTAGGAAGGATGTAGATTTACTTCAGCGTGTACAGAGAAGGGCAACAAGATTGGTGAGGGGAATGAAGGGATCCTCTTATCAAGAGAGGCTTAAGTTCTGCAAATTGCAGTGGCTGGAGACTAGGCACCTGCGCGGTGATCTGATTGAGGTGTATAAGGCCTTGAATGGGTTCAGCACGCTGAATTCTGATGGGATCCTTCCACTTGTTCAGATTACGAACCTAAGGGGGCATAAATTCAAATTAAGAAACAACAGATGTAGAATAGATGTGCGGAAATTTGCCTTTAGCCAGTGGGTGGTTAATTGCTGGAACAAACTTCCATCTGTCGTTGTGGAAGTCGATAGGTTGAATAAATTTAAGGAGGAACTGGACAGGCATTTGGAGGGAATGGTGTGATTTTTTTTTTTTTTTTTGGCTGATGCTGCATAAGCTTGGTGAGGAAAAGATCCTACAAATCCACAACTTTACCGATCTATTGCACTCGACAGCTGTATGACCAAGGTCCTAGAAAAAATTATCAATGCCCGCTTAACTTAGTTTCTAGTCCAAAACAACCTTCTTAAACCCAATGTGGTTTTCGTGAAGGGAGATCCACTCCTGACTTACTGATCAGGGCAGAAATAAACATCCATGGCTTTTGTATGAAAAGAACACCATGTCATGGTTCTCTTTGACATAGAAAAAGTATTTGACACAGCTTAGAGATATGGTATAATGTGAAACCTACATGATCTAGGATTACGCAGACACCTGCCAGAGTTTATCAGAAACTTCCTCCATCATCACTCATTTCAAGTAAGAGTCAACAACCAATTATCTTCCAATTTTATCCAGGAAGAAGGGGTCCCATAAGGTTCAGTACTAAGTGCCATCCTATTTAACATAATAATGAACTCGATAACAGAGGATCTATCACAGTGTCCACTACTCTGTATGCCGATGACTTCAGTATCTCCTGCCATTCACCTAATATGCAAATGGTAGAAATAGAGTTGCAAGGTGCCATCAACAAAGTTGTAAAATGGTCCCAAAACAATGGTTTTCACCTCTCGCCTCAAAAGACTGTCAGGATACACTTCTGTAGGAAGCATAACCTACATCCAGACCTAGAAAATCAAATCATCCCACTGGTTCATAGTCTCTGCTTTCTTAGTGTGATTCTTGACCAAAAAATCACCTTCCTTGAACATATAAAAGAGCTCCAGATTACTTGCCTTAAGAAGCTAAACATCTTAAGAGTGTTTTCTGGCACAACGTGGGGAGCCAATCGTTACATGCTACTGTATTTGTATCATGCATTAATATGGTCATGTCTAGACTATGGCTCTGCTAGACCAAGTGCCTTACGTTAGCTTGATCCTGTATACCACAGTTCTCTTCATATTGCATTACGGGCATTCTGTACATCGTCAGTCCAAAGCTTATATGCTGAAGCAACTGAAACCTCTTTACATCTACGCAGACAAATGCTTCTGTTAAACTACGCAGCAAAAGTCAAAGGGCAACTGGACAACCCTACACGGAATGGACATTTCCTGCCCAAATGGGAGAAACTTTACAGAGCTTACCCATCTAAAATCCCATCAACAGGGATATGCCTGCATTTCCTGCTCAGTGACTGGCAAATTGACCTTGGCATGATAAAGCCTACTAATTCTCGTACAGTCCCACATCACAGCGGTATGTGATACATACTGCTGTGCAGCCTTTCACTCACATCGTTGGGGAAACACACCTTATCCCAACAGAACATACTGCAAATACATGCTGCATTGAGAACACAGCATGAAGAATACACGCCAATCTACACAGATTGGCGTGTATTCTCCATGTTTGTGCAGCAGAAGTAATTCCCAACCTTGCCATAGCCAGGAAACTCCCCAATGAATGCAGTAGCTACACTGCAGAACTCTATGCTATCTACATAGCATTAAATTTCACCTTCACGGCAAATATTTTGTAGTGTTATCTACTGAGACTCAGTTAGTGCTATCCAAGCTATACAGCAAAATAAAAATTGTTAACCCCATACTCATACACATTTGGAATACTATGACCTAGTTAAATAAGAACAAACAACAAGTTGTCTTTTGTTGGATCTCTGGTCACTTTGGAATTGCTGAAAATGAATGTGCTGACCTAATTGCTACAGATCCTGTAGATCAACCCTTTAGCATACCACTCTCCAATTTCAAGTTAATTATAAAGAAGCAATGGCAACACATTTGGCAAAATCAAGTTGGTAACAAACTACTCCGTATAAAGAAAGATCTCAAACCTTGGAAGTCAAGTATATGCGAGAACAGACATGAAGTAGTAGTAGTATTAGCTTGACTACAAATAGGCCATACACACCTAACGCATCTTATCTCCTTGCAGAAACTCATCCACCACAGTGCACAAAGTGCAATCCTCAGATCACTGCCCAACGCGTACTTGTTGATTGCCCAAAACACAATACTGATCGACAAGCTGTCGATCAGTATTGTATTTTCCTCATTTTCCATGACGATGAACCACCTCTTTCAGCATTTCTGACCTCCTAGCAGACACACCGCATTTGGTTTCCTCAAACAGTACAATGCAGTATAAACTTGAATAACATCTATACAGATATAACTATGTATTTAACATCACCACAGTTAGGCACATTATGGCCTTGCTTCTCTTGTGCCATAAAGCCTATAAACAAACAAACCACACAGGGAAAGAATTTCAGAGAAAAATTTTGGTGAATTTTAAACATCTGATGCTAAACAAGCTCCATCTGATGGTACATGAATAGAGTCATTTTCAGACAATTAGTAAGATAGAAATAATCACTTTCAGAAACTAAATATCTGGGAAGTATTAGTGTGCTGCCCAAGAATGATCATACTCTACACTCTGCAGAGTAAGAACAATCAGAGTCCATTATTCATGTAAATACCAAATACAAATTTTCCTTGCTCAGAAGATTGGAGAGAAGTAATTCAAGCCAGCAGAATGAAGTCATCTCTACTTACTCTTCTGATATGCATGTGAAGTGGACAAAGTATTTCCAACCACTATTGTAAGCAAGTATCATATCCCTACAAGGATGAAACCAATATCAAAATGTTCAAATGATTGGCCAATGTTTCTTTATTACCACCAATCTTATTTTTCACTTCTATGGCTTAGCAGCTGTATTTATAAAATCAAGTCTGTCTAAAAGTGTTCCAGAAATAAAGGGAAACTTTCTGATCCAGTCAAGTCAACAAAATATAAGGAAAAAATTATGTCCATTAATTTTTGAAGGAGTTCAGGAAGTTTGCTGCATTCTGGAAACTACTCTCTAGTTTTTTTTTGTATTCAAATTTGACTCTCATTGTTATTCCCTGCACCCTTAAATTAGCTTTGACTTATATTTATCTTTTATACATTATTTGCAATATAAAAACAGATTAGACCAAAAAAAAAAAAAAAAAAAATAGAATTAAGGCATTTTCTGCACTAAAAACACCAATCAAAAGTAAACAAAATCACAGAGAAGAGTGAACTGATATCAACAGCATATAATTCCATTAAACAATTAACTATACTCTAAATACTTTAAATCAAATTTTTTAAATTTGATTTAAAAAAGTAAAATATCTGAGACTACAATACAAATGTGCTCAAATCCCATATTTTATATTAATCCAAACACAAAATTAAAGCTGAATAAAATAATAGAAAACTCGAAAGATGTTACTTTATTTCTTTCATACATTGAAAGATCATTTCATCCAAACAAACCCAATAATGCTTAAACTATTGCTGGATTTGAAATTGTGAATTTTTGATACTACTAACTGAAAACAATTAGTACTATCAAAAAGAAGTTCTAAGGAACTTTTTATTATTTATTAATTTATAAATTTATGTTCTTTAGGTATTAATATTTAAATAAAAAAAACCTGCCTTACCTGCTGCAGAGTCACTCAAAAGAGCAGCCATAACAAGATCTCCTTCTTTTTCTTTGTCATGTGACTTAGCCAATAGAAGATCTGCCTCTGCACATAACTTGTCACAGTCAGGAGGGCCTAAAGTTCAAAACAGAAAATTTTCTTATCAACTAATGAAACTACAGAGGGTAGTTATATAACCCTGATCCTATTTAATAAAATAATAATGGAAAAATCACATGGGATATAAAGTTAAGATTTTTTTCCCTTTTGCTAAGTTGGTGAGAAACGGAATATTTAATCTTTTTGACAGTAACCTGAACAGAATCATCAATTATTATGATCTAGTGGACCAACATAGTTCATCCCTTTCCTTCTAGGCTTAACATATGCATAGAATTCTTTGCTACATTTAACTAACCTCATTAGCACTTTTATCTCTCTCTCTCTCCCCCAATACTGTAAGTTTCTATGTACCATAATAATTTATAATAATCTGAGCACTGACTAACTTCACTAGTTCTTTCCTTGAAAGAAAAGTCTCATCAAGTTCATCTGTTATCTATTTAAGTTGAAGCCTGAACAATATCTTTTAGTTGTCATAACAAACTTGGTAGTTTCTAAAATTACTTCCCTGACAATTGCAAGGAGTTCACACTTTGCAATTGTCAGTGATGATTCCACTGAAACTAATTAAAACTGCCTAAGACTATAATCACTATTGCAAAACTAATTCCCTTTTATAACTTAGCAAAAATTCCACAGCATTATACTATGATCACTGCTATGTAGTGGATCTTTTATCTAGAGATTCTTAATGTGCGAGGAGTCACTGCTAATAATTAGATCAAGGGTATTGCTTTCTCCAGTTGCCTCTAACATGCTAGTGTAAAAAAATAGTCATCCAATAAAGACCTACTACACCATGTCATTACCAAACCCAAGTAGCAGTCAAGATCTGGAGAGTTAACCATCATACATATCACAATTATTGGTCTATAACATGCACTGGTGAATCGAATATCGATTTCACAATCATCTCTATATCTCTTATAGAATACACATGGGAATGCATATGACTGGACAGTTCAGTGACCATAGGGCAATTTTCCTCATGCTGAGCTGACCAACTTGACTAGTTCTTTCCTTGAATTTATTCAAACTACCACCTCCATAACACCAGACAGGAGTTTGTTCCAACAATCAACCACCCTCTAGCTAAAGGCAAATTTTTGAACATCTGACCTGCAACCATCCTTCCTAAATTTGAATTTATGCCCACCCATGTGTGTAGTCTGAGCAAAGGATGGATTCCATTAGCATTTAGCTTACTCAGTCTGATCTACTTACACTTGCATAGTCTCCAGATGGTGCAATTTGCAAAACTGAAGCTTTTCCTGGTAAGAACATCCCTTTTGCTCCACTCAACAATCTTGTTGCTCTTCTCTGCACCAGTTCGAACAGATTAACATCTTTTCTAAAATGATGTTTCCAGACCTGTATGTAAAATTCAAGTTGTGGCCCAACCCCATTAGCTGTACTGGCACAGTGTCTGCACATCTAAGAGAAATTAGTAATAGTAATGGCCTGTCATATGGTGCAAGGAAGCCTAAGGCTTATGCTGCACCAGCCAAAAAAAAAAAGAAAAAAAAAAGTTAATAAATAACAAGATAAAAGGAAATAGACAACCTATGCATTTCTCTCCTCCTGTAGGTTCAGCTGACTTTCGAATTTCCCCAAACTGTTAGCTTCAACCACCCATGCAGTAACTTATTCCAGTAGTCTATAACTTGCTGGCTAAAATAAAACTTCCTGCAATCCAGTTCTAAACATCTCCCCCCCCCGCTCATCTATTGCCCCTAGTTCTAGAATTTATAACCATGAAAATTTCGTCCTCATTCATTTTACTCATGCCTCTCAGAGCCTTAAACACCTCAATCAAGTCTCCTCTAATGTGCTTAGTTTCCAAGCTGTGCAACCCACATATTCTAATTCTTTCCTCATATGGACGCCCTTTTGCCAATCTCACAAGGTGAGTTAACCATCTTTGGACTATTTCGAGAAGCTTGATGTCTTTTTTCAGGTGCAGTCTCCATACCTCCAAGTGTGGTCTAACAATAACTTTATATAATGGGATTATGACGTTGTTATCTCTACTAGCAAATGTTCGATAAGTAATCAATAGGACACCATGGGCCTTCCTTGCAATCTCTTTACAATGCTTGGAGAACATATGTGACCGTATCGTAACTCCTAAGTCTCTTTCTTCCACTACTAACTTTAGTTCAACTCCACCAAGTGTATAAGTTATTTTGGGGTTACTGTTCCCCAGGTACTGTTCTCCAGGAATAGCTGGAGAACAGTACCTATTCAAGACCTTGCATTTTGGTGAATTAAAGCATAGCTGCCACTTTCCTGATCACCAGTTTCACTCTTCTGAAATCTATCCAGGTCACTCTGAAGAAGCTCTGCAGTGATCACTAAATACTCTGCCGATCTTTACATAATCTGCAAATTTAGACATCATGCCCTCAATCCCTTCATCGATGTTCTTTAAGAAAATTGAAAATGACACAGGTCCCAATACTGATCCTTGGGGAACCCCACTTCTTACATTAACTCAATCTGAGGAATAACCAGTTATCACAACCCTTCGGACTTTCCCTGTGATTCCAACCTGTTCCAGCTTAAAAAGTAACCGCTCATGTGGGACTGAGTCAAATGCTTTGCTCATATCTAAATAAACAATGTCGAAATTATTCCTTAAATCCAGCTCATGAGTGACCCTGTCAAAATAGCTAATCAAATTTGTTAAACAATTTTTCCTTTACAAAACCATGCTGTGTATTCTTCAAAATTCAATTTCTATCTAAACCATAGGTTCCCAAAGTGGGCGTTGAAGCCTTCTAGGGGGAGCGATAGTGGGTTCAGAAGCAATTGGGGGGCGTTCAGGTGGTCTAGGGGTCGGTGGCTCCTTATCCATATTTTTATCTCCTCTGACCTTTGAACTGGGTCCACTGGACCCAGTTCAAAGGTCAACTAATAAATTCTATAATTTTTACTCTATGGACACAGCTGAAATTCACTACAGGTGAAGCCAGAACTGTTTTCTTCGATTTTCCCACTTCAATCTTCAAAACTTTCTATTGAATTTCACGCAAATGACAAAAATGTGACATCAAGTGTGTATTTTTTAGGACTTTTTCTGTTATTTTTCTAAACCCACCTTAATTAGCCTAGGGCCTTTGAAATGCGAGCTACTGTGAGTTGACAAAAGAAGCAATAAAGTGAAACAATAGCAACAACTGTTTTTGAAAAGGCGAACAGATTGTATTTCCTTTCTGCAACGTGTATTGCTCCTACGAAAAGAAAATCAGGGAAATTCATCTTTTAGAAACGAGAAAAACTGGTGTAAAACTGATAACACTGCAATGTGCATTTGATTAAAAAAAAAAAAAAAAAAAGTTTGCTTTAATTGTAATTGTTTTTAGTAAACAATATCGGAACAGCAGTTTCCTGGGTTTGATCTTCTAATGAGATTGTTTCTTGAAATGTGTATTTTTCACAAAACTGCAATATTTTCAAACAGTACAAAGCTAACAGATTGCGACTAACGGCTGCTCAAAAAGTATTCTTAGAAGATATTTGCTTGTTACGCTTTGATGTCATCGCAAAGGGAGAAATTCTGTTTTAGTACAGAAGCCGAATAAATTCACTATCCACAGTCATAATGCTGTTTGGAGCTGCGATAAACAGATAAACCCTGCTAAAAATAGATTTTCTCCCCATCACTTCTCTTGCTTTGCTGTGGTTTTTGGCAAGCAATTTCACACAATCAAGTCGGTGACTGCTAAATGCGATGGGGTTTCTTGTATTCTCTCTCTCTATTTCGGAATCTCTGACCGTGTGGTCATCCTGGAGTATAAACAGAAAATTTGTTAGTCATAATGCTGCCCACCAATTATCAACTCTTTTACTGTCCTTCTAATTTTCAATATGTGCAGATAATCGACTTGGGCAAAATTCGAAAGTGCTACTTCAATTAGGAGCAAAAACCATTTGCCCCAACATAACAAATTACTTTAGGTACAATAAAGGACGACTACTGATAATTTTACTGACTGGAAGGAACTGTTAGCATCTGTTGTGAAACTGAATGCAATAAAGAAAAGGAAAGTAACTGTAGTCATTTGTATTCAAGGACAAGCTATACGGCGATGTTTTAAATGTATAATGCAGTTCACTAGCTAATATTTCCAGGGGGATTATTACAAAATATTGTTCCGAAAAACAATTACAATAAAGCAAAGAGGGTTTTTTATCGAATGCACACCGGACAAAAATCGGACTAATCTGAACTTAGGCATCCTACGATGAAGCTGACTTATTAGAACTTTAGCATCTGTTGTGAAACTGAATGCAATAAAGAAATACTTTCGAATCCGCGATGAAACTGACTTACTAGAACTTCAGCATCTGTGATGAAAGTTACAGTTGTGGACTTTTGACAATCTCCTGGCCTTCCTCCCACCAAAAGAGTATTTTGATTTCTTTCTCTCTGTCTCTTTCCATTAGGGTCGGACTAAAAAGGTTTTTTCCCCCCAAGTGAATGAAAGGAAGTGGAAATTTCAGGAAAATGAATCCCGTTTTACTTCATTCGGCAAACAGCGTCGTCCACAGCACAAGAGAAGTGAAATACATTTGCAACTCGGAATGGAATTCAAGCAAGCAAACGTATGACACTTTATGGTGAATTTTTCGGGCATGTGTGTGATAATGAAAATTCAATTTTTCCCTCAAATTTTTTGATGGTATCAAATGCATATAAAACAATCCGTTACTCGTAGCATACATACACATATATATTTTTTTTTTCGTTTGCACACCAGAAACTGATGTCGAAGTTCCTTCGACATCAGTTTTCGAAGTTTATAACGCAGCTATGAATAGAAATATTTTCTTGAAAGTTCGTAAAAAGATCAAATATACATCCATGAAACTGCTGTTCTGATTTAGTCCTCTAGAAACAATTACAATAAAGTGAACTTTTTTTTTATGAAATACACATTGTAGTGATCAATTTTACGACAGTTTTTTTTCCCCTTACATTTCCAGTATGGCTTCCAATAGATGAATTTTCTGTATTTTTTATTAGTAGATACAATACATAATGAAGAAAGGAAATGCGATATTTTTGTTTTTTAAAACCAATTTGTTGCAATTCTTTCGTACAACAATTACGAAAAGCAGTAAAAGCAAAATGTTGTGACAGAGCGACAATGCAAAATATTGTTCGCAAGTAATGTGCTCAACTGTTTGTTTTCCATGAAAATTGTTTACAGTTTTATTTTCTCCTTTGATCACCTTGGTAACGCTAATGACGTAAGCTTGACCAGTCAATTATATCTCTGCATCTGTTGATTCATTTGAGGCAGATTAAGCGCGAATTTTAAACTAATGCCGTAGCGTGTTTCATCTTCAAAGCTTCCAAGGCCGTTTTGCCGACGTAATAAATCATAAATTGATATGTAATCGTACATTTTTGCTGTTTAGGAATAAGTTTCATTACAATCATCAGTCAAAAGTGTGATAGATAAGTGGAGTCATACAAAGTGTAAATTAAATCTTTTATTTTGTGAATATTGTTGCAAATTTTATTACTTCATTATGTCTGAATCTAAGAAGAAATGTCGACAGTATAGTATTCAGTCTCCTATGAACCAATTATTACCTATGTGCTTGATTTGCCAAAAAGTATTTTCAAATGAAGCAATGAAGCCTTCTAGGCTACAAAAGCATTTGACTAAAATGCATGCTGACGAAAAGGATAAAGATTTGTCCTATTTTCAAGTACTAGAAGAAAAATATTTTAAACGTCCAACTATATCAAAACATTTTGCGTCGTCCACTAAACAAGATAATGACAGATTACAAGCTTCTTATAATATTTCATTATTAATCGCAAAAACTCATAGAACTCACAACAAATGAAGAACTAAAAATAAAATTCAAAAGTGGATACCAAGAGTTCTGGCTTCAGAAATCAATACCGACACTGTACCCTAGATTATGGGAAATAGTGCAGAAATTTTAATTGCATTTCCATCTTATTTGGCTGAGCGTGGGTTTAGTGCTGTAGCAAATTTACTATCTAAGAAAAGGAACCGATTGCATATAACCGAGCGTGGCGATTTACAACTGTTTTTAACGAAAGTTGAACTCGATATTAACCAACTTTTAAAAATGCATCAGGCTCATCCTTCACATTAATTTGTTATTTTTTCTTGGTATTTTTACTTTGTAAGTTCGAAATAAACAATTTTATAATACATCTGATAGTGTTTTAATTATTATAATAAGATTCTTACTAATGTAATACAATCTCCTAATATGTATTCCGAATTTTCATATTTAAACCATTGTATGAAACTTTACATTAATTTGTTATTTTTGCTTTGTATTTTTACTTTATAAGTTCGAAACAAACAATTTTGTAATATATTTGATGGTATCTTAATTATTACAATAAGATTCTTACTAATGCATTTGCAATCTCTTAATATGTATTCCGAATTTTCATATTTAAACCATCGTATGAAACTGTGCATAATGTTATTCGAACATTACACTTTACAATCTTTACATATGGGCTATGTTTCATCAAAATCGGTATCGCAATAACTGTGTTCAAGATGAAGCACATATTGGCCACTACCTTTTCAATAATTTAACGGCATAAGCAGTAATGCATCATTAGTTGCTATTTACGTCGAAAATATCAAATGGCTTGAACGCGGAAACCTGTTATAATGGGGGGCATTACAAAATTTATGCCTTGCAAAGTGGGCGGTGGCCCGAAAAAGTTTGACCTATGATCTAAACGATTCTGAATTCCAACCTTGATCATTACCTCCATGATTTTCCCTACTACTGAAGTTAGACTGACCGGTTGATAATTTCCCACTACACCCTTAGAACCACCTTTATGTACTGGCGATACAGTGGCACTTTTCCAATCCAACAGTACCTCTTCTGAGTCCAATGATGCTCTCATAATTAGCCTTAATGGTTCAATGCACTCACTTGCTGCCTCCCTTAAAATTATAGGGTATATGCCATCAACCCCGGGAGCCTTACTCACCTGCAGACTTAAGTTTTTTCATTAAATAATCATGTGAAATTTCAACATCATTGATTAAATTTTTTTTTTCCAAATTCACTCCCATAATTTCTCATTGACATAAAGGGTTTTTATCTTCATATCCAACTACAGAATTATCCCGATCTTTTTCATTTTCCATTACTCTGAGTGTAGGACCACCCAGCTGGTATGTTAATCTGGGATTGCTGCTCCCTATATGAAGTACTTTGCATCGTCAATATTAAACTTCAATTGCCACTTCTCTGCCCATCTGCCTAATTTTTCCAGACCTTGCTTTAGTAGCATATCATGATTACTGTGATTAACTACCCTGCCAACCTCTATATCATCTGCAAACTTATACATTAAGCTTGATATGCCATTAATAAATAGAGGTAGATCCCGACTTTACGAGTTGATTTGTTCCTAGCATGCTCATAAAACAAAAACTTGTAAAGTGGGAATTTAATTCCCATAGACTTAATGTTAAAAACAGGGGTTACATTCTCAACAATGAAATTTGACTATAGTAATGTTAAATAAAGGTCAACAAAATAGTTTATGCTTAAACAATGATTTATTTATCCAAAGAAATGAAAACAGCCTTTAAAATCAAGCAAAATACAAATTTGTATAATAATAAAGAAGTTATTTATGTCATGCAAATGTTACTAGAACATTAATTTTTACTAGAATGTAATTTTTGCATGTATAATGCACACTCATTGATGTTTCTTTAATGGCCATTCCGGCCGCATGTTTCCTTACGATCTCATATTTTGTTTTAACCTTTAACATTAACTGAGAGTACAATAAACATCATGTCATTCAGATCTAGATTTATTTAAAAATGTCAGTTTTTTTTTTTACCAATATAACTGATTTCAAAAACTTCTTTAAAATTTTAGACATGTATACCTGCACTATTTTGTGTTACAATATCCAACTTCCTCTTCAAATCATCCTCATTATTAGCAGTTTGGATATTTTCTGGAATTTGTGTCAGGCGTGGGTCTAGTTTCACTGGAGAACCCCCAACAGATGGAAAACTATCTGTGCTGGATAGTGAAAATGAATCATAGCCCTGATCTGAGATATTCAAGTTTGTATAATCAGGAAAGCCATTCTTTCCAGAAATAGTACCATTATGATGGTTAATATTGGTTAGTAATCTGAAAAATATTGAGAACAATTAAAATACAGCTTTTTATATAACCACAAATTATCATTTTATTTATTTTCTAAGTTAAATATGATAGAGTGTAATCTCTCTCTCTCTCTCTCTCTCACACAAATTGAAACATTCAAATACTTTAAAATAAAATAACTGTCATCCTCTGGGGTAGGGAGGAGTTGATATAAAGATTAAAAAAATCATGAATTTAATGATGTACAACTATTTTTTGCCAAATAATTCTTGTATTTTTTTTTCAAAGTAAACTATATTAAAAAATGCCATTTGAGATATGAGATTTAAGCTGCCTTCATCATCCATAAATGGGCAAGTAATAAAACTGCTACTAGTCTTCTTTTCAGATGTGGTTGAAAACTAATTTTTGCATGTATAAGTCTATATGATTATGCATTATAATAACCACAAATTATGTTACTATTTTATTACATACCTTACTTATATAACGTAGTAATTTTTTGTAAAAAAAAACATAGGTGCAGGTACTCATTCTTTGCAATCAGTAAAAATTGGAAATTAAAAGGCCATGAAATGCACAGTACTCTAAAAAATTATTTCTGATATTGTTACTTTAGTAGTAATGTTTTTGAAATAAGAACAACAAATTAAGTATATTAACACACAGTTTATTAAGCATAAATTTATTATTCAAGTATATAAAAATAAGTAAAGTGTGGAAAAAATAAGTAATAAGTAAAAAAATAATTAGTAAAAATAATTTCATAATAAAGTTTTTATAGAATATTCCAAATTTTTATTGAGTTCTCATCCAACACACTACGCCGACTTCTTTTCTTACTGTTTGTGTCTGTTGATGAATGATGCTTCTGAAGCAGCCATGAATCGACATATTTGCTGGATCGAAGTATGTCACTTGTAGGACTGCAATTTTAAGAAATATTAGTGAAAAAATTGTTTTTGTCATCAACGAAGCTCTGGTTGGGTTAACGATCAGATTCATTTGTGAAATTCCTCGTTCACATGAGGAAATTGGTATCATACTCAGAGCATTTATCAAATGCTCTTTTTCCGAAACTGTCTTATCAATTAGGTATTCCCAAAATGCACAAATTGCATCTCTTTCACATTTAACTGAAGCCTAATTGACAATTTTCTAAACTCCTTTCTTACCAAATGCCAACATTTCATATTTAGAAGATTTAATACCTTCATCGTCGTCAATATTGTCAATAGTTATTAATAGGATATTTTTTAAGAAAAATACAGTATAATCCAGTGAATGATTTTATAACACAATAAATACATGGTAGAAGCTTTCAAGGCTGACGAGTCTCTTTATCAAGTTGATAAAGAGACTCGTCAGCCTCGAAAGCTTCTACCGTGTATTTATTGTGTTATTAAATCATTCACTGGATTATACTGTATTTTTCTTAACTATGGAGCCCAGTACACAGGCCCTTTCGTGATAAGGATATACATATTTTTTTTAAACTGTCCAAAATGTCAGTGTCATTCGGATATTCAGGTACTGTGACCAAACAGAAATGGGGAAAAATAAATAAAATGTGGATAACGCACTCCTGTGAAACAACAGATGCTTATTTGTTGGGGTAAAAGAAAATCACTCCCTCCTAGTTCTCGAATGGGGCACTTACAATTGATTCACAGCGGAGTCCAACCTACGAATCTTCTACGAATTCTCAACCAAATTTTCTGTAAAGAACTTCACAGGGTTAAGGCGAAATCTCACTATTATCACCCCGCCCGCACGAAAAACGAATTAAAACAGCATTTTAAATTTCGCTAATAATTAAAAAATTTCTCTTTAGTTAATGTTTTGTCTAGTAATTGAAATTGTGTATTGTATTTAATAAAATGGTTGAATATTTTCAATTTTAGGTGTATCATTATTTTTATTTATTCATCTTAAGTAGTGATCCTTTAGGATTGCAAATTTTTTAAAGTGAGCATTTAAAGGCAGAAGTAAGGTTTTTTTTTTTTGAAAAACAAAAGGAAGTCATATTTTTCATAATTTTAATAAAATCTAAAAAATAAATTAGTGACAGATTTGTTACACATAAAAGTGTTGGGAATTTGCATTTTTTATATATAGCCTGAAAATCAAAGAGGGTAACATGAAAAATGAAACTTCCTTTTACATGTAACAATACAGTAGACTCGATTTTCCGGTTAATTCAAAAATACAGAAGTCCACGACATATGTAAGCTAAGATGTAACTTCTTACTTTGTCGAGTTTTACATAACTGGAGAATGACTAATAACAAATTGCTACTATATTATTATTGACAAATATGAATTCAGTGTGTTACTTGTTAATCTTTCACCATTTTTATACACTCTTATTAGTTTAATTTTCTAATCCAAATCGATCGCTTTCCTTTTCTTGGTAGATTTACTAGTACCGCTGTCACTTATTCTCTTAGTCGGCACCATGATAACTGTCAAAATGAAATTTTCTGTAAAGAACTTCACAGGATTAAGGCAAAATCTCACTATTATCACCCCGCACAAGCTCACATTTTACTAAAGCACATTTCTGGAGGTCACTACCATAAAACAATAAAAACAAATGGCACTTTCCGTGTTATTTGGATTTTTCTCTTCATGCATCTAATTATAAACAGATAGTAAACTTATTGCATTTGTGAAAATACCAATAGCTGGAATTCTGTGGGTTTTTACGTTTTTATGATGAAATGTGTGTGTGTGTCCCCTTCACTGAAATCTTCAATCATATGAAAAAAAAAACCATAAATAAACTGAAAGAATCTTCTTTCCTATTTTTTTGCTTGTTACTCCGTACCTTACTTGTGCAAATTATGCGTGCCATGATCGTCGTTATTGATAGTTTTTTATTATTATTTATTATTTTTAAAAATTTTACAATCCTAAAAAAAAAAAAAAAATAGAGTGAAAAAAAATTTACGTAGTTGCATAAGTCGGGGACTTACTGTATCGAAAAATGTTCAGCAACCTACGTAAAAAAAAAAAATTGTGATAGATAAAAAACGAAAAAATTTACAATGTGCTTTTTTGCAATGTCGATTTAAAATTTTTTTTTTTTTTTTTTTTTTTTTTTTATGTAAACCCCAAATACGAGAGGTATTATTAGAACCTATAGTACTTAGTACCGTGCTTGAGTTGGAGGTTGAGAAGACGAAAGAAGATATCTGTTAACATTGCACTTGAACTTCTGTAGAGTGTAATTTTCAGGAAATACGTATGAAGGAAGGTTGTTCCAGAAAACGGCAGTTGAATGAATAAATGAGGAAGATGAAAATTTGGTTCTGTGGGTTTCAAGTTGGACAGTAAATGGATGTTGGCTGGTGGTGGCACGTGTTCGGACTGTTTTGAAAGAGAGGGCAAGAATTATAGAAGCCAATTCAGAAGAACAGTACCCGTGGAAGTATCTGTAGAAGAGGCATGCAGCAGAAACAGTACATCTATGAGAAAGCGAGTGGAGAGACTCTGTTCGAGATGAATCATTAATTAACCTAACTGCCCTCTTCTGAATGGAATCAAGAAGCCTGAGAGAGGTTTTGGGGGCACTGCCCCAGATGTGGGAACAATATTCCATGGTAGGGCAGATTTGTGATTTGTACAAAGTGAAGAGCTGTTTGGAAGAAAAGTAACGCCAAGAGCGAAAGAGAAAACCAAGTTCTTTAGATGCAGAGGAAGCAATATTTGTAATGTGCTTGTGCCAAGAGAGATTAGAAGTCAGGGTAATCCCCAAAAGAGATATATCATTTTGCCTAGAAACGGGAGTGTCACTAAAGATAAGCATAGGAGCAGAAGAATCCTTTTTGCGAGATATAAGACAAGACAGAGTTTTAGAAGGGTTAAAATCAACTAAGTTGTCTTTGCCCCACTGGAGAATTACCTGAAGATCGGCATTTAAGGAATTGGTAGCAGATTTTCGGGAAGTTGAAGCTGATTGAGCAGGACAAGGTTTCTCAAAATGGAAAGTGGAATGCAATGTTCTATCATCGGCAAAACTATGGATAGGATTTCCAGTCATTGGAAGAAAGTCATTAATATACAAGAGGAAAAGAGTGGGGGAAAGAACTAAACCTTGGGGGACACCGGCATTAGTTGAGAAGTTAGAAGAAAGAGAGCCATCTACCATCACCCTCAGTGAGCGATCAGAGAGAAAACTGGATAACCAATTACTAAAAACAGTTGGCAAACCATTAGATGGAAGCTTGTTTAGAAGACCTTTATGCCAAACACGATCAAAAGCCTTTGAGATGTCAAGAGCAACTACTTGTGTTTCACCGAACCTTTCCATTGAATTAGTCCATAAATGGGTAACATAAGCCAGAATATCACCAGTGATCAGATGGAAGGTTTCTAGGTAGTGGAAGGTTTCTAGGTTTCTAGGTAGTTTCTAGGAGTTGGAGGTTAATTGATTTCTCCATTACTTTAGAAAGAGTGGAAGTAATTGTAATGGGACAATAATTGTGAGGTATTAATTGGGACAATAATTGTAATAATTGGGAGGGATTTGTCAACCTTTTTAGGAACTGGCTGGATATGAGCAAATTTCCAAGCTGAAGGAAAAACACCTTTGGAATAAGAAAGTGAAAAAAGGCAGCAAAGAATAGGAGTAAGTTCAGGAGCACAGGTTTTGAGAACAATTGGAGAAATACCATCAGGCCCTGGAGCTTTCTTAGCATCAAGATTCATCAAAATCCTTCTGATATCCTTTTGACGGAAGACCACAGGAGGCATTGAATGGAGCATGTTGGGAATGGTGGGAGGTGTTTTACCAAGATCATTAATACATGAGCTGGAAGAAAAATGGGATGCTAGCAGGTCAGATTTATCCTTGGCAGAAATGACAACAGAACCATCTAGTTTGGACAGAGGTGGGGAGAGATGGGCAAAAGTTGCGGCCAATAGCTTTGGCAAGAGAGCAGAATGCTTGGCTACCATTAGGGCAAGAAGCAAGTTTTCTACTCTTAGCCTGTTCAAACTCTACTTTGGCCTGATTAATAACTGCTTTACAATTGTTGCAAACTTTGGTGTAGGCAGAAAATGAAACTGAAGAATTTGAAATAAGCCAATTACGATATGCAACATTCTTCTCTTGAACAGCCTTAGCACATTTATTGAAAAACCAAGGTTTAGATAAAGGACGAGATTTTAAAGTGGAGTGTGGGATAAAGGATTCCATTCCTGCAAGAATAATTTCACTGACATGATGTGAGCATACGTTGACATCAGAAGTTTTGAAACAGTAATCCGACCAAGGAAAAGAAGTCTCGCAGGTCATCCCATTTTGCATTCTTGTAATGCCAAACAACATGAGGTTGGGAATAGCCATGAGATAAAGGTTCCATTGGAGAAGAGTCAATCACCAAGTTGTGATCTAAAGTGCCTAAAGGACCTCTCACTTCGACTCTGTACTTAGAAGGGTTGCTTGTGAGAAAAAGATCAAGCGTATTGGCTGTATGATTAGGATTGTCCGGTATTCTTGTAGGTAAATGAAAAATCAGTGCTAGGTCATTAGTAATTGCAAAAGCCTCAGCATCTCGACCTGCTGGGTCGGTGTGACTAGAAAACGGAAGCCAGCTGGAGTTGTGAACATTAAAATCACCAAGGAAAATTACCTCACTGTTAGGAAAGTTGGACTTGTAGAAAGTCAAGCTGCAAAGAGAGGAAGTCAAAGAGCTCCAAGTGATTAGTGGAGTTGGGAGAACGGTAGAGACAACAGATGAATTTGATGCAATGAGGTAGAGAGATTTTAAGCCAGAGAAGATCAAAGAGAGGAGATTCCAAATTGCCAAGTCTCTGACATGGAATATCAGAACGGACATATGCACAAGTAACACCTTTGAGGTGAAAGGAATCATACAGCGAATAATTTGGGCATCTGAGATGAGCAGTAGTTGAATCAACCGATAACTGAGATTCTGTCAGAAAAAGTACATGGGGTTTGTCAGACTGCAAGTGGAAATGGACACTGTTGAGATTAGAACTGAGACCACGTATATTTGTAAAATGAATTAGGAAGTGCTTGGGAGGTTTAGATCTTTTCGCAGATAAGCTTGCTCTATTAGTTTGACAATTCATGGTGTATTCAATAGTAAGAAAAAGTGGGTGGGACATGCTGTATGAAGTAATGAAACTTTTGGATATGGCGTACACGTGATAAGAATATACCCAGATCCTTGACATAACGTGGCCTCGACAATGCTCCCCGCATACACACTACTCTGACTCCCTCCAGTCACTATCTGGCAGAGTAGAGGTAGCAAGATTATACACTAGCTGATCCGGAAGCCTCCAAAGAGTTACCAATAGGTTCGGTCCGGTGTACTAACTAGTGGCCGGCCTGCGAACACCGTTTTAGAGTTGTACCCTCGAAATGTAAGGAATATTGGATCTCGCCACGACGTTCATCATAACCTCAAAAGTCATCAATCATACTGCATGATGGAAGAGATAGGGAAGGGTTGACTGGAACTTAGCTCTAGAGACTAAACATGGGATCCACCACTTCAAGCCTCCAATAAGCAAAGTGGTGGTATTTCACTGGTTGATGAGAGTCATCTACCACCTAATACCTTCCCTTTATTTTTTACAATGTTACGTGTTTTGGTCACCAACATTATAATGGTTCATTAAAGATTTAACGGATGCACTGTTTTCAAGCTTTTGAATAATTTCGAGTTTTTGTTTAACTGAAAGCACAACTGTTTTGCGTTTACCCATAGTTTTCGTGATTTCAAAACAAAAAAATATATATATATTTACTATAAAAAAATGTCAACATCCCTGACATAACGAGACAAAATTTGTCTTTTTGCGGTGCAAAAAGACACAACAATCGACATGACGCACTAAAACAAACTAAACATTTGTTCTCTCTTTTTCTTTTTCTTTTTTGAGCGGCAGGTGTGAAGAAAACGGGGTTGCAAGATAATGGGTACACTAATCTCCCAATGACGACTTATAAAGCCGCTGCTTGTTGCTTATTTCCGACTTGCAAAACATCTATTTATAACTACTGTATTCTAGTCATTACTTCAATTTTATGATTTTTGGTTGATTTTTTTTTAAATTTGGAGTCTTGAAGTGTCTCGGTAAATCAAAAGCCTGCTATATATGGAAAATGTAACGTACTATTTTTTCTCGCATCACTCAGTGCGGCATCCGAAATAAATTTAACTCTGAATACGGCCCCCGTATGGGAAACGGTTCGACAGCAATCCAGGAGAAAGTGGATCCATTGGGAATACTCCTTGAACTGCTCACTGTTGACCAATGCAATTTCTCCGTATGTGGGACAGGTGGTCAGATAGGTTTTACCAGGTACCACTGAGTTGTAGAATGGTAATCCTTCTAGCTCTCTTAATTCTTGCTTAGCAGCAGCAGCACTAATTTCCTAAGTTGGCTGAAGGCCAGAAGTGTGAACCCAGTTAATTACTCCTAAGCCCTTCGTTATATGAAAATTTTTTTCGCTCAACAGAAACTATTTTAAATGTAATTTCCAAGGGGAATTCAAAAAAAATTTTGCTATAAAAGGAGTTCGTTAAACAGAGGTTCAGCAGAGTAATTTAGAATTCTAAAAATAGTTAAAGTTTTATATAGAAAATATCTTAACAATAGACAGTGAAAAATGCAAATTTAGTTAAATAACTTTAAGCTTATTTGAATAGTAGGTAAACATGTTAAAAAAAAATTCTGGAATATTACAAATTTCGAAGTGTGCTGCATCCAAATGTCACACATCACTTAATAAAGGTGCCGGTATGCCGTACCATTGCATATTGTCCCAAAAAAAGCACTGAGTAAGGCATTCAAGGATTGGAAACCTTTTCTCGAGCCAAATTTCGGGGAAAAAAAAAAAGGGCAAAATTTGGAAGCTGCAATACATTAAGCAAGATTCTTCAAAAAGAAGTAAACGTTGCAAACAACAATAGAATAATGCATATATCAATGACTGGGAGAAACTTTTTTTTTTTTTTTTTTTTATTCAATGTACAGAAATAAAACCACTGGTTTGCATGCTCGGAGCCAGAGATTTTCTTACTCCTATTATAACGAGAAAAACTGAACTCAAAACTAAATATATAATGTGCAATTTATCTGAAATAACAGAATACATGTCATGGGCAATTAGAATATTTTAAAAAATTACTTTCATCATCATCATC
The DNA here is from genome assembly GCF_048544385.1 of Mastigoproctus giganteus. NCBI lineage: Eukaryota > Metazoa > Arthropoda > Arachnida > Uropygi > Thelyphonidae > Mastigoproctus > Mastigoproctus giganteus. The sequence continues at coordinate 100,114,838 of NC_143582.1, read as the reverse complement.
ATCAGCCATTTTCAATCCACTGCAGGATGAAGGCCTCTCCAGCAACTTTCCAGTTACTTCTGTTTTGAGCACTGGCCATCCATTTACTACCCACAAACTCATGAATTTCATCTATCCATCTCCGCCTTTGTCTTCTAGGTTTTCTTCTAGCTCCTCTTGGGTACCATTCTGTTATTTTCTTAGTCCGTCTGTCATCATGTCTTCGAGCTATGTGTCCTGCCCAAGACCATTTTAGTTCTTTAGTTTTGATAAGAATGTCCTTTACTTGAGTTTGCTGCCTAATCCATGTGTTTCTCTTCTTATCTAACAGTCTGATTCCCAGTATAATTCGTTCCATTCTTCGCTGTGTAGTTCTCAGCTTCTCTTCCATTCTTTTAGTGGGTGCTCAAGTTTCACTTCCATAAGTCATGGTGGGGAGTATACATTGATTCATTATTTTACGTTTCAGACAAACTGGGATATTGCTCTTCAGTATGTGACTATATTTCCTGAGTGCTATCCATCCAAAATTTATTCTTCTCTTGACTTCCAGCCATTTATCATTATTACAGCTAATAACTTGTCCCAGATAAGTATATGACTCCACCTTTTCATTACTGCTCCTTCAATCATTATTTCCCTTTCTGTGGCATACTTGTTCATCATTACTTTTGTTTTAGCCATATTCATCTTTAGTCCAAAATCCTTACTAACTGTGCATAACTGATTAAGATTTTCCTCTAATTCTTTGGGATCGTGGCTTATGACCACAATGTCATCTGCAAATCGTAAATGGTTTAGGTACTCTCCTTTCACATTAGACTCGTCGCAGAAAGGAGTCAATCTTCTGAAAGCTTCCTAAAGGGCAGCAGTAAACAGCTTTGGAGATATTGTGTCTCCTTTTCGAACTCCTTTCTCGATTTTAAATTTCCTACTGTCTTTGTCTAGTCTAATAAAGGAGGTAGCACTCTCATATATTTTCTTCAAAATCATAATATATGGGGTATCTATGCCTTATCTTTCCAGTGCCCGAAACATTGCCTTATGCTGTATGGAGTCAAATGCCTTTTCAAAATCCACAAATGCCAAGCATAATGGTGTTTTATATTCATTTGCTTTCTCCATTAGCTGTGATATTACGTGAAGGTGATCCATAGTTGAGAATCCTGTCCTAAAGCCAGCTTGCTCTTTCGGTTGATTCTCATCAAGTATTCTTTCTAATCTGTTAGTAATGACCCTTGTGAACAACTTGTAGATGTGGGATAACAAGCTAATTGGTCTATAATTTCCAATTTCTGATTTATCTCCTTTCTTATGCAGCAAAATTATGATTGCATTATTCCATTGCTTAGGCGTCACACCTTTTCTAATGCACTTTGTGAAGAGCCTTGCCAGTTTTTGTGTTATGTCTCTTCCTCTCAATTTTAACAACTCTACAGTAACTTCATCTTCCCCCGGGGTTTTCTGATTCTTCATTTTCTTCAATGCATGTTCTACCTCATCAGGAAGAATATCGGGTATGTCGTATGTGTTGCTACTTTGCAATCCATCTTCCCCAATGCTGGCATCATTCCCTCGCTCCTTGTATAATTCTCTATAGTAGTCTTCTGCTATTTGAATTATGCCTTCTCTGCTGTTTATAAGTACACCATCGCTATTCTTCAGTTTCAGTATCATTTGTCTTTCTGTATTACTGCTCATGGCTGCTGATTTAAATCCTTTGTTTTCCCTTAATGCTTGTTCTACTTTTCTTGTGTTAAATCTTCTTATGTCCTCTCTTTCTCTGAGTCTCTTTCTAATGGCTTTGCATAACTCAGTATACTCAATTTTCTCCCTGTCAGTGTTTTTCTTGATCTTCATTTGTCATCTTCGGTTCATCATGAAAAGTGTTTCTTGACTAATTTTTTCTTCTTTGGATTTCTTTTTCCCTATAGGTTTCTTGGGCTTTATCACTTTCAGAAAGTTGTAATATTCCTCGTCGATATCTTGGTCCTGAGCAGTCTGCAGAAGCTCAAACTTGTTCTTAAGTTCCAGTACATACTGCTTTTTCTCCTCCTCTGTTATCTCAAAGACCTTTGTATTATTTACTTGAGTCAGTTTTTTCCTTTCCTTTCCTACATCTATATCAAGTGTACATCTTACCATTCTGTGATCACTTCCAACATTTACCTTATTCAGGACGGTTTTTTTTAGGAGATTAGCAACTAAGACCATATTGCTCCGGGGATATGCAGTGGTCATTCCCTGACCTTTCCACATCCTCCGTATTTGGTGGGCACAGGCTCAAACCCCGGTCTAATCAAGAAGCGTGTGCTACGCTTTTTTGGTTTGGTTTTGATTTTATTGGCGCATTAGCTACTAAGGCTATAATGTGTGCTACGCACTGCTGCTCCTGTCCGCCTGGCTACGGAGGCGCCTTTCAGGATGGTAACATCTTTCACAATATATCTTCTGTTAGTGAGGATGAAGTCGATTTCATTAGTTGTTAATCCATTTGGACTCTTCCATGTCCACTTTCTGTTCACCCTTTTCTTTTAAAAAAGTGTTCATTACTGACAGTCCTTGAGATTCTGCAAATTCCACAAGTCTTTCACCTCTTTTTTCTTTCACCAATTCCAAAATTTCCTATAGTTCCTCTTTCTGCGCTGTTTTGCCTTTTTCCAACCTTAGCATTGAAGTCCCCCTTAATAATAGTGTAGTGGGTTTTCTGCTCATCTAGAAGACTCAATTTCGGTGTACATTTCTTCAACCTCTTCGTCATCATGGCTCGATGTTGGTGCATAAATCATTATAATCTTTAGCTTGTACCTCTTAGAAATCTTGAGTATTAGTCTTGACACCCTTGGTGATGTACTTTTGAATTCCAAAATGTTGTTTTTAAAATCTTTATGGACCAGAAACCCAACTCCACCTTCACTCCTTTCACTGTTTCCATTGGTGTACAGCAGATTTCACTTGATAAACTTGATGTGATTCATTTTTAATTCTTGTTTAAGCCAAACCGATGATATTCCAATTCACATTTTCTAATTCCTTTTCCAGCTCTAATATCCTGTCTTCACCGATGAGTGATCATACGTTATAACAGGCGAAATTCAGTTTCCGTGCATGGCAGCCTGGTCGTACCCAGAGATTCTTAGCACCCTCTGCTTCCACTCTGATCCTCTCGCTGCCGTAAGAGGGAGAGTGAAAGCTGCTGGGGACTGAGGGCCATTTCTTTTGTCATGCTGTCATATGCTGGAGGGTTTGGTCTTTTCCTCTTCACACTGACCAGGCGTCTTGAAGGAAACCACTCTACACATTCGTTGCCACCTAAGTGACGTAATAGGGCTTACCATTGAGAAGGTGTGCATGAGTGGATTTTAGGGAGGCAGGACAACCGGACTTCTCCTAAATCTTCTGTAATAGAGAGATATTGGATCCATCAGTGTTTTAGGCTGAGTGTCTGATAACACACAGGATACCTGTTCCCCTCTAAAAAATATTCCCCTTAAAAAATTACTTTAAGGAACTATAAATGAAAAAAATATAAATTTTAAAATTCCCTTTCTTAAAGTTTCAGGTGGTAAGATTTTAAGAGGAGAATTTTCAATTAAACTTTCATAACTGTTGTTGAGTTTTTATGTTTATATCTTGACGTCTAAATTATAATAACAAGAGTATCATTCCAAACTTCAGGTTTCTCATTGTATGTTTTCAAAATGCTGTTTTTTGATGAGAAAACCTACATTTTCGGACTGAAGCAAAACCAACTGGTAACAAAATTTTCTTACAGAAATGACACCACTTCCTATTCAGTAACTAACATTGATTCAGTAGAGTAGGTAGCGGGCATGAGAATAAAATGTTACATCCTTCAAACTAAGACAGAAATGGTGCAAAAGACATCACTACCTAAATGGGGCTAACTCAACCACCAGCGTTCATTCGGTAGAGTAAGGAGTGCATACAATATTGTTCAAGAATAAAGGTTTCGGAGCCACCGAAGAAGCCTCTCGATTTGGCAAAAGAATGAGTTCAAAAACAGAGAATTAAAAAAAGAAATGCAGAGTTCAATGAAATCTGCTTCTCAAGATTTTGATCAACATCAACCTTCTAAGTAGCATAAGTAAGTAGCGGGCATGAGCATAAAATGTTATATTGTTCATACCTTCGGTTCTAGTCATATTTTAATAGCTGTTCGATTAAACAGTTTAAAAATTTAAACGGTTTTGATTTAAGACCGCAACAATAAAACAATCACTTCAACAAACTACAATCACTACTTGCAACAGTTTTTGATTATGATGTCATACTATTTTATACATTGATTTTGCTAACTACTGAATTATAAAAATACCCAATCTAATTTCAGTTATAAGAGTATTTTGAAGATGGCTAAAACCCCAGATGAGTGAAATAGAGAGAATTATGCAACAATAAAAGCTTCAAAACTTGATGCACTGCTTGCTTGCTTGATGTTTGTGGAGCAATTGGGTATGAGGGACATGATATTGCCATGGGGGGATGTCTTTATGTGTGTGTGTGCACGATGTAAGGAAATCAGGCGACAACTCCGCATTGTTATGGGCCTATATGAGAGCTTGAAGGACAGGGTGGATGCCCTCGAAGGATCTAAATTAAGGGGCCCACCAAGCTCTAAGCTGCCCACATCAACGCCAGAGATAGCACTTGGTCATCACGCAACACAGCGGTAACCCCCAAGGCATAATGCGCTGGTCCCACAGGAACTAGTAGTTGCTGGTGACTATTGTCAGGGAAACGGGGAACATGGTATGTAAAAAAGGATAGGTGGAACAGGACCAGGGTATGTCTGCCAGAGGCAAAGGTTGATGACGTTGTAGAGCGGATATAATTTTTTAATGGCACAAAAGGTGATATTGCTTTACATGTTGGCACTAATGATATTAAGAGTAGGAGACCGGCGGAATTACTTAGCAAGTACAGGTCACTGTTGAAAAAAAGCCGTGAATTGGGGTTGAATTTGAAAGTGTCTGCAATTCTGTCCAGACACGATGGAGGGAGTATATGATGAGACCCTTGTCGATTAATTCGGCCCTCGAAAGATTGTGCAAGGCTCAAGGGGTAGAATTTTTTTTCGGCCTGGTCTGTACTTGTTAACAGGAGAGACTGCTTGTACAGGGATGGGATACACTTAATATAGAAAGGGCGCAAGAATATTTGCTGATGCTATCGAGGCAGTGTTAGGTGGGTCGGAAAACTACTAGCTTGGGGGGGGATACAAGGACTAATAGATTAACAGTAGCCACTGGCAGAGGTGAAAGTGGTTCTTGCACTGCTTCAATTGGAATGAGCAGCAGCCTGGAAAACAAAATGCAGGGTATTTCAGTGACTGCTGGGAGTCATTGTGGTACAAATAAACACATGGGTTGTGTTAGGGTAGCTAAGAATAGGAACAGGTGCATGTATACTTGTAGGTACACCAATGCTAGGAGTTTGGTAAATAAATTTGAGAAATTTGAGGCACTGCGCAAAACATCAAAGGCAGATATTGTTGGGATATCAGAGACGTGGTGTCACACAGATATAAGGAATGCAGAATTGGAATTTGGGGAGTACAATGTGTACAGAAAGGATAGACGGGATAGGAAGGGAGGAGGGGGCTATGCTATTAGTTAAGAATCACATAAAATCCAAGGAAGTGAAGCCAGTCGACATCGCCGGACAGTGCAGTGTCAAGTCAGTTTGGTGTGACATAAACATTGGGAGATCAAAATTGAGTAGGAGTGTGCTATAAGCCTAATGACTGTGATGAGTATAATAAGAAACTGTACAGGGAAATAGAGTGGGCCAGTAAATCAGAGTCTTATAATGGGGGATTTTAATTTCCCAGATATTGACTGGAATTTGTGGATTGGTTACTCACACACTAGCAAGGCTTTTGTGGATTTATTGGATGATTGCTCTCTACATCAGCATGTTCGGGAGGCAATTAGAGGGAGTAATACTCTTGATTTGATTATCAGTAGTGATTCTTCATGCATTAAGAATCAGCAGATAAAATAACCACTAGATGGAAGTGATCACAGTGTGCTGATGTGGCATTTACTCAAAGAGGTAAATACCATCAGGGGTAAAGTGAAGGGCTTTTGCAAAGGTGACTACAATGGTCTGAGACAGTATTTAAATTCTATACAGAGGGACCAACCGATGATGTTACCGACAGCAAATTCAAAATGGGAAGCATTCAAAGAACTTATCTTGGAAGCTACTAGGCTTTACATACAAACTAAGAAATATTGTTCAAGGTTTAGGCCTATATGGATTTCAGATGAACTAATGAGACATATGGCATAGAAGAAAAATGTATGGGATACATATAAATTAATGGGTGATATGGAAGCCTATGATAGATATAAGCTGGTCTGTAACCAAGTGACAAAGGAGATTAGGCAGGCAAAGGCAGATTAGGAGAAATCCTTGGCAAAGGATGCAAAGAAAAACAGAAAAGAGTTCTTTACCTATGTAAACTCTAGAAGGAAAGGGATGAACCAGATTCGTCCACTGGATATTGATGGTTCAACTGTTGATGATCCTGCTCAGGTGGCTAACAAACTAAATGAGTATTTCGCATCTACATTCACACATGAGGAGTTATTCAGGAAGGGGAATGCCAGAGGTGAAGTAAACTCTGGCAGTGAGCTAGATGATTTTGTAATAACTGAGAGGAAAGTGGAGGAGAAATTGTTGAGGATAAACATAAAAAAGGCACCCGGTGTGGATGGGATCTATCCAGTTATATTAAAGGAGGCAGCAAAGGAAGTAAGAAAACCCTTAACCATAATTATGAGAGATTCTTTGGTACCCATAAACTGGAGATGTGCAAATGTGACCCCAATTCACAAAGGAGAATCAAAGGCTGACACAAGTAATTATAGACCTGTGAGTTTAACTTCTGTTCCAGGAAAATTAAAGGAGGCACTGCAGGATCATCTAGACAAGAGTTCAGTTATAGCTTGGACACAGCATGGTTTTGTTAAGGGAAAGTCTTGCCTTACCAATTTCATTGGATACTATGATGCAGTCAGAAAAGAACTGGATGCAGGTAATAACTTTGATATTATATTTGGATCTTAGAAAGGCTTTTGATACTGTTGCACATGGAAGACTGCTGCACAAATTGGAGCAGTGTGACATTGGAGGCAAATTGCTGCTGTGGATAAAGGGGTGGCTGAGGGGGAGAAGACAGAGAGTGGTAATCAATGGAGACTGCTTGTCGTGGACTAATGTTATTAGTGGAGTCACTCGGGGTTCAGTGTTGGGTCCATTGTTGTTTTCTGTATTTATAAATGATATTGATGATGGTATATCAAGCTTAATGTCCAAGTTTGCAGATGATACAAAGGTTGGCAGGGTTGTTAAGGACGCTTGCTGCTGCAACAGGATATGGAAAGGTTGAGTAGATGGGCTGAGAGGTGGCGAATGAAGTTTAACATTGACAAATGTAAAGTACTACATATGGGAAACAGTAACCCCAGGGTAACATATCAACTCTGTGGTACTACACTGACAGTGGTAGAGAATAAAAAGGATCTGGGGGTAATTGTGCAGGCAGATATGAAGTTTTCTGAGCAGTGCAGACGGGCTGCAAGAGTAGCCCATGGTGTCTTGTCAATGATATACAGGAATTTTTCTAGCAGGGATAAGGAAGTGATTATTCCCTTGTATAAGGCAATGGTCAGGCCACACCTTGAGTACTGTATACAGTACCCACTAAACATTTGGAGCGTATACAGTACCCGCTCCAAATGTTTGTCTAGTTCTGAGCAGGAGGAAGAATCCCATCACCATTGCGCATGCTCAAACCATTCAAGGCTTTATACACCTCAATAAGATCACCTCACAGGTGCCTAGTCTCCAGACACTGTAATTTGCAAAGCTGAAGCCTGTACTGTATACAGGTCTGGAGGCTTCATTTCAAGAAGGATATAGAGCTGCTGGAACGAGTACAGAGAAGGGCAACAAGATTAGTGAATGGAAGAAAGGGTTGCTCTTACGAAGAAAGACTTAAGTTTTGCAAATTACAGTGTCTGGAGACTAGGAACCGGCGAAGTGATCTGATAGAGGTGTATAAAGCCTTGAATGGTTTGAGCATGCTGAATGCTGATGGGAAGCTCTTGCTTAGAATAATCACCTGAGAGGGCATAAATTCAAATTGAGGAAAGACAGATGTAGGACAGATATGCAGAAATTTTCCTTTAGCCAGCGGGTAAAGGAAACAGGTGGACAGGTACTTTGAACGAATGGAGGGGTGAAATGGGAGTGTGTTTTTTTTTTTTTTTTTTTTAGAGGTATATGATGCAAGAAAGCTTGCTTTCTTGTATCATATGCCTCTACTAATGCTAAAACCACCTAAGAAGCCTCCCACGTCGACAAAAGAATGAGTTCAAAAACATAGAGAACAAAAAAAAAAAAAAAAAATGCAAAGGTTAATAAAATCTACTTCTCAAGATCTTGATCAAATCAACACTCTACGTTGACTTCTCATCAATTAACCACCCACTGCCTTTAGCCAGTGGGCGGTTGATTGCTGGAACAAACTTCCATCTGTCGCTGTAGTTGATAGCTTAAATAGATTCAAGGCAGAACTTGACAAACATTTGGAGCGAGGGGATGGGTGAAATAAGGGTTTTTTTTTTTTTGGTTTTTCTTGGCTGATGTTATATAAGCTTGTTTTCTTGCATCATGTGCCCTTGCTAATGCTAAAAGAAGCTGGACCGTAAACATCACAATATTATATTCAAGAACTTTCTGAAGATTTTGATCCAAAAGATTTAAATTCAAATGAATTACCTGAGGATTTTCAACTGATTCCTGAAATGGCAGGAGACAGAGTATACTGCAACAACCAGATCAATCGCCTGATTTAGACCCCCCCCCCCACCAGTTTCAACAGTAGACAAGCATGAAATCATTTACCAAAACATTGAACATGACCGTAACTCCTATAACGAATTTGAATCACAATTTCTGAATAATACATTTGGAGCTGTTTGTGATCGATTATGTATGAAAATGATGTAAATTGTGCACTCCAGGAAGTTACCATTAATTTGCTTAGCATTACTGAATGTAGATGTAACAACTACAAAGGCTTGTAATACTTGTCGAGAATCTCTCAAAAATGATTCCATTCCAACATTTTCGAAGAGCAACGGTTTCGTTTATCCTGCTATTCCAAGTCATCTGCCTTGATTGGATTTAGTGGTTGGGCGGTTCATTTCTCCTCATATACCATTCATGCAAATTAGAAGACAGACTTTCAGCTAATACAGAATTTTGGGGTCAAATTATTTCGATGGTCAATCATTTGCCTCGGAGTATAGATGAAGATTATTGCATTAATGTTTATATCAAATGAAAGAAAATTCACAAATAGAGTTATTTAATGGGCTTGGTTCGCAAACGAGATGTAAGGCTTTGGTTAAAATATCTACTTACAACTCCTTTGTATTGTCTGTATGATATTAAGATTGGCGAAGCATTCTTCAATGAAGATATAGAACACGATGGTGCTCCTACACATGATGAAATGAGTGAAGCTATACCTATTGAAGAAAGTTTAGTTGCTGAACAACAAACTCTTTTATGGAGCGATGACAAATATTTACGAATAACTCCTGGTGAACAAAATGTTCCACAAAATTTACTTTTTGAAGAACATGCCGAAGAATTGTCCTTTACTAGCATTTACTTTGGTGAGTATCGAGAGTGTCCATATAATTTAAAAGTTACACAGTTTATGAGGGCATCGAGTGAACTTTGCCATTCGGATCAGTGTAGAGTGACGCCTTATCATCTTCTTTATATGGCCATGAAAATAATGAGACTAAAGAACTTGAGATTTGTTAACATCTGCTTTTAAATACGTCGGTAAAGACTAAGCTCACGAAAGAACAAATCCAATCTCGAGAATATGTCAATAACTGCATTGTAAAGAACTTAGCATTTCTGAAATCGATTCCTAATTCAACTTATTACTGGACACAATGTAAAAGAGATCTATTTGCAATGATCAGACAACTGGGGAAACCTACTTTCTTCTTAACTTTGAGTGCAAACGAAATCGGTTGGCCTAAATTGCCAAAAATTTTATCCAAATTAAAACACGATGGTTTGGATATCCCTAACGACCAAGCAGAAGCTCTTCATTTTATGGAAAAACCGAGATTAGTTAATGAAGATGTCATAATGTGTGCGATTCATTTTAATAAACTTGTGGATTGTATTTTAACTTTACTTCAGTCTAAGCGTTTCAATCCATTTTGACAATGTTATGTCTATTTCTACTGTAAAGGCCTCTGGTAATATCAAACTCCAATCTCCATTCTTTACAATCTCAAGTTTACGTATTATATTTTAGCTATCACAAACCTGTTGTAAGTAAGTTACCTACTGAACATGTATTACAATCCTAAAGCAGCTGCACTTTGTAATATTTCTGTAATGCAATTATGTATGTTAATGGAATATATGATGAGAGCTTTGTCAATCAATTCAGCCCTAGACTGTGCAAGGCACATGGGATAGAATTTTTTCATGTGTGGTCAGTGCATGTTAATGAGACTGTTTTATGGATGGGATACAATTAAATAGGAGTTCAAGAGTATTTGCTGAGGCAGTGTAGGTGCAAGCAATTCCTGCACTACTTCCTTCTTGATTATGCAGCCTGGAAAGCAAGATGCTGAGGATTAAGGCCTGCTGGAGAGTCCCCTGAAGTAAGAAACCAAGCTTATATAGCATCAGCCAAAAAAAAAAAAAAAAGAAAAAAAAAAGAAAAACACACCCCTCTCATTTCACTCATCCACCCACTCCAAATGTTTGTCTAGTTCTGAGCAAGAGGAAGAATCCCACCAGCATTGAGCATGCTCAAACCATTCAAGGCTTTATACACCTCAATCAGATCACTTTGCAGGTGCCTAGTCTCCTGACACTGTAATTTGCAAAACTTAAGCCTTTCTTTGTAAGAGCAACCCTTTGTTCCATTCACTAATCTTGTTGCCCTTCTCTGTACTCGTTCCAACAGCTCTACATCCTTCTTAAAATGAGGCCTCCAGACCTGTATACAGTACTCAAGGTGTGGCCTGACCACTACTTTATACAAGGGGATAATCACCTCCTTATCCCTGCTAGAAAAATTTCTGTATATCATTGACAAGACAACCATGGGCTACTCTTGCAGACCATCTGCACTGCTCAGAAAACTTCATATCGGCTTCCACAATTAAACCCAGGTCCTTTTCACTTTCTACCTGTCAGTGTAGTACCACACAGTTGATACGTTACTCTGGGGTTACTGCTTCCCATATGCAGTACTTTACATTTGTCAATGTTAAACTTCAGTTGCCACCTCTCAGCCCATCTACTCAACTTTTCTAAATCCTGTTGTAGCAGCGTACTGTCATTAGTGTCTGCCGACCGGCGTATCGTCTGCAAACTTGGACAATAAGCCTAATATACCATCATCAATATCATTAATGAATACAGAAAACAACAATGGACCCAACACTGAACCCTGGGACTCCACTAATAACATTAGTCCACAAAGAGCAGTGTCCATTGATTACCACTCTCTGTCTTCTCCCACTCAACCATCCCTTTATCCATAGCAGTAATTTGCCTCCAATGCCACACTGCTCCAATCTGTGCAGCAGTCTTCCATTTGCCACAGTATCAAAAGCCTTTCTAAGGTCCAAATCTAAGATCCAGTTAGAGTAACTAAAAGTAAAAACTGGTGAAATGTATACTTGCCTGTAAACTAATAGTAGGAGCATAGTAAATAAATTTGATGAATTTCAAATAGTGAAGTCATCTGATACGGACAATGAAGAGATATTAGAGCATGGTCACTCAGATATAAGGGATGCAGTATTTGAATACAGAAAGCTCAAACAGCATGAGGGGGAGAGGTTATGCTCTTAGTTAAGAAACACATAAAATCTAAGGTAGTGCATCTGGTTGACATGGATGGCCAGGCGCAATGTTGAGTCAGTTTCATGTGACATAGGCACTGGAGAAACAAAAATGAGAATAGGAGTGTATTATAAGCCTAATGACTATGATGAGTATAACAAACTATACAGAGAAATAGAGCGAGAAAGTCAATCAGAATGTCTTATTTTAACTTTCCAGATGTTAACTGGTACTTGTGGGTTGGTTGCGCACACGCACACACACACCAATCAAGACTTGTTTGATCCACAAAAGTCTGTTAGAGAGGTAGCAAGACAAAGCAATACCCTTGATCTGATTATCAGCAGTGATTGTTCATGCATTAAGACTCAACAGATGAAAGAATCACTAGTTGGAATTGATCATAGTGTATTGATGTGGGATTTACTTAAAGATTAACTACTGTCAAAGGAAAAGAGCTTTTGCTTTTGTAAAGTTGGACACAGTGTCTCAGACAGTTTTAAATTCTATTCAGTGGGACCAACTGATGACATTACCAATAGAAAATTCTAAATGGGAAGCAGTCTAAATGGGAAACAGCTTGACTCCTATACGGATGATCTTAAAGTCCAGGCTACCTTTGACACTTTGTGTAGGCCACTGAGACTGCCATCACCGCGAAATATACACTTACTCAATTGTTTACCTTGTAATCACAAAAAAGTATTTATTTCTTCTTTTTTAGTTTGTCTATAAACACATAAAGATACAATTTTACCATTTGAAAAAACAAGGTGCCATTTCTCATTTCCTACAAATATTTCTGGATAAATAATTCCAAAGATTCCTGAACATTTTGATGGAAAATTCCTCTTTCTTTTTTTTCCTCTCCCCCTTTTTTTTAACACTAATCAACAAAAACCTAAAAAATTCTTTAAAAAGAACGAAAAAAAAAAAAAGAAAACATGCCCGTTAACACAAAATCTGCTTCACATTAATATTTCAAGTGTTGTCCAAAAATTTATCGAACTCTAAAGGAGCTGTTAGAGTTCGATAAACTTCTAGCCTCCACCTTCCTAAATAATAAGATTGCCCTTATTACAGCATTTAATATAGATCATTCACAATTTCAAGATAATAAAAAGTACAAAGCTGAAATCCTCCACAAAATTCTTGCACTGGAATAAACTCCTAATTTTTTTATATACGAGGGGTGATAATTTAATTCATGGACTGATGCAAGATCTTATCTTAATTGTCATTATCCGAATCTTTTGTGGATTTCTTCTCAAAATACGCTCCCTTGGACTTTACACACTTTTACACTGACATATACTGTGAAGTACTTCTGCTGTGGCTCAGTGAGCATTGCTGTGCTGGAAGCAAAACGCTTGCCTTTCAGAGCTTTATTTAGAATGAAATAAGGGGATGTGGCAAAACCTTGGCACCTATGGCAGTGATCACTGCCTGCACAATACTAGCTGTATGAGGCCTTGCATTCTCTTGATGGAGAAACCACTTCTCACCGGAAAGTTTGGTCACTCCGGAGTAAGCTGTCCTACCAAGACACTCATTACCACATGCTTCATTCAGCTGTTTAACTATTTCCGATGCATTTAAGTCCCATCTGATACAATAACGAATCACATATCATTGTTTCAATCTGTATGTCAACATGATACTTGATTCAAACAATCGTCAGTGATACGCAGCTAAAAAACTCACCACGCAGCACTAGCTCAATACTGGCATGTGCACACAGTCTGCACAGTAGTGATCAAAGAGAGTGCCTCTAGTGGTAGTTAGTTCGCACGGTAAACAAAATCTTGCACCAGTCCAGAAATTAAATGATCACCCCCCCCCTTTATTTATTTAATTTATTTATATATATAATATGAATGTTGTGTTATAGTTAGCAGTCACTAGCTCTATCTATGCAGCCAGTCACAAGATAGCAAGTATTTTCGTACAAATTACTTATGCAAAAATTTCTCACAAATAATATATATATATTGTGTTCTTATAGAAGTTTATGATATTAATATTTAGTCAGGTTTACGTTATTAGGAGTTTGTCTGTTGTACAACGTTAATGCTATTGTACATAGGGCAATTAGACATTATATGTGCATGACAAATCCATAACATTTATTTAATAAAATTGACCAATATATATATATATATATATATCTAGTATTTTGTATTGTAGCCTAGTAATTTAGTATCTCCATTAATGTTTGCATATGTACTTTAACTGATTATTACATTTATTACTTTAGTATTTATATTTGTGTCTTAATAGGGATTTGCTGTTTTTATGTAATTGACTGTATATGTGCCCTGTAAATTATTTTGTTGTCAATAATCTCCTTTGACCTTCACATCCAGAGTATGTAAGGCTGGATATCTTTGTAAATTACAAATAAATGAATATTTATTTATCTTGAGTGACAATTAAAATAAATAAAATGATATTTATTCTTCTTTGAAATATATTTCAAAATATAAAATTTTATAAAACACACACACCTTTTATTTGCCAACACAGCTAAATAATTGTTATCCAGTGATGTACTACTGGAAGAGCTAGCACTATTCCGATCACCACTCCAGTTTCCAGAGTCCCTCCTTCTAGGAAGGTTTTCTGCATCAGGAATAATTAATTTTGAATTTTGAGTTCCATGTATACCTTTATTATGCAGCACATTTTCAAAGGAATCTAAGCTGCTGCTACTATTCCTATTACCTACAGTTGCTGGATTATAAGTATTTAGGACCCTCTGCCGTTGTAGTTTTTGCAAATTTAGGACGTTCTCAACAGTCTTTCTACTAATATACGTACTCGGCATTTCAAGGTCTTCAGTAAACTCACTACTCTCTCTGACAGATTGTGAAATTGATGAAAGTCCATGAATTGATGGACTTCTTGCAGAGGAGGTATCTGATTGTGAGTGTCCCTCTTCAAAGCCAGGTAAATATCCAGAAGAATTAATGATAACTTGAACATTTTCATAGGGTGAAGACTTTGATGTGTGGGATGGTTGATATGTGATTCCGTGATGATGATGAGAAATGTCTGTACATTGCTTCTGGACAGAATGACTATCTGTATACTGCGATATGTGTTTTGACTCCACAGACAGTGTGTGGGAATCATGGGAGGTGTGACAAGAAAATGCATTCTGTGAGTTCTGTACATAAGAGTTGGAATTATTATCGGCTCTGCTAGATTGACAAGGATGAGATAAATGATGCACGTGATTGTGCGCATGGCTAAAAAAACTGCTAAGCTTTGGATCACAAAATGAGCTTAGATTATGTGACTTTGCATTTATTGAAGCAGAATAGCAAGACAAATGCTTCAGTTCACAATGTTGATTGTCCTGGATTGAAAGTGGAGGCCGTGATGATAACTGGGTGCTCAATACTGATCTTTGGCTTGACTCAGGTGTATTGTTAGTGATTTGGGTTTCTTCTTTGCTTGCATTGTCAGAGATCACATCTGCAAGAGAAAAAAAATAATAATAACATTTTAGTCTAACAGAATATTTGTTATTTAAAGCATAAGAATGTATTATATAGAGAAACTGTATTTTCTTAAAATGAATTTAGATTTATTATTATTAGTAGTGGCACAGGATGCAAGAAAGCAAACTTATACAGAATCAGCCGGAAAAAAAAAAAAAAAAAAAAAAATCCACTTCACCTGTCCATCTGGTCCACCAGTTTGTCTAGTTCTGCCTTGAATTTATTCAAATTACTCACCTCTACAACAACAAACGGAAGTTCCAACAATCGACTACCCAGTGGCTGAAGATTCTACACATCTGTCCTGCAACCAAATTTACCCCTCGTATATTCTGGGCAAGAGGAAGAATGACATCAACATTCAGCTTATTCAATCCATTCAGAGCCTTAAACACCTCAATCAGATCTCCTGTAAGGAAATCTGACTGAGATGCTGTTCTGTTTCCAGATGCTTCAATTTTCAGAACTGAAGTCTTTCTTGGAAAAAGCACCCCTTTTGTTACCCTTGCCAATCTCATTGCCCTTTTTTGCAGGTTGCGCTGTGGTTGCAGAGAACAGCTGTGCTGCACAAAGCTTTGCTTGATAGTAAACAGCAGATGGTGATAAAGTGTGACAATTTTGGAATGGATTTTTACCAGTGCTACACTATGAATTTTTGGAGTTCCAAAGAAGAACACAGATGAAAAAAAGGGTAGATTTATCAGGCGAGAATATTATTATTGATAGCTTTAGCTTATTTTTGGATTTCTGAGCATTTTTTTGTCACAGTATGATCACTACAAAGATCGTTGTAGTGAGCATAACATTGTACACTTCAAATGCCTTACTGCTCAGAGGTTGAACGATATTGATTATATTAGTCTTAAAAGTGAATATAACTATGTCATTTTTGGAGGGGAATCTAGTTATAAGTTCAAACTAGAATTATTACCGGCTTCTTTGATGCTTTTCTTTGTTCTAAATGAAAAGTACGTGCAATTTCCAACCCCCACAATCCAAATGAAAATCTTTAATATTTTGGATTCTAATTGCCCAAATTCAATAAATAATATATTGCTCAACTTGTTAAGACATCAGCAATGTGTGTGTGTGTGTGTGTGTGTGTGTGTGTGTGTGTGTGTGTGTGTGTGTGTGTGTGTGTGTGTGTGTGTGTGTGTGTGTGTGTGTGTGTGTGAAAGTGGCTTCAATGCCAAAGGAAAAAAATGGTGGAAAATTCAAATAAGAATATAACAATGACCAGGAAGATTTCCCAGAAGTTGAAACTGAAACCGAGTATTATGAGAGAAAACTCTAACAGTGAAGAAAATGCCGACGATTTAGAGCAGAGGTTCCCAAACTGTGTTCTGCGGAACACTAGCATTCTGTGAAATGTGAACAAGTGTTCCTCAAAAATTCATGATTAATAATTTAAAAAAATAAATAAAATTTGCATATTTGTAGTAGCTTACACCACTTTTATATCATTATAATTTTTAACATTTTTTTTTCTGTTATTAATATACTGGCATAGACTAATAATCAAACAGACAGCGGAACACTTTATTTTAGCAGGCTTTGCATTGAGACTGCGTGGAAGTAACATAATGTATCCATTGTATGCATGGAAGTAATGCCATCTACAAAAATGTAATGAATGTAGTGGTCTAATATGCCATTCGTATGCGATTTAGCCTGGAGTACACGGGTTGAAGAAGAGGGAGAAGCTAACTGATATAATTAAACTCACTTCCTTGTATACATTTTTTTTTTGATAATTATCAGTATTTCAAAATATCATTTATTAAAATAAATGACCATGGATTTGTGGTTGAAAAAAGGAACTTTAAAACGAGAAGCAAGTACTTCTAGTATTGCAAGTGCGGTCGATGAAAACGAACACGATGTTGTCACACTTCAAAGTAAGGATGAACAATCGCAGCCTTTTGTTCCCCAAAAATCCAAAGTGAAAAAACAGGAACCAAAAGACCAAAATGAAAGCATGATGACAGTTATTTGAATTTCGGCTTTACATGTGTTGGAAATAAAGATGATCCTGATGCACAGTGCGTCTTATGTAATAAAATTTTAGCAATTAGTTCTTTGGCTTCCATTAAGCTTGTGTTTCGTAAGTGTTGCATAAATATATTGCGGGATGAAAAGTGTTCCATGACTAAAAAAGTTTGGGAAATGCTGATTTATAGAGTTATCCTCCTGGCCCCCTCACTATTAAGGCTAGGAAAGGAAAGGAAAAAAAACCAAGGAGAAAGCAAAGATATCCCAGAAACCCAAAAAGAACAAAACAGAAAAACCTGGAATATTTAACATATTTGATTGATCCAGTTAAACAGGCAAAAGAAACCTGAGTATATATGGTCCTTGAGGTTGTCACAGACATTCTCTCAGATATGCCAGACAAGCAGTACTTGCTACCTGGGAATCTAAAACGCTGATGGAACTGATATTCGGGTGACACTCAAGTCAAGTGGACCCAATTTCGGCGAAGTCCAGACGGTCTGTGACAGCCAAACCCTCTGCTTGCACCTTCACGATGGTGGGACTGTTAGTAATCCTGGGTATAACCTCCATGCACAAGTACATGGTGGGTGACCACCCAGGTGTGAACCAACGTAAGCAGGGGTCGAGGTGTGTTGCCTACACCACATGGAGGAACGCCGCCCCTCTATGTTACCAGGCAGTACTAGGTAGTAGATGACTCTCATCAACCGGTGAAATACCACTACAGTAAACCCCCGCTATTCGCGGGGGTTACGTTGCTGAGAAATGTCGCGAATACCGAAAACGTGAATACTGAGTTATGGCTCCCATAGTAATAAAGTGGTTCCGTTCCAAAGTATGAAATATATAAGAAAAACTAGTCTAAAATTTTGTCTATGTATGTACCTTCATAATATGACTATGTACATAAACAGTACATAGTGAAATGCAAGCATATGGCATCGAAATGAAAATAAGAAACAATTTAATATTAAATGTAATATTTATTAGAAATTTCAAACAAATCTTTCAAACCAGCGCCTTTGCTTGCTAGCAAAAAAAACATCCCACCAGTGCTATCACCAGTTTCGCTAAAGTGTTGATAAAGGAGTTTTGTCTTTTCACGAATGATGAGTGAACTTAAAGGAATTTTATTTTGAGTTCGGTCTTCCATCCACAGATTTTAAGCTTTTTCCATTTTTTCTAATTTAACATCACGAGTTACAGAGCAAATTTTTGAAGCAATTAGCGCGTTTTCACGGACACTACGGCGGATTTTTTCTTCCGATTTTTTGATTGATCGCCGTTGACCCACTGATTTTATAATGTTTTGCCACTGAGGAGACACTTTCACCATTAGAAATTTTGTCTAATAATTCAATTTTATTCGCTAATGTCATCACCTTCTTTGATATTTTCACTTTTCTCTTTTTATTCGTAGCCATATTTTTGTACGGGTTAGAAAGAACTTGTCCAAATAAAGTCACTTTCTTCCGTTAACACACTCGAAAAAGTCTGTTTTACACTGCAAAACGGTAGATTTATCACTTTTGTAAGCATATCAATTTATAAATTGATAAATTTATTCAATTTATAAACATATAAATTAAAAGCAAATGATGAAACCTTCCATGGCAAACGCATAACACGTACTGAACAAGGATTAGCGAGAAACACCCACGCTTGCGATTTTGTCACACCTCTCCCCCCACCCACTGAGCGCTGTTTTGACAGGGAAAGATAATTTTAGCCACGCCCATGTTTTTTATGGCGGAAAATATTCACGGCGCTTTAAAATTCACATTTTTTAAGGTTTCATTTCATATTAAATCAGCGATCGCGAATACGCGAAACCGCGAATACAGATACCGCGAATAGCGGGGGTTTACTGTACTTTGCTTATTTGAGGCTTGAAGTGGTGGAACCCATGTTTAGTCTCTAGAGCTAAGTTCCGGTCAACCCTTCCCTATCTCTTCCATCATACAGTATGATTGATGATTTTTGAGGTTATGATGAACGTTGTGGCGAGATCCAATATTCCTTACATTTCGAGGGTACAGCTCTATAACGGTGTTCGCAGGCTTGCCGCTAGTTAGTACACCGGACCGAACCTATTGGTAACTCTCTGGGAGGCTTCTGAATCAGCCAGTGTATAATTTTGCTACCTCTACTCTGCCAGATAGTGACTGGAGGGAGTCCGAGTAGTGGGTATGCAGGGAACATTGTCGAGGCCAAGTTACGTCAAGGATCTGGGTATATTCTTACCATGTGAACACCATATCCAAAAATTTCATTACTTCATACAGCATATCCCACTCACTTTTTCTTACTATTGAATACACCATGAATTGTCAAATATTGAATTTGACAGTAATGAGGTAAAATTCTCTCTACCTCATTACTGTCAAACTCATTACTTCATTTACCTACAAGAATACCGGACAATCCTATTCATACAGCCAATACGCTTGATCTTTTTCTCACAAACAACCCTTCTAAGTACACAGTCGAAGTGAGAGGTCCTTTAGCCACTTCAGTTCACAACTTGGTGATTGTCTCTTCTCCAATGGAACTTTTATCTCATGGCTTCTCCGAACCTCGTTTTGTTTGGCATTACAAGAATGCAAAATGGGATTTCCTGCGTGACTTCTTTTCTTCTTTTCCTTGGTCGGATTACTGTTTCAAAACTTCTGATGTCAACGTTTGCTTAGATCGTGTCAGTGAAATTATTCTTGCAGGAATGGAATCCTTTATCCCACACTCCACTTTAAAATCTCGTCCTTTATCTAAACCTTGGTTTTCAAATAAATGTGCTACGGCTGTTCAAGAGAAGAATGTTGCATATCGTAATTGGCTTGTTTCTAATTCTTCAGTTTCATTTTCCGCCTATACCAAAGCTCGTAACAATTGTAAAGCAGTTATTAATCAGTCCAAACTAGAGTTTGAACAGGCTAAGAGCAGAAAACTTGCTTCTTGCCCTAATGGTAGCCGAGCATTCTGGTCTCTTGCCAAAGCTATGGGCTGCAAGCTTTGCTCATCTCTGCTCCCACCTCTGTCCGAACAAGATGGTTCGGTTGTCACTTAAGCCAAGGATAAAGCTGACCTGCTAGCATCCCATTTTTCTTCCAACTCATGTTTAATAATCTTGGTAAAACACCTCCCACCATTCCCAACATGCTCCATTCAATGCCTCCTGTGGTCTTCCTCAAAAGGATGTCAGAAGGATTTTGACGAATCTTGATTCTAAGAAAACTCCAGTTCCTGATGGTATTTCTCCACTTGTTCTCAAAACCTGTGCTCCTGAACTTACTCCTAGTCTATGCTGCTTTTTTTCACTTTCATATTCCAAAGGTGTTTTTCCTTCTGCTTGGAAATTTGCTCATATCCAGCCAGTTCCTAAAAAGGGTGACAAATCCCTCCCATTCAATTATCGTCCCATTGCAATTACTTCTACTCTTTCTAAAGTAATGGAGAAATCAATTAACCGCCAACTCTTAAACTACTTAGAAACCTTCCGACTGATCAACAATCGCCAGTATGGATTCCGTCAGTGTCGATCCACTGCTGATATTCTGGCTTATGTTACCCATTTATGGATTAATTCAATGGAAAGGTTCAGTGAAACACAAGTAGTTGCTCTTGATATCTCAAAGGCTTTTGATCGTGTTTGGCATAAAGGTCTTCTAAACAAGCTTCCATCTTATGGTTTGCCAACTGTTTTTAGTAATTGGTTATCCAGTTTTCTCTTTGATCGCTCACTGAGGGTGATGATAGATGGCTCTCTGTCTTCTAACTTCTCCACTAATGCCGGTATCCCCCAATGTTCAGTTCTTTCCCCTGCTCTTTTCCTCTTGTATATTAATGACCTTCTTCCATTGACTGGAAATCCTATCCATAGTTTTGCCGATGATAGCACATTGCATTCCACTTTCCATTTTGAGAAACCTTGTCCTGCTCAATCAGCTTCAACTTCTCGAAAATCTGCTACCAACTCCTTAAATGCCAATCATCAGGTAATTTTCCAGTGGGGCAAAGACAACTTAGTTGATTTCAACCCTTCTAAAACTCAGTCTTGTCTTATATCTCGCAAAAAGGATTCTTCTGCTCCTATGCTTATCTTTAGTCACACTCCGATTTCTAGGCAAAATGATATATCTCTTTCGGGGATTACCCTGACTTCTAATCTCTCTTGGCACAAGCACATTACAAATATTGCTTCCTCTGCATCTAAAAAACTTGGTTTTCTCTTTCACTCTCGGCGTTACTTTTCTTCCAAACAGCTGCTCAATCTGTATAAATCGCAAATCCGCCCTGCCATGGAATATTGTTCCCACATCTGGGGGTGGTGCCCCCAAAACCTCTCTCAGGCTTCTTGATTCCATTCAGAAGAGGGCAGTTAGGTTAATTAATGATTCATCTCTAACAGTCTCTCCACTCGCTGTCTCATAGATGTACTGTTTCTGCTGCATGCCTCTTCTACAGCAGCAGCAGCAGCAGAAGAGGCATGCAGCAGAAACAGTACATCTATGAGACAGCGAGTGGAGAGACTGTTGCATGCCTCTTCTACAGATACTTCCATGGGCACTGTTCTTCTGAATTGACTTCTATAATTCCCGTTCTCTCTCTCTCTTTCAAAACAGTCCGAACACGTGCCGCCACCAGCCAACATCCATTTATGGTCCAACTTCAAACTCACAGAACCAACTTTTCATCTTCCTCGTTTATTCATTCAACTGTCGTTTTCTGGAACAACCTTCCTTCATACCTATTTCCTGAAAATTGCAGTCTACAGAAGTTCAAGTCCAATGTCATCAAATATCTTCTTTTGTCTTCTCAACCTCCAACCCAAGCATGGTACTAAGTACTATAGGTTCTAATACTCTCGTGTTTGGGGTTTACATAAAAAAAAATATATGCACAAGCACACAAACAGGATAACTTCTGCAATAAGATCGCATAGAGTTAACTGTTGGTCACTGTGCGAATGGCACTTAATTGGGCTGAATACTGAAAATCACGTATTGAAAACCAAACTAGAATTTACAACTGAGGAAAAAACAATTATAAAACAATGAATGTATTAACACATGCCCAAGCTACAAAGGTAAAACCAGACAAGACTATACCAAACACAAACAGGTCACAACGAAGCAAGCAAATACCAGCAAGGAAAACAATATTAAAACATGTATTAAAACAAATCTTAAAACAAGTGAAGCAGTGAAGGACACAGTTAAGACAAAACTGAAACCATATCTAAAGGAAATAAATGTAAACAATGTGGAAAAATCAGGAACAATGGGATCCTGATTGAAGTAGCAAATAGAGATGATTTCAAAAAAACCCAGAAGTGGGAAAACTGGGCCTACTTTCTGAGAAACCTAAATGGAAAACCCTCATATCATTATTTCTGATATCACAGAGAATACACTTGAAAGAGACCATATGATAGATATCTATCATATAGTCTCTTTGATGAGTTTGCCAAAGAATTTCTCTTAAAAGGAGGAATGAAAAGAAAAAGAAATGGTCAGTTGATATAATTGCTGAAATTACACCTAGGATTTGGGAAGTAGTGCAGGAACAACAAAGAATCCATGCTGGCTGGATCAGCCATAGATTTAGGGAGCACTTCCCTATAAAAATATGTTATAACTGAAATAGATATGGTCATACTGCCAGGGACTGCAGTCAAAAAATTCTTGTCTGTGGTCACTGTGCAGTTCCTGGCCATGATTACAAGAACTGCAGAAATAAAAATAAGCAGCTAAAATGTGCTACCTGCAAGGCAGCACGGATGACTGACTATTCTCACAGTATCAGGGATGACAAATGCCCCTGTTATAAAAAAGATAAAACTTATATAATCTAGGACCAATTCTGGGTCAGACTGAAAATATAAATATGACTAGGGCTCTAAACTTTGTCCAATTCAATGCTCAAAGAGCAAGAACAGTTGTTGATCATATCAAACTCAAATTAGAAGAAAATAATATAGATATCTTGGTACTCCAAGAACCCTACACACATATGGGTAGGGTTCAAGGATATCCAAGAGGCTATAAAATCATAGAATACACCTCAGGTGTCACTTCTACTGCAGTAGTAACAAAAAACACTGATATTATTGTCACGAAGGTGGGTCACTTCTGCTCCCCAGTGGCAGTGCATGCATATATCACCAATCCTGTGGGATGGTTTTATATTATTTCATTGTATTCCGGACCAGGTGAAGATATAAATCACACTACTGAATATTTGCAAGTAGTTAGAGATTTGCTACTTAAGGGTAACATTATTGTGTGTGCTGATGTCATTAACCGTTAACCTTATGGTACAGCAGTGCAGAAGACAGTGCAGGCATACACAATGGACAGATGCTTACTGAATACATAGTTACCTCCACACGTCAAGTATTAAATCAGCCAAATAGCCTGCCAACTTTAGCAGAAATCAATCACATGTAGGAGAGTTACATTGATTGAGGAGTTTGACTACAAATTCAACAGTTTATAAAATTGAAGACTCATATGTCCAACCAGCCTGGACCACTTCAGATCAGCAATTACTTTCAAACTAAATAAACAGTTACAAACAGCACAACAATCTCTGTTGGATATCAAAAGATATAACATAAAGAAAGCAAATTGGAATGCCTCCACAGAACTTCAGCATTAGTTAAGGCATATGATACAAGAAAGAAAGCTTATACAGCATCAGCCAAAAAAAAAAAAAAAAATTTTCGCCTATCCGGTCACTCCAAATGTTTCTCTAGTTCAACCTTAAATTTATTTAAGCAATCATTTTCTATAACAACAGATGGAAGTCTGTTCCAGCAATCAACTATCTGCTGGCTAAAGGCAAACTTCTCAACATCTATTCTGTAACTGTCTTTCCTCAATTTGAATCTATACCCCCTCAGGTTCTTAATCTGAACAAGCAGAAGTATCCCGTCAGCACTGAGCCTGCTCAAACCATTCAAGGCCTTACACACCTCAATCAGATCACCTCGCAGGTGTCTAGTCTCCAGATGCTGCAACTTGCAGAACTTAAGCCTTTCTTCGTAAGCACATCCCTATGTTCCTCTCATCAATCTTGTTGCCCTTCTCTGTATTCGTTCTAGCAACTCTACATCCTTCCTAAAACGAGGCCTCCAGACCCGTATACAGTACTCAAGGTGTGACCTGACCATTGCCTTATACAAAAGAATAATCACCTCCTTGTCTCTGCTAGAAAAATTCCTATATATCATTGACAAAATTTCATGAGCTGCTCTGGCAGCACATCTGCACTGGTCAGAGAACTTCATATCTGATTGCACAATTACCCCCATGTCTTTTTCATTCTCCACCTCCCTGAGCGTAGTACAACACATTTGGTAGGTTTCTCTTGGGTTACTGCTATCCATATGCAGTACTTTCCATTTGTCAATGTTAAACTTCAGTTCCCACTTCTCAACCCATCTGCCTAATGTTGTTATTTGGTTTTTAGGAGCATTAGCAACTAAGGCCATATTGCTCCGGGAATATGCGGTGGCCATTCGTTGACCTTTTCGCATCGTCCATATTTGATGGTCACAGGCTCGAACCCTGGTCTAATCAAGAAGCGTGTGTTTAAGCACTGCTGCTCCTGCCCACATGGCTACGGAGGCGCCCCCATCTGCCTAACTTTTCTAGATCCTGTTGCAGTAGCACACTGTCTTTAGTGTCATTAACAACCCTGCCAACCTTTGTATCATCTGCAAACTTGGACATTAAGCCTGATATACCTTCATCGATATCGTTGATAAATACTCAAAATAACAATGGGCCCAGCACCGAACCCTATAGGACTCCACTAATAACATTAGTCCATGTAGAGCAGTGTCCATTTATTACCACTCTCTGCCCTCTCCCAATCAACCATCCCTTTATCCAATGCAGCAACTTGCCCTTAATGCTATACAGCTCCAATTTGTACAGCAAACAGCAGTCTTCCACGTGCAACAGTATCAAAACCATTACTGAAATCCTAGTATATATCAAAATTATTTTTTGCATTAGGTTCTTTTGTGACCACATCATAGTATCTAATCAAACTGGTCAGACAAGACTTTCTCTTAACAAACCCATGCTGTGTCTGAACTATTATTGCAGCCTTGTCCAGGTGATTCTGTATCACCTCTTTAACCTGTGACTCCATTATTTTCCCAGGAAGAGAAGTTCTGGGAAAAATAACAGGCCTATAATTATGTGTCACCCTTTGTGAATTGTGGATACATTTGCACATCTCCAGTCCATGGGGACCTCCCCTGAATCTAAGGATGCTCTCATAATTATGGCTAAGGGTTTGCAACTTCCCTCTCTGCCTCTTTAAATATAACTGGATAGATTCCATCCACCCCAGGTGCCATTTTTATGTTTAACTTCAAAAATTTCTCCTCCACTTTGCTCTCAGTTATTTCAAAATCACTTAGTTCCCTGTTAGAGTTTATACACTTCTGGCATTCCCCTACTTGAATAACTAGTTCCTCATGTGTGAATGTAGATGCAAAATACTATTCAGTTTATCAGCTACTTGAGCAGGATAATCAATAGTCAAACCATCTATGTTAAGTGCACAAATATGATTCATCCCCTTCCTTCTAGAGTTTACATAAGTAAAGAATTCTTTTGCATCCTTTGCCAAAGATTTCTCGTAATCTGCCTTTGCCTGCCTAACCTCCTTTTTAACTTGATTACAGACTAGCTTATATCTGCCATAGGCAGATATAAGCTAGTCTGTTGCCTGAGTAGTGTTGCCTGATAATTTATACACATCCCATGCATTTTTCTTCTGTGCCATGAGCCTCATGAATTCATCTGACATCCATTTTGGCCTGAACCTTGAAGAGTATTTCTTAGTTGGTATGAAAAGCCTAGTAGCCTCCAAGGTTAAGTCTCCTAGTAGCGACCAAGATGAAGTTCCCATTTAGGACCCTTGGTAACATCATTAGTTGATCCACTGTATAAAATTTAAAAACTGTCGGAGACCACCGTAGTCACCTCTACAAAAGCAAAAACCATTCCCTTTACCCTTGATGGTAGTTACATCTTTAAGTGAATCCCACATCAGTACACCGATCACTATCACCTAGTGGTTCTTTTATCTGCAAATGTAGAAAATGAGGTAAACGTAGCTTGTGGATCAGTACTGTATTTGGGGCAATCAATAAGTACATGCTGGATAGTGAGCTGAGTGTTGCAATTTGTACACAGGGGTGGATCAGGGCCTGCAAGAAGATAAAGATGTGTTAGGTGTGTATGGCCTATTCGTAGTCGAGCTAATACTACTTCTTCATGTCTGTTCTCACATATACTCGACTTCCAAGGACTGAGATCTTTCTTTATACATCTTCTTGTTACTAACTTGATTTTGCCAGTTATGTTGCCATTGCTCAAGATTTCGCTTCTTTATAATTAACTTGAGATTGGAGAGTTGTATGCTAAACGGTTGATCTACAGGATCTGTAGCAGTCTTGGCAGCTAGGTCAGCACATTCATTTCCAGCAATATCAATGTGACCAGGGATTCAACAAAAGAGAACTTGTTTGTTCTTATTTAACTTGGTCATGGTATTCCAAATATGTGCGATTAAGCAGTTTTGATGATTTTTATTCTGCTGTATAGCTTGGATAGCACTAGATGAGTGTGTAGATAAAAGTGTGCAAAGTATATGTTGAGAAGGTGAAATTAAACGCAATGTAGATAGCATAGAGTTCTGCAGTGTAGCTACTGCATTCATTGGGGAGTTTCCTGGCTATGGTAAGGTTGGGAAATACTGCTGCTGCACCAACATGAGCATCAGTTTTAGATCAGTCAGTGTAGATTGGTATGTACTCTGTGTGCTGGGTTCTCAGTGCAGCATGAATTTGCAGTATGTTCTGTTGGGGTAAGGTGTGTTTCCCCAATGATGTGAGTGAAAGATCGCACAACGGTATGTGATACATCCAAGGTGAGACTGTACGAGAAGTAGTAGGCTCTATCATGCTAAAGTCAATTTGCCAGTCAGTGAGCAAGGAATGTAGGCGTATCCCTGTGGATGGGTAGGCTCTGTAAAGGTTATCCCATTTGGATGAGAAATGTCCATTCTGTGTCCAGTTGCCCTTTGACTTTTGCTGCATAGTTTAACAGAAGCATTTGTCTGTGTAGATGTAAAGAGGTTTCAGTTGCTACAGCATATAAGCTTTGGACTGGTGATGTACGGAATGCCCCTAGTGTAAGATGAAGAAAATTGTGGTGTACAGAATCAAGCCAACATAAGGCACTTGGTTTAACGGAGCTGTAGTCAACCGAGCCGTAGTCTAAACGCGACTGTATTAATACATAATACAAATGCAGTAATGTGTAAAGGTCGGCTCCCCGTGTTGTGCCAGATAGTACTCTTTAGATGTTTAGCTTCTTAAGGCAAGTAATCCAGAGCTCTTTTATATGTTCGAGGAAGGTAAGTTTTTGGTCAAGAACCACACCAAGAAAGTGGACACTAGGAACCACTGGGATGATTTGAATTTCTAGGTGAAGTTCTGGGTCTCGATGTAGATTACTCTTCCTGCAGAAGTGTATCCCGACAGTCTTTTGTGGCAAGAGGTGGAAACCATTGTTTTGGGACCATTTTACAACTTCGTTGATGGCACCTTGCAACTGTCTTTCTACCATTCACATATTAGGCAAATGGCAGGAGATACTGAAGTCACTGCATACAGGGTAGTGGACATTGTCTGTGGTAGATCCTCTGTTATCGATTTCATTATTATATTAAATAGGGTGGCACTTAGTACTGAACCTTGTGGGATTCCTTCTTCCCAGATAAAATTGGAAGATAACTGGTTGTTGACTCTCACTTGAAATGAGCGATGATGAAGGAAGTTTCTGATAAACTCTGGCAGGAGTCTGCGTAGTCCTAGGTTATATAA
Organism: Mastigoproctus giganteus; assembly: GCF_048544385.1. Lineage (NCBI taxonomy): Eukaryota > Metazoa > Arthropoda > Arachnida > Uropygi > Thelyphonidae > Mastigoproctus > Mastigoproctus giganteus. The sequence goes on along the minus strand of NC_143582.1, from coordinate 100,086,515 downwards.
GTTTCGCATTACGCAGTACTTCCAAGCTGCGTCAAAAGCTTTTTCTATGTGAAAGAGAACCATGACATGGTGTTCTTTTCGTACAAAGGCATCACGGATATTCATTTCTGCCCTGATCAGTAAGTCAAGAGTGGATCTACTGTGTTAAGCAGGCATTGATAATTTTTTTCCCGGATCTTGCTCATACAGCTGCTGAGCGCAACAGGTCTGTAATTGCTGCTCGACAGTTACTCAGACTGTCGAGCACAAGCAATTTCAACCAGTAAGTCTCCTGATCTTAAGCGAGTATAATAGGTACTGGCTTGGCAGTACCTATTATACTTTCTAGGCATTTCTGCACTAGTTTGCCAATTGGTTGTTCTTCGGTTGAGTGAATGATAAGAAAGGTTGGTATTCCGATTTTCGCTACGTCAGTCTTTTGACGTTTAGTTGCAACAAAATCAGGTTCCGAGTGTTTTCACCCTGTAAGGGTCTCATCCATGCACCCAATTGAATTTTGGGTCTTAGGAACTGTTTGCTCCATTTCGCCCTGGAAGGGAAAACTTTTCCCCTCCAGGTTACCGGTCAAACCTCGTGGAGGCAGGAGCAGTGCCACCTTTGTGACCTTTGTGGTAGTGGGTTAGTAATAAAACAAAAAAGAGAAGAAAGAAAGAAAGGTTACCTTTCCTGCTGATCTAGTAAAGTGCTTTCTTTAGTGTTAATGTACTGCTGAAAATAAGAAAACGATTTTATTTCACCAAGAAAGAGCGCTAATTTACTGGCAAAGACACTTGATCACAAAATCGATTGACACCTGGGGCCATTCTTAATGCATTAATAATCACTGCTGATAATCAGATCAAGAGTATTATTCCCTCTGGTTGCCTCTGGAACATGCTGCTGTAGAAAAAAGTCATCCAATAAATCCAAAAGAGTCTCACTAGTGTGCAAGTGACCAAACACAAGTTCTGAAAATGAAAATCCCACATAAGACATTCTGATTTACTAGCCCACTCTATTTCTCTGCACAACTGTTCATTCTACTCATCAGAGTCATTAGGCCTATAAGACACTCCTCTCATTTTCCTTTTCCCAGGGTTTGTCACACCAAACAGACTCAACATTGCACTGTCCACCCATGTCAACTGGATGCACTTCATTAGATTTTGTATGCGTCTTAACTAACAACATAACCTCTCCTCCCTTTCTACCCTGTCTATCCTTTCTGTACACATTGTACTCCCCAAATTCCAATTCTGCATTGCTTGGATCTGTGTGACACCATGTCTCTGATATCACAACAATATCTGCCTTTGATGCCTTGATCAGCTGTGCTGCAAAGGCAGGAAAATGAGTGCTCTAGATCAAACAACAATTATAATTTATCAGTTACAATTTCTTATAATAGAGATAGAGAGGTTATAATTCTACTATGTACAAGGAAAATATAACACCACAGTTGGAATATAATGTCTATTATGTCTGAATATTATGAGATATGGAGGCCAACCTAAAAAAAGACATTAAGCTTATTAATGAACAGTTCAAAGACAGGCAATATCCCTGGTATGACTGACCAAAGGATATCCATATATATACAGAGAAAGACTTTGAATATGTTAGAGCGTGGTAACTAGATACCTCAGAGGAGATCTGGCTGAAGTTTATAAGACAGAGAGATAGAGAGAGGATAGCATAATGAATGTTGAAATTCTCCACATTATTAAATGACACTAGAACCAGGATTATAAGCCATTTTTCTTTAATATTGTTTTAATAGTTTTGTTAATCACTGGAATAAGTTGCCTTGATTAATAGCTGAAACTGATGGGGGTTCAAAAATTCAGAAGCCTGCATGTTTTCCTGCAGAGATAAGCAAACATACAGATAAGGGGGCTTTTTTTTTTTAGCCAAATTAATTACTTTCCTATCAGAAAGAGTGAACTGATATCTCTGGGCAAAACATGGAATATAATTTTCTATTCTTAATCCAAGAAAATAAAAAAATAATAACCCTCTCTGCAGTAATTGTTATGAATAATCAAAGCTTTCATTAGTTGCTGCAAGGATAGCGTTTTTTTTTTTTTTTTTTTTACCTGAAACAAAACTTTGGACGTATCCTATCTCAAATGCAAAAAGGCCCCTTTGTGTGATGCATATACAATATTCTATCTTCAAATGATTCCACTGTTTTAGCTTAAAATTGAGCTTCCACTATTTATTACGCTAAATAAAAAAAAAAAAAAAAAAAAAGCCGACACAACTGAGATCAATACAAATCTGAGTAACACAACTACTCTCCCCCCACCTCACTATCTCTCCTTTTTTTTTAAGACATTCTAGATTACAAAACAAAAAATGTTTTACTTATTAAATATTCAGATATTTACAAAAAGTCAGTCCAGTAACCTCCCCATCCCACCTAGTATATCACACTAGATAAGATATTAAATGGAAAGACTTACAAATTCTGCAAAGTGATTTAAAATTGATCTTAAAATAATATTTAATGAACACCAGTTATATAGGTTAGTGCAAAAGCATCATTTTAACACAGCCATCTACCAAAGTAGTTAATACTTTGGTAGATGGCTACGTTACATACATACACAATAATTAAACTGGCCTCGTTTTGGTTATATCTCATATTGTGAATATCTTCACAACGAGTTGCCAACTAGCTGGAATAAGTAACACTTCACCAGTAGAGAAGACTACTGGTGAAGTGTTACTTATTTTCAGCAGATACCACCACCCAGACGGCACTGTTTCAAAGCTTGTTGGCTTCTCCTTGGTGGGTGGGCAGGACAGTGGTCTTCTCCACTGTTGGTGTTACTTATTTGAGGTAGTACAATACCACGGAAACTCATTGTGATATATCTCATATTTACAATATGAGATATAACCAAAACGATGCCAATGTAATTAATTAATTTAACTACTTTGGTAGATGGATACATTAAAAGGACGCTTTTGCACTAACCTATATGTTAGTCATTCTACCTCGTAGCATGAGGTCTTTGCCCTTAAATATTTTATATTCTGAACACTAGATGTACTACACCAGTGCTTCTCAAACTTTTTTTTGGTTTCACCCCCACTAAAAAAGCCCTCGCCAGGGCTTTTTTTTTAGCCCACCAATATAAAGTGAAGCTAAATAATTGAAATGAATATTTGTCTGTTTGCCTCCAAAAACGTAAATGCAGCCCTGCATGTATGTGTGTGAATTATAAAGAAAACTATTTACTGCACTTTAATTCCTTCTTCGTAAAAAATTACAACTGCATAAATAAAGTCAGTTATAGTCACTTAAATTAAGTGATAAAAATTAAAGTTAATTACATAAATAAGTCATGATATTAATGGAAATAGTTAATTATATTAATTATCGCCCCCCTTTCATGCCTAATGCCCCCATGGATAATTCAAATGCCCCCCCACCCCAGGGGGTGATATCGCCCACTTTGAGAAGCACTATACTACACCAATGAATTATTAAATAAAACAGGCAAAAAATCTTTTTTTAAACCTGAATTCCTATTCTGTGTTGCAACCATAGTAACTGTTCGAGGTGCCGTTGTAATCATAACAGGAGTGCCATGAGGATTTGCATACAGCAAGAGAAGTGGCTGAAAGTGCCCACGACGACATTTTTCAACAACCTGTTCCCAGCTTGGTCCAATCTATTACAAAAAAATAAAATAAAATAATAATAATTAATAAAAATCCATCAGTGGATAACGCTTTAATCAAAACTGGAATGCAATAAAAAATAGCTGCCAGTTTTCTGAATTTATTTGTGATCAGCTGTTATTCACAGAATATTATAAGTCACTATAACATTATCAATTCATTCTTGTAAAATTTTCTTTAAAACTTAAATAATTAACATAATTAAAAAAATAACATACATAAAACATAAATAGCTAAGAATTATCAAAATAATTCAAACAATTCAGAAACATTTATTTAAAATGAAATATTAAAATATCATAATCCACAGCTATTTTAGCATAAATGCTCATTTATTACTTACTTCTCGTACAGTTGCATCATCAAAGTATATCCAAACTTGTAATTTAGTATGGAAAAAGAAGGTGGAATAATGTTTGCCATAATAAGTGACCACACCTACCAACTGGTGAGCAGCAGAACTGGCCCAACGCCCATCCACAACTGAATGGAATACCTACATATAGTAAAAAAAAAATACAAAATGTTGAATCTATAGTAACCTAGCAAACATGAAAGGAAGTAAAAAGGACTTGTTATAATAAATATTGATGTCCTTCATTAATACAATTAACAATACAATTAGCACAGCAGTTATCACTCTCTACTAGCTGTCCAGACACATAAAGAGGTAAGCAGCAGCCATTATCAATCCACTGCAGGATGGAAGCCTGCAGTGGATTGAGAAGTGGCAACTACAGTTGCCACTTCTCAGCCCATTTTCCCACCTTATCTAGATCTAATTGGAGTAGCATACTGTCGTTAACAACCCTGCCAACCTTTGTATCATCTCCAAACCTGGACATTAAAATATACCCTCACATACCTGATATACCCTCATCAATATCATTGATAAATACTGAAAACAACAATGGGCCCAACACCGAACCCTGGGGAACTCATCTAATAACATTTGTCCACGAAGAGCAGTGTCCACTGATTACCACTCTCTGTCATCTCCCACTCAACCATCCCTTTATCCTTTGTAGCAACTTACCCTTAATACCACACCTCTCCAAGTTGTACAGCAGTCTTCCATGTGCAACAGTATCAAAAGCTTTCCTGAAATCCAAGTATATGATATCAAAATTATTTTTGGCATTCAGTTCCTTTGTGATCACATCATAGTATCCAATCAAATTGGTCAGACAAGACCTCCCTTTAACAAACCCATGCTGTGTCCATTAACTTGTGTTCCATTATTTTCCCTGGAACACAAGTTAAACCAACAGGTCTGTAGTTACTTGTCACCTTTTGAACCCCATTTGCGAATTGGTGATACATTTGCACACCTCCAGTCCATGAGGACCTCCCGAGTCCTAGAGAGCTCTCATAATTATAGCTAAGGGTTTGCTTGCTTCCTTTGCTGCCTCCTTTAACATAACTGGATAGATCCCATCAACCCGAGGTGCCTTCCTTATGTTTAATTTCAACAATTTCTCCTCCACTTTGCTCTCAGTTATTACAAAATCACTTAGCTCCCTGTTAGATTTTCATAAACTACTGGCATTCCCCTCACTGAATAACTCCTCATGTGTGAATGTAGATGCAAAATAATCATTCAGTTTATCAGCTACCTGAGCATGACCATCAATAGTCAACCCTAGTGGTCCAATCTGATTCATTGCTCTTTGCTGTTTTTCTTTGCATCCTTTGCCAAAGATTTCTCGTAATCTGCCTTTGGCTGCGTAACCTCCTTTGCGACTTGATTATACCTGCCTGATACTTTATATGCATCCCATACATTCTTCTTCTCTGATATTCCTGATTCTTCGCAGATATCCCAACAATATCTGCCTTTGATGTCTTGACTAGCACTTCAAGCTCAAACTTATTAACTATACTCCTAGCATTGGTGTACATGCAAGTATACATGCATCTGCTTCTACTCTTAGTTACTAACACAGCCCATGTATTTACTCGTTCCACTATGACTCCCAACAGTCCTGGAAATTTACATTACATTGCTTTCGAGGCTGCTGTTCATTATAATAGAATATTGGTAGTCAGAGTAAAAGTATACCTATTGTGCTCTAAGGCTAAATACTTAACCCTATAATGAAACACACAAAATATAATAAAGATAAAAATTAAAATGATGATGAAGCAAATTACTCATAAAAGGATACATTGAATGGTATGTTGATGTGCAAATGATACATATTGGTGCTAGCCCTCGTCAACTTACCATTCATTGTATCCTTTTATCTATCAGTAATTTGCTTCATCATCATTTTATTTTTATCTTTATTGTATTTAATTTTTATTACCCTAAAGACTAACTTAGATTACTTAAGTATAAGTATTTGGCCTTATGACACAATAGGTATACTTTTACTCTGATTACCTATATTCTTATTACATTTCATTTGGCCTTTTGGTTCTCTTGGTATACTGTTCAATAAATACTGTAGTGTGTGTGTCGATGCTTGAAAATTCAGAATATAAGCTTTGTTTCCTTCTTCAGCAGCAAAATTTACTGTTATTTTACCATCACACCTGTATGATCAGTATTTAGCTGCTGATACTGTTGCTTAGCAAACGGTCCACACCAACCATCTATGATTTTCATCAGCGAATTCTTTTTTTGGTTTGTATGTTTAGGAAGGTGCTGAATAAGTGTTACATTTGTAGTCATATCACAAGCCTAAAGCTCTAAAAGGGACACATTGGGGATTACTATAATTAAAGACAAAAGAGCTGCCAAATTTTTTGAGAAGAGCATACAGAAATAGGACTGAAATCTAAAAGAAATTGAGATTTTTTTAAAGTGGGAATTACCTAAAACTTTTAAGACCTCAAGAAATAATCTTCCTGTAGGGAGACCAAATAGCTATAAAACAGATCAAAAATGTAAAAAAAATGGCAATTTTTACAGCAAAATTTGGAATTATATCTGGACTGACAGTGAAGGAATCCTTAGTTGAAGAACACTATCAAACTGATAGTGTTCTTCAACTGACCATCAGAAATATTAATATTGTATAATAATACAGCATAATAATATCATATAATTAGAAATATTAATATCAAAAGTACTGCAAAATGGTAATCGGAAAAGTCAGGGGGGTAAGAAAAATTAACTCCAGCATTGAAGTAAGTCCTTGGGAAGCACAGAAGTATTACCTTTGCAGTCCCACTAACAGAAACCAGTTGTGATAATAAAAGAGATGCTTTTAACTTTAATGTAGTCAGTTTTACCCATTGGCACTCTTAACATTTCTAAAAAAAGTACATGCTAACATAATACTCACTCAATGCATCAGAATTGCAACAATATACAATAACAACAGTCTCTTTTCTGACAATATCAAAATACTCCATAATAAATTGCTATGCAATAATTTCCCTGCAGCTTTCCTCTATCATCATTTCAAAAAGTAATAAATATTATAAAATTCAAAAAACCTATAAACAAAACTTTGATATAAACAACATATTTGCTGTTTGATTTCATATTACTTTCAAGCCTGTACATAATGTATAGTTATACAGGGTGTCTCAAAAATATTGGTACAAACGTTTAGGGGAGGTAGGTAACTTCTAAAGGAATGTGAATCGCATAGGAACCCATAACTGGAAACGTCACCATAAGTCGGTACATGGCACAGTTCATCAGTTCGCGGGAGGGAAAATTTCTGGTTTACTCATTCAAGCAGAAGTCGCCGCGTGAAGAGCATGCATCGATATACGAACTGTGAGCTGGCAGACATGCACCTAGTGTATGGATTAGCAGAGGGCAATGGACGAGCCGCTCAACAAATTTATGGAGAACGCTTCCCAGACAGACATGTACCGGACCACCGTTTGTTTGCGCATGTGCATCAAAATTTGTGCGATTATGGGTCATTTAGAGGTAACAGGAGTAGTGCGGGCAGACCACGTTCGACGCAAACTCCGGCCATGAAAGAAAGTGCATTGACTGCCGTCCAGAATAATCCTACTGCCAGCACATGTGCCGTTGCCTCTGCCTTAGGAGTGTCTCGTTGCAGTGTACAGCGTGTCTGGCAGGACGATTCCTTACACCCCTTTCATCTCCAAAGGGTTCAGTTACTGCTCTCCCAAGATCATCCTGCACGTGTGGCTTTTGCGCAGTGGTTTCTCCAAGAAAGTGTTTAAGACTTGAATTTTCCAGCCTATGTTTTGTTCACGGATCAGGCTTATTTCACTCGGGAAGTCTTATTCAATCAGCACAATGCTCATGTGTGGGCTCACGACAACCCACACGGTGTGTGTGCCCCCATGCGTACAACATCGCTTCGCAATAAATGTGTGGGCAGGTATGGTCAGTGACTGCTTAGTAGGCCCATACCTGTTACCATCCTGCATGAACTCCACTAAATATCGGATCTTTCTTGAACAAGTTCTACCAGGGTTACTTGACGATGTTCCAGCAAATGTGAGACGCAACATTTGGTTTCAACATGACGGGGCGCCTGAACATTATGGAAGGTGTGTTTGTGACCATTTGAACAGGCGTTTTGGGCGTCAATGGATTGGCCGTGATGGACCCGTTGCCTGGCCCCCACGCTCAGCTGATTTATCGAGCCTTGATTTCTTTCTTTCTGTGGGGGACCCTCAAATCTATCGTGTATGAATCGCCTGTGGAGACGAAAATGGATCTCGTGGCAAGACTCGTCTGTGCTGCTGCTGCTGCTACTGACAAAGAAACTCCAGGTGTGTTCAACGTGTCCGCCAATCCATGCTGCGTCAGTGTCACACATGCATCGCGTCTCATGGTGGAACCTTCGAGCATCTGTTGTAACATCTTGAAATGCACCCATCTCGTACTCCATTGTTAATATTATGTCATATAAATGTTTGCCACTAATTACTGTCTTGTGTCATTTCTGCTTCTTGTGCCTCTGCTACTACTTTCCCGTGACGTTTCCAGTTATGGGTTCCTATGCGATTCACATTCCTTTAGATGTTACCTACCTTCCCCCTAAACATTTGTACCAATATTTTTGAGACACCCTGTATACCCCCCCCTAACGGTGTAGAAAGCTTGTGCCCACGGATTGGCTACCTACGGGGGTATTATAGTAGTAGTAGTAGTAGCAGCAGCAGTGGCATTTGATGCAAGAAAGCAAGTGTATGAGCTTATGCAGCATCAGCCAAAAAAAAAAAAAAAACAAAAAAAAACACACCATTCCCTCCAAATGCCTGTCCAGTTCCTCCTTAAATTTATTCAACCTATCAACTTCCACAACGACAGATGGAAGTTTGTTCCAGCAATTAACCACCCACTGGCTAAAGGCAAATTTCCGCACATCTATTCTACATCTGTCTTTTCTTAATTTGAATTTATGCCCTCTTAGGTTCGTAATCTGAACAAGTGGAAGGATGCCATCAGAAATCAGCGTGCTCAACCCATTCAAGGCCTTATTACCTCAATCAGATCACCGCACAGGTGCCTAGTCTCCAACCACTGCAATTTGCAGAACTTAAGCCTCTCTTGGTAAGAGGATCCCTTCATTCCCCTCACCAATCTTGTTGCCCTTCTCAACAAGCTCAAGTAAATCTACATCCTTCCTAAAATGAGGCCTCCAGACCTGTACGCAGTACTCAAGGCGTGGCCTGACCATTGCCTTATACAGAGGGATAATCACCTTTTCCCTGCTAGCAAAATTCCTATATATCATTGACAAAACCCCATGACCTGCTCTGGCAGCCTGTCTGCATTGCTCAGAAAACTTCATATCTGACTGCACAATTACTCCCAGGTCTTTTTCATTTTCTAGCACCTTAAATGTAGTACCACACAGTTGGTACGTTTCTCTGGGGTTACTTCTACCCATATGCAGTACTTTGCATTTGTCAAGGTTAAACTTCAGTTGCCACTTCTTAGCCCATCTGCCCAAATTATCTAGATCCTGTTGCAGTAGCACACTGCCATTACTGTCATTAACAACCCTGCCAACCTTTGTATCATCTGCAAACTTCGACATTAAGCCTGATATACCTTCATCAATATCATTGATAAATATACAAAACAACAGTGGACTTAACACCGAACCCTGTTGGACTCCATTAATAAGATTAGTCCAAGAAGAGCAGCACCCATTGATTACCACCCTCTGTCTTCTCCCACTTAACCATCCTTTTATCCACTGTAGCAACTTACCCTTAATACCATTCTGCTCCAATTTGTACAATAGTCTTCTGTGCGCAACAGTGTCAAAAGCTTTCCTGAAATCCAAATATATATCAAAATTATTTTTTGCATCCAGTTCCTTTGTAACCACATCATAATATCCTATCAAATTTGTCAGACAAGACTTTCCCTTAACAAACCCATGCTGTGTCTGAATTATTGCTGCAGTCTTGTCTAGATGATCCTGCAATGCATCTTTAACCAGTGACTCCATTATTTTACCCGGAACAGAAGTTAAACTAACTGGTCTGTAATTACTCGTGTCACCCTTCGATCCCCCTTTGTGAATTGGGGATACATTTGCACATCTCCAGTCCGTGGGAACCTCCCCTGAGTCCAAGGAAGCTGTCATAATTATGGCTAAGGGTTTGCTCAGTTGCTTTGCCGCCTCCTTTATTATAACTGGATAGATCCCATCCACCCCAGGTGCTTTTCTTATGTTTAACTTGAACAATTTCTCCTCCACTTTGCTTTCAGTTATTACAAAATCATTAAGTATCCTGCTACAATTTGATAACCTTCTGCCATTTTCAAACCTTAATAATTCCTCATGTGTGAATGTAGATGCAAAATACTCATTCAATTTGTTTACTATCTGAGCAGGATCATCAACAGTCGAACCATCGATGTCAAGTGGACCAATCAGATTCATCCCCTTCCTTTTAGAGTTTATTAGTATTAGTATTAGTATTAGTAACGGCCGTATGGTGCAAGAAAGCCTATGGCTTATGCTGCACCAGCCAAAAAAAAAAAAAAAAAAAAAAATCCGAACAAAACAATGATAAAAACAAAAATTAAATAAATAAATAATAATAATTAATAAAGAAATAAAAATAATAAAATGAAATTAAAAATTAAATAAAAAGGAAATTAATCCTATCATCCTATGCGCTTCCCTTACCCGAAAGTACTATCCAGATGACCTTTGAATTTCCCCAAACTGTCGGCCTCTACCACCCATGAAGGCAACTTATTCCAGTAATTTATAACTCGCTGGCTAAAATAAAACTTCCTGCAGTCCAATCTAAACATTTCCCCGCGTAACTTGAATTTATGTCCCCTAGTTCTAGCATCATTTATAATCTTGAAAATTTTGTCCTCATTCAGTTTACTGATGCCTCTCAGAGCCTTAAACACCTCAATCAAATCTCCTCTAAGGTGTCTAGTTTCCAAACTCTGCAACCCACATATTCGAAGTCTTTCTTCATAAGGACGCCCTTTTGCCGATCTCACCAGGCGAGTTACCCTTCTTTGCACCCTTTCAAGAAGCTCGATGTCTTTCTTTAGGTGCGGTCTCCATACTTGAACACAGTATTCCAAGTGTGGTCTAACATAGGCCTTATATAATGGGATTATCACGTCCCTATCTCTACTTGCAAAAGTTCGATAGATCATCGATAGGACACCATGGGCCTTCCTTGCAACCTGTTTACAATGCTCAGAGAATTTCATGTCTGACCGTATCGTAACACCCAAGTCCCTTTCCTCCAGTACTGGGTTTAGTTGAACTCCACCAAGTGAATAAGTTATTTTGGGATTACTGTTTCCCAGGTGTAATACCTTACACTTTGTTGGATTATATAAGTAAAGAAATCCTTGCTGTTTTTCTTAGCATCTTTTGCCAAGGATTTCTCGTAATCTGCCTTCGCCTGCCTAACCTCCTTTGTCACCTAATTACAGACTAGCTTATATCTGCATATAGGCTTCTGAGTTGCTTGATAATTTATATGCATCCCATGCATTTTTCTTCTTTATTACGAGTCTCACTAGTTCATTAGATAACCATTTAGGCCTAAACCTTGAACAATATTTCTTAATAGGTATGAAACTTTTAGTAGCTTCCACGATTAATTCCTTGAATGCTTCCCACTTAGAATTTACTGTTGGTAACATCGTCAGTTGATCCCACTGTACAGAATTTAAAAACTGTCGGAGACCACTGTACTCACCTTTACGGAAGCAAAAAACCTTTCCTTTACCCCTGATGGTAATTAAATATTTAAGTAAATCCCCCATCAGTACACTGTGATCACTGCCACCTAGTGGTTCCTTTATCTGCAAATTCTTAATACACGAATGATCACTGCTGATAACCAGATCAAGAGTATTACTTTCTCTGGTTGCCTCTCGAACATGCTGCTGCAGAAAACAATCATCCAATAAATCCACAAAAGTCTGACTAGTGTGTGAGTGACCAACCCACAAGTTCCGGTCAATATCTGGGAAGTTAAAATCTCCCATTATAAGACATTCCGATTTACTAGCCCACTATTTCTCTGAACAATTGTTCATTGTACTCATTCGAGTCATTAGGCCTATAACACACTCCTACTCTTATTTTTGCTTTCGCAGTGCTTATGTCACACCAAACTGACTCAACAGTGCACTGTTCATCTATATCAACTGGATGCACTTCTTTTGATTTTATGTTTTTCTTAATTAACAGCATAACACCTCCTCCCTTTCTATCTTTTCTGTACACATTGTACTCCCCAAATTCCAGTTCAGCATTCCTTATATTGTGTGACACCACGTCTCTGATATCCCAACAATATCCGCCTTTGATGTCTTGACCAACATTTCAAATTCATCAAATTTATTTACTATACTTCTAGCATTGGTATACATGCAAGCATACATGCTCCTACTCCTATTCTTAGTTACCCTAACACATCCCATATACCCACCTATTTCAGGATGACTGCCATCCGTCACCGAAACCCCCAACACCCCTCGCTCCAGGTCGCTACTTATTCTAATAGAAGTTGTGCAAGAATCACCTTCACCTCTGTCTACGGCTACTGTTAAACTATTAGTCCTTGTATCCTCCCAAGCTAGCAGTTTTCCGACCCACCTAACAGTGCCTCGATAGCATCAGCAAATATTCTTGCACCCTTTCTATTTAAGTGTATCCCATCCCTATAGAAGCAGTCTCTCCTGTTAACAAGTACAGTCCAGGCTGAAAAAAAATTCTACCCCTTGAGCCTTGCACATTCTTTCCAGGGCCGAATTGATCAACAAGGCTCTCATCATATACTCCCTTCTATCGTGTCTGGGCAGAATTGCAGACATTTTCAAATTCAACCCTAATTCTCGGCTTTTGTTCAACAGTGACCTGTACTAGTTAAGTAATTCTGCAAGTCTCCTACTCCTAATATCATTAGTGCCAACGTGTACAACTATATCACCTTTTGTGCCCTTAAAAGATGATATCCGCTCTACAATGTCATCAGCCTTTGCCCCTGGCAGACATACCCTGGTCCTGTTCCACCTATCCTTTTTACAAAGCATGTTTCCCGTTTCCCCTGACAATAGTCTCCAACAACTACTAGTTCCTGAGAGACCAGTGCATTCTGCCTTGGGGGTTGCCGCTGTGTTGTGTGATGACCAAGTGCAAGCTCTGACATTGATGTGGGCCGCTGAGAGCCTGATGGGCCCCTTAATTTAGATCTTTCGAGGGCATCCACCCTGTCCTTCAAACTCTCATATAGGCCCATAACAACGCTGAGTTGTCGCCTGATTTCCTTACACTCCTTACATCGCGCACACACAAAGACACCCCCCATGGCAATGCCATGTTCCGTTCCAGAGAATTCGGCAAACATTTCACAAGTTGCACATTTTTTTAGGCTGTGATGCGTTGGAGAATCCGCCCCCCCGAGTCACAGCACTCCTGCCACTTTGAGCCCGTTGCTTTGCTGCTCTAGTTTGGGGCATGATACTTTAAATTAATAAAATCAATAAATTAAATTAATTAAATGTCAATACTACGCTATCTAATAGAAACAGTGAAGCATAAAACTCTATAAATTATATACGTTAGAGCTAACTGCCTCAATTAAAAATTTGAATTCCCTACCACTATATACAAAAACAATGGCTGCAAGATTCGAATGAAATAACGGTTATTAAGTATTACATATATCTACAAAAACTGTTTATCTAAAATGAAAATAAAAATAACCAGCGTAACTATAAGACTACGTATTAAGTACAATATAAAATAACAATTATGTAAATAAAAAGGCAAACACTTATCGTTTTTTTCGGAGCCTGCAACTGACAGCTGTAATTTTTAAAGAGTCAGCGCCCTCTATTGTGTTTTGTTATGTCCTGCTTGCTGTTTTGTCGACATTATTAATATTATTTCAATTTTTATTTCTTTTTACATTTCTTCAATAACAATACCGACTTACACACGAGGCATTTATCCAGTCATCCGTCCAGGGACCAACTTTGGTACAGGTTTCACAACTCCCGACAGCCCAAGCACAACTATATTCCCTTTCCAATTACTTTCTGCTGTCCTTAATAACTATTTCTCATGCACAATTAGGCTGGCCGAAAGCAATATCGAGATGCTATTCCTCAATTTTTTTCTTAAAACAATTGTTTTCATTTAAACTGTTTTCCTAAAACAATTTTCCATTCTTAAACAAAGTTCAGTGTCTTTTCTACACTACCTTGTTAGTCATTGATTCTCCCTTTGCTGGCACTTTTGCCTCATTTGTTTAATTACTTACTTTCCTGTCACACAGTTACAGTTCACTTTAACCAATTCACACCTTTCCTTCTCCCGCTCACTCAGGGATACTTCAACCGATATAAATATACTGTTCAGAGAACTATTAGCTTTCATCTTTGGTCTACAATGTAGCTCTGTATTCACCACGCTCAGCTAATTTCACAGATTCTGATCTGAGCATACAGTAAGTTGTCAAAAACCTGACTTTATTCTTTTATCTTAAGTTACTTTGTTTAAATTTCATACTAAGCTTTTTGCCTTCATTTTTTAATTCAAACTTTCATTCAATTTTCCTTTAACAGGATTTAATTGGCATTATTTTAGCTTTTTAACTTTACTTTATTTATTCTTATTATGTTTGAATTTTATTCCTTCCTTTTAGTATCCGTTGGGTTGGCTACGATGTATACGTTTCATATGTATACATCATAACAGAAACAGAGACCCTGCTTATTGCGGTGGCTCCTACGGTTTTGGCTGCTGACCCTTGGAACAAGTAGTTAAAAGTCCTAGGACCCACTGCATTAGGTACCATTTTTGTTTTCATTATTATTTTTATGTTACTCTTAATTTCATTTAATTTCAGGTAATTGCTTTTACCTTGCTGGCATTCTCAATTTTTTTCCATTGTAATTACACTTGACAAGGCCAGCACCCCTACCCAATACACCGATAAAATACATTTGTCTATATACATATATATATTTCTTTCCCCCAGATGGCCTATGCTAATTTTGTAGAGCAATTTCAAGAGTTATAATTTTTTTTCTTACTTTAGAAATTCTTTAATTCAATTTATATATCCACTTCTATAAACTGGTCAACACCTAAAATGTTAAGAAAACAAAAATACCCAATCTTGACTAATTTTATGCTGCTGAACATGAAAATCACATTCAAATTTGTTGATTTGGCTCTTGTTTTTGAATTACAACTGGGGTCTCCTATTAGCGAGTTATTCTACATTATCAATTACAGCTCTCGACAAAATGCATGGCAACAATGCAGTTCCAGCACACTCTTATCACATGATCGGAAAATCGTCACCTCGCTCTGCATCATGTGATAAGTTGTAGTCACCTCAAATGCATCATGTGATAAGTTATACTCACCTCAAATGCATCTTCAACTCTGTTGCAGTAATCCTCGAATATGGCTGGGTACTGGGCAATTTGTTGTAAGTTAACGGTTGTTCTCAGTGGGATTACTACTTTTTGCATAGTATTTGTGCCGGGTAAGATTAATATGCCCCGTAATTGTGCGAATAGTCCAGATGACTTTTGTTACATATGTGGAGAAGTCATGTTAGCTTCAAGAAAGCATTCGTTAACTTGAGCCATAAAAAAGGCCTTTCTTCTTGTACTTTGGGTGTGTAGTAGGTGATAAGGACAAGAACTGGGCTCCACACATATGCTGCACAACCTGTTCATCAAAACTCAATGTGTGGGCAAATCTAAAGGAACGTTTTATGCCTTTCGCAGTGCCCATAATATGGAGAGTTTGTTTGTTTGTTTGTTATTTGGTTTTTAGGAGCATTAGCAACTAAGGCCATATTGCTCTGGGGATATGCGGTGGTCATTCCTTTCTGCATCCTCCGTATTTGGTAGGCACGGGCTCGAACCTCGGTCTAATCAAGAAGCGTGTGCTACACACTGCTGCTCCTGCCCACCTGGCTATGGAAGAACCGTAATATGGAGGGAACCAACAAATCATGTCGCTGACTGTTATTTCTGTGATGTACCCAAATATACCATCTGCAATTCATCCCATGCCTCACGGTGAAATACTACCTACTCCAGAACCATCCGACCATTTTCTGTACACTGATGAGGATGAAGACATCAACTTGATATACATGAAGAAGTACAGCAGCCGTCTATGTCAAGGGATCCTCCATTTTCTCCAAACATTTATCCTTCCGAACCACATAAGATCACAGAAAGTGAGCTTAATGACCTCATCAGGGACCTCGAACTGCCAAAGAATAAGGCAGAGCTTTCAGCCTCGAGGCTACAACAGTGGAATCCTCTAGATCATTCTATGAAAGTGACACAACATTAATACTCAAAATAAAGACTGTGATAAATTCTATCAAACCGAAGGTGAACTCGCTGTCTGTAAGGATGCTGATGGCTAATGGCAGCAATGAATATGAGGCATGTTCCCCAAGAATGGAGACTATTTATAGATGCTTCTAAGGTTGTGTTATTACACAATGGAAATATACATATGCCATCCACAAAAAAAGAAACATATGCAGACATGGAGAACATAATCTAAGGTGTATACCATTAGAAGTATGAGTGGCAGATATGTAGTGATATTAAGGTAATCGGCATTTTATTAACTACAAAAGGGTTACACTAAGTATCGTTGCTTTCTCTGCGAATGAGATAGTTGTGCCAAGGATATGCACTACGAGAAGAGGAGCTGGCCTCAACAAAAATCATTTTTTAACACCTGGAATGAAGGGCGTAGCATTTGAACCTCTGGTAGATTCAAATAAAGTTTTGCTTCCACCACTCCACATCAAACTCATGAAAAACTTCATGAAGGCTTTGGAAGTGAATGGTCCTGCATCCACATACTTGCAAGAGAAATTCCCAAGACAGAGAAGATTAAGAGCATTTTCACTGATCCACAAAATAAGGCAACTTTTCAAAGACAAGCAGTTCAAATGTGTCCTTAGCGATAGCGAGAAATCAGTGTGGAAAGCCTTTCGAAATGTTTCGACTAATTTCTAGGCTAACATTTCTAGACTAACATTTCTAGGAAATGTTAAAACCTGCAACTACAGGCATCTCATCCTGTGGAAGATCCCATTACTTCTTACGAAAACTAGGGCACAACATGTCATTGAAGATGCATTTCTTGCACTCGCACCTGGATTTCTTCCCACCAAACTGTGGTACCATCAGCAACGAACATGGTGAATTTTTTTTTTTTTTTTATGAAACCCCCAAACACGAAAGGTACCAAAACCTATAGTACTTAGTACCGTGCATGGGTTGAAGGAGAAGTATATTGGGGGGATGCCGGAAACTTTGCTCTAGAGACTAAACATGGGTTTCACCACTTCAAGCCTCCAATAAGCAAAGTGGTGGTATTTCACCGGTTGATGAAAGTCATCTACCACCTGCTTCCATCAAGACATCACAGCAATGGAACAACGATACAAAAGCAAATGGACTGCCGCCATGTTATATTTTTTATTTATACTGCCATATAAATAAAAAATACCTTGTATAAATAAAAAAAAAACCACTTTTTGTATTAATATAAAAAAACAAGAGCCAATCTGCCATTTTAAGCACTATTTCCACGTTTAGCACCCCAAAACCTATCAAGTAAGCTTACTTTCATGCCCGTTACAAGATATGACCCAAAATTTTGTTGTTCAGTGTAATATAATAGTGCATTCCATAACTTGAATTAAATCCAATTATTTCAGCAACTGTTTCAGCAATTTGAACTTCTTTGAGCATTGTACTACAATGTTACTTACATCTCTCAGCTTAAGTGACATTCCTATGATCTGAAATACTTCCATAATATGCTCAATAGTTGGACATTCAGAATCCCATACAAGGCCGATGCTCACTAAAAATGAGAGTAATTAGATAAGAAAAAAATGAACTTTTGTTTTACTGTTAACATATAATACAAATAGCTTTAAACCAACAAGTTTCCAAATTATAAAAAAAATTCAGATTTTATCCAATTCTAATTGTAACATATAAAATTTAAACTCTGAAATATTTTCAGTAAAATTCTACAGTATTAAAAATATTTAAATGACTTATTTTAACATATAAAATATATGCAAAATGACTGGTGAAAAAAAGAGTTTTGCCCAAATGAGACATGAAGTCAGATTTTTTTTTTTTTAATCCCTGCCAGAAATTCTGTCACATCTACCAAAGGGGAAAATATAAATAAGAATCTCCATAGGAAAAGCATTCTCCACCATTCTTTCTGACAAAAAAAAAAGGCAAATTTGGTGAGTCATGAGAAACAAGACTTTCATACACACTGCAAAAAAGGACTCATCGCAATTACACATTATTGAAATAGTTTTTCAGTATGTCTTCTCACAATACTGGGCTCGATTTTTTTTTTTCATCTAAAAAGACAAAAACTGCATTTCTTGAAAAAGTCTCAACCAAGATTCAAGCTTAGAATATTAAGCAGAATTTAATGGACAACTGTTTTCTATACCAGCATGCTAGAGAAGCAAACACACTTGATCTCATTATCAACAGTGACTCTTCAAATAAAGGCACCACTCTTTGGCACTGATGATCATTACTACCAACATTGGCACTGATGATGCATTACTACCAACTTTTGAATTTCAAAAAGCTGGCAGCGAGGTAACTGTAAGCAGGAAGAAAAACAGAGAACCGTTGGCCAAAACAGGCAAAAAAGAGAGAGAGCAGTTCTTTTGCAAAAAAGCAGTTCTATGCAAAAAAAAAAAAAAAAAGATTTTTCAGCAAAAGCAGAATTTTTTTTAAGGTAACTGCAATTTAATTATAATTAAATTCAGTTCTAGTCAACTCAACCAACTCAAAGTTCAGGACATGGAATGCTAATGGTGGCAAATCATCCTTTTAAAAGTAAAATCCTTTTTCACTGTCTATGGTCACTTTCAAGCTTACATAGCCAGCCAGGGAAAACCCTAATTACCTGCACGCCCCAGACCTCGTGGAGGTGAAGCTTGAAATAAGAAAAACAAAACCTTTGTTTTCTTATTATGTATAGCTCAAAAACAACTGCCCCAGACTAGCTCTGGGACAGGATTGCCCAGACAGTCATATAAGAGTACACAGGTTCACAGTGAACATTTTTTTTTTTTTTTTTTTTGTTAGTTGTTGGCGCATCGGCTTCTGTGGCCATAATGCACCTCCCAAATTGTTTTTGCATTTTACACTGATCCCAGCCCGAGGCGGGATTCGAACCTGTGACCTTTGGGTTGCCAGGCAAGCACTTTACCCACCTGGTTAGCCCGGTCGGCTGTGGGGTGAAAAAAGTGCTGAGGTTACATGGTGTTACAATAGCTCAGGGCACTTCTACTGACTGGTCGGAAGTGCCAGCATCCCTAAAGGGAAGGCAACACCAAAGATATGTGTGCACTCTTCTGCAGCAAGAGGATGGCATTTCCAACAATTGAGAACAGAAATGCACAAGAAACTAGAACCAGTGCTCCTAATAGAATGGGGGGTATGGATAAGACAGAATGGATCCCCCTCTGCTGAAAACTCCAGCTAGAGGCCTGAGAGAAAGTTGGAATCCTGAATATGAAGGCAAAGCTGTCCTCAGTTCAATTCTGCTTGAGCAGTTGGGCTAAAACCCAGAGGGGAAATCTGGGTCATCTTGTAACTATCGCGTGACCTCAACTCCTTGGCCAGTATGAATCTCTGTACACTTGTAAAACTGTTGCACCTTGTCAGGGTCTCTGGTTAAGACAAAAAAATTTCATTGTCAATATGCCATAATTGTATGTTTAAATATATATTTTTTAATTTACCTAGGTTGAAATAGAGGAAAAACATTTTCCTTCCCCAACCATTTTTTTTTTTAATTTAATTTAATTTTTTTTACTTCAAGCACAAACCCCAATAACAACAGCCCTCCCAGAATTAGTCTCTTTGCCCAGGATGAAGTCCCTGTTTGCAGAATGATATGATATGAAAATTATCATAATAATGGTTTCACAAATGTTTAAATGATTAATAAGTAATTAAATGTAGGTGGTAGATGACTTTCAGTAGGTGGTAGATGACTTTCATCAACCGGTGACATACCACCGCTTTGCTTATTGGAGGCTTGAAGTGATGAAACTCATGTTTAGTCTCTAGAGAAAAGTTTCCGGCATGCCCCTCCCCCCCATACTTCTCCTTCAACCCATGCACGGTACTAAGTACTATAGGTTTTTATACCTTTCATGTTTGGGGTTTTCATAAAAAAAAAAAAAAAAAAAAAAAAAAAAAATGTAAATAAGTGTGGGGGAAGGAGCCACAAGGACACAAAAACAGTCAACATGACTCCCCCCCCCACCACCAGAATTAAATTCTGGTTGTAATTAGTCTCCATCCCCTTTAACTTTAATACTTTCATGCTTTAATTTTAATATAAGTTGTTATATTTTCCTGTATTTCCTTTAAGCCTCAGAAGAAAAGACAGTTCCCAAAAGGAATATATCTCCCCCACTCCTTTTAAATGTAACGATTTTATTTATTCCATAAAAACTTCATTTTTTATGCAGTTTTATGTACTCACTCTTTAGTTATATTTATTAATGATTCATTAGTGAAGGCATATCAAGTTAAATGTTCAGGTGTGCAACGATACAAAGGTTGACAGGTAATTAATGACAGTATATCCTCAAACAGGCCTACGGGGCTGGGAAATTCCATATTCAAGAAAATTAATACTCAAACACCAGCCAAGTAATTAAATATTTAATAAAATAAAGTAAAGTAAGATGATACAGTAAACTGGACTATTACAATAAGTACTAAAAGAAATAAAATCGGTTAAAACAGTTAAAAACTAACAATGCTAAAATCGTTAAAATACTGGAAATCCGAAGCTTTCATTCGGAGACATCTGTCTCCTTTCTCTAAGGGGGCTTAGAGGGGAACAGGTATCCTGTGTGTTATCAGACACTCAGCCTAAAACACTGATGGATCCAATATCTCTCTATTACAGAAGATTTAGGAGAAGTCCGGTTGGCCTGCCTCCCTAAAATCCACTCATGCACACCTTCTCGATGGTAAGCCCTGTTACGTCACTTAGGTGGCAACGAACGTGTAGAGTGGTTCTCTTCAAGACGCCTGGTCAGCGTGAAGAGGAAAAGACCAAACCCTCCAGCAATGAGAGCACAACAATACAAATGGCCCTCAGTCCCCAGCAGCTTTCACTCTCCCTCTTACGGCAGCGAGAGGATCAGAGTGGAAGCAGAGGGTGCTAAGAATCTCTGGGTACGACCAGGCTGCCATGCACGGAAATTGAACTTGGCCTGTTATAACGTACGATCACTCATCGGTGAAGACAGGAGCTGGAAAAGGAATTAGAATTTATTATTAGAGCTGGAAAAGGAATTAGAAAATGTGAATTGGAATATCATCGGTTTGGCTGAAACAAGAAGAAGAAATGAATCACTTATAAGTTTATCAAGTGGAAATCTGCTGTACACCAATGGAAACAGTAAAAGGAGTGAAGGTGGAGTTGGGTTTCTGGTCCATAACGATTTTAAAAACAACATTTTGGAATTCAAAAGTACATCACCAAGGGTGTCAAGACTAATACTCAAGATTTCTAAGAGGTACAAGCTAAAGATTATAATGATTTATGCACCAACATCGAGCCATGATGATGAAGAGGTTGAAGAAATGTACACTGAAATTGAGAGCCTTCTAGATGAGCAGAAAACCCACTACACTATTATTATGGGCGACTTCAATGCTAAGGTTGGAAAAAGGCAAAACAGCGCAGAAAGAGGAACTATAGGAAATTTTGGAATTGGTGAAAGAAATAAAAGAGGTGAAAGACTTGTGGAATTTGCAGAATCTCAAGGAATGTCAGTAATGAACACTTTTTTCAAGAAAAGCGTGAACAGAAAGTGGACATGGAAGAGTCCAAATGGATTAACAACTAATGAAATCGACTTCAACCTCACTAACAGAAGATATATTGTGAATGATGTTACCGTCCTGAATAAGGTAAATGTTGGAAGTGATCACAGAATGGTAAGATGTACACTTGATATAGATGTAGGAAAGGAAAGGAAAAAACTGACTCGAGTAAATAATACAAAGGTCTTTGAAATAACAGAGGAGGAGAAAAAGCAGTATGTACTGGAACTTAAGAACAAGTTTGAGCTTCTGCAGACTGCTCAGGACCAAGATATCGACGAGGAATATTACAACTTTCTGAAAGTGATAAAGCACAAGAAACCTATAGGGAAACAGAAATCCAAAGAAGAAAAAATTAGTCAAGAAACACTTGTCATGATGAACCAAAGACGACAAATGAAGAGCAAGAAAAACACTGACAGGGAGAAAATTGAGTATACTGAGTTATGCAAAGCCATTAGAAAGAGACTCAGAGAAAGAGAGGACATAAGAAGATTTAACACAAGAAAAGTAGAACAAGCATTAAGGGAAAACAAAGGATTTAAATCAGCAGCCATATGAGCAGTAATACAGAAAGACAAATGATACTGAAACTGAAGAATAGCGATGGTGTACTTATAAACAGCAGAGAAGGCATAATTCAAATAGCAGAAGACTACTATAGAGAAGTATACAAGGAGCGAGGGAATGATACCAGCAGTGAGGAAGATGGATTGCAAAGTAGCAACACATAGGACATACCCGATATTCTTCCTGATGAGGTAGAACATGCATTGAATAAAATGAAGAATCGGAAAGCCCCGGGGGAAGATAAAGTTACTGTAGAGTTGTTAAAATTGGGAGGAAGAGACATAACACAAAAACTGGCAAGGCTCTTCACAAAGTGCATTAGAAAAGGTGTGATGCCTAAGCAGTGGAATAATGCAATCATAGGTTTGCTGCATAAGAAAGGAGATAAATCAGAAATTGGAAATTATAGACCAATTAGCTTGTTATCCCATATCTACAAGTTGTTCACAAGGGTCATTACTAACAGATTAGAAAGAATACTTGATGAGAATCAACCGAAAGAGCAAGCTGGCTTTAGGACAAAATTCTCAACTATGGATCACCTTCACGTAATATCACAGCTAATGGAGAAAGCAAATGAATATAAAACACCATTATGCCTGGCATTTGTGGATTATGAAAAGGCATTTGACTCCATACAGCATAAGGCAATGTTTCGGGCACTGGAAAGACAAGGCATAGATACTCCATATATTATGATTTTGAAGAAAATATATGAGAGTGCTACATCCTTTATTAGACTAGACAAAGACAGTAGCAGATTTAAAATCGAGAAAGGAGTTCGACAAGGAGACACAATATCTTCGAAGCTGTTTACTGCTGCCCTTGAGGAAGCTTTCAGAAGATTAGACTGGTCGCAGAAAGGAGTCAATGTGAACGGAGAGTACCTAAACCATTTACGATTTGCAGATGACATTGTGGTCATAAGCCACGATCCCAAAGAATTAGAGGAAAATCTTAATCAGTTATGCACAGTTAGTAAGGATTTTGGACTAAAGATGAATATGGCTAAAACAAAAGTAATGATGAACAAGTATGCCACGGAAAGGGAAATAATGATTGAAGGAGCAGTAATTGAAAAGGTGGAGTCGTATACTTATCTGGGACAAGTTATCAGCTGTAATAATGATAAATGGCTGGAAGTCAAGAGAAGAATAAATTTTGGATGGATAGCATTCAGGAAATATAGTCACATACTGAAGAGCAATATCCCAGTTTGTCTGAAATGTAAAATAATTAATCAATGTATACTCCCCACCATGACTTATGGAAGTGAAACTTGGGCACTCACCAAAAGAATGGAAGAGAAGCTAAGAACTACACAGCGAAGGATGGAACGAATTATATTGGGAATCAGACTGTTAGATAAGAAGAGAAACACATGGATTAGGCAGCAAACTCAAGTAAAGGACATTCTTATCAAAACTAAAGAACTAAAATGGTCTTGGGCAGGACACATAGCTCGAAGACATGATGACAGATGGACTAAGAAAATAACAGAATGGTACCCAAGAGGAGCTAGAAGAAAACCTGGACGACAAAGGCGGAGATGGATAGATGAAATTCATGAGTTTTTGAGTAGTAAATGGATGGCCAGTGCTCAAAACAGAAGGAACTGGAAAGTTGCTGGAGAGGCCTTCATCCTGCAGTGGATTGAAAATGGCTGATGATGATGATGTCTCCTTTCTCAACAGCATACTGTTGCTACAATGACACATCCTTAAGTAACAGGCCCATGGTACTCATGTGACTCACCAGGAACATCGTCAGTATTCTCTATTTGCACACCGGAAACGAAAGTGACCCGGGAGTGTGCCATGTGGAACCGATCATCGCGCCTGAGGACAATTGCCTCAAAGAGGGGGGGGGGGTGTAATTGCACACCCCTATCCCTGTTAATAGTATATCAGGATGAACCGATTTGCAAGCTCTCGAGCCACTTGTGTTCCCAGAACCCATGTGCACAGTCAGTAATGACCGCATCCTCAGGGGAGATCCGATGCTGCTTCTCCCAAAAATGTTCCGCCACAGTAGACCTAGCATAGTTCGCAGTCTTAATGGCAGTAAAATGTTCCCCCAGACGGTCTTTTAGACATCGCCCTGTCTCCCCCACATAACAATCCCCACAATCCGGGCACTTAATCTCATAAACTACACTACTGAAGCTGCACACAGTGGGTCTAACACTCCTGTAGTGCCCGCGCCACACGTTCTGAAAGGCCTGGATAGTAGGGAATGTAAGCAGTAGCTGCCGAGGGAGGTGGTTCCTGACGATTGGACCCAGTCCTATAAACATATTTGTCCAAGACCCTCTGGGGGTAGCCACACTTACTAAGGTCTGCCGTGATCTTATTAACTTCCATTTCCCTATCCTCAGGGGTACTGCAGTGGGACCATACCCTATTTATTAATGCCCTGGCTACACTATCTTTATGTTGATAAGCCTGTGCTGAACTGTAATGGATATACTGACTATGACACATTGGTTTTCTATAAACTGTAGTCTTCACTCTAGCACCATCTCTAATAACCAGGACCTCGAGAAACAGGAGGGTACCGGCTGTTTCCACCTCCGAGGTAAATTGTATAAATGGGGAGAAGCTATTAAGTAAGTTGAGTATTTCATCTTTCTTCCCCTTCTTTATAATGGTGAACATATCATCAATGTATCTCTTCCATTCGCGCATGGGAAAATCTAACTGACGGAAAATCCTGGTTTCTAGTTCCTCCATAGCTAGATTAGCCACTATGGCACTAATGGGGGAACCCATGGCCATGCCATGGACCTGTTTATACCTAACATTTTGAAAAATCATAGTGGTACTGGCAAGGCAGAACTCCACCCCTTTACAAATGTCATCAATGCTTAACAAACACCTGGCACTAATAGCATCATCTTGTTCTAAGGCACAATGAACCCCATGTTTAATTGGGATACATGTAAACAACGATACCACATCAAAGGAGATTATAAGATCATCATCCCCTATAGTCTGATTTCTTACATACTCTACAAATTCTTTGCTATCCTTGACCACTAAACCAGAATGTCCTACTATAGGCGAAATAATCCTAGCTAGAAATTTCGATAAGGCATAGGTAGGACTAATGAAACTATTGGTCTCAACGGAACACCCACCTTGTGGGTCTTCGGGAGACCATAAAACCGAGGTATTTGACATCCTGAAGCATGTAAAGTCCAATATACTTCTTTAGATATTTTACCTGCCTTATACCAACTTTGTATGATACCATTAGCCTGTCTTTCCACACTAGACAATGGATTATGCCGCATAACTTTGTATGTATTAGTATTTTGTAGGAGATCCAGGGGCTTTTGAACAATAATCTTCTTTACTCAATATAACAATAGACCTATTGTATATAACTGTAGACCTACCTTTATCAGCAGGTAATACAATGATATTGTCATCTTGCCTCAATTGCTTCAGTGCTTTTTTATGTCTATAACTAAGATTAAACTGTGCCCTCTTGGACTGGCTTAGAATGGAACAATCCTAACACGTATTTCATCAGCCTGTATCGCAGGTAACTTATTAATAGCTTTCTCTACTCCCATAGCTACCTCTGCAATCGGTGGCTTGGCTGGAACTAAAGCAAACTTGGGACCCAAGCTCAAAACTTCTTCTTGTTCTTTACTTAACTGTTTGCCACTTAAATTGTGGATAAAATTGCCTTTTTGCGAACCATCACTGCTTCTAGTAATCTATTGAATTTATTAATTTGCCTTTGTTTGTAAATGTCTGCCACTTAGTTGCTTTATCGGTCACTAACCTCAAGACTAATGTACAATGTATCGACATTAAATTGCTACTAATATATTCCAGAGTCAATGCAATATGTCTTCTAATATTTCTCAGGTCGTTATGCAGTTTAGTAATCCAGATAGTTAGAGTTCGGTAACTCTCACTAGATAATCTTCCTTGAATGGCATTCTATCATGAAATCTTGTGGCACCAGCTCGTGTATTTTGCATCAATGTGCAAATCTCAAATGTTGCTTTTGCTTAGCTTCTGTTATGCTAATTTTCTTGAACTCGCGGATGTGTCGGAGCATAGCGTAGCCATAATTATTATAGGACTGGGTCCAATCACTGGGAACCACCTCCCTCAGCAGCTACTGCTTACATTCCCTACTATCTGGGCTTTTCAGAGCGTGTGGCGCGGGCACTACGGGAGTGTTAGACCCGCTATGTGCAGCTTCCGGGACGGAGATTGCACACAGTGGTTTCTCAGGTCAAAGACCCCATAATCCGGGATTCCACCAGTAGTGTAGTTTATGAGATTAAGTGCCCGGATTGTTGTTTGTTGTTGTTGTTTGGTTTTTAGGAGCATTAGCAACTAAGGCCATATTGCTCCCTGATATGTGGTGGTCATTCCTTGACCTTTCCACATCCTCCATATTTGGTGGTGACGGGCTCGAACCCCGGTCTAATCAAGAAGCGTGTGCTATGCACTGCTGCTCCTTCCCACCTGGCTACGGAGGCGCCTGCCCGGATTATGGGAATTGTTATGTAGGGGAGACAGGGCGATGTCTAAAAGACCGTCTGGGGGAACATTTGACTGCCATTAAGACTGCGAACTATGCTAGGTCTGCTGTGGTGGAACATTTTTGGGAGAAGCAGCATCGGATCTCCCCTGAGGATGCGGTCATTACTGACCGTGCACATGGGTTCTGGGAACACAAGTGGCTCAAGAGCTTGTGAATCGGTTCATCCTGTCATACTATTAACAGGGATAGGGGTGTGCGATTACACCCCCTCTTTGAGGCAATTGTCCTCAGACAAGATGATCGGTTCCACATGGCACACTCCCGGGTCACTTTCGTTTCTGGTGCGCAAATAGAGAATACTGACGATGTTCCTGGTGAGTCACATGAGTACCATGGGCCTGTTACTTAAGGATGTGTCATTGCAGCAACAGTATGCTGTTGAGAAAGGAGACAGCTGTCTCCGAAAGCTTCGGATTTCCAGTATTTTAACTTAAATTACTTCTGACTTAAGTAACGATTTTAGAATTGTAGTTTTTAACAGTTTTAACCGATTTTATTTCTTTTAGTACTTATTGTAATAGTCCAGTTTACTGTATCATCTCATTTTACTTTATTTTATTAAATATTTAATTACTTGGCCAGTGTTTAAGTATTAATTTTCTTGAATATTAATGACAGTAATCAGACTATTCTACTCCATCAAGACTGACCTGCATAAATTAAGAAGTGCTGAATATGGCAACCGAGGATTAACATTGATAAATGCAAGGAATTTCGGTAAGCAGTAATCAAAAATAATATACCAACTGGGTGGTACCACACTCAAGGTGGTGGATAATGAAAAAGGTAAAAAATGAAAAAAGCTGCTATAGTGTAGACAGGCTTCTAGGATAGCTCATGGGGTGCTACAGGAATTTTGCCAGTAGGGACAAGGAAGTGATTATCACCTTTTATAAGGCAATAATTATGCTGCCTCCTGCATACTGAACGCAGGTCTGCAAATCTTAATTTAGGAAAGATGTGGACCTGCAGGAATGGGTGCAGAGAAAAGCAACAAGATTAAATCAGGGGCACAATAAGATACTCTTATAAAGAAAGGCTTTATAAGAGTTATATGCAGTGTCTTTAAACTCAAAATTCTGACTTAAATGTGTGAATCTTGTCATAAGGGTGGTGTATATACAGTGAACTCCGATTATTTGTGACGCCGGTTAATTGGGAAAGCCATTTATTTGGGATAAATCTTAAAGAATAGAACATAATCGAGAAAATAGTCAGGGTTTTCTTCGCTTAATTGGGACAACGTGCTGCTTAATTGGGGCAGGAGACTGCAGCACTCGAGAATATCCCCTGGTTGTCTGGTCAGAGAAAATCGTAAGCCCATCGTAAAGTGAAATAAGTGGATGCAGTTAACAAGATCACTGGTTAGTAGAATCAGCCGCTTTATAAGATTAAATTTCAAAAACCAATTCAAATCATTAAATTGCACTACACTTTCATCGTTATCATATGTTTGGTTATAAGAATCAATTTTGAACACCTTTGTCATATTTTTCTAAGGCACGTTTCTGGAGGTCACAACCATAAAACATTAAAAACAATTTCCAGTTTCTGATTTATTGGGCTTTTCTGTTAGTGCAATCTATTATAAATGGGTAGTAAACTCTATCTTATTGCATTTGTGATAATACCGTTAGCTGGAATTCTGTAGGTTTTTACGTTACTATGGTGAAATGTTCCCCTTTCACTGAAATCTTCAGTCATAAAAAACAAATACCTTTTCTGAACCTTCCCTTAATTCCTATTTTTTAAGCTTTGTAAACTTGTTACTTTGTATCTTACTTGCACAAATCATGTTAGTTGCAATTTGTGTGGCCGTGTTATTGATTGCTTATCTTTTTTGATTTAAATTTTACAATAAAAAAAAAAGTCAGTGAACAGAAATATCAATTAGTTAGTATGTACAAATTAGAGTATTAATTAAGCTATGTACGTAAGTGTAAGTTTATTTTGCTAACCTGTGGAAAATATTCTTCCAATTTTCAAGTATGATTTAATTTTGCTAATTGGTAAGATAATAAATTGTAAAGTTGTGCTTAATATATCTTTACTTTTATGGTGAGTGAGATGAGTGCTGTCAGTTAAGCTTTGTTTAACTGACAGCACTCACCTCAAATAACCCGCTTAGTTGCATGGTGTTTAAGGCAAAGTTGTGGAAATTTAATTAAGTTGCATAGAAATAGAATTATTTAAATATGCCCAAAGGAAGAAGAAGTGCACCACCTCATCCCTTGGTTGTCCTATATAAATTAAGTAAACAATGTTATTGATGTCACATATCAGATATTCGTGTGTTTCTTTGTGTAGGTCAAACATAGTCCCCAGTTTTTTATATGATGAAAACATTAATGTTATGTCTGTGTTGACAAATACTCGACGAAACTGTCTGGAGAGTCGACTGTGATAGGGGAGGATGATACGTATGTTTTGTTTGTTGTTCTGGTTGGTGTTGTGATTACGTGGGTTGTTGACCTTATTTTCTGCAATGGAAATTGTGTTGAATCAATTGTAAAGGATATTTTCTAGCTGTGAACTTTCTTGTGAGATATTAATTACTTAATTAAATGTCGATCCGATTGTAATGCATGCTATATCGGGAGTACTACCACCAAATACGGCACAATTAAAACTTCTAACGCATGTGCATATTATCACTATAACAGCTTTAAGACTAATCAAGCTGGCACTGAACTCATGCAGCACGTGCATTCCCACAACCACAATCTCCTAATTGATTCAGCTATCACAATTATTAAAATCACGTTATAAAATTTTCCAACATGAAGCACTTGTCATAGAATGGTGTCGCCGTAACACCAAGTTTAACGTTTTAAATACGACACTCCCAACAAACCTTTCACCCGTCTGGAACCTTGCACATGTCAAGTTTCCACGTGTCCCGAAATGCATCACAGGAAATTAAGATTTCTTTAAATATACAATCCCTTTTCTCTTTTATTATTGCCAACCAAAGACGTTACCACAAAAGTCAATCTGTTATGACTATTGGCTTTATTTGTTAATTGCCGACCGGGCTAGCCAGGTAGGTAAAGTGCCTGCCTGGCAACCCAAATGTCGCGGGTTCGATTCCCGCCTCGGGCTGAATATCATGATGGTGCCGAACCAACCGGTTGGTTGGATATCCCGGCCACGATACACGAAGGAAGCAAGAAAAAAACTGGTTCCTTCGTGTATTGATCACATCATACGAAATAAATAAATAAAAAATTTATTAATTCTTCATAGTTTCAACAATTTATATAGGACAACCAAGGGATGAAGTGGTGCACTTCTTTCTTTGGGCAAATTTCAATTACGGGTTTTTAATAATCTCTACTCTATTTATATTTAAATAATTCTATTTCTATGCAGCTTAATTGAATTTCCACAACTTTGCCTTAAACACCATACAACTAAGTGGATTATTTGAGGTGAGTACCGTCAGTTAAGCTCTGTTATTATTCTCATTAAATCGAATTTCAAAATAACAGTATATTAAGAAGTTCTATCAATTAATTAGAATTAAAATTCAATTCACAAACGTGATCACAATGACCGGCACTTCCTACATATCGTAAAGTGAACGGTATTTTATTATGTAGAATCCATCATAACGTGGTTTGATAGTACAGTTAACCAATTGTAAAGTGGGGATCCACTGTATTTTTAACTGTTTATGTGAAACTTTGCATAACTTCACAGCCACTTAATTGGGCTAAAGTGAACTAATCCCAATGTATCCCAAATAACCAGAATCCCTGTCTATGCAAAAATTATTGTGTTGAATAGACACTTTCTGATAATGGAATGCCATTCCATTATCTTAAGATAATAGAGTAAACAGCATCTATGGACAAAGGGCCTTCATTCAAGTTAAACCTCAAAGAAGAGGAAAAAACAGCTCCCCAATTCCCCACTACAAGATCTATGGTAACATCCTTTATTAGAAATTGCATACACAATTTCAACAGAGCAATGTTTATTGTTCTAATGAAATTCTATGCAATCTCTCTCTCTCTAAGAACTGCATGATGTCTATACATTTGTCTATACAATGTATGTCCTTCATACATTGTATAGACAAAATTTCACCTTTGTGAAGTTATATATATATAAAAAACACTACTCTGTATTTCACTCATGTGTTCTCAAAAAAGTATTTCTGAATCATTTTCTAAGGCTGATTCCATTGTGTCCGATTTATTCAAAAATCACGAAAGAAATTTTGATTTTTCACAAATTTTTATTAATTTTGGCAGAATTTGTGCACTAAAATTATAACAAAATTCAATTCTACTTTTACCAGACTTTCATATTTAAATACATATTGAAAATGCTATAAAAAGGTAAAAAATCCACTAAACACCTGTAATTTTAAAAACTGATCTATGATGGGTCAAATTTTCGTTTCTTTGATTTTCTTGCAGATCCTTCTACTTTACAGTCCATTTTCAGCATTCAGCACTAGTCAGCCATCAAAAGTTGACATTCCACTTCCTCTTGTACCTAATCTCCATGACTTTAATGACCTGGTTAAACAGCTCACCCAGTTCTTCACTATCACTACCTAGATTTTTTTGGGAAGTAGTCAATTTGGAAGCGTAAAAAATGTGCCTTAACCTCATGTTGCAGCCCAGCTTCTTGAAGTTTACCAACATATTTTCAATGATATTCTTGTAGCCTGGATCCATGTTGTTCCCTAAGAAGTTCACAACAGACATGAAGCTAATCCACGCCTGTTTTTCTCTTTTATCATCGTTCCCCCAAAATCTCAGCCCCTTATCAGTTTGCAAAGTTGAGGCCCAACAAAAATGCCTTGTTTTAGGTTCTCCTGCGTGATTAATGGGAATTTAGTACAAAGGTAGTTGTGAAGCAGGGACCTTAATAAAAATAAGTTTACATAATAAGGTTTTTGCAAACTGTGTCATCATTCAGTTTGATGTGCAAGGATGGAAGGAGAACAGTTTTGGAGTCTACAGGTGGTTTATTATTATTTGGTTTTTTTTTTAGGAGCATTAGCAACTAAGGCCATATTGCTCCGGGGATATGCGGTGGTCATTCTCTCTGTATTTGGTGCGTCACGGGCTTGAACCCTGGTCTAATCAAGAAGTGTGTGCTACGCACCTACCAGTGGTTTATGAACCACATCTTTGATCCAGACAAAAGACGACTCCTCTTTGGCCAGATCTTGACATCCTTGCCCGACTGTCCCGCTAACACAAAAAGCAAGGCAGTTTTGTGTAGCCAGATTGCTGTCCAAGTAACATTCCTATCACTTTAAAGTCAGCACACACCAATGAACCACCCAACCATGTCCTTCATACTTAATATTTATCGACAACTTCAAGTTCCCATATATTTCTTTCAAATGAACAGAGTGAGCTACTGGAATTCACCCACATTTATTATCAATGTGGCACACCACACCAAACCTTTGAGACTCCTCTTTGATGAGTCAATAAAAAGTTGCCAATGTGTAAATTGTAACGAATTCCTAAAGAGTTCATTAAGTCATTTATATTACTGCAAAAAACCATAGAATTGTCCTCAGAAAAGTGGGGAATTAGTTCTCATTCTCTGTCTGCACTATGAGAAAAACATCCCATGTGCTAGAAGATTTTCTGAATTAAGTATAGAACCAAGGAGTTCTGCAGAATCATCTGGAAAATTTAAACCTCTGAGTTCCTGATCGAGTTCCTGCTGTGAAAACAGTAGCCAGCTGGACCTCAATGTCTCCAGGCATGTAGACTTCAGTTTTATCTTTGGAAGCTTCACTTTTAGCACCCTCTCGGCTGCTACATTTTCCAATACAAGTTATCTCCATGTGGGGCTGGTCTAATGCCAGATGGAATATTAGGATACACAATGATTTCCCCACCCCTTGCATTGTATCCCTGTATATCAGGGTTTCTCAACCAGGGGTCCGTGGAAGGATTTCAGGGGGTCAGTGAGCTTGGATGGGAAAAAAATCAACTCATTAATTTCCTTCACTTATGAATGTATGTAATAAATTACAATTGTATTAGCTGTCTCTGTAGTCACCAATAGAAATAACAGATATTTTCATATCATATTATGGTTATTGCATATCTCAAAAAAATCGCTTACGCTCATCGTTACTTTGAAATTACGGCAGTTATTAGACCTGTCGCTAGATCGCACTTGATCGCAGTCCTACTGTGGACAGACTAAACTGGACAGACTAAACACAGAAAAAAACTGGAGGCTGTTCCCTTGTCAAATGATGTAATACATTCTAGACGTAGTTGGCAAACTATCCAGCAAATCAGCGCCTAGTAGGCCACTTTTAACACGAACAGACATGCTGGCTACGAGTGTAAACCAGGTATGTTCAAACACGTCCTACGGTTTAGATAACAGTTGAAGTGTGTAATTTAATCTTTTTGCTGCTATGTGCGTGTATACTGGTCCAACGGTGGAGGCCCCTGCAGTGCTACAGGCGTGTATGCATGCCCACCGTATGTCTGTCGATGCATAGTCTTCGCATATGTCTTTCTTAGTTGCTAATATTGCATTAATTATTTTTACATTAATTATTTAACATTGGTTACAGACCAAATTTAAGTTGAAATGTCGAAGAAAAGGAAGTATGATGAAAACTATGTATTATTTGGTTTCACTTGCATTAATGAACTTGACGGGACTCAAATACCGCAGTGTTTTTTGGGGTGGAAAAATTCTTGCGAACGGAAGTATGAAGCCAGCAAAACTGAAAGACCATCTCAAGTCTGTCCATGTTGAAAATGCATCTAAAGATGCTGGTTCTTTTCGTGCGAAAAAAATCTCAATTCGAAAAAGCAGGGACACTTCCAAAACTTGGATTTGCCATTTCACGAAAACCTTTTCTTGAAGCATCCTATAAAGTTGCTTACCGGATTGCCAAACAAAAGAAGCCCCTCACTATTGGAGAGACTTTAGTAAAGCCATGTGCACTGGAAATGGTCGAACTGGTCTGTGGACTGGAACAGAGAAAAAAAACTGTAAGCTGTTCCCTTGTCAAATGATGTAATACATTCTTGAATAGTTGATACGTCTTTTAATATTTTGAAGCAGGTCATCGAGAAAGTACAGTTTAAAGTGTATTTAGGGTCAAGCGGCACCAGGGGTTCCCCCATCTCCACGTAGTTTACATTGTGGGTGAACCAGTTGACTAGAAAAGCCAGAGATTTAAAAGTGTATGGACTTTGTATATGTGTGATGCCTTGTGCCGTTGTTCATCTGGTCATTTAGCCGCCAGACCCCTACTGAGGCCCGACGTTGTCCCACTTTCACCCCATGGAGGCAGACCAGGTACTCACTAGTATATAGTTCACTCTGGCAGGTCCTGCCACCTAATTTCCTGAGAAATTAGGTTGCCATCGAGGTCATCGAGAAAATTGCAGCCTCGCCATTCCCCTTCAGTATGCAATTGGATGAAACTACAGACATTTCTCAATGTAGCCAGCTCCTTGTTTTTGTTTGCTATGTGCATGCTGATTCCATCAAAGAAGAATTCTTATTTTGTGAGTCTCTTTCGGAAACTACAAAGGCCGTCGACGTTTTCAAAATGGTAAAAAGTTTTTTTTTACAAACGAAACTTTGAATGGAAAGGAAAACTTCATTCTCTTTGCACTGATGGAGCTCCTGCGATGCTTGGTAATACACCTGGTTTTGCTACTTTAGTGAAAAAAGAAGCTCCTCAAGTCGTCGTCACTCATTGCTTTTTCCACAGACATGCACTGGCAACAAAGACTCTTCCAACAACCCTGAAAGAAATATTGTCAACAGACATAAAAGTTATCAACTTTAGCAAAAGAAGTTCTCTGAATCATTGTATTTTTAAAAGATTTTGTCAAGAAATGGGAGCAGAATATGAAGTGCTTCTCTACCACACAGAAGTGCGCTGGCTTTCAAGAGGACAAGTCTTGAAGTGCTTGTTCGAACTAAGGGCAGAAGTTTCACTTTTTCTGGAAGAAAGAGAAAACCCACTCTTGGAACATTTTGAAAGGAAGGATTTTATCTATGGGTTGGCTTACCTGGCAGATATTTTTCACCATATGAATGAGATAAATCTTTCCATTCAAGGTCATGAAGTCACCATTATGGATGCAACTGAAATATTACAAGCTTTCTTGGCTAAGTTACCAATATGGAAGAAGAGTAGAGACCGACAGTCTTGCAAACTTTCCACTGTTGCAGGAAGTGCTTTACCAAGATGTAGTTGAAATGCAAACTTCTCTCTCAATTTTTTTGAAAAGAGATATCTGCGAACACTTGGAAACATTACAGAACTCTTTTTAAAGTTATTTCTATCTTGATTCATGAAAATTGAACCATGGATCTGAAATCCTTTTCTTTCTGATATAAACTGTATCGAAGATGTTGACTTAACCAAAGATGAACTTATTGATCTTAGGTCAAAAAACTTACTACGATTGGAGTTTACCTCAAAAAGCCTTGGAGAATTCTGGTGTTCCCTGAGAGAAGCCTATGATGTCCAACATGACGTGTGTTTCCTTGTCAAATACCACACCACAGTTTAATGTTCTTATTCAAGATAAACAACAACAGTCTTCACACTGATATGTCCTAAAAAAATAAAATTTAACTTCAACTAGTCTTGTAAAGCGAGCTATGGAAGCTTTGATACCATTTGCAACAATATATCTGTACGAATCGGAATTTTCAGCACTTGTAACAATAAAAACAAAAAATCGAAATCGATTAGATGTCCAACATGACATGCGTGTTGCCTTGTCAAATACCACACCACAGTTAAATGTTCTTATTCAAGATAAACAACAACAGTCTTCACACTGAATGTTCTTAAAAAATAAAATTTAACTTCAACTTTCCTATAATTTAAATGTATTGTATTATTATTCAATGTGTTAAGAAAGAAACACATATTACTGTATAATGTTTTTTTTTTAATTTTGGTAACTATTTCATTAAACTGTTTTTTTTTTTGTAATTTTATTTTATGCATTTAAAAACATTATTCTGAGAAGGGGTCCGTGGCATTCACCTGACTGGCAAAGGGGTCCGTGGAACTAAGAAGGTTAAGAATCCCTGCTCTATATTAACTAATAAAAAGTAACAGTCATAGTAGTAGTCTGTAGGCTCCCATCAGATCATGGGATTACAAATGGCATAACCATTGTTTTACCATTTTTTCACAATCCCAATGTTTTGACACATGTTTGGCCACTTTATGTCACAATGCTTCCTTAGTCTATAAACAAAGAAGTAGTAAGGGGAAAGGTATGGCTTCCTGTCTGTCCTCTCAAGTTTAATACTGAATAAAAATAAGTTTACATATTATTTTAAAAAATAAGTTCCCACACTAAACATGGAATATGTAAATGTAAACAGAACTACATATATAAATGGAAAACCTTAAAAACGTGAAACTAATTACCAATTTCTGGACGGTTCATCAAAGATCTACGGATATGAATTTGTGCTCCACAGTTACTCTAAAATAAAGAAACAATTTATTGAGAGAAATAAAATGGTTTCTTCATATTCATCTAATAACACTGAAGAACAACTTCAAAACTTTTTTAAAAATATATCCCAACTACTACAGTAGTTACGATAAGTATACTTACAGGGTAGGCAACTTAATCTACTTTGAAATAGTGTCTTTCTGAGGCAACACACTTAAACCAATGATTTTCCATTGTTGGAAGCATTTCTGGAAAGTTGAGTATTTAAAAATTTAAATACTGAGTATTTTAAATACTATTGTATTTAAAACTGGCCTTTCAGGAAACAATAAAAAAAATCATATGGAGCCATATTTGGTGAATACAGGGGTTGCTGTACTTGAGAAATTCCATATTTGGCCAAAAAAACTGTACAAGTAGCAATAAATGCAACAGTGCATTGCATTATCATAGTGAGACGACCAGTGGAGTTTCACTTTTGTAGGCTTTTCCTTCTCAGGATTTCAATGTAAAGCTCTTTATATTAACTTTGTGTGCCTCTAGAGTGTATTCATGATGGACAACACCATTACAGTAAAAAAATCCTAAGCAATATAGCCTTTGTTTTTCTTCACACTCGCTGTGCTTTTCTTCGGTCAGTGGGAAGGCAGTCCTTCACAGAGATGAATCCTGTTTTGGTTTGGGATCATACCAATAAACCTGTGTTTCATCTCGTGATTTGTTTAAAAAATGCCTTTCAAAAAAACTGCACCTTGAAACAAATCAAAAGCAACTGCAAAAATACATCTCATTCAAAGTTTTCATTAACATTAAAGTTATCAAGTGGAGTCCACCAACATATTTAAAAGCTGAAGAGATGTACTTCTCAGTGCATCTCTGCAGTGAAACAAGAAAAAAGTCACATGGAGGCTTTATATCTTACCTTCCTACCACTTTATATCTTACTTTCTTCCTATGTTACCCTAATTTACAGTTCTGTGTAATTTAAGATTGGCTGCGGGTCAGTAGTAGGTAATTAGGCACAAATTGAACCGGAGGACAATAGTCATCCATGCAACCACCCTTGCTATGATTCCAGTTTCAATTTCAGAATGTGGCTTTCTTGTTCAGTGTATGATTATACAGTTATTTTATTCCAATGTAGTTGTTATTTCAGTATCAGTTTTCATTTAATTCTGGAGTCCAAAGTTCCATTCCTCTTTGCTGTGTAATCAAGCAGTTATTGATTTAAGTGTAACTAGATGTTACCATATCACACTGTAAAATAATTAGAACACATGATTTTAGTGTTGGAGTAAAACATCTAATACAGTGGATTAAAGAACGTACAGATCATGAACTGAGCAACAGAACTGAAAGGATGGTGGTAGGGAAAGTGAGCTTAGTGGGTCTGTTTGTTACATGCTTACGACACACCAGGAAACTAAATAATTCTGAAAAATGGTGACACTGATGTATTTCTTGAAAATTGCAACCTACAGAAATTGAAGTCTGATGTCAACAAGTATCATCTTTAATCTTCTCAACCTTCGAAACATGTATGGTACTAAGTACTAGAGGTTCTAATACTCCTCATGCTTGGGGTTTCATTAAAAAAATAATAATAAATAAATTATATATATATATACACACACACCAATGAGCCAAAACATTATGACCTACGAGTCGCTACGGAAATCGAAGCAACTGCAGGCTATGGCGCATGTGTGGGTTGGGACACTATAAAAAACACCTGATACTGAGCTCCGTTAATCAGTGTTACTCTTGTTCTTCAGATGGTAAAGGCAGCAGACTTAAGCGAGTTTGACAAAGGCCAAATTGTAATGGCCAGATGACTGGGCTAGAGCATATCTGAAATGGCATGGCTGAAATGGTGCTCACGGCCAGCCGTGGTTAGTAATTACCGAAAGTGGTCTGAGGAGGGAAAAACCCACGAACTGCCGGTGAGGTGTTAGAAGAGCACAGCTCATCGATGCTCAAGGTGAGTGAAGGCTCTCCGGGATGGTACATGGCAACAGAAGGGTGACTGTGGTGCAACTCACCGGTAATTGGAATGCTGGTGACGGGAGTAATGTGTCACAACACGCAGTACATCGAACCCTGCTGAAAATGGGACTGTAGCAGTAGGCCGCTCTGAGTGCCCATGCTAACCATGATCCATCAGTGACAGCGCCTACAATCGGCACACAAGCATTGAAACTGATTGGAAGAAGGTCACCTAGTTTGATGAATCACATTTCCTGTTGCACCATGTGGATGGCCGGGTATGTGTGCGTTGTTTACCTGGGGAAGTCATGGCACCTGGATGCACCGTGGGACAAAATCAAGCCAGTGGTGGTGGAGTCATGCTTTGGACAATGTTCTGCTGGGATACCCTGGTTCCAGTCATCCACGTGTCGGGCACTCTAACGTCTACCACCTACCTAAACATCACTGCTGACCAGGTACACCCTTTCATGGCAACAGTCTTCCCTCTGGCAGTGCTGCCTTTCAGCGGGATAATGTGCCATGCCACACCGCCCGGATTGTTTGAGATTGGTTAGAATATGAGGAAGACTTCCAAGTACTGCCCTGGCCTCCAAATTCCCCAGACATCAATCCCATGAGTATTCTGTGGTTTGTGTTGGAACAGCAACTTTTATCTGCTGTGTCTCAACCACAGACTTTACAGGAGTTAAAGGATCTGCTGGTTACATGTTGGTACCAGATACCACAAGACACATTTAGAAATCTTGTAGCATCCATGCCTTGTCGGGTACAAGCTGTTTTGGCTGCATGCAGAGGACTAACATCATATTAGGTAGGTGGTCAAAATCTTTTGGCCCATCGATGTATATATACATCGATGGGCCAAAAGGAGTGATGCACTTTCTTTGAACACCAGATAACTGGTGTTCAAAGAAAGTGCATCACCCCTTAAAATTGTAACTGTCATCCGAATAACGTAAGTACAGCAATACCTCACTTAGCATGGCTTCAACAGCACGGGTTTCACTATAACATGGTTTTCAATTAAGTTTAAGTCGAAAATTTAATGTACATATTAAAACTCATTCAACAGCCTAGACACATACTCTACATATATGCTGCGTTGTTGTAGCCTAGGGTATGCATACATATACGGCACCTCCGTAGCCAGGTGGGCAGGAGCAGCAGTGCGTAGCACACGCTTCTTGATTAGATCGGGGCTCGAGCCCGTGACCACCAAATATGGAGGATGCGGGGATATGAGGAATGACAACCGCATATCCCCGGAGCCTTAGTTGCTAATGTTCCTAAAAACCAAATAACAACAACAACAGCATACATATATGATGCGGTGCCAACTCTATTGTCTCACGTGCACATGTGCCAATAGCTCCTATCACAGTCAGCGGCAGCATGCAAGAGTGTCCAGTATTCTTAATTCCATCCTGATGGGATGACATGATAGCTTTTCAAGCTTTTCATAACTTCATTTCATAATTTATTTTTACCCCTTTAAATACAATCGAAAATATATTTGCATATTGGCTAGAAATCATTGCCAACAACATGCATTCTGCTTGGCAGCATGTTTTGCCCCATTTGGCAAATGATCTCACTGGTTTTGAAGTGCAAATTCAGACAATTACCGAAGACACTGTGAAGATCAGTAAAGACTTGGGATTCAAAACTTTGGACACTGCCAATTTACGTAACAGCACTGACTCACATGCAAATAACTTAGATGATGCAACTCTCCTTGAAATTGATAAGTAAACTGCATATGAAGAAAAGGAAATCAATTCTGAAGTGGCACCAAAAGAATTTTCAACAGAAAAATTGGAGAAAGTTTTTTTGGGGATTGACATGGCCTGTGAGGCAATTATGAATGGAGATCCGGATGTTGAACATAGCATCAAGATAAGGACAATTTTACATGATGGGATTCAATGCTACAAAGACTTGTGCGCCGAGAAAAAGAAGACAACTTCAGACTTTTTTTTAATTGAAATACCTAAATAAACAATAAAGCTTTTTTCTCATCTCTCATGATGTTTCCTTTTCATTAATACAATTTCTGTAATATTTTTTAATTCAAATCCTTTTAATTGGCTATCAAGTGCAAATTGTTTATAGATTTATTATAATTTGTTTATAGACTATTTCTCGGGTACGCATTCAGTTAAAACCCATTATAATTATACCTCAATCAGCATGGTTTCACATATCATGGAACAGTTTTGGTATCAATTATCAGTACTATGCAATGTATTGCTGTATATGGAAATATTTCTTACAGATTGCATCAGATAAGATTGACACATGTAGGTGATGATGTAATATTGCATCAACTGTTATTTTCAGCTATAAGTAGTTTCTGCAAGAGTTGCAGTCATTCCTTGGTTGTGTCAAGATGGCGAGCTATGTGCAGTTGGCACCACAAAGAAAGAAATTGTTGCTTTACGTGAGGAGGGATGTTCTTCCCGTCATATTGGTTATAGAGTGTCTTGTAATCAGTTGACAGTGAGTAGATTTCATTCCACACTCAAGAATACTGGTTCTGCTGATAGAAAAAAAGGAACTGGACACAAACAAGTCTCTATGCCAAAACAGGACTGTGTTTTGAAGTGCTTATGCCTTAAAAACTGTAAAGCTTCTTCATCTGAGCTAAAAAGAGAATGGGAAGAACATATAGGAGTGGTAGCAAGTGCAGTAACAGTAAGAAGATGCCTCGTCAAAAATGGACTTGTAGCCTGTTGTCCTAAGAGGACCCTCCTCACACAAAAAATGAAAAAACCCTGATTAATTTGGGGTTATTGCGCTAAAGGATCATTTTTATAAAGAAAATTGCACTACACTTTCGTCGTTATCATATGATCTGTTATAAGAATCAATTTTGAACACCTGTGTGATATTTTTCTAAAGCACGTTTCTGGAGGTCAAGACCAAAAAACAATAAAAACAATTTGCACTTTTAACCCGTTTATTGGGCTTTTCTGTTAGCGCAATCTATTATAAACGGGTAGTAAACTCGCTCTTATTGCATTTGCGATAATTCTGATAACTGGAATTCTGTGGGTTTTTACGTGAAATGTGATCCCCTTCACTGAAATCTTCAATCATATAAAAAACACATTTTCAGAAATTTCTCTTCATTCCTATTTACACATTACAATGGTGAAAGGAAAGGGACCAATGGAAAGTGCAAGTGCTGACAGTGCCAGGAAATGAAACAAAATTGATTTAGAAATGAGGATGAAAATGATAAAGAAGTATGAAGCAGGACAAAGTTTGTCATCTATTGCAAGGGAATTAGGTCTCGCTGCTTCAACAGTGAATGCTATTTTAAAGGACAGTATAAAAGAACATGTCAACGCACTCAAGATCAACAGTGATCACAAAACAGTGTTGAGGTACTATATGGAAGATGGAACATCTATTAATAATATGGATGGAAAATCAGATTCAGAAGCATGTGCCCCTGAGTCCAATGGCCATTCAAGCAGAAGCAAGAAGTATTTATGAAGATATTAAGGATAAGTATGGTGAACCCCAACCCAAGTTCGTGACAAGCAATGGGTGGTTTAATAGGTTCAAGCATTGCACTGGTTTCCAAAACATTAAAGTATGCGGTGAAGTCGCCAGTGCTGATTCTGCAGTTGCAGAGGAATTTTGTGATGCATTGGAAAAAAATTTTTGATGAAGGCTATTCAACGCAGCATATTTTTAACGTTGACGAGACTGCTCTGTATTGGAAAAAAATGCCAGGTTGAACATACACTGCCAAAGGGGAAAATACAATGCCAGGTTTCAAGGCTTCAAAAGATAGGGCCACGCTCTTGCTTGGGGCTAATGCAGCGGGAGATTACAGATTAATACCACTGCTTGTGTACCATTCTGGAAATCCTCGTGCATTTAAGGGCATCAATAAACCCACCGTAGATGTTCATTTCTGATCAAATCAGAGAGCATGGATAACAATATCTCTCTTTGAGATACTGTTTAAACGATGCTTCATTCCCAAGGTTGAAAGATATTGTAAAGATAACGAAGTTCCCTTCAAGATTTTGCTTATATTAGATAATGCTCGTGGACATCCTACGCATCATCAAGACGATTTCAATTCGAATGTGAGAGTCATATGTCTACCGCCAAACACGACTTCACTCATCCAACCTATGGATCAGGGAGTTATTTTGAATTTAAAAGCATACTATTAATGCACAACATTTGCTCAGGCATTGTCTGCAGTAGAAAGTGAGAAAAATTTTACGTTAAGAGACTTTTGGAAATCTTACAATATTTACCATGCCATCACATTAATAAGGCCTGGCCAGAAAGTGCTAAAAGTTGTTTAAATGGTGCATGGAAGAAAATGTGCCAACGGCACATAAAAGGCTTTCAAAAAGACGAATCATATGAAGAGGTTACAGATAAG
The DNA here is from genome assembly GCF_048544385.1 of Mastigoproctus giganteus. Classification (NCBI taxonomy): domain Eukaryota; kingdom Metazoa; phylum Arthropoda; class Arachnida; order Uropygi; family Thelyphonidae; genus Mastigoproctus; species Mastigoproctus giganteus. The sequence goes on along the minus strand of NC_143582.1, from coordinate 100,043,488 downwards.
ATTGTAAAGGTTGAAGAGCTACTTCAGTTGGAGGTTGTTGCCAAATCGGGGAGTGGCTGTACAGTCAGTCCTCGTATAGCACGATAGTTGTGTTCCTAGAAACCCTCGTGCAATGCAAAATCGTGCAATATGAACAACAGGCCCTATGGGAAAAATAGGGTTAGGTGCCGACCACCCAAGATTGAACACATATTTCTAACCAAAACCTTACCAAACACAATAAATAATCATAATAAAATACGTAAGTATTTTATTACGATTATTTATTGTGTTTGGTAAGGTTTTGTAATTTGGTAAGGTTACGTAATAAAAAGGTTTTGTAATTTGGTAAGGTTACGTAATAAAATACGTAAGTATTTTATTACGACTATTAGGTAATAAAATATTGCTAATGCTTTTGCTTCTATCGTAAGCAAACTTGTTTTTTGTTTGATTTTCTATCCAACCAGATGACAGCCGTTCCATCTCTTCCAATTCTTTGTGTCTTAATCTAATGGATTTTAATTACACTTTGAGTTGTTCCTGCTATGAAAGTTGTTTTTATTTTCTCTGTATTCTTTGTAATTCTCGGCGTTGCCTCATTTAGGTCTGTAGCACGTGCAATATCACATAGTCTTTCATTTCACTCAAAGCGCTTCACAATTTCATATTTTTTTCTCTATCGACAGAGGCGGACTGGCCATAAGCCTTACCGGGGAAACCCCGGTGGGCCGGAGGCCGGTGTGATTTTGGCCATAAACCATAGTATGAGGCCACTAAAAAATTTTCCTTGGTAAGAATTTTTGACCCAGTCTGCCTATGTTTATCGATATTGCTTTTCTTTTTCTCTCTGAATCTGCAGTGTCTTCACCAGGACGCTTCCTTTTCACACCTTTTAAGTATTTTACTCATTTTTAGGGAATAAAGCACAATTACAAAATGAGGAGGCATGCTTGATACACATAAACAAAGCTGCGCGCGTGTAGCAACTGAATAAACAACACCATAAAGGCAGAGATACACTATTAACACTTCACATTTTACTAAAGCACATTTCTAGGAGTTACTACCATAAAATAATAAAAACAATTTCCAGTTGCGTTTCTGCTAGTGGAATGTGTTATAAACTGGTAGTAAACTCGATCTAATTGCATTTGCGATAATACCGATAGCTGGAATTGTGTGGGTTTTTACGTTATTATGGTGAAATGTGTTTCCCCTTCACTGATATAAGAAACATAAATACATTTTCAGAATCTTCTCTTCATTCCTATCGTGTTGCGTTTGGTTGGGGGTGATACTGCGTTCGACTGCCATTTCTTGTAAACACAAAGGCAAATCGTGCATAAGCGAATTCGGTTTGTGTTATATAAGATATCGTTCCCCTATTTATAAATCGTGTATGATTGAATTCGTGTAACGTAAACACGTGTTATACGAGGACTGACTGGACTGGGAACGTCATACTGCATAATGATTATCACAGAAACAGAGAACATCTTATTGTTTTTCCTTTCAGTCTGGATGGTTGACCCCTGAAAAAGTCACCCAGATTGCAGATATGCAATAATAGGTATTTTATACATTTTCTTGTATAAATAAAACTAACATAAATTTACCTAAGTGTACTTCATAAATGTAACTGGGTAAAACTGAAATGCATTCAGGCTGCTTTTAATTTCTTTATAAAGTTATTCATATGATAATGAAACAATTTTTCCTCCATGATCAGAACTTTATTCCACATGAGCACCATACTAAACAACGCTAGCATTAATTTCACTGATCATTTTTTAAATCCCTGGTCCACATGTGCTGCTTCTTTCATCGTTAGCCTTTCCACCGATAAAATTCAAATTACTATTTTAATGGCAAGAGTTTGTTACTCATATTTATTGTGCAATTGTGTGTAGAAGTGAGTGTTCTCAGTCTCACACAACGTGCAAATTTGCCCATGGGTGTTCATGGGTTAATCTGCATGATATGTCGACTGAAAAACCCAGAATAACTTTTGGAGGAAAAACTTTAATTCCTCCATAAGACCAGCCAACAGCCTTGAAGCCTGAACCCTTCCTTTCCATTGGCAATATCTTGTGAAGTCAAAACATTTGCAATTCATAGAACAAAAGGGCTTCAGATGTTAGCCATTATTATTTTCTTTATCTCTGATAAGGCACATACTATTACTTAACTTTTTTTTCGACAATTTTTAGCATCATTTAATTTTTACCATCAAAATTAATTACCATATTCAAAATATATACAATAACAAAGAGTTATGGTATCTGAAATGTTTTAAATTTTTTCTTTACCTCAACAATTTAATGAATATTAGCTCAATGCATTTTCTGCAAATAAGCAAAACATGATTGGGAAATGATAATATGTGTGTGGGGGAAGGCGTAAAAAGAAGAGATAGTTTACATTCTTTCCAATCCTGGTCTTGTAAATGGTCTTGCAAATAAGAAAGACCATGACTGGAAAAGGTCAAAAGTGTTTAAATGTATTTAAATAAAAGCATATAACAATGATTGAATTTAGAAGTACTGTACCTTCAGAAATACTGGGTATCATAAATATTATCATATAAGTACAACAATATTAATAAAGTAATATGAAACGTGAAATTGAGGACTGAAGCTCCAGGACATTTAGTGTGAGCATGAAGAATCATGCGTAACAGAGAATTGGCAGTATATCAGATCAAATAAAACTATTTCTAAAGTGCTACATGTGAAGACTGTGTCAGCATATGATGTTACAGGAACACAATTAATGGGGTAAAAAAAAAAAATCACTGGCCACAAAGAAGGAATTATACTACAAGAGAAAAACAAGTCTGCATTTTCAAAACTCCGGTTATCATTCAAATAAAAACAACAAAAGTTAAATAAAAATAAGTCAATCTTTGATCATATGCATTATGTATGTCATATTTCCTCCAATGCTGCAGTAATGCCCAAAATTGCTCAAGAGAAGTTGTGGTTGGTGTTTAAGCCATTGGAACACTGCCATCTTGACTTCCTCATTCATCTGACGAGAAGTGATGACCTCTTAGTGTACCTTTTAGAGGGTACAAAAAAATTATAATCATATGATGCCAAGTCTACTGAAGATGGGGTAATATATCTCAAACTTCATCTCCCATATTTGATTCACTGCAAAATTGGGAACATGAAGACAGGAATCATCATTCCATAATCACATACCTGCAGGCAGCAAACTATAATTTTATTCTGAATTGCCTCCTTTACTTGGGTCAGAAGCATATCATAGTATTTGTCACTCATCATTGATTCTCCTCTCCTGATAATTTAGTGCAAAACATTTCCAAAACCACACTTTTATGATTCCAGAATATGCTGAATAACACTTTCCTGGCTGATGCTTGGGTGCAAACTTTCTTCAATTAAATGAGCCTATATGGTGCTACTCTGAATTTGCATGTTTGCTTTCTGGTATAGGAGTGTACCCAGGATCTCTGGCCACTGTGGTCTAAGAAAGCATCTTCTCCTTCATGCTCATACCATCCAAGAAGCTATACATTTAAATCACTGTTCCTTCAGTTCTGGTGTTAAACATGAATCCATCAAGCATGAACTTTTGAAACTGCAACTCCTTGCTAACAACGTAGCATAGGTGGTAGATGACTTTCATCAACCGGTGAAATACCACCACTTTGCTTATTGGAGGCTTGAAGTGGTGAAACCCATGTTTAGTCTCTAGAGCAAAGTTTCCGGCATCCCCCTCCTCCCTTACTTCTCCTTCAACCCATGCACGGTACTAAGTACTATAGGTTTTGATACCTTTCGTGTTTGGGGTTTTTCATAAAAAAAAACCAAAACCAACACTATTACACACCACAGTGATTTCAAACAGCAATGTGATAGTATCCTCGTGAGTTTTTCCATTGCTGTCATGCCTCTGGTGGCCCAACACTATGTGCTTTTTCCTGGTCAAGGGCAAGCACATTGTGAGTTTTTAACTCTTTCATACCTGAAAGTTATTCACTCAGGTGTAGGCTTGTCATTGACTCATGCACACTTACTGAGCCTACATTCTGCAATAAATTTTAGGTCTTATTCTTTCTGCATTCAAAAACTGGGATTACAGATTACATCCCTTCATTGGTGATGTGATCCAACTAAGAGTGAAAATTTATTGTTTCAAAATCTTGCTAGAAAAGAGTGATGTGCACACTTACTGTTGGCAACAGACTTCAACCAATAATCTGACAAGATTATCATTAGCTTTCACATAATATTAATTTTAGGTTTGTTTGAATAACCTATGTACATCATATGCCTTTTATAAAAATCCAGTTTTTATCTATAGTTATATAAAACTTCAATTCAAAAATTTAATAGTTTTACTGGATATAGCATTATATGATTATCGCACATAGTGTATAGTGTTACTTGTAATGCAGCTCCAGGGATTTCCCCCAACTCTGCATCAGGCAATGTGATGAATACAAATGTAAAGGCCAGATTTATGTAGGTTAATGAGCGTTCATGCAGTATTAGGTAGGATTGTGTCGTTCATCAGGCCTCTTAGCTTAGGGGCCTGTGTTTTTGCACAAAATCCTCTAGTTTATCGTCCAATGCCATGAGGAGGAGGGCTGGGCAGTAGGGAGTGTAAAGTACTGGCATGCAAACCCTGCAAACTGGAGTACTGGGCTCTCCCTGTAGCCAAGGCTACAGATATGGAGAGGCCAGTAAAAAAAAAGTGGAAATGGAAGGTAGCAGTGGGAAGACAGGAAGTAGGAGGGCAGTAGTGTAGGCACCCACTGGTTGAAAGAGGGACAGTATAGGGTGATTACTGCACAGTTGTATCATCTTTTTTTTTTGGTTGGCATCATTTTTTAAAAAAAACATAAATTGATGATTATTAACTATTAATTCAATTTATAATGTGTGAAGCACAACAACTTACAGGACAGCCTCTGATATCTCCCATTCCTCCTGCTTTTTTCAAGAGTTCGCCAAATAACTCAGATGGTGGAGAGTCTCTCTGTTCTCTAAGTATTGCCTGAGAACTGAAATGGAGAGGGAACAGGAGGTAGGAGTAAAGAAAAACTGCATTAAAAACCTGATACTTCATAATTGAGATTTGCCCTTTAAATATATGCTATTTCAATTCCTTAGCAATTAAAATAAGTAAGAAATGTAAATCCAATTTATTAATATTCATATTTTAAAATTTTAAATCAATGAGAATAAAGTTAGAAATTCCACAAAAGTCTTATCACCTCATCCAATTCTTTTAATTACATATATTTGTTGTCATTTCTATTTAAGAAATGAATTAAATAAATAAAAAACATTAGTGATAATCATATCATCTGCCCTAACATCAAAGAACTATTATATATATACAAAACAAAGCCATTTTATTAGATATCACTGCTTTCATCTTATTAACCTCATGATTCTAATTAGATGGAGCAAATACAGACTTTTCATAGAGTTCTATGGCTGCTTCACCACTTGCCACCCATTTGGAAGGAAATGTTTTCAATTCATCCACTAACTATATAGCTTATGATCATAGGATCAAATTGCTGCTATGGATAAAGGGGTGGTTGAGGGGGAGAAGACAGAGTGGTAATCAATGGACACTGCTCATCGTGAACTAATGTTGTTAGTGGAGTCCCTCAGGGTTCAGTATTGGGTCCATTATTGTTTTCTGTATTTATAAATGATATTGATGGTATATCAAGCTTAATGTCCAAGTTTGCAGATGATACGAAGGTTGGCAGGGTTGTCAAGGACACTACTGACACTATGCTATTGCAACAGGATCTGGAAAGGTTGAGCAGATGGGCTGAGAGGTGGCAAATGAAGTTTAACATTGACAAATGTAAAGTACTACATATGGGAAACAGCAACCCCAGAGCAACGTATCAACTCTGTGGTACTACACTGACAGTGGTAGAGAATGAAAGGGACCTGGGGGATGGTTGTGCAGGCAGATATGAAATTTTCTGAGCAGTGCAGATGGCCTGCAAGAGTAGCTCATGGTGTATTGTCGATGATATATAGGAATTTTTCTAGCAGGGATAAGGAGGTGATTATTCCCTTGTAATGGTCAGGCCACACCTAGAGTACTGTATACAGGTCTGGAGGCCTCATTTCAAGAAGGATGTAGAGATGCTGGAACGAGTACAGAGAAGGGCAACAAGATTGGTGAATGGAACAAAGGGGTGCTCTTACGAAGAAAGGCTTAAGTTTTGCAAATTACAGTGTCTGGAGACTAGGCACCAACGAGGTGATCTGATAGAGGTGTATAAAGCCTTGAATGGTTTGAGCATGCTCAATGCTGATGGGATTCTTTCTCTTGCTCAGAATAATCACCTGAAAGGGCATAAATTCAAATTGAGGAAAGACAGATGTAGGATAGACGTGAGGAAATTTGCCTTTAGCCAGCGGGTGGTTGGTTGGTGGAACAGACTTCCATCCCTTGTCGTGGAGGTTGATAGCCTGAATTAGTTTAAGGCTCAGCTGGACAGGTATTTCGAACGAACAGAGGGGTGAAGTGGAAGTGGTTATTTTTTATTTATTTATTTATTTTTTTTTTTTTTTGGCTGATGCTGCATAAGCTTGCTTTCTTGCATCGAATGCCTCTACTAATGCTAATAGGCAGCAGCATGCATGGTGCAAGGTGATGCAAGTGCCATCCACTTTTGGATGTCAAAGTAATATGCAATTTTTAATATTTTCATTAATTTATTTAAACATTAAAACAATACAAATTCTACAAAAAAAATTAAAATATTAATTCAAATAATTTATCAAAACAAGAACAAAATTAAAATAACTTTTGCAAAACAGAATTAGACCCCATTAATTTTTGCCATTATCTTTAAATAAAAATTGCAATCTTATCGGCATCTCTGTGAATATAGTTTGATATAGTTGCATTTATAAAATCTTCATTGCCAATGATGAAATTTCACACTTTTTTTTTTTTTTTTTTTTTTGCGCTCTGCCCGAACGCGCTCACAGTCTGCGCAGCTTTCTCCCACCAATCATGAAACGTTGGCTCAGCTGTACACGTAAATCAGTCAAACTTGACTTAATTAAGATAGTGCATATATTCAAAAATTTGGTGAACATAATATTTCTTCCCACATGCACCACCTTCAGTCTGCGCAGGTAGCACAATAGTATCGTCACCGTCCTCCCCACACTGAGTGGAAAAGGCCCGGGTTCGAATCCTGTTGATGACATGAACTTTCATGGGTGTTTTTCACTCTGTGACTGAGTTAGTCAGTCTCAGACATAGATAGCAAGGCTCTGACACCAGAAATGGTGTTTTTCGTCCAGCAAAACAGGCAAATCAACCAGAGAACACACGTAATTTACAGACACAATACAAATGGGTATATGTAATAACTTACGGGGTGACCCTAATGTAATACAGTAGAATGTCGATTATCCAAACTAATTGGGATCAGGGTTTTTTCGATAATCAAACATACACGAGAATACCCAGTTTATATGAAACAAAGTGTAATTGGGCCTACAAATTGAGGCCACTGCAGCCTAGTGGTCAGGCGTGTGAGTGTACTTATGCACACGTGCCTTCAGTGACCCGAGTTCAACCCCGTGACTGCTGAATACAGTGCTGTTTCTTGTATTTTATCTATCTTGTGAACTCCTCTGACCGTTTGGTCATCCTGGAGTATAAACAGAAAATTTATTTATTTATTAATTAAATTATTATATGCAAGGTTATTACTACTGTATTTTGAAATATGAAGTATTACAAAAAAAATACATTAACTGATTTAAGAAACGGTTTGTAAATAACCAAAACGTTTTGAAGAAACAATGCATATTATGTATTATTTTGAACTTACCTAATTGTTTTACGTGGTTACAACTATAAATCATACTTTTTTTTACATAAACAGAAATAAACAAACACAAGTAATTGCACACAATAAGAGTATAATGAATCTTGGGAGGGTTTATTTTTTAAAATATATAACCTTGAATTTTTCTTTCAACCATTTGAGATTATCCTTTTTTTGCGGCGAGGCCTCTTTAATATCAGTATCTCCACAGAACTGCATTCAGACTGTTGCTCACACCATGCCATTGCAGTTTCTAGCCAATGAAGGCCTCTGTGTGAGTGAGCCCTCTTCGTCTTCTTTGTCATCAGAATCACCTTGGTTAAAGTCAGCCCATTTTTCATCCTGGACTAACACAACAATTTCTTCAGTTAAAATATGATAACCAGGATCATCAGCATCGTTGTTTAACCATGCCTCTACATTATCTTGCCCACACTTGGAAAACCCGGGAATACCTTGAAATAAAGTTATGACTAGAGAAAAATTATATATGGTTACTGATATATCATTTTTCCAATGCTAATACCACTATTGATAAAGGGATGGGTAAGTGGAAGGGGGTAGTGGCCATTGCTCTTCATAGACTAATGTAATGAGTGGGGTATCTCACCTACATCTTCATTCAAATCTTGCACATGTGTAACCGACTATTTGGCAACACTCCATAGTTTATGCCATGCCTTTTTCAGATTTCTCTCTGACAACACATTCCAGGCAATTACTATCTGCCAACATGTTCCAGGCATCTGCTAACATGATATATTAGCAGATGCCTGGAATAGGTATATTAGGTATGTACTTATTCCAGGTATGTTGAGTGATATAATTAGTCCCATAATGTTCATACTAGCCTCATCATAAAAACTAGATGTGCTAGAGGAAAATCAATAAACAGATCTGGAATCACCTTCAACACATCTAGTTGACATTACCACCCTGGTCAAAAATACTTGTAGACCTATGCAATTTGCCCAATCCTCCTTTCAAATTTATTGACTATGCATTCCACAATGTTAGGTGGAAATTTATTTCAGCAAGGTATTACTCTCCAGCTGAAAAAAAATTTCCACACATCATGGCAATTTCCTCAATATAGCAATAGTTTCAACATAGCATATAATTTCCTCAACTCTTTTAATGCCTTAAATCCCTCAATTAGGCTCATGCAAATTCCTAGTTTCCAGAGACTACAATTTACAGAACTCCCTTTTTGGTAATAATATTTTTTATGTCCTCAACAAATCGTGTTACTCTTCTCTGCACTCTTTCCATGAAGATATACATCCTTCTTAAAATGAGGTTCCAAATCATATGCAATATTCCAGATGTGGCCTATCCATTGTTATACAGCAGGGTAATCACCTATTTGTCCCTGCTGGCATCAACTGAAAACCCATGAGCTGTTCTACCAGCTTGTTTGCACTGCTTAGACTACGCAATTACTCCTTGTTTACATGTCAGACTATGAAATTACCCCTGGGTCTTTTCATTATCAACTATCTCAAGTTTGAAGCTACCAAATGGTTATTCTGTGTTTACTGCTCCTCACATACAGTGAGGAGCAGTGACCCTACCTTGCATTCAATTTTAAACCTCAACTGCTATTTTTCACCTCATGACAATTTCATCTAGACCTTGAAGTAGCATTCCTGATTATCCACCCTACTCATGTTTGTTTCATCAGCAAACTTGAAATACCATTAATAAATATTAAATAAATAAATGGCCCAAAATCAACCATGTGATACCACAATTATTACATTAGTCTATGAAGAGCAATGGCCACTACCCTCTTCCACTTACCCATCCCTTTATCAACAGCAGTATTAGCATTGGAAAAATGATATATCAATAACTATATATAATTTTTCTCTAGTCAATGTTTCCCATATATCCATATACAGTAATACCCCAGACGTTACGTGATAGGTAGGGTCCGACGAAAATCGCTTAAGTCGAATTCGCGTAAGTCGGGGTACAACTTTGCATATAAATACATATAAATTTTGTTTAATTTGGACCAAGGACTAACAAAAACACTAGTTTAGAAGAAAAATATTAATAAAATTGCAGTTCTTTATACATATTAATACAAAATACATATTAAAAAAATAAATGACTTATGTAAAAAAGTTATTTCGATGTCGATGGCTTCATAAAATCTAACAAATTCGTCTGATGACACAGAGACTTCTTTTTTTCACACAGAATTTCTTCGTAGCAAGCTAATAATTTTTTTATTCCTTGCTTTGTAGCTATAACGCGTTCTTCGTTGTAGTCTATGTTTTCTAAAATTTTTAAGCCCTTTTCAATTGAGCTGAGACCTTCTGTCAAGTTTGCAATTGTCATGTGCTTTTCGCCGTTGCCTAATTTAGGCCTGTAGCACGTGCAATATCACATGGTCTTTCATTTCGCTCAAAGCGTTTCACAATTTCATAATTTTTCTCTATCGACAGAGGCGGACTGGCCATAAGCCTTACCGGAGAAACCCCGGTGGGCCTGTGTGATTTTGGCTATAAACCATAGTATGAGGCCACTATAAATTTTCTCGGGTAAGAATTTTTGACCCAGTCCGCCTCTGTTTATCGATAATTGCTTTTCTTTTTCTCTCTGAATCTGCAGTGTTGTCTTCACCAGTACGCTTCCTTTTCACACCTTTTAAGTATTTTACTCATTTTTAGAGAAAAAAGTGCAATTACAAAACGAGGAGACACGCTTGATACGCATAAACAAAGATGCACACATGTAGCAACTGAATAAACAACACCATTAAGGCAGAGATACACTATTAACACCTCACATTTCTAGGGGTTACTACCATAAAACAATAAAAATCCAGTTGCGTTTCTGATAGTGGAATCTGTTATAAACTGGTAGTAAACTCGATCTAATTGTACACCGATAGCTGGAATTGTGTTGGTTTTTACGTTATTATGGTGAAATGTGTTTCCCCTAAAACAAATACATTTTCAGAATCTTCTCTTCATTCCTATCGTGTTGCGTTCGGTTGGGGTGATTCTGCGTTCGACTGCCATTTCTTGTAAACACAAAGGTGAATCGTGTATAAGCCAATTCGGTTCGTGTTATATTATAAGATATCGTTACCGTATTTATAAATAGTGTATAATCGAATTCGTGTAGTGTAAACACGTGTTACACGAGGACTAACTGTATACGGCTCGACCAACGCGATCCATTTCTCTCGTGAAAACGATGTAATTTCCGACAAACGTTGAGCACGAATTCGAATGCACACATATAAATATGACAGTTGGAATACAAATTCTTGTAATGTGTGCAGCTCATGCACAGCAAAGTTGAATTTTGTTCATTTTTCGCTCTCACTCTCCGCCGTCGCACCGTATATCGATAACATATGAAAAACGACCTTGAAGATAGTGGGCGGCAGAGTTGCCAAACGAAAAAATCAAGAACCGCATAACTCAGAGTTCGCATAAGTTGGGGTAGCGTAAATCGGGGTATTACTGTATAACATTCTTGTTTATACTCTGGCATGAACAGCGAGTCAAGGGGAGTTTATAATAAATCATGAATACAATCATTATTCGTATTTAGCAGTCATGGGCTTGAACCATTGTCCACTCAAACAGCATATGTTCTACTGCACTCTCGCTCCTGACCATTCAGTTATGTCAGATTCCACTTTACTCAATTAATTTTAAGCTAAATGATGTAAGTCAGTGGTTCCCAAACTACTGGAGAGGGTGTCGACTCTCTTTAAAAATTACAACAGTGAATTACAGGCTCCAAAAAAGCGATAAGTGTTTGCCATTTTATTTACCTAATTGTTATTTTATATTGTACTTTATAAGTAACCTTATAGTTCTAGTTACACTGGTTATTTTTATTTTTAATTTAGATGAGAGTTTTTGTGGATTACTACTTAATATAAGACTACTACTGAATCTTGCAGCCATTGTTTTTCTATAGAGTGGTAGGGAATTCAAAATTTTAATTGTGGTAACTAGGTAGCTCTAACGTAAAAATATATAGCGTAATACGCATCACTACATTTAGGATTCTATTAGATAGTGTAGTATTGACAATTAATTAATTAAATTTATTGATCTTATTAATTTAAAATATCATGCCCAAGACTAGAGCAGAAAAGCAACAGGCACAAAGTGGCAGGAGTGCCGTGACTCGGGGGAGAACTGAGGGGGTGATTCTCCAACGCATCACAACCTAAAAAAATGTGCAACTTGTGAAATGTTTGCCGAACTCTCTGGAACAGAATATGATCTAGTGCCAGGTGCAGAGTGTCTAGAAATTAGGCATCAACTCAGCATTCTAATTTGCGTCTATGAGAGCCTGAAGTAGGGTAGATGCCCTCAAAGAAATTAATATGAGGGGCCCGTCAAGCTCTCAGCTGCCCAACTCAACACCAGAGCTCACTCCTGAGCATCAGACAACACAGTGGCAATCTCCAAGGCAGAATGCACTGGTCCCACAGGAGTTAGTTATTGTTGATGACTCTATTGTCCGGGAGATGGGGAATATACTGTGCAAAAAGGATAGATGGAATAGGACCAGGGTATGTCTGCAGGGGCAAAATTTGATAATGTTGTGAAGCATATATCATCTTTTAAGGGCACAAAGGGTGATATTGTTGTGGACGTTGGCACCAATCACATTTAGAGTAGGAGATCTGCAGATTTACTTAACAAGTTCAGGTCAATGTTGCAAAAAAAAAAAAAAAAAAAAAGCCATGAGTTAGGGTTGAATTTGAAAGTGTCTGCAATTCTGTCCAGACATGACAGGAGGGAGTACATGATGAGAGCCTTGTCAATCAATTCGGTCCTGGTGGGAATGTGCAAGGCTCAAGAGGTAGAATTTTTTTCAGCCTGGTCTGTGCTGGTTAACAAGAGAGACTGCTTCTACAGGGACGGAATACACTTAAATAGAAAGGGTGCAAGAATATTTGCTGATACTATTGAGGCAGTGTTAGAAAACTGCTAGCTTGGGGGGGGGGGGAGAGATTCACAGACTAAAAGGTTAAAAGTAGCCGCAGCCAGAGGTGAAAGTGATCCTTGCGCTACTTCTATTAGAATAAGCAGCAGTCTGGAGTGAGGGGTGCTGTTGGTTTCAGGGACTAATAGCAGTCATTGTGAAACAGGTGTGTATATGGGATGTGTTAGGGTAGCTAAGAATAATAGGTGCATGTATACCAATGCTAGAAGTATAGTTAATAAATTTGACGAATTTGAAGTGTTGGTCAAGACATCAAAGGTGGATAATATTGGGATATCAGAGATGTGGTGTCACACAGATATTAGGAATACAGAATTGGAATTTGGGAAGTACAATGTGTACAGAAAGGACAGACAGGATAGGAAGAGAGGAGGTGTTATGCTGTTAATTAAGAAAAACAAAATCAAAAGAAGTGCATCCAGTTGATATAGATGAACAGTGCACTGTTGAGTCAGTTTGGTGTGACATAAGCACTGTGAAAGCAAAAGTAAGAGTAGGATTGTGTTATAGGCCTAATTAATTCAAATGAGTACAATGAACAATTGTACAGAGAAATAGAGTGGGCTAGTAAATCAAAATGTCTTATAATTGGAAATTTTAACTTCCCAGATATGGATTGGAAGTTGTGGGTTAATCACTCGCAGACTAGTAAGTGTTTTGTGGATTTATTGGATGACTGTTTTCTGCAGCAGAATGTTCGAGCGGCAACCAGAGAAGATAATACTCTTGATCTGGTTATCAGCAGTGATCATTCAAGTATTAAGAATTTGCGGATAAAGGAAACACTAGGTGGCAGTGATCACAGTGTACTGATGTGGGATTTACTTAAAGATATAATTACCATCAGAGGTAAAGGAAAGGGATTTTGCTTCTGTAAAGGTGACTACAGTGGTCTCACACTGTTTTTAAATTCTGTACAATGGAATCAACTGATGATGTTACTAACAGGAAATTCTAAGTGGGAAGCATTCAAGAAATTAATTGTGGAAGCTACTAAAAGTTTCATACCTATTAAGAAATATTGTTCAAGGTTTAGGCCTAACTGGTTGTCAAATGAACTAATGAGACTCATGGCAGAGAATAAAAATACATGGGATGCATATAAATTATCAGGCGACACAGAAGCCTATGGCAGATATAAGCTAGTCTGTAATCAAGTCACAAAGGAGGTTAGGCAGGCAAAGGCAGATTAAGAGAAATCTTTGGCAAAGGATGCTAAGAAAAACAGCAAGGATTTCTTTACTTATATAAACTCTAAAAGGAAGGGAATGAATCTGATTGGTCCACTTGATATCGATGGTTCGATTGTTGATGATCCTGCTCAGATAGCAAACAAACTGAATGAGTATTTTGCATCTACACAGGAGGAGTTATTAAGGTTTGAAAAAGGTTATCAAATTGTAGCAGTGTGCTTAATGATTTCGTAATAACTGAGAGCAAAGTGGAGGAGAAATTGTTGAAGTTAAACATAAGAAAAGCACCTGGGGTGGATGGGATCTATCCAGTTATATTAAAGGAGGCGGCAAAGTAACTGAGCAAACACTCAGCCATAATTATGAGAGCTTCCTTGGACTCAGGGGAGGTTCCCACGGACTGGAGATGTGCAAATGTATCCCCAATTCACAAAGGGGGATCGAAGGGTGACACGAGTAATTACAGACCAGTTAGTTAAACTTCTGTTCTGGGTAAAATAATGGAGTCACTGGTTAAAGATGCATTGCAGGATCATCTAGACAAAACTGCAGCAATAATCGAGACAAAGCATGGGTTTGTGAAGGGAAAGTCTTGTCTGACAAATCTGATTGGGTATTATGATGTGGTTAGAAAGGAACTCGCTAATGTCATCGCCTTCTTTGATCTTTTCACATTTCCCTTGTTATTCTTAGCCATATTTTTGTACGGGTTAGAAAGAACTTGTCCACAATATATATATATATATATATACATATATATATATATACACACACACACACACACATATATATATACACATATACATATATACACACACATATATCCACATATACATATATACACACCCATATACATACACACATATACACATATATACACACACATATACACATATATATACGCATATACACATATACACACACATACACGCATATACACATATATATACGCATATACACACACATACACGCATATACACACACACACACACACACACACACACACACACACACACACACACACACACACACACACATATATATTAGCATTAGTAGAGGCATTTGATGCAAGAAAGCAAGCTTATGCAGCATCAGCCAAAAAAAAAAAAAAACCACTCCCACTTCACCCCTCTGTTTGTTCAAAATACCTGTCCAGCTGAGCCTTAAACTTATTTAGGCTATCAACTTCCACACAAGGTATGGAAGTCTGTTCCACCAACCAACCACTCACTGGCTAAAGGCAAATTTCCGCATGTCTATCCTACATCTGTCTTTCCTCAATTTGAATTTATGCCCTCTCATTCTGAGCGAGAGGAAGAATCCCATCAGCATTGAGCATGCTCAAACCATTCAATGCTTTATACACCTCTATCAGATCACCTCGCTGGTGCCTAGTCTCCAGACACTGTAATTCGCAAATCTTAAGCCTTTCTTCGTAAGAGCACCCCTTTGTTCCATTCACTAATCTTGTTGCCCTTCTCTGTACTCGTTCCAGCAGCTCTACATCCTTCTTGAAATGAGGCCTAAAGGCCTGTATACAGTACTCTAGGTGTGGCCTGACCATTGCCTTATACAAGGGAATAATCACCTCCTTATCCCTGCTAGAAAAATTCCTATATATCACTGACAAAACACCATGAGCTACTTTTGCAGCCCGTCTGCACTGCTCAGAGAACTTCATATCTGCCTGCACAACCACCCCCAGGTCCCTTTCATTCTCTACCACTGTCAGTGCAATACCACAGAGTTGATACGTTGCTCTGGGGTTGCTGTTTCCCATGTGTAGTACTTTACATTTGTCAATTTTAAACTTCATTTGCCACCTCTCAGCCCATCTGCTCAACCTTTCCAGATCCTGTTGCAGCAGCATAGTGTCAGTAGTGTCCTTGACAACCCTGCCTACCTTTGTATCGTCTGCAAACTTCGACATTAAGCTTGATATACCATCATCAATATCATTTATGAATACAGAAAACAATAATGGACCCAACACTGAGCCCTGAGGGACTCCACTAATAACATTAGTCCACGACGAGCAGTGTCCATTGATTACCACTCTCTGTCTTCTCCCCCTCAGCCACCCCTTTACCCACAGCAGCAATTTGCCTCCAATGTTACACTGCTCCAAATTGTGCAGCAGTCTTCCATGTGTAACAGTATCAAAAGCCTTTCTAAGATCCAAGTATATAATATCAAAGTTATTCCCGGCATCCAGTTCCTTTGTGAGTGTTTTGTGGATCATAGTATCCAATCAAATTGGTCAGGCAAGACTTCCCCTTAACAAAACCATGCTGTGTCCAAGCTATAACTGAAGTCTTGTCTAAATGATCCTGCAGTGCTTCTTTAACTAGTGCCTCCATTAATTTTCCTGGAACAGAAGTTAAACTCACAGGTCTATAATTGCTTGTGTCAGCTTTTGATCCTCCTTTGTGAATTGGGGTCACATTTGCACATCTCCAGTCAATGGGTACCTCCCCTGAGTCCAAGGAAGCTCTCATAATTATGGCTAAGGGTTTGCTTACTTCCTTTGCTGCCTCCTTTAATATAACTGGATAGATCCCATCCACCCCAGGTGCCTTTCTTGTGTTTATCTTCAACAATTTCTCCTCCACTTTACTCTCAGTTATTACAAGATTCTCTAGCTTACTGCTAGAGTTGAATACACCTCTGGCTTTCCCCTCGCTAAATAACTCCTCATGTGTGAATGTCGATGCAAAATATTCATTTAGTTTGTTAGCTACCTGAGCAGGATCATCAACAGTTGACCCATCGATATCAAGTGGACCAATCTGATTCATCCCCTTCCTTCTAGAGTTTACATAAGTAAAGAACTCTTTGCTGTTTTTCTTTACATCCCTTGCCAAAGATTTCTCGTAATCTGCCTTCGCCTGCCTAACCTCCTTTGTAACTTGGTTACAGATCAACTTGTATCTATCATAGGCTTCTGTGTCATGTGTTAATTTGTATGTATCCCATGCATGTTTCTTCTCTGCCATATGCCTCATCAGTTCATCTGACATCCATTTAGGCCTAAACCTTGAACAATATTTCTTAGTTGGTATGTAAAGTCTAGTATCTTCCAAGATAAGTTCTTTGAATGCTTCCCATTTTGCATTTACTGTTGGTAACATCATCAGTTGGTCCCACTGTATAGAATTTAAATACTGTCTCAGTCCATCGTAGTCGCCTTTACGAAAGCAATAACCCTTCCCTTTACCCCTAATGGTAGTTACCTCTTTGAGTAAATCCCACTTCAGCACACTGTGATCACTGCCACCTAGTGGTTCATTTATCTGCAGATTCTTAATGCATGAAGAATCACTGCTGATAATCAAATCAAGAGTATTCCTCCCTCTAGTTGCCTCTCGAACATGCTGATGTAGAAAACAATCATCCAATAAATCCACAAAAGCCTTGCTAGTGTGTGAGTGACCAGCCCACAAATTCCAGTCAATATCTGGGAAATTAAAATCTCCCATTATAAGACTCTCTGATTTACTGGCCCACTCTATTTCCCTGTACAGTTTCTTATTATACTCATCAGAGTCATTAGGCCTATAGCACACTCCTACTCTCAATTTTGATCTCCCAATGCTTATGTCACACCAAACTGACTCGACACTGCACTGTCCAGCGATGTCCACTGGCTTCACTTCCTTGGATTTTATGTATTTCTTAACTAATAGCATAACCCCTCCTCCCTTCCTATCCAGTCTATCTTTTCTGTAGACGTTGTACTCCCCAAATTCCAGTTCTGCATTCCTTATATCTGTGTGACACCAAGTCTCTGATATCCCAACAATATCTGCCTTTGATGTTTTGAGCAATACCTCAAATTCATCAAATTTATTTACTAAACTCCTAGCATTGGTGTACACGCAAGTATACATGCACCTATTTCTATTCTTAGCTACCCTAACACAACCCATGTGTTTACTTGTACCGCAATGACTCCCAGCAGTCTCTGAAATATCCTGAATCTTGTTTTTCAGGCTTCTGCTCATTCCAATAGAAGCAGTGCAAGGATCTCTTTCACCTCTGCCAGTGGCTACTGTTAATCTATTTGTCTTTGTATCCCCCCAAGCTAGCAGTTTTCCGACCCACCTAACACTGCCTCGATAGCATCAGCAAATATTCTTGCACCCTTTCTATTTAAGTGTATCCCATCCCTGTAGAAGCAATCCCTCCTGTTAACAAGTACAGTCCAGGCTGAAAAAAATTCTACCCCTTGAGCCTTGCACAATCTTTCCAGGGCCGAATTGATCGACAAGGCTCTCATCATATACTCCCTCCTATCGTGTCTGGGCAGAATTGCAGACACTTTCAATTTCAACCCTATTTCACGGCTTTTTTACAACAGTGACCTGTACTTGTTAAGCAATTCTGCCGGTCTCCTACTCTTGATATCGTTAGTGCCCACGTGTACAACTATATCACCTTTTGTGCCCTTAAAAGATGATATCTGCTCTAAAACGTCATCAACCTTTGCCCCTGGCAGACATACCCTGGTCCTGTTCCACCTATCCTTTTTACAAAGCATGTTCCCCGTTTCACTGACAATAGAGTCACCAACAACTACTGGTTCCTTTTGGACCAGCGCATTCTGCCTTGGGGGTTGCCGCTGTGTTTCACGATGACCAAGTGCAAGCTCTGGCGTTGATGTGGGCAGCTGAGAGCTTGATGGGCCCCTCAATTTAGTTCCTTCGAGGGCATCCACCCTGTCCTTCAAGCTCTCATATAGGCCCATAAGAACGCTGAGTTGTTGCCTGATTTCGATATATATATATATATATATATATACACACACATTATAATATTATTTCTAATCTGTAATATTATTTTATTATTTCTAACCTGTAATATTATTTTGTCACAGATCTGATTAATGCCATCAAAAATGCATAAACATTATATCCGTCTGTATATTATTTGATTTAAGTTGTAATGTATAACATGAATAGTTAAGTTGCAATGTATAACATGGCTAGTAAAAT
Source organism: Mastigoproctus giganteus (assembly GCF_048544385.1). Lineage (NCBI taxonomy): Eukaryota > Metazoa > Arthropoda > Arachnida > Uropygi > Thelyphonidae > Mastigoproctus > Mastigoproctus giganteus. The sequence continues at coordinate 100,024,469 of NC_143582.1, read as the reverse complement.
AGCTACTTAAGAAAAACCAAAAAAACCTATATGGGTTCTAAACGTCGCCTGGAAAAAACACATATATGCCAAAAATAACATAAAATAAGCAATACAAATGTACAATTAAAAAGTTAATTATAGGCGATCAGATACATTGAAAGGGACTTTTTCAAGGGCTAACCCTTTCAATGTATCAACCATAATTAACGAGCTATCCAACCATAATTAACGAGCTATGCCTTTTATATTTATGGCCCTCTATCTCATTAATTTTTAACTATCATTCGGACAAGTTATGCTGGACGATGACTACAGTAACGGGTTAGCCCTTGAAAAAGTCCCTTTCAATGTATCTGATCGCCTATAATTAACTTTTTAATTGTACATTTGTATTGCTTATTTTATGTTATTTTTGGCATATATGTATTTTTTCCAGGCTACGTTTAGCACCCATATAGGTTTTTTGGTTTTGTTTTTTTTTGGGGTTTTTTTTTTTTTTTTGGTTTTTCTTGAGTAGCTATTTTACTAGCCATGTTATACATTACAACTTAAATCAAATATATATACACATATATATATATATATATACATATATACACACACACACATATATATATATATACACACACACACATATATATATATATATATACATATATACACACACACACATATATATATATATACACACACACACATATATATATATATATATACATATATATATATACATATATATTATTTTATCTTTCTATTGTGGTTTATTGTGTTTATTTTCTTAATTACGGGTGTTTTCTACTCATAGGTATTATGGTTAATACATTACTGGTCTTTAAGCTAGCCTAAACTCGGTTATCTTAAATGCCCAGGGCCTATTCATTTATTATTTTTCAACTTGTTACGTATTGCTAAAGAAATTGTCATATTAATTATAGATGAAAAACTGTAGCAATACTACTTTATGACAAAATGATAAAATATTAAACATTTTTATACATTTATTGTATTACATCTTTATACATATTTGTATTACATCACATGGTCGTCAATCCCCTACTTCATCGGGGGCTTTGAGCGGATTGACGGTCCATTCGATGTAATGCATTACTTACTTACCCGTTTCTGTTTGTATCTATCACAGCTTTGCTATTTTGTCCGATACTGAATTCTAAGTTTCTTTTAAATTCCCATTTTTGTCCCTTTCCCATTGCTATTAGTTAAATAGGTATTATTTATTATAAATTTATTATGAACCGAATTAATATCCCATAATTTCTACAGCAACTGTGATAGAATACACAAAGCCCAACGGGTGAGTTTATTAAAAAATTACAATAACTTTACTTACTTGATGTGTATAAGTGGAGGTCGTAGTGTCGAATCAGGAAAGTTTCCCATCCTACTTGATGTGTTTCGGTGGAGGTCGTCGAGTCGAAAAAGGAATGTTTCGCACCCTTAACTTGTTTTATAGATGGCTATTTTTATGGCTTTGTCGCTTTAGCGTTTCCCTGTGTTCCGATGGTGTTTTGGCGGAAGTCCCCGAACTTCAGGCCAAGGTCTATTATGGTGGTTTTGTGGCAGGTTAAATGAATTTATTTAGTTGTGTATTTACAATATTTTTACATTTATTTTATGTCTCACCTCGGACATAAAATAAATGTAAGTCCGAGGTGAGACATAAAATAAATGTAAAAATATTGTAAATACACAACTAAATAAATTCATTTAACCTGCCACAAAACCACCATAATAGACCTTGGCCTGAAGTTCGGGGACTTCCGCCAAAACACCATCGGAACACAGGGAAACGCTAAAGCGACAAAGCCATAAAAATAGCCATCTATAAAACAAGTTAAGGGTGCGAAACATTCCTTTTTCGACTCGACGACCTCCACCGAAACACATCAAGTAGGATGGGAAACTTTCCTGATTCGACACTACGACCTCCACTTATACACATCAAGTAAGTAAAGTTATTGTAATTTTTTAAAAAACTCCCCCGTTGGGCTTTGTGTATTCTATCACAGTTGCTGTAGAAATTATGGGATATTAATTCGGTTCATAATAAATTTATAATAAATAATACCTATTTAACTAATAGCAATGGGAAAGGGACAAAAATGGGAATTTAAAAGAAACTTAGAATTCAGTATCGGACAAAATAGCAAAGCTGTGATAGATACAAACAGAAACGGGTAAGTAAGTAATGCATTACATCGAATGGACCGTCAATCCGCTCAAAGCCCCCGATGAAGTAGGGGATTGACGACCATGTGATGTAATACAAATATGTATAAAGATGTAATACAATAAATGTATAAAAATGTTTAATATTTTATCATTTTGTCATAAAGTAGTATTGCTACAGTTTTTCATCTATAATTAATATGACAATTTCTTTAGCAATACGTAACAAGTTGAAAAATAATAAATGAATAGGCCCTGGGCATTTAAGATAACCGAGTTTAGGCTAGCTTAAAGACCAGTAATGTATTAACCATAATACCTATGAGTAGAAAACACCCGTAATTAAGAAAATAAACACAATAAACCACAATAGAAAGATAAAATAATAATATGTACTCTGTTCGTACCCGGGCATTGCTAAAACAGCTACCGGGACAACAGAAAAATCTAGAAATAATTTAAGGAAAACCACTATAAAAGTATATTAAAAGTAAAATACAACATAAATTATCATATTACTAAAGAATAATATACATATATATACACACACACATATATATACACACATATATATACAGTACATGTATAAACACTGGGTTTTCTGAAAAGAAAATTCAAAGTTTCAAGTTTAAAACAACTTTATTCTTATTTTTACATAAATATATAATAACTGATATATAATAAATATACAGGGTGTTTCAGTTAAACGTTTCAGAACTTCTAAGAGGGGTAGGGTACATCTTGACAACTCGAAATCATATAGCAATGTGGGGTCGGAAATGCTTTCCTGAAGCGGTGTTGTACACAGAAGCACCATAAAAAGAAAAGAGACCGTAAGTGAGAAATCGTTTTAATAATACATGAACAGAAGCAAAAGGTACATGGATTAAAGTAAGTGTTCGAAGTTTCTTCAACCTCTTATTGCTTTCGCACAGTGGTACCTTGGAAAATGTGCTACAAATCCCCTTTTTCCTGCTGAAGTGTTGTTTTCCGATGAGGCATCCTTCACAAGGGAAGGAATTTTCAACACGCATAACGACCATATCTGGGCGGTCGAGAACCCGCATGCAATACGATGTCGTGCAGCACAGATTCGATTTTCGGTCAATGTATGGGCCGGTATTATGGGAGATCACCTCATCGGACCTTACCTGTTACCGTGTCGTCTAACCGGACCTATCTACTTGATCTTTCTGCAGCAAATATTGCCACAACTTTTTAGAGATGAACAGATTTCTGCATCGACGCAACAGACAATGTGGTTCCAACACGATGGAGCCCCTGCCCATTATAGCGGAGATGTTCGTAACTACCTGGATGTCACATTTGGTCAACAGTGGATCGGACGTGGTGGTCCCGTGCGTTGGCCTGCTCGGTCACCCGACCTATCATGTCTTGATTTTTATTTCTGGGGTCATATGAAATCGCTAGTTTATGACACCCCTGTTGACAATGCTGAGGAGCTGGTTGCAAGAATCGCAGTAGCTGCTGAAGAAATTCGAAATTCGCCTGGAGTATTCCAGAATGTTCGGATGTCCATGCGTCGGAGATGTGAGGCGTGCATTGTAGCCCGTGGAAGAAACTTCGAACACTTACTTTAATCCATGTACCTTTTGCTTCTTTTCATGTATTATTAAAACGATTTCTCACTTACGGTCTCTTTTCTTTTTATGGTGCTTCTGTGTACAACACCGCTTCAGGAAAGCATTTCCGACCCCACATTGCTATATGATTTCGAGTTGTCAGGATGTACCCTACCCCTCTGAGAAGTTCTGAAACGTTTAACTGAAACACCCTGTATAGTAGATGATAAATAAATAACTTTATTTATCATCAATTTGCTATACATAGAACAAATAATTTGACCAGTTCCAGAAGGTCCATTTTGTGGTCACCCTGGAACTGGTGTACGGACCGTCAGGGGTCTGTAGACCCCAATTTGGGAAATGCTGATGTAAGTGATACTGTTTTATTTCTTTTTCTATTACAATTTCTTTAAAAGTATTTTTTTAAATCTTTAAAAAAATTTCTTGCTATATTAATTAATTAATTTGCTATTTTTGTACACATTTCCTTGAAATGGTGATAATATTTCTCCGTAGGCTTTAATAAAAGTAATAAAATAAAGACAACAGGAACTGTATGTCATATCAATAAAAAGAATGCATTCATGGAGAAACGTACCATAGAGCAGATGTTGAAACATAGTGCACCATTTGAGTAAAAGGCAATGGTTCAGAAGTAGCACCACAAGCATGGCATACAGTCTGCAGGAAGAAAAAAAAAAGGAAAAAGGATCAGAACTCTTACTATATATTCACTCAAGCATAATAAATATGAAAAAAAAAAACTATAACTTGTTTGTCGAAAAATTCTTGCTACATAACTTTTATTTTTATTAACCTTTGTAGTCTTTATCAATATTAAAAAAAACTACCGTAACAAATTTTAAAAGTATTTTATTAGTAGAGGGTACTCTTCCAAAATAAAAAAAAAGTAACCTGCTGTGGTTCTGTTTCCAGCACTTTTTGTTATTGAATTAATTAATCAACCACTTAATCCATACATAAAGTGACCAGATAATCAGAATTCCAATGTGGGATATTGATTTTGCAACCCCCACTCCTAAAAACAATATACACATATAATTTTTTAATTTTTTTATTTATAAAAAATATTCAAATACAAAATATAAATTAAACAGATATACTTCTTTGAACTAACATATAAAATTAAATATCACCATTCTTAAAAAAAAAAACAAAACAAATATAGCCTATATTTGTTTTCTTTTTCACATATAGTTTTATTTCACAGAAATACCTATATAATATTAGCATTAGCATTAGTAGAGGCATTTGATGCAAGAAAGCAAGCTTATGCAGCATCAGCCAAAAAAAAAAAAAAACCCACTTCCACTTCACCCCTCTGTTCGTTCAAAATACCTGTCCAGCTGAGCCTTAAACTTATTTAGGCTATCAACCTCCACCACAAGGAATGGAAGTCTGTTCCACCAACCAACCACCCGCTGGCTAAAGGCAAATTTCCGCACGTCTATCCTACATCTGTCTTTCCTCAATTTGAATTTATGCCCACTCAGGTGATTTTTCTGGGCTAGAGGAAGAATCCCATCAGCATTGAGCATGCTTAAACCATTCAAGGCTTTATACACCTCTATCAGATCACCTCGCTGGTGCCTAGTCTCCAGACACTGTAATTTGCAAAACTTAAGCCTTTCTTCGTAAGAGCACCCCTTTGTTCCATTCACTAATCTTGTTGCCCTTCTCTGTACTCGTTCCAGTAGCTCTACATCCTTCTTGAAATGAGGTCTCCAGACCTGTATACAGTACTCTAGGTGTGGCCTGACCATCGCCTTATACAATGGAATAATCACCTCCTTATCCCTGCTGGAAAAATTCCTGTATATCATTGACAATACTCCATGAGCTACTCTTGCAGCCCGTCTGCACTGCTCAGAGAACTTCATATCTGCCTGCACAACCACCCCCAAGTCCCTTTCATTCTCTACCACTGTCAGTGTAGTACCACAGAGTTGATACGTTGCTCTGGGGTTGCTGTTTCCCATGTGTAGTACTTTACATTTATCAATGTTAAACTTCATTTGCCACCTCTCAGCCCATCTGCTCAACCTTTCCAGATCCTGTTGCAGCAGCATAGTGTCAGTAGTGTCCTTGACAACCCTGCCAACCTTTGTATCGTCTGCAAACTTGGACATTAAGCCCGATATACCATCATCAATATCATTTATAAATACAGAAAACAAAAATGGACCCAACACTGAGCCCTGAGGGACTCCCCTAATAACATCAGTCCACGATGAGCAGTGTCCATTGATTACCACTCTCTGTCTTCTCCCCCTCAACCACCCCTTTATCCATAGCAGCAATTTGCCTCCAATGTCACACTGCTCCAATTTGTGTAGCAGTCTTCCATGTGCAACAGTATCAAAAGCCTTTCTAAGATCCAAGTATATAATATCAAAGTTATTCCCTGCATCCAGTTCTTTTGTGACTGCATCATAGTATCCAATCAAGTTGGTCAGGCAAGACTTCCCCTTAACAAAACCATGCTGTGTCTGAGCTATAACTGAAGTCTTGTCTAAATGATCCTGTAGTGCTTCTTTAACCAGTGCCTCCATTAATTTTCCTGGAACAGAAGTTAAGCTCACAGGTCTATAATTACTTGTGTCAGCCTTTGATCCTCCTTTGTGAATTGGGGTCACATTTGCACATTTCCAGTCTATGGGTACCTCCCCTGAGTCCAAGGAAGCTCTCATAATTATGGCTAAGGGTTTGCTTACTTCCTTTGCTGCCTCCTTCAATATAACTGGATAGATCCCATCCACCCCGGGTGCCTTTCTTGTGTTTATCTTCAACAATTTCTCCTCCACTTTACTCCCAGTTATTTCAAGATTCTGTAGCTTACTGCTAGAGTTGAGTACACCTCTGGCATTCCCCTCGCTGAATAACTCCTCATGTGTGAATGTCGATGCAAAATATTCATTTAGTTTGTTAGCTACCTGAGCAGGATCATCAACAATTGACCCATCCATATCAAGTGGACCAATCTGATTCATCCCCTTCCTTCTAGAGTTTACATAAGTAAAGAACTCTTTGCTGTTTTTCTTTGCATCCCTTGCCAAGGATTTCTCGTAATCTGCCTTCGCCTGCCTAACCTCCTTTGTAACTTGGTTGCATATCAACTTGTATCTATCATAGGCTTCTGTGTCATGTGTTAATTTGTATGTATCCCATGCATTTTTCTTCTCTGCCATATGCCTCATTAGTTCATCTGACATCCATTTATATAGGTATTTTATATCCATTTATATAGGTATATATATACCCAGAAATATAGGTATTTCTGTTTTTTCTCTGACATCAACAACTTATTTGCTACCAAAAATTTCCTTTTTCCGTTGCACCATTGGTTCCTGGCAAACATAATGCAAATCCAATTACTCTTTTTTTCAAATGCCTGCAGGGTATGTCCCTTGTTTTTTTTTTTTTTTTGTTTTTTTAATGTAAACCCCAAACACGAGAGGTATTAGAACCTATAGTACTTAGTACCGTGCTTGGGTTGGAGGTTGAGAAGAAGAAAGTAGATATTCGACTTGAACTTCTGTAGACTGTAATTTTCAGGAAATACGTATGAAGGAAGGTTGTTCCAGAAAACGGCAGTTGAATGAATAAATGAGGAAGATGAAAAGTTGGTTCTGTGAGTTTGAAGTTGGCTGGTGGGGGCACGTGTTCGGACTGTTTTGAAAGAGAGAGTGGGAATTATAGAAGCCAATTCAGAAGAACAGTACCCATGGAAGTATCTGTAGAAGAGGCATGCAGCAGAAACAGTACGTCTATGAGACAGCAAGTGGAGAGATTCTGTTAGAGATGAATCATTAATTAACCTAACTGCCCTCTTCCGAATGGAATCAAGAAGCCTGAGAGAGGTTTTGGGGGCACCACCCCAGATGTGGGAACAATATTCCATGGCAGGGCGGATTTGCGATTTATACAGAGTGAGCAGCTGTTTGGGAGAAAAGTAACGCCGAGAGCGAAAGAGAAAACCAAGTTTTTTAGATGCAGAGGAAGCAATATTTGTAATGTGCTTGTGCCAAGAGAGATTAGAAGTCAGGGTAATCCCCAAAAGAGATATATCATTTTGCCTAAAAATCGGAGTGTCACTAAAGATAAGCATAGGAGCAGAAGAATCCTTTTTGCGAGATATAAGAAAAGATTGAGTTTTAGAAGGGTTGAAATCAACTAAGTTGTCTTTGCCCCACTGGAGAATTACCTGAAGATCGGCATTTAAGGAATTGGTAGCAGATTTTTGAAAAGTTGAAGCTGATTGAGCAGGACAAGGTTTCTCAAAATGGAAAGTGGAATGCAAGTGCTATCATCGGCAAAACTATGGATAGGATTTCCGATGGAAGAAGGTCATTAATATACAAGAGGAAAAGAGTGGGGGCCAAGAACTGAACATTGGGGGACACCAGAATTAGTGGAGAAGTTAGAAGACAGAGAGCCATCTACCATCACCCTCAGTGAGCGATCAGAGAGAAAACTGGATAACCAATTACTAAAAACAGTTGGCAAACCATAAGATGGAAGCTTGTTTAGAAGACCTTTATGCCAAACACGATCAAAAGCCTTTGAGATGTCAAGAGCAACTACTTGTGTTTCACAGAACCTTTCCATTGAATTAGTCCATAAATGGGTAACATAAGTCACAATATCACCAGTGGATCGACATTGACGGAATCCATACCAGCGATCATTGATCAGACGGAAGGTTTCTAGGCAGTTTAAGAGTAGGTGGTTAATTTATTTCTCCATTACTTTAGAAAGAGTGGAAGTAATTGCAATGGGACAATAATTGCATGGGAGAGATTTGTCACCCTTTTTAGGAACAGCTGGATATGAGTAAATTTCCAAGCAGAAAGAAAAACACCTTTGGAATAAGAAAGTGAAAAAAAGGCACCAAAGAATAGGAGTAAGTTCAGGAGCACAGGTTTGGAGAACAAGTGGAGAAATACCATCGGGACATGGAGCTTTCTTAGCATCAAGATTCGTCAAAATCCTTCTGACATCCTTTTGACGGAAGACTACAGGAGGCATTGAATGGAGCGTGTTGGGAATGGTGGGAGGTGTTTTACCAAGATCATTAATACATGAGTTGGAAGAAAAATGGGATGCTAGCAGGTAAGCTTTATCCTTGGCTGAAGTGACAACAGAACCATCTGGTTTGGACAGAGGTGGGAGCAGAGATGGGCAAAAGTTGCAGCCAATAGCTTTGGCAAGAGACCAGAATGCTCGGCTACCATTAGGGCAAGAAGCAAGTTTTCTACTCTTAGCCTGTTCAAACTCTAGTTTGGACTGATTAATAACTGCTTTACAATTGTTGCGAGCTTTGGTGTAGGCAGAAAATGAAACTGAAGAATTGGAAACAAGCCAATCATGACATGCAACATGCTTCTCTTGAACAGCCCTAGACATTTATTGGATAACCAAGGTTTAGATAAAGAATGAGATTTTAAGTGGAGTGTGGGATAAAGGATTCCATTCCTGCAAGAATAATTTCACTGACACGATCTGAGCAAACGTTGACATTAGAAGTTTTGAAACAGTAATCCAACCAAGGAAAGGAAGAAAAGAAGTCTCGCAGGTGATCGCATTTTGCATTCTTGTAATGGCAAACAACACGAGGTTGGGAATAGCCATGAGATAAAGGTTCCATTGATCCATTTGGTATAATGGAAATTATTCCATTGATCCAATGGAATAATTTCCATTATTCCATTGATAAAGGTTGTGATCTGAAGTGCCTAAAGGATCTCTCGCTTCGACCGTGTACTTAGAAGGGTTTGTGAGAAAAAGATCAAGTGTATTGGCTGTATGATTAGGATTGTTCGGTATTCTTGTAGGTAAATGAACAATCTGTGCAAGGTCATTAGAAATTGCAAAAGCCTCAGCATCTCGACCAGTTGGGTCGGTGTGACTAGAAAACGGAAGCCAGCTGGAGTTGTGAACATTAAAATGACCAAGGAAAATTACCTCACTGTTAGGAAAGTTGAACTGGAGAAAGTCAAGTTGCAAAGGGCTCCAAGTGATTAGTGGAGTTGGGAGAACGGTAGAGACAACATATGAATTTGACACAATGAGGTAGAGGGATTTTAAGCCAGAGAAGATCAAAGAGAGGAGATTCCAAATTGCCAAGTCTCGGACAGGGAATATCAGAAAGGACATATGCACAAATACCACCTTTGAGGCGAAAGGAATCATACAGCAAATAATTTGGGCATCTGAGATGAGCAGTAGTTGAATCAACCGATAACAGATTCTGTCAGAAAAGTACATGGGGTTTGGCAGACTGCAAGTGGAAATGGACATCATTGAGATTAGAATTGAGACCACGTATATTTGTGAAATGAATTAGGAAGTGCTTGGGAGGTTTAGATCTTTTGCAGATAGGCTTGCTCTATTAGTTTGACAATTCATGGTGTATTCAATAGTAAGAAAAAGTGGGTGGGACATGCTGTATGACTTAATGAAATTTTTGGATATGTCGTACACATGGTAAAAATATACCCAGATCCTTGACATAACGTGGCCTCGACCGCGCTCCCCGCATACATACTACTCGGACTCCCTCCAGTCACTATCTGGCAGAGTAGAGGTAGCAAGATTATACACTAGCTGATCTGGAAGCCTCCTAGAGCATTACCTAACTAGCGGCCAGCCTGCAAACACCGTTTTAGAGCTGTACCCTAGAAATGTAAGGAATATTGGATCTCTCCATGATGTTCATGATATCTTCAAAAGTCATCAATCATACTGCATGATGGAAGAGATAGGGAAGGGTTGACTGGAACTTAGCTCTAGAGCTAAGCCAGAGAAGATTAAAGACTAAATTAAAGAAGATCTAGAGACTAAACATGGGTTCCACCACTTCAAGCCTCCAATAGGCAAAGTGGTGGTATTGCACCGGTTGATGAGAGTCATCTACCACCTAGTACTGCCAGGTAACATAGAGGGGCGGCGTTCCTCCATGTGGTGTGGGCGCCACACCTCGACTCCTGCTTACATTGGTTCACACCTGGGTGGTCATCCACCATGTACTTGTGCACGGAGGTTATACCCAGGATTACTAACAGTCTCACCATCGTGAAGGTGCAAGAAGAGGATTTGGCTGTTACAGACCGCCCGGACTTCGCCGAAATTGGGTCCATTTGACTTGGGTGTAACCCGAATATCAGTTCCATCAGCGTTTTAGACTCCCAGGTAGCAAGTACAGCTTGTCTGGCATATCTGAGAGAATGTCTGTGACAACCTCAAGGACCAGTCGTTTGACACAAACTTTTTGTGTCAAAACGTTTAAATATTTTTAACCATTTCATACCTGTTGGCATTCTTTCATCATTCCATTCTTTTATTTTTGAATCATCAGCATATTTTTTTTAATTCTTACCATCTAACCTTCTACCCACAAACTTCAATCACAAATGACAGATGCGAGTTGATTGTTTATGTGGTCAGCCAGTGCCATCTATGAGACAAAAGATGTAACAAGGATGCAGAATAAAATAGAAAATGCAAAATCGTGATTCATAATATAAGTGTGGAGACTACACGTCCAATTGAGGACAGTTTGCAATGCGGGACAAATGACTTAAATCTGACACTGTCCCCATGATCCGGGACGTCTGGTCACTTTTCCCATAAATTATGTTTCTGAATAATATAAAAATAGTGAATTTTGCAGTTAATAATTCATTAATTTATTTAAATATTAAAGAAAATAAATAAATAAATAAATAAAAAAATCAGAACATGGTTTCCATTTAAAATTGCAAAACTCAGAATCAAGGTTTGGATTTATAATAGCAAAAATCTATTATAATCATAATAAGAAATTATCTTTAATTTTAGATAAACTTCTTCCAAAGGAGATAAATATAATACCAAGATCCAAATAATCCTTGAGTTCAACAATACAATGTAACTCAAAAAAAACCCTCAAAGAAAGAACCTAAATTTCACACAGTAACACACTGTAAAAATTCACTGAAGTAACACATTATATGATTTCAAATTTACTACATTAACATTTTTATTTTCCCAGGTACAGGTAACCCACGTATAACAAGGTAGTCAGGTTCCTATAAAATCTCATGTAGTGTGAATAGTATTATACGGGACTAAGAACCAGTAAGTGGCCCAGCATCCTATATGCAAAAAAGACATCTGCCTAGCGTCCCGATCAGAGAGATGGGCCCAAAATCACTGTTTCAAAAACTCATTGCTGTTTTTGACTATGGAGTTGAGATTTAGTTGGAATTGGAGTTTATTGATTTTATAGTTTATAGTTGTATAAAAAGGAAATGTTGAAAAAAGTATAAAATACAAAAATATATTGATGAATTTTAATGTTTAGAGTTTTTAATTTGGCTGGAACAAGAATCACAATTTATAGAAGTTTGCCTTTGAAGTTTAAAGTTTAAGTGAGTTCTAGATAGTGGAAATCTGCCTCTTCGGGGCAGGGGCAGTAACATATCCTCAATGTTTGATTTATCACACAGAGGATATGATTACGGATCAAAAGATTAAAACTGATAGGATAGAGGAATAAAGCGTGGATGAGCTTATTGCTCAGGAAGCACAGGTACAAGTAGGTGTTAGGATAGTGATGAAGATGATGATGCTGTTTTTGACTAATATTTTTTTAAGTGATTTTTATCGGAAACTGAACTTTCTACCTGCCAAGGTCAATGAACTTTACTTGAAGATTAATTTGAAAATTACATTTTTTTTTTCAAAAATGGTCTTTCTTTATTAGTTTTTTTCTTTAGATTGGGCCCCCAAGTTCCATTTTGCCTTGGGGCCCATGAAAGTATAATGCGCCACTGGAACCAGTACAAAAAGGGGGGTTACATTCCAAGAGCTAACAAAAATACACCATTTCATTAACAAAACTGACAAAAATACACCATTCTAGATTTTGTGTATCTTCTGCTCTCTTTAAAAAATCATTAATCTGAGTTTGTTTGCTTTTGCTTTATAAATCTTTGTAATTTCATTGTATGGAACTAAGCATTTTTGAAGCTCCCTTTTGAACTTTGGGCTCCTTTCAGTCAAAGAATCTGAATTTGAAAAACTAAGATTCTAAATGCTCGGCTAACTTTATGCCTTTCTGTATACTCTTTTAGTGTAAAATATGGAAGTTCAGAATTTTCATCTGCACTATCAATGGATTGATTTGATTTGGCTCTGATGCCATTTTTTTTAGGAGTATCAGCACTAAGGCAATGTTGCTCACTAAGGCAGTGTTCTGAGGTTGATTTTACATTTTTCTGGATGAAAAACCCATGCTACCCTCGCCTGAGGCTGAGTAACTCAGCTACGTTGTGAAAAAGACCACAAAAATTCCTCCCTTCACGACAGGATTTGAACTTAGCTCTTTTCCATCTGGTGTGGGAAGGACGGCAATTCTACCAACTGTGCCACCCACCAGGGCTTCAGTAGTCATATCATCAAAACCTTCCCCTTCTACCAACTGACTTAGCAAGTTCCACTATTGCACAGATTCAGTTTTCTGTCAGTTTGACCATATTTCCTGAATGAACCGACTCTGGCCATACATTTTTCCAACATGCATCTAATGTTGACGGTTTTACTTCTTTGAGCAATACAGATATGATTCCAATACAGTCCACAATTAAAAAATGTTTCCATGCCTCCATCACTTCAATTTTCCATCTTCAATTCAGAATCAATTTTTTCCAAAATCCATTGTAACCATTTTCTGATGTAATGAGTTTCAAAGGTAGATTATATCTACCTTTTAAACTTGTTCTAATTAAAGAAGTTGTTCTAGGTGGGAGGAACATTACTTCAACTTGGGATGACTTAAATCTTTTGGAAGGCCTGGCAAGTTATTCAATAGTAATAAAACTTTGAAAACTAGATTTTTCCATGAGTTCATGCTTGTTGAATTCGTGGAACAAGCACAGAACGTAACATGGGGATTTCCCAATATTTTTTTTTTTTTTTTTTGCATAACGATTAGCGAGCCAAAAGCAGGGATTCACAAAAAAAGAATGGAAATGTTGAAAAATTACATCCAACATAATAGCAGAGTTTCCGCCCACACAAAAGCTCAAAAATACCGTGTTATGCGAGGTTGCCATAATTCCCTAACCTTGTTAGAGCAAAACCATGTTATATAAGTAGTGTTGTGTGAGGATTGCCGCACTTTATCAACCGTGTTAGAATGAAACTGTGTTGTAGAAGTACCATGTTATATGGGGGTTGCCTGTAACTTAAAATTCCACAATAATAAAACTAACAAAACCAAACTTAATAACAGCCATTCTCAGAACAAAAGTAAATTTTTACTAGCCAAATTAGAAATTAGATAAAAGCTTCATTTTCTTTTGTCAAAAAATTTACTGCCTTTGGATCAATTTAGAAGTATTTTTTTTCAAAGAGTGATCTCTCAAAGAATGAGAGAATTCATCAACCATTCTTTAAAGCCAGTGACTGCTATTAAAATGCAGTTTAACTTCTGAAATTTAGTAATTTATTATCTGGCACCACCCATTTTGTATCTTATTTTATTTTTTTTTTTTTTTGAGGGACAAATCTGGAAAACCTATCTCAGAAATGGCAAATTTATTCTCTGCTGATTTCTTTGTCCTTTCACCTGAAGGTGTTAGCAAAGTTAGTATCCAAGTGCAAGTTGAAAATTTTATCTGGGAGCTATGAACATTTTTATCCCACTCTAACAATAGGAAAATATTAAGTCATAAGTTTGTCTGCTGCTATTCATGACTGACAATTTACTGATAATTAGTAATGGATTACTGAGTTTCTAGATCTCATGATATTTACAGGAAGCATTCGTGAACACTAAACATCTTTTATATTTGCATTTGCCCTTAAATATGCTACCTAAAAGAAAAGTAAGTAGTCCAGAAGGTTGATGTGACTGATGTTAAAAGAAACCTGGCAGTAATACTTTGGGGAAGAAACTGTGTGAAAATTTTGGTATATTTTGCAAACATAAATAAAGGAAGAAATCAGGGAATTAAGGGAAATCATGAAAATCATGAATACTTTGTTTAAATTGTAAAAGTGGTCTACTTTCTCTCAAAGTAGGCCCATTTTTACAATACTATGTGTAAAAAAAAAAGTATAAGTGCAGCCATTATCAACCCACTGCAGGATGGAAGCCTCCTCAACAATTCATGCTGAGGGAAATGGACCATAATCTGCCACGCTGGTCCAGTGCGGGTTGGCAGATCGACCGTATTCAGCAGTCAGGGGCTTGAACCCCGGTCTACTCAAAGAGCGTGTGCTACTGCACTCCCGCTCCTGCCCACTCGGCTACGGAGGTGTGTAACAAGTTGCAATTTAGATTTTTTGCCCCCTAAACTTTAACATCTTATTTCTATCTTTTTATTTTTCTTTCCATGTTTATTATCATCAAATGTTAGTACAACCAAATTTGATAACACAACTTCAAAGATCAGAATGCCTGATAAGTATACCCAGCAAACTCCAATAATAACACTCCTACTTATAATATTCTCCCACCTCTAACACCCTTTGCTTCTGATCCCATGATGAATCCATGTCATGCATTTAACATTTATAGCACTCCAGTTTAAAATGCTTTCCCACATATTGCTTTTTTATGGTCCTACAAAGGAAGATACCCAATA
Organism: Mastigoproctus giganteus; assembly: GCF_048544385.1. Lineage (NCBI taxonomy): Eukaryota > Metazoa > Arthropoda > Arachnida > Uropygi > Thelyphonidae > Mastigoproctus > Mastigoproctus giganteus. The sequence continues at coordinate 100,009,060 of NC_143582.1, read as the reverse complement.
TAACCCTCTTTTCACTTGATTTTAGTTTTAGAAAAGGAATGATAGGAACTGTTTAAATTCTAGGAATTGTTTATGGTTCAGTTTTATTGCACACAAATCATTTCCTATGCAGGTAACATTTGTTTATTTCATACAATATTTAATCTTTGAAGCCACACTTTACAGTATTTATACTTTTGAAGCCACATTTTACAACTCAGTATCTAATCATGCATCATTCTGTTATACTCTCCTCAGCATTTTATAAATTCAACATAATTCATCTACTTTCCTTTCTGGTAATACCAGCCAGCACGATTTTCACCTCCAAAAACTTAAATGCTGTTTTTAATCAAATTTTATGCATAGATTTCGAAAATCACCATAACAGTTTCACGTCACATCACGTCACAGTTATTAAATATAGAAGGAGTTAAGTTTTACCAAAACATACCAATTTCGCATAATCTAGCCAGTAATGTAAGACATATAGATTTATTTTAAGAGATATAAGGTAATTCTCTTAATTTCAGCAATAGATTCTGACCTCGGTTTTCTTGTGATAAACATAATCAGACTTCTACCTCTATAATCAGACTCTGTGGTTCTTAGGTTCAAATTCCAATGCAACAATTTACAATTTGAAGAGAGCACTCTTAGTGTTTTGGTGAGGATATTTGTAGGGTGTGCCAAGATTTTCCAAGTATTAACTGATTGTGACATGTTCTCAGGGCTGTAAATCTGAGACTCCACACATAAACAGCCCCTTGAGAATAGGAGGGTGCGGCCCGCAACCCTTGGGGTAGCAGTAAAATAATTTCTGGCTCTACCTGTCGAGTTGCAAATATTTTTCCTTTCAGTGTTTTCACACGTGTGTTGCCACATCTGTGTACTGTGCAGTGATAAAAATTAAATTTGTTGTTTTTATATTGTAGTGTTCAAAACTGAATTTACATTTTCAGAAATTCATTTAGTGCTACAATGAATAAGCAGACACATAGGAAGTGTATCAATCATCCAGACAATTTTTGTTATGTTTGTGGACTGTTTACCCCCGAAGACTCAAAGGAAAAATATCTATGACATTACAAAACTTTTGTATTCTTTTTATTTCAGATGTAAAATTGGTGATCAAGACAAACCTTGGGTGCCTCACAAGCGTTGTGTTACCTGTACGACAAACCTTAGGAAGTGGTTACATGGCAAACTCAAAGCGTTACCTTTTGCAGTCCCTATGGTTTGGTGAGAACCATCTAGCCACATTAATGATTGCTACTTCTGTATGACAAATATATCTAGTATGTCTAAAAAAAGCAAACACACTATAATATATCCAAATATACTTTCTGCAATTTGGCCTGTTCCACACATTGACAATTTTCCAGTACCAGTGGCCCCCCAAAACTTGGGATAACAGTAGTGGGGAAGATAATAGTGATCAAGTTCAAGTTGAGGATTCCCCAGAAGCCTTCACTTCACAAGATGTCAACTATCAGCCAGAGCTCAGGTAGTGAGGTACATTTAATAAAACAAGATGAGTTGAATGATTTGGTTCGATACTTAAATTTCCCAAAAGAAAAAGCTGAACTGTTAGGTTACAGCAGTGAAATATACTTGCAGCAAGAACAAAGATTTTAGTGTTTCGAAAAAGGCATGAAAAGTTTTCAAAATATTTTGCTATAGAGGACAGTATGTTTTTGCTTTTTATTGACTTAAATTGGCATATTAATTTATTTTTTAGAGTTGCTTTATATTCCTAGTAACAATACTTAGTTTAAATTGAATTTAGATAGAGATTTTGTAGGTTATTACTTAGTATCGGTAAGGGTATCAAATCACAGACAGGTTTTGCAGCTCCTGCGAACGAAAAGTTTTTAATTATACTTACTGCTTTATTGACTTAATTGTTAGATTAAATTATTTTCTATAAGTAGCTTATAGACCTAGTCAAGCTCCGTGGTTTATTTTGAATTCAGATAGCGCGATTTGGAAAGTAAATAATACCTCTTGTCCGTAGATTAACCATTCGTAACTAGCCACCATTGTTATAAGATACGTGTGCTAGCATAAGGTTTAACGGAAAACTAGACAGCGAGTATAGTATCAATATCAATTAATCAGTAAAATTTATTAATCTTATTAAATTTCATTGTCAATTGAATTGTACTTTTTTAACTAAATAAATATAGCAACCTAGTTATTACAAACGTAACATCATAAATTAAAACATATAAGTTGACAGGGGATAAGAGAGTCATATGACGTAACTCGGAGATAATATTTGATACCGAAATACATATATATATATATATATATATATATATATATATATATATATAGTGTTATGATGGCATTGGGATATAGATTTAGGGTTATATTTTATTGTAATTTTATTGAACTTGAATAAAAATCATGACTCAGACCAGAGCAGCAAAGCAAAAGACTCAAACTACTGGAAGTGCTGTGGCTCAGGGGAAAACTTAGGGAGGCGGTTGTCTTCTGAATCACAGTCTATTGAAATGCACTGCTTGTTTGATGTTTGTGGAGCAATCAGGAATGGGACATGATATTGCCAAGGGGAATGTCTTTGTGTGTGGGCAATGTAAGGAGTGCGAGGAAATCAGGCGCCATCTCGGCATTGTTATGGGCTTATATGAGAGCTTGAAGGACAGGGTGGATGCCCTTGAAGGATTTAAATTGGGAGGCCCATCAAGCTCTCAGCTGCCCACATCAATGCCAGAGCTTGCACTTGAACATCGCGCAACATAGCAGCAACCCTCAAGGCAGAATGCGCTGGTATCAAAGGAACTAGTTGTAGGTGACTATTGTCAGGGAAACGGGGAACATATTGTGCAGAAAGGATAGATGGAATAGGATGTATGACAGATGTATGTCTGCCAGGGCCAAAGGTTGATGACGTTGTAGGGCAGATATCATCTTTTAAGGGCACAAAGAGTGATATTGTTGTACATGTTGGCACTAATGATATTAAGAGTAGGAGACCAGCAGAATTACTTGACAAGTACAAGAAAATGGTGAAAAAAAAGCCGTGAGTTAGGTTGAATTTGAAAGTGTCTGCAATTCTGCCCTGACACAATAGGAGGGAGTATATGATGAGAGCCTTGTCAATCAATTTGGCCCTGGAGAGATTGTGCAAGGCTCAAGGGGTAGAATTTTTCTCAGCATGGTCTGTACTTGTTAACAGGAGAGACTGCTTGTACAGGGATGGGATACACTTAAATAGAAAGGGTGCAAGAATACCAGGGTATGTCTGTCAGGGCCAAAGGTTGACGTTGTAGAGCAGATATCATCTTTAAGGGCACAAAGAGTGATATTGCTGTACACATTGGTACTAATGATATTGTTGATGCTATCGAGGCAGAGTCAGGTGGGTAGGAAAACTGCTAGCTTGGGGGGGATACATGGACCAATAGATTAACAGTAGCCGCTGGCAGAGGTAAAAGTGATTCTTGCACTACTTCTATTGAAATGCAATTGAGCAGCAGCCTGGAAAGCAAGGCAATGGGAATTTCCAGGACTGCTGGGAGTCATAGTGGAACAAATAAATACATGGGCTGTGTTAGGGTAACTAAGAGTAGAAACAGGTGCATGTATACTTGCATGTACACCACTGCTAGGCTTATAGTTAATATATTTGATGAGCTTGAGGTGCTAGTCAAGATATCAAAAGCAGATAACGTTGTGATATCAGAGACATGGTGTCACACAGACATAAGCAGTGCAGAACTGGAATTTGGGGAGTACAATGTGTACAGAAAGGATAGACAGGACAGTAAGAGAGGAGGGGTTATGCTGTTAGTTAAGAAACAAAATCTCAGGAAGTGCATCCAGTTGATGTGGGTGTCAAGGCAATGTTGAGTCTGTTTGGTGTGACATAAGCAGTGGGAAAGGAAAAATGAGAGTAGGTGTGTGTTATAGACCTAATGAATCTGATGAGTATAATGAGCAATTGTGCAGAGAAATAGAGTGGGCCAGTAAATTTGAGTGTCTTATAACGGGGGATTTTAATTTCCCGGATATTGACTGGGATTTGTGGATTGGTCACTCACACACTAGCAAGGCTTTTGTGGATTTATTGGATGATTGTTTTCTACAGCAGCATGTTCGGGAGGCAATTAGAGGCAGTAATACTCTTGATCTGATTATCAGTAGTGATTCTTCATGCATCAAGAATCTGCAGATAAAGGAACCACTAGGTGGCAGTGATCACAGTGTGCTGAAGTGGGATTTACCCAAAGAGGTAACTACCATCAAGGGTAACAGGAAGGGATATGCTTTCGTAAAGGTGACTACAGTGGTCTGAGCCAGTATTTAAATTCTACAAGGTGGAACCAACTGATGATGTTACAAACAGCAAATTCAAAATGGGAAGCATTCAAAGAATTAATCTTGGAAGGTACTAGGCTTTTCCTACCAACAAAGAAATATTGTTCAAGATTTAGGCCTAAATGGATGTCAGATGAACTAATTAGACATGTGACAGAGAAGGAAAATGCATGGGATACATATAAATTAACATGTGACACAGAAGCCCATGATAGATATTAGCTAGTCTGTAACCAAGTTACAAAGGAGGTTAGGCAGGCGAAGGCAGATTACGAGAAATCTTTGGCAAAGGATGCAAAGAAAAACAGCAAAGAATTCTTTACTTATGTAAACTCTAGAAGGAAGGGGATGAATCAGATTGGTCCACTTGATATCGATGGTTCAACTGTTGATGATCCTGCTCAGGTAGCTAACAAACTAAATGAATATTTCGCTTCGACATTCACACATGAGGAGTTATTCAGGGAAGGGAATGCCAGAGGTGTATTCAACTCTGGCAGTAAGCGAGATAATCTTGTAATAACTGAGAGTAAAGTGAAGGAGAAATTGTTGAAGATAAACACAAGAAAGGCATCTGTAGTGGATGGAATATATCCAGTTATATTAAAGGAGGCAGTAAAGGAAGAAGCAAACCCTTAGCCATAATTATGAGAGCTTTTTTGGACTCAGGGGAGGTACCCATGGACTGGAGATGTGCAAAATGTGACCTCAATCCACAAAGGAGGATCAAAGGGAGACACAGGTAATTACAGACCTGTTAGTTTAACTTCTGTTCCAGGGAAATTAATGGAAGCATTGGTTAAAGAAGCATTGCAGGTTCATCTACAAGACTTCAGTTATAGCTTGGACACAGCATGGGTTTGTTAAGGGGGAAGTCTTGTCTGACTAATTTGATTGGATACTATGATGTAGTCACAAAGGAACTGGATGCAAAGAATAACTTTAATATCATATATTTGGATCTTAGAAAAGCATTTGATACTGTTGCACATAGAAGACTGCTATACAAATTGGAGCAGTGTGGCATTGGAGGCAAATTGCTGCTATGGATAAAGGGATGGTTGAATGGGAGAAGACAGAGTGGTAATCAATGGACACTGCTCTTTGTGGACTAATGTCATTAGTGGAGTCCCTCAGTGTTCAATGTTGGGTCCATTGTTGTTTTCTGTATTTATAAATGGTATATTATGGTATATCAGGCTTAATGTCAAAGTTTGCAGATGATACGAAGGTTGGCAGGGTTGTTAATGACACTAATGACAGTACACTGCTGCCACAGGATCTAGAAAAGTTGAGCAGATGGGCTGAGAGGTGGCAAATGAAGTTTAACATTGACAAATGTAAAGTACTACACATGGGAAGCAGTAATCCCAGAGTAACGTATCAACTCTGTGGTACCACACTGACAGTGGTAGAGAATGAAAAGGACCTGGGGGTAATTGTGCAGGCAGATATGAAGTTTAATGAGCAGTGAGAATGGTCTGCAAGAGTAGTTCATGGTGTCTTGTCAATGATATACAGGAATTTTTCTAGCAGGGATAAGGAGGTGATTATCCCCTTGTATAAGGCAGTGGTGAGGCCACACCTTGAGTACTGTATACAGGTCTGGAGGCCTCATTTTAAGGATGTAGAGCTGCTGGAACAAATACAGAGAAGGCAACAAGATTAGTGAATGGAACAAAGGGTTGCTCTTACGAAGAAAGGCTTAAGTTTTGAAAATTACATTGTCTGGAGACAAGGTACCTGCGAGGTGATCTGATTATCTGATTGACGTGTATAAAGCCTTGAATGGTTTGAGCATGCTCAATGCGGACGGGATTCTTTCTCTTGCTCAGAATAATCGCCTGAGAATGCATAAATTCAAATTGAGGAAAGACGGTTGTAGGATAGATGTGCGGAACTTTGCATTTAGCCAGCAGGTGGTTGATGGCTGGAACAAACTTCCATCTGTCGTAGAAGTTGATAGCTTAAATAGATTCAAGGCAGAACTTGACAAACATTTGGATGGGTGAAATAGGGGTTTTTTTTTTTTTTTTTTTGGCTGATGCTATATAAGCTTGCTTTCTTGCATCATGTGCCTTTGCTAATGCTAATGCTAATTTTTGGAATAAGCAGATTTATTTCCTCCACAATCACATATTTTCATCTCAGAGGTATGACAGAAAATATTTTTTGTTGGCTAGTATAATCAATATCTTTTTTGGTGTGCAGGATAAAATGCATAGTATTAATAAAAGGAATTCCAACATCACTTTTGTGGTGGAAACATTAATTTCATGAATAGCATCATCATTGTTATTATGTTAATAATAAATTTATTGTGGTGACAGTTGAGATTTTATTAAATTCAATTTTTAAATTTTTTAAAATATAGCAGACTCTCGATTAACCGGGAAGCGGATTAAATGGAACACATTTTTTTTTTTTTTAGGATTGTAAATAATAAAAATAAACAAACAAAAATAATAAATAAATAAAATAAGCAATTAATAACGACGATCATGGAATGTACAAATTGCACAAGTGAGATATAGAGTAACAAGCAAAAAAATAGGAAAGAAGGGAAGATTCTTACAATTTATTTAGGTTTTTTTTTTTTTATATGACTGAAGATTTCAGTGAAGGGGACACATTTCACCATAATAACGTAAAAACCCACACAATTCCAGCTATCTGTATTATCGCAAATGCAATAAGATCGAGTTTACTATCCGTTTATAATTAGATGCATGGACAGAAAAGCCCAGTAACACGGAAGGTGCAAATTGTTTAATGGCAGTGACCTCCAGAAATGTGCTTTAGTAAAATGTGAGTTTGCATCAGCTGATAATAATGTGTTTACCCCTTAACTCTGTAAAGTTCTTTTCAGAAAATTTCATTTTTACCATTATCATGGTGCCCACTAAGAGAATAAGTGACAGCGCTACTAGTAAATGTACCAAAAAGGGAAAGCCATCGATTTGGATTAGAAAATTAAACTAATAAGGATGTATGAAAATGGCCAAACAATTAACAAGTATCGTGCGGAATTCAGATTTGTCAACCTAATATAGTAGCAATATGTTGTTAGTCATTCCCGAGTTATGTAAAACACGACTTACGTAAGAAGTCCTGGAACGTATCTCTTACGCACGTCGGGGACTTTTGTATTTTTCGATTAACCGGGAAATCAATTATCCGGGATTTGTTTTTTACCATCTATCCCGGAAAATCAAGAGTCTACTGTATTTCATAAAATCTTTTCAAAATTTTCATTCTTGTTGATATGCAAATCAAGATGCTAAAAAAAGTGAGCATAGAACATTACATATGCAGGATTTCAACTTATATATAAATCCAGTGCTTCATAAACATTGCTAAAAAATAAAATAAATGTTATAAACCAAAATTTTGACAAAATATAAAAAAAATGGCCCTAAAAATGGGGATCTTGCTTATAGTGCCCATTAGACTTGTCCCTTAGGTAGCATCATGGAGTTTACTTCAGTTTTAAAATTAAAGTCAATTTCGAAATTAACAAAGCATTACATACTTTACGGATACGTAATGTTACATATTTTATAGGCAAATAACACATTCTTTCACGAAAGACAAACTAAAATATCTACAATTTCACAAAAAAAAAAAAAAAAAAAAGAGAAGTCATAATAACCATAATAATAATAAGAGCCACCAACATCACCCAAGATCGGCCATCAAGAAACAGACCACAGCCCAGAGAGAAGGAGGGGTTGACTGACCTCAGCAAACAAGAGAAGGTGATTAAGAACCTGTGTGATTACTTCCAGGAAAAATTGGCACAATCTCTACCAAACCATAAGAAAGAAAGAAAAATGGCAAACAATATTCAATGAGAGTATTGTTTGCTAAAACAGACTGACTAAAAGAGACAGAAGAAACAAAGACCCACCGCACTGAGAAAAATTCTATCCCATGAGCCTTGCACATTCTCGTCACAGCCAAACTGATTGAGAAAACTCTCAATGTATACTCCCTCCTTCCCTCCTATCATGTCTGGAATTGCAGACAATTTAAAATTCAATACTAACTCGCGACTTTTTGCCAAATTGCCCAATACTTGTTAAGTAAGTCCTCAGATCTCCTACTCTTAATATTATTAGTGCCAACACGTACAACAATATCACCTTTTGTGCCCTCAAAAGATGATATCTGCTCTACAACTTCATCTACTTTTGTCTCCGACAGAAATACCCTGCATTACTTTCAATATTTTTAAAAGAATAAGAGAAATTTGCCTCAATATGCCTCAATTCTCTTACTTTCATAATTACAGTAATACCCCGACTTACGCGGTTCTTGATTTTTTCGTTTGGCAACACTGCCGCCCACTATCTTCAAGGTCGTTTTTCATATGTTATCGATATACGGTGCGACGGCGGAGAGTGAGAGCGAAAGATGAACAAAATTTAACTTAACTGCATGAGCTGCACACATATGCAAGAATTTGTATTCCAACTGTCATATTTATATGTGTGCATTCGAATTTCGTGCTCAACGTTTGTCGGAAATTACATCGTTTTCACGAAAGAAATGGATCGCGTCGGTCGAGCCGTATATAGTCAGTCCTCGTATAACACGTGTTTACACTACACGAATTTGATGATACACTATTTAGAAATACGGTAGCGATATCTTATAATATAACACGAACCGAATTGGCTTATGCACAATTCGCCTTTGTGTTTACAAGAAATGGCAGTCGAATGCAGAATCACCCCAACCGAACGCAACACGATAGGAATGAAGAGAAGATTCTGAAAATGTATTTGTTTTAGGGGAAACACATTTCACCATAATAACGTAAAAACCAACACAATTCCAGCTATTGGTATGCAATTAGATCGAGTTTACTACCAGTTTATAACAGATTCCACTAGCAGAAACGCAACTGGATTTTTATTGTTTTGTGGCAGTAACCCCTAGAAATGTGAGGTGTTAATAGTGTATCTCTGCCTTTACGGTGTTGTTTATTCATTTGCTACATGCACGCAGCTTTGTTTATGCGTATGTATCAAGGGTGCCTCCTCGTTTTGTAATTGTGCTTTATTCCCTAAAAATGAATAAAATACTTAAAAGGTGTGAAAAGGAAGTGTCCTGGTGAAGACACTGCAGTTTCAGAGAGAAAAAGAAAAGCAATTATCGATAAACAGAGGCGGACTGGGTCAAAAATTCTTACCCGGGAAAATTTACAGTGGCCTCATACTATGGTTTATGGCCAAAATCACACAGGCCCACAGGGGTTTCCCCGGTTAGGCTTATGGCCAGTCCGCCTCTGTCGATAGAGAAAAAATATGAAATTGTGAAATGCTTGGAGCGAAATGAAAGACCATGTGATATTGCACGTGCTACAGGCCTAAATGAGGCAACGGCGAAAAGCACATGACAATTGCAAACTTGGCAGAAGGTCTCAGCTCAACTGAAAAGGGCTTAAAAATTTTAGAAAACAGACTACAACGAAGAACGCGTAATAGCTACAGAGCAAGGAATGAAAAAATTATTAGCTTGCTACGAAGAAATTCTGCATGAAAAAAAGAAGTCTCTGTGTCGTCAGATGAATTTGTTAGATTTTATGAAGCCATCGACATCGAAATAACTTTTTTTACGTAAGTCATTTATTTTTTTAATACATATTTTGTATTAATATGTATAAAGAACTGCAATTTTATTAATATTTTTCTTCTAAACTAGTGTTTTTGTTAGTCCTTGGTCCCAATTAAACAAAATTTATATGTATTTATATGCAAAGTTGTACCCCGACTTACGCGAATTCGACTTAAGCGATTTTCGTCGGACCCACCTATCACGTAACTTCGGGGTATTACTGTACTTTATTTCATCTATCACATATTGTAATTCTTATCAGAATTGTATGATATCGTGATGCAGTACATGGTTATCGTTAAGCATGTTGAGCAACCATGTGGTGTAATCATTCTCAGTAACAACCAAATACAACTTGAAAACTACTTAATGCCAAAGGCTTTTAACATCCTCGAATCAACATAACTTTGAAATACAAAAAGAAAAGCATTACATGACACGAAGAGATAAGATGATGTAGGAAAATTAAATTTAGTCAAAAATTACCTTGAATGTGGATTAAGTTGGAACCACAGTCTAAACTCTCAAGAGGGATTTAAGCAACAAAGTAGGAGAAATTTGGGAATTCGAGAAGCATACAAGTTGCATTGATATCCAAAAATGACTGTACAATACATCACTTAACCTGTACTAAATAGCAGAACATGGAAATTATTTCTGTAGAAATGAAAGAAAATTACTTACATAAAAAGTAACAGCTCACATGATCAGAGTCTTTCCTCGTATGGTTACCCTTTTCCCCATCTCACCATTGTCCATCTTTGGACCCTTTCAAGAAGCTCAATGTCTTTTTTTTTTTTTTTCCCAGATGCAGTCTGCATACTTGAACGCAATATTCCAAATGTTGTCTTACAATTGCCTTATACAGTGGGACTATGATCTCTATATCTCAACAGGATAATGTTCGATAAATCGTCGATAAGACACCAAGTACTTTCCTGGCTGTCTGATTTCACTGCCCAGAAAATATCTGCCTGTATTATAACTCACAGATACCTTTTTTATTTTTTTATTCAATTGCATTAAGTGTATAATTTATTTTTAATTTATTTAGGGGTTGCTATTCCCAAAGTGTAAGACCTTGCATTTTGCTGCATTAAAACATAGCTGCCACTTTTTTGACTGTTCTTGCAGCCTGAAGGAGCACTGCTTGGTACCAATCATTAACTACTCTACTTTATGTCATCTGAAAATTTTGACATCAAGCCTACTATCCCATCGTCAATGTCATTTATGAAAATCAGAAAACGGTGGTCCAGAACCGATTTTTGGGGCCCCCATTTCTGACTTTAAACGAATCTGAAGAATATTCATTAATCACACCCTCTTCCTTCTGCTCTGCAGACCCCAGCAATTTATCTTAGAATTTTTCCAATAATCCCAACATGTTCCAGCTTATAGAGTAACCTCTCTTGAGGGACTGAATCACATTTGATTCAGCTTGCTAAAATCCAAATACTCTCTCAAAATTGTCCCCAACAACATTGTCCACAACATAACTTCGGTGTCTTTCTTTTTGGAAAAGTATTGTGAAAGCAATGCAAAGCACTCAGTAAGCCACAAAGTAGAGTCGCTGCCAGCCTGATACAGGAAAAAATATATATAATAATAAAAAAAATAATAATAATAATGCACACAACTGTTTCTTGGCATAAAAAACATGACCGAAAGAATTGCAACGAATTGTTTTTGAAAAACGTAAAGATCGTCCTTCGTACCTTCAATGTGTATTGCATCTACTAACACAAAAATCGAGGAAATTCATCTATTGGAAGCCAGACTGGAAACGGGAAAAACTGGTGTAAAACTGATAACACTGCAATGTGCATTTGATAAAAAAAAAAAAAAGTTTTCTTTATTGTAATTGTTTTTAGGAACAATATCGGTACAGCACCTTTTCTGGACGTATATTTGATCTTCTAATGAAATTTCAAGAAAATATTTCTATTGATAGCTGCGTTACAAACTTAAAATCAAACAACTAATCCTTTCTTGCACGAAAAGAACTCTGTTACAGTGTGGGTAGTGGAGAATGTTTTCTGCTTCAAAAGGATGGAAAGTACTCATCAATATTTCATCTCGAAATAATGTCAAGTGGTGGGAAGATAGTAACAATAGGTGTTTTATTCTGAGAAGTCCCATGCAGTAAAATCACACAGGAAGCTACCGAAAGTAACCTGTAAGACACCGAGTCTTAGAAATACCTTAATCTCTGAATAAGAATAGTGTGTAGAAATAAAATAATTTTACGAACAAAGAAAACAACATTTCAGAAATATTTCAATTAGTGGGAGTTGGCCTGTTGGTACAGCACATAAAGCATAGATGCAAACATCGATATTGATGTACTGATTTCCACATCACGGTATCAAATTTTGCGTTTTTTCTGCATTAACAGAAGTTTATCAAAACTCTATCCACATTCTGTAAAAAATAAAAAATTCTCGGGAGACTTCTGTGTTTCAAACAACATAAAACTGTCCTGTTTTTAACCTATTTGAATTTTCTGGATGACGCCACCGTCGTCGTTTTCTCTTTCTATTCGCAATCAACACTATACATAAATGCATCCAGCTTGAACAACATCCATCTTGAAACTGGGAATAGAAAAAGTGAGTCACTGGTGATATCCAATGAAGTGTTAGAAGCACCCCGTGTAGTTTGAAACGATCTGACGTTAGGATCGCTACATGTAGTTTGCTGTTTTGGAGGCATTCACAATGGCAGCTTACACTCGTGTTTTAAGCGTTCGTCTAGTATTAGCCTTACGATTTTAAATACCACTGAAGTCAGACTAACTGGTCTGTAATTTTTGACTTCACTCTAAGAACCGCCTTTATGTATTAGTGATAAGTTGGCACTTCTACAAACTGAAGGAATATCTCCCGAATCCAAAGATGCCCTCATAATTAACTTCAGTGGTTCGATACATGCCCTGACAGTCTCCCTCAATATTACTGAGTACATGCCATCAGTTTCACGAGCCTTACTTGCCTTTATGCTTGAACATTTTTTTAATAAACAGTCGGCTGTATTTCGAAATTCTCTAATTTTGCATGACTCAGCTTCACTTGCACAGTCTCTTCTCAGGATGAAGAGTCTTTCTTCAGTAAAGCCAGATGCAAAGTACTGTTCAATTCATCCAACATCAGTTGAGTTATCCAAGACTTTTTCAATCTGATTCGCTTTTTTTGTTCCTTGTTTTCACATATGTGAAAAATTCCTTGTCCCCATTCTTTGCTCTCTTAGCCAGTGATTTCTCATATGTGGCCTTGGCCTCTCTCTCTTTCTCTAACCTTATCTGGTAATATTACAAATCAACTTGTAGTTGTCGCAGGCTTCAGTACTTTTCATCGCTCTGTAACTATCCCATGCTATCTTTTTTTGTTCTATTTGACTGGCCAGCTCCGCATTCATCCATTTCGATATCTTCCTCATGCAATATTGCCTTAATGTTATGCATGCATTCATGGCTTCTGATTTTTTGATTTTTCTGATTTTTGCTTTAAAGGTCATAAAGTGTATTAAGCCTTGTGCTTTCCCCCCCCCCTTAATATTATCACTATTATATTTGGCATCTCTCATATTGTGGAGTTATACTTCATAACTGAGTTGGCATGACTGCAACACCAGGGTACCTACCTGCTAGGGTTTACAATACCAAGATTCCAGGATCCCAAATATCGGGATCGCGGTCATTTTTTTTCCAGTATTCAAATCCCGGTATTGATACAAAAATGCAGGTTTTTCGGTACTAATTTAAAAAATAATTATCCATGATTTATTCACATAAAGGTTATAAAATAGACAACAATAAATCATTAATACTGCTGAATTTGCAAATGAGGGATTGTTATACACAGTACAAATGCAACGGAAACCTGAAAACGTCATGAAACTGTAAGACAAAATCTTACAAATATATTTCTCTAAGTAAGTATAGCGTGTGTGTGTGGAAGTAAAGCACTTAAGGAATAATGAAAACATCATTACGGAAATATTTCATTAGTGGCAGTAGGCCTGGTAATGCAATTAAGGAATATGGTGAACAATGGTATGGCGGGTGCGGAAGTGTTAAAATTAAAAGCTTCTGAACAATAGTTTAATCTCTCTATTACACTGCTACTTGAGGATGCGACACTTAGTGCATTTTGGGAAAGGGTGTTCGTATGGAGTAGTTCAAAGGTATTGTGAACAAGTGATTTTGAGGTAAAAGATGAAAGCGTTTCGTTGTGTGGGAAAAATATTCTGTTTTTCCCACCAAAGGAAGAAGAGTGAGTTTAAAGACTAACACCGTGATTGGGTCAGATTTAAATCAGATAGGGAGAGATACATAAATACATGCAAACCCCTCTGGGGTTTGCACGTAAGCTTGTGTATAAAATAGTACAAGGGGTGATTCTAACTTGCAATCAATTCAATAAATAAATAAATAAATGAGAAGGAAATAAATAAGGTGCTTGCACCAAAAGAGGGGTTTGTGGTTGTTGTTCGGAGGGGGTTGCAGGCTTCCAGTGGTAGTTCTGGGTTCAGTTCGGGTCCAGCAGTGAAGGGTTCTGCCGGGCATGTTCCTGTGCTAGAAGTTAATCCGGAAGTTGAATAAAAAGCCAGTCAGATAGTGTCCTAGCTTCTACTACTGCTGCTGTGATAATTTCCTTCAGTATTAACAGAGAACTGTTCTTGAAATCCCGATACAAGACATTACCGGAAAAGCTTTACAGCATAGATGCAGAGTGAGAGAGAGAGAGAGAGAGAGAGAGAGAGAGAGAGAGAGAGAGAGAGAGAGAGAGATATCACTGCACTCCGTGGAAGAAACCCACACAAAGGAATCCCACTGTGAAAGAAAAGGAAGGCAAGTCCTCTGAACTGTGTTGTTTTGGAAATGGTACTTAGATAAAGTTGGAGTTTATTTCAGAATAAGGTTGAAGTTGAAGAAACAAGAGAAATAAAGGAAATGTTTAGTATTGAGTCGGTTTATTGGTTGAAGTTGTAAAGAAAATTGATATTGCTAAATTAAGAGAGAATACATGGAATTGTTAGTATTAAGTTAATAACTTAATACTGGGGATGGGATTCTGCCTCTTGCTCAGAATAATCACCCGAGAGGGCATAAATTCAAATTGAGGAAAGACAGATGTAGGATAGATGTGCGGAAATTTGCCTTTAGCCAGCGGGTAGTTGGTTGGAACAGACTTCCATCCCTTGTTGTGGAAGTTGAGAGCCTAAATAAATTTAAGCTCAGCTGGGCAGGTATTTCAAACGAACGGAGGGGTGAAGTGGAAGGGTTTTTTTTTTTTTTGGCTGATGCTGCATAAGCTTGCTTTCTTGCATCATATGCCTCTACTAATGCTAATGCTAACTTATGGATTGCTATTGTGAAGAGATTGATCTTGGTGATTAAGAGAAATATGAGGAAGTGATTAAGATTGAATTAGTTTAGTGTTTGAAGCTGTAGAGAGAGTTGAGATTATTAATTGAGAGAAATTTTATGGAAATGATAGCATATATTAATAGCTTAAATGAGAAATATGAATAGATTAGATGTAAATGAACACCAGTTATGTATTGTAAGTAGATTTGTATGATAAATGACTATTGTTTTATATTTGTGTCATTGCTCTTGAGAAAATGGCAGCTCACATATAATATATATATGATATATAATATACAGTACAGCTAGGTCGCAATTAGTGCAACTAATGAATCCCATGAAGTAGTTGCATTTTTCGAATTCGCACTATTCGAAGTTATAATTATGTGTAAAATATGGTAATTGGTTCCAGCTCGATGGAAATAGGTAATTAAAAATTTTAAACACAAGTTTTTATGTTTATTAACGAAATATTACAGTAAAGGATAAAAAGAATATACTTATAATTTAAATTTAATATTAACAAAGTCATATAGTACTGTAATAATAGAAACCAAAATAAAAACAAAAAAAATTCTAAAACCAAAATAAAAACAAAAAAAAAAATTCTAAACATCATTCCTAAAGGTAACCTTACACTGACGAAAACACCTTTACTGTCTTTCGAAATATTTTAGCACCATAGACTGAACTGTTTTCTCCTTCTTTAAATCTTTGTACATATGCTAGTAAATGCAGAGTGCTTTATCCACATCTCGGCGAATTTGCATGCTTCGATCGAGGTTAGGGTCAGCATCCATAATTTTTTGCTTCACGACTTCTACAGCTCGAAAGATATTTTTGAATTCCTTGAGAGTGAACTCCTTCACTTTCACATTATCTCGTTCTTCGGCATCATTGTCGGCTTCTTCAAATGCTCTTTGTTGATCTGAAAGTAGGAGATCATCATCAGTCAATTCTTCTGAGTGTGAATTGAGCAGTTCCCGAACATCGTCATTTTCTAGTTCATCAAATCCAAGATCTCTTCCAATATTTGTTATTTCTTCTATAACAGTTTCTTCGAAACCACTACCATTTGCACAATGAACAATGAGGCAAAATGCACTTACACACTCCACACATGTTGTTTGCAGTCATTTGTTGCCAAGCATGCTGAATATTTTCTATTGCATGTCTGATGTTATAATTTTTCCAGAACTCTGTTAAAGAAATTGCATCGTCTCCTGTAGTTTTAGCAATTGCCTGTTCAAATGTTTTTCTTATGTAGTAGGCCTTAAATGTTGCGATGGTCCCTTGATCCATGGACTGCAACAAAGATGTGTTTGGTGGCAAAAAAATGATTTTTATATTTTCACATAATGAACTGAGTGTATTTGGATGACCTGGAGCATTATCCAAAATTAGTAGAACTTTGAATGCGATGTTGCTTTCCTTGCAATATTTTTCAACAGCTGGGCAAAAATAGCTTGAAAACCAGTCAGTGAACACAGCTTGGGTCACCAATGCTTTCTCATTTGATTGCCAAATAACTGGATTTGTAGCCTTTTAGGGCACAAGGATTTGGAGACCGATAAACAAGCATCGGTTTCAATTTAAAATCGCCTAGAGCATTGCCTCCCAATAAAACTGTTAGGCGATCTTCAGACACTTTAAATCCAGGTTGAGTTTTTTCTTTCTTAGAAATGTAAGTTCTGGAAGGCATCCTTTTCCAGAATAAACAGGTTTCATCAACGTTAAATTTTGTTGATCAGTGTATCCACCATCTTCAATTATTTTTTTTAAAACATCAGGATATTTAGATGCTGCATCCTCATCTGCACTGGCCACCTCACCGGTAATTTCAACATTATGCAGCTGAACACTATTTTTAAATCAATCAAACCAACCAGCAGTCGCACTAAACGTTTCTTCTCTCTCTTAAACAAATTTAAAGCTTTTATCTGAATGGCTGCTTGCTAAGGGGAATGCGTTTTTGATTGCAATCCTCAATCCACAGTTAAAAGACGTTCCATTTCTAACATAGTAATACTTCTATTTCTTGTAGATGTTTGCAAACTACAAAAGGCTGATGCAATTTTACATTTTTCTTTTATTTCCCCTGCGTGTTTTATAATATTCTGTACTGTAGATTCAGGCATTCCGACATCTCGTCCTATTTTAGAGTTGCTATGACTGCATTCATGTCGTTAAATCACATCAATTTTTTGCTCTAACTTGCATCATTTTTTTTCGGAACCGGTATCCTGGTTTCATAAATTAAAAATACTGAAATACCGGTATTAAGATTTTGGTATTGTGAGCCCTACTACCCGCCCACCGATGATAGGCCAAAAAGTCTTGAAATGGTGCCTTCTGGGTGGTGGTATCCGCCGAGAATAGTCTTCTCCATTAGTGAAGCATTACTTATTCGAAGTAGTGCAATATCATAGTTGAGGTTGTGAGATACAATTAAATCGATGCCACTCATGCTACTGTTATAGTTCACTACTATGAACAAAGTATTATGAAATATCACTGATAGTTCTGTAATAATAGATTGCTGTACAAATTGGAGCAGTGTGGCATTAAGGAACAGTTACTGTTATGGATAAGACAAAAAGTTGTTATCAACTGATCTTCATGGACTAGTGTTATTAGTGGAGTCCCCAAGGATTTTCTGCTGGGTCCATTGTTGTTTTCTGTATTTATTAATGATATTGATGAGGACATATCAGGAACTTAATGTGTAAGTTTGCAAATGATGGTTGGCAGAATATGATAAGTTTGCATATGATGGTTGGCAGAATGCTTATTGACACTAATAATGGTACATAGCACTACTGCAACAAGATATAGAAAAATTAGGCAGATGGGCTGAGAAATGGCAATTGAGATTTAACAGTGATATATGCATGGTACTAAATATGGGTAACAGTAATCCCAGATTAACAGACCAACTACTGTGTGGGACTACACTCAGGGTAGTGGAAAATGAAAAACAGTCAGATATGAAGTTCTCTGAGCAATGCAAACAGGCTGACAGCTCATGGGGTTTTGTCAATGATATACAGGAATTTTTCTAGCAGGGATATGGAGGTGATTACCCTGTTGTATAAGGCAAAGGTCAGGCCACATCGTGAGTACTACATACAGATCTGGGGGACTCATTTTAAGAAAGATGTGAAGTTGCTGGAATGAGTGCAGAGAAGGGCAACAAGATCGTTGAGGGGAAGAAAAGGGTGCTCTTACCAAGAAAGGCTTCAGTTCTCCAAATTACATCTAGAGACTAGGCACCTGCAAGGTGATCTGATTCTTCCTATTGCTCAGATCATACAGGAGGGGACAAATTCAATTTGAGGAAGGACGGTTGCAGAATCAACCAGAGAGTGGTTGACTGTCGGAACAAACACCCATCTGTTGCTGTGGAACTTGACAGCTTAAATAAATTCAAGGAAGAACTACACAAATTACAGGAGGGAATGAATAGATGAAAGAGTAGGTGTCCTTTTTTTCTGACTGATGCTGTATAAGTTTGCTTTCTTGCATCATTTGCCATTGCTAATGCTAACAGTAATCAGACACAAACATCCCATTCACATGGTTCTAGTATCCATCATAGGGAGGGAAAAAATCTGATAAAGGAGAAAAATTTTTATAATAATAATGTGGAATCTAGATGTCCTCTTATTTTGGATTTAAATACTCTTCATTCTGGAGGATAGTTAGCTTCAACAACAGTGAATCATTGTGCGAGTTAAATATGCCATCATGTTTCATAGTTTTGTAATGTGTTCTCATCTCTTCAAACAACATTGAAACACAGGATGAGTTTACAACTTATACCAAAAGACTATTCTGATAGTTACCAGTTAACATTGTTGACTACTTATGGACTATATATATATATATATATATATATATATATATATATATATATACACCTGCTATAATTTGTTATTGATTAAATTTGGCTACCAAATTCTGTCAAAAACAAATGTTAGTAGATAAGTCCATAAAAGAGGTCTCAAATAATAGCTTTATGAACCACAGATTGAAGATTCCTTTTACAAGAGTCATGCACATAGCTGCTAAATAGAAAACAAAGAATAAATCATGCTTTAAGGTAGGAATTTTCTTAAATTTACTAGACTATATTCTGTTTTTTAAAAATATAACGTAAGAATACATCCAAAATAGCCACGATTTATTTTCTTATAATTATTATATTATT
The DNA here is from genome assembly GCF_048544385.1 of Mastigoproctus giganteus. Taxonomy (NCBI): domain Eukaryota; kingdom Metazoa; phylum Arthropoda; class Arachnida; order Uropygi; family Thelyphonidae; genus Mastigoproctus; species Mastigoproctus giganteus. Next base: position 99,989,531 of record NC_143582.1, on the reverse strand, counting down.
AAAAAAACATACTTGCTCCACTAAGGTCATAGCAAATTTCTGATGAGGAATACAGTGAGTTGCACTGCACATATCTTCTGATTCTTGGTTAGCAATATGAAAATGGATCCTAAGAAGAATGTTTTCCTGCAAAAACAGTGATCAAATATTACAAAAATAAAAATTTAAACAGGATCCCAATAAAATAATTTCCTGTTTATAGACAAGAATAACTGTGTAATTACTTCACTGCACACAGTCACACTGCTATTTTAGCTCTAAGATTATGTTTAGTGCTAAAAACTATATTCTTTGCTAAAATACGATACTTAATTTCAGTATCATAAATTTATAGTCAAAACCTAATTTGAATACAATTCAATATACTGTTACACTCCAATTATTATAAATTATTATAAATATGTCTTTCTTTATGCCAGAGTTTGGACTGAATTCTATCTATATATTTTGCTAAATCGAAAAAAAAAAAAAAAAAAAAGAGTAATTTCCTCCTTCAGGTTATTTGCATTAAGAAATAACTGTAAATTAATACTCTTACATTACAATTATTAATCCTCTCTCATCCTGTCATAATTCTGCCCAAATATTTCCCTACTTATGACTGAAAAGAGTAATGTCCTTTGTGGGCTATTTCAATTAACAGATAACTACAAATTAATGCTGTTAAACAACAATTATTAATTTGAAATTATATCTCCTCATGTGCATAATCTCACCAAGAGGAACAATCCCATCATGTGCATAATCTCACCAAGAGGAACAATCCCTCATCAATCCATTCAAAACCTTAAACCTCACTGAGGTCACCTTGCAGGTGCCTAGTCTCCATATGCTGCAATTTGCTGAACTGAAGCCTTTCTTGCTAAGAGCACCCCCCCTTTGTTCCCCACAGCAATCTTGCTGCCCTTCTCTGTATCCACTCAAGCAGCTCTATATCCTTCCTAAAATGAGTCTTACAGACCTGTATGCAGAACTCAAGATATGGCCTGACCATTGCCTCATACAATGAAATAATCAGCTCCTTTTTCCTGCTAGCAAAATTCCTGTATATCATTCACAAAACCCCATGTGCTGTCCTGGCAGCCTGACTGCACTGCTAAGGGAACTTCATATCTGACTGCACAATTACCTCCAGGTCTTTTCATTTAAGACTACCCTGATTGTAGTACCACACAGTTGGTATGTTAATCTGGGATTACTGCTACCCACATGCAGTACCCTGCATTTGTCAATGTTAAACCTCAGTTGCCATTTCTCAGCCCATCTGCCTAATTTTTCTAGATCTTCTTTCTAGGTCTATTATGTAGTAGCATACAGTCATTAACCACCCTGCCAACCTTCATATCATCTGCAAACTTATACATTAAGCCCCTGATATACCTTGTTCGATGTCATTAATAAATACACAAAACAACAGTGGGCCCGGCAACAAACTCTTGGGAACTCCACTAATAACATTAGTCCACAAAGAGCAGTGTTCACTGATAACTCTGTCTTCTCCCAGAGACTGTCTCTTAATGCCACACAGCTCCAATTTGTACAGGATCTATTATGTGCAAAGGCATCAAAAGCTTTGGGTATATATATGGATATCAAAATTATTATTCTTTGAATCCAGTTCCTTTGTGACAGTATCAATGCTATCCAATCAGATTGGTCAGACAAAATCGCCTCTTGATAAGCCCATGCTGTGACTGAAGTATAACTGCAGTTCTGTCAAGATGGTCCTGCATTACGTCTTTAACCAGTGACTCCATTATTTTTCCTGGAACACAAGTTAATTTAACGGGTCTGTAATTACTCATGGAACTCTCTGATCCCCCTTTGCACACTGAAGTACATTCACACATCTTTAGTCCATTGGGACTTCTCCTGAATCCAAAGATACTCTCACAACTTTGCACAAGGGTTTGCTTACATCCTTTACTGCCCCCCTTGATATAAGTGGATAGATCACATGCACCCCAGGTGCCTGTCTTAATTTATTTCAGAAATTTCCCTTCCACTTTCCTCTCAGTTATTACAATTATTTAGCTCCCTGTTAGAATTTCACCTGTCAGTGTTTACATGGTAGCTATAAGTGGTCCCTAAATCAGTTTTGTTTTAGTTGCTGTGCAAGTAACCTTACAACATCTAAGAGGAAATCCTTGGGTGTAGTGGAAAAAGAAAGACAAGAAATCACTTTAAAATTTGGTATCTCTGCCAGTAGTGTGTCAAACATTCTGAAAAACCTGTTTCAATTCTCAAACTGGTTAAAAAAATTGGATCCAGTCAGCAGCATGCAAAATTATGCCTGTATGAAGATGTAGATGAAGCTGTTTTTAAACGGATGTAGTCGATTTGAGACCAAAACATACCAATATCAGAGCCATTAATAAAACAAATGGCTATGGTTTGTGCATCTTCCAAGTATAGAGTATGTATATATAATCATATTCCAAGTCAGTTCTGGTTGGCAGGACAAATTTAAAAAGCAACATGGCTTACTAGAAAAAGTCATTTATGGTGAAAGTGGAGTTGTAATCAAACTAGAGCGTACCCATTGGAAAGAAACAGCTTACAAAAAAAATTATTACCATTAATGATGCAAGAAAGAAAGCTTATAGAGCAACAGCAAAAAAAAAAAAAAAAAAAAAAACCACTTTCCATTTTACCCATCCGGTCACTTCAAATGTTTGTCTCGTTCAGCCTTAAATTTATTTAAGCTATCAATTTCATAACAACAGATGAAAGTCTGTTCCAGCAATCAACTATCTGCTGGCTAAAGACGTCCCAACATCTATTCTTTTAATTGTCTTTCCTCAATTTGAATCTATGCCACCTCAGGTTCTTAATCTGAGCAAGCAGAAGTATCCTGTCAGCATTGAGCCTGCTCAAACCATTCAGGGCCTTATACAACTCAATCAGATCACCTTGCAGGTGCCTAGTCTCCAGATGCTGCAACTTGCAGGACTTAAGCCTTTGCCTTGTAAGCGCACCCCCTTTGTTCCTCTCACCAATCTTGTTGTTGCTCTTCTCTGTATTCATTCTAGCAACTCTACATCCTTCCTAAAATGAGGCCTTCAGATCTGTACACAGTACTCAAGGTGTGGCCTGAAACATTGCCTTATACAGAGCAATAATCGCCTCCTCGTTTCTGTTAGCAAAATTCTTATATATCATTGACAAAACACCATGACCTATTCTGGCAGCCCATCTGCACTGCACAGAGAATTTCATATCTGAAGTTCTCTGTGCAAAATAACACCCAGGTCTTTTTCATTCTCCACCTCCCTGAGTGTAGTACCACATAGGTGGTACGTTTCTCTTGGTTTACTGCTACCCATATGCAGTATTTTGCTTTTGTCAATGTTAAACTTCAGTTCCCACTTCTCAGCCCATCTACCTAACTTTTCTAGATCCTATTGTAGTAGCATACTGTCTTTATTGCCATTAACAACCCTGCCAACCTTAGTATCATCTGCAAACTTGGACATTAAGCCTGATATACCTTCATTGATATTATTGATAAATACACAAAACAAAAATGGACCCAGCACCAACTCCTGGGGGACTCCACTAATAACATTAGTCCACATAGAGCAGTGTCCATTTATTACCACTCTGCTGTCTCCCACTCAACCATCCCTTTATCCATTACAGTAACTTGCCCTTAATGCCATATTGCTCTAATTTGCAGCAGTATTCCATGTGCAACATTATCTAAAGCTTTCCTGAAATCCAAGTATATGATATCAAAATTATTTTTTGCATCCAGTTCCTTTGTTATCACATCATAGTATCTAATCAAATTGGTCAGACAAGACTTCCCCTTAACAAACCCATGCTGTCTAGGTGATCTTGTGTATTGTCCTGTATTCAGTATTGTCTTGTGTCTTGTCCTGTATTGTCTTGTGTATTGTACTGTCTTGTCTAGGTGATCCTGTATCACCTCTTTAACCAGTGACTCCATTATTTTCCCCAGAAAAGAAGTTAAACTCACAGGACTATAATTATTTGTGTCAACCTTTGCACTCCCCTTTGTGAATTGTGATACATTTGCACATCTCCAGTCCATTGGGACTTTCCCTGACTCTAAGGATGCTCCCATAATTATGGCTAAGGGTTTGCTTACTTCCCTTGCTACCTCCTTCAATATAACTGGATAGATTCCATCCTCAGCAAGAGCATTTTTATGTTTAACTTCAACGATTTCTCCTCCACTTTTGCTCTCAGTTATTACAAAATAACTTAGCTCCCTCTTAGAGGTTGATAAACTACTGGCATTCCCCTCCGTGAATAACTCCTCTTGTGTGAATATAGATGCAAAATACTCATTCAGTTTATCAGCTACTTGAGCAGGATCATCAATAGCTGAACCATCTATGTTAAATGGACCAATCTGATTCATCCCCTTCCTCCTAGAGATTATAAGTAAAGAACTCTTTGCCATTTTTCTTTGCATCCTTTGCCAAGGATTTCTCGTAATGTCTTTGCCTGCCTAATCTCCTTTGTGATTTAATTACAGACTTCATTATATCTGCCGTAGGCTTCTGTGTCACCTGATAACTTATATTCATCCCATGCATTTTTCTTCTCTGCCACGAGCCTCATTAATTTATCTGACATCCATTTAGGCCTGAACCTTGAACAGCATTTCTTAGTTGGTATGAAAAGCCTAGTAGCCTCGAAGATTAAGTTCCTGAAGGTTTCCCATTTAGAATTCACCACTGGTAACATCATCAGTTGATTCCACTGTACAGAATTTAAAAACTGTCTGAGACACTTTAAAAAAAAAAAAAAAAAAAAAAACACACTACCCACCTAAAAACACTGTATCACTGTCACCAAGTGGTTCCTTTATCTGCAAAGTCTTTATGCATGAATAATCACTACTGATAATCAGATCAAGGGTAGTATTCTCTCTGGTTGCCCCTCGAATATGTTGCTGTAGAAAACAATCCACAAAAGGCTTGATAGCGTGCGAGTGACCAAACCACAAGTTCCAGTTAAAATATCCCATTACAAGACATTCTGACTTACTGGTCAACTATTTCTCTGCACAATTGTTCACTGTACTCATCGGAGTCATTAGGCCTATAACACACTCCTATTCTCATTTTCCCTTTCACAGTGTTTATGTCACACCAAACAGACTCAACATTGCACTGTCCATCCATATCAACTGGATGCACTTCTTTAGATTTTATGTGTTTCTTAACTAACAGCATAACCTCCCTCCCTTCTTACCCTTTCTGTACACATTGTTTTACCAAAATTCCAATTCTGCACCACTTATTGTGTGACACCATGTCTCTGTTATCCCAAAAATATCTGCCTTTGATGCCTTGATCAGCACTTCATATTCATCAAATTTATATACTTCTAGCATCAGTGTACATGCACCTGTTCTTACTCTTAGTTATCCTAACACAGCCAATGTATTTACTTGTTCCATGATGACTTGCAGCAGCTCTTGAAACCTCCAGCAACTTTCTCTCTAGGCTGCTGCTCATTACAACAGAAGCAGTGCAAGAATCACTTACGCCTCTGCCTGCGGCTACTGTTATCTTTTAGTCTGTGAATCCCCCCCCCAAGCTAGCAGTTTTCAAACCCACCTAACACTGTCTCTATAGCATCAGCAAATATTCTTCCATCCTTTCTATTTAAGTGTATCCCATCCCTGTAGAAACAGTCTCTCCTGTTAGCAAGCACAGACCACACTGAAAAAAATTCAACCCCGTGAGCCTTGCACAATCTCTCCAGGGCCGAATTTGTTGACAAGGCTCTCACCATAAACTCGCTCTTATCGTGTCTGGGCAGAATTGCAGACACTTTCAAATTTAATCCTAACTCCCAATTTTTTTTCAGCATTCGTGAGCCCGACGACATATTTGGCATTGATGAAACAGGTCTATTTTTAAAATATTTGCCGAACAAGACACTGACTTTTAAAGGTGATAATGTTTAAGTGGTAAAAATATAAAGAGAGAGAATTACAATCTTGGTTGGTGCAAATATGCTTAGTAATGAAAAGCTGAAGATTTTGGTAACAGGCAAAAGTAAACAACCTCGTTGTTTCAAAGGAGTAAAGTCATTAAATTTGAACTACAGCTACAACAAAAAATCTTGGATGACAAGTGAAATTTTTGAATAGTGGATTTTTAAAACTTGATAGAAAGAAAATAGGGAAAAAAAAAATGCTCCACCCACCTTCACTAGGTAATTTTGAAACAAGTGTGGAGCTTGTTTTCTTCCTTCCATCTGTCCTTTGTCCATTGGCTGCAGTTTAGATGAAACTGCAGCCAATGGACCAAGACATGAGTGGAATGGACAAGACTTGAATGGGTTGAGCACGCTGAATTCTGATGGGATCCTTCCACTTGTTCAGATTACGAACCTAAGGGGCATAAATTCAAATTAAGAAAAGACAGATGTAGAATAGATGTGCAGAAATTTGCCTTTAGCCAGTGGGTGGTTAATTGCTGGAACAAACTTCCATCTGTTGTTGTGGAAGTTGGCAGGTTAAATAAATTTACGGAAGAACTGGACACGCATTTGGAGGGAATGGTGTGATTTTTTTTTTTTTGGCTGATGCTGCATAAGCTCATACACTTGCTTTCTTGCATCACATGCCACTACTACTACTACATTAAGAATTTGAAAATGCACCAAAGGCGCATACTGAAAAAATTTTGGTTCATCAAACCAAATAATTTTTAGATGGTTATTTTTTAAAAGGCACAACATATAACCAGTGGAAGTTCCAGTGGGGCATGATTCCCCCCAATCCCAAAAAAGCCTGAGTAAACTGGAAGAAATACTATGATTTATGATATTAATTCAATTACTGATAAGCCATATATACTAAACTGTTAAATCACCCACCCCTAGGGAAAGTCTGGATCCAATCATATAACAAGCTATTGACACATTCAAAACCTCTATAAGCTTATGCCAAGCAATACATCAAACCCTAATTTTTTTTCCAAAGTACCAAAGGCTTTATTTTTGTTCCCAGAAGAAAAGCCGTTAAAATTTATTGTAAAATTTCTTGGATCACCATTAAATGAAGCCTACTTCCTTGTTAAGCCTAGTGTGCATGGCATATTCAATAAATAAATATTAAAAATTCAATGTTCAAAAACTGTGTAACGGAAGTCATGATTGTGGGAGTTGACAACAGTGGGGTTGTTTACAAAATTCAGTGTCCAGATTGTGGGGGATGTTACGTAGGTGAGACTAAGCGCAGATTACACGATAGACTGGGGGAACATAGTAGGGCACTTAGGTTGGCTAATGTCTCAGGGTTGGCCATGGCGGAACATGCCTGGGAAACCGGGCATGGTACAACAGCCGAAGGAGCTGTAATTACAGATAAGGTAGAGGGTTTCTGGAACCAGAAGTGGCTGGAGAGCCTAAGGATTTGTTCCTTGGGTGATCATAGCTTGAATAGGGATAAGGGTTGTAGAATTAATGTAATGTTTAAGACCGTTATCCTGGATAGAGATGAGCGTTTTAAGGTCGTACAGCCCCATGCCACTTCTGGTGCTGATATAAGGGAAACGGAGTATGCGCAGGTACCATAGTACATCCTGGGTCTGCTGGGAAGGCTTAGTACTTTATAATGAATCATTGATGCAGCAATACTTATGTTGAGGAAGGCAGCAGATGCTGCCGAAAGCTTCAGTTTTACAGTAGTACGGGTTTAACGCTTTTAATGCATAGCATTTTAAAGTTTCATAGTAGTACAGGTTTAATACTTTTAATGTATAGTATTTTTAAAGATTTATATGATTTGATATGAATTCATATGATTTATGGCATTTTAAATTATACTACATTTTACAGTCGATTTTGCTTATTTATTTTATTTGTAATTTTATTTTATTTATTTATGTTTATAAAGTTATAATTGGTCAGAGTTGGCAGCATCAATTATGGATAGATTTCCTGACCACAGAGGCCTTTTTAGTGAAGAGAAGTCATGAGTTACATGCATCACATGATCGAAATGCTGAAATTGCACAAAAATTTAACTGATCACAATATTCAGGATGAATAATTTAAAGATTAAATATTAGTTAAGTGATGAACAACTTGTGAGCAGATAGAAGAATGGACTGAATCCATCAATACAAATTTATGGAATGAATGCTTTTAAAAAGTATGCCAGTTTGGGAGAAGTACAAAATATGCATAAAAATATTACTGATATGGAATTTAAAATTGGCAAAAAAACTTCATTAGTCAAGTTTTTGTTGTTTAGGCCCTGAGGCTTGTCAGAGCCATTCTTCTATGTGACAGGCTAGGCTTGCTACCCTGGAGTCTAAAAATGCTATTGTAACTGATATGTTGGTGAAGTCTGCAACAACTAAATCCTCTGCTTGCACTGTCATGATGGTAAGATTGTTAATAACGCTGGGTTGGAATGGATTGGATTGGAGTTTAGATTTTTTGGCACATTAGTAGCAGTGGCTATTATGCATCAAGCCAAAATAACTCTGGGTATACTCCCATGTCCAATGTCTCAAAATATGCCACCTGGTATACTGGAGGCAATCACCCAGGTGTGAACTCAATGTAAGCAGAGGTCAAGGTGTAGTGTTCATATCACACATAGGAATGCTGTCCCTAGTGTGAGTTGGTAACACACGCTAGCAAGACTTTTGTTGATTTCTTGGATGACTGTTTTCTACAGCAGCATGTTGGAGAGGCAACAAGAGAAAGTAATATTTCTTGATGTGGTTATCAGCAGTGATTCTTCATGCATTAAGAATCTGAAGGTAAAAGACCAAATGGGTGGTAGCAATCACAGTGTAAAAATATGGAATTTAATTAAAGACCTAACTACTGTCAAGGGTAGAGGGAAAGGCTTTTGCTTTCGTATGGGTGACTTCAGTGGTCTTAGACAGTTCTTAAAATCTGTGCGGTTGGGCCAACTGATGATGTTACCAATAGCAAATTCTAAATGGGAAGTAATCAAAGAAGTTACTAGGCTTTTCATACAAACAAAGAAATACTGTTTAAAGCTTAGACCTAAATGGATGTCAGATGAACTACTGAGACATATGGGAGAGAAAAAAGTGCATGGGATGCATATAATTTACCAAGTGATATAGAAACTTTGGTAGATCTACATTAGTCTGCAATCAAGTCACAAAGAGGTTAGACAAGCTAAGGCAAATTATGAGATATCTCTAGCAAAGAAAAACAGCAAAGACTTCTATGCTTATATTAACAGCAGAAGGAAGCAGTTGAATCAGACTGTCACTTGATTGTATGGGTTAACTGTTGATGACCCTGCTCAGGTTGCAGACAAACTGATTAGGTATTCTGCATCTGCATTCACAAATGAGGAATTATTTAGGGAAGGGAATACCAGAAGTTTATTACACTATAACAAGGAGCAAAATGACTTTGTAATAACTGAAAGGAAAGTGGAGGAGAAATTGTTGAAGATGGACATAGAAAAGGCACTTGGGGCAGATGGAATCTGTCCAATTATATTATAGGAGGCAGCAAGGGAAGTAAATAAACCATTAGCCATAATTATGAGAACATTCTTGGATTCAGGGGAGGCCCCTATGGAAAGGAGATGTGCAAATGTATACCCAATTAATAAGGGGGATCAAAAGATGACAAGAAGAATTACACACCTGTTAGCTTAATGTCTGTTCCAGGGAAAATAATGAAATCACTGGTAGAAGAAGTAATGCAGGATCATCTGGACAGGCACACAATTATACTGCAATCACAGCATGGATTTATTGAGTGGCAGTCTTGTCCAAACCAATCTGATAAGTTACAATGATACAGTGGCCAAGGAAGCAGATGCAAAAAAGAATTCTGACATCATATACAGCCACTCCCCGACTTACATAATACTCAGTCGAATTTATGCAATAAACTACGTAAATTTGACTTTACGTAAGTTTTTGCTGCCAGTGTGAACTTAAAAAAATTGTGGAAATGTATTTTGCATCCCATAGGAAATAAATGGAGGTACAGCAGACTCTCAATTTACCGGGAAGCGGATTAAACAGGACAGTTCAAGAATCCAAAAAAAAAAAAAAATTTAAAAAAAGAAAGAAAAGAAAAGAAATGTTTAGTTTGTTTTAGTGTGTCGTGTTGATTCTTATGTTCCATTGCAAAAAGACAAATTTTGTTTTATCTATGTCAGGGATGTCGAAATTTTTTTTATAGTAAATATATACAGGGTGATTCACTACCAGTGCGACAAACTTGCAGGAGGTGTAGGGGGCACAAAGATGAATTGGAATCACATAGCATTGCAGCGTCCGAAATGCCTTCGTCATGCAGTGGAGGACGTTGAATGGGAGGTCGCGTGAACAGTGATCCCGCTGGAAGTCAGCATTTGCAAACCGTTTCTGTTGAAGAAACCAAGTAGCAAAAGTCCTCCGGAGTGGATAATCTGCAGGCTCCAATGATTGGACTCGTTGCAGATGGTATGAACTCATTTGGTTTGTTGACAGTATCCTCCATACAGTGGATTGGGAAATACCCAACTGTTGGCCTATCACTCGAGTACTCATACTCGGATTGCCTTCTGCAAGACATAGTAAATTCTCATCACTGTCTGGCGTCCTCGTCATTCGCTCTCGATTCATGGTACCCCTCATGAAACAACCAGTCTCGCGTAACCTTCTGTGCACACGTGCGAAAATCGTATGATGAGGAGCATGCCTGTGCGGGAAACGTTCCTGGTACAAGCACAGAGCGGCGCGCCCGTTACAGTCCGCATCTTCACACGCGAGGTGCATGTCGGCCAGTTCAACGTTTGAATTCTCGTCCATCCTACTGCCTCGGGAACCGGTTCGCAAATGCTGACCCAGCGGGATCGCTGTTCACGCAACCTCCCGTTCAACATCCTCTACCGCATGGCGAAGGCATTTCAGACTCTGCAATGCTATGCGATTCTGATTCATCTTTGTGCCCCCTACACCTCCTGCAAGTTTGTCACACTGGTAGTGAATCACCCTGTATATATATTTTTTGTTCAGAAATCGCGAAAATGATGGATAAACACAAAAGAGTTACGCTTTCAGTTAAACAAAAACTTGAAATTATTCAAAAGTTTGAAAACGGCATATCCGTTAAATCTCTAAAGAACCATTATAATGCTGGCGACCAAACCATATACAACATTGTGAAAAATAAAGGTAAGTTATTAGATTTAAAATAAACATCATAAAAAATAAAGGGAAGCTATTAGATTTAAAATGGACATCGTAAAAAATAAAGGGAAGCTATTAGATTTAAAATGGCATAGTAAAAAATAAAGAGAAGTATCGTATTGGACACACAAGTCATCATCATCATCAGCCATTTTCAATCCACTGCAGGATGAAGGCTTCTCCAGTAACTTTCCAGTTCCTTCTGTTTTGAGCATTGGTCATCCATTTACTACCCAAAAACTCATGAATTTCATCTATCCATCTCCGCCTTTGTCTTCCAGGTTTTCTTCTAGCTCCTCTTGGGTACCATTCTGTTATTTTCTTAGTCCATCTGTCATCATGTCTTCGAGCTATGTGTCCTGCCTAAGACCATTTTAGTTCTTTAGTTTTGATAAGAATGTCCTTTACTTGAGTTTGCTGCCTAATCCATGTGTTTCTCTTCTTATCTAACAGTCTGATTCCCAATATAATTCGTTCCATTCTTTGCTGTGTAGTTCTCAGCTTCTCTTCCATTCTTTTGGTGACTGCCCAAGTTTAACTTCCATAAGTCATGGTGGGGAGTATACATTGGTTCATTATTTTACATTTCAGACAAACTGGGATATTGCTCTTCAGTATGTGACTATATTTCTTGAATGCTATCCATCCAAAATTTATTCTTCTCTTGACTTCCAGCCATTTATCATTATTACAGCTAATAACTTGTCCCAGATAAGTATATGACTCCATCTTTTCAATTACTGCTCCTTCAATCATTATTTCCCTTTCTGTGGCATACTTGTTCATCATTACTTTTGTTTTAGCCATATTCATCTTTAGTCCAAAATCCTTACCAACTGTGCATAACTGATTAAGATTTTCCTCTAATTCTTTGGGATCGTGGCTTATGACCACAATGTCATCGGCAAATCGTAAATGGTTTAGGTACTCACTGTTCACATTGACTCCTTTCTGCGACCAGTAATCTTCTGAAAGCTTCCTAAAGGGCAGCAGTAAACAGCTTCGGAGATATTGTGTCTCCTTGTCGAACTCCTTTCTCGATTTTAAATTTCCTACTGTCTTTGTCTAATGTAATAAAGGAGGTAGCACTCTCATATATTTTCTTCAAATCATAATATATGGGGTATCTATGCCTTGTCTTTCCAGTGCCCGAAACATTGCCTTATGCTGTATGGAGTCAAATGCCTTTTCATAATCCACAAATCAGCCCAATAAACCGGAAAGTGCAAAATGTTTTTATTGTTTTTATGGTAATGACCTCCAGAAATGTGCTTTAGTAAAATGTGAGCTCATGTGGGGTGATAATAGTGAGTTTTCACCTTAACCCTGTGAAGTTCTTTACAGAAAATTTCATTTTGACTGTTATCATGGTGCCGACTAGGAGAATAAGTGTCAGCGGTACTAGTAAATTTACCAACAAAAAAAGGAAGGCGATCAATTTGGATCAGAAAATTAAAATAAATAAGGATGTATGAAAATGGTCAAACATTAACAAGTATCGAGCCGAATTCAGATTTGTCAATAATAATATAGTAGCAATATGTTACGTCATTCCTGAGTTACGTAAAAGTCGACTTACGTAAGAAGTCCTGGAACGTATCTCTTACGTACGTTGGGGACTTCTGTATTTTTGGATTAACTGGGAAATCGATTACCCGGGATTTGTTTTTTACCATCTATCCCGGAAAATCGAGAGTCTACTGTATTGTGAAAATATCATAACGTGAACCCAATAACACAATTTTTTTGGTAATTCATTGCAGGACCTCAGAAGTTGAAATTTTCGTTATATAACTAAGCTATTTATCTCTCTAAAATGTCATTATAAATTTATGTTAAATAAGCACAACACAAAAATCACTTTTAACTAGAGGATACAAAAACAAAACATGTGACCAACATGCTTACAAACACTGCTATTGGCTGAGAGGAAGGGCTATGATCACTGGTAGAATTGGTAGAATCAGCCACTTTATAGAATGCACTACACTTTCATTGTTATCATATGTTCGGTTAGAAGAATCAATTTTGAATGCATTTGTGATATTTTTCACAAATCACATTTTTGGAGGTCACTACCATAAAACAATAAAAACAATTTGTAGTTTCTGGTTTACTGGGCTTTTCTGTTAGTGCAATCTAATACAAAGAGTAGTAAACTCAATCTTATTGCATTTGCAATAATACCAATAACAGGAATTGAATGGGCTTTTACGTTACAGTATTATGGTGAAATGTGTTTCCCCTCTTCATTGAAATCTCCAATCATATAAAAAATAAATAAATTTTCAGAATCTTCTCTTCATTCCTATATACTTATTACAATTATGAAGGGGAAGTGGTGACCAGAGGAAAGGGGAAGTGGTGACAGTGCTAGGAAATGAAACAAAATTGATTTAGAAATGAAGATGAAAATGACTAAGAAGTACAAAGCAGGAAAAAGTTTGTCATCTATTGCATGGGAATTAGGTCTCTCTGCTTCAACAGTGAATGCCATTTTAAAGGACAGTGCAAGTATAAAAGAACATGTTAACGAATCGATGCATTTAAGATCAATGATCACAAAACTGCATTCAGGTGCTATATCGGAGTTGAAAAGCTATTAACAATAAGGATGGAAAATCAGATTCAGAAATGAGTGCCCTTGCGGTGTTTATACTGGCACTTGTCTTAATCTTTTTATTATACATCTCTAAGCACACTTTTGTAATTTTTCCTGCACGAGATAAAAAAATTTAATAAATAATTCTATTTACATGTTCATCGAACATTTCTTTTTTGCTTCAATCAAATTCAGGGTGCATAGTTACGGAAATTCTGACTTAAGTAGAGTTCTGCAGGATGCAACCCTTACGTAAGTCGGTGAGTGGCTGTACTTGGATTTCACATATTGTTGCACATAAAAGACTACTGTACAAATTGGAGCAATGTGGCATTGAGGTAAGTTACTGCTAAGAATAAAAGGATGATTAAGTAGAAGAAGACAGAGAATGGTAACCATTCTCTGGTTACCAATGAGCACTGCTTTTAGTGGAGTAATGTTATTAGTAGATTTCCCCAGGGTTCAGTGCAGGGCCCATTGTTGTTTTTGATATTTATCAATGATATTGATGAAGGTATATCAAGCTTAGTGTCTTAAGTTTACAGACGATACAGGTTGGCAGGGTGGTTAACTACAGTCATCAGGGTGAGCTACTACAAAAAGATATATCAAAATTGGGTCAATGTGCTAAGAAATGCCAGCTGAAGATTTTTAAAATTGGCAAATGCAAGTTACTGCATTTGGGTAGCAGCAATCCCAGAGTAAATTATGAATTGTGTGGCACAATACTTAGGATAGTGGAAAACAAAAAAGACTTGGGGTAATTGTGCGGTCAGGCATGAAATTCTCTCAGCAGTCACACATTCTGTCAGCACAGCTCAAGGGATCTTGTCAATGATATACAACAATTTTGCTAGCAGGTCTAAGAAAGTGATTATCCATTTGCATATGGCCATGGTTAGGCAGCATCTTGAGTACTGTATACAGGTCTGGAGGCCTCACTTTAGGAAGGATATAGATCTGCTACAACAGGTGCAGAAAAGGGCAAACAGACTGGTGAAGGGAACAAAAGGGTGCTCTTACCTAGAAAGTCTTCAGTTCTGTAAACTGTAGTGTCTCAAGACAAAGCACTTGCAGAGAGATCTGATTGAGGTGCTTAAAGCCCTGAATGGAATGATTAAGCTGAATGTTAATGGCATTCTTCCACTTGCTGAGACTACACAAATTAAGGGGCACAAATTCAAGTTGAGGAAGGATGGTTGCAGGATAGATGTATAGAAGTTTGCCCTCTGCCAGCTGGTGGTTGATTGTTGGAATAGGCTTCCATCAACCCCAAGGTCTTGAGCTGGATATCATCATTCTTCTCTTTCTTGGTGATGCCTTTCTACTTCTCTCTCTCTCTCTCTCTCTCTCTCTCTCTCTCTCTCTCTCTCTCTCTCTCTCTCTCTCTCTCTCTCTCTCTCTCTCTCCTCTCTCTCTCTCTCTCTCTCTCTCTCTCTCTCTCTCTCTCACACACACACACACACACATATACACAGGGAGTAACTCGGGAATTTTTTTTTTTTTTTTTGGCTGGTGCAGCATAAGCCTCAGGCTTCCTTGTACCATGTCACTAATAATAATAATCATCTTGTTGTTGTGGACATGGATGGGTTGAATAAATTCAAGGAAGAACTAGACAAATTCTGGGAAGGTGGGTGGACTGTGTAGGTTGTTTTTGGCTAATGCTGTATAAGCTTGCTTTTTTGCATCATTTGCCATTACTCCTACTACTGCTACTATAAACTATTTTAGGGGTGGATAGGTGAAATGTGTTTTTTTTTTTTTTTGCCCATGCTGTATAAGCTTGCTTTCTTGCATTATTTACCATTATTAATACTAATACTCAGGCTACAAACTTTTCAAACATGCTTTGTATATGTCAAAATCATCCTTCTAGCCTAGTCTGTTATGGAAATCAACTTCCAAAATGGAAGTTTTAAATCTGTTGGTACAATAAATCTGCATATACCATGCTTCGACATATCTTGGTTGGTTTGAAATTTTACTGGCACATTAACAGTTCGACATATCTAGTAGTAATGACTTGAGTACATGGATGTGGGATATGTTGGTTCAAATTTTCAAACAGTGGCATGACATTAAAAGAAATTATGCTTCAGTCTAGAGCAGCAAAGCAATGGGCTCAAAGTAGCAGCAGGAATGCTTTGATTTAGATGTAGAATAGATGTGTGGAAATTTGCCTTTAGCCAGCGGGTGGTTAATTGCCGGAACAAACTTCCATATGTCATTGTGGAAGTTGATAGGTTAAATAAATTTAAGGAGGAACTGGACAAACATTTAGAGGGAATTGTTTTGCAATTTTTTTTTTTTTTTTGGCTGATGCTGCATAAGCTCATACACTTGCTTTCTTGCATCACATGCCACTACTACTACTATTTGGGAAAGAACTTCCAAAGACAGTTCTCCTACAAATCTGGATTATATTATTTGTATTACTTATGCTCTCTTTGCAATACTAACTCTAGCAGGGCACAATGCAACTATAGGGAATGACTTTTTGGGTGTTTTGTTGCAAAGAACATGAGAAGGTTAAGCACAAACTTGGAATTATGATAGGATTATTTGAGAGATTGAGGAATAGGGTTGATATCCCTCGAAGGATGAACAGAGAGAGAGAAACAAGCACTCAGAAGCCCAGCCCAATGCTTGAGACCATGCTCCACCATCAGACAATTCAAAGACATCCTCATGCCAGGGACTGAATGGCATACAGCAAAACCTGTACAACAAAAGATAATATTGTTGTACAGATTGAAAAGGATTTATGAGATCTGAGCATTTAATTAAAAAGCACAATGCAATGCTGAGAAAAAAGTCATGAGTTAGGATTGAAATTGAAAGAGTTTGCAATGCAGCCCAGATATAATGGGGTGGGAATACACGATGAGAGCCTTGTCAATTACTTCAGCCCTGGCTAGACTATGCGAAGCTCAAGAAGAAAAATTTCTCTCATTGTGATTTTTGCTTGTTAACAGGAGAGAGATTGTTTCTACAGGGGTGGGATACACTTAAATAGAAGGAGTGCAAGAATATTTGCTGATGCTATTGAGGCAGTGTTAAGTGGGTTGGAAAACTGCTATCCTGGGGGGGAGTACATAGACTAATAGATTAACAGTAGCTGCAGGCATAGGTGAAAGTGATTCTTGTAATGCTTCTATGAGAAGGTGTATAAGCCTTAAAGTAATGTGTCAGGAATTTTCAGACTTGCTCAGGGTCCTTGGGGAACAAGTATACTAATGCTAGGAGTTATACACTAGAATTATAGACAAGGGTTATACAGTTAATGCTAGGAGAATAGTAAATAAAATTGATAAACTAATAGGATAAGTACTGATGAAGTACTCAAATCAACGAATACAGTTGTGTGTATATCTATAAAGCTATAAAGGATTCAAAATTTGAATAAGGGAAGTGGAGAAGGAATTGTTGATGCTGAACATAACAAACACACCTGGATGGATGGGATATATCCAGTTCTATTATATAAAGGCAGCAAAAGAGCCAAGCAAACCTTTATCCCTATTGTGAGAGCATCTCTGGATTCAGGGAAAGTCCCTTTGGACTGGCGATAAGCAAACATATATCGAATTTACAAAGGGATCAAGGGGACATATAAGTAATTACAGACCTATTAGCTTGACTTCTGTTCTAGGGGAAAATAATGGAGTCCCTGCTTAAAGTAATGCCAAACCATCTAGACAGCAATGCACTTATTCTGTGGTCACAGCATAGATTTGTTAAAGAAAAATCTTGTCTGACCAGTCCGATTGGATACTATAACAGTGAAACAAAGGAAGTGGATGCAAAATATAATTCTGACATAATATATTATATTTCAGAAAAGCTTTTACTGTTACACATAAAATACTGCTATACAAATTGGAGAACAGTGGTATTAAGGGCTACTTGCTGTGAGAATGGTTTTCAATGGGCATTGCTCTTCTTGGTCTACTGTTATTAGCAGAATCCCCAGGGTTCAGTGCTGGACACATTGTTATTTTCTATATTTATTACTGATGTTGATGAAGGCATATCAGGCTTAATGTTTAAGTTTTCAGATGATATGAAGGTTGGCAGGTAATTTAATCACAGTAACCAGGGCACATACTTGTGGACAAATTACACTGATGGGGCCGGGAAGTGGCAATTGAAGTATAACATTGACAAATGCATGATACTTCATATGGGGAGCAATACTCCCAGATTAACGTACTAGCTGTCTGGTACCACATTCACTGCAGTTGAGAATAAAAAAAAGATCTGAGATAATTGTATAGCCAGATATGAACTTGTCTGAGAGTGCAGGCAGACTGTCAGGACAGCTCATGGGGTTTTGTCAATGATATACAGGAATTTTGCTAGCAGGGATAAGAGGGTGATTATATAACATTCTATAATGGTCAGGATGCAATATCTTGAATGCTGCATACAGGTTTGGAGGCATCATTTTGGGAAGGATACAGAGTTGCTGGAATGAGTACAGAGAAGGGCAATGAGATTGGTGAGCGGAACAAAGGGTGCTCTTACCAAGAGAGGCTTCAGTTTTGCAAACTGCAGCATCTGGAAACTAGGCACCTGCAAGTTGATCTGACCGAGGAGTTTAAGGCTTTGGATGGATTGAGCAGGCTCAATGCTGATGGATTCTTCCTCTTGCTCAGGCCACACACACGAGGGGCACAAATTCAAACTGAGGAGGGCCGGGTTGCAGAACAGATGTGCAGAAGTTTGCCTTTTGCCAGTGGGTGGTTGATTACTTGGACAAACTTCCATCCGTTGTTGTGAAGTTGATAGCTTATATAAATTCAGGGAAGAACTACACAAACTATTGGAGGGAAAGAATAGGTGAAATGAGATTTTTTTCCCCTTGGCTGTTATTGTATGAGCTTGCTTTCTTGCATCATTTTGCCACTGTTAATATTTATAAATGAAGGAACAAAAGGATGGTCTTACCAAGAAAGTTTCAGTTCTGTAAATTGCAGCACTGGAGACTAGGCACCCACAAGATTATCCGATTAGGGTGTTAAAGGCTTTGAATGGATTGAGTAAGCTAAATGCAGATGGTATTCTTCCTTTTGCTCAGACTATGGGGGGGGGGGGGGGAAGAAGATAAATTCAAGCTGAGGAAGGATGGTTCAGGATTGAGGTGCAAAAGTTTGCCTTCAGCCAGAAGGTTGTTTTTGTAAAAATGGGTAGTCTGAATAAATTCAAGGAAAAACTAAGCAAACCATTGAAAGGGATGGATAGAAGATGTGGGAGGTTTTTAGTTTTTGGCTTATGATTTATACGCTTTCTTTCTCGGACTGTTTGTCACTATTAATTCTAATACTAATATTATAATTCATATACATTGTACCGAATAAAAATAATAAGCTAATATGTTATTATATATTAATATTTATAAATTGCATTATACTCACAAAACATTCAGCAGCATCATCCATAAAACCTAATTGAAATCTACGTTGATCAGAAAATGTTTTAGCAAGTGCACATCTCAATGCATCAGGTGGAAGAGCAGACTCTTGACTATACTGGAATTGGGCAAATAATTCCTAAAAAAATGAAGAAACATTGATAAATTTTAAAATATTTCACAACAAGAATTCTTTATGTGATATTTTTTATCATATCTAATAATCATATTTTGTACTGGAAACAGTGTACTAGTTGGTATTAAATTTATCAAAAGGAAAGCGGGGAATCTACTTAACTTTTATTTTCCAGGTTTCCAAGTATACACTGAAATTACTGTTTATTCATTGACATCAATGAAGATTCGATCAAGGCCCCAACCAACCCCGGCATAAATTCATCCATAAACTTCTCCCTCTCTCTTTTTTTTTTTTTTTTTTTTGTGCTAATAGGATAAGCTATTTTGAGTGCTTGGTGCACTGTACATACTGCAATTGACTGTTCATATAACAGCGAAGTAGAGTTGTGGTCTTGCCATTACATGATAAACTACATATTGATAAATAAATATATTTCCATTTATTCTCTAGCTAGCCAAGGCCAAAAGATATTACAAATTCAACAAGACCAAACACATACCGAATTATTAAGTGCAGCCAGATTTTTAGTGCCACAGTAGAGCATTGCAATGAAATCTAAAATGGGCTGTTAAATTAAATTAAACTGAAATTAAAACAGGTCATGCAATTTTTATGGGAACTTACAGGCTTAAACATATAATCACTTTACTTGTGGACATGTCAACCTGAATGTGTCTAAATGGAAAAATGATCAATCTATCACAGTTCTCAGACATATGGAATGCATGAATTGCCTTCTTAGAGGTGGAAGCAATGTGAACTTTTCCTTTGAAGCATCAAGCACTGATCAATGTAAAGTCAGTTCTCGTATAACACGTGTTTACATTACACAAATTCGATCATACACAATTTATAAATAGGGGGACAATATCTTATATAACATGAATCGAATTCGCTTATGCACAATTCGCCTTTGTGTTTACAAGAAATAACAGCCGAACGCGGAATCACCCCAACTGAACGCAACACGATAGGAATGAAGAGAAGATTCTGAAAATGTATTTATGTGTTTTATATCAGTGAAGGGGAAACACATTTCACCATAATAATGTAAAAACCAACACAATTCCAGCTATCGGTATAATCGCAAATGCAATTAGATCGAGTTTACTATCAGTTTATAACAGATTCCACTAGCAGAAACGCAACTGGAAATTGTTTTTATTTTTTATGGTAGTAACCCCTAGAAATGTGCTTTAGTAAAATGTGAGGTGTTAAAGGTGTATCTCTGCCTTTACGGTGTTGTTTATTCAGTTGCTACACGTGCGCAGCTTTGTTTATGTGTATCAAGCGTGCCTCCTCGTTTTGTAAATGTGCTTTATTCCCTAAAAATGAGTAAAATACTTAAAAGGTGTGAAAAGGAAGCAGCCTGGTGAAGACACTGCAGATTCAGAGAGAAAAAGAAAAGCAATATCAATAAACAGAGGCGGACTGGGTCAAAAATTCTTACCCGGGAAAATTTATAGTGGCCTCATACTATGGTTTATGGCCAAAATCACACCGGCCTCCGGCCCACCGGGGTTTCCCCGGTAAGGCTTATGGCCAGTCTGCCACTGTCGATAGCGAAAAAATATGAAACTGTGAAACGCTTTGAGCGAAATGAAAGACCATGTGATATTGCACGTGCTATAGACCTAAATGAGGCAACGCCAAGAATTACAAAGAATGCAGAGAAAATAAAAACAACTTTCATATCAGTAACAACTCAAAGTGTAATTAAAATCCATTAGATTAAGACACAAAGAATTGGAAGAGATGCAACGGCTGTCAACTGTTTGGATAGAAAATCAAACAAAAAACAAGTTTGCTTACGATAAAAGCAAAAGAATTAGCAATATTTTATTACATAATAGTAAAATACTTCTTATTGTAATAAAATACTTACGTATTTTATTACGATTATTTATTGTGTTTGGTAATGTTTTGGTTACAAATGTGTGTTCAATCTTGGGTGGTCGGCACCTAACCCTATTTTTCCCCGTAGGGCCTGTTGTTTATATTGCACAATTTTGCATTGCACGAAGGTTTCTAGGAACACAACTATCGCGCTATACGAGGACTGACTGTATAAGCTATTCATGATTTCCCCCTAAAGTGAACATTATTTTTATTAACTTCATGAATTTACGAAGCTTGTCATCTTCGTATGTTGCAATGAGATTGGTTAATTGTTTGGGTTTTACCAGCACATCAGCAACAAGGGCTATAGTGCGTCAAAACCACGTCCCATACAAGATAACAGTAAAAATTGTAGTGACGTAATTGCTTAGGTCATTATAATATGTATAAAAATATAAACATGTACGAGGTAAATTAATATACAGATATATTTAAATACAAGCAAAAAAAGTTTATTGATTTTAAAAACCTAAAGATAGTTGACACATTGTCGTTGTCAGATAAAATCTGACTGAGTGTATAAGGCTCAGTCAGATGGTAAAAACATTAAAATACAAAAAACATTGCTGTCTGTATTGTGGACATTCGGTTAAAATATGACGAATGGTTAAAAAGGTGTCACAATCCTCACACATAGGAGTCATCTGCCCTCAGTAAGAATGCATGCATAAGATGACTTCTTATGTGGAGGCAAGCTAGAACTTCCTCTCTACGGTTCCTGTGCAGACACGACTGCCAATGTTGGATAACAGACTTTATTTGATATAACTTGTTTGTGACCTGCTCATGCCAAGATTGTTGCTATTGGGAGAATAATGTAGAGTATATTTGCTGCCTGTAGTCTGTATAAGGGACTAATAGGCTGCTGCTGTTGTGGGGCTACAGTGATCTAGCTGCACTGTCAGCCAATTCATTACCCTTGATCCCAATGTGGCCTGGGATCCAGCAGAAATGGATGTCAAAGGAATGCTCAAAAAGAGAATGTAATCTCTGCTGGTACGGATCAGGAATGGGTGAAGATTGTATCCAATCCCTGAAAAAGCCTGTAGTATACTTAATGAGTCAGTATACACCATGCACCTTTGGTAGTTGTGAGTTTCAATATGGTCAAAAGCAAATTCTATAGCATACAACTCAACTGTATATATATGCTGCATTCTTGGGAATCTTCCCAGATATTGTACTATCGGAAAGACAACAGCAAATCCAACAGATAACTTTCACTTCGAGCCATCAGTAAAGACAGGCAAGAAATCAGAATATTCGGCTCGGTGAGCAGTATGGAGTTGTTGGTAAACAGAAGATGGCATGGTGGCCTTACTCCAGTATTGGATGGAGAAATCGTAGGATGGAAGGTGAGCATGCCAGGGTGGAAGCTGTTGTTTTGGTGATTCAGCAACATTGTTTACCGTGATGTTAAGCTCTCTGAGCAGCTCTTGGACCCAGATACCATTGGCAGTTTGATGGGTGTTGTAGAGAGTTTCCCATAGTGGCTCAAAAACACGTCCACATGAGGTTGCCTGGCAAGTATTTCAGTTTAAAAGTTTTAGAGACAATTGCTTTCGTCGCAGGGACAAAGGCAGTTCACCTGCTTCGACGTATAAACTCTGGAGATATTCTGAAAGCTCCAGTAGCAATGCAGATGGCTTGACAATGAACTGGATCTAGCCATCGTAGTATGCTGTTTCTTGCTGATGCATACACTTGAGACCCGTAATCTAATTTAAAATGGACAAGTGCATAATATAGGCGGAATAAGGTGCAGCAGTCTGCTCCCCATTTATTGGAAGAGATTGCACGTAGGAGGTTCAATCCCCTTGTGCACTTGGTCCGTAGTTGACAGATAGGTGGTAGAAATGTCAACTTCTTATCAAATACGAGCCCCAAGAACTTGGTGTTGGGTGCTACTGGAATGATGTTCTGTCTGAGTTTAAGTTCTGGTTCAGGGTGAAGATTCTGTTTGCGACAAAAGTGTATGCAGACTGTCTTCTGTGGAGAGAACCTGAAACCATTAGCCACTGCCCAAGAGTTGATGTGGTTAATGGCATGCAGCAATTGTCTTTCGATGACCCTCATATTGCATGACTGTGAAAAGATGCTAAAGTCATCTACAAAGAAGGCACTATTTACAGTTAGAGGAAGTTGTTCAGTAATACAGTTTACTTCGATGGCAAAAAGCATAACACTTAGAACTGATCCTTGTGGAACTCCCTCTTCTTGGCAAAATGGCCGAGAGAGGGTGGATCCTACACAAACTTGGAAAGACTGGTTATTGTTAGGTTTTTAGGAGCATTAGCAACTAAGGCCATATTGCTCCAGGGATATCCCTGACCTTTCCGCATCCTCCGTATTTGGTGGTCACGGGCTTGAACCCCAGTCTAATCAAGAAGCATGTGCTACTGCTGCTTCTGCCCACCTGGCTATGGAGGTGCCCGGAAAGACTGGTTAGAGAGGAATTTTTTAATAAAGATGGCAATGTGTCCCCTAAGACCAAAGTTATATGTGTCTTTTAAGATTCCGTATCTCCAAGCCGTGCCCATACACTTTTTCCATGTCAAAGAAAACTGACACCTGGTGCTCACGTTTCAGGAAAGCATCATGTATAGATGTTTCCAATCGGATTAAATGGTCGAGTGACGACTTGTTCCTTCGGAAGCCACACTGTGTCCTGGAAAGGAGTAGTTAGCTTCTAAATACTACATAAGGCGAGTGTTGACCATTCTTTCCAGGATTTTGCACAAACAGCTGGTCAGAGCAATAGGACGGTATTTTTGGATCCTTTCCCGGTTTTGGAAAGGCAATGACTGTTGCCTTTTGCCATGAGTCCGGAAAGTGCTCTTCAGCATATATTCTATTATAGAGACAGAGCAAGAGATCCATGGAGTCTAAGGAAAGATATTTAGTCATCTCATAATGGACGTTATCTGCGCCAACAGCACTTGCCTTGGATAGGGAGAGCGGCACTTTCAGCTCTCATTGTGTAAAAGGC
This sequence comes from Mastigoproctus giganteus, assembly GCF_048544385.1. Lineage (NCBI taxonomy): Eukaryota > Metazoa > Arthropoda > Arachnida > Uropygi > Thelyphonidae > Mastigoproctus > Mastigoproctus giganteus. Next base: position 99,965,309 of record NC_143582.1, on the reverse strand, counting down.
TGATTGTATTCCTCACTGCCATTTGAAGGCAGCTTGATTTGCTGTTTTTCTGATCTTTGTTTGAGGTCCAGGAACTTTGTGGGGTACAATGTCTCTGAAGATTCTGAAGGCACTTGTGCAAATGTCCCCCCAAGAGTGTTTGCGATTGCAGTTAGGCCTGCAATTGTACATCCATTACGTTCAAGGATCGATGAAAGGTGTTTTGTTATGTGTATTTGCCCTTCATTTTTCTGGACTTTGTCCCAGATGGATTTGGGATTGGCAAACCGTGTGAGGGAAGATGCATATCAGATCCACGATTCTTTTGGCTCTGACATCTGAGAGAACCTGATGGTCATGCTTTGGCATGGGCATGTTTAAAGGCTATTAAATTATCTCTGGTGAGGTACCAACGAATTATTCCCCACGCTTTGTTTTGAGCCTTCCTAGCTGCTGTGCATTCTTCATTCCACCATGGTTTTGAAAAACGTGGAAACCGGGTTGACGTCCTTGGAATTGCAACTGCTGCTGCTTGGGCAATACTTTCTGTGATGTGTCTTACTGCCTGACTGTGGTGGTATTAAATGTGGCCAATGTCTAAAGGCATCCCAGTCTGATCAATCTTTCACCATGGTATCCTAGACTGGTGGCATTGTCTCTCATTAGAAATGGTGGATAACATGGGGAAGTGATCACTGCCATAAAGGTTTTCTTTAACCTCCCATGTACACACAGGCAGGAGGGAAGCTGAGCAGATGGAAAGATCAATGGCAGTAAAGGTATGGGTGGCCATGTGGAAAAAGGTATCAGATCCCACATTTAGAAGGGCTAGATCATCAGGCCTCTTCTACTGATGTCAGAACTAACCCACAGAACATTATGTCCATTGAAATCCCCTAATAATAGAAAAGGGGGTGGCAGTTGCTTAATGAGATCATCAAGGTCTGTCTGGGGGATGTTGTTCCCAGGTGGCAAATAGATGGAGCAAACTGTTAAGAGGAACCCTACTGTATGACGAACTGCTACAGCCTCTAGGCTGGTGGTAAGTGGCATAGTTTGGAAGGAGGGTGTGGTTACCCACAAGGATGGCGACTCCTCCATGGGTAGGTGGGTCCATCCCCAGCTCAGTCTCTGTGAATAACTGAACAGTTATGAAAGTAAGGATCCTCATTTGCCTTAAAATACATCTCCTGTAAGCAAAAGCAAGTTGGCTCATGCTTACTCACTCAGGAGAGCCTTGTTGTCATCACTATTTCTATGGAATCCATGACAATTCCATGTAGAAATTTAAATGTACCCATTATTTAGATTTATTGGGCCTGTCTGGTGGCTTCCGAAGGGCTGAGGGCTTTGTTTTCTCAGTCCTGGATTTCTCTTTCTTTGGAAAGACTGGATGTTGGCCCGTATCCATTTCTTATTCATCTGCAAAAAGTTACAGGACTGATTCATCCTGTTCCTCCTTATCTTCCACATCCATTGTTTCTTGGAGTATAGGTGGCTGTTCCAATTTCTTTGGAGTTTCTTTAGCACTGTGTTTTGGAAGTGCTGAGGCATTAGGAGGTACAGATATAGGAATGCCAACTGACTGAGGTTTTTGGGTGGGCTTTTGTGAACTTAATAAATAACATGCAATGAGAGTAAATGATTCCCTTGGTGGAATTGTCATATCAGTCTGGGTCCTGATGGCACTCTTCCCAGAAGCTATCTGGGTGTATGAGGGCTTGGTACTATTTGCTGGTTTGATTCGTTTTCTGGCCTCCTGATAGGATATGTTCAGCTGTTTTTATTTTTTGAATTTCTTTTTTGTCTTTCCATCACTGACATGCTTGAGAGTATGCACGGTGCTCTCCTTGGCAGTTCGTACAATTTGGCTTAGAAGCTAAACATTCCTTGCTCTTGTGATCTTTTTTAGCACCACAGCAAGCACAGGCAGGGGAGCCATGAAAAGCTGTATAGGAGTGGCTGTACTTTTGGCATTTAAAACACCTCAGTGGGTTCAGAATGTAGATCCTCACTGGCCAGTTTAAGTAGCTTGCCTTGATGGAAGTTGGAGGCCGTGGGGTGTTGAATGTTAGGATGAGAACTCGGGTAGGGACGAGATTCCCATCCTTCCGCATCAATATTATTTTGATCCGCATCAATATTATTTTGACAGCTGTCACTCCTTGGTCTCTCAATTCAAAGCAGATCTTCAGACATGAAGGTCCCACTCTGAAATGACACTAGGTGAAGAGTTCAGAGTTTTATGGGGGGGGGGGGTAATAACAATGGGTTTCCCTTCCATCGATATGGCTTTCAGAAGTTGTACATGTTTTAGGCTTGCAACTTCAACTAAAATGTCTCCAGAACGCAGCTTTTTGAAGAATTTTGGAGAACCTGCCAATCCTTCTAATCCTTTCTGGATGAAGAAGGGTGACATTTTCCCAAGTGACTGCTCTCTGGTGGAATGGAGAATGAGGAAAAGCGGTGTCACTGATTGTGGTCTATCCTCAGTTCTGGGTCTTTTTGAGTTGGTATTATCAGTGTGATTGCATCGGTTGGGGCCCCAGAAGAAAAAGAGAAATTTAAATTAATCATGAGAGTAAGATAAAAATTTCAGATGCCCTAAGTAATTCAGATCACCACCATGGAGCCCTACGAGGGGCAGCTCACTTGTGAACAAGCAGGAACAGCGTACATGAATGGGCTGGCAAATTAGCTCAGGAGCATCGTACCCAGATTTCCAATAAGCCTTGATCCCATCCCAGGACCAAAGGGTGGGAGACTTGTTGGAATGCAGTTGACCCTAACAGTAACAACCATCTGCTGATTGATCGCAGTTGGGCCAGTCCGGGATCTCTCATCTTGTTGAAGCAGGGGCCGAAGTAGTGTATTAAGGCTGGGCCCCTCAACCACCAGGATCTCCCTTTCTGAGTTTCCACAGGTCACGGCACACAGCTGCACACACTGCATTCCAACGATGAACCAAGGTATGGGTATTAGATCCCAGTGATGCTAATGTGGAAGGCCAGCAGCATCACTGGGAGGTCCCCTCACCATATACAGGTGCCCACATCGAGGGGTTGCAATGAGAATTTGTGTTCACAAATGTAGCACCCACTTTTGAATGGCAAAACAAAAACTTAAGTAATTTTCCTGTTTTGCCAATTCATTACATGGTTTGAGGAAAAAGGCTAGATATTGTTTAATCTTTATCTTCAAGATGGCGCACTCCTCATTTTATGCTTTAAGAACTCCTGCTGCCTGTACAAAATGTTTTACAAAACAGAAATCATACTGCCATTCAAAATGCAATGATTTCCAGATTCAGCTTTCCCAGCTTTTATGAATTCAATACATGAGCTCTCTGTGCTGTACTGGTTATTAATGATCTTAATTTCCTCCATTCTGAAAAGTTCTTCTAGAAGCATAGAAAATTATGCTACACTTCCAGTGACTTTGTGAATTAATAATTTAACACTGACAAATGCAAAGTAGTGCACATGAGTAGCAGTAACTCCAGAGTAATTACCAACTGTGCAGTACTACACTCAGGGTAGTGGAGAATGGAAAAGATCTTGGGGGTAATTGTGCAGTCATATGAAGTTTTCAGAGCAGCGCAGACAGGCTGGCAGAGCAGCCATGGGGTCTTGTCAATGATATACAGGAACTCTGCTAGCATGGATATGGAGGTAATTATCCCTTTGTATAAGGCAATGGTCAGGCCACACCTTGAGTACTGCAGGTATGGAGGCCTCATTTTAGGAAAGATGTAGAGCTGCTGGAACAAGTACGAAGAAGGGAAACAAAGGGGTGCTCTTACCAAGAAAGGCGTAAGTTTTGTAAATTGCAGCGCCTGGAGAGTAGGCACCTGCAAGGTGATCTGATTGAGGTGTATAAGGCTTTGAATGGTTTAAGCAAGCTCAAATGCTGATGGGATTCTTCCTCTTGCTCAAATTATACACTTAATGGGGCATAAGTTCAAATTGAGGAAAGACAGTTGCAGAATAGATGTAACTGCCTTTCCTCAAATTTGCCTTTAGCAAATGGTTGATTGCTGAAACAAACTTCTAACAGTCGCAAAAGTTGATAGCTTAAATAGATTCAAGGAAGAACTCTACAAACTTTTGGAGTGAATGGATAGGTGAAATGGGGGGGGGGGGAAATGATTTTTTTTTTTTTTTTTTTTGGCTGATGCTGTATAAGCTTGTATCATATACCATTACTAACAGTAATAATTAATTTTAATTTTGTGCACTGAACTTTACAAATGAACTTGTTTTGTTACTGTTTTAATAAGACTGTAGTAAGAAAAGTATTTATTTAAAAAAAAACTTATTTAAAGAAAGTAAGAATTTATTAATTATTCCATTATTTTATATACCATGCAATCACGTGTAAAAGAACTGACGATCTGCATAAACCCATGATGAAAAACAGGCCTGTGTGCATGTTAAACCGTTTGTATTTCTCTTATTTAATTATTTTTCATTGTTTATATGATTGCTGTTTTAGCCAGAATTAGGTGTGATTTATGTGATACTTGAATGGGTTGCTAATGAAAAGATCCTCCCCATTAGTAAAGGAGAGTGTGACACTATCATTACAAAAAATGAGCTGGGTGTGGTCATGGAGGGGGGGGGGATTTGCACGCCTGCTCTCAAGGTCAAATAACATGGATTCCTTGGATAAATTTTCTAATGAATTTATAAAATTATAATATTCTATTGAATGTTTCAAAATTATTTCATGGCTGATTCTGTTAGTAATGAGTTGTTCGTTTTGCATTAGTTTAGTAAACTTTTTTAACTTTGGTAAAATCAGTAAATATAGGTTAAAGGAAGAAAATACCACAGTTAGTGGGCAAAGTATGGATAATGTTGAATAGTGAATAAGAAAATGTGTCGTTAAGTAAGTGAGAAATAATACTACAACTGTAAGTTACTTTCAAACACAGAAGAAACAGATATTGGATGCCAACAGTGCAAGGGCAAAAAAAATAATAATAATAATAATAAAATAAATAAATAAATACAGCAGAATATGGTTTTAAAAGATTTATGGTTGCAGTGGTTCTCCACATAGAGTTCCTGTTTGAAATACATTAGCTAGAAGAATAAGAGTTTGGTGCTATATATTTCTCATTAACTCTGAAAGGAGAAATATATATATTTTTTTATATTCATCCAACATATTTACATGCCAAATTATGGATACCATTTACAGTCCCTTTTAACATAACATGTGGCACTGCCAGGCAACAACTACCTACTCACTAGTGCAATACAGTGAAATACAATATCGCTTATTGTTTTTTACTGAATATAAGTAAACATTATTTTTAGTATTCTTTTGAGAAATGGGTATCCATATTTTGTGTTGTTTAATTTTTATTACATGATGTTTGTTAAAAATAAATAAAATTATACAAGTTTCATTATATTAGTCTAATGCAGTCAATAGCATTATATGCTAAACTTATGCATAGGCAATAAAGTGAAAAAATAAATAAATAATACATAAATGAGAGCTTACACATTAGCATTAGCAGAGGCATATGATGCAAGAAAGCAACTTATGCAACATCAGCCAAAAAAAAAAAAAAAAAAAACCCCTCCAATTTCGCCCCTACATTCGTTCCAAATGCCTGTCCAGCTCAGCCTTAAATTTATTTAGGCTATTAGCTTCCACGACAAAAGATGGAAGCCTGTTCTATCAATCAACTACCCACTGGCTAAAGGCAAATAAACATATCCTACAACTATCTTTCCTCAATTTGAAACTGTGCGCCCTCAGGTTTTTAGTCTGAGCAAGAGGAAGAATTCCATCAGCATTCAGCTTGCTCAACCCATTCAAAGCCTTATACACCTCAATCAGATCACCTCACAGGTGCTTACTATCCAGGTGCTGCAATTTGCAAAACTTCGGTTCAGCCTTTCTTGGTAAGAGCACCCCTTTGTTCTCCTTCTTTGTACTCGTTCTAGCAACTCCACATCCTTCCTAAAATGAGGCCTCCAGACCTGTACACAGTACTCTAGGTGTGGGCTGACCACTGCCTTGTATAACGGGATAATCACCTCCCTGTCCTTGCTACCAAAATTCCTATATATCATTGACAAGACTCCATGACCTGCCCTGGCAGCCTGTCTGCATTTCTCAGCAAACTTCATATTTGACTGCACAATTACCCCCCAGGTCTTTCTCACTTTCCACTTCCCTGAGTGTAGTACCACAGAGTTGATCCGTTTCTCTTCGGTTATCACTACCCAGTACTTTGCAGTACTTTGCATTTGTCGATGTTAAACTTCTCAGCCCATTTTCCCAACTTATCTAGATCCAGTTGGAGTTGCATACTGTCTTTACTGTCGTTAACAACCCTGCCAACCTTTGTATCGTCAGCAAACTTGGACATTAAACCTGATATATCTTCATCAATATCATTGATAAATATACAAAACAACAATGGGCCCAACATTGAACCCAGGGACATAATTAAATCCCCGAAGGCTTCCCATTTAGAATTAAACATTGGTAACATCATCAGTTTATCCCACTGTACAGAATTTAAACTGTCTGAGACCACTGTAGTCACCTTTACGAAAGCAAAAGCCCTTCCCTTTAGCCTTGATGGTAATTACATCTTTAAGTAACATTTGTCCACGAAGAGCAGTGTCCATTGATTACCACTCTCTGTCGTCTCCCACTCAACCATTCCTTTATCCATTGTAGCAACTTACCCTTAATGCCATACCTCTCAAATTTATACAGCAGTCTACCATGTGCAACAGTATCAAAAGCTTTCTGAAATCCAAGTATATGATATCAAAATTATTTTTGACATTCTCAGTTCCTTTGTGACCACATCATAGTATACAATCAAATTGGTCAGACAAGACCTCTCTTTAACAAACCCATGCTGTGTCTTAACTATTACTGCAGTCTTCTCTAGATGATCCTGCAATGCTTCTTTAACCAGTGATTCCATTATTTTCCCCAGAACACAAGTTAAACTAACAGGTCTGTAGTTACTTGTGTCACCTTTTGAACCCCACTTTATGAATTGGTGATATATTTCCACATCTCCGGTCCATGGGGACCCCCCCCACTTCCCCGAGTCCAAGGAAGCTCTCATAATTATGGCTAAGGGTTTGCTTACTTCTTTTGTCACCTTCTTTAATATAACTGGATGGATCCCATCCACCCCAGGTACCTTACTTATGTTTAATTTCAACAATTTCTCCTCCACTTAGCTCTCAGTTATTACAAAATCACTTAGCGCCCTGTTAGCGTTTGATAAACTTCTGGCACTCCCCTCATTGAATGACTCCTCGTGTGTGAATGTAGATGCAAAATATTCATTTAGTTTATCAGCTACCTGAGCATGATCATCAATAGTCAACCCATCTATGTTAAGTGGTCCAATCTGATTCATCCCTTTCCTTCTAGAGTTTACATAAGTAAAGAACACCCCAGGTGCCTTTCTTGTGTTTATCTTCAACAATTTCTCCTCCACTTTACTCTCAGTTATTACAAGATTATCTAGCTTACTGCCAGAGTTGAATACACCGCTGGAATTCCCCTCCCTGAACAACTCCTCATGTGTGAATGTCGATGCAAAATATTCATTTAGATTGTTAGCTACCTGAGCAGGATCAACAGTTGAACCATCAATATCAAGTGGACCAATCTGATTCATCCCCTTCCTTCCTTCTAGAGTTTACATAAGTAAAGAACTCTTTGCTGTTTTTCTTTGCATCCTTTGCCAAAGATTTCTCGTAATCTGCCTTCGCCTGCCTAACCTCCTTTGTGACTTGATTACAGACTAGTTTATACCTGCCATAGGCTTCTGTGTCACCTGATACTTTATATGCATCCTATACATTCTTCTTCTCTGCCATCAGCCTCATTAATTCATCTGACATCCATTTAGGCGGCGCGTCCGTAGCCAGGTGGGAAGGAGCAGCAGTGCGTAGTACACGCTTCTTGATTAGACCGGGGTTCGAGCCCGTCACCACCAAATACGGAGGATGCGGAAAGGTCAGGGAATGACCACTGCATATCCCGGAGCAATATGGCCTTAGTTGCTAATGCTCCTAAAAACCAAATAACAACATCCATTTAGGCCTGAATCTTGAATAGTATTTCTTAGTTGGAATGAAAAGCCTAGTAGCCGCCAAGATTAAGTCCCTGAAGGCTTCCCATTTAGAATTCAATATTAGTAATGTCATCAGTTGCTCCCACTATACAGAATTTAAAAACTGTCTGAGACCATTGTAGTCACCTTTACGAAAGCAAAAGCCCTTCCCTTTAGCCTTGATGGTAGTTACATCTTTAAGTAATTCCCATATCGGTACATTGTGATCACTGTCACCCAGTGGTTCCTTTATCTGGAAATTCTTAATGCATGAATAATCACTGCTCATAATCAGATCGAGAGTATTACTCCCTCTGGTTGCCTCTCGAACATGTCGCTGTAGAAATATGTCCAATAAATCCACAAAAGTTTTGCTAGTGTGCGAGTGACCAACCCACAAATTCCAGTAGGCGCCTCCGTAGCCAGGTGGGCAGGAGCAGCAGTGCATAGCACACGCTTCTTGATTAGACCGGGGTTCGAGCCCGTGACCACCAAATACGAATGGATGCGGAAAGGTCAGGGAATGACCACCGCATATCCCTGGAGCAATATGGCCTTAGTTGCTAATGCTCCTAAAAAACCAAGTAACAACAACAAATTCCAGTCAATATCTGGAAAGTTAAAATCCCCCATTATAAGACATTCTGATTTACTGGCCCACTATTTCTCTGCACAATTGCTAATTATACTCATCAGATTCGTTAGGCCTATAACACACACCTACTCTCATTTTTCCTTGCCAGTGCTCATTTCACACCAAACAGACTCAACACTGCACTGTCCACCAACATCAATTGGATGCACTTCCTTAGATTTTATGTGCTCAATTTTTCCTACCTTCTATTAATATTTTAGAAATAAACAAGGAGTTACCTTTTATTCAGTCAGTAGGATTTCTTCTTTACGAAATCTCCTTATGTGTAATTTATTCGCATAAGGAGATTTGTTAAAAAAGAAATCCTACTTACTGAATAAAAGGTAACTCCTTGTTTATTTCTAAAAAAATAAGGGCGATAGAGCATAACAAAAAAAAAAGGGGGGGGGGGGGGGAATAGAGAGCAATAGAAGGTATAAAAAAAAATTTATAATAACAGATAAATAATTACAAAATTGACAAAATAAGGATGTAAGGATGTTGCCACAAAACCAGTCTCTTGTAAAGTCAACAGCCAGGATTGCAAGCAAACTAGCAATATGTGTCTTCATTTTTTGCTGTAAACCACAAGCCAAAGGGTAAAAAGCATAAACGAAAATAAAAACGAGAATAAAATTTTTTGTTACCAAAATTAATGAAAGTAAAATTTTGGGAACAAAATAAAAAATTTTACAAAGATTAAAAATGGGGTTTTTTTGAAAATAGCTTGTGAACTCAGTTTACACAATGAAGTTGAGAATTAAAAATTGGAATCAACAACAGAAATTTCTAACAACATTAATATTAATATCTAAAAACATAATTCAAAACATAATCTAATCCAATTAAAGGTAGAGAGACTTCAAAACATAGTAAAAAATAAGTACACATGGAAAAATAAATTACATTATAAGACATGTAAGGAAAAGGTGGCAACACAAATGTAACACAGGAAAAAATGAAACCAAAACTGAAAAACACCTGCCAGTGAGATACAAATACAAGGTTATATGACAGCTGCACCACCTAGTGATAAAATTTTGTCAAAACTAGAAATAAGTAAAAACTAAAAAAAAAATGCATTCATTGCAGAGAGATCATCACATAAATGTAGTCAAACTATTAAATGTATGCTATATACAAAATGTACAAACCTGGAGTTAAAAAAATGAAAAATGAGGTGATAAAGTGAGATATAAACAGATATAGCAGTGGAGGCAAACAGTTAAGAGTAGGATGAAGTAAGGAAATATTACATATCTAAAAAAAAAATATTTTGAAATAAATTTATTATAAAGTTACAAAAGGTGAGAAATTTAGACCAACACCTGGCAGTAACGCTGACCAAAAGTGTTTGAAAAATCACAAAGAGATGCAAACTGCAAACAAAAAAAAATTTTTTATGGTTGATTATGTTAAGAACTGTATAATAATAATTTTAATAAGATAAAGGGAAAAGAATTGCTAATAAGTTTAAGAAAATTTTATTGCTGTTATGCTATTATTAAGAAAATTTTATTGCTAAATTTTATTGAAACTTTTATTGTTAGGATTGCTACCATATTACATATGGTAGCAATTCTAACAAATTGGGAAGTAATGACATTGGAGAGTACACTATTAAAAATACTGGAAAACAAGTATTTTTTTGGGAAAAACAAAAGAGCCTCTTTTTTATTGTAAAGATCAACAATAAAATTGTAATTTTATTGTTGACATTTATGTAATTATGTAAATAAATTGTAATTATTGTAAAGATCAACAATTGAAGTATGATCATTAACAATACTAATGTTAAGGTCCAAATAATCAGTGGTGTTATTAAGGGAACTGGAACTGAAACTGAAGAATAGTGATGGTGTATTATTAGCATTAGCATTAGCAGAGGCATTTGATGCAAGAAAGCAAGCTTATGCAGCATCAGCCAAAAAAAAAAAAAAACCCACTTCCACTTCACCCCTCTGTTCGTTCAAAATACCTTAAACTTATTTAGGCTATCAACCTCCACCACAAGGGATGGCAGTCTGTTCCACCAACCAACCACCCGCTGGCTAAAGGCAAATTTCCGCACGTCTATCCTACATCTGTCTTTCCTCAATTTGAATTTATGCCCTCTCAGGTGATTTTTCTGAGCTAGAGGAAGAATCCCATCAGCATTGAGCATGCTTAAACCATTCAAGGCTTTATACACCTCTATCAGATCACCTCGCTGGTGCCTAGTCTCCAGACACTGTAATTTGCAAAACTTAAGCCTTTCTTCGTAAGAGCACCCCTTTGTTCCATTCACTAATCTTGTTGCCCTTCTCTGTACTCGTTCCAGCAGCTCTATAGCCTTCTTGAAATGAGGCCTCCAGACCTGTATACAGTACTCTAGGTGTGGCCTGACCATTGCCTTATACAATGGAATAATCACCTCCTTATCCCTGCTGGAAAAATTCCTGTTTATCATTGACAATACTCCATGAGCTACTCTTGCAGCCCGTCTGCACTGCTCAGAGAACTTCATATCTGCCTGCACAATCACCCCCAAGTCCCTTTCATTCTCTACCACTGTCAGTGTAGTACCACAGAGTTGATACGTTGCTCTGGGGTTGCTTTTTCCCATGTGTAGTACTTTACATTTGTCAATGTTAAACTTCATTTGCCACCTCTCAGCCCATCTGCTCAACCTTTCCAGATCCTGTTGCAGCAGCATAGTGTCAGTAGTGTCCTTGACAACCCTGCCAACCTTTGTATCATCTGCAAACTTGGACATTAAGCTTGATATACCATCATCAATATCATTTATAAATACAGAAAACAATAATGGACCCAACACTGAGCCCTGAGGGACTCCACTAATAACATTAGTCCACGATGAGCAGTGTCCATTGATTACCACTCTCTGTCTTCTCCCCCTCAATTACCCCTTTATCCATAGCAGCAATTTGCCTCCAATGTCACACTGCTCCAATTTGTGTAGCAGTCTTCCATGTGCAACAGTATCAAAAGCCTTTCTAAGATCCAAGTATATAATATCAAAGTTATTCCCTGCATCCAGTTCTTTTGTGACTGCATCATAGTATCCAATCAAGTTGGTCAGGCAAGACTTCCCCTTAACAAAACCATGCTGTGTCTGAGCTATAACTGAAGTCTTGTCTAAATGATCCTGCAGTGCTTCTTTAACCAGTGCCTCCATTAATTTTCCTGGAACAGAAGTTAAGCTCACAGGTCTATAATTACTTGTGTCAGCCTTTGATCCTCCTTTGTGAATTGGGGTCACATTTGCACATTTCCAGTCTATGGGTACCTCCCTTGAGTCCAAGGAAGCTCTCATAATTATGGCTAAGGGTTTGCTTACTTCCTTTGCTGCCTCCTTTAATATAACTGGATAGATCCCATCCCCCCCGGGTGCCTTTCTTGTGTTTATCTTCAACAGTTTCTCCTCCACTTTACTCCCAGTTATTTCAAGATTCTGTAGCTTACTGCTAGAGTTGAATACACCTCTGGCATTCCCCTTGCTGAATAACTCCTCATGTGTGAATGTCGATGCAAAATATTCATTTAGTTTGTTAGCTACCTGAGCAGGATCATCAACAGTTGACCCATCAATATCAAGTGGACCAATCTGATTCATCCCCTTCCTTCTAGAGTTTACATAAGTAAAGAACTCTTTGCTGTTTTTCTTTGCATCCCTTGCCAAGGATTTCTCGTAATCTGCCTTCGCCTGCCTAACCTCCTTTGTAACTTGGTTGCATATCAACTTGTATCTATCATAGGCTTCTGTGTCATGTGTTAATTTGTAAGTAGCCCATGCATTTTTCTTCTCGGCCATATGCCTCATTAGTTCATCTGACATCCATTTTGGCCTAAACCTTGGACAATATTTCTTAGTTGGTATGTAAAGCCTAGTAGCTTCCAAGATAAGTTCTTTGAATGCTTCCCATTTTGAATTTGCTGTTGGTAACATCATCAGTTGGTCCCACTGTATAGAATTTAAATACTGTCTCAGTCCATCGTAGTCGCCTTTACGGAAGCAATAACCCTTCCCTTTACCCCTAATGGTAGTTACCTCTTTGAGTAAATCCCACTTCAGCACACTGTGATCACTGCCACCTAGTGGTTCATTTATCTGCAGATTCTTAATGCATGAAGAATCACTGCTGATAATCAAATCAAGAGTATTACTCCCTCTAGTTGCCTCCCGAACATGCTGATGTAGAAAACAATCATCCAATAAATCCACAAAAGCCCTGCTAGTGTGTGAGTAACCAGCCCCCAAATTCCAGTCAATATCTGGGAAATTAAAATCTCCCATTATAAGACTCTCTGATTTACTGGCCCACTCTATTTCCCTGTACAGTTCCTTATTATACTCATCAGAGTCATTAGGCCTATAGCACACTCCTACTCTCAATTTTGATCTCCCAATGCTTATGTCACACCAAACTGACTCAACACTGCACTGTCCAGCGATGTCGACTGGCTTCACTTCCTTGGTTTTTATGTGTTTCTTAACTAATAGCATAACCCCTCCCCCCCCTTCCTATCCTGTCTATCCTTTCTGTAGACGTTGTACTCCCCAAATTGCATTTCTGCATCCCTTATATGTGTGACACCACGTCTCTGATATCCCAACAATATCTGCCTTTGATGTTTTGAGCAATACCTCAAATTCATCAAATTTATTTACTAAACTCCTAGCATTGGTGTACACGCAAGTATACCTGCACCTGTTTCTATTCTTAGCTACCCTAACACAACCCATGTGTTTACTTGTACCGCAATGGCTCCCAGCAGTCTCTGAAATGCCATGCATCTTGTTTTTCAGGCTTCTGCTCATTCTAATAGAAGTGCAATAACAGTGCAAGAATCTCTTTCACCTCTGCCAGTGGCTACTGTCAATCTATTGGTCTTTGTCTCCCCCCAAGCTAGCAGTTTTCCGACCCACCTAACACTGCCTCGATAGCATCAGCAAATATTCTTGCACCCTTTCTATTTAAGTGTATCCCATCCCTGTAGAAGCAATCTCTCCTGTTAACAAGTACAGTCCAGGCTGAAAAAAATTCTACCCCTTGAGCCTTGCACAATCTTTCCAGGGCCGAATTGATCGACAAGGCTCTCATCATATACTCCCTCCTATCGTGTCTGGGCAGAATTGCAGACACTTTCAAATTCAACCCTAATTCTCGGCTTTTGTTCAACAGTGACCTGTACTTGTTAAGTAATTCTGCCGGTCTCCTACTCTTAATATCATTAGTGCCAACGTGTACAACTATAACACCTTTTGTGCCCTTAAAAGATGATATTCGCTCTACAACGTCATCAACCTTTGCCCCTGGCAGACATACCCTGGTCCTGTTCCACCTATCTTTTTTACAAAGCATGTTCCCCGTTTCCCTGACAATAGAGTCACCAACAACTACTAGTTCCTTCGGGACCAGCGCATTCTGCCTTGGGGGTTGTCTCTGTGTCACGCGATGCCCAAGTGCAAGCTCTGGCGTTGATGTGAGCAGCTGAGAGCTTGATGGGCCCCTCAATTTAGTTTCTTCGAGGGCATCCACCCTGTCCTTCAAGCTCTCATATAGGCCCACAAGAACGCCGAGTTGTTGCCTGATATCGATACACTCCTTGCATCGCGCACACACAAAGACATCCCCCTTGGCAGTATCATGTCCCGTACCCGATTGCTCTGCAAACATCAAGCAAACAGTGCATTTTATAAGGCTGTGAGTCAGAGGACAACTGCCCCCCTCAGTTCTGCTCTGAGCCACAGCGCTTCCATTAGCTTGAGCCTTTTGCTTTGCTGCTCTGGTCTGAGTCATGATTCTATTAATTTATTAATTAATTATGTTATGTTATTAATTATGTTAAATATAATTAATTATATTACGTTTGTAATCTAAGTCATTATATGTATTTATTTAAACGTACAATTTAACTCCTAACGAAGTTCAACTAACGCTATCTAGTACGGCATACAACTATCGTATCACAATGGCGGGAAAATTACGAACGGTACCGGAGTTGAAACACGTGGAAACCTTTACCGATACTTTTATGCAATTACAAGGCCAAGTAAAGAATAATTACACCAAGTTAATCAGAAAATCACAAAATAATGTTATACTACTAAATTTAAATCAAAAGTTTTAGAAAAACAATAATTTCAAATCAATAAATAAGAAAAATCCACTTAGCGGCTTGGAACACAACCGTCTCTAGTAGCCTCGTCAGCAGACTCTCCCCTTATAAATAGCAAAGAAGGCATAATTCAAATAGCAGAAGACTACTTATAAAGAATTATACAAAGGGTACTAGGAAAGTTTTGCAATATGACGCAACAATGAATCACAGGAAGCTGCTTGTTGCTGCATGTTGAGACATGTTCATACGTGCATAGTAGCCGCCGCGCCAAGTGGATGGGCTCAGTTATTCATTAGTAGTGAGAGTGTAAAGTGCTTGCGATGGCATCGTGGTCACGAAATGAGATAAGGACAGTTTTGCGCTATAATTTCGTGCGTGGTTTAACCATAGACCAGTGCTTAGAAGAAATGACTCTTGCACTAGATGATGATTGTCCACATCGTACAACGATATTCAGGTGGTATAGAGAATTCCAAAGGGGAAATTTCACTCTGGAGGATTCTGAGAGGCCGGGAAGGCCACGAACGTCAGTTACGGAGGAAAACGTTACTGCTGTGAGGAAAATGCTTGACGAAAACAGGCAAGTGACCTACCAACAGATAGAGGATACTTTGGGCCTAATTGCACCAGCAATTCGTTCGATTCTGCAAGATCATTTGCACGTGAAGAAACTTTGTTCTCTCTGGGTTCCGCATCAACTGACTGAAGAGCAGATGACACGACGTGTGACTTTGTGCCGGGAGATGTTAAAAAAGTTTGATAAGGGACAATCTCGGTATGTGAACAACATCGTGACAGGTGACGAGACTTGGCTGTACTATTACGATCTGCCGACCAAGGCTCAAAACAAAGTTTGGGTCTTTGATGATGACGACACACCCGTAATTGTCAGAAAATCCCGATCTGTAAAGAAGAAAATGATAGCTGTATTTTTCAAATCGAGTGGAATTGTAGAACGTGTCGTTTTGGACACGCAGAAGACAGTCACAGCTAAGTGGTATACTGAACAATGCCTGCCTAAAGTCATTGGATCTATGAAGAACCTGCGGCCAAAGTCAAGAATGGACACCTGGTACCTCCATCACGATAATGCTCCAGCTAACCGCGCCAAAGCCTGCACCGAATATTTGACCACGATAGGACTGAAACTTTCTCGAGCACCCTCCCTACAGGCCAGACCTTGCTCCCTGCGACTTTGCACTGTTCCCGCATGTGAAAATGAAGCTAAAAGGGAGGCGGTTTTCCAGTGATGAGGACCTTCTACGGGCTTGGGACAACGAGTGTGCTGTACTCCCTAGTGAAACTTGGCAGAACTGGTTTAAAGATTGGTTTCAGAGGATGGAGAGGTGTATTGAATGTAGAGGAAATTACTTTGAAAAAATTAAATAAATAAAGCTGTATTGCAAAACTTTCCTAGTACCCTTTGTATAAGGAGTGAAGGAATAATGCCAGCAGTGGCATTATTCCTTCACATTGAAGAAAATGAAGAATCGGAAAGCCCCAGATACAGATGAAGTTACTGTAGAGTTGTTAAAATTGAGAAGAAGAGACATGACACAGAAACTGGCAAGACTCTTCACAAAAGACATTAGGAAAGCAGTGACACCTAAGGAGTAGAATAATGCAATCATAATTTTGCTGCATAAGAAAGGAGATAAATCATAAATTGGAAATTATACACCAATTAGCTTGTTGTCCCACATCTGCAAGTTGTTCACAAGGGTCATTACTAACAAACAGATTAGAAAGAATACTTGATGAGAATCAACCAAAAGAGCAAGATGGCTTTAGGACAGGATTCTCAACTAGGGATCACCTTCACATAATATCGCAGCTAATAGAGAAAGCAAATGAATATAAAACACCAATATGCCTGGCATTTGTGGATTATGAAAAGGCATTTGACTCCATACAGCATACGGCAATGTTTTGGGGACTGGAAAGATAAGGCAGAAACAACCCCATACATTATGATATTGAAGAAAATATATGAGAATACTACCTCCTTTATTAGACTAGACCAGGGGTCGCTAAACTTCTTTGACCGTCGACCCCTTCAAGAGTTTGACTTTTTATCGACCCCTCTATTTTACTATTACGTAATTATAATAGGACAAAAAAGATGCTTATGCGAGTTTTTAGATTGTTTATTTTATAGTTACAGTGTTTATTGTATGTATAATATAGTATATATTATTATATTGGCTTAACATCAAAGGGATACGTTCTTGTTTTTGACGTCCTTCTTAAAATTACATATTTGATAGGAGGGATAAATAATATATAAAATATAATTTAGATAACAAAATAACAATACAATCTTCCTTATATGTATGAAAATAAAACTTTTATTAACTCAGTATATAATTTACTAACGTTGGCAATGTGAAGGGTGTGCTTCGTGACTCTTGACAAGATTAACAATGTTGGGTTCAAAATTAGTTAAGTTTCAGCCTTAAATCGCCACAGAATTCTATATCTAGCTTATTTCTTTGTTTTGTTAAAATGGAATTAACACGGCTGGAACCAGCTTCAACCATGTATGAGCTTGGAAATCCAAGCAAAAAAGGGGAGTATCACTTCAGAAAGTTTTGGATATTTTTCTACAACATTTATATTCATCCAAAAGTAACTTAAAGTCCTATTTTTAAAAAGGGTCTTAGCTTCAAGATCAACTGACAATTCAATAAGTTCATCTTGTAAGTTACATTCGATATTTTCAATATCTGCAGAAAATGGCGTGATAATCCAATCTGGAATGTGCATGTTTTCAAAATCTGCAAAGCACAATTTAAAATCATCACTCAAATTTTGAAGATGTTTTGTGTATATTTCTAAGTCTTCATCTTTTACTTCTAATTGCTGCAATCTACAGCAATTAATTCTAATTGCCGTAGATTCGAAAAGTACTCAAAACTTTTTCGTAACAATGATGATTTAAATAAGGCTAATTTAGCTTGGAAGCCTAAAAGAATCGTCCGAGCTTGAATGGTCGTGACATCTTTATCTTGTAGACGAGTCTGTACCTCATTAAATAAGTCCGCCAAGTAGAAAATGTGATTCTTATTTCTCTTCAGTTCATCACTCAAAAACAAATTAACATCTGTAAGAAACTCTAGGGTTGAGTTGAACTCAACAAATCTTTGTAGACTTGCACCTCTAGACAACCATCTTACTTCAGTATGCAAGAGTAATTGGTTTGATACTTCATTTTTTTCACTTAGCAAACAATCGCAATTTAAGAGGATGAGCTCTAATTTGATTAATAGATTTAATACACACTCTTAGAGTATCATGCAGTTCATCACTGAGAGTCTTTGCCACCAAATGGTTTCGGTGCAACACACAGTGAATAGTACGTACACTTTGAACCTTTTCTTTCAGAAAGGCAGCGAAACCTCAATAACGGCCACCATTGCAGGTGCTCCATCTGTGTTATATTAGTAAATGGAATATCATACTTATTTAAATATTCCTCCAATCGCTGAAAAATTGTCAACCCCATTTCCATCACTTTCAAGATATTTTGCAAATAAAAATTTGTAAATAATCTGATGTTTGGTTTTACTATAATACAGTAATACCCCGAAGTTACGCGATAGGTGGGTCCGACGAAAATCGCTTGAGTCGAATTCGCATAAGTCGGGGTACAACTTTGCATATAAATACATATAAATTTTGTTTAATTGGGACCAAGGACTAACAAAAACACTAGTTTAGAAGAAAAATATTTAATAAAATTGCAGTTCTTTATACATATTAATACAAAATATGTATTAAAAAATAAATGAGTTACGTAAAAAAGCTATTTCGATGTCGATGGCTTCATAAAATTAACAAATTCGTCTGAAGACAGTGCCTTTTTTTCCCCGCAGAATTTCTTCGTAGCAAGCTAATAATTTTTTTATTCCTTGCTTTTGTAGCTATAACGCGTTCTTCGTTAGAGTCTATGTTTTCTAAAATTTTTAAGCCCTTTTCAATTGAGCTGAGACCTTCTGTCAAGCTTGCAATTGTCATGTGCTTTTCTGGTGGAACTGGGTCTGAAGTGTCGGATACTTCAGTGACGTTTTGCTCACGCATCTCATTCATTGTCAGCTCCTGACTATGTGAATCCAACAGCTCGTTGACATCATCACCATTGACTTCCAAATCTAATTGCCTGGCAAGATTAATAACTTCTTCTATCACATGAGCGACATGATCAGTTTCTGGCGTTGTTTTCGTCTCGTTTTTGAAAAAAAATGGACAAAGTTTCTTCCAGACACCATTCAATGTTTTTTTTGTGAATTTCATCCCAAGATTCTACAATGATTCTTACGGCATCTAAAACATTGAATTGTTTCCAAAAGACTTTAACAAATATCTCACTATTTTGTCTCATAGCTTCATTCAGACGTGCAAACGAACGCCTCGTGTAGTAAGCCTTGAATGTTTTGATGGTCCATCAAAACATTCAAGACTCCCTGGTCCATCGGTTGAAGCAAGCTGGCTGTGTTTGGAAGCAAAAACAACTTTCACATGTGGGTCGAAATTAATTAGGGTAGTAGGAGGGTGACCGGGTGCATTGTCAATAAGAAGCATCACTTTAAATGGAATCTGTTTAGACTTGCAATAACGTTCGACTTTGGGTATGAAGTGGTGACCAAACCAGTCTTCAAAAACGGAAGCTGTCACCCAAGCTTTATGATTTGACTTCCAAATCATAAAGCTTGGGTGACAGCTTTCAAGACTCCCTGGTCCATCGGTTGAAGCAAGCTGGTTGTGTTTGGAAGCAAAAACAACTTTCACACGTGGGTCGAAATTAATTAGGGTAGTAGGCGGGTGACCGGGTGCATTGTCAATAAGAAGCATTACTTTAAATGGAATCTGTTTAGACTTGCAATAACGTTCGACTTCGGGTATGAAGTGGTGAGCAAACCAGTCTTCAAAAACGGAAGATGTCACCCAAGCTTTATGATTTGACTTCCAAATCACTGGTAAGCTAATTTTAGATATACACCAAACGAAAAAATCAAGAACCGCGTAACTCCGAGTTCGCGTAAGTCGGGGTATTACTGTATCTTACATAAGCCATAAGAATAGAAGAACTATCAAATGTAGATTCATCAAGTTGGATGGAGAACTTACCATTTTTGAGTTCTGATACTACAGTTTTTTCTACATCTTCAGCCATTTCACTAATACGCCTTTTCACGGTATTCGCACTCAATGGTAAGCATTTTAAAACAGGGCCAGAAATCTTTTTTTCATTAGGGTTTCAATTACGTCTTTGATTGCGGGTATAACAATGTCCTCTGCAATTGTATATGGTTTTCTTTTGTTTTTTTGCTATATTAAAAGAAATATTGTAGGAGGCTGTTAATCCTTGTTTATTGTCAGATTCGGCAGGTGCTTTCATAAATGATTTTATAGTTGGTTGATGTGTGTATTTCTCTTTCACTTCTTTAAAAAAGTCAAGATCTTTATCTTTCTTATCGGAATGGAGTCTTTGAAGATAATCTTTCATTTTTGCATTGTTACTAAAAGTTTTTTCACAAAGAATACACATAGGCCTCGTTTCGTTTGTTAATGAAGCAATAAACCCAAGTTTCAAATATTCTAACGAATATTGTCTGGATTTATTTTTAGAATCTGAAGCTGCCATTGTGGTTACTAGGGTTGTAACAAAATAATTAAAATTGAAGTCAGTAAGCAAAAGTAATAAGTTTAAATAATATACCTACTCCCGCATTTCTATAGGATGTACAAAACTACCAGCCCTGCTCAACTCTTCAACATAGAGAAGTTTAGTTCGTGAATGAATAACGATTGAATTATAATATGTATGTTGATGAATTTCAGAACATTAACGCTCACTTGTATGTCGATGCACAAAAATGAGACTGGGATCGAATATGTGTAAGTATAAGTAAATAAGTAAACGCGCATGTGTTGCAATCTCGCTCCCACCGTGCCGGCCGGGCAGGTACCACCGACATCCGTTTATTGGTAAACACGTCATTTTGGCCTACTTGATTTGCCTCCGTAACTATTTTCATGACCTTGCTCCATCTAACAGGTCCTATTCGTGTCACTGTTTCCAAGATTCGCTGTTAATTGCATTGTCATTCAGGATGGAGATAATCCACGTTAACCGAATTAAATATTACCCATACAATGATGTCGTATATTTTTCTATCGACCCCCAATCGACCCCTGAGCCCGAATCAACCCCTAACAATGTTATATTGACCCCTGGGGGTCGATATCGACCACTTTAGTGACCACTGGACTAGACAAAGATAGTAGCAAATTTAAAATAGAGAAAGGAGTTCAACAAGGGGAGACAATATCTCCAAAGTTGTTTACTGCTGCCCTTGAGGAAGCTTTCAGAAGTTTAGACTGGTCGCAGAAAGGAGTCAATGTGAAAGGAGAGTATCTAAACCATTTACAATTTACAGAGGCATTGTGATCACAAGACACAATCCCAAAGAATTAGAGGGAAAATCTTAATCAGTTATGCAGAATTAGTAAGGATTTCGGACTAAAGATGAATATGGCTAAAACAAAAGTAATGATGAACAAGTATGCCACAGAAAGGGATATAATCACTGAAGGAGCAGTAATTGAAAAGGTGGACTCATATTCTTATCTGGGACAAGTCATTAGATGTAACAATGATAAATGGCTAGAAATAAAGAGAAGAATAAATTCTGGATGGATATAATTCAGGAAATATAGTTGCATACTGAGGAGCAATATCCCAACTTGTCTGAAACATAAATAATGAATGCATAATAGGTTGTTGAAGTAGTAGTAGTAGAGGCATGTGATGCAAAAGAGCAAGCTTATCAGCATCAGCTAAAAAAAAAAAAAAAATAAATAATTTCACACATCCATTCCCTCTAGAAGTTTGTCCAGTTCCTCCTTGAATTTATTTAAGCTATCAACTTCCACAACGACAGATGAAAGCCTGTTCCAGCAATCACCTACCCGTTGGCTAAAGGAAAATATCTACACATCTATGCTACAACTGTCTTTCCACAATTTGAATTTATGTCCCCTCAGGTTCTTAATCTCAGCAAAAGAAAGAATCTCATCAGAATTGAGCCTTCTCAACTGATTCAAGGCCTTACCCACCTCAATCAGATCACCTCGCAAGTGCCTATTCTCCAGAAGCTGCAATTTCCAGAACTTAAGCCTTTCTTGGTAAGAGCCCCTTCGTTCCTCTCACTAATTTTGTTGTCCTCTGTACTCACTCAAGCAACTCTCCATCCTTCATAAGATGAGGTCTCCAGTCCTGTATGCAGCACTCAAGGTGTGGCTAGACCATTGTCTTATACAAAGGGATAATCACCTCCTTTTCCCTACTAGCAAAATTCCTGTATATCATTGACAATACCCCATGACCTGCTCTGGCAGCCTGTCTGCACTGGTCAGAAAACTTTATATCTGACTGCACAATTACTCCCAGGTCTTTCATTTTTTACTACCCTAAGTGTAGTACCACACAGCCGGTACGTTTCCTGGGGCTACTTCTACCGATATGCAGTACTTGCATTTGTCAATGTTAAACTTCAGCTGCCACTTCTCAGCCCATCTGTCCAACTTTTCTAGATGCTGTTACAGTAGCACGCTGCCATTAATAACCCTGCCAACCTTTGTATAGTCTGCAAACTTGGACATTAAACCTGATATACCTTCATCAATATCGCTGATAAATATACAAAACAATGATGGGCCCAACACCGAACCCTGGCGGACACCACTAATAACATTAGTCCACAAAGAGCAACATCCCTTGATTACCACTCTCTGTCTTCTCCCACTCAACCACCCTTTTATCCATTGTAGCAACTTGCCCCTAATACCATACTGCTCCAATTTGCACAATAGTCTTCCAAGCACAACAGTATCAAAAGTGTTCCCGAAATCCAAGTATATGATATCAAAATTATTTTTTTTGCATCCAGTTCCTTTTTAACCACATCATAGTATACAATAAATGTCAGACAAGACTTTCCCTTAACAAACCCATGCTGCATCTGAATTATTACTGTAGTCTTGTCTAGTTGATCCTGCAGTGCTTCTTTAACCAGTGAGGCTATTATTTTCCACACAACAGATGTTAAACTAACAGGTCTGTAATCACCTTTTGTGAATTGGGGATACATTTGCACATCTCCAGTCCATGGGGCCTTCCCCTGAGTCCAAAAGTGCTCTCATTATTATGGCTAAGGATTTGCTCACTTCCTTTGCCACTTCTTTAATATAACTGGATAGATCTCATCCACCTTAGGTGCCTTTCTTATGTTTAACTTCAGCAATTTCTCCTCCACTTTGCTCTCAGTTATTACAAAATCATTAAGCTCCCTGTTAGAGCTTAATAAGCTTCTGTCCTCCATTTCCCTACAGAGTTGTTCGTGTGTGAATGTAGATGCAAAATACTCGTTGTTTGTCAGCTATCTGAGCAGAATCATCAACAATCGAACCATCAATATGAAGTGGATCAATCTGATTCATCCCCTTCCTGCTAGGGTTTATATAAGTAAAGAAGTCCTTGCTGTTTTTCTTAGCATCCTTTGCCAAAGATTTCTCATAATTTGCCTTTGCTTGCCTAACTTCCTTTGTGACTTGTTTGCAGACTAGCTTATATT
The DNA here is from genome assembly GCF_048544385.1 of Mastigoproctus giganteus. Taxonomy (NCBI): domain Eukaryota; kingdom Metazoa; phylum Arthropoda; class Arachnida; order Uropygi; family Thelyphonidae; genus Mastigoproctus; species Mastigoproctus giganteus. The sequence goes on along the minus strand of NC_143582.1, from coordinate 99,941,821 downwards.
TACCATAGGCTTCTTTGTCACCTGATAATTTATATGCATCTTTATACATTAAAAAATAGAAAAAATAGTTCAATTTTATTTTCAGCTATGTACAGGTGAAATCTGTTTAAGGCAATGCTCGAGTCCAAAGAATCACATCGCGATAAAAGTGGGGTCGCATTAGAAAATTCTAGCTATTTTTTGACATTCAAATTTCATACGTACTACAATGTATCAATTTTGCTCTTCTTTTTTTGCGTGATAATTGCAATACTGTGTCTAAGAAAAATCGCAAAATAATATGCAATTGTGTCATTTCAATCTTTTATTGATGCACTGTACAATAAAGTACTTAGAAAACCAATATTCATGTTGTTAAATATACATAAACACACCTTTTGTCACAAAAACTTCTTTTCCACGTGGTTGTATTGAGTGTTACATTTGTGTTTTGAAATTAACAAACGGTAGAAAATTCCGAAGAAAAAGGAAAAACATAATGCACTTCATGTTCTTTGAATTACTAAGTAGACATTAGCGAACAAACTTTTGCACATTTTTGTTGTTACTTTTAAGACTTTCATATTTTAAAAAAACTGTATCAAGGGTTGACTGTTTCATTGCATCTCTTGTTTCTTTTTATCAATTTCAATAAGTTGTTTTAAGTGTAAAATTGAAAGGGAATCTACCTTTTCTGTTTCAAGAAATTTCTGTCCAGTTTGCAAACCAGCAAGTGCCCCTGCAATACAAGTCAACAAGTAAAGTTACAAGTCATTTATTATTGTTCTTACAGAAATCAAAGGATGTGTATCGCAGATTCTGAAAATATCACCACTTGTTCACAAGGAATCCAAAATGTTGATCTGTGACTAAAAAAATGGGAGCCATAAGCATAATCACGTTCTAACGGGTTTCAGCTGTATTCAGTTAAATACAATTTCACATCTTGTGCACACTACAATATTATCCTGTAAACAACTACTGTATCACTGTGTCTGATCACTGTAGTTGTCCTGCAGTATAAACATAAAATTTATATTTATTTACGAGACGAGAAGCTAATTGTCTTATAAATTCAAACATGAGTAAAACCAAAACTTTTGTATTTCGGTACCATTTCAACAGTCTCATACACAACACCCTCATAGTTACATGTTCTAATGCTTTTAGTGCAACAGCAACTGGTAGACATCTTCTTCTAATAATAATGTTTACTGTGTAGTTTAGAAAATAAAAAAAGAGGCTAAAACTCCAGATCTTGTGTCTAAGTCCATATTTTAACTAACGGTCAGAAACAAAGCAGTGATTGACAGGTGCCACTCACTGCTTTCCCTACCCACATTTAACATGCCAAAAACATCGTAATACATCGAAGTCTAAATACAGATAAAGAGAAATGGCAATACAGAATTAAAATAAGTGAAAATAATTACAAATTTTCAAAAATAACTACGTTTTTTGCTTAAATCCCTCCCAAAGTTGCGTAAAAACTAATTTTTTAAAAATATCTCTTACCGCTGTTTTTTAAATAGGGAACTCGTTTTCTGCTACAAAAACAGCGGTAAGGCGGGGGATAAACAGCCTATCTAAGACTAACCATACCGAGGGCTCTGCATAATCTTTGGTTAAAATATCCTTTACTGCTGTTTTTAAATAGGGAAATTATTTTCTCCTATAAAAACAGCAGGAAGGCGAGGGATAAACACCCTAACTAAGACTAATGATGGCAAAGGCATTCATGATAATCACCCAATCACAGAACTTGACCATACAATATCTTTGTTTAAGACCACGCCCACTGTGCAGAGACAACTTGTACCCAAGATCTGAAGTATAGCCAAAAAGAGAAAACAAATCCAAAAACCACTTCCCTACTCAAGCTGTGGATCAAGATGTCATTTTCACCTTCAAACAAATTTATTTGAGATTAAGACTGGCTTGGGTTGTCGTTAGAGTTGAACCTTGTTAATACCAAGTTCAATGGACCTAAATTTTCACGTCTGTAATAACAAGGTCCCCAAAAGTGTCAAAAGTTTACCGTTTTTTTACTATATATATCTAAGAATAATAATAATATAAAAAAATTAATTTAATAAAATTAAATAATAAAACTAGGGGGCTCCGCCTGCTGCTCGCTAACCCCATGCACGTTTTCTACGTAATATGTAGAGGTATGACAGTAAGTTAAATCTTTTCTATGTAAAAGACACTTATCGAAATGCACTGATTGATATCAAATCTAATACAAAGTGTAAGAAAAAACTATAAAAAATTATGTGAATGTTAAGTGAATGAAAGTTATTATTAATATATAATAATTAAATATATACTGTACAAAATATTGTACAGTATATATTTTCATACATACAATATTTTAGTATCACATTAAAAAGAATTACAATCTTAATATAAAACAAGACATACAAACCCATTAACGTTTGAATAAATTAATCTAATTTAAAGAAAGAATCCAATGTCGTTTGCACAGCCTTTGTCCTATATGCATTTTTAACTACATCACAGGCATTATCAAATGCAATAGTTGTTTCTTAATCAACATTACTACGGGTCAACACATTCTCTAATATGCTCAATGCTTTTTAGGCAGCCTTTTTAGACAGTAGTGTGTGTGCTGCTTCACTTTCGCTGGTAACAAAAACATCATTGTTTTGCTTGGTGTTCAGCAGCTCTTCTGGTGTTGCTGTGGTAGCACCTTCAAAAACCCTTCAAATTCGCCAACAAAATCCATATGCTCTTTCAAATTCCTCCATTCCTCAATGTTGCTATCACATTCGTCTGCTGGGCCATGTTTTTCGATGATATTCTCTCCAAAGTCACTCTTTTGGAACCAGTTGATTATTACACTTGATGCAATACTGTCCCAAGCAATAACAAGATTACAGATAGCATCCAAAAATTCCAATTTGGCTGAAAATTGTTCCCTCCTCCTACGTTGCAGATCACGTACCTTATCAGGCAGGCTCTAAATGCTCTCTCTTGAGGTTATAAATAATGCCTTGATCCAGTGGCTGCATAAAACTGGTGGTACTGGGAGGTAAAAACAACAGCCGTACATTTGTCGACTTAAGTGTCTCAGCAGAATGTGCTGTACAGCGATCTAGAATCACTAAAATGTTCCTTCTTTCTGAAGCAATTCTTCTGTCCACTTTTGATACTAATATTTAAAAATTTTGACTGAAAGACAAGCACTTCTGTTGGCCTCATAATGACAGGGAAATTGGTTAACCTTCTTTAAAACATCTTCTTGGCTTGGAAAACTTGCCAATCACAACTGGGCATAGTTTTATACTGTCATCTGAATGGCAGCAAAACAGGATAGTGAGTCTTTGTTTACTTAAGTTTCCACCATGATGAGACTCTCCTCGAAGAGCAAATGTTTTATTTGGCAGCAAATTATAAAATAAACCTGTCTCGTCAAGGTTAAAAATATCCTTTGTCTCATATTTTTCAAGAATGGTCTGTACACAACACAACCTGTTTCTTTGTCAACTAATCCAGACTCACCGCAAACATTTCGCAAAACCAAGTTATTCCTGTTTTTAAATCTTTGAAGCCAGCCACTGCTGTATGCTAATTCCATGTTGCTGAGCTAGATAATTTGCTTTTTCTTGCAAAATTGGACCTGACATTGGCAAATTAGATGCATGCATTTGCTGGTACCACTTGAAAAGTTTTGTTTCAAGTTTCTTGTATTTTGCACTACAAATTCGATTTTTTATCGCTGCTCCAGTGTCACGCACGTCAAATTTTTTTCGATTTTTTGGTATTGTAGATAAAGTAGGTAAAGGGGTGTATTCCTTTGCAATGCCCATTTTACTTCGATCCATCCTATCAGCCTCTTGTATAATTTCCAGGCTTAATTTTGTCTGTTTATGTTTTGTCACCATAACACTGCTATATAAGATTTAATATAAACAAATTTTAAAAAATATAAGAAATTACCTCATTCAGCTTCGTAGGATATCTTCAATACGACACTCTCCAAATATAACCGACTAAAAATGACTTAAAATAACTTTAATGCATTCTTCCACTCATCACTCATGAATGATTCAACACCCCAAGGCACCTCCGTAGCCAGGTGGGCAGGAGCAGCAGTGCGTAGCACACGCTTCTTGATCTGACCAGGGTTCGAGTCCGTGACCACCAAATACGGAGGATGTGGAAAGGTCAGGAAATGACCACCCGCATATCCCCGGAGCAATATGGCCTTAGTTGCTAACGCTCCTAAAAACTAAATAACAACAACATCATCAACACTCCAGGATCGTAGATGAAGGCCCTAACCCAACCCCAGAACATATCAAACCCCCAGGAAACTCTTGAGCGATAGAAGACATTGCGTCAAATTCGTTAAAGCATAAGCTTATCCTTTAATGTCCTTATGCTTCTGTCCGTCATTAAAGCATAAGTTATGCTTTAATGAATTTGATGCAATGTCTACTATTACTCAGAGTTTCATGGAGTTTGATATGTTCTGGGGTTGGGTTGCGGCCTTCATCTACAATCCTGGGATGTCTAATCATTCACGAGCAATGAGTGGAAGAATGCATTGAAATTATTTTAAGTCGTTTTTAGTTGCTTATATTTGGAGAGTGTCGTATTGAAGATATTCTATGAAGTTGAATGAGGTAATTTCTTATATGTTTTAAAATATTAATTTAAAGATGCAAGTTTCAAAAAAGACATCAGCTCAGAAAAATGGAACAAAAAATAGATTATACTGTACTGTAGCAAAAGACTCTTTGAACTGGTGTAACAACTGCAACTGACCTTAATCCCATGGAGAGAGAGAGGGAGTGTAGACTTAGAAAAACTGTTTTTATTCTTTTGTTAATATAACAGCTCATCCTACAGAAAGAAGTTTTACAGAGTGCACTTATGTTTCAGATACCATAAACTGGTTTTGTTTACACAAAAGTAATTTCTAACAAGTCAGTGCCAAGCTTCAGGAAGTAGGGAACTGTGTAGCCAGAGGCAATAATAGGGGCGCAATAAATGGAGACAGTGTGCCAAGATTTGAATTAAACACAAAAATAACAATATTTATTTCTCATGGGGTGAAAATGAACTCTGTAATACATATTAACAGAATTTTAATAAAATTTTAATAAACGAATATATTTACATAGAAAAGCCTATCCTTTTGCAGGGGAATGGTAGGTGCTGCATATAAACAAGTGATTTGTATAAAACGAGTTAGTATTAACAAGATTCTACTAATAGGAAGGAAGCAACATCTCTCACAGTTTTGGATGGGGTATAACATCCTTAACAAGTATAAAAGTAAGGAAAAAACTGGGATATGGAACAATCCACTATTAAGGGTTGTTGGGTTAAGCTTTTCTTGCAGTCTGTCCACAATTCCATAAATTTCAAAGGAACTGTCATAGTGGAAATTTTAGATATTATTTTCAAAATCATAAAAAATACATATTCATGCTTTCAAAATCATAATTTTGAAAGAAAAAGCCCAATCCTCACCCAGAAAATTTACAAAGCAAAAACAGATACCTGATAAAAATACCTCTAAAAAGCCAAAAAAAAACATTATTATGCTTATTATGCTTTTGTTACTTACTCACATAGTAAGGTAATATTTATTCTTCTGTTTGTAAATCATTTTCTAAATTAACAATATCATTAACAATTGGATTTTCTCGTGGAAAACACAGATTATTATATAAAAAGTCAAAAAACTATTAATGACCATTAATAGTCACAAAACTATTAATGACTATATTGCCTTCATTAACCCAAAAAATAAAATAAAAATAACCTATATGCAAAACTGACAGGCAAAATTTTAAAAAAAGTCAGATTTCTGGTTCCAAGTTTTAAATAATGCTGTATTGAATTTACAATTAACTGAATTGTATTAATTCCTGCATAAAAGTCATTCGGAAGTGATAAAGAAAATTTGATTCACCACAACAGCAATTTTATGGGTTGCTTAAAATTATTAGCAGAGTTTTATCTTTTTATTAAAGGGCATAATAAATAGGAAAATCAAATTATAAATATACAATCTAAAAATATAATCCCAAATGATCTATAATGTATCCATGACTGAATTAATATGAAAACAAGTTTTAAAAAAATTATTAGCAAAATTAATGACAAAAACAATAAATATTCATTACTTATTCCACATATAATTTGGCACATATTGCTGTCTGCAAAAATTTAGGCTTATTTAGGTGGAAATTTTTAAATTCGATATTAAAATTCAACTGCATATTAATTTAATTTAAAATTTCTAAACTTAAATTTTTCCTAATCAGTTGCTTTCCCCCCACCCTTCAATGAAAAAAGTTGTTTAGAAAACATCACTGGAATGCAAAACGATCTTATTTCGAAACAAAAAAAAAAAAAAAAAAAAGCAATAAATGTAAGTGTGAGGATGCAACACAAAACTGCTCCTGTGCAGCTAAATGCATGTGCCAAAGAGCAAACATCATATATAACCATTATGTTTTTTTTTTTTTTTTTCCCCCAAATAAAGTTAGTTTACATTCATTTCAGAAGTATCACAAATGATGCTGTTAGGCTAAACTGAGAATGAGAAGCACCCTTCCATTTAAGTAATTTCCATCATAAAATCTGAATCGTAATAGTTCATTTAAAAAAAAAAATTGACAAAAATTTCACTCCAAAATGGCAAATAGACTAAACATAAAAATAAATGAGATGGATCCCAGTACCTTTTAACTGAAACACTGTATATATATTTTAATTTATTACTTAAATAACAGTGGTGGTGATTCCGAATGGTCAAAAGCACCACTGTATATCGCATTATTCTATATTTAATGCTTGTCACCTTAGTATCTAATGTTAAAGTTAGATCAGTAGGTGTCCAGTGAACTTTATTCACCATTCAAAATGTTTCGAATAATGACATTTTGAATGGTAGATAAAAAAATAACTTTCCTAAAAATTGCTACCATATCAAATGGATATTCAAGTAATATTCTGTAAAAAGAAATTTGTTAAAAAACAATGTTACAAATAGCATGTTTTATATTTTACAATGAAATATTTATAACATGTAATGTGATACTGATTCGATACAAATATTATGTTAAGGAACAAGAAAGATATTTTTGTAACAAAATGTTATGCCATCACTCACTCACTCACTCACAGACAGAGTTTGTTATTTGGTTTTTTTAGGAGCATTAGCAACTAAGGCCATATTGCTCTGGGGATATGCAGTGGCCATTCCCACATCCTCTGTATTTGGGGGGGGGGGAGGGAGAGAGAGAGAGAGAGAGAGAGAGAGAGAGAGAGAGAGAAGGATATATATATATATATATATATTTAAGGGCAGTTTTCCTGCTGTCATCAGACCATATACCGGAGAGAAGGATCAACAAATAAGATAATACAAATAAGACTGATACATATATAATATTTAAGGGCAGTTTTCCTGCTGTTATCAGACCATATACCATGGCAACAGATCATATAACACTTATAATAAGACAATGCAGAAAACAGAAATGTTATCAGAATGCCAATTACCTTTAAGGCACAAAAAATACACGATTCCGCCATGCAGGCATGACCAGTTAATTCCCGGAAACTCCATCGAAAAATATCCAAGTGCCAAAGAACCTAAAGGCAAAATATTGAATTTAACAGGCAATAAAAAAATAATTCTATTACATACAGGCACTGTGCAATCTGTATATTATAATAATTCAAAAATATACACAGAACATGTCAGAAGGAATGTAGTTAACTTCAGGATGTGATTTCTAAGGTCATTCCAAGCAAAAAAAAAAAAAAAAATATATATATATATATATATATTATATCAGCATGGGTCCGATTCTAAATAGTCCATTTCTTTGGAATTATGGATGTCCAAAATTACAAATGAAGTTCAGAATGCTACAAAATAAAATATGGCAACCCACATCTGGATAGATATTTATTCTCTAAATTCAACACTGTTCAACCTCCAACAAGGTTATGAAGCACCATTATCCAGTCTCACAGCATGCAGCTGATGTATTGAGTGTTGTCTTCATTAAGCCTTCTGTAGACTGTAATGATGCTATGCTGAATACTTTCATATTTTGCAATGAATGTTACTTCTGTCAGAATTTTTCATACATAATGTACAACTTGTACACAAAATTTAAAGAAAAAAACTCTGCAGGATGAGTGCTGCCTTATTTTGTAGCTTCCCAAACTTGCTTCATTAAACTGTTGCATTTTGAACACCCATATTTTCACAAGCATACAGACTCAGACCCACACTAAGGTCACACATTAATTACAACTCACCCTGTTTTTGTACAAAAATTAAAGTTGATCAATATAAAGCATATTGAAATCCTTTGTCAAGCACACATATTTGGTGTATACATGCTTCACAAAGAATTCTGGATTGTCCTTCTTTAATTATGAACTTTATATAGAGTCTTTTTTTTTGTAACTTTTTATCCTCATATCAAGTTATTCTTCATTTTCATTTATCTGCAATGATAACATTTTATGGCTGTGCTTCTAACTATAATCTATCTACTGTCTTATTGCCACCTTGTGGCCTAAGATGCCGATGCACCAAAAACCAACAAATCATCATCATCGTCTATCATCTAACATCTTTAAATGACGCAGAAGGTAATACTGATGCATACACTGGTACTACTGATATTAAGAGTAGGAGATATGAGGATTTCCATAACAAGTACAGGGCAATGTTCAGAAAAAGTCAAGTTAGAATTAAATTTTTCAACTGAAATTATGCCCAAAAACAACAGGAAAAAGTACATGATGAGAGCCTTTGTCAATCAATTCAGGCCTGGAGAGATAGCGCAGCACTCATGGGGTAGAATTTTTAATAAAAGTCATCAAATGCAGACAATGTAGGGAATAACAGAAAAATGGTGTCAATCAAATATAAGTTTTTTTTTTTTTTTTTATGTAAACCCCAAACACGAGAGGTATTAGAACCTATAGTACTTAGTACCGTGCTTGGATTGGAGGTTGAGCTAGACGAAAGAAGATATTTGTTGACATTGGACTTGAACTTCTGTAGACTGTAATTTTCAGGAAATACGTATGAAGGAAGGTTGTTCCAGAAAACGGCAATTGAATGAATTAACAAGGAAGATGAAAAGTTGGTTCTGTGGGTTTGAAGTTGGACAGTAAATGGATGTTGGCTGGTGGCAGCACGTGTTCGGACTGTTTTGAAAGAGAGAGCGGTAATTATAGAAGCCAATTCAGAAGAACAGTGCCCATGGAAGTATCTGTAGAAAAGGCATGCAGCAGAAACAATACGTCTATGAGACAGCGAGTGGAGAGACTGTTAGAGATGAATCATTAATTAACCTAACTGCCCTCTTCTGAATGGAATCAAGAAGCCTGAGAGAGGTTTTGGAGGCACCACCCCAGATGTGGGAACAATATTCCATGGCAGGGCAGATTTGCTATTTATACAGAGTGAGCAGTTGTTTGGAAGAAAAGTAATGCTGAGTTACTTTTATTAGCAAGTGATGCAGAATTTGAATCTGGGAACTACAATGTGTACTGAAATAACAGCAAGGACAGTGGGGGGGGGGGGGGAGAGGGAGAGAGAGATCATGCTTTTAGTTAAAAAGCACATAAAATCTAAGGCAGTGCATCATATTCACATGAATGGCCAGAGGCAATGTTGAGTCAGTTTGATGTAACATAAGCACTGGGAAAACAAAAATGAGAATAGAAGTGTGGTGCAGGCCAAATGGCTGTAATGATCCAGATATTGACTAGAACTTGTGGGTTGGTACACCCATACACTAATATGACATGCAAATTTACTAGATAACTTTTTCTACACCAGCGTGTTAAGAGTGGCAACAAGAAAAAGCATCACTCTTGATCTAATTATCATCAACAACTCTTCATGCATTAATAATCTACAAAAAAAAAAAAAAAAAAAAACCACTTGGTTACCAATCCACAGGGTATTAATGTGGGATTTATTTAAAGATATAACTACCATCAAGAGCTGAGGGAAGGGGTTTTGCTTTCATAAGGTTGACTAGAGTGGTCTCAAAACAGTTTTTAAATTGTATGCTGGGGATCCAACTGTTGGTGTTACCAACAGCATATTCTAAATGGGAAACATTCAAGGATGTAATCATAGACGTTATTGGGTCTTTTAAACTGATTAAGAGAGAGTAATCAAGGCTTAGACCTATATGGGTGTCAGATGAACTGATGAGACGCGGGACAGATTAGAAAAATAGATCGATTGCATATAAATTATCTGTGATATAAGCCTACAGTAAATATAAACTAGTCTGCAATTAGGTCACAAAGGAGGTTTTTAGCATTAGCAGAGGCATATGATGCAAGAAAGCAAACTTATGCAGCATCAGCCAAAAAAAAAAAAAAAAAAAAAACTCTTCCACTTCACCCCTCCATTTGTTCGAAATACCTGTCCAGCTGAGCCTTAAATTTATTTAGGCTATCAACTTCCACAACAAGGATGGAAGTCTGTTCCACCAACCAACTACCCGCTGGCTAAAGGCAAATTTCCGCACATCTATCCACACATCAATTCCGCACATCAATTTGAATTTATGCCCTCTCAGGTGATTATTCTGAGCAAGAGGCGGTATCCCATCAGCATTGAGCATGCTCAAACCATTCAAGGCTTTGTACACCTCTATCAGATCACCTCGCCGGTGCCTAGTGTCCAGACACTGTAACTTGCAAAACTTAAGCCTTTCTTCGTAAGAGCAATCCTTCGTTATGTTCACTAACCTTGTTGTCCTTCTCTGTACTCATTCCAGCAGCTCTACATCCTTCTTGAAATGAGGCCTCCAGACCTGTATACAGTACTCAAGGTGTAAACTGACCATTGCCTTATACAAGGGAATAATCACCTCCCTATCCCTGCTAGAAAAATTCCTGTATATCATTGATAAGACACCATGAGCTACTCTTGCAGCACGTCTGCACTGGTCAGAGAACTTCATATCTGCCTGCACAATTACCCCAGGTCCTTTTCATTCTCTACCACTGTCAGTGTAGTACCACAGAGTTGATACGTTGCTCTGGGGTTGCTGTTTCCCATATGTAGTACTTTACATTCATGTTAAACTTTATTTGCCACCTCTCAGCCCATCTGCTGAACCTTTCCAGATCCTGTTGCAGCAGCAAGTGACCTTAACAACCCTGCCACCCTTTGTATGCAAACGTGGACATTAAGCTTGATATACCATCATCAATATTATTTATAAATACAGAAAACAACAATGGACCCAACACTGAACCCTGAGGAACTCCACTAATAACATTAGTCCACGACGAGCAGTATCCATTAATTACCACTCTGTCTTCTTCCACTCAACCATCCCTTTATCCATAGCAACAATTTGCCACCAATGCCACACTGCTCCAATTTGTGCAGCAGTCTTCCATGTGCGACAGTATCAAAAGCCTTTCTAAGATCGAAATATATAATATCAAAGTTATTCCCTGCATCCAATTCTTTTGTGACTACATCATAGTATCCAATCAAATTGGTCAGGCAAGACCTTCCCTTAACAAAATCATGCTGTGTCTGAGCTATAACTGAATTCTTGTCAAGATGATCCTGCAGTGCTTCTTTAACCAGTGCTTCCATTAATTTTTCTGGAACAGAAGTTAAACTCACAGGTCTATAATTACTTGTGTCAGCCTTTGTGAATTGGGGTTGCATTTGCACATCTCCAGTCTGTGGGTACCTCCCCTGAGTTAAAGGAAGCTCTCATAATTATGCCTAACAGATTGCTTACTTCCTTTGCTGCCTCCTTTAATATAACTGGATAAATCCCATCCACCCCAGGTGCCTTTCTTGTATTTATCTTCAACAATTTCTCCTCCATTTTACTCTCAATTATTACAAGATCATCTAGCTTAGGTTAGGTTAGGCAAACTAAAGCAGATTATGAGACATCTCTGGCAAAGAATGCAAAGAAAAGCAGCAAAGGCTTCTTTACTCATGCAAACACTAGAAAGAAGAGTTGACTCACATTGGTCCACCACATATGAATGGTTTAACTGCTGCTGGTCCTGATCAGGTTGCCAACAAACTAAACTGATATTTTGCATCTACGTTCATATATGAGCGAATTTTTAGAGATGGGGTTGCCAGCAGCGTATCAAACTCGAAAGGGGTGCTAAATGATTTTGTGATAACTGAGAGGAACAGAAATCGACGAAGTTAAACATAAAAAAAAAAAAAAAAAAAAAAGAAAAGGAAAAAAAAAAGAAGCACCTAGTGATGGTTGAGGTCTATCTAATTAACCCCAGGGGCTCACATCTGGTGGGTATGGGCTTGGCACACCCAGGGTCCTGAGCTGGATATCATCATTCTTCTCTCTCTCTCTCTCTCTCTCTCTCTCAGGGTAACTTGGAAATTTTTTTGGCTGGTGCTGCATAAGTCTCAGGCTTCCTTGCACCATATGGCTAATAATAATAATAATAATAATATTAAGGAAGGCAGTAAAAGAACTATAATTATGAGAGCATCCTTGGATTCAGAGGAGTCTTCTATTCACTGGACATGTGCTCAATCAAAAGGTAACAGGAGTTATTAAAGACTTGTTAGTTTATCTTAAGTTCCAAGGAAAATTGGAACAGAACGATGCAAACAACAATTTTGACAATGTATATATTTTTAAATTTTGAAAAAGTTTTGGTAATTGTTTTGGCAACTGCTCAAACATAATTGGAGCAGTATAATATTAGAGACAAAGTACAGTCGGTCCTCGTATAACACGTGTTTACATTACACGAATTCGATCATACACGATTTATAAATAGGGGAACGTTATCTTACATAACACGAACCGAATTCGCTTATGCACGATTCGCCTTTGTGTTTACAAGAAATGGCAGTCGAACGCGGAATCACCCCAACCCAACGCAACACGATAGGAATGAAGAAGATTCTGAAAATGTATTTATGTGTTTTATATCAGTGAAGGGGAAACACATTTCACCATAATAACGTAAAAACCAACACAATTCCAGCTATCGGTATAATCGCAAATGCAATTAGATGGAGTTTACTACCAGTTTATAACAGATTCCACTAGCAGAAACGAAACTGGAAATTGTTTTTATTGTTTTATGGTAGTAACCCCCAGAAATGTGCTTTAGTAAAATGTGGGGTGTTAATAGTGTTTCTCGGCCTTTACGGTGTTGTTTATTCAGTTGCTACACGCGCCCAGCTTTGTTTATGTGTATTAAGCGTGCCTCCTCGTTAATTGTGCTTTAAAAATGAGTAAAATACTTAAAAGGTGTGAAAAGGAAGCGTCCTGGCAGAGACACTGCAGATTCAGAGAGAGAGAAAAAAAAAAGAAGCAATATCGATAAACAGAGGCGGACTGGGTCAAAAATTCTTACCCGGGAAAATTTATAGTGGCCTCATACTACGGTATATGGCCAAAATCACACCGGCCTCCGGCCCACCGCGATTTCCCGGGTAAGGCTTATGGCCAGTCCGCCTCTGCCGATAGAGAAAAACTATGAAATTGTGTAACGCTTTGAGCGAAATGAAAGACCATGTGATATTGCACGTGCTACAGACCTAAATGAGGCAACGCCGAGAATTACAAAGAATGCGGAGAAAATAAAAACAACTTTCATAGCAGGAACAACTCAAAGTGTAATTAAAAACCATTAGATTAAGACAAGAATTGGAAGAGATGGAACGGCTGTCATCTGTTTGGATAGAAAATCAAATAAAAAAACAAGTTTGCTTACAATAGAAGCAAAAGCATTAGCAATATTTTATTAAGTAATAGTCGTAATAAAATACGTAAGCATTTCATTACGACTTACGTATTATAATTTATACTTACGTATTAAAAATACGTAAGTATTTTATTACGACTTTTATTTAATATAATACATTTTTTACGAATAAAATACGTATTTTATTCGTAAAAAATACTTTTAGTATTAAAAAATACGAAAAATACTTTATTATAATAAATAATAAAAATATTTTTTTTATTATTTATTATATTATAATAAAAAATATATATTTTTTATTATATTATAATAAAAAATATATATGTTTTATTACGTATTTTAATCGTTATAAAATACGTAAGTATTTCATAACGATTAAAATTACCCGATTATTTATTGTGTTTGGTAATGTTTTGGTTCCAAATGTGTGTTCGATCTTGGGTGGTCGGCACCTAACCCCACTTTTCCCATAGGGCCTGTTGTTTATATTGCACGAGGGTTTCTAGGAACACAACTATCGTGCTATACGAGGCCAGACTGTACTGCTATGGATAATGGTATGGTTGAGTAGAGTGAATATCAATAGGCCATTGCTCCTTTTGGACTATTGTCGTTATCAGAGTTCCCCAGGGTTTGATGCTAGACCCATTTTTACTTCCTACATTTATTAATAATATTCATGAATACATAGACAGGGTTGAAAGGGAGGTGGAGTTATGCTGTTAGCTAAGAAATACATAAAATCTAAGTAAGTGCATCCAGTTGACGTGGATGGATAGTGCAATGTTCAGTCTGTTTGGTGTGACAAACACTGGGAAATGGAAAATGAGAGTAGGAGTGTGTTATAGGCCTAATGACTTTGATGAGTACAACAAACAGTTGTGCTGAGAAATAGAGTGGGCCAGTAAATCGGAATGTCTTATGATGGGGAATTTGAACTTTCCAGATATTGACTTTCCAGATATTGACTTTCCAGATATTGACTGGAACTTGTAGATTGCTCACTCACATGCTAGCAAGACTTTTGTGAATTTATTGAAGGATTGTTTTCTACAGCAACATGTTTGAGTGGCAACCAGAGGGAGTAATACTCTTTATCTGATTATCAGGAGTGATTATTCATGTATTAAGAATTTGCAGCTAAAGGAACCACTAGGGGACAGTCATCACAGTGTACTGATGTGGGATTTACTTAAAGATGTAACTACCATCAAGGTAAATGGAAGGGTTTTTATTTCGTAAATGTAACTACAGTGGTCTCAGACAGTTTTTAAATTCTATACAGTGGGATCAATTGATGTTACCAACAGTGAATTCTAAATGGGAAGCCTTCAGGGACTTAATATTGGAGACTACTAGGCTTTTCATTCCAACTAAGAAATACTGTTCAAGGTTCAGGCCTAAATAGATGTCAGATGAATTAATGAGGCTCTTAGCAGAGAAGAAAAGTGCATGGGATGAATATAAATTATCAGGCGACACAGAAGCCTACGGTAGATATAACTAGTCTGTAATCAAGTCACAAAGGAGGTTAGGCAGGCAAAGGCAGATTGTGAGGAAATCCTTGGCAAAGGATGCAAAGAAAAACAACAAGGGCTTCTTTACTTATGTAAACTCTAGAAGGAAGGGGATGAATCAAATTGGTTAACTTAACATAGATGCTTCAACTATTGATGATCCTGCTCAAGTAGATGATAAACAATGAGAATTTTGCATTTACATTCACACGAGGGGAATGCCAGAAGTTTATCAAACTCTAACAGGGAGCTAAGTGATTTTGTAATAACTGAGAGCAAAGTGGAGGAGAAATTGTTGAAGTTAAACATAAAAAAGGCACCTTGGGTGGATGAAATATATCAAGTTATATTGAAGGAGGCAGTGAGGGAAGTTAGCAAACCCTTAGCCATAATTAACAGAGCATCCTTAGATTCAGGGGAGGTCCCCATGGATTGGAGATGTGCAAATGTATCCCCAATTCACAAAGAGGGATCAAAGCATGACAAATAATTATAGACCTGTTAGTTTAACTTCTGTTCCACGAAAAATAATGGAATCACTGGTTAAAGAGGTGATACAGGATCACCTAGACAAGACTGCAGTAATAGTTCAGACACAGCATGGGTTTGTTGAGGGAAAGTCTTGTCGGACCAATTTAATTGGATAGTACGATGTGGTCACAAAGGAACTGGATGCAAAAAGTAATTTTGATATCATATACTTGGATTTCAGGAAAGCTTTTCATACTGTTGCACATTAAGACTGCTGTACAATTTGGAGCTGTATGGAATTAAGGGCAAGTTGCTGCAATGGATAAAGGGATGGTTGAGTAGAAGACTGCAGAGAGTGGTAATAAATGGACACTGCTGTACGTGGACTAATATTATTAGTGGAGTCTCCCAGGGTTCGGTGCTGGGCCCATTGTTGTTTTGTGTATTTATCAATGATATATCGATGAAGGTATATCAAGCTTAATGTCCAAGTTCGCAGATGACACAAAGGTTGGCAGTGTTGTTAATGACACTAAAGACTGTATGCTACTGCAACAGGATCTAGAAAAGTTAGGCAGATGAGCTGAGAAGTGGCAACTAATGTTTAACATTAACAAATGCAAAGTACTACATATGGGTAGCAGTAACTCAAGAGAAATGTACCAACTGTGTGGTACATTTCTCTTGGTTACCTCACTGCACTACTCAGTTCTGTAAATTACAGAACTGAGTAGTGCAGTGAGGTGATCAGATTAAGGGGTTTAAGGCTTTGAATGAACTGGTAAGAATGCTGTTGGTGTCCTACCTCTTATTCGGACTGCACATGAGGGGCCATAAATTCAAATTGAGGAAGGATGGTTGCAGGATAGATATGCAGATATTTGCTTTCAACCATTAGGTAGAACAGTTTGTTGGAACAAACATCCATCTGATGTTGTGAAGTGGACAGTTTGAATAAATTCAAGGAAAATTTAGACAAACTGTTAGATGGAATGGACAGGTGGTAGGTATGAGAGGTATTTGCTTGGTTTTTTTTTTTCTGATGCTGTATAAGCTTGCTTTCTTGCAAGCTTATCCAGCATCAGCATTAGTACTAATTAGCCGGAAATTAAAGAATTAGACTTAATTTTAGAAATACTTAATTTACCTCTTATAAAAAACACATTTACATAATAAAAAATTTGCAACATGAAACTATATTCTTCACTCCCAAATGAAAACACTAATCAAATCAAAAAAAAATATAGAGAATAGCTTACAGATATTATGGAAAGGTGATTTTTTTTTTTTTAATGAGATTTCTAGGTAAGGAGTATTCTTACCAAGAAAGACTTAAGTTCTCTAAATTCCAGATACATGTACAGTAATACCCCAACTTACGCTACCCCGACTTACGCGAACTCGGAGTTACGCGGTTCTTGATTTTTTTCGTTTGGCAACGCTGCCGCCCACTGTCTTCAAGGTCGTTTTTCATATGTTATCGATATACGGTGCGACGGCGGAGAATGAGAGCGAAAGATGAACAAAATTCAACTTTGCTGCTTTTATGTTTTTTATATCAGTGAAGGGGAAACACATTTCACCATAATAACGTAAAAACCAACACAATTCCAGCTATCGGTATAATCGCAAATGCAATTAGATCGAGTTTACTAACAGTTTATAACAGATTTCACTAGCAGAAACGCAACTGGATTTTTATTGTTTTATGGTTGTAACCCCTAGAAATGTGAGGTGTTAATAGTGTATCTCTGCCTTTATGGTGTTGTTTATTCAGTTGCTACATGCGCGCAGCTTTGTTTATGCGTATCAAGCGTGCCTCCTCGTTTTGTAATTGGGCTTTATTCCCTAAAAATGAGTAAAATACTTAATTAAAAGGTGTGAAAAGGAAGCGTCCTGGTGAAGACACTGCAGATTCAGAGAGAAAAAGAAAAGCAATTATCGATAAACAGAGGCGGACTGGGTCAAAAATTCTTACCCGGGAAAATTTATAGTGGCGTCATACTATGGTTTATGGCCAAAATCACACTGGCACACCGGGGTTTCCCCGGTAAGGCTTATGGCCAGGCCACCTCTGTCGATAGAGAAAAAATATGAAATTGTGAAACGCTTTGAGCGAAATGAAAGACCATGTGATATTGCACGTGCTACAGGCCTAAATGAAGCAACGGCGAAAAGCACACGACAATTGAAAACTTGACAGGTTGAAAATTGAAAAGGGCTCAATTGTAAAGGGCTTAAAAATTTTAGAAAACATAGACTCCAACGAAGAACGCGTTATAGCTACAAAGCAAGGAATAAAAAAATTATTAGCTTGCTACGAAGAAATTCTGCGTGAAAAAAAGAACGCGCTGTGTCGTCAGACGAATTTGTTAGATTTTATGAAGCCATCGACATCGAAATAACTTTTTTACGTAAGTCATTTGTTTTTTTTAATACATATTTTGTATTAATATGTATAAAGAACTGCAATTTTATTAATATTTTTCTTCTAAACTAGTGTTTTTGTTAGTCCTTGGTCCCAATTAAGCAAAATTTATATGTATTTATATGCAAAGTTGTACCCCGACTTACGCGAATTCGACTTACGCGATTTTCGTCGGACCCACCTATCGCGTAACTTCGGGGTATTACTGTATTGTAAAATACGCACCTATATGGAAATCAAACTCAGGTTTGAATGGGTTAAGTAAATGATCTGCTGATGCTATCTTTAGTTGGTATAACTATGCCAATACAGCAGATGGAGAGACAGAGGGCTTAAGCATGTTAAAAGACTACTGAATTTTTTCAATTTTCTGCTGAAATTTTTTTTTTTTATAAATCATATAGCATATTTTGAAATTTTAATTTTTATTAAAAGTTAAAAAGTATATACTAAAAGTAGTGGAACTATTAAGAAAAGATGAAATATTGGTACTGTTTAAGCAGAATTCAAAAAAACTCAAAAACATTTTTCAAAAATTAAAAAGAAAGCTGGGTGACTCTCAGGTGAATATTTTTGCCACCACCATCAAGTTAATTAACCCAGAAGTAATGGTGTGAGTCATGTCAGATAGATTTTCAAAAAAACTTCTGCATTAACCTTA
Organism: Mastigoproctus giganteus; assembly: GCF_048544385.1. Lineage (NCBI taxonomy): Eukaryota > Metazoa > Arthropoda > Arachnida > Uropygi > Thelyphonidae > Mastigoproctus > Mastigoproctus giganteus. The sequence continues at coordinate 99,922,995 of NC_143582.1, read as the reverse complement.
AATTAATGATTAAAAATGAGATTAATTTTAGCTTCCTCAATATAATTGAACTTTTATTACAATAGTTCCTGAATTTTTTTCTTACAGTTCTTGCAGAATAATTAAATGCTAAAAAAGATTATTATTATTCTTTCTAGTGAAAAAATTAGTTTGCTGTGTTATGAACAGGGATGAAATCCCACCAGCCCCATTCTTCCATAAACCAGTGCACATCAACGTATATTCATATACATCTCACGAGTACCATTCATATATATTGTAAATACAGGTAGGCCATGTTTTATGCCAGGGTTACATTCCACCTCCTCAGAATCTTTTAGCTGAAGCAGCATAAATCGAGGAAGAATTATAATGTATTTAAACAAGATAGGTTCCTTCATTATGAAAATTGATCTATAAGAGTTAATACAAGTGTATTTTATATTAAATATGGTCATTTTATAATTACAGTAGACTCTCGATTTTCCGGGATGGATGGTAAACAGAAATTCCTGGATAATCGATTTCTTGGTTAATCCAAAAATACAGCAAATCCCCGACACACGTTTCAGGACTTCTTACGTAAGTAGAGTTTTACGTAACTCTGTAATGGCTAATAAAATATTGCTGCTATATCCCTAATTTGCCAAAATTACAAAAACCACAATTTCCTCAGAAGAATGAAGAAAAATAGTTATATATTTTTAATTAGTTCAGTTAAAAACTTTATGTGGGGACAGCGGTGAAGTAGCCGGAGTGGCACAAAGAAAAGAAAACATAAAAGGAAGAAAAAATGCATGTTATTGTCCTGTAAAAACTGATATGTATTTCATAGCCTTGGTTATTACAGTTGACCTTCATTGGTGCCGATCGCTTCACCACTTCTCATATTCTGTCTTTCTCCTTTATTATTGTGTTTGTCATTGCCACTGGCAAATCTGAATTTCGTGCGATACTTGCTAATGTTTGGCTATTTTCATACATCATTATTATTTTAATTTTCTGATCCAACTCGATTGCTTTCCTTTTCTTGATAAATTTACTAGTACCGCTGTCACTTATTCTCTTAGTCGGCACCATGATCATCATTCTTCTCTTTCTTGGTGATTCCCTTTTGACTTTCTCTCTCAGGGTAACTCGGGAATTTTTTTTTTGGCTGGTGCAGCATAAGCCTCAGGCTTCCTTGCACCATATAGCTAGTAGTAGTAGTAGTAATAATAATAATAATGGTCAAAATTATATTTTCTGAAAAGAACTTCACAAGGTCCTTTTCAGAAAATATTCACCCCACGCGAGCTCACATTTTACTAAAGCACATTTCTGGAGGTCACTGCCATAAAACAATAAAAACAATTTGCACTTTCCGGGTTACTGGGCATGTCTGTAGTATAACCAATTATAAATGGGTAGTAAACTCGATCTTATTGCATTTGCTATAGTACCGATAGACGGAATTCTGTCAGTTTTTACATTATTATGGTGTATAGAAAACCGTTCAGCAACCTACGTAAAATGTATGGCGATAGATAAAAAATTACCACGCACTACTCGCGTGTCTAATACACGAGTAGTGCGTATTGTACACGCATTTATGTTTTATGATGTCTATTTTAATCTAATAGCTTCCCTTTATTTTTTACAATGTCGCCTATGGTTTGGTCACCAACATTATAACGGTTCTATAGAGATTTAACAGATGCACCATTTTCAAAATTTTGAATAATTTCAAGTTTTTGTTTAATTGAAAGCACAACTCTTGCGTTTGCCCATCATTTTCGCGATTTCTAAGGAAAAAAAAAAAAAATAAAGTTACTATAAAAGAATTGACATCTTTACATAAAAAACGAAACAAAATGTCCTTTTGCGGTGCAACGGAACACAACAATCAACATGATGCACTAAATCATGTTAAACATATGGTCGTTCCTTGGCTTGGAAGAGGTTAGTGAAATCCGAGCCTAAATACCCATTTGATTGTGGCCATTTGTTGAATAGTATGATTGCAACAATAAAGGTTTTTGTCATATGACTGTAATAATACAAATATTTGTCAACAATTTCTTTTATCATCTCGCATTTTCATTACATTCAATTGATAGGTGCGGTTATAGAAATTTTCACATCAATAATTTTGGAAAAGGTGTTCAACGACGCTAAATCAAGTGCAGAGCATTCTCGAGAGTAGCAAGCAAGAATGAAAGCCACAAGACCTAAGAATGAAGGTAGCAATGAGTGCATGAGAACGAAAAAGACTATCAAAATTGTTTAAAAGACAAACAGAAAATCAAGCATTGGATTCAGCAGTGCCACTGCTCCATCTAACAATAATGTACCCGAAATGAGTATTAATTATGTACAATGGAACATTTCTCCAAATGCAGAGCAGATGAGTTTAAATAATCAAGCTCCTTTTCCTTATGACAACTACTATTGACATAAGAACGTGCATCAAGAGTTTGAAAGATTTATGAAAAATGATTCCTATTCTATGTTACATTTGCAATTGTCTATGGTTCAAAAACGGCACAAAGAAACCAGCTGCTAAAGATACACCATTGACACACACACTGCATTTCCCAATTTTGATGGGGATCCTTGTGTGTAATAGCTGTACAGGATCACTTAAGAACAACAGAATTCCAAAAACATACCTAAAAGAAATACAAAGGATGTTTCCCATAAAACCATCTACCGCACATGCGGCACATTTTTTTGGAGAGAATTAAATCAAAATTATAACTATTACAACTGTTAAATACTTTAAAAGGAGTATAAAAAAAGATTTTGTGTGATAATATTTTGTGCACATGACTAATCACTTTAATCCCCAGTATACTTATTAATAGTTAATTATATTTTTTCTATTTGGATTTAGGAATAGGACCAGTAAGTCTCAAAAACAACTGCACTTAAAGAACATATCTTTTGGGAACAACCACAGAAAGCTTAATAAAGACAGTAAAAAGGGTTAAAAAAAAAAAAAAAAAAAAAAGGACAGTGACTGTTACTTACATGTAAATATCACTCTGTCCTTTCAGGAGCAACCATAAGAAAATTTTAAAAAGAAGCAGGCGAGAAAAGGAAAAATTATATATCAAACTGGTTTAAAACAGGTGGGTGGAATGGTACACAAGGGGAAGTGGTTGCTAACCATTTACTTGAGGATTTGACATATCCCATTCTAAAGGAATATGATACCTCTATGATTGTGGAAAATGATTTTATATGGCAAAATTGTGATGAACTCATATCTGATGATGGCAATATAGGTGATCATAAAAAAAACAATAATTAATCATGATCCAGCCACAAGGCCAAAAGTAATTTGCAATGAATTAAGGATAAAACTGGTAAACCAAAGACCACAGCAAATGACAGATGTTGACAGTTTCCCAAAAATGATACTTGTAACAGGAAATTCTCAGCTAATTACTAAAAACAGACTTTACAAAATGGGGAAACAATGCCACGAATATGGTTACTTCAGTTGGCACAGACAATCTTTACTACTTCTACTGCAGGCTGTTTAAAAGCTCCAACAATAGTAATGTTAAAAGTAACAGATTTCTAAATGGTTATAGCAATTGGAAAAAAAACTTGGCACTGCACTTAAGAGAACATGAAATTGGAATTAGCCATATAAACTGTTATTGTCAATGGCAAGGACTACACAAAAGAGTAGATTTAAAAAAAAAAACAACTATAGTGCTTTCAAACTTGAAGTGGTGAAACCCATGTTTAGTCTCTAGAGAAAAGTCCCCCCCCCCCATACTTCTCCTTCAACCCATGCATGGTACTAAGTACTATAGGTTTTGATACCTTTCGTGTTTGGGGTTTTTCATAAAAAAAAAAAACTGTTAAAGAAAATAAAAATTGTTTGTAGGCTGGATATCACATCATTCTTCTCTTTTTCGGTGGTCCTCTCTCTCTCTCTCTCTCTCTCTCTCTCTCTCTCTCTCTCTCTCTCTCTCTCTCTCTCTCTCTCTCTCTCTCTCTCTCTCTCTCTCTCTCTCTCAGGGTAACTCGGAATTTTTTTTTGGCTGGTGCAGCATAAGCCTCAGGCTTCCTTGCACTATGTGGCTAGTAATAATAATAGCTGCAATTTCTATGTAGGAACATTAATTTCCATGCAGTAGAAATTTAGCATTCAGGGGAAGTGACGATCATTTTTACTATATTTGAACTACTGGCAAAATATGACGTTGTTCTGTCAGACTATTTATCTAACATTTGAGAAAGTAAAGCACTTATTCAGCAGCATATATCTAATAAATCTCTAAACAGGATTTTACAAGATCTTGAAGTACACAAGAAGTATTGAACAAAATTATAAACATTGCAAAATATCAGTTTACAAATGGACTGTACATCAGATTGTTCACACATAGAACAAATATCAATAATACTAAGACATGTTCATACTGGAAAAAACTTCAGGGAGATAAAAATTCTTTAAAATTTCATAGGTTTTTTTGAAGCATTAGCATTAGTTCATGCATATGATGCAAGAAAGCAAGCTTATAGAGCATCAGTCAAAAAAAAAAAAAACATTCCCATTTCACCCACTGGTTACTCCAAATTTTGTCTAGCCCAGCCTTGAATTTATTTACACTATCAAACTTCCACAACAACATATGGAAGTCTGATCCAGCAATGAACTACCCGCTGGCTAAAGGCAAACTTCGACACATCAATTCTACAACTGTCTTTCATCAATTTGAATCTATGCCCCTAAGGATCTGAATCGGAGCAAGTGGAAGTATCCCATCAGCATGGAGCTGATGGGATACTTCCATTTCGAAACCATTCAAGGCCTTATACACCTCAATCTGATCACTTTGCAGGTGCTTAGTCTCCAGATGCTAAGAACTTCCAGAATTTAAGCCTCTCTTGGTAAGGAACCCCTTTGTTCCTCTCACCAATCTTGTTGCCCTTCTCTGTACTCATTCTAGCAACTCTACTTACTTCCTAAAATGAGGCCTCCAGACCTGTATGCAGCACTCACGGTATGGCCTGACCACTGCCTTATACAAAGGTATATTCACCTGCTTGTCTCTGCTAGCAAAATTCCTAAATATCATTGACAAAACTCCATGACCTTCTCTGACAGCCCATATGCACTGCTCAGAGAACTTCATATCTGACTGCACAATTACCGTCAAGGTCTTTTTCGTTCTCCACCTCTGTGAGTGTAGTAACACACAATTGGTACATTTCTCTTGGGTTACTGCTACCCATATGCAGTACTTTGCATTTGTCAATATTAAACATCAGTTGCCACTTCTCAGCCCATCTGTCTAACTTTTCTAGATTCTGTTGCAGTAGCATACTGTCTTTACTATCATTAACAACCCTGCCAACCGATGTATCATCTGCAAACTTGGACATCAAGCCTGACATACCTTAATCGATATCATTAATAAATACATAAAACAACAATGAGCCCAGCACCGAACCCCAGGGGACTCCACGACATTAGCCCACATAGAGCAGTATCCATATATTACCACTCACTGCTATCTCCCACTCAACCATCCCTTTATCCATTGCCGCAACTTGCCCTTAATACCATATCACTCCAATTTGTACAGCAGTCTTCCATGTGCAACAGTATCAAAGGCTTTTCTGAAATCCAAGTATATGATATCAAAATTATTTTTTGTATCCAGTTCCTTTGTGACCACGTTGTAGTATCCAGTCAAATTGGTGTGACAAGCCTTCCCCTTAAAAAACCCATGCTGTGTCTGAACTATTACTGCAGTCTAGTCTAGGTGATCCTGTATCACCTCTTTAACCAGTGACTCCATTATTTTCCCTGGAACAGAAGTTAAACTAACAGGTCTATAATTATTTGCGTCATCCCCCCTGCATAAGTAGTGCGTATGCAGGAGGCATTGTTGAGGCCACATTAAATCATGAATCTCAGTATATTAGCATTAGTAGAGGCATTTGATGCAAGAAAGCAAGCTTATGCAGCATCAGCCAAAAAAAAAAAAAAAAAAAAAACCCACTTCCACTTCACCCCTCTATTCGTTCAAAATACCTGTCCAGCTGAACCTTAAACTTATTTAGGCTATCAACCTCCACCACAAGGGATGGCAGTCTGTTCCACCAACCAACCACCCGCTGGCTAAAGGCAAATTTCCGCACGTCTATCCTACATCTGTCTTTCCTCAATTTGAATTTATGCCCTCTCAGGTGATTTTTCTGAGCTATAGGAAGAATCCCATCAGCATTGAGCATGCTTAAACCATTCAAGGCTTTATACACCTCTATCAGATCACCTCGCTGGTGCCTAGTCTCCAGACACTGTAATTTGCAAAACTTAAGCCTTTCTTCGTAAGAGCACCCCTTTGTTCCATTCACTAATCTTGTTGCCCTTCTCTGTACTCGTTCCAGCAGCTCTACATCCTTCTTGAAATGAGGCCTCCAGACCTGTATACAGTACTCTAGGTGTGGCCTGACCATTGCCTTATACAATGGAATAATCACCTCCTTATCCCTGCTGGAAAAATTCCTGTATATCATTGACAATACTCCATGAGCTACTCTTGCAGCCCGTCTGCACTGCTCAGAGAACTTCATATCTGCCTGCACAACCACCCCCAAGTCCCTTTCATTCTCTATCACTGTCAGTGTAGTACCACAGAGTTGATACGTTGCTCTGGGGTTGCTTTTTCCCATGTGTAGTACTTTACATTTGTCAATGTTAAACTTCATTTGCCACCTCTCAGCCCATCTGCTCAACCTTTCCAGATCCTGTTGCAGCAGCATAGTGTCAGTAGTGTCCTTGACAACCCTGCCAACCTTTGTATCATCTGCAAACTTGGACATTAAGCTTGATATACCATCATCAATATCATTTATAAATACAGAAAACAATAATGGACCCAACACTGAGCCCTGAGGGACTCCACTAATAACATTAGTCCACGATGAGCAATGTCCATTGATTACCACTCTGTCTTCTCCCCCTCAACCACCCCTTTATCCATAGCAGCAATTTGCCTCCAATGTCACACTGCTCCAATTTGTGTAGCAGTCTTCCATATGCAACAGTATCAAAAGCCTTTCTAAGATCCAAGTATATAATATCAAAGTTATTCCCTGCATCCAGTTCTTTTGTGACTGCATCATAGTATCCAATCAAGTTGGTCAGGCAAGACTTTCCCTTAACAAAACCATGCTGTGTCTGAGCTATAACTGAAGTCTTGTCTAAATGATCCTGCAGTGCTTCTTTAACCAGTGCCTCCATTAATTTTCCTGGAACAGAAGTTAAGCTCACAGGTCTATAATTACTTGTGTCAGCCTTTGATCCTCCTTTGTGAATTGGGGTCACATTTGCACATTTCCAGTCTATGGGTACCTCCCCTGAGTCCAAGGAAGCTCTCACAATTATGGCTAAGGGTTTGCTTACTTCCTTTGCTGCCTCCTTTAATATAACTGGATAGATCCCATCCACCCCGGGTGCCTTTCTTGTGTTTATCTTCAACAGTTTCTCCTCCACTTTACTCCCAGTTATTTCAAGATTCTGTAGCTTACTGCTAGAGTTGAATACACCTCTGGCATTCCCCTTGCTGAATAACTCCTCATGTGTGAATGTCGATGCAAAATATTCATTTAGTTTGTTAGCTACCTGAGCAGGATCATCAACAGTTGACCCATCAATATCAAGTGGACCAATCTGATTCATCCCCTTCCTTCTAGAGTTTACATAAGTAAAGAACTCTTTGCTGTTTTTCTTTGCATCCCTTGCCAAGGATTTCTCGTAATCTGCCTTCGCCTGCCTAACCTCCTTTGTAACTTGGTTGCATATCAACTTGTATCTATCATAGGCTTCTGTGTCATGTGTTAATTTGTAAGTATCCCATGCATTTTTCTTCTCTGCCATATGCCTCATTAGTTCATCTGACATCCATTTTGGCCTAAACCTTGAACAATATTTCTTAGTTGGTATGTAAAGCCTAGTAGCTTCCAAGATAAGTTCTTTGAATGCTTCCCATTTTGAATTTGCTGTTGGTAACATCATCAGTTGGTCCCACTGTATAGAATTTAAATACTGTCTCAGTCCATCGTAGTCGCCTTTACGGAAGCAATAACCCTTCCCTTTACACCTAATGGTAGTTAACCTCTTTCAGTAAATCCCACTTCAGCACACTGTGATCACTGCCACCTAGTAGTTCATTTATCTGCAGATTCTTAATGCATGAAGAATCACTGCTGATAATCAAATCAAGAGTATTACTCCCTCTAGTTGCCTCCCGAACATGCTGATGTAGAAAACAATCATCCAATAAATCCACAAAAGCCCTGCTAGTGTGTGAGTAACCAGCCCCCAAATTCCAGTCAATATCTGGGAAATTAAAATCTCCCATTATAAGACTCTCTGATTTACTGGCCCACTCTATTTCCCTGTACAGTTCCTTATTATACTCATCAGAGTCATCAGGCCTATAGCACACTCCTACTCTCAATTTTGATCTCCCAATGCTTATGTCACACCAAACTGACTCAACACTGCACTGTCCAGCGATGTCGACTGGCTTCACTTCCTTGGTTTTTATGTGTTTCTTAACTAATAGCATACCCCTCCCCCTTCCTATCCTGTCTATCCTTTCTGTAGACGTTGTACTCCCCAAATTGCATTTCTGCATCCCTTATATCTGTGTGACACCACGTCTCTGATATCCCAACAATATCTGCCTTTGATGTTTTGAGCAATACCTCAAATTCATCAAATTTATTTACTAAACTCCTAGCATTGGTGTACACGCAAGTATACCTGCACCTGTTTCTATTCTTAGCTACCCTAACACAACCCATGTGTTTACTTGTACCGCAATGGCTCCCAGCAGTCTCTGAAATACCATGCATCTTGTTTTTCAGGCTTCTGCTCATTCTAATAGAAGCAGTGCAAGAATCTCTTTTACCTCTTCCAGTGGCTACTGTCAATCTATTGGTCTTTGTCTCCCCCCAAGCTAGCAGTTTTCCGACCCACCTAACACTGCCTCGATAGCATCAGCAAATATTCTTGCACCCTTTCTATTTAAGTGTATCCCATCCCTGTAGAAGCAATCTCTCCTGTTAACAAGTACAGTCCAGGCTGAAAAAAATTCTACCCCTTGAGCCTTGCACAATCTTTCCAGGGCCGAATTGATCGACAAGGCTCTCATCATATACTCCCTCCTATCGTGTCTGGGCAGAATTGCAGACACTTTCAAATTCAACCCTAATTCTCGGCTTTTGTTCAACAGTGACCTGTACTTGTTAAGTAATTCTGCCGGTCTCCTACTCTTAATATCGTTAGTGCCAACGTGTACAACTATATCACCTTTTGTGCCCTTAAAAGATGATATTCGCTCTACAACATCATCAACCTTTGCCCCTGGCAGACATACCCTGGTCCTGTTCCACCTATCTTTTTTGCAAAGCATGTTCCCCGTTTCCCTGACAATAGAGTCACCAACAACTACTATTCTTACCATGTACAACAATTAATATTCTTACCATGTGTACGGCATATCCAAAAATTTCATCACTTCATACAGCATGTCCCCCCCCACACTTTTTCTTACTACTGAATACACCATGAATTGTCAAACTAACAGAGCAAATTTTTCTGCAAAAAGATCAAAATCTCCCAAACACTTCCTAGTTCATTTCACATATATACGTGATCTCAGTTCTAATCTAAATGATGTCCATTTCCACTTATAATATGCCAAACCCCATGTACTTTTTCTTACAGAATCTCAGTTATTGGTTGATTCAGCCACTGATCATCTAAGTTGCCTAAATTATTTGCTGTATGATTCCTTTCGCTCAAAGGTGGTACTTGTGCACATATCCATTTCAATATTCCCTGTCAGAGAATTGGTAATTTGAAATCTCCTCATTTCGATTTTCTCTAACTTAAAATCTCTCGACTTCATTCTGTCAAATTAATCTGTTGTCTCTACAGTTCTCCCAACTCTACTAATCACTCTGAGCTCTGACTTCCTCTCTTTGCAACTTGACTTTCTCAAGTCCAACTTCCCTAACAGTGAGGTAATTTTCCTCGGTGATTTTAATGTTCACAACTCCAGATGGCTTCCGTTTTCTAGTCACACAGACCCAGCTGGTCGAGATGCTGAGGCTTTTGCAATTACTAATAACCTCGCACAGATTGTTCAATTATCTAACAGAATACAGAACAATCCTAACCATACAGCCAACACGCTTGATCTTTTTCTCATAAACAACCCTTCTAAATACAAGGTTGAGGTGAGTGGTCCTTTAAGGCACCTCAGTTCACACCTTGTTGATTGCCCCTTCTCCAATGGAACCTTTATCTCATGGCTATTCCCAACCTAGTGTTGTTTGGCATTACAAGAATGCAAAATGGGATGACCTGCGAGATGTCTTTTCTTCTTTTCCTGGGTTGGATTACTGTGTCAAAACTTCTGATGTCATTGTTTCCACAGATTGTGTCGGTGAAATTATTTTTGTAGGAATGGAATCCTTTATTCCATACTCCACTTTAAAATATCATCCTTTATCTAAACTTTGGTTTTCCAATAAAAGTGCTAAGGCTGTTCAAGAGAAGAATGTTGCAATCTTAATTGGCTTATTTCCAATTCTTCAGCTTCATTTTCTCCCTACACCAGAGCTCGCAACAATTGCAAAGCTGTTATTAATCAGTCCAAACTAGATTCTGGACAGGCTACGAGTAGAAAACTTGCTTCTTGCCCTAATGGTAGCCCATCTCTGCTCCCACCTTTGTCAAAAATCCAGATGGTTCTATTGTCACTTCAGCCAAGGATAAAGCCGACCTGCTACCATCCCATTTTTCTTCCAACTCATATATTAATGATCTTGGTAAAACACCTTCCACCATTCCCAACACACTGCATTCAATATCTCCTGTGGTCTTCCATCAAAAGGATGTCAGAAGGATTTTGACGAATCTTGATTTTGAAGAAAGATTTTGAAGGATTTTGAAGAAAGCTCCAGGTCCTGATGGTATTTCTCCACTTGTTATAAAAAGCTGTGTTCCTGAACTTACTCCTGTTCTTTGCCACCTTTTTTCACTTTCTTAATCCAAAGAGGTTTTTCCTTCTGCTTGGAAATTTGCTCATATCCAGCCAGTTCCTAAAAAGGGTGACAAACCCTCCCATCCAATTATTGTCCCATTAAAATTACTTCTACTCTTTCTAAAGCAATGGAGAAATCAAATAACCGTCAACTCTTAAACTATCTAGAAATCTTCCATCTGATCAACGATTTCCAGTATGGATTCCGTCAGTGTCGATCCACTGGTGATTCTGGCTTCTGTTACCTATTTATGGACTAATTCAATGGAAAAGTTCAGTGAAACTCAAGCAGTTGCTCTTGACATCACAAAGGCTTTTGGCATAAAGTGTTTGGGATCGTGTTTGGCATAAAGGTCTTCTAAACAAGCTTCCATCTTATGGTTTGCCAACTGTTTTTCGTAATTGGTTATCCAGTTTTCTCTCTGACTGCTCACTGAGGGTGAGGGTATATGACTCTCTGTCTTCTAACTTCTCCACCAATGCTTGTGTGCCCCAAGGTTCAGTTCTTTCCCCCCACTCTTTTCCTCTTGTATATTAATGACCTTCTTCCATTGACCAGAAATCCTATACATAGTTTTGCTGATGATAGCAAATTGCATTCCACTTTCCAGTTTGAGAAACCTAGCACTGTTCAATCAGCTTCAACTTCTGAAATATCTGCTACCAATTCCTTAAATGCCAATCTCAAAGCAATTCTCCAGTGGGGGCAAAGGCAACTTAGTAGATTTCAATCCTTCTAAAACTCAGTCCTGTCTTATATCTCGCAAAAAGGATTCTTCTGCTCCTATGCTTATCTTTGGTCACAGTCCAATTTCTAGGCAAGATGATATACAGTGAAACTTCTCCTAACGGGCACCTCTCGTTAACGGACATCCCTCTACAACGGACATTTTCAAATTCCCCAACTCACCTCTATTGGTTTTAACGTGTTTGCAGCTTCTGTGTAGTGGACATTCTCTGTAATGGACACGGACAGGCAATCTGCATTGTTTCGTTTAGATTAGCACTTAATTTGATCTCCCCATTACGGACAGCGGGCGAGCTTACGGCCCTTTTTCTAGGAACTTTTCTTCCACGTATTGCCTCAATCGTGTGTTTATTTTCTATTTCCGATTCTCTGAATTTTATCAAGGTTTACATCGCGGTTCTAAACCCTTTTTCAAGAATTTTAAGGCACGTGTAAAACTTCTGATGAATTCGGTGTGTGCAGGGGGGGCGAATTTGGTCGGCCTTTCGTCTTTTGAGTTTCAGTTTTCAGTTTTGTTCAGTGTCGTGTGAAGTGCACAATGTCTTCTTGTAAACATTTTTAACTTTAAAAGATAAAGTCGATTGATTGATTTGGTAGTTGTTGGCGCATCGGCTTCTGTGGCCATATTGCACCTTCCAAGGTTTTTGCAGTACTTTGATCCAAGCCCGAGGCGGGAATCGAACCCACGACCTTTGGGTTGCCGGGCAGGTACTTTACCCACTCGGCTAGCCCGGTCGGCAGATAAAGTCGAACTCGTTAATGTGTATGATCGGCAAAAAAAAATAGTAATCTCACTGCAAAATTCAAAATTGGGAAGACGCAGGTAAGCAACATCCTAAAGAAAAAAAATGAACTGCTCAAACAATTTTGGCAACACGGAAATGATCAGGTTCAAAAATCATTCCCGAAAACTGTTGGACTTTAAATTGACAATGTTACGTATGAGTGGTTTTGTCCCGAACGTGCTAAAAAAATTCCCATTAATGGGCCTATTATTAGGGAAAAGGCTTTGGAGGTTGCGAAATCTATGGGAGTAAATGAGTTCAAAGCTTCTGTGGGATGGCTAGACAAGTTCAAAACTCGGCATAAAATTTCTTGGAAAACCGTAAGTGGTGAAGGTGGATCTGTTGATACTGGGGTTGTAACAGAGTGGACCGTCAAACTGGAAGATTCATGTCGTGATTTTGAAGCTAAGGATATTTACAACTGTGATGAAACAGAGTTGTTTTTTAAAACTCTTCCTGAAAAAACAACGAGTCTGAAAAACGAAAAGTGCCAGGGCGGAAAAATTTCTACGGAATGCTTGACTGTACTATTGTGTACAAATATGCTGGGAGACTTTGAACAACCTCTTGTTATAGGAAAACCACAAAATCCTCGTTGTTTCAAGGGCATAAGTTGAATCTTTGAATGTTGACTGGAAGTCTAATAAAAAAGCGTGGATGACACGAGATATCATGAGCGAATGGATAAGTCACTTTAACCAAAACATGATTCATCAAAACAGAAAAATTATTCTTTTCATGGATAATGCTGCATCTCACCCGCACATTGAATTGTCCAATATTCAAATCAATTTTCTGCCACCAAACACATCTGCAGAGTATCAGTTCTTTGGATCAAGGGATAATAAAAAATTTTAAACTTCACTACAGAAAACGTGTTTTAAGACATCTCATTGCAAACATGAACGATGTAACATGTGCGAGTGACCTTGCAAAGAAAATCAGCATCCTAGATGCGATTCAATGGATTTCCTCTTCAGTAAATGCAATTAGAAAACAAACTGTCGTGAACTGTTTTGTAAAGTCTGGCTTCTCAAACGCAAAAATTGAAGTTGTGAACAACAATGTGGAGCACCAAGAAGAACAAGAACTTCAGCATCTATTGATAATGTACGATACTTCAGCTACAAGTGACCCTGGCTACAAAGATATAGACTCGAACCTCACTACAGAAGATGGTGCTATAGATATCAACGACATTATCATCGATATTTTTCAAGAAGTTCCTCATGAGGATGAAGAAATGGAAGGAGGTCATTCTGTCGAAGAACATATTAACGACGAACCACCGATGAAAATAGAAGAAGCGCTCATACAAATCAATCGTTTAAAAATGTTTTTCGCCGCTGAAGAAGATACTGAAGGACTTTCGATGGTTTCTTCACTCCAAACAAATGTTGAAAACAAAATTATCAGCCGGAAGAAGGTGCAGAAGAAAATAAGTGATTACTGTATGTATTTTTCTTAAGATAAAGTCATAATATGCATAGCACAATTTTATGTATATTATTTACAAAAATATTGTGCAAAATCTGTATATAATTTAATTTAACATTAAACGTTTAACGATTTTTCTTTCTTTCTTTTTTTTTTTTCTCCCTCAGACTTCTTGTTAGCGGACACTTCTCTCTAACGGACACATTTTCGTTCCCCATGGCTGTCCGTTAAAGGGAAGTTTCACTGTATCTCTTTTGTTGATTACCCTGACTTCAAATCTCTCTTGGCACAAGCACATTACAAATATTGCTTCCTCTGCACCTAAAGAACTTGGGTTTCTCTTTCGCTCTCAACATTACTTTTCTTCCAAACAGCTGTTCACTCTGTACAAATCACAAATCTGCCCTACCATGGAATACTGTTCCCATATCTGGGGCAATGCCCCCAAAACTTCTCTCAGGCTTATAGATTCCATTCAGAAGGGGGGCAGTTAGGTTAATTAATGACTCATCTCTAACAGCCTCTCCACTCTGTCTCATAGACTTTCTGTTTCTGCCATATGCCTTTTCTACAAATACTTCCATAGGCACTATTCTTCTGAATTGGCTTCTATAATTCCCGCTCTATCTCTCTCTCTTTCAAAACAGTCCAAACACATGCCCCCAACATCCATTTACTGTCCAGTTTCAAACTCTTCATCTTCTTTGTTTATTCATTCCACTGCCATTCTCTGGAACAACTGTCCTTCATGAAAATTATAGTCTACAGAAGTTAAAAAACTCATTTCTTGAAAATTATAGTCTACAGAAGTTAAAATCTAATGTCAACAAATATCTTCTTTCTTCTTCTCAACCTCCAACCCATGCACAGTATTAAGTACTATAGGTACTAATACCCCTCGTGTCTGGCATTTTTATTTTAAAAAAAGGGTAATTATAAAAACAATAAGGTGCAACAGTCACTTCCTGGAAATTATTTTTTATTCTTTCTGAAAATGTGTTGAAATTGCTGTTTTCCCAGAATAAACAAAAGAGTAAAGTGACCAGACGTCCCAGATTATGTGGGACAGTCCTGGATTTCAGTCATTTGCCGCACATTGCAAACTGTCCCTTATTGGACATGTAGTCTCCATACTTAATGGAAAACATAATGCAAATGATTTGCATTAGGTTTGCTAGAACCAGTGATGAAACGGAAAGAGTTTTTTTCAATAGTAAATAAGCTGTGGACACCAACAAAAACACAGCTGACCGTAGAAATGCTGAAAGCAATACTACAAGTTAATTGCAATTTTGCTAATTCTTGTGAAGAATTTTATGAAGAATTATTAAGAAAAATCCACTCATCAGAAAAATAAATTTAATTTCTCTTGTTTTTATTGTTAAAAGATGTATTTTTATTATTATTTCTGAGAAAAAACCTAAACTTTTTTCACTAAAGAAAAATGAATATTGATTAAAAACATGATCCCTCTAATAAGTGTTTTTTTTTTTTTTCCCCTTCTAATTACAGTTATTTTTCTCAGTTCACATTCTTCTGTTTGTTAAGTAGCAGTAACAGGAGGGGTACCTTATGCTGAATTTCAGCCTTTCTGTGAAAAAAAAAAAAAAAAAAATATATATATATATATATATATACAGGGTGTTTCAGTTAAACGTTTCAGAACTTCTAAGAGGGGTAGGGTACATCCTGACAACTCGAAATCATATAGCAATGTGGGGTCAGAAATGCTTTCCTGAAGCGGTGTTGTACACAGAAGCACCATAAAGAAAAGAGACCGTAAGTGAGAAATCGTTTTAATAATACATGAAAAGAAGCAAAAGGTACATGGATTAAAGTAAGTGTTCGAAGTTTCTTCCACGGGCTACAATGCACGCCTCACATCTCCGACGCATGGACATCCGAACATTCTGGAATACTCCAGGCGAATTTCGAATTTCTTCGGCAGCTACTGCGATTCTTGCAACCAGCTCCTCAGCATTGTCAACAGGGGTGTCATATGCAAATGATTTCATATGACCCCAGAAATAAAAATCAAGACATGATAGGTCGGGTGACCGAGCAGGCCAACGCACGGGACCACCACGTCCGATCCACTGTTGACCAAATGTGACATCCAGGTAGTTACGAACATCTCCGCTATAATGGGCAGGGACTCCATAGTGTTGGAACCACATTGTCTGTTGCGTCGATACAGAAATCTGTTCATCTCTCAAAAGTTGTGGCAATACTTGCTGCAGAAAGATCAAGTAGATAGGTCCAGTTAGACCTATCTACTTGATAATCCATGTACCTTTTGCTTCTTTTCATCTATTATTAAAACGATTTCTCACTTACGGTCTCTTTTCTTTATGGTGCTTCTGTGTACAACACCGCTTCAGGAAAGCATTTGCGACCCCACATTGCTATATGATTTCGAGTTGTCAGGATGTACCCTACCCCTCTTGGAAGTTCTGAAACGTTTAACTGAAACACCCTATATATATATATATATATATATATATATATATATATATATATATATATATATTACTGCGAGTACAATAGTACATTGGCAGATATTGTGAGCATCGCGCATGCTCAGTCAAGTCGGAGCTGATAGTAACTTGCGGTCTGGCCGTGATGCGTTAAAAACGAATTAAAAGTGCAGGCAGTTCTCGCTTTACGAGTTTCGGGTTGACGAGTTTTTTTTTTTTTTTTTTTCAAGTATCAACAAAATCGAAAATATGAACATTAATTCCAAAAAATGAATGTTAAACATTCATAAATACCGCATTTCAAACCACTCGCGTAGCTATACAAACAGCGTACCCCGCTTTACGATATTAATCCGTTACCATCGTATCGCGATGTGAACCCAATAACGCATTGTTTTTTGGCAATTCATTCCACGACCTCGGAAGTTCAAACTTTCACTATGTAACTCCAGAAAAGGTCAGTTTTATAATGTAAATTATATTAGTTACCAATTCAAATCATTAAACGCACTACACTTTCATCGTTATCATATGTTATAAGAACCAATTTTGAATGGCTTTGTGTTATTTTTCTAAAGCACGTTTCTGGAAGTCACGACCATAAAACAATTTGCACTTTCCGGTTTATTGGGCTTTTCTGTTACTGCAAGCAATTATAAACAGGTAGTAAACTCTTATGTTATTGCATTTATGAAAGTATGAACCAGAGCTGTAATGATCAAATTTGCGAAAATACCGATAGCTGGAATTCCGTGGGTTTTTAAGTTATTATGGTGAAATGTGTTTGCCCTTTACTGAAATATTCAATAGTATAAAAAACAAATAAATTTTCAGAATCTTCTCTTCATTCTTCTTTTTTTAAGCTTCGTAAACTTTTTACTCCGCGCAAATAGTGTTAGTTACAATTTTTGTCTTCCGTTAAAAAATGCTTATGCATGCTATTGAAATTTATAAAGAAAAGAGAAGATTATATTGGAAACAAACGCCTCTTGAAGCATTTCTGAAGTAGACTCCTTGTGCAATAAACCAACGAGTGCCAGGCTAATAATAATAATTGGCTCGTCCATCACTAATAATAATGAGTGATCAACGAGTGTACATTTAGTCAATGATGAAGAATAAACATTCTTTAACATTTGTAAGTCATAAATAATTTCTCTATTATTATAATTGGCTTGATTTTGCAGGGTACATTTTTTCATTTCTTTGGATAAATCAATCATTGTTTAAACATAAACTAATTAGCTAACTAATTTCATTGTTGATAACGTAACCCCCATTTTTAACATGTCTATGAGACTATATTCCCGCTTTACGGGCGCGCTAGGAACGAATTAACTCATAAAGCGGGCATGTTTAATGTTTTATTAAAGTTATATTGTATTATTGTGTCGTGAGACACGGTCAGCCAGCTCGGAACTGCCGTGAATCGTATTCTAACTGACAGTTCCGACTTGCCTGATATACGCAACACTCACTATCTGCCAGTCCACAGAGTAATAAAGATACAGTGTCAACTCGCTGAATCCCAGCGCCACCAATTTCGGACCTATAAACTAACGCGGCCATCAAAAATCCAGAGAGTAGTTGTTATTTGGTTTTTAGGAGCATTAGCAACTAAGGCCATATTGCTCCGGGGATATGCGGTGGTCATTCCCTGACCTTTCCGCAAACTCCGTATTTGGTGGTGACAGGCTCGAACCCCGGTCTAATCAAGAAGCGTGTGCTACGTACTGCTGCTCCTTCCCACCTGGCTACGGAGGCGCCCCAGAGAGTAGTAACGCGCATGCCCATTGCTAATAAAATTGTTACTGGTTTGAAAAGACTATGTATATAAAGTGCTTAGCATCATAATACACAGCCATTTCTGAATAAACAGAAAATTTTTAAGGTGGCATCGTTTTAGGTTATATCTCATATTGTGAATGCCTTCACAACGAGTTGCCATGATATTGCACTACTTCGAATAAGTAACGCTTCACCTAAGGAGAAGACTAGTGTTACTTATTCTCAGATAGGTACCACCACCCAGACAGCACTGTTTCAGGGCTATTTGGCCCTTCGTCAGTGAGTGGGTAGGTACCCAAGTGATGCAATGATGGCAAAACAGTTATGAAGTATAACTCCACAATATGAGAGATGCCTGATGGTGTATGATGTATTTAGACTAAGGCGCATTTAGGGCTAGAGCCTCAAGCTGCGAACAAATTTAGACTATGTATATAAAGTGCTTAGCATCATAATACACAGCCATTTCTGAATAAACAGAAAAATTTTTAAGGTGGCATCGTTTTAGGTTATATCTCATATTGTGAATGCCTTCACAACGAGTTGCCATGATATTGCACTACTTCGAATAAGTAACGCTTCACCTAAGGAGAAGACTAGTGTTACTTATTCTCAGATAGGTACCACCACCCAGACAGCACTGTTTCAGGGCTATTTGGCCCTTCGTCAGTGAGTGGGTAGGTACCCAAGTGATGCAATGATGGCAAAACAGTTATGAAGTATAACTCCACAATATGAGAGATGCCTGATGGTGTATGATGTATTTAGACTAAGGCGCATTTAGGGCTAGAGCCTCAAGCTGCGAACAAATTTAGACTATGTATATAAAGTGCTTAGCATCATAATACACAGCCGTTTCTGAATAAACAGAAAAATTTTTAAGGTGGCATCGTTTTAGGTTATATCTCATATTGTGAATGCCTTCACAACGAGTTGCCATGATATTGCACTACTTCGAATAAGTAACGCTTCACCTAAGGAGAAGACTAGTGTTACTTATTCTCAGATAGGTACCACCACCCAGACAGCACTGTTTCAGGGCTATTTGGCCCTTCGTCAGTGAGTGGGTAGGTACCCAAGTGATGCAATGATGGCAAAACAGTTATGAAGTATAACTCCACAATATGAGAGATGCCTGATGGTGTATGATGTATTTAGACTAAGGCGCATTTAGGGCTAGAGCCTCAAGCTGCGAACAAATTTAGACTATGTATATAAAGTGCTTAGCATCATAATACACAGCCATTTCTGAATAAACAGAAAATTTTTAAGGTGGCATCGTTTTAGGTTATATCTCATATTGTGAATGCCTTCACAACGAGTTGCCATGATATTGCACTACTTCGAATAAGTAACGCTTCACCTAAGGAGAAGACTAGTGTTACTTATTCTCAGATAGGTACCACCACCCAGACAGCACTGTTTCAGTGCTATTTGGCCCTTCGTCAGTGAGTGGGTAGGTACCCAAGTGATGCAATGATGGCAAAACAGTTATGAAGTATAACTCCACAATATGAGAGATGCCTGATGGTGTATGATGTATTTAGACTAAGGCGCATTTAGGGCTAGAGCCTCAAGCTGCGAACAAATTTAGACTATGTATATAAAGTGCTTAGCATCATAATACACAGCCATTTCTGAATAAACAGAAAATTTTTAAGGTGGCATCGTTTTAGGTTCGCAGCTTGAGGCTCTAGCCCTAAATGCGCCTTAGTCTAAATACATCATACACCATCAGGCATCTCTCATATTGTGGAGTTATACTTCATAACTGTTTTGCCATCATTGCATCACTTGGGTACCTACCCACTCACTGACGAAGGGCCAAATAGCCCTGAAACAGTGCTGTCTGGGTGGTGGTACCTATCTGAGAATAAGTAACACTAGTCTTCTCCTTAGGTGAAGCGTTACTTATTCGAAGTAGTGCAATATCATGGCAACTCGTTGTGAAGGCATTCACAATATGAGATATAACCTAAAACGATGCCACCTTAAAAATTTTCTGTTTATTCAGAAATGGCTGTGTATTATGATGCTAAGCACTTTATATACCTAGTCTAAATTTGTTCGCAGCTTGAGGCTCTAGCCCTAAATGCGCCTTAGTCTAAATACATCATACACCATCAGGCATCTCTCATATTGTGGAGTTATACTTCATAACTGTTTTGCCATCATTGCATCACTTGGGTACCTACCCACTCACTGACGAAGGGCCAAATAGCCCTGAAACAGTGCTGTCTGGGTGGTGGTACCTATCTGAGAATAAGTAACACTAGTCTTCTCCTTAGGTGAAGCGTTACTTATTCGAAGTAGTGCAATATCATGGCAACTCGTTGTGAAGGCATTCACAATATGAGATATAACCTAAAACGATGCCACCTTAAAAATTTTCTGTTTATTCAGAAATGGCTGTGTATTATGATGCTAAGCACTTTATATACATAGTCTAAATTTGTTCGCAGCTTGAGGCTCTAGCCCTAAATGCCCCTTGGTTTGAAAAGATTAATTCGTTCAGCATAGCGAGTTGATTTTCTTTTGCACTTCGGTTACTATTATTATAATTACTGTATTTGTGTATTATTAGCGTAGCGATTTCATTTCTTTTTGGTTACTATTATTTTAATTATTTCTGTATTATTATTAGCGTAGCGATTTCATTTCTTTTTGGTTACTATTATTTTAATTATTTCTGTATTATTATTAGCGTAGCGATTTCATTTCTTTTTGGTTACTATTATTTCTGTATTATTATTAGCGTAGCGAGTTCATTTTTCATTGCATTTTGGTTACTATCATTATAATTATTTTTATGCATTATTATTTTTATTTATTTATTTTTTTGTATTTGTTTGCTGACATTATAAACGAGAAGTGCCTCTCATGCTGACGTTACGAAGAGAGTGCTTCTCATGTAATAAATCTGGATTGCAATTATACTGATTTCCGAAATAACAATTTATAATAATTGATAGAACCAGGAAATATTTAATGGAATGTAAAAAAAAAAAACAACTACTGAATAGTTAATTATTAACTAATTCCAAACTTATTACATTAATTAGTATGAATAAGAGGTAAGCAGCAGCCATTATCAATCCACTGCAGGATGGAAGCCTCCTCAAACAATTCATATTGAGGGAAATGGACCATAATCTGCTTTTGGTAAGTGACGGTAGTGACCCTTACCAAAATATCTTCAAAATTGTTCAATGCTTCTGTTTGCCAGGAGCAAACGTTTCAACTGAAAAGGTTTTTTTTCATGAATCCAAAATGGTCATCCAAAAAAAAAAAAAAAAAACAATGAAAGTGAATAAAGTAAAAAGTAAAAGCTGCGCTTATGTAACTAACTTGAATAAATAGTTTGCTAATTTGATTTACAATTTCTAATTTTATGTATACTAAAACTATCTCTAAGTATTGCAATTAGTACAGTTTCTGTGTACTCTATGTTCTGGGCAGTTAACTGTATTTTTAAAAGGAAACTGTTTTAAGAAATTATACTATGTTCTGGGCAGTTAACTGTATTCTTAAAAGGAAATTGTTTTAAGAAATTATACTATGTTCTGCACTAGCTGCTTTACACAAAGCACCGGGTTGCCAAAGTGACATTGAGAATTCCGTTACCGAAGAGTACGCAGGTTATTGGGAATTCTATGAGCCATAGCTCCCCGCCTGGCTTTTTGTTTATCTTCTATTTAATGCTAATCATTGAGCTGTATATATACAGCTCAATAGTCTTTCATGATCGCCTGCCGCTGCGCAGAAACCTAAGAACTAACTAAAATCTGCGCAGCTCTGACTACCACCTTACCTCTAACGCCGCGGGTGCTCTTGGTCTGGAGAACCGGTTTTAGAACTACCTATGCCCAGGTTAGCTGGACTGGTAACACAAAACACTATCGAGGCCAAGCCCATGTTAAAGCCGTAACCAGAAAAACTGGTACCTATGGCCAAATTGCAGAAATGCACCTTTGCTTTTTATTACATTATTATCCAATATAAAAATACAGTAACATATTTTTAATTATATGAAACATCTTTTTGTAAATTACACGCACAAATCAATTATAAAATCCAATATAAAAATACAGTAACATATCTTTAATTAACACGAAACATCTTTTTGTAAATTACACGCACAAATCAATTACAATAATTACAGAAATGTAATAATATTGATCGCTATGATGAAAAAATATTAGAATAGAAACCCATAGGGGGAAAAAAAAGCTGAAGAAATTAAAATTTGGAAAATAAGCTGCTGAAGAACAGCTGAAACTGAAAAATAAACCTTTACAAACTACGTATAAGAAAATAATTTTAATTAAACTATAACAGATTGCAATATATATAAACTGCTTGAAATAATAAAAAGCAAGAAAAACAAGCACTGCACAGCCAAAAAAAAAAAAAAAAAAAAAAGGATCAAAAAATGTGAACATCGAGAATAAAATTCATATTTATCATAGTATTGACGGATAATGAAATTTTAACAAATACAGATCTCTTATGGGCACGAGTCCCCCGTTCATATTCAAACGAATCAAATTCAGTTACGTAACATAATGCAGTACTGAAGCATACGAATCCTCCCCCACCGAAAACTAAAAACACTCGCAACTGCAACACAACCACCATAACCGAGTACATAAGCAAGGTTACGGCAGAGTCGCGTTTCAGCTTATCCTTATCCACGCTCCAGTGGCTTGAAGTGGATGCCAAATACCGTGTTTTTTTTTTTTTTTTTTTTTTTTTGGTAGTTGTTGGCGCATAGGCTTCTGTGGCCATAATGCACCTCCCAAGGTTTTTGCAGTACTTTGATCCAAGCCCGAGGCGGGAATCGAACCCGCGACCTTTGGGTTGCCAAGCAGGCACTTTACCCACCTGGCTAGCCTGGTCGGCAAATACCGTGTGCTCTTGTACTCTTCCTTGACCTTTCAACCTCTGGTTATGTGATCTATAAGCAAAAGGTTGAAATTTACCCATGGATATTTGCTACAAGGAGTGAAGAGCTGTTCTAGCTCCGCCTACTGCTTGTGATTGGGCGATTTATTCCTATGCATAACTTCCTTTTTCGATTTTAAACCATCGCCAACGGTGGAAAATACGCGAAACTATTTCCCCAATTTTGGCGCTGTTTTAAAATCGAGAAATGATTTTTTCCCGTTTTGCAGGTGTCTCGAGAATAGATCGTCCAAGCACTTGTGACCACTGGCCAGAGCTATGCCAGCTCTTCATACCTTGTCACAATGATACATGAGTAAGCACCATAAAGTAAATTTCAAACAAATATATATATAAACAAAGGAAAGGTATCACGAATATTCATGGTATAATAGTCAACAAATTATAGTATCATCTATAAAAGTAACACAGCCATTTATCGCATAGACCTATGATTATATTATGGGACCAATATATTTAATATAATATAATATATTTACCTATTACAGTATATCTAAATGTGAGAGTCTACAATAATGAGAGTGCAAGACTACAAACACTGATCCAGCCCTAGCACGAAGTATTTCATCTGTAAAGATCAGTGTGAGGTGGCTATTCACTTCATTGGCATACTGCATTAAGCCTTTCCTGCATCAATTACACATGGGTCAGATCTGATTTATTCATTTCTTGTATTCATATACAAATGATAAACTTGTTCCTGTGCTATCTAGCAATTCCTCATAATTGGTCTTTGCGATCCTAACCATTATACACTGGTGTGCGAAGCTTAAAGACCAACACTATTTCTAAAGGTTACAACCACAAAATCTTTACTTAAGGTACTCTTTACTGATGAGAGTAGATTCGGTCTCAGCAGCGATTCTGGATGTCAGCTAATCTGGCAAGAGGTTGGCACACAGTATCACCCTGCAAACATCACTCAAAGGGATCGATATGCCAATCGAGGTGTTCTCGTCTGGGGAGGAGTTATCTTGGATGGACGTACACAACTCCAGATACTGAAAGGTGATACTGTAACCGGTGCACACTACTATACTAAAGGTAATTCTAAGAAAGAAAGAGAGAGAGAGAGAACAAGAGTCAGAAGTAGAAGGGAATCACCAAGAAAGAGAAGAATGATGATATCCAGCTCAGGACCCTGGGTGAGCCAAGCTCATACTCACCACATGTAAGTCCCTGGAGTAATGAGTCTGTTCTGAGGTACCATTGGCCCCAAGTTCGTGCTTATGGATGATAATGCCATACCCCATCGCACTGCAGCTGTTAATATGCTTTTGGAAAGTGAGGACATTGTTCATATGGATTGGCCTGCCCATTTTCTCCGATCTAAATAACATCGAACACATATGGGATGCTCTGGGGAGATGCCTAGTGGCACGTCCACATCCACCAGAAAATGTTCACCAGCTGAAAATGGCACTGACAAAGGAATGGACGATGCTACCGCAAGAACTTATCAACAACATTGTTCTAAGTATGGACAGGCAATGCAAAGCCTGCATCGACATTAGGGGTGGCCATATCTCCTACTGAGGACCACCTCTTCCCTTTGTTCCATATTTGGCAGTGATGCATCTGTACCATGACTGTGCTATGTTGCTATTTTTGAATAAAGTCCCTCTGTACCGGTGTTGTTTCCTTTATCATTTCTGTACCTCACGAGGTTCCTTTGGTATGCTTTTCCCCATATCCAGGCCACTCCTATGAGAAGCTACAGGTGAAAACCTGACTGGTCCTTAAATTTTGCACACACATACCACTGTTGTAGTACATATACACTGGTATTCAACATACAACTGTTGTAGGCTAATAGTTCCTGTACTGTACTGTATCTCCATTATACTGTTGGCATCGTGGGTAATGATCCCGGTAATTTTCCTAACATAAATAAAAATTAACTACATAAACATAAATAACAATCAATATGAAAATTCTGACTTTTGTGGTAAATTCCCCCTCCCAATTGCTCCAATCAATATGGGGCAAATTATATTCTCAACAAGATGCCACACTTTATAATTACATTAGGAAATAAAATAAGTATTAGTAGTTAGTCACAAATGGTCATATATGTTTACTTCCTGGGACCACTGGTTGTTGATGCTATATATTATATAGCATCAACAACCATAAAAAAAATTTCCAAAGTCATCTGCCCATAAATCTCTAATAATTTGTTAAATCGTCCTTAAATTATGCAAACACCTTCTTCAACAACACTAAAAGGTCTGTCCAACAGTCAGTTACTCTGGCTGAAAGTAAATTTTTCACACTTCTATCCTGCAACCATCCCCTTTGATCAACTTTTTTTTTTTTTTTTTTTTTTTAATTTAATTTAAAGTGATTATCCCTTTTGTCATCTGAGAAAAATTACTTATTTAATTTACTCATCCATTTAAAGCCTTAAACAATTAGACATCACTGCAGGTGCTTAGTTTTCAGATGCTGCAATTTGCAGGTTGAGGTCTTTCTTGATAAGAGTGTCCTTTTAACAGTGCCTCTGACTATTCTGTTGCTCTTCTCTGCACTTGTTCCAAAGCATTCAAAAATGTAGCTAGCAGACCTGTAGACCTTATACAAGGGATAATCATCTAAGTGTTCATGCAGACAAAATACCTGTATATATCATTGAGAGAACCAATGCAAGGATTATTTGTGCAATGCAAAGACATCCTCCTTGGTTAGATCATGTCCTGTTCCAGAAAGGTCTGCAAAAATTCCACAAGTTGCACGTTTTTTTAGGTTGTGATGCATTGGAGAATCGCTCCCTTTGGTTCTCCCCCGAGCCACAGCACTCCCACTACTTTGTATATGTTGCTTTGCTGCTCTAGTCTTGGACATGATTTCTGTTTAAATACAATGTAATTAATTAACAATGAAAATTAATAAGTTTAATAAATTTAATTGATTGATTTATTTATTATACTATACTAAGCTAATGAAGTAATATGTATTCCACTATTTAGTTTTACATTATACCTTAGCTATCAAGTTCGAGATATACACTATCAATTTATGCTATACTGTAACATCACAATGTTAAATTAGTTATATCCTTAACTAAATACAAAAGATATACATGGCCAAAAAGTGATTAAAACCTTCAAAATACTTATTTATTACAATTAAAACTCTGATATTGTTCTGTGCTACTGATTACGCTATGATATTGCCTCCAAAACACCAATACGATAGCAGTATTAGTAGCGAGTTGTAACCTAAATAAACAGTAACTAAATTTAAAAAACCAGCTAACGAATGCTACTACGTATTTAATCTATTTGTAAAACACAAATTAATATGCTAACTATTCAAAATTCCAATAGAATTTATCAGTTTGCAGCAGTGCCAGAAGCCTACGTCTTCACAGCTATGTTTTTTGTTTTCTTGTCAGTTGTTGGTGCATCAGCTTCTATGGCCATAATGCACCTCCCAAAGTTTTTGCATTTTACCGTTCACAGCTATGAGTTGATGGCAAATTCTGATTCTGTAAATCAGAAAAAAACCTCAAAAGTTTATTCCATGTAAAAGGGGTGTTCCGAAAATATGCGGACTGGCAACACTGCTTCACTGCTATGGAAATGAGTGAAGAGTTTGCGGTCTAGGAACGTCTCCCCACATTTTCTTAGTTAGTTTGCATAAGCATATCACATGGTATTCATTTTTGTGTTCATTATAACAATTTATGTGAAGTGTGTTTTATGATGGGGGATGAGAAAGATATTTCGTTAATTATTAGACAAAGAATCGTAATTGAATTTTATGTAAAGTTAGGCAAAAGTGGTCAGAATACATTTGAGATGATTCAAGAAGCATACGGTGAAAAGCCTTGGGAAGAACGGCCATATTTAAATGGTGGAAGCATTTTAAGAATGGAAAAGAAGTATACGAGATGAATAAAGAAGCAGACATCTGTCAATCTCAGTGAACAATGAAAACATAATTGGAAAAAAAAAAAAAACATTTATCGATGTGCGATCTGGCAGTTCAGTTGAATGTTGGTGCAGCAAGATGTCACGAAATTGTAAAAATGCATTTAACATGTCGTGTTTGCGCAAGATGGGTACTGCGTGATCTTACCGCAGAACAAAAAGAATGCCATGTTGAACTTTGACAAGCCTTTATTGACAAGGTGGAAGAAGAGCCAGACTTTTTGAATAAAATAATCACGTGACGAGTCCTGGATTAAACATTTTGATCCCGAGTCCAAACAGCAGTCAAGCATATGGAAACACCACGATTCACGCCTCCAAAAAAATTGAGTTTTTGGTTCATCAAAAAAATTTATGCCGATTTTGTTTTTTGACACCCGCGGAATAATGCTGCAACCCTGGGTTCCTGAGAAACAAATTGTAAATGGAGAATATTAGGCTTAGGCTAACATGCTGCGAGTTGACCTCAAAAGAACAATTAGCAAAAAAAGACCGGAACTACTTAATCAAGAATGGTTTATTCTTCAAGATAACGCTAGGTCATAATGTCGTACAACCAGCAATGCAAGCTTTAGCGAAAATTGGTGGTAAACTACTAGACCACCCTCCATACAGTCCAGACCTCACACCATGCGATTTCTGGGCTTTCCCGAGCCTCAAAAAAGAATTGAGGAAAAAAATTTAACACAAATAAAAAAGTTAAATCTGCCACATCCGCTATCCTACAACACATTTCAGAAAATGGGCTGCAGCACGTGCTTCAGTAGCTAATGAACCTCTGTAAAAGGCGTATAGGATGTGAAGGATGCTATTTCAAAAAGGAGACCCATACCAACCTCCTAAGTGACTCAGACTCAGAGCAATGATCTCAGTCCACGTATTTCTGGAACAGCCTTAGTACATAAACTAATCACAACACAAATAATAAACAAAACTGTATACCACACTATAAACAAAAACCAAGTTTTAATACTAACAGCCAAGAGTTTTATCAGTGTGACCGCTTAAGAATCACCACCATTCATATGCATTACAGAACAGCACTTGGGTGCCTTTTTAATGCTTATATGAGTAACAGCATAGCACATGGGTTCTTTTTTAATGGTTATATGTGTAACAGACCAGCACTTAAGTACTTTCTGAAAATTTATATGCAAAACGACACATCACTTGTAGTGTCATTTGAAGCTTAAATGCATCAATCAGACACAGTGAATGTGTTAACAAATTTATGTTGTCTGCTGTATAACTGCATTCCAGTCTAGATGGTCTCACATTTTTTAACAACCGTGATTCTGTTATTTTCCTGGAACAGGACTGAAACTTACAATTACTCAATTACAATTACTGAAACTTATAATTACTCACTTTGCTCATTTGTGAATTAGAGATATGTTTGCACATCTCCAGTCCATAGGGACCTGTCCTAAATCAAAGAACATTCTCATAATTATGGATACAGGTACACTGCCCTCTTTTGCTTTGCCATTTCTCTTAATATTCTCATAATTATGCATACAGGTATGCTGACCTCTTTAGCTTTGCCATTTCTCTTAATATAACTGGATAAATCCCATCTGCCCCATGTGCAATAATTACATATAGCTTCAATAATTTCTCTTCCACTTTCCTTTGTTATCATAAAATCATTCAGCTCCCAGTTAGAATTTGACACATACCTATACCTAAAAAAAATTTCTCATTCATGAATGTAGAGGCAAAATACCTATTCTGTATATCAGCAACCTGAGTAGAATCATCAACAATAAAAAACCATTCACATCTAGAGGACTTTAGCAGGGAAAAGGAGATGATTGTACCTCTGTATAAGGCAGTGGTCAGGCCTGGAGGCCTCATTTTAGGAAGGATGTAGATTTGCTTGAGCGTGTATAGAGAAGGGCAACAAGATTGGTGAGGGGAATGAACGGATTCTCTTACCAGGAGAGGCTTAAGTTCTGCAAACTGCAGCAGCTGGAGACTAGGCACCTGTGAGGTGATCTGATTGAGGTGTATAAGGCCTTGAATGCGTTGAGCATGCTGAATTCTGATGGGATTCTTCCACTTGTTCAGATTATGAACCTAAGGGGGCATAAATTGAAATTAAGGAAGGACAGATGTAGAATAGATGTGTGGAAATTTGCCTTTAGCCAGTGGGTGGTTAGTTGCTGGAACAAACTTCCATCTGTCGTGGAAGTTGATAGGTTAAATAAATTTAAGGAGAAACTGGACAAATATTTAGAGGGGATTGTTTTGTAATTTTTTTTTTTTTTTTTTTTTTTTGGCTGATGCTGCATAAGGTCATATGCTTGCTTTCTTGCATCACATGCCACTACTACTACCAGTGTGATTCATCCCCATCCTTCTAGAGTTTACATTAGTAAAGAAAGTCTTTGTTGCTTTCCTTTTTATTCTTTGCCAGAGACTTCTCGTAATCTGCCTTAGCTTGCCTAACCTCTTTCTTGCCCTGATTGTAGACTAGTTTATATCTACTACAGGCATCTGTATCATCTGGTAATTTATATGCATCCCATGACTTTTTCTTCTCTGCCAATAGTCTCATCAGTTCATCTGAGATCCATTTAAGTCTAGGCCTTAAAGAGTATCTTTTAGATGGTATAAAAAGTGTAGTAACTTCTATGATTATGTCCCTGAATGCTCCCCATTTAAAGTTTGCTGTTGGTAACTTCATCAGTTAGTCTCACTGCATAGAATTTAAAAACTGTCACCATTACGAAAGCAAAAGCCCTACCCTTTGCCCTTGACAGTAGTTACATCTTTAAGTAAATCTGACATCAATACACTGTGATCACTGCCATCTAGTGGATATTTTATCTGAAGATTCTTAATGTGTGAAGAGTCGCTACTGACAATCAGATCAAAAGTACTGCTTTTGCTTGTTGCCTCTCTAACGTGCTCGTGTAGAAAACAGTTGAGGTTGTCACAGACATTCTCTCAGATATGTCAGACAAGCTGTACTTGCTACCTGGGAGTCTAAAACGCTGATGGAACTGATATTCGGGTGGCACTCAAGTCAAGTGGACCCAATTTTGGCGAAGTCCGGATGGTCTGTGACAGCCAAATCCTCTGCTTGTACCTTCACGATGGTGGGACTGTTAGTAATCCTGGGTATAACCTCCATGCACAAGTACATGGTGGGTGACCACCCAGGTGTGAACCAACGTAAGCAGGGGTCGAGGTGTGGCGCTCACACCACATGGAGGAACGCCGCCCCTCTATGTTACCAGGCAGTACTAGGTGGTAGATGACTCTCATCAACCGGTGAAACACCCTCACTTTGCTTATTGGAGGCGTGAAGTGGTGGAACCCATGTTTAGTCTCTAGAGCTAAGTTCCGGTCAACCCTTCCCTATCTCTTCCATCATGCAGTATGATTGATGACTTTTGAGGTTATGATGAACGTCGTGGCGAGATCCAATATTCCTTACATTTCAAGGGTACAGCTCTAAAACGGTGTTTGCAGGCCGGCCGCTAGTTAGTACACTGGACCGAACCTATTGGTAACTCTCTAGGAGGCTTCCGGATCAGCTAGTGCATAATCTTGCTACCTCTACTCTGCCAGATAGTGACTGAAGGGAGTCCGAGTAGTGTGTATGCGGGGAGTATTGTCGAGGCCACGTTATGTCAAGGATCCGGGTATATTCTTACCACGTGTACGCCATATCCAAAAATTTCATTACTTCATACAGCATGTCCCACCCACTTTTTCTTACTATTGAATACACCATGAATTGTCAAAATAATAGAGCGAGCTTATCTGCGAAAAGATCTAAACCTCCCAAGGACTTCCTAATTCATTTCACAATATACGTGGTCTCAATTCTAATCTCAATAACGTCCATTTCCACTTGCAGTCTGCCAAACCCCATGTACTTTTTCTGACAGATTCTCAGTTATCCGTTGATTCAGCTTCTGCTCATCTCAGATGCCCAAATTATTCGCTGTATGATTCCTTTCGCCTCAAAGGTGGTACTTGTGCATATGTCCGTTCTGATATTCCCTGTCAGAGACTTGGAAATTTGGAATCTCCTCTCTTTGATCTTCTCTGGCTTAAAATCTCTCTACCTCATTGTGTCAAATTCAACTGTTGTCTCTACCGTTCTCCCAACTCCACCAATCACTTGGAGCTCTTTGACTTCCTCTCTTTGCAACTTGACTTTCTCCAGTCCAACTTTCCTAACAGTGAGGTAATTTTCCTTGGTGATTTTAATGTTCACAACTCCAGCTGGCTTCTGTTTTCTAGTCACACCGACCCAGCAGGTCGAGATGCTGAGGCATTTGCAATTACTAATGACCTGGCACAGATTGTTCATTTACCTACAAGAATTCTGGACAATCCTAATCATACAACCAATACGCTTGATCTTTTTCTCACAAACAACCCTTCTAAGTACACGGTCGTAGTGAGAGGTCCTTTAGGCACTTCAGATCACAACTTGGTGATTGTCTCTTCTCCAATGGAACCTTTATCTCGTGGCTATTCCCAACCTCATGTTGTTTGGCATTACAAGAATGCAAATGGGATGACCTGCGAGACTTCTTTTCCTTGGTCGGATTACTGTTTCAAAACTTCTGATGTCAACGTTTGCTCAGATCGTGTCAGTGACATTATTCTTGCAGGAATGGAATCCTTTATCCCAAACTCCAATTTAAAATCTCGTCCTTTATCTAAACCTCGGTTTTCCAATAAATGTGCTAAGGCTGTTCAAGAGAAGAATGTTGCATATCGTAATTGGCTTGTTTCTAATTCTTCAGTTTCATTTTCTGCCTAAACCAAAGCTCGCAACAATTGTAAAGCAGTTATTAATCAGTCCAAAGTAGATTTTGAACAGGCTAAGAGTAGAAAACTTGCTCCTTGCCCTAATGGTAGCCGAGCATTCTGGTCTCTTGCCAAAGCTATTGGCCGCAACTTTTGCCCATCTCTGCTCCCACCTCTGTCCAAACCAGATGGTTCTGTTGTCACTTTAGCCAAGGATAAAGCTGACCTGCTAGCATCCCATTTTTCTTCCAGCCCATGTATTAATGATCTTGGTAAAACACCTCCCACCATTCCCAACACGCTCCATTCAATGCCTCCTGTGGTCTTCCGTCAAAAGGATATCAGAAGGATTTTGATGAATCTTGATGCTAAGAAAGCTCCAGGTCCTGATGGTATTTCTCCACTTGTTCTCAAAACCTGTGCTCTTGAATTTACTCCTATTCTTTGTCGCCTTTTTTCACTTTCTTATTCCAAAGGTGTTTTTCCTTCTGCTTGGAAATTTGCCCATATCCAGACAGTTCCTAAAAAGGGTGACAAATCCCTCCCATCCAATTATCGTCCCATTGCAATTACTTCTACTCTTTCTAAAGTAATGGAGAAATCAATTAACCGCCACCTCTTTAAACTATCTGAAAAACCCGATGTCTTATCAACGATTGCTAGTATGGGTTCCGTCAGTGTCGATCCACTGGTGATATTCTGGCTTATGTTACCCATTTATGGACTAATTCAATGGAAAGGTTCGGTGAAACACAAGTAGTTGCTCTTGACATCTCAAAGGCTTTTGATCGTGTTTGGCATAAAGGTCTTCTAAACAAGCTTCCATCTTATGGTTTGCCAACTGTTTTTAGTAATTGCTTATCCAGTTTTCTCTCTGATCGCTCACTGAGGGTGATGGTAGATGGCTCTCTGTCTTCTAACTTCTCCACTAATGCCGGTGTCCCCCAAGGTTCAGTTCTTTCCCCCACTCTTTTCCTCTTGTGCATTAATGACCTTCTTCCATTAACTGGAAATCCTATCCATAGTTTTGCCGATGATAGCACATTGCATTCCACTTTCCATTTTGAGAAACCTTGTCCTGCTCAATCAGCTTCAATTTTTCGAAAATCTGCTACCAATTCCTTAAATGCCAATCTTCAGGTAATTCTCCAGTGGGGCAAAGACAACTTAGTTGATTTCAACCCTTCTAAAACTCAATCTTTTCTTATATCTCGCAAAAAGGATTCTTCTGCTCCTATGCTTATCTTTAGTGACACTCTGATTTTTAGGCAAAATGATATATCTCTTTTGGGGATTACCCTGACTTCTAATCTCTCTTGGCACAAGCACATTACAAATATTGCTTCCTCTGCATCTAAAAAACTTGGTTTTCTCTTTCGCTCTCGTCGTTACTTTTCTTCCAAACAGCTGCTCACTCTGTATAAATCGCAAATCCGCCCTGCCATGGAATATTGTTCCCACATCTGGGGTGGTGCCCCCAAAACCTCTCAGGCTTCTTGATTCCATTCAGAAGAGGGCAGTTAGGTTAATTAATGATTCATCTGTAACAGAGTCTCTCCACTCGCTTTCTCATAGACGTACTGTTTCTGCTGCATGCCTCTTCTGTAGAAGAGGCATGCAGCAGAAATGAATCTTCTTCTGAATTGGCTTCTGTAATTCTCGCTCTCTCTTTCAAAACAGTCCGAACACGTGCCGCCACCAGCCAACATCCATATACTGTCCAACTTCAAACCCACAGAACCAGCTTTTTATCTTCCTCATTTATTCATTCAACTGCCGTTTTCTGGAACAACCTTCCTTCATATGTATTTCCTGAAAATTATAATCTACAGAAGTTCAAGTTCAATGTCAACAAATATCTTCTTTCGTCTTCTCAACCTCCAACCCAAGCACGGTACTAAGTACTATAGGTTCTAATACCTCTCGTGTTTGGGGTTCACATAATAAAAAAAAAAAAAAAAAAAAAAAATCCACAAAAATCTTTCTACTGTGTGAGTGACCAACCCCCCAAGTTGCAATCAACATCTGGTAAGTTAAAATCCACCATTATAACACATTCTGATTTAATTACCCAGGTCTATTTGTATAATTATTCATTAAACTCACAAGAGCCATTAGTTCTAAAAAAACAGTCCTACCTTCATTCTTGTCTTCACTGTGCTTATGTCACACTACACTGATTCAACATTTGCACTGACTATCTGCATCAACTGGGTGCATTGTGTTAGATTTTATGCGTGTCTTAATTAAGTATATAATTCCTCACCACAGCAGTTGGGTCTGTTCTTTCATGGTTGATGACTGTGATGTATGTGATATACAGGGCTCAGATTAAAATATTATTTTTCAGTTTTTTAATGCACAAAAATTATACAAGGTACAATCAAAAAGTTCCTGGAATTTTACTATAAAAGTTTAAATGATCAGCTGTGCTTACTAACCTAATCATCTTCAAAGTACCTTCCTTCTGCACGTGCATGCTCCATTGGTTTTCCCAGGATTTGAAACATTCTTTAAAATTGTGTTTTTTTTAACACATGTAGGGGCCGCTTTGGCATTTTCTTTGATGTCATCCACTTTAGCGAAACAACAACCACGAAGCCCCATTTTTATTTTTAGGGAATAGCCAGAGGTCGGACAGTGCAGGGTCAGGGGAGTAGGGAGGCTGCTGCATGACTGATTTTTTTTTCACAGCCAAGAACTGCTAAACTGCCATTGCTTTGTGACCAGGCACATTGTCACGGTGCAATATCCAGCCATCTTTTCATATCTGAGAGATCGACTTTTGACATTATCACAAAAATATATTAAAATATCAACATAGTTAAGCAGCAGTAACGCTTTTCTCCCTAGTCACAAATTCATGATGCACTATGCCCTCGTCATTGAAAAAAATGGTCAGCATGATTTTGATGTTGAATTTTTTTTTTGTTGCACAAGACTTCTTGGGCCGTGGGGCCATTTTATGTGTCATTTAGATGATCCCTCTTTGGTCTCAGGGTTGTAAGCAAACATCCAACTCTCATCCCATGACCACTTCTCTTAGGAAGCTTGGATCCAGCACAGATTTTTTGAACATATCACCTGCTATTGCTTTCCTGCAGTCTATCTGATCATCTAACAGAAAGTGTGGAAGTAAACTTTGCACACATGCTATGCATTAGTAAATCTTGGGTCAGGATTGTGTGTGTGTGTGTGTGTGTACTGAGCCTACAGACAGTACATGAGCAATCTCAACAACAGTTATTTGTCTATCATTTCACAAGTTCCTTTCTTTTTGTGATATTTTTGTTGTTTCATGACTTAAGGGCATCCAATGTGAAGTTCATCTGCCAGTGTTTTCTGTCTGTTTTCAAAACAATTATACCACTCGTAAACTGCTGTTTTTATCGAAGCATCATCTCCATAAACTTTCTGTAATGCTTGTTGTCTCTGTAGCACTTTCCCCACATTTAAAGAACATTGTTAGCACACTGATCAAACTGCAACATTCTGTAATCGATGAACTGTGACACATGAGTAAAGTGGTCAAACCAGTTCCCATTTGGCATGTGTGTCAACATCAATACTCCACGAAACCTTACTACGACAGTGCAAACCATTTAAATAGCAACCAGGGTCAACATCAATACCCCACGAAACCTTACTACGACCATAGTGCAAACCATTTAAATAGCAGTGTGCGATTCTGGGAACTTTTTAAATGGACTACACATATGGTAGATAGAGAAAAGTGACGATTCAGTGGTAAATATATAGCTGATGAGAACATTTTACAAATTTCACAGTTGGAAGATTCTTTGGCTGAAATAACCTTAATAGCTTCTAATAGTTAATATAAGGATTTAAAATTTGCACTAATACTTATCTTATTTTAAATGAAATATGTCGTTTCCAATTGGCTACTGTGGCAGATGATGACAATTTTGTGGTGGGGATAAAATTTTATGAAGAGAATGAATTTTCAAATGATTCTCTCTTTAAAATTTTTGAATATGGTATCCACTTAACTGGTAGTTTAAATAACTATCTGGATGAGAAAGAAGGAAGAACAACACCTCTGACCTTTGCCAGTGTTAATATACATACAACAATTATAGTTTCCCTAACATTAGTATCTAGACCTGTATATCTATATACTAATATTAGGAAATAACCTTTATTTGCAGGAAACTAAATATATAAATTAAGAACCAATTAGTAAAAACTAATCGGTTCTTAATGCTACCTTAAGTTTAAAATCAAACATTCAAAATGATTCATATTCTGTAATTCTATCAACTTTCAGAGTCTACTGAAAATAAAGACAAGATCAGGTATACGTACCTGTACTGCACTGTTTAGGAAGCAATTATTCTGGCCAGGCATGTTTAGTAAACCCTTTGTATGTGTTATGGACATGCTGTTGCGAGGAGTCATCAAATAGTTTGCATGGGTTTCCTCTGTGTGCAAAACTGGCATAGCTGACACCGCTCCCTGTGCCGGAAGGGCCACTGGACCAGGACCTGGTGTCATATGGATGGAATGCAAGTTGAAGAGCTATGTCCAGTCCAATACATTCATAGCTGTAACAAAGATGTATATGATGCAAGTTAATGGATTTTCCATTACCAATCAGAATTACAATTTATTTACATTTATTTCATTATATCAGACTCCAGAATGAAACGATTTTTATCATATGTTCTAAAAGAATTTATCTATCTCAAGTATTTTGCTCATCCTACCCTGTGGTAGTGATAGCAGCAGCAGAGTGCTACATGTCCAAGCAGAATTTTGTATAAAATTGTAATGAATTTTATTTATTTATTATTAAGCAATTTAACAAGTCTTTCATTATTACTTTTTATTGCATGTTCATGCAGTTGGTTGCAGCCTTCTTTGTCAACACAATACATTGCACTGACTACCACTTGTTTGGAGATATCTGAATTTAAGTTAAGTTGATGACTGGAGGAATTTAAGTTCTGTTCAATTGAAACAGTAGTTAGCTAATCTCATGCTAAGGGAGTAAGTTTTTCAGTCGACACAACATGCAACTCGGCCCACAAACATACTTTTGCAGACAAATCTAAAGATACAGGCATACCTCGAATAACGAATAGGATGCGTTCCACGAAATTACTTCGTTAAGTGAAACTTCGTTTTCAGAGGTAAAAATACTATGGCCGGAATAGGGATACGTTCCTACGTAAAGAAAATGAAAAGCTTTTTTTTCGAACAAAGAAAAGTTTTATTAAATAAACAGTCAACTTACATACAAAGTGAAATCACATTTTAAAATATGAGTCTAAAGTTGATTGCTTATGCTTTTTTTCTCTTTCATTTAACAATTGCCTATAGGAGTTATTGCATTTAACACTGATCGCTTAACAATAAAACTTCTTCCTAAATCAGGATCATTTTCACTAAAAAAATTTAAAACGTTTTCAATGTCATTTAAGCACATTTTTAAATCTTTGGTTAACACTTTTTCGGCAGGAACTTCTTTAACTTCGTCTTCATTATCTTTGTCTTCGTTGCTAACAAGGTTTTCTAAATCTTCCACTGAAAAACCATCATCTTCTGCATTCAATAAATTTCTAACATCCTCTTCATCGACACTTTCGAAACCTATTGATTGAGCCATCTGGATAACTTCATTTCTAATTTCTTGGATGTTATTTTCTTCTTCTAGTACAACTTCTGGCCATATTTTGCACCAAACTCCATTTAAGCATTTCTTAGTGACTTCTTTCCAAGAACTATCAATGTTTTCAATTGCGTTTTTAATGGTGTAGTTTTTCCAAAAAGTTTTAACTGTCATTTCCTCTTTATCCTCTAGTTCAGTTAAATTGCTTAATGTTCGACGCAGATAATAAGCTTTAAATGATACTATTATTCCCTGATCCAATGGTTGAATCAGGGAAGTTGTGTTTGCTGGAAGAAACACAACTTTGACAGGAATGCATGTGTTCAACGTGTTAAGATCAGTAGGATGTCCCAGAGCATTGTCTAACAACAAAAGAGCTTTTTCTTCCAAGTTGTTTTTTTGACAATACCGTTTTACTTCAGGACAAAAGTGGTTAACAAACCAATCAGTAAATAACTCCTTGGTAACCCACGCTTTTCTATTTGCTTTCCATGTTACAGGTAAATTCATTTTTATGTTACCTTTTAACGCCCTCGGATTTTCTGAATGGTAAACTAATAACAATTTTAATTTATAATCGCCAGAGGCATTTGATCCAAAGAGTAACGTTAAACGGTCTTTGGCTGCTTTGAACCCAGCAGCTGATTTTTCTTCAATAGAAATGAAGCTTTTTGTTGGTAGCCGTTTCCAGAACAAACCGCTTTCGTCAACACTGAACACCAAATTTGGTGGAAAATTTTCACATTCAATTATTTCCTTTAGTTTTTCTGGAAACTTATTTGCAGCTTCTGTTAATTTTACACTATGAATCCTGGCCCGTTTTTTAAATTTCTCGAACCAACCACGAGAAGCCCCAAAGGTTTCCGTAATTTCTTCAGTTTGTTTAGATTTCAGGTGATTAAACTGGAATATTTTTTTTATGTTAAATGGGGCTTGAAATTGCGGACTTCGTTATCAGAGGTAACGTTAACCGAGGTATGCCTGTATATGGATATGAGCAATAAACTCCGGTACTGTTCAAATAATAATTTGATTTTTTTTTATCCAAAAGACCAAATAGTACAGACATTTTCGGAACTGCCTGTACTATTTGATCTTTGCATTTCAATGCAATACATTGCAATCAAGACAATTAAGGCAAGGTATTGAAATTAACCCTATACTATTTGTGTGAAAATGTGAAATTCCTATGTGCCACAAAAATTTGAAACATCAGCATAAAATAATTCAAAATGTTTTTTTTTTTTTTCACACCACCTATAATTTCAATCTTTTCACACATCCACAGTCGATAGGAACCTCCCCTGAATCCAAGGATACTCTCATTATTATAGCTAAGGGTCTGCTTACCTCTGGTGCTGCCTCTCTTAATATAACTGGATAGTTTACATCCATCTTCAACAATTTATTTTCCACTTTCCTTTGAGTTATCAAAGTCATTTAGTTACTCAGAGTTTGATAAACTTCCGGCATCCCTTCCCTAAAGGATTCCTCATGTGTGGATGTACATGCAAAAATACCTATCCAGTTTGTGCACAATCTGAGCAGTTAACCCATAGACATCAAGTGCTCCAATATGATTCAACCTCTTCCTTTTACTGTGTAAGCACAGAAGTCTTTGCTGCTTTTCTTTGCATTCTTTGCCAGACACTTCTCATAATCTGCCTTATCTTGCCTAACTTCCTTTGTGATTTGATTACACACTAAAGATCAACTGATAATTTATATGCATCTCATGCACTTTTCTTCTCTGCCATGAGCCTTGTTAGTTCATCTAGCATCCATTTAGGCCTAAACCTTGAACAGTATTTTTTTTAGTTGGTATGAAAAGCCTAGTAGCTTACAAAATTAATTCCTTGAATGTCTTTAAATTTAATTCCTTCAGTTGGTTCCACTGTATAGAATTTAAACTGTCTGAAACCACTGTAGTCACCCTTATGAAAGCAAAAGCTTTTCTCTTTACCCTTAACAGTAGTTATGTCTTTAATTAAATTCTGCATCATACATAACAATCACTGCCACCCAGTGGATCTTTTACCTACAGATTCTTAATGCATGAACTGCTGATAACCATATCAAGAGTACTGCTTCCTCTAGTTGCCTCTCTAACATGCTGCTGTAGAAAACAGTCATCCAAGAAATCCACAAAAGTCATGCTAGTGTGTGATTGACAAACCCATAAATTCCAACCAATATCTGGAAAGTTAAAATCACCCATTATGAGACATTCTGATTTGCTGGCCTACTCTATTTCTCTGTATAGCTGTTTGGTATATTCATCAGTCATTAGGCCTAAAACACACTCATTCTCAATTCTGTTTTCCCAATACTTATATCAACACCAAACTGACTGAACATTGCACTCATCACCCACATCAACTGGATGCACTGCATTAGATTTAATATGCTGTTAAATAAGAGTTTCTTAACTTAACAACTTTTTAAGACATGATATGCTTCTTAACTAACAGAATAACTCTTCCATCCCTTCTGTCCTTAATGTATACATTTTACTCCCCATATTCAAATTCAGCATCACTTCTGTCTGAGTCACACCATGGCGCTCCACTATTCCTACAATGTCTGCATTTGATGACTTAATCGGTACTTCAAATTCATCAAATTTATTTACAATGCTCCTAGCATTAGCATACATGCGAGTATACATGCACATGTCATTACTCTTAGTTATTTGAATCCTATTATGGAGAAATTCAGAAAATAGTTCTGCTGCTGTAGTGTCACCAAATGCAGATTCGCCTACAAGAAACCTGGGATATCCCATGACGAACCTTCCATCTCAAAAACCATCCTTCATAAGCTTTAAATGTGCCATCATCTTCGCCGAGTAGCTCATGAAATTTAAGTGCTTTCAAAATTTCTCATTTTTCAGTACAGTTCTGTAGAAACAGATTGTATAAGCATTGGTCCATATTATTGTTTTGAAGGCCTACTTCATCTTTTATGGAGTCTATGAACAAACGATTTTTGATTTATGATTTATGCACCAACATCGAGCCATGATGACGAAGAGGTTGAAGAAATGTACACCGAAATTGAGTCTTCTAGATGAGCAGAAAACCCACTACACTATTATTAAGGGGGACTTCAATGCTAAGATTGGAAAAAGGCAAAACAGCGCAGAAAGAGGAACTATAGGGAATTTTGGAATTGGTGAAAGAAATAAAAGAGGTGAAAGACTTGTGGAATTTGCAGAATCTCAAGGACTGTCAGTAATGAACACTTTTTTCAAGAAAAGGGTGAACAGAAAGTGGACATGGAAGAGTCCAAGTGGATTAACAACTAATGAAATCGACTTCATCCTCGCTAACAGAAGATATATTGTGAATGATGTTACCGTCCTGAATAAGGTAAATGTTGGAAGTGATCACAGAATGGTAAGATGTACACTTGATATAGATGTAGGAAAGGAAAGGAAAAAACTGACTTGAGTAAATAATACAAAGGTCTTTGAGATAACAGAGGAGGAGAAAAAGCAGTATGTACTGGAACTTAAGAACAAGTTTGAGCTTCTGCAGACTGCTCAGGACCAAGATATCAACGAGGAATATTACAACTTTCTGAAAGTGATAAAGCCCAAGAAACCTATAGGGAAAAAGAAATCCAAAGAAGAAAAAATTAGTCAAGAAACACTTGGCATGATGAACCGAAGACGACAAATGAAAAGTGAGTAAAACACTGGCAGGGAGAAAATTGAGTATACTGAGTTATGCAAAGCCATTAGAAAGAGACTCAGAGAGGACATAAGAAGATTTAACACAAGAAAAGTAGAACAAGCATTAAGGGAAAACAAAGGATTTAAATCAGCAGCCATATGAGCAGTAATACAGAAAGACAAATGATACTGAAACTGAAGAATAGCGATGGTGTACTTATAAACAGCAGAGAAGGCATAATTCAAATAGCAGAACACTACTATAGAGAATTATACAAGGAGCAAGGGAATATACCAGCAGTGGGGAAGATGAAGTTACTGTAGAGTTTTTAAAATTGGGAGGAAGAGACATAACAAAAACTGGCAAGGCTCTTCACAAAGTGCATTAGAAAAGGTGTGACGCCTAAGAAGTGGAATAATGCAATTATAGTTTTGCTGCATAAAAAAGGAGATAAATCAGAAATTGGAAATTATAGACCAATTAGCTTGTTATCCCACATCTACAAGTTGTTCACAAGGGTCATTACTAACGGATTAGAAAGAATACTTGATGAGAATCAACCGAAAGAGCAAGCTGGCTTTAGGACAGGATTCTCAACTATGGATCACCTTCACGTAATATCACAGCTAATGGAGAAAGCAAATGCATATAAAACACCATTATGCCTGGCATTTGTGGATTATGAAAAGGCATTTGACTCCATACAGCATAAGGCAATGTTTCGGGCACTGGAAAGACAAGGCATAGATACCCCATATATTATGATTTTGAAGAAAATATATGAAAGTGAAGAATATATGAAGAAAATAAAAACAAGGAGACACAATATCTCCGAAGCTGTTTACTGCTGCCCTTGAGGAAGCTCTCAGAAGATTAGATTGGTTGCAGAAAGGAATCAATGTGAACGGAGAGTACCTAAACCATTTACGATTTGCAAATGACATTGTGGTTATAAGCCACGATCCCAAAGAATTAGAGGAAAATCTTAATCAGTTATGCACAGTTAGTAAGGATTTTGGACTAAAGATGAATATGGCTAAAACAAAAGTAATGATGAACAAGTATGCCACGGAAAGGGAAATAATGATTGAAGGAGCAGTAATTGAAAAGGTGGAGTCATATACTTATCTGGGACAAGTTATTAGCTGTAATAATGATAAATTGCTGGAAGTCAAGAGAAGAATAAATTTTGGATGGATAGCATTCAGGAAATATAGTCACATACCGAAGAGCAATATTCCAGTTTGTCTGAAATGTAAAATAATGAATCAATGTATACTCCCCACCATGACTTATGGAAGTGAAACTTGGGCACTCACCAAAAGAATGGAAGTGAAGCTGAGAACTACACAGCGAAGAATGGAACGAATTATATTGGGAATCAGACTGTTAGATAAGAAGAGAAACACATGGATTAGGCAGCAAACTCAAGTAAAGGACATTCTTATCAAAACTAAAGAACTAAAATGGTCTTGGGCAGGACACATAGCTCGAAGACATGATGACAGATGGACTAAGAAAATAACAGAATGGTACCCAAGAGCAGCTAGAAGAAAACCTGGAAGACAAAGGCGGAGATGGATAGATGAAATTCATGAGTTTTTGGGTAGTAAATGGATGGCCAGTGCTCAAAACAGAAGGAACTGGAAAGTTGCTGGAGAGGCCTTCATCCTGTAGTGGATTGAAAATGGCTGATGATGAACAAACGCATTTTTTCCCCTCTTTTATCTAACTGCAGATCATTCCTTCTGCATTTCCACACCCACAAAATATACTGCATTTCGTTTCTCCACTCTTAACTCTTTCGATAATCTTTTTAACTTTTCTTAAACTGTATAATTTTTTTGTTTTGGTGTCATTACTTCAGTCCTACTGATTTACTAATTTTTCCATATATTTATTTCTGATGCCCTAGAATTTTCTTCATGACACCTAACTTACAATCTACAGCAGTAACTGTAGCATCATTTAAAGTGATTCGTCTTCTTGGAAAAAAATGAAAACCATTTTCTGATGGTCAATTCATCAAAGACGCATTTTTAGAAATAACAGATTCTCTTTTTGAAAATTTTAACAACAAAAATTAAATTAAAAGCGCTCTTCAAGATCTGCAATTATCTCGAAATATTGTGACATGACGCATTGAAAAAATTAGGAAAAATGTGAGCGAACAATTGCGTGCTCATATTGCTAATTATGTCCTTTTCTTCACAACTGGATGAATCTACAGACGTCAGTGATACAGCTCAATTGTTCGTTTTGTTCATATGGTTTTTGATGATTTTGCCACTAGGGAAGAACTGCTGGGTATGGTTTCGTTAAAAGAAAGAACTAGAGGTCTTGATATATTTAACGCATTCAAAAATTTTATTAAAAAAATTAAATTACCACTATTTAAGCTCGTATCAATAAGAACAGATGGAGCTAAAGCGATGACAGGGCATCTTAATGGATTCAATCCTATTGTGCCAAAAGGATGATGAATTCCCAGATTTTTTGAGTTACCTCTGTATCAACCACCAACAAGTGTTAGCCAGAAAAAGATTAAATACTAAAAGTGTTATGGACACTTTCAAAATCGTGAACTTCATCAGAGGACAATCTCTTCAAAGGAGACTTTTCAAAATGCAACTCGATGAAAAAGAATCAGATCTGATATTACACACAAATGTGAGGTGGCTGAGTCGGAGTAAGTTTCTACAGAGATTTCGAAATTTGCTGAATGAAATTAAAAAAATTTGTTGATCAAAGGGGAGATGATTATCAGTAGCTACAAGATACGGAGTGGTTGTGTGATCTGGCTTTTTTGGCAGATTTTACCAGTAAATTAGGTGATCTGAATTTGGAATTACAAGGAAAAAATAAAAATGTGGGTGACATGATTAGTAGTATTTCTGCATATAAATATCAATTTTTGGCAATGGCTAAGGATCTCAAAAAAAAAAAAAAAAAAAAAAAAAAAGATCATTTTGCAAATATGTAAGATAATTTGCAAAAATATCCTGTTTTTAAATTTAATAGTGAGAAATATGTTTCTGAAATTGGGAAAGTTGTGGATGATTTTGAAACCAGATTCGGTGATTTTAAAACAATTGAAGACATTTTTCAATATATTTCTTATCCATTTAATGTCGACTTATATACAAAACAAACTGCAGAAAAAAATTGCTGAGACATTTCACATGGAGAAAGTATTACTTGAAAATGAAATTATTACATTGCGAAACGATATCTTCCTAAAAGTCAGATCACAGAAAAAGGCTTTT
This sequence comes from Mastigoproctus giganteus, assembly GCF_048544385.1. Taxonomy (NCBI): domain Eukaryota; kingdom Metazoa; phylum Arthropoda; class Arachnida; order Uropygi; family Thelyphonidae; genus Mastigoproctus; species Mastigoproctus giganteus. The sequence goes on along the minus strand of NC_143582.1, from coordinate 99,878,458 downwards.
GGAAATATGTTTGCCGAGAAAAGTACCCAAATGTAAAAAAGTTTAAAAAAAAACTTTTAAATTCCTGTTTCGGTTCCATATCTATGTGAATTGGCCTTTTCTTATTTGAAACAAAGACGAAGAATTGCTCTACTCTTACAGAATTGCATACAGAAGATTCTTTACGGTTGGCCTTATTACAGTATATCCCCGATTTTGAAAGCATGGCAGATGACATGAAGACATGAACTTCACATAAATTAATTATTTAAATATGTATGAATTTAAAGTAAGCATTCTGAATTGTATTTAATTTTAAAATTTATAAACATTTTTCAATATGTGTTGATTAGCTATTTTAACCATGTGCAGTGAAATTCTTGAGATGGTAGATCGTGGCACATTTTGAAGAAAAAAGGTAGATCACAAATTAAGTTGGCCACCCCTGCTATATAGCTATTAGAAGTGAATTTGTATACTGGCAGTTGGAATATTCTCTAACTGTTTCAATATTAATGACTGTCTATGCTAATGCACAAGGAGCTCAACCTACAACTTTGTGCACTTGACAGTTATCTGGGGGAGTATTCCACTTGGGGACATAACATTTCTTGGGGGACATTATATTCTCCACCACTAAGTATTTTTTAGATCATTAAGGATGAGAAATTGGAAGATATTCAATTTCACATATGAAGCATTTACAGTAACCAAAATTGAACGATTCAAACGTTGGTAGGGAGAACGAAGAAATTAGCAGTGCCCCATTCTCCAGCTATAGCTGAAGAGAAACAAAACATACTATTGTAATAATTTTATTGACCATATGAATTAGAGTATACCTCAGATTTACACATTATTTCCTGGCATTAAGTAACTTATATACATAGTGAGGTTTGTCCTTGAAATACAGTCACTTAATTGACTAAAAATTTGGGTGACCAAGGAGTCCAATAAAAAGACACAAATCCAAAAACAAGGTGAACAGGGGGTTCTTCGGGCAGCAGGAAAACTTGAAAGACACAGTGTTGTCACAGCTAGATAAGTTGTCTTCCAGTGGTATCATAGCAAATATTGTTAAGCAAGTGACGAAATTTCGCTTAGTCTGGTTATCTGAGAATAATAAGGACCCAGTGGTTGAGAAGGTGGTTAATAAGATGGAGGACACACATGGGGGGGGGTTTACCTACAAGTATTCTTGTAAGTAAATGAACAATCTGTGCAAGGTCATTAGTAATTGCGAAAGCCTCAGCACCTCAACCAGCTGTGTCAGTGTGACTAGAAAACGGAAGCTAGCTGGAGTTGTCAACATTGAAATCACCAAGGAAAATTACCTCACTGTTGGGAAAGATGGACTGGAGAAAGTCAAGTTGCAAAGAGAGGAAGTCAAAGGGCTCCAAGTGATTAGTGGAGCCGGGAGAACGGTAGAGACAACAGATGAATTTGACACAATGAGGTAGAGAGATTTTGAGTAAGAGACGGTCGAAGAGAGGAGATTCCAAATTACCAAGTCTCTGACAGGGAATATTGGAACGGACATATGCATAAGTACCACCCTTGAGGCGAAAGGAATCGTACAGCGAATAATTTGGGCAACTGAGATGAGCAGTAGTTGAATAAACCGATAACTGAGATTCTGTCAGAAAAGGTACATGGGGTTTGGCAGACTGCAAGTGGAAATGAACATTGTTGAGATTAGAATTGAGACCACATATATTTGTGAAATAAAATGTTTGGGAGGTTTACATCATTTCACAGATAAGCTCACACTTTGTTGCACACTTTGTGTGCAACAAAGTGTCTAGAAAAATCAGATCTCAGTTTCACGATGTTTTCAGGTTTCCGTTACATTTGCATTGTGTATAACAATCCCTCAGTTATAAATTCAGTAACATTAATGATTTATTGCAGTCCGATTTTATAACTTTTATATGAATAAATCATAAATAATTATTTTTTAAATTAGTATTGAAATACCAGTATTTGAATACCAGAAAAAAAAAATGATTGGGATCCCGGTATTATTTTTTAAATTAGTATCGAAATACCGATACTGAATACTAGAAAAAAATTACTGGGATCCCGGTATTCGGGATCTTGGTATTGTAAGCCCTAGTAAGTAGAACATTTGCCAGGACTTAAGGTTGTTAAGTTTTAAAAAGCCCAAAGTAGGACAGCACCCTGGTGGGAAGGGGGACCAGGAAGCTTCACCCACTAGGGAAAGTTTTTTAAATTAGTAAAGAAATACGGAAATACCAACACATTTTACGACGATTTTGATACATTTTGCTTTAATGAAAAATGAAGAAATATTTTTATTAACTATAATAATACTGATTCTGATAATATAATATAACATTACAACATACTAATTACAAATTAGTGTCCAAACTTATATTTTTGATTACTTTTTGTGCATTTTAACAAGGGTACATTACTTTTTATATTTTCAAAAAATGTTGAACAATCTTTTTTTGGGAATTCACAGTTATTAATAATTCTGCTTTAATTAGTTCCATAGAACATCTATTCATTCCATTTGTTGTTCATTATGGAAAAGATGCATTCTACAAATGACGGTGAAGCTGGAATATCAGTGTTTTCAGGTGGTAATTTTTTTAAAATACTGCGCCATCTGTCAGCAGATGTATAATATGTTTGCCAATTAGGTGTGCTTACCAAAATTTTTAAATTATCGTTTACAAAAACAATTTATTTGAAAAGTTTGTCCATGTTTAAATTGGGAATGTTCAATAGTTCTGCAACTTCTGTAAAATAGGCAAAACTTGGTAGCCCCGTTAAAGTTTCATCTATTTTCAATTTTGACAATTTTGGTATTAAAGATTCCTCATTAAAATCTAATCTCTTTTCAACATACAATATAGATTTTGATAAAATTTTAAAAATTCCTGTTCTATTTTCTGATTTTCATAGTTATTTAACTGCTTCATCTTTTTCATAACTTCGAATCCAAAAAAATTCTGCTCAATTCTAGTTGTAATCTGCAGTTTAAACTCTAAGTATATGATATAAGTCGATAATAGTAGTGCAGTTTTTTTCTAACATTTTCTAACATCTTTATCGGTTTTTCAAACATTGAGAATGTGATGGGCAAATAATATATATATCTCAATCTTGACAGGTATTTCTTCTTCTTCTTCTTCTTTCTTTATATGTAATACCTTTTTTAAAGCGGCAGACAAATCAGTTACATTACTAAGAAAATAGGATTGTAAACTTGGCCATTCTCTCTATGCATGGTTGTAATGATAAGCAGTGAGTTACACATCTTGAAAAATTGGTAAACTTAACATTCACGAAGTCACAAAAATCTTTAAAAGTCTCTTGTCTGGACGACAAATTAAAGTGGGAATCTATTTTCAATACAATATTCTCTATATCTACATCCAATTCTTCTAATGCAAATCTTAAACAATTGTGCAATATATGTGCGTAACAATTAGATTTTATGATCTTCTGATTCATAGACTTTAAATTTGTGTATAAAGAATGATGGCAGTCAAAATTTGCATTAGTATTGTCAGCACAATGCTGAAATATTTGTAAAGTTTAGACCTAAATATTTCATAGATTCACAGATACTTTTAAACATATCTGCAGATTCATTGGCATTTTCATAAAAATCAATTAACTTGCTTTCTAAGCCAAAATCTCTACAGAAATATTGAATAGTTAATGGAAAGAACTTCCTATTCTTTTTATTGGATGCATCACTCATTATTGAAAAATACAGATTTTTATTTTTGACGTTTGTAATAATGTCATCTAATATCTTTGGAGCCAATACATTAATAACTATTGCTTCTGCTTTAGTTCTCCCACATGATAATTTGTAAGAATTGCTATCATTTGGTAACAAGTTTTAACATGTAATCTAATGAGTTATAACAGTGGTTTTCAACCTTTTTTTTAATAATGGCACCCCTCAGTAATTTATTTTATTTTATGGCACCCCTACTCAATTTTATTCCTGTTAGATCCGATACACACACACACACACTCTCACTCTCTCTCTCGTGCGTGTGTATTAAGGTGCCTCCATAGCCAGGTGGGCAGGAGCAGCAGTGCTTAGCACACGCTTCTTGATTAAACTAGGGTTCGAGCCCTCGACCACCACATACGGAGGATGCGGAAAAGTCAGGAAATGACCACCGCATATATCCGGAGCAATATGGCCTTAGTTGCTAATGCTCCTAAAAACCAAATAACAAAACATATACAGGTGACCCCCGCTTAACGCTGATCATTCGTTCCGGAAAAACAGAGCGCTAAGCGAGCGCCGCTTTCCCATAAGGTAACATATGTATTTATGAGCTGCGGTCAGTGCCATAGGATATTTCCTAATGAATAATAAACAGTAATGAAAAGATGCACAAATGTTGGTCAAAATATTTAATATTCAAATATTTGCACATATAAAATATTCTGCATTGCATACGTATAATTATGTGGTAACTACTTGCGTATCAAAAGTAAATTTAAAATTCCAATTAAAATAATGAATTTAATTTAATTGATGAATTTAATCATGAAAAATGTGTGCATTTTGAGTTGAACTTTGGCCCTTTTCCAAATAAACTAAAAGGGGTATTAATTTTAAATCCCCTGCAGCGTTAAAACCAACAATAAAGTCAACCGATCCTTCACCGCTTTGAAACCTGTCATGCTTTTTTTCTTCTTTCAATATGAAACTTCTTTTAGGCATTCGTTTCCACAAAAGTCCTGCTTCAGCTATGTTAAAAACTTGTTGAGAAGTATAACACATAATACCCCTCTTCAATAATTTTAACAAAAGTTCTTTTTTGAAAGTTTCGGCTCCTTGATCTGCACTTGCGGCTTCTCCCTGGATTTTAAATCTATTCAACCAGCCCTTACCAGTTTTAAATGGTTCCACTTTTTTTTTTTTTTAGGCGAGTTTTCTTCAGATCATCATATTGGCTAATCTCTTTCTCTCTCTTTTTAATATTTAACTTAACTGAATTCTGCACTGGAATATTATCTTCAATAAAATTAAAGTCTTTCCATTTCAATCCTAATAGCCGGCCTAGTCCTAGTTGCTTGCAGTGGAACAGCTATCTTTCCCGCTGCAAAAATTAATTCTTTATTTTTTTATAATTGTTCTTACAGTTAAAGTTGCAAGTCCTAAATTATGGCACACATCCGTTTGTCGTTGACCGGAATCGATTCGCTTCAAAACGTCTAATTTACTTTTCAAATTCAGTCTTTTTCTTACATTTATAGTCTTCGTACTGCGCCCAGACGTTGTTGCTTTTTCATTCCTATCAGTCATTATTAGCTCTTCGAAAATGTAACTGCGTTAGTTGAATTAATTACGATACAATGTTCAAGTAAACTTTCCGTTACGCACGATGTCTAATACTCTACTGAGTGATGACTAGACTTCGGATAAATGCATATAACGCAAATATTACAAGCAATATACTTGATCATTTTTTAAAATGTTGATCGCGGAACTACGTGACAAGTCACTGTACTGAAACTAAATTAGCGTGCGAGAAAATTTTACTGAGCGTGGGAAAATTTCTCAAGTCGGCGTGGGAAATGTTTTAATGCTGTTTTGCTATTCATTTTCAAGCTATCGACTCCATCAAATGAAACGATTTCGTTAATATGTCAAAAATGTAATCTGTAAAAGAGCGTTATAGTGATCTGTGACAGCGTTATAGTCAGATACGGGTTATAATATAAGACCAGCGTTATAGCGAATCAGCGTAAAGCGAACCGCGTTATAACGGGGGTTTGCTGTATTATATAATATCACTATACATATAATATTATATAATATTAATATATATATATAATATGATAGTTATTACAATAATATAATTATAAAAATTACATTTCATAATACAAATTATATATATACAGTATATAATAATTTTATTCTTTATATAGAGATACTAAGTAAAGATCTTTTTTTTTTTTTTTTTTTTTATGTGAAACCCAAATACGAGAGGTATTAGAACCTATAGTACTTAGTACCGTGCTTGGGTTGGAGGTTGAGAAGATGAAAGAAGATATTTGTTGACATTGGACTTGAATTTCTGTAGATTGTAATTTTCAGGAAATACGTATGAAGGAAGGTTGTTCCAGAAAACAGCAGTTGAATGAATAAACGAGGAAGATGAAAAGTTGGTTCTGTGGGTTTAAAGTTGGACAGTAAATGGATGTTGGCTGGTGGCGGCATGTGTTCGGACTGTTTTGAAAGAGAGAGCGGGAATTATAGAAGCCAATTCAGAAGAACAGTGCCCATGGAAGTATCTATAGAAGAGGCATGCAGCAAAAACAGTACGTCTATGAGACAGCGAAGAAAGAGACTCTGTTAGAGATGAATCATTAATTAACCTAACTGCCCTCTTCTGAATGGAATCAAGAAGCCTGAGAGAGGTTTTGGGGACACCACCCCAGATGTGGGAACAATATTCCATGACAGGGCGGATTTGCGATTTATACAGAGTGAGCAGCTGTTTGGAAGAAAAGTAACACTGAGAGCGAAAGAGAAAACCAAGTTTTTTAGATGCACAGGAAGCAATATTTGTAATGTGCTTGTGCCAAGAGAGATTAGAAGTCAGGGATTTGGATTTTATTGGCGCATTAGCATCTAAGGCTATAATGCGAGAAGTCAGGGTAATCCCCAAAAGTGATATATCATTTTGCCTAGAAATCGGAGTGTCACTAAAGATAAGCATAGGAGCAGAAGAACCCTTTTTGCGAGATATAAGACAAGACTGAGTTTTAGAAGGGTTGAAATCATCTAAGTTGTCTTTGCCCCACTGGAGAATTACCTGAAGATCGGCATTTAAGGAATTGGTAGCAGATTTTCGAGAAGTTGAAACTGATTGAGCAGGACAAGGTTTCTCAAAATGAAAAGTGGAATGCAATGTGCTATCATCGGCAAAACTATGGATAGGATTTCCGGTCAATGGAAGAAGGTCATTAATATACAAGAGGAAAAGAGTGGGGGAAAGAACTGAACCTTGGGGGACACCAGAATTAGTGGAGAAGTTAGAAGACAGAGAGCCATTTACCATAACCCTCAGTGAGCGATCAGAGAGAAAACTGGATAACCAATTACTAAAAACAGTTGGCAAACCATAAGATGGAAGCTTGTTTAGAAGACCTTTATGCCAAACACGATCAAAAGCCTTTGAGATGTCAAGAGCAACTACTTGTGTTTCACCGAACCTTTCCATTGAATTAGTCCATAAATGGGTAATATTAGCCAGAATATCACCAGTGGATCGACATTGATGGAATCCATACTGGCGGAATCAGACGGAAGGTTTCTAGGTAGTTTAAGAGTTGGCGTTTAATTGATTTCTCCATTACTTTAGAAAGAGTAGAAGTAATTGCAATGGGACGATAATTCGATGAGAGGGATTTGTCACCCTTTTTAGGAACTGGCTGAATATGAACAAATTTCCAAGCAGAAGGAAAAACACCTTTGGAATAAGAAAGTGAAAAAAGGTGGCAAAGAACAGGAGTAAGTTCAGGAGTACAAGTTTTGAGAACAAGTGGAGAAATTCCATCAGGAGCTGGAGCTTTCTTAGCATCAAGATTCATCAAAATCTTCTGATATCCTTTTGACGGAAGACCACAGGAGGCATTGAATGGAGTGTGTTGGGAATGGTGGAAGGTGTTTTACCAAGATCATTAATACATGAGCTGGAAGAAAAATGGGATGCTAGCAGGTCAGCTTTATCCTTGGCTAAAGTGACAACAGAACCATCTGGTTTGGACAGAGGTGGGAGCAGAGATGGGAAAAAGTTGCTGCCAATAGCTTTGGCAAGAGACCAGAATGCTCAGCTACCATTAAGGCAAGAAGCAAGTTTTCTACTCTTAGCCTGTTCAAACTCTAGTTTGGACTGATTAATAACTGCTTTACAATTGGTGCAAGCTTTGGTGTAGGCAGAAAATGAAACTGAAGAATTAGAAACAAGCCAATTACGATATGCAACATTCTTCTCTTGAACAGCCTTAGCACATTTATTGGAAAACCAAGGTTTAGATAAAGGACGAGATTTTAAAGTGGAGTGTGGGATAAACGATTCCATTCCTGCAAGAATAATTTCACTGACACGATCTGAGCAAACACTGACATCAGAAGTTTTGAAACAGTAATCCGACCAAGGAAAAGAAGTCTCGCAGGTCATCCCATTTTGCATTCTTGTAATGCCAAACAACACGAGGTTGGGAGTAGCCATGAGATAAAGGTTCCATTGGAGAAGACACAGTAACCGAGTTGTGATCTGAAGTGCCTAAAGGAACTCTCACTTCAACTGTGTACTTAGAAGTGTTGTTTGTGAGAAAAAGATCAAGCGTATTGGCTGTATGATTAGGATTGTCCGGTATTCTTGTAGGTAAATGAACAATCTGTGCTAGGTCATTAATAATTGCAAAAGCCTCAGCATCTCGACCTGCTGGGTCGGTGTGACTAGAAAACGGAAGCCAGCTGGAGTTGTGGACATTAAAATCACCAAGGAAAATTAACTCACTGTTAGGAAAGTTGGACTGGAAAAAGTCAAGTTGCAAAGAGAGGAAGTCAAAGAGCTCCAAGTGATTAGTGGAGTTGGGAGAACGGTAGAAACAACAGATGAATTTGACACAATGAGGTAGAGAGATTTTAAGCCAGAGAAGATCAAAGAGAGGAGATTCCAAATTGCCAAGTCTCTGACAGGGAATATCAGAACGGACATATGCACAAGTACCACCTGTGAGGCGAAAGGTATCATACAGCGAAAAACTTGGGCATCTGAGATGAGCAGTAGTTGAATCAACCGATAACTGAGATTCTGTCAGAAAAAGTACATGGGGTTTGGCAGAGTGCAAGTGGAAATGGACATCGTTGAGATTAGAATTGAGACCATGTATATTTGTGAAATTAATTAGGAAGTGCTTTAGGAATTATATGTTAGGAATTATAAATACAGTAATACCCCGAAGTTACGCGATCGGTGGGTCCGACGAAAATCGCTTAAGTCGAATTCGAAGTCGGGGTACAACTTTGCATACAAATACATATAAGTTTTGTTTAATTGGGACCAAGGACTAACAAAAACACTAGTTTAGAAGAAAAATATTTAATAAAATTGGTTATTTTTACATATTAATACAAAATATGTATTAAAAAAATAAATGAGTTACGTAAAAAAGTTATTTCGATGTCGATGGCTTCATAAAATCTAACAAATTCTTCTAACGACACAGCGCCTTCTTTTTTTCACGCAGAATTTCTTCGTAGCAAGCTAATAATTTTTTTATTCCTTGCTTTTGTAGCTATAACGCGTTCTTCGTTAGAGTCTATGTTTTCTAAAATTTTTAAACCCTTTTCAATTGAGCTGAGACCTTCTGTCAAACTTGCAATTGTCATGTGCTTTTCTGGTGGAACTGGGTCTGAAGTGTGGGATACTTCAGTGACGTTTTGCTCACGCATCTCATTCATTGTCCGCTCCTGACTATGTGAATCCAACAGCTCGTTTACATCATCACCATTAACTTCCGAATCTAATTGCCTGGCAAGATTAACAACTTCTACTATCACATGAGCGACATGATCAGTTTCTGGCGTTGTTTTCGTCTCGTTTTTGAAAAAAAATGAACAAAGTTTCTTCCAGATGCCATTCAATGTTTTTTTTGTGAATTTCATCCCAAGATTCATCAATGATTCTTACGGCATCTAAAACATTGAATTGTTTCCAAAAGTCTTTAACAGATATCTCACTATTTTGTCTCATAGCTTCATTCAGACGTGCAAACGAATGCCTCGTGTAGTAAGCCTTGAATGTTTTGATGACTCCCTGGTCCATCGGTTAGAGCAAGCTGGTTGTGTTTGGAGGCAAAAACACAACTTTCACACGTGGGTCGAAATTAATTAGGGTAGCAGGAAGGTGACCGGGTGCATTGTCAATAAGAAGCATCACTTTAAATGGAATCTGTTTAGACTTGCAATAACGTTCGACTTCGGGTATGAAGTGGTGACCAAACCAGTCCTCAAAAACAGAATCTGTCACCCAAGCTTTATATTTTGACTTCCAAATCACTGGTAAGCTAATTTTAGATATACACCAAACGAAAAAATCAAGAACCGCGTAACTCCGAGTTCGCATAAGTCGGGGTATTACTGTAATCACAAAATTAAAAAGATACTGTACACCTTTTTATAATGAAATAACCATAAATTTAAAAAAAAAATAAGTTTAAGTAACTTAAACCCAAATTACGTGGCACCCGTGGAATGTTGTTACTGAACCCCAAGGTACCGTGGCACCCCAACTGAAAACTACTGAGTTATAAGATAGGTTATGTTGCACAGTATGATAAACATGTGCCATTTCAATTGCAATTACAGTACTTGTAATTCTTTTGGTGTACCTTTCTTAATCTATTTTTTAATTAAAGAAAAACTTGCAGATGCTCGTACTTTTAGAATGCGACTTTCACTAAGTTCATGCTGTTTTACAGCAGAGATTCCTCTGTTGTAAAACAGCTATTGAGAGATATTGAAAATGTTTTAATGCAGTGCTTACATCTACCTTCAAATTCATTTTCTTTCCGCAGCCATGTGTATTCATTTAACCAATTTTCATTAAAATGCTACTTTCTTTTTTTACTACTTAAACTGCTTTGTTCTATTCTTGGGGCTCACTTATAATATTAACTACAAAGCTTAAACAAGTTTACGTGTGATTTTAACAATTTCATGTGCCGCCTTCAAGATCTGAATCGCGAATGAAATACAGGCAGTTCTAGCTTCTTTTTTCTTTTTTTTTTTCAAAGTATCAAGTATCAACAAAATAAAAAATATGAACATTAATTGCAAAAAATGAATGTGAAACGTTCATAAATACCGTATTTTAAACCAGGCGCGTAGCTATACAACAATATAATGTACCCAGCTTTTAAATAAGAACCAAAAAACAAATAAGCTAAAAACCAAATAACAAATAAGTGTCTCCGTTCCGGAGACACTTATTTGTTATTTGGTTTTTAGGAGCATTAGCAACTAAGGCCATATTGCTCCGGGGATATGCGGTGGTCATTCCCTGACCTTTCCGCATCCTCTGTATTTGGTGGTCACAGGCTCGAACCCCGGTCTAATCAAGAAGCTTGTGCTACGCACTGCTGCTCCTGGCTACGGAGGCGCCACCGTATCTTGAAATATCATAATGTGAACCCAATAACACATTGTTTTTTGGTAATTCGTTCCACGACCTCGGAAGTTGGAATTTTTGCAATATAACTCTCTAAAAGGTCGTTTTTATAGTGTAAATTGTATCAGTTACCAAATCAAATCACTAAAATGAACTACATTTTCATCGTTATCATACGTTCTGTTATAACAACCAATTTTGAACGCCTTTGTGACATTTTTCAAAAGCACATTTCTGGAGGTCACGACCACCATAAAACAAAAACAATTTCCACTTTCCGGTTTATTGGGCTTTTCTGTTACTGCAAGCAATTATAAACGGGTAATAAACTCGATGTTATTGCATTTGCGAAAATATCGATAGCTGGAATTGTGTGGTTTTTCGCGTTATGGTGAAACGTGTTTCTCCTTTACATCTTCAATAATATAAAAAACATAAATAAATTTTCAGAATCTTCTCTTCATTCCTTTTTTTTTTTTAAGCTTCATAAACTTGTTACTCCGCGCAAATCGTGTTAGTTGCAATTTGTGCGTTTGTGTTAAAAAATGCATAAGCATTTTTTAACGGAACATTCCGTTTAACATTTTTAACATTCCGTTTAAAAAATGCATAAGCATTTTTTTAACGGAATGCATAAGCAAATTTTAATGAATTTTCAGACCGTACGGGCTGAACAGTACGGTTCTGACAGTGGGGAAGTGTACCACATGTTTTGCAAAATTGATATCGCCTTCCCCAAGAATTATTAGCGAGTTGGACTAGGAGAGTTGGTTTGAAAAGAAGCTTCCTATATATTTTTTGTTTTTTTGGGTAATCTTATTTAAAATTAGAAACCTAAAATTAGGTAATCTAATTTTAGGTTTTTTAGGTAATAAAGATAATCCCTGTTGATTCATAATATAACAGAATATAGGAATTGTCGAGCACTTAATAGCTCTCTATTATCAAATCTATTAAATACAGTATATATAAAATGGAAAAGGAAAAAAAAAAAAGCTGGTTTCAACCTAATTTGACGCCACTGAGGTACAGGATCTCGCACAAAAAATAGCATGATGGATTAATACCTAAAAAATTTTAAAGAAAGACTAACCTGCTACGCTTTCAAGTGTAGCAGGACATTGTTTTTGGTGATGGACATAATGGAATTAGTAATCGAGAGATTTTAATAATCGAATGATTAGCCGTTGCTGACTTCTGAACATTATATTATTCAAATGACTTTTCATAATTGAATGAAATCGTTCTACTTTGGGAGTAAGGTGTATTCCCTACTCCCATTCACAGCGGGTTAATATTTCTTTAAATTTTATAGTAGGGTGTATACACTACTCCCATCCTTAGCGGGCTAGTCTTTATTTTTGCAATATAACAAATATAAAAAAAAAAATAATAATAAGTACCACTACATATTTAAAAAAATATATAAATGAACATTAAGATGTGTCTTGTAATATTTGACTACTATTCTTTTAAGGATAAACTAACTTTTTGATTTAGCTGCCCTTTTTTTTAAAAAAAAAATATTTTATTAGCAATGGAATTGCTTTCCTCGAGCATTTCGTCACTAAGTTTTGAATATACAACATGATATTTTGACCTCCGGCCCACCGGGGTTTCCCCGGTAAGGCTTATGGCCAGTCCGCCTCTGTCGATAGAGAAAAAAATATGAAATTGCGAAGCGCTTTCAGCGAAATGAAAGACTATGTGATATTGCACGTGCTACGTGATATTGCACGTGCAACGTGATATTGCAACGGTCTCCGACGTTTGTTTCTCAGAAATAAGGGCCTTCCTGATAGCGCTGTTGACGATGAATGTGACACATTGTCGTCCAGGTTTAGAAACATTGTTTTTGGTGATGGGCATAATCGAATTAGTAATCGAGAAATTTCAGTAATCGATGACCAGCCGTTGCTAACTTCTGATCATTTGATTATATTATTCGAATGATTTGTCATAATTGTTCTACTGATATGAGTATAATCGATTATGACCTCTGGATTAAGCTCATCAGTATTCTTTCCCAAGGCCAAAGAGAAAGACATCGATCACGTTAGGCGACGTCACTTTACACATGGATAAATATAGAACAAAATTAATAGGGAAAATGGCCAATGTTTTTATTCCATCTTATCTATAAAAACGTATAGCTCCAAATCTGTATAACGTTAAATGCTATTAATACAATTGAACTGCTTTTTGTGTGTTGGAGTATTACATAAAAAAGGGTGTAAATCAGTTAAGATAGACATTTCGTTTTGTCAACTTAGGATGAAACAAAATGTGTGTAGTGAGAATAACTTTTGGGGGGAGAAACCCCTTTCCTAATAAATCTATCAGTGGAAAGGGTCTGCTGGATATGGGTCTAACAGGCGATCACTCATAGCTTCTCCTCCCCTCTTCTCTCTACAAGTGAAAGGCGATAAATCACAAACCGTTAATGGATTCTGCGAAAACCTAACACCCGCGATAAACTTGTCCCTATTGGCTGACTCGTGACCTTTCTCTTGACATTTGTTACAGTTGCTTGACAGTGTAGCAGGACTGACCTTAGGGGTTAACACGGAAGATAAGGAAAAATTTCAGGAATGCAGATTAGGTGGTTCCTGGTTTCTGTTTGCCATCGTTTATACGTCACAGGTCTTGTACCGGTGTAGAGGGAGTGGATCATGTAGTTCATACAAAACTTTTGGTTATTTTCTACATGACCGGAGTCAGTCCTCTTATAACACGTGTTTACATTACACGAATTCGATCATACACGATTTATAAATAGGGGGAACGATATCTTATATAACACGAACCGAATTCGCTTATGCACGATTCGTCTTTGTGTTTACAAGAAATGACAATCGAACGCGGAATCACCCCAACCGAACGCAACACGATAGGAATGAAGAGAAGATTCTGAAAATGTATTTATGTTTCTTATATCAGTGAAGGGGAAACACATTTCACCATAATAACGTAAAAACCCACACAATTCCAGCTATCGGTATTATCGCAAATGCAATTAGATCGAGTTTACTACCAGTTTATAACAGATTCCACTAGCAGAAACGCAAATGGAAATTGTTTTTATTGTTTTATGGTAGTAACTCCTAGAAATGTGCTTTAGTAAAATGTGAAGTGTTAATAGTGTATCTCTGCCTTTACGGTGTTGTTTATTCAGTTGCTACACGCGCGCAGCTTTGTTTATGTGTATCAAGCGTGCCTCCTCGTTTTGTAATTGTGCTTTATTCCCTAAAAATGAGTAAAATACTTCACATCTTTTAAAAGGAAGCGTCCTGGTGAAGACACTGCAGATTCAGAGAGAAAAAGAAAAGCAATATCGATAAACATAGGCAGACTGGGTCAAAAATTCTTACCCGGGAAAATTTTTAGTGGCCTCATACTGTGGTTTATGGCCAAAATCACACCGGCCTCCGGCCCACCGGGGTTTCCCCGGTAAGGCTTATGGCCAGTCCGCCTCTGTCGATAGAGAAAAAAATATGAAATTGTGAAGCGCTTTGAGCGAAATGAAAGACTATGTGATATTGCACGTGCTACAGACCTAAATGAGGCAACGCCGAGAATTACAAAGAATACAGAGAAAATAAAAACAACTTTCATAGCAGGAACAACTCAAAGTGTAATTAAAATCCATTAGATTAAGACACAAAAGAATTGGAAGAGATGGAACGGCTGTCATCTGTTTGGATAGAAAATCAAACAAAACACAAGTTTGCTTACGATAGAAGCAAAAGCATTAGCAATATTTTATTACGTAATAGTCGTAATAAAATACTTACGTATTTTATTACGATTATTTATTGTGTTTGGTAATGTTTTGGTTACAAATGTGTGTTCAACCTTGGGTGGTCGGCACATAACCCTATTTTTCCCATAGGGCCTGTTGTTCATATTGCACGATTTTGCATTGCACGAGGGTTTCTAGGAACACAACTATCGTGCTATACGAGGACTGACTGTACAGTTGGCTCTCCATATTCGCTGGGTTAACGTGTCAACACTTGCCGCGAAAATCTGTACTCTCGCCCAAACAGCCTCCCCCCCCCCCCAGCCAGTTGTTTTCTACGTATGCCTAAACACCTACGCAACCATTTACAATTAACCGAAAAATGTTTAAATGTGTTTAAAGGGTTTTAATTGTGTTTTACAATAATGAGCAACATTTTATACACATATTTAGAAAACTTTATCAAAATTTTATCACATAGTTAAGAACAAGGCATGCACCAGGGTATCCACCACAGGATTCACTACTCCTCAGTACTAGGGTCTCAGAGACTAGAGAAGCAGGATTGGCTGACGTCGAGACTTAGGGTTTGGGGATACGAGGAGTTTTAGGCGTTGATGCAGAAGTTGTCCTTTTCAGTAACATTCTGATGGGAAGCTGCTCCTTTTGTTTGAACTCGTCGAAAATGGCTGTGTGTGGTGTTAAAATATCGTCGTGGCTTTCTTCCTTGAACTTCATTGCACGAATCATGTCGTCATATTTGTAGAAGCCCGCTAGGCGCTTGGAGCCACGCATTGCCTGCGCTAGGTTTTCCAAGTCGAACTTATTCTATTGGCGTGGTTCTTCCCCAACCTCGTCATCGGAGTTGGAACATACAAGCTCCTCGAGTTCATCATCCGTTAGTGCTGTTGCCTGTCCATCAATTAAATCGTTGATGTCCTCCTCCTCCTCTTAAGTCCTCGAAACTTACGCCCCTTATTCTCCTGGCCAACTCCTTTATTTCTGCGATGGTTTTCTTGCGCTGTTCGTCTGGATATGAAGTCCTCCACAACCTCGGACCACAAGTTCTTCCAACAGGCGTTTACGCAGACTTCTCCTTGATGTCCAGCACGGATTTTATTAGGACTGTCAGCTATGGAAGTCCTTCCAAAACTGAATAACGTTGAGGTTGTCGACGCTGTCCATGGCCTCAACGATTCGTCCATACACTTCATGTAGTTAGCCTTAAAGGCCTTGATTATCCCCTGGTCGAGCAGCTGGATAAGGGAGCTAGTGTTAGAGGGTAGAAAGGCCACCTCTACGTCTTCATTTGCAGTCTTGTGCATCACTTTTTTTTTTTTTTTTAATGAAAACCCCATACCCGAGAGGTATCAGAACCTATACTACATAGTACCGTGCATGGGTTGAGAAGACGAAAGAAGATATTTGTTGACATTAGACTTGAACTTCTGTAGAGTGTAATTTTCGGGAAATATACAGTATATGAAGGAAGGTTGTTCCAGAAAAACGGCAGTTGAATGAATAAACGAGGAAGATGAAAAGTTGGTTCTGTGAGTTTAAAGTTGGGTAGTAAATGGATGTTGGCTGACGGCGGCACTTGTTCGGACTGTTTTGAAAAAGAGAGCGGGAATTATAGAAGCCAATTCAGAAGAACAGTGCCAATGGAAGTATAGAAAAGGCATACAGCAGAAGCAGAACGTCTATGAGACAGAGTGGAGAGACTGTTAGAGATGAGTCATTAATTAACTTAACTGCCCTCTTCTGAATGGAATCTAGAAACCTGAGAGAGGTTTTGGGTGCACCGCCCCAGATGTAAGAATAATAATCCATGGTAGAGCGAATTTGCGATTTGTACAGAGTGAACAGCTGTTGGGAAGAAAAGTAACACTGAGAGCGAAAGAGAAAACCAAGTTTTCAGATGCAGAGGAAGCATATTTGTAATGTGCTTGTGCCAAGAAAGATTAGAAGTCAGGGTATTCAACAAAAGAGATATCATCTTGCCTAGAAATCGGACTTTAGCCAAAGATAAGCATAGGAGCAGAAGAATCCTTTTTGCGAGATATAAGACAGGACTGACTTTTAGAAGAATTGAAATCAACTAAGTTGTCTTTGCCCCACTGGAGAATTACCTGGAGATCGGCATTTAAGGAATTGGTAACATATTCCAGAAGTTGAAGCTGATTGAGCAGAGCGAGGTTTCTCAAACGGGAAAGTGGAATGCAATGTGCTACATCAGCAAAACTATGGATAGGAATTCCGGTAAATCGAAGATCAAGGTCATTAATTTACAAGATGAAAAGAGTAGGGGGAAAGAACTGAAACTTGGGGGACACCAGCATTAGTGGAGAAATTAGAAGACAGAGAGCCATATACCATCATGCTCAGTGAGCAGTCAGAGAGAAAACTGGATAACCAATTACAAAAAACAGTTGGTAGACCATAAGATGGAAGCTTGTTTCGAAGACCTATATGCCAAACACGATCGAAAGCCTTTGATGTCAAGAGCAATTGCTTGCGTTTCACTGAACTTTTCCATTGAATTTGTGTATAAATGGGTAACATAAGCCTGAATTACACTAGTGGATCGACACTGACGGAATCCATACTGGCAATCGTTGATCAGACATCGGGTTTTTTAGATAGTTTAAAGTGGTGGTGGTTAATTGATTTCTCCATTACTTTAGAAAGAGTAGAAGTAATTGCAATGGGATGATAATTGGATGGGAGTGATTTGTCACCCTTTTTAGAAACTGGCTGGATATAAGCAAATTTCCAAGCAGAAGGAAAAATACCTTTGGAATATGAAAGTGAAAAAAGGCGGCAAAGAACAGGAATAAGTTCAGGAGCACAAGTTTTGAGAACAAGTGGAGAAATACCACAGGACTTGGAGCTTTCTTTGCATCAAGATTCGTCAAAATCCTTCTGACATCCTTTTGACGGAAGACCACAGGGGGCATTGAATGGAGCGTGTTGGGAATGGTGGGAGGTGTTTTACCAAGATCATTAATATATGAGTTGGAAGAAAAATGGGATGGTAGAGGGTCGGCTTTATCCTTGGCTGAAGTGACAATAGAACCATCTGGTTTTGATAGAGGTGGGCAAAAGTTGCGGCCAACAGCTTTGACAAGAGACCAGAATGCTCAGCTACCATTAGGGCAAGAAGCAAGTTTTCTACTCTTAGCCTGTTCAAAATCTATTTTGGACTGAATATTAACTGCTTTACAATTGTTGCGAGCATTGGTGTAGGCAGAAAATGAAACTGAAGAATTCGAAGCAAACCAATTACGATATTCAACATCTCTTGAACAGCCTTAGCACATTTCTTGGAAAACCAAGGTTTAGATAAAGGACAAGATTTTAAAGTGCAGTGTGGAATTAAAAGATTCCATTCCTACAAGAATAATTACACTCACACGATCTGAGCAAACGATGGCATCAGAAGTTTTGAAAACTAGTAATCCAACGAAGGAAAAGAAAGCTCACACGTCATCCCATTTTGCATTCTTGTAATGCCAAACAGTACGAGGTTGGGAATAGCCATGAGATAAAGGCTCCATTTGAGAAGAGACAATCACCAAGTTGTGATCTGAGGTGCCTAAAGGACCACTCACTTCAACAGTGTACTTAGGATTGATTGTGAGAAAAAGATCATGCATGTTTTCTGTATGGTTAGGATTGTCCAGTATTCTGGTAGTTTAATGAACAATCTATGCAAAGGCCTCAGCATCTCGACCACCTGGGTCTGTGTGACTAGAAAACGGAAGCCAGCTGGAGTTGTGAACATTAAAATTACCTCGCTGTTAGGAAAGTTGGACTGGAGGAAGTCAAGTTGCAAGAGAGGAAATCAATCAAAGAGTTCCAAGTGATTAATGGAGTTGGGAGAACAGTAGAGACAATGATGAATTTGACAGAATGAGGTAGAGAGATTTTAAGCCACAGAAGATCGAAAAGAGGAGATTCCAAATTACCAAGTCTCTGACAGGGAATATCGGAATGGACATATGCACAAGTATCACCTTTGAGGTGAAAGGAATCATACAGCAAATAATCTGGGCAACTGAGATGAGCAGTGGTTGAATGATATGACTAGTGAAGACGTTTAAGAATTACTGGTAGAAAAAGAGGCTAGCTAAGCAGATTTGGTGGAAATGGCATCTGAGGTAAACCAAATCAATTCAGAGGATGATAGCGCAGATGACAATTCTGAAGTTCCAAATTTTACACTAAGCATATAGGAAGGCATACACTTCACCAAGCAATTAGAATCTTATTTTTTTTTTAATGCAGATCCTTCGACTGAAAGGAGCATAAAGTTCAAAAGGGAGCTTCAAAAATACTTAGCTCCATACCATGAAATTTACAAAGATCTATGAAGCAAAAGCAAACAAACCAGATTACTAAATTTTTTAGAGAGCAGAAGATACATGAAATCTAGATTCCGCAGAAAGTTCAGAAGGTGAAGATATTCTGCAACAGGGAAAACGTTCTCGTTTCATTGCACCTAGCAATGATGAAGAGGAAGAAAATTAAATGAACATACATTATCTGACATTATGTATCACAGTTTGTACGGCTTTGTTCAGTTATTACTATTTTTAATAAAAATTAAGTTTCCAATAGTTATAAAAAAATGGTATGTTTTTTGTTAGCTTTTGGAACACAACCCCCTTTTTTGTACTGGTTCTAAGTCCCATATAACACGGTTTCACACTACACAAGATTTTATAGGAACCTAACTACCGTGTTATACGAGGGTTACCTGTATATACTTCTATGCAAAATTTATATACCTGTATATAAAATTTACATTGAAGATTTATATACAACTATATATACATTTTCGTTCTCATCATCCAGGATGTGTGTGTGTGTGCGCGCGCGCGCCTGTACCGTGGTGGCTCCAAGGCACTATCTCCGGATATCTCCACCTTTGTTCTCTGTGATAGTGCAGAAACTCTAGACTACTTCGCCACCGGGGAGCAGCCAACACCTGGTGCCCGGCCTTGGTCTACTATCCTATATGTGCACAAAATCCTGCACCCACCAGTGGTAGTGCAATACCAGTGGGTGCCAGCAATCCTGCTCCCAGGTTGCCCAGTTTTGGGAGTCAGCAAAAAAAAAAAAAAGTAGTGGCATAGTTACCCATAGTAGTAACACTACCTATTTTTAGGTAAACATGGTTTACTCAATGTTTAAATTACAGTAATACCCCGACTTACGCTACCCCGACTTACACGAACTCGGAGTTACGCGGTTCTTGATTTTTTCGTTTGGCAACGCTGCCGCCCACTATCTTCAAGGTCGTTTTTCATATGTTATCGATATACGGTGCGACGGCGGAGAATGAGAGCGAAAGATGAACAAAATTCAACTTTGCTGCTTTTATGTTTCTTATATCAGTGAAGGGGAAACACATTTCACCATAATAACGTAAAAACCAACACAGTTCCAGCTATCGGTATAATCGCAAATGCAATTAGATCGAGTTTACTACCAGTTTATAACAGATTTCACTAGCAGAAACGCAACTGGATTTTTATTGTTTTATGGTAGTAACCCCTAGAAATGTGAGGTGTTAATAGCGTATCTCTGCCTTTATGGTGTTGTTTATTCAGTTGCTACATGCGCGCAGCTTTGTTTATGCGTATCAAGCGTGCCTCCTCGTTTTGTAATTGTGCTTTATTCCCTAAAAATGAGTAAAATACTTAATTAAAAGGTGTGAAAAGGAAGCGTCCTGGTGAAGACTGCAGATTCTGAGAGAAAAAGAAAAGCAATTATCGATAAACAGAGGCGGACTGGGTCAAAAATTCTTACCCGGGAAAATTTATAGTGGCCTCATACTATGAGTTATGGCCAAAATCACACTGGCCCACCGGGGTTTCCCCGGTAAGGCTTATGGCCAGCCGCCTCTGTCGATAGAGAAAAAATATGAAATTGTGAAACGCTTTGAGCGAAATGAAAGACCATGTGATATTGCACGTGCTACAGACCTAAATGAAGCAACGGCGAAAAGCACATGACAATTACAAACTCGACAGGTTGAAAATTGTGAAGGGCTCAATTGTAAAGGGCTTAAAATTTTTAGAAAACATAGACTCCAACGAAGAACGCGTTATAGCTACAAAGCAAGGAATAAAAAAATTATTAGCTTGCTTGAACGCGCTGTGTCATCAGACGAATTTGTTAGATTTTATGAAGCCATCGAGATCGAAATAACTTTTTAACGTAAGTCATTTGTTTTTTTAATACATATTTTGTATTAATATGTATAAAGAACTGCAATTTTATTAATATTTTTCTTCTAAACTAGTGTTTTTGTTAGTCCTTGGTCCCAATTAAGCAAAATTTATATGTATTTATATGCAAAGTTGCACCCCGACTTACGCGAATTCGACTTACGCGATTTTCGTCGGACCCGCCTATCGCGTAACTTCGGGGTATTACTGTATAGCAATTTAACATTTATCGCTACTTAAATACTTAAGGAAGTTACAAAATAAAGAAAGGATTTCCAGCGGGCATGCAGGACCTGGCAGGGGAATGAGGCTGAAGTCTTGAGACAAAGGTATAGGGAAGCCAGGAACCAATACACAGATAAAATTCGCAAGAGAAAAAAAAAAAAAAGAGTGCCTGGTGACAACAATGGGAAATGAGAACCCCTGAGGGGTGGTATAAAAGGTAACCACCAACAAACTCGCTAGCGGGGGGGGGAGTTCTCACAACCACCAGAACCCCCACAAGGACTACTACAACTATGGAGGAGCACGGAGGATGCGGAAAGGTCAGGGAATGACCACTGCATATCCTGGAGCACTATGGCCTTAGTTGCTAATGCTCCTAAAAACCAAATAACAACAACAACGTGGTAGCAGTCCTTTAACAATATTTTGGACATCTTCAAGGAGGCAGTTACCCCAAACACAGAAAAGCCGATGCAAGCAAAATAAAAACTACGAGACAGAAGTTTTGGAGCAACCATTCACATTGGAGGAATTACAAGTAGCAGCAGCACAAATCCGGTCCAAAAAATGCCCGGGCAAAGATCTACTGGAGCCAGAGATTATTAAGCGAGTTGTCCAATTGGCTCCAAACCTACTACTACAGCAATTAATGTACAATTAATGCTTGTCAGAGAGATACTTCCCCAAAAAATGGAAAATGGCGACTGTAAAACTGATTCTCAAGAACCCCAGCAAGGACCCACAACTACCAAACTTATACTGGCCTATCGCCCTCCTAAGGCCATATTGCTCCAGGATATGCGGTGGTCATTCCCTGACCTTTCCGCATCCTCCCACATAGACTTCCTCACTGTCATTAGCAAACTACTGGAGCAACTACTACACAAGCAGATTCAACACTACTACTCTGCTGCCAATCTGGAATCACCCAATCAGTTTGGCTTTAGGCGTGGACTATCAACTGTGGATGCTATGAGGAACCTTCTGGTTGCCATTGAGGAATGTCAGAAAAAATACTTCCTAGCCATAGCAGTGGACTTTGCCAGGGCATTTGACTCCCTTTGGTGGCCGAGCGTTCTGGGCAGACTCCGACAAGCGAAAATCTCAGCCATCTTATACAACAGCATTAAAACTTACCTCTCCCAATGAGCTGTAGAAGTAGTGACACCATACCACCAGAACTCTACACCAAGGATGTCCGCAGGGGTCCGTCCTAGGCCCCCTGCTTTGGAACAGTCTTCGACGAGTTGCTGCACATTAATCTTGGGGAAGTGCACTCACAGGCCTTTGCTGATGATTTAATCCTTACAGTGACTGCAGACTCAGCTGGAGGACCAAGCAAACAATGCCCTAAAAATCCTACAGAAGTGGGCAGAGGACAACTTTCTCCAAATATCAACAGAGAAAACCAAATCAATCCTACTGAAAGGAACCCTCAATGTCAGAAGGCCATCCCAAATAAAAACAAAGGGCACCACACTCAACTTTGCCACTGAAATGAAATACCTTGGTGTCGTTTTTGACACAAAGCTATCATTCCAGCCCCACCTCAAACAAGTCAGGAACAAAGTAAGGAAATACTTTGCCATGGCTGCAAGGATCATGCGCCGCGACTGGGCCTCAAAAAATGCATCCTGACGTATTACAAGACCACTTTTATTCCAATGATCGCCTACACAGCCACTATTTAGTATCACAAGACCATTATGGTCATCAATAGAAGAACACTAGAATCAACCCATCAGCCAATCTTACTCACAGTGACTTGAGTCTGCAACACAGTCAGCACGGAGGCCGTCCAGGTGCTGGTTGATGTCCCCCCCATTGGACCTTGATGCAGTCCGATGCAGCCTAATCTACTACTACTCCAAAGGGATCCCCATCACATTCCAAGGATATACAATCGAACTGACAAATGGAAAGAGCATGGAAAAACTGTGACTACAAAAACACCTCCAACAAGAATGGCAGAACAGGTGGATGGCCTCCACCAAGGGGGGGGGGGGGATCACAAGGAAATTTTTACCACATGTCGACAAGCTCTACCCAAAATCACCAGCTTGGCTTCAGCTGGGATGGGCACTCACCTTTCTACTAACAAGCCATGGGCCAATGACAAGCTCACCACGCCAGGGCTCCTTGATGACCCACACTGCACCTGTGGAGATGGTGAGAGCTGGTCACATCTTATGTATCAGTGTCCAAGGTATGAAGATCTGCGGGGATTATTCTACACAAGATTGACATACATCCCACAGGACCAAGAGCATCACCTTTTTGACTCGCACGATGAATACAAAATCCTCACAAAATACGCCCAGGACCTCTTTGCGAGAAGAGGAACCCGATACGTGCTGACAAACTAGAAAGCGACTGGAACCAGTTGCACTCTCCATGTCACTGTTCCTCTAACAGAAAATAACCATTAACCAGAATGGTACATTCTTCGAAGAATGACTGCAGCTCTGGACAATGCCTACAACCCAGATTGGATCCCAAAATCGTCAAAGAAAACCAAAGTTTACCCAAACTACAACCTGGATGGGATTCTCTCCGAAAAGAAAGACGGAATCCCTAACAAGACTACAACTCGGAATGGACCCTGAACTCCTAAAAAGGAAAACTTTACCAGACTTGACCCAACTACTGGATTCCTACAACAGACTCTGACTCAGATAGCAGCCCTGCTGCACATGCATCATTGGAGATCCATCATAGCAACCACTGTCTGGGACTGACCTGTGGAAAGGGATCAGACTGACCTTCTGGACAAGGCATTGTCCTACTTTTAGCCAGGCCATTATACTGATGTCACCAGACTTAAAGGAAACACATCGGATTTGACCAACTGCAGCCTTGCTGCCTATGCCAGAAGAAGCCAGACTTCTTCCCCCCTCTTTTCTTTCTGGTGGAGCATAGGCCTGCCCCATTGTCCCTAACTGGGAGCATCTTCTCTATCGCACCCATTCTTCTGACTTTCCTTCCCCAGCCTTCAGTTTCCCTCCCCCACTGCCTATACACGAGCGTATGCCCTACACATCAAAATTTAACCGTGCAAATTGAACCTTGCCCACTGATTTTCAGCTGCCAACTTAGCGGACTTTTTTTTTTTTTTTTTTTTTTTAGGTCCTAGCCACTGAAATCTCAGGAAATTAGGTGGCAGGACCTTCCAGAGTATATATAAACTACTGGGTTCCTGGTCTGCCACAGAGTGTAAGTGGGCAACGTTGGGCCCCAACAAGGGTCCAGCAGTCAAACGACCAGAAGAACAACAGTACATGACACTAAATGATCCAAGACCCACACACTTTTAAATCTCTGGCATTTACAGCTTACTGTAACACACCACAACGTAAACAATGCGGAGATGGGGGAAACTCCTGGTGCTGCTTGACTCTAAATACACTTACACTTAATTAAATTTACTCATAATAGTGCAGAGTCCAAACAAAGTCAGGTGTAGCACCAAAACCAGTATGGCTTTTAACATTACATTATATACGCTATTTACAATATAAACATTTAGTTGTGGCCAAGGCCCAACTCTGGCAAACACAACGGTAACCAACAATAGCATCTTACGTTTAATGTCTTCTCCAAAACTGAAGGATTCTTTACAAGTCTTAACCTCAGAGACATGTACTTACACAAAATCCTAGCTGTAGTTTAATCGTAATTAGTACATTCTTGCTTCAGTCTCCAAAGCGATTCAGATGTGTCAAATAGGTAATACACACACACACAAAAAAAAACCAGAACGTTCGTTTGTCTCCAGTTTTGTCCAAAACAGTAAAGTTGATAGTATACAGAGCCGTCGAACGTGTTTCACCTGAAGTCCACATCCAAGAAGTCACTGTGAATAGAATCCTAGTCATATCAGATCTAAATTTCACATCCATTGTTTTATACTGTGGTTCTAGGTTAGGTTAAGTATCACAATTTGTTATAAACCAGAAGTCTTAACTTTCAAGAAACAGTCCGAAGAATTTGACTTTTTAATTAAATATGCTATGTTGGAAAATATATTGAATTTGTGTCACTATCAACATCTTCAATTCCAAATACTCATTCTCTTATCTTCTTGTAAGCAACAATTATATATGGGGTTAAATCAATTGTGTAGTGGTTCCAAGCTTCTAACTCCACAGTATGGCAACTATGCCCCAAAGCCAATTTCCATCTATTACTCTAGATTTTCAAGATCTATTAAGTAAACTGCCTAGCAGTTTGAGCTTTCAGCTCAATTCTCTTCTTGAAAGCCAAGGTGGAATACCTGTAATGCCTTGAAATTAGTTTTATTTTTCACAAGTATGTTTACATTAGCCACTAAGATCTGGAACTGCAGTTAGTAGGTTCCATCTGACCTGTGAGTATAATAGGCAATGGAAGAGTACATGGTCCCACGACTCCAAGTGTCCGCAGGTGCAATAAGGATCAGGTTCCAGTCCTCTTTCAAAGAGCCTAGAATGAAGGGAACAACGATCTCCGAGTAAATAAGATGTGGTCATAGAAAGTGAAAACTTGAATCTTTGATACAAAATCAACTTTAGGAACAAAATTTCCTTGCCCCCAATCCAGCCTCACTTTCATCCCAATGGATTTCCCACACCTTTACAAGTTCCTCCCAAATTCTGGTCTTTTCTATCTTTAAGTTGTTTGCTAGATCTGAGTAAATTCCCAATATTTCCGTGGCAAGGCCCTTACTCAAACGGCGAGTCATTTCTATGTATACAATAAACAGGTCAAGGAGCATCATACCACCTAACACCTGTAAAGCATTATTAGATACCGTTCTAGGAGTACAGTTGACAGCCAAAAGAACAGAGCTTTATAAGGATATCAGTTTGGTATATATTTTCACTTTGATAACATTTCTGAACTATACAATGGCAGCATAAGACACAATCGGCAAGAATATTATCTTGCAGTATAATGAAAGGGTTTTCGTCAATCCCCATTCTTTTTTAGAGATTCTGGCCACAGAGTAAATGAAGTTCCAGATTTTTTCTAACAGTTTTGATGCATGCAGCAAGAATGATAATCTGTCATCCAGTGTTACATCTAAATATTTGTTGCTTGACACAGGGAATTTGAGAGTTGTTTATTAGAACTTTTGGAGGTCTACTGTAGGCCAAATGAGTTCGGAAAAGCATAAAATTTGTCTTGCTGGCAGAGATTTTTAGTTTATCCACTTGTGCCCAAGCCAATAGATCATCCAGTATGAGATGGATTTGCTCTTCAATTACCCCTTCCACTCCAATAACCAGATTGTCGGCATAAGCTATTTTGAGAGTGTCCTTGTGATCTTTGACCAAGCACTGGTCCAGAACTGCATTCCATAAGAGGCCCCCAAGACTGACCCTAGGGGTATCCTCGGGAAACAATTAAGGAATAGTTTAAGTGCCCTGCACATACCTTAATTAATCTATCACTGAGGTAAGATCTGATCACTCAATAAATGTAGTTGTCACAGTTAGCATCGCGCAACAACCTAAGGGCACTTTCCCACCACAGTGAGTCGAAAGCACCCTCGTAGTCAATGAACACAGCTATTACTTATTTTGAAGTTGAATTTTGAATGTAGTCTGTTAGGGAGATGATGGCATCTTCAGTTGAACATCCTTTTTTGAAGCCAAATTGACATGTGAGCTACTTTTACTCCAAAAGATTCTGAATTCCAGGTGCAAGAAGCCTGTCGAACAATTTATTCATATTTGTTAATAAAGATATCGGCCGGTATGCTCATGAACCAGATTTAGATTTCCCTAGTTTATGAAGAATTTCTAATAAAGCCCCTTCGAGTAAACACTTGTTCATAGGATTCAATAAAATTTGAGGAAAAAGTACAAAAAACTTGACCAAAACTATATTTTCCAACCAGTCCAAGCCTGTGCACTTTTTAGCATTTAATTTTGCAATAGCCAATCTTAGATCTTGTTGATCTAGTCAGATATAGTGAAAGGCACTATATCTGACCATCCAACATTTAGGCATTATCATGGCAGATTTGTTCTTCTCTAAAGGAGTCACTTTTGGGAGATTGGAGCAGTATGGCATTAAGGGCAAGTTGCTACAATGGAAAGAAGGGTGGTTGTGTAGAAGAAGACAGAGTGGTAATTAATGGACACTGCACTTCATGGACTAATGTTATTATTGGAGTCCCCCAAGGTTCAGTGTTGGGCCCATTGTTGTTTTGTATATATCAATGATATTGATGGAAGTTAAATCAGACTTAATGTACAAGTGTGTAGATGATACAAAGGTTGGGAGGGTTGTTAATGACAGAAAAGCTACTGCAACAGGATCTAGAAAAGCTAGGCAGATGGGCTGAGAAGTGGCAACTGAAGTTTAACATTGACAAATACAAAGTACTGCATATTTTGTGATTTTGTACTGCATGCAAAGTAAACATTATTTTGTGATTAAAAGGCTGTGATTCAGAGTTGCCCTCTGAATCACAGCCTTTTAAAATGCACTGCTTGCATGATGTTTGTGGAGCAATCAGGTACGGGACATATGGCCATGGGGGATGTCTGTGTGTGCGCGATGTAAGGAAATCAGGCGACAACTCAGTGTTCTTGTGGGCCTATATGAAAGCTTGAAGGACAGGGTGGATGCCCTCAAGGGATCTAAAATGAGGGGCCCCATCAAGAACTCAGCTGCCCACATCAATGCCAGAGCTTGCACTTGGTCATCTCACAAAACAGCGGCATCCCCCAAGGCAGAATGCACTGGTCCCACAGAAACTAGTAGTTGTTGGTGACTATTGTCAAGGAAACGGGGAACATGCTTTGTAAAAAGGATAGGTGGAACAGGACCAGGGTATGTCTGCCAGGGGCAAATGATGATGTTGTAGAGCGGATATCATCTTTTAAGGGCACAAAAGGTGATATAGTTGTACAGTTGGCACTAATGATATTAAGAGTAGGACACCGGCAGAATTACTTAAGTACAGGTCACTGTTGAAAAAAACCCCTGAATTAGGGTTGAATTTGAAAGTGTCTGCAATTCTTCCCAGACACGATAGGAGAAAGTATATGATGAGAGCCTTGTCGATCAATTCGGCCCTGGAAATGTTGTGCAAGGCTCAAAGGGTAGAATTTTTTTCAGCCTGGTCTGTACTTGTTAATAGGAGAGATTGCTTCTACAGGGATGGGATACACTTAAATAGAAAGGGTGCAAGAATATTTGTTGATGCTATCTAGGCACTGTTAGGTGGGTCGGAAAACTGCTAGCTTGGGGGGATACAAGGACTAATAGATTAACTGTAGCCACTGGCAGAGGTGAAAGTGATTCTTGCACTGCTTCTATTGGAATAAGCAGCAGCCTGGAAAACAAGATGCAGGATATTTCAGAGACTGCTGGGAGTCATAGCGGTACAAGTAAACACATGGGTTGTGTTAGGGTAACTAAGAATAGGAACAGGTGCATGTATACTTGCGTGTACACCAATGCTAGGAGTTTGGTAAATAAATTTGATGAATTTGAAGTATTGCTCAAAACATCAAAGGCAGATATTGTTGGGATATCAGAGATGTGGTGTCACACAGATATAAGGAATGCAGAACTGGAATTTGGGGAGTACAATGTGTACAGAAAGGATAGACAGGATACGAAGGGAGGAGGAGTTATGCTATTAGTTAAGAAACACATAAAATCCAAGGAAGTGAAGCCAGTCGACATCGCTGGACAGTGCAGTTTCGAGTCAGTTTGGTGTGACATAAGCATTGGAAGATCAAAATTGAGAGTAGGAGTGTGCTATAGGCCTAATGGCTCTGATGAGTATAATAAGAAACTGTACAGGGAAATAGAGTGCACCAGGAAATCAGAGAGTCTTATAATGGGGAATTTAATTTCCCAGATATTGACTGGAATTTGTGGGTTGGTCACTCACACACTTTGTGGATTTATTGGATGATTATTTTCTACATCAGCATGTTTGGAAGCCAACTAGAGGGAGTAATACTCTTGATCTGATTATCAGTAGTGATTCTTCATGCATTAAGAATCTGCAGATAAAGGAACCAATAGGTGTCAGTGATCACAGCGTACTGAAGTGGTATTTACTCAAAGAGGTAACTACCATCAGGGGTAAATGGAAGGGTTATTGCTTTCGTAAAGGCGACTACGATGGTCTGAGACAGTATTTAAATTCTATACAGTGGGACCAACTGATGATGTTACCAACAGCAAATTCAAAATGGGAAGCATTCAAAGAACTTTTCTTGGAATGCTACTAGGCTTTACATACCAACTAAGAAATATTGTTCAAGATTTAGGCCTAAATGGATGTCAGATGAAGTAATGAGACATATGTTGTAGTTGTTGTTATTAGGTTTTTAGGAGCATTAGCAACTAAGGCCATATTGCTCCGGGGATATGCGGTGGTCATTCCCTGACCTTGCCACATCCTCCGTATTTGGTGGTCACGCGCTCAAACCCCGGTCTAATCAAGAAGTGTGTGCTATGCACTGCCGCTCCTGCCCACCTGGCTACGGAGGTGCCTAATGAGACATATGGCAGAGAAGAAAATTGCATTGGATACATATAAATTAACATGTGACACAGAAGCCTATGATAGATATAAGCTGGTCTGCAACCAAGTTACAAAGGAGGTTAGGCAGGCTAAGACAGATTATGAGAAATCTTTGGGAAAGGATGCAAAGAAAAACAGCACAGAGTTCTATACTTATGTAAACTCTAGAAGGAAGGGGATGAATCAGATTATTCCACTTGATATCGATGGTTCAACTGTTGATGATCCTGCTCAGGTAGCTAACAAGCTAAATGAATATTTTGCATCGACATTCACACGGGTTATTCAGCGAGCGGAATGCCAGAGGTGTATTCAACTCTAGCAGTAAGATAGATAATCTTGTAATAACTGAGAGTAAAGTGGAGGAGAAACTGTTGAAGATAAACACAAGAAAGGAAGCTGGGGTGGATCGGATCTATCCAAGTTATATTAAAGGAGGCAGCAAAGGAAGTAAGCAAACCCTTAGCCATAATTACGAGAGCTTCCTTGGACTCAGGGGAGGTACCCTGGACTGGATATGCAAATGTGACCCCAATTCACAAAGGAGGATCAAAGGCTGACACAAGTAATTACAGACCTGTGAGCTTAACTTCAATTCCAGGAAAATTAATGGAGGCACTGATTAAAGAAGCACTGCAGGATCATCTAGACAAGTCTTCAGCTCAGACACAGCATGGTTTTGTTAAGGGAAAGTCTTGCCTGACTAATTTGATTGGATACTATGATGCAGTCACAAAACAACTGGATGCAGGGAATAACTTTGATATTATATACAGTGTATTTGGATCTTAGAAAGGCTTTCGATACTGTTGCACATGGAAGACTGCTGCACAAATTGGAGCAGTGTGGCATTGGAGGCACATTTCTGCTATGGATAAAGCGATGGTGGAGGGGGAGAAGACAGAGTGGTAATCAATGGACACTGCTCATCGTGGACTAATGTTATTAGTGGAGTCCCTCAGGGTTCAGTGTTGAGTCCATTATTGTTTTCTGTATTTATAAATGAGATTGATGATGGTATATCAAGCTTAATTTCCAAGTTTGCAGACGATACAAAGGTTGGCAGGGTTGTTAAGGTCACTTGCTGCTGCAACAGGATCTGGAAAGGTTGAGCAGATGGGCTGAGAGGTGGCAAATGAAGTTTAATATTGACAAATATAAAGTACTACTTATGGGAAACACCAACCCCAGAGCAACGCGTATCAACTCTGTAGTACTACACTGACAGTGGGTAGAGAATGAAAAGGACCTGGGGATAATTGTGCAGGTAGATATGAAGTTCTCCGAGCAGTGTAGACTGGCTGCAAGAGTAGATCATAGTATCTTGTCAATGATATACAGGAATTTTTCTAGTAGGGATAAGGAGGTGATTATTCCCTTGTATAAGGCAAGGGTCGGGCCATTGCCTTATAACCCATTCAAGGCCACACCTTGAGTACTGTATACAGGTCTGGAGGCCTCATTTCAAGAAGGATGTAGAGCTGCTGGAACGAGTACAGAGAAGGGCAACAAGATTAGTGAATGGAACAAAGGGTTGCTCTTACGAAGAAAGGCTTAAGTTTTGCAAATTACAGTGTCTGGAGACTAGGCAACGGCGAGGTGATTTAATAGAGGTGTATAAAGCCTTGAATGGTTTAAGCATGCTCAATGCCGATGGGATTCTTATTCTTGCTCAGAATAATCACCTGAGAGGGCATAAATTCAGATTGAGGAAAGACAGATGTAGGATGTATATGCAGAAATTTGCCTTTAGCCAGCTGGTAATTGGTTAGTGGAACAGACTTCCATCCCTTGTTGTGGAAGTTGATAGCCTAAATAAATTTAAGGCTCAGCTGGACAGGTATTTCGAACAAACGGAGGATGAAATGGAAGTGTTTTTTTATTTTTTTATTTTTTGGCTGATGCTGCATAAGCTTGCTTTCTTGCATCATATGCCTCTACTAATGCTAATATGGGTAGAAGTAACCCCAGAGAAACGTACCAACTGTGCAGAAACGTACCAACTGTGCATTCTCTACCACCCAGAGTGTGTACCTACACTCTGGGTGGTAGAGAATGAAAAAGACCTGGGGGTAAAAGTGTCAGATTTGAAGTTTTCTGAGCAGTGCAGATCATGGGGTCTTCTCAATGATATACAGGAATTTTGCTAGTAGGGAAAAAGAGGTGATTATCCCATTGTATAAGGCAATAGTTGATGATCCTGCTCAGGAAGCTAACAAGCTAAATGAATATTTTGCATCGACATTCACACATGAGGAGTTATTCTGGTCTACTTACAGGTCTGGAGGCCTCATTTTACAGTTGCTAGAACGAGTACAGAGAAGGGAAACAAGATGTGTGAAGGGAACAAAGCGGTCTTACCAAGAAAGGCTTTAAGTTCTACCAATTGCAACGTCTGGAGACTAGGCACCTGCGAGGTGATCTAATTGAGGTGTGTATAAGGCCTTGAAGGGGTTCAGCAGGCTGAATGCTGATGGGCTTCTTCCACTTGCTCAGATTATGAACCTGAGGAGGCATATATTGAAGTTAAGGAAAGACAGTTGTAGAATAGATGTGGAAATGTGCCTTTAGCCAGCTCGTAGTTGATTGCTCCCATCTGTCATTGTGGAAGTTGAAAACAAATTAAAGGAAGAATTGGACAAACTTTTGGAGTGAATGGCTGGGTGAAATGGAAAGGTTTTTTTTTTTTTTTTGGATGATGTATGTTTGGTTTCTTGCATCACATGCCTCTACTATAATCAAATATTTGAATCAGATCATTTAACACAGTAACGCAAAAAAAGAAAAGAATAGCTCTTGCAGATCATCCCATTTTGCATTTTTGTAATTCTGCTGAACTGAGAATGGCCATGAGAGAGAGAGAGACTCCATTGTAAAAGGTACCAAGAAACCATCTTAGGTACCTAGAGGTTCACTAATATTGACTGTGTACATTAAGGAGTTGTTTGTGAGAAAAGGATCAAAATAGATGGGTGTAAAATTAAGACTGTCTGGTATTCAGGCAAGTAAATAAATAAGCTGAGTAATGTCATTAGTAATTGAAAAAGCTTTGGTCTTGACCAGTGTGGTGTATGCAACTAGAAAATGGAAATAAACTGGAGTCATTACCAGTAAAATCACCAAGAAAAATTACTTAAATTACCTCACTGTTAGTGTTAGATCAGAGAAAGTCAAGTTTCAAAGAAAGGAAGTCAGAGTTCAGACTGATTAGTGGAATTGGAAAAATGATAGAGGCAACAGATGAATTTGAAAGAATGAGGTACAGATATTTTCAGTCTGAGATAATTCAAAATTAGGAGGCCTCTGACAAGTAATATTAGAGATATGAACAAGGTACCACCTCTGAAGCAAAAGAAATAATAAAGTGTATAATTAGGAAAACCGAGATGAGTAGGGGTTGAGCAACTGATAAATAGGATTCTATCAGAAAAAGTTAAGTGGGGCTTGGCAGACTCTAAGTGGAAATGGATATTGAGAAAATAAACATGTAAAATAAATACATGTTTATTTTACATGTATAAGCTAATGAAATTTTTGGATATAGCATACACAGTGTATATGTGTACCTAGCTCCTTGACACATTACTTGGACTCCCTCCAGTCACTAGCTGGCAGATTATACACTGGCTGATCTGATCTAGATTCCTCCTAAACAGTTACCAATAAATTTAGTCCGGTGGACTATCTGGCAAGCAGCTGGCCTGCGAAAACTGTTTTAGAGCTGTCTCCTTGAAATGTAAGGAATACTGGATCTTGCCATGATGCCCGTTATAACCACAAAGATATCACTCATCTACCACCTAGTGTTGCCTGATGACACACAGGGGTGGCATGTCTCTGTGATGTGGACACCACATCTTGACCTCTGCTTACATTGGCTCACACCTGTGGTTGCTTCCAGTATACTAGGTGCAGTGTTTCAGGACTTGCACATGGAGGGTATACCCACAGTTATTAACAGTCCAACCATCATGAAGGTGCAAGCAGAGGATTTGTTTGTCGCTGAATGACCGAACTTTGACAAAATTTGTTCCACTTGACTCACAAGTGGCATTCGAATATCGGCTACATCAGCATTTTCAACTCCAGAAAAGCAAAACTTAACCTATCATACCTAAAAGAATGTGTAAGACAAGCTTTAGGGACCAATAAATGGTGTTCAAGTCCGTGTTCAATCTTAAACCCAGAAAAAAAAAGATACTTCTGTATTTATAATCATGCTCTTTTCACGAGTTCACTCTTCAGCAGAATTTGAACCTTGTAGAGCCCTTCAAGGGCTCTACAAGGTTCCAATTCTTGTGGCCATCCTGATAATCCACTCCAACTTGCAACATCTTCAATTACCTTTTATATAAACTATGTTCTTTGTGAAATGTAGTACTAAGTTTCACATAAAAAAATATTGCATTCTGGTAATATTTCAGTTTTCTGTATAGCTTTCCTTTGATGTACCTTCCTTAAGAATATAGTGTCATATAATAATTGTGAAGGCTCTTTGAATTAGATCATTAAATATAAAAAGTAAACAGATGATCAACAAAAATAAAATCCTTTGAAAAATGTATAAACTTGTAGTAAGGAACACTTTTTTTCCTTCTCATGGGGCCCTCAACCTTCATCATTTTATCTATTCGGCCCCTCCCTTAGGGAATTAAATCAGTATAGGGAAGAAATTATAATTAACAAAGGACAATCAAACTGTATGGTACTGTAATCAAACTAAGTTTCACATAAAAAAATATTGCATTCTGGTAATATTTCAGTTTTCTGTATAGCTTTCCTTTGATGTACCTTCCTTAAGAATATAGTGTCATATAATAATTGTGAAGGCTCTTTGAATTAGATCATTAAATATAAAAAGTAAACAGATGATCAACAAAAATAAAATCCTTTGAAAAATGTATAAACTTGTAGTAAGGAACACTTTTTTTCCTTCTCATGGGGCCCTCAACCTTCATCATTTTATCTATTCGGCCCCTCCCTTAGGGAATTAAATCAGTATAGGGAAGAAATTATAATTAACAAAGGACAATCAAACTGTATGGTACACATTTGGAGTAGTGGAGAATGAAAAAGACCTGGAGGTTTTTGAAACAGGCTTCCATCTGTTGTTGTGGAAGTGGATGCCTGCAACCATCTTCATGACTTGAATGTGCAGTCAGACATGAAATTCTCTGAGCAGTGCAGACATACTGCCAGGACAGCTCATGTGGTTTTATCAATGATATATACAGAAACGTTGCTCGCAGGGATAAGGAGGTGATTATCCTTCTTTATAAGGATCACACCTTGAGTACTATATACAGAGCTGGAAGCCTCACTTTAGGAAGGATGTAGATATGCTGGAACAACTGAAGAGAAGGACAGTCAGATTGGTGAAGGGAACAAAAGGGTACTGTTACCTAGAAAGGCTTTAGTTCTGCAAATTGCAACATCTCGAGACCAAGCACCTGCAGGGAGATCCGACTGAGGTGTTTTAAAGCCTTGACTGGATTGAATAAGCTGAATGTTAATGGTATTCTTCCACTTGCTGAGACTACACACATGAGGGAGCATAAATTCAGGTTGAGGAAGGATGGTTGTAGGATAGATGTGTGGAAGTTTTCCTTCAGCCAGCAGGTGGTTGATTTTTGGAACAGGCTTCCATCTGTTGTTGTGGAAGTGGATGCCTGCAACCATCTTCATTACTTGAATAAATTCAGGGGAGAACTAGACAAATTCTTGGAGGGTATAGATGGTTGAAATGGTGGGGTTTTTTTTGTTTGGCTGATACTATATAAGCTTGCTTTCTTGCATCATTTGCCATTACTACTACTATCTTCTCCACAAAGTCTGCTATAAATGTAGCATTTGAAGGTAAGCCAATAATAAAGAAAGGCTAGAAGCCAGAGACTAATATCTGAGATTCTAATTTAACAGAATAAGAAAACCAGGGCTCACAGAAGAAATGATACAAAATGGAGAAGAGAAGAAAATGGAAGCACCAAAGTTCAGAAGAGACGAGGATTAAATATAGGAGTTTGAAGAATGAACTCAGAAGAGCAACAGATCAAGCAAGAGAAAAATGGTGGGAAGAACAGTGCAGAGAACTAGAGGAAATGGCAAGAAGCGGGAGAAGTGATCTAATGTATAAAAAGTAAAGAGCTTAACGAATAGGAAGAATAAGACTAGAGAAAAGCCAAGAATGGAAAATTTCTATTTGAGAAGAACAAATAAGGAGAAGATGGAAGGTATATATAGAAGAGCTATAGGATAAAACAAAAGTCTGGTCTGTGACAGCAGAAGGTGAAGAACAGACCTTAGGACAAAAATTAATCAGAGAAGAATTTGAAAAAGCAGTGGCCTTGCTAAAAAGAGGGAAGGTAGCTGGACTGGATGATATATCAGCAGAAATTATAAGAGGGCTTGGAGAAAAAGAGGCAAAGAAAGAATTGTTCAGGATTTGCAGGAAAATCTATGAATGTGGAAACTGGCCCAAAGACTTTCTAAAATCCATAATTATCCCATTAGAAAAGAAGAATGTAACAAACTGTAGAGACAATCAGTCGGTTTAATTCAGTCAATCAGTTTAATTTCCCACTTCTCAGGAATATTACTAAAAATTCTCTCAGAATGAATTAAAGCAAATAATTGTGAATTTGTAGAAAACCACTTTGGGTTCAGAGAAGGATGTGGAACCAGAGAGGCAATAGGAATATTAAGAACTAGCAGAAAGAAGCATGCAAATATGAAAGGATCTGGAAATCTATTTTGTTAATCTCAAAAAGATTTTTGACAGAGTGAATTAGGTGAAGCTGATGGAAGTCCTTGGAAGGATTGGCCTAGATAATCGAAACTGGCCTAAAACTAATTTGGGAACTTTACATGGGACAGACAACTGTGGTTCAGATTGGAGAGGAATCAGAATTAGACAAATAGTACGTAGGGGGTGTAGGCAAGGATGTTCCATGTCCCCTTTGATATTTAATTTATATACAGAAGCATTGATGAAAGAATACAGAGAAGAGAAGAAAGGAGGTGAGAAGATAAAGCCAATAAGATTTGCAGACAACCAAGTATTGATTGCTAATAATGAGAAAGAATCACAGAGCTCCTTGGATATCTTGTACAGCAAAGTAAAGGAGTACAAATGAACATTAACAGCAAGAAAACCAAGATAATGTTAATGTCAGAGTGGCCAGGAAGAAGAATCAATGTAACATTAGATGGAACAATATTGGAACATGTGGACAGATACTTGGGTAGCATAATGAGAGAAAATGTGAAAAACCTGTAAGAAATAAAAACAAGAATACAATGGGCAAAAAGAGGTATTTAGTAATAGAAAAGATTGAGAAGAAATTTCAAGAAGGAAGTAAGAAAGCAAATGGTGAAAACATTAATATGGACTGTGGTACTTGAAGAATTTAACAGATATGTTTCTTGCCTTTTGATCATTAAATGTCATTTGGTCAAACATATCGTGGCTTGACACAACACAAAAAATTAAAATATGTGGATATCATCAGGGGCATGGACACTGGGAAGAGAGCAGATTAGACATCTAGAAGCTTTTGAGACGTGGGTGTGGAGGAGAATGGAAAGGGTGAACAGAAAAGGGGAAATTTGAATTTTATTAATTCAAATTTATGCTTGAATAAATAAAATATCAAAAAAAAAAAAAAAACGTATGGGACTGTGATCCTGTGATATTATTATTATTAGCCATATGATGCAAGGAAGCCTGAGGCTTAGGATGCACCAGCCACAAAAAAAAAAAAAAAAATTTGATTTACTGTGAGAGGAGGGGGGGTGGAAGGGAGGGAGGGAGGGAGGGAGAGAGAGAGAGAGAGTGAACAAAAGTCAGAAGTAGAAGGGAATCACGAAGAAAGAGAAGAATGATGATATCCAGCTCAGGAACCTGAGCTGGCACATTGAGATTTGTAGGCTGTCATAAAAAATTTCAGGCCCATCGTTAAGTTATGTGATGAAATAAAGGTAACAACAGTTTTAAATGAATCTGTAAACTGCTTTGGCCAGTGGGGTTGAAAGGGAAATATATTTATTTTTAAAGGATAGTCTCAACTGCGCCATGCACTTACTGAAACGTCAAATGAAATTTGGTAGTGCAGTAGATACAGTTCCTACAATGGATCCTGGGGGGGGGCTTCCTATTGTAAACAAGATGTAGCCAGGGCCACGTTAATGCTACAGCCAAACTGGCCATGGCCAGAAGGCCTCACCAGAAGAGGGGCCTCATTTTCAGTGTAAATATTTTCTAAAGTAGTGATTAAAATTTCTAATAATAATAATAAACCAAGAAAATGTGCAATATAAAAGCATTCTTAAACTTAACTTGTTAAGTGTTTAAATTTTATTCTTATACCTTTTTATTATACAATAAATAAGTTAAAAGTTTCTATTAAAATTGTTTTTATTATTACTTTATTTTTCAAGTCAAAAAACAAAACATTTTTGACCTCTTAGTTTACATTTTTATCAAGGAATTATTATTCACAATATAAATATAAAAACCTATGTAATACGGAGGATTGATTCAGCCTTTTGATAACAATTTTGACATTAATCCTGCTTATGACATACGGCAGCAATGTAAATTGTTTTTTCGTGCAGGCACAGTCCCAAACCTTATGAACAGGTGCATCAGTTGTAGAAGTTATTTTAATGCCAACATGCCTCTGAAATTGGACCCATGGTTGGAAGGTTACATAATTGCGCTTTCCGAAGAAGAGTACAGTTTTGCAAAAATTATTGATAGGTGCAAGTTTAAAAATTTTAGTGTATCGAAGTTTGGTATCCATAAGGTTTTGAATGGCAAAGGAAAATTCCGCAAAGCTGCTGCAAGTGGGCAGAAAACACAGAAGAAACTGCAACCTGCTCCAAGTCGAACAAGGTAGGTAGTATGAAAAGTGCAGTTGCTCGTTGTCGGTGAAAATCCAAAAACCCAAAGAAGTATAGCGTCACATGTGGGAACTTCCCAGTCAACCATTTGTCGTATAATCAACAAAAATTTGCAACTGGAGAAGAAGCACAAGGCCCGCGCACACCACCTAGGAGCAAGGTACATTGTAGAGTTGCAGGTCAATGCTCGAAAACTCTACGAAAAATACCTGGCAGCTGAAAGGTGGAAATTCATAGCAATACTGGACGAAGCGTGGGCATACCTCTCAGATTGCAATGAAATTCGGGCAATTTATTACCGTCCACAAAGTGACAAGGCCTTTCCAACATGGGTGCATCAGTCCTTGCACTGACATGGGTGCATCAATGCAAGGAAAGTTTTGGCCGAGGTTTTATGGTTGTAGCCGGTTTTTGTTATAACGGCAAATTTGAGTTGCGTAGAGTTGCTAAAAACGTGAAAGTCAACTCAGTGTAATACCAGACTGAAGTTCTACAGCCGTTGTTTGAACGTGAAATACCCACATTGTACGGTTCTGATGCTGAAAAGGTCTGGGTGCACCAGAATAAGACATCCAGCAGCACGTCATGTTCACCTGCGCTTCTTTGCAGAGAATGGAAGCAGCAACACGTATTCGTTTGATCCCATTTCAAGATATACCTGTTAAATCACTTGACGCTGCACCCATGGATTTTTGTGCATTCGGACTTTTGAAAAGAGCTCTTAGAAACCGCCGCCACAGAACTGTTGAAGGTTCGTGGAAAGCCTGTCAGCAGGAATGGGACAAGTTCGACTTGGCTGTTTTGCAAAGTGCTTTACTTCAATGGAAATTATTATACCGTGCGACAGTCCATGAGCAGGGAAAACAAATAGCACACAACGGTGGTGGTAGCAGTACGGAATTTCGAAGTTTTAAAGGAACGTCAAAATTATTATCAAAAGGCTGAATCAACCCTCCGTATTGTATTTATATGTGTATGTGTGTATGTATGTATGTGTGTATATATATATATATATATATATATATATATATATATATTAAAGGGGCCTCAAATTTAAATATCGCCGGGGACCTCTTTTATCCTTAACCCGGCCCTGGATGTAGCTGTGCAATTTTCAAACCCAGCAGACAGATCTGCATCATCTGATCCATGTCTGGTACACTAGATGTGGGCTGCAACCTTCCAGGCCATCTCTCATTGGACACAATGTGAAAATCACAAAACCTAAATGTTTGTAATTCAATACAGAACTAGTAAATACTAGAAATATTTTACAAGACATTGACAAAATACATTTTATTTAGGTAGTGCTTATATGTTGAAATAAATGAACACTTTCTTAAACATTAAGGGACTTATGTACTGTGTGTAGGTCGAATAATAAAAGTTACTGTCATCACGATAAGCATGGGCAGCCAGTTCACATAGGTAAAAAAAGATGATTGCTTTTAAGGAGACGAAAAACGTCAGCATACATAACTTTAGTTTCTTTTTCTTTTTGTAAGTTGGGAGGAGCTAACTACATAGTTCGCCAGTTGATGTTGGCTAGTCAAGGGCTGCTTTTGATGTTGTTCTGTCACAATCTACAGTTTATGTTGCGAGATTTTAAACATTATCGCAAAATTCATTAAAGCCAATTTAAGTTAATAGTATA
Source organism: Mastigoproctus giganteus (assembly GCF_048544385.1). Taxonomy (NCBI): domain Eukaryota; kingdom Metazoa; phylum Arthropoda; class Arachnida; order Uropygi; family Thelyphonidae; genus Mastigoproctus; species Mastigoproctus giganteus. The sequence goes on along the minus strand of NC_143582.1, from coordinate 99,837,993 downwards.
TTTTTCTGTGTCAAGAAAATCTTTTGCACTGAATTTATGTCTCACAAATTAAAAAACGGTGAGCAACACACCTTAAGGCCACTACACACATTCAGGTAAACCTGTCAGTTATGCCTGTGCAGGCATGCCTGTACAGGTCTACCAGAGGGTGTGGATGACAAAAATGCACGGTTATTTTGACCTACATAGGCAACCGATGGAAATAGGAAAAATCATTCGATTTGCCTGACCCGGAGTGGCCTGTGCAGGCAAACCAGAGCATGTGTAGCAACATGGCAGGTGCACTGCCAGATTGGGAGATTTCCTTATTTGACTATCATTAATAATTACATAAATTCCATGAAAAAAATTCACTATTAATTTTATCGCCAATTAATAAAAAATTTGCCTGGATTAGAAGTAAATTTTAACTTTGAATATCAGAATGTCAATAAATATAATTTATAACAACAGCAATAATAAAATTTATTACTATATTATTTTAATAAATCTGGGGGATTTTTCTAAGAATTTCGCTAAAATTATTGTCGAAAATTTAAGATCTTCGTAACTTCTTCCAGTTGCAGTTAATCTCTCGTGCGGTGAAATGGCCGTCCTCAAAACAGTATCGTTTTTTTTAATTACTGGAGTAACTAATGAAAGCAGCTCTAAATAAGTTTATTTATCAGCAAATAATTATGCCAATCTTTAGGGGCCAACTGCAATTCACTTAACAAGTTCACGTGAATTTTTTTTTCAATCATTCTTTGCACCATATATTACGTTTTATTTTACGTTTAAAACACTTTGTTGCAAATAATAAGCCAACTATTGCTAAAACGTCATCTGTTGGTGCCATAGTCAGCCGACTGAATGAATGGTGACAGGTTTACCGAAGTGTGTAGATGCACTACGGGCGTCCGGTAGACCTGTACAGGCGTGCCTGTGCAAGCATAACTGACAGGTTTACCTGAAGGTGTGTAGCAGTCTTCAGACAGAGTATGATATGCAAACAAAATGAGGAGTTAGCACTGGCATTAGTAGTGGCATATGATGCAAGAATGCAAACTTATACAGAATCAGCAAAAAGGAAAAAACCTCCCCATTTCACCTATCCATTCACTCCAAAAGTTTGTGCAGCAATTCCTTGAATTTCTTTAAGCTATCAACTTCCCCAAGACAGATAGAGGTTTGTTCTATTCTGCAACTGTCTTTCCTCAATTTGAATTTATGCCTCCACAAATGCATAATCTGAGCAAGAGTAAGAATCCCATCAGCACTGAGCTAGCTCAAACTATTCAAAACTTTATACAAATCAATCAGGTCACCCCGCAAGTGCTTAGTCTTTAGATGCTGCAATTTACAGAACTTAAGCCTTTCTTGGTAACACCACCCCTTTGTTCCCTCACCAATCGTATTGCCCTTCTCTGTACTTGTTCCAGCAACTCTACATCCTTACTAAAATAAGATTTCCAGACCTGTATGGAGTACTTGAAGTCCTTGAGGTTGTCGCAGACATGCCAGACAAGCTGTACAGCAGGCCCCCGTTATAACGCGGTTCGCTTTACGCTGATTCGCTATAACGCTGTTCTTATATTATAACCCGTATCTGACTATAATGCTGTCTCACAGATCACTATAACGCTCTTTTACAGATTGCATCTTTGACATATCGAAATCGTTTCATTTGATGGAGTCGATAGCTTGAAAATTAATACCAAAACAGCATTAAAACGTTTCCCACGCCGACTTGAGAAATTTTCTCGCAGTACAGTGACTTGTTACATAGTTCCGAGATCAACATTTTAAAAAATGACCAAGTATATTGCTTGTAATATTTGCGTTATATGCATTTATCCGAAGTCTGGTCATCACTCAGTACAGTATGAGGCATCGTACTTAACGGACAGTTTACTTGAACATTGTATCATAATTAATGCAACCAATGCAGTTACATTTTCGAAGAGTTAATAATGGCCGATAAGAATGAAAAAGCAACAACGTCTGGACGCAGTATGAAGACTATAAATGTAAGAAAAAGACTGAATTTGAAAATTAAATCAGGCGTTTTGAAGCGAATCGATTCCGGTCAAAGACAAGCGGATGTGTGCCATAATTTAGGACTTGCAAATTTAACTGTAGGAACAATTATAAAAAAAAAAATAAAGAATTAATTTTAGCAGCGGGAAAGATAGCTGTTTCACTGCAAGCTGTTTGTTTGTTATTTGGAGCATTAGCAACTAAGGCCATATTGCTTGGGGATATGCGGTGGTCATTCCCGACCTTTCCACATCCTCTGTATTTGGTGGTGACGGGCTCGAACCCCGGTCTAATCAAGAAGCGTGTGCTACGCACTGCTGCTCCTTCCCACCTGGCTACGGAGGCGCCAGGTTCACTGCAAGCAACTAGGCCTAGGTTGGCTATTAGAATATTGAAATGGAAAGACTAACTAATTTGGTAAAGATTCAATATCAGGTACGATATTGAATTTCGCTAATTCAATATCGCTGTACCCGATACTGAATCTCGACCACTAATTTTATTGAAGATAATATCCAATGCAGAATTCAGTTAAGTTAAATATTATTATAAAAAAAAAAAAAAAAAAGAGAGAGAGAGAGAGATTAGCCAATATGGCGATCTGAAGAAAACTCACCTAAAAAAAAAAAATGTGGAACCATTTAAAACTAGTAAAGGTTGGTTGAATAGATTTAAAATCCAGGGAGAAGCCGCAAGTGCAGATTAAGGAGCCGAAACTTTCAAAAAAGAACTTGTTAAAATTATTGAAGGGGGTATTATGTGTTATACTTCTCAGCAAGTTTTTAACATAGATGAAGCAGGACTTTTGTGAAAAACGAATGCCTAAAAGAAGTTTCATATTGAAAGAAGGAAAAAACATTCCAGGTTTCAAAGCGGCGAAGGATCGGTTGACTTTATTGTTGGGTGGTAACGCTGCGGGGGATTTAAAATTAAAATCCCTTTTAGTTTACCAAGAAGAGGGCCGAAGTACAACCCAAAATTGACACATTTTTCTTGATTAAATTCATCAATTAAATTAAATCAATTTAGATCAATTAAATTCATGATTTTAATTGGAATTTTAAGTTTAATTTTGATACATAAGTAGTTACCACAATTATATACGTATGTAATGCGGAATATTTTATATGTTCAAATATTTGAATATTAAATATTTTGACCGACATTTGTGCATCTTTTCACTACCGTTTATTATTGATTAGGAAATATCCTATGGCACCGACCGCAACTCACAAATACATATGTTACCTAATGGGAATCGGCGCTCGCTTAGCGCGGATTCACTTAGCGCTCTGTTTTTACGGAACGAATTATCAGCGTTAGGCGGGGGTCACCTGTACTTGCTACCTGGGAGTCTAAAATGCTAATGGAACTGATATTCGGGTGACACTCAAGTTAACTGGACCCAATTTCGGCAAAGTCCGGTCGATCTGTGACAGCTTGCACCTTCATGATTGTGGGACTGTTAATAATCCTGGGTATAACCCCATTGCACAAGCACACTGTGGGTGACCACCTAGGTGTGAACCAATGTAAGCAGGGGTCGAGGTGTGTTGCCCACACTACATGGAGGAATGCCGCTCCTCTGGGGAAATATTAGGTCGTAGATAACCTCATCAACCAGTGCAATACCACCACTTTGCTTATTGAAGGCTCGAAGTGGTGGAACCCATGTTTAGTCTCCAGAGCTAAGTTCTGGTCAAACCTTCCCCATCTCTTCCATCATGCAGTACGACTGACGTCTTTTGAGATTATGATGGACATCATGGCGCGATCCAAACTTCCTTACATTTCGAGGGCACAGCTCTAAAACGGTGTTTGCAGGCCGGCCGCTAGTTAGTACACCGGACCGAACCTATTGGTAACTCTCTAGGAGGCTTCCAGATCAGCTAGTGTGTGTAATTTTCCTAACTCTACTCTGCCAGATAGTGACTGGAAGGAGTCCGAGTAGTGCGTATGTGGGGGGGGGGCATTATCAAGGCCACGTTATATTAAATATCTGGGTATATCCTTATCAAAAAACCAAAAACGCCCAAGCATAGACAATTTGAATGTAGAACTATTTAAATATGGGGGCACCTTACTAAAAAACTCACTACTAAAATTATTTAACATCATATGGCATAAGCAACAGACACACAAAGATTGAGAAACAGGAATAGTAATCAATTTACACAAAAAAGGCTCCAGAAATAACCCTAAAAACTACAGAGGGATAACACTGCTGTGAACTGCTGCAAAACTATACTCTAATATACTAAAGAATAAACTTAATAAATACAGTGAATAATTCTTAGAAGAACAATGTGGGTTCAGAAACGGGAGAAGCACAATAGATGCCATTTTCTCATTACAACAAATTTTGGAGAAAAGAAGAGTATTCAATCTACCAACATTTCTGCTGTTTATTTATTATGAAAAAGCATATGACAATGTAAACCAGGAAAAACATTGGCAGATTCTACGTGAAGAAAATATCCCAACCCAACTCCGGAAAGCGATGCAAAGCCTATATAAAAACTCAGAAGTCTGTATAAAATATTCTAATGGCCAACTATCAGACCCAATTAACACCAATAAAGGAGTCAAACAAGGATGTGGACTATCACCAAATTTATTTAATATCTACATCAATAAAATTCTTAAAGAATGGAAACAAACAATTAACAATAGAATACAGTTGAACAACAGGAATAAAATCCAAACTATATTATATGCTGATGATCAAGTTATAATTGCAAAATCCAAAGAACTACAGACAGCAGCAAATGAACTGAATAAAACAGGTAAAAAGTACAAGATGAAAATCTCCACCTCAAAAACAAAATCAATGGAATTATGTGGAAAAAACATACAAAGAGTCAAAATTGTTACTGATGATAAAATAATAAAACAAATATCTGACTTCACCTATTTGGGAAATTTAATATCAAATGAAGGGAAAGACATCCACACTAAACTACAAAAATATAATAAAATGATTGGAACGATCGATTAAACGCCACTTCGGAAAAATAAATGAGAACTGAAACAAAATTAGGACTGCACAACATCACTTCAAAACCAGCCCTCTTCTACAGCTGTGAGACTTGGGTCATAAATAAGAAAGATGCACACAAACTAGAAGCAACACAAATGAGATTTTTAAGATCATTATTAGACTTTACAAGGCAAGACCACCAAAGAAATTTTGATATCCGTGAGAAATTAAAAGTAAATAACACAGTAAATGACATAAACTGGTATCAGGAAAAATGGATCAGCCACATGGAAAGAATGAACCCAGACTGGATCCCAAAATTAGCCTCTAACTACAAACCTACAGGCAAGAGAGATGTTGGTCGACCAATACAACGATGGCAACATTAAGACCACCTCCAAGAGCTTCAACGGAACAGGTCTTAAAAGACCTAAGCCGGACCAAGTTCATGATGATGTATATCCTTACCATGTGTACACCATATCCAAAATTTCATTACTTCATACCGCATGTCCCCCCATTTTTTTTTACTATTGAATACGCCGACCAGGCTAGCCGGGTGGGTAAAGTGCTGCCTGGCAACCCAAAGGTCACGGGTTCGATTCCCGCCTCGGGCTTGGATCAAAGTACTGCAAAAACCTTGGGAGGTGCATTATGGCCACAGAAGCCTATGTGCCAAAAACTACCAAAAAAAAAAAAAAAAAAAAACCATTGAATACACCATGAATTGTCAAAGTAACAGAATTAGCTGATCTGTGAAAAGATCTAAACCTTGCAAACACTTCCTAGTCCATATCACAAATATACGTGGTCTCAGTTCTAATCTCAACGACGTCCATTTCCACTTACAGTCTGCCAAACCCCATGTACTTTTTTTGACAGAATCCCAGTTATCGGTTGATTCAATCACTGCTCATCCCATTTGCCCAAATTATTCACTGTATGATTGACTTCTTCTCAATGGTGGTAAATAAATAAATAAATTTTCTGTTGACGACCAAACGGTCAGAGGAGTTCACAAGATATACAGAATATAAGAAACAGCACCGTATTCAGCAGTCACGGGCTTGAATCCCGGTCATTCAAGGCACGTGTACTTATGCACCCGCGCGCCTGACCACTAGGCTACGGCGGCCTGGTACTTGTGCATATGTGCGTTCTGATATTCCCTGTCAGAGACTTGTTAATTTGGAATCACCTCTTTTCGACCTTCTCTGGCTTAAAATCCATCTACCTCATTCTGTCAAATTCATCTGTTGTCTCTATTGTTCTCCCAACTCCAGTAATCACTTGGAGCTCTTTGACTTCCTCTCTTTCCAACTTGACTTTCTCCAGTCCAACTTTCCTAACATTGAGGTAATTTTAACGTTCACAACTCCAGCTGGTTTCCATTCTCTAGTCACAGAGACTCAGCTGGTCGAGATGCTCAGGCTTTTGCAATTACTAATGACCTCGCACAGATTGTTCATTTACCCATAAGAATACCGACAATCCTAACCATACAGCCAATACGCTTGTTCTTTTTCTCACAAACAACCCTTCTAAGTACATGGTCAAAGTGAGTGGTCATTTAGGCACCTCAGATCACAACTTGGTAACTGGCTCTTCTCAATTGGAGCCTTTATCTCATGGCTATTCCCAACCTCGTGTTGGGAATAGCCATGAGAGTTTGAATTTGCAAGAATGCTAAATGTGATGACCTGTGAGATTTCTTTTCTTCTTTTCCTTGGTCGGATTACTGTTTAAAAACTTCTGATGTTCCAGATCGTGTCAGTGAACCTATTCTTGTAAGTATGAAATCCTTTATTCCACAATCCACCTCAAAATCTCGTTCTTTATCTAAACCTTGGTTTTCCAATAAATGTCTAGGGCTGTTCAAGAGAAGAATGTTGCATATCATAATTGGCTTGTTTCCAATTCTTCGGTTTAATTTTCTGCCTACACCACAGCTCGCGACAATTGTAAAGCCATTATTAATCAGTCCAAATTAGATTTTGAACTGGCTAAGAGTAGAAAACTTGCTTCTTACCCTAATCGTAGCCGAGCATTCTGGTCTCTTGCCAAAGCTATTGGCTGCAACTTTTGCCCATCTCTGCTCCCACCTCTGTCAAAACCAGATGGTTCTATTGTCACTTCAGCTCAGGATAAAGCTAATCTGCTAGCATCCCATTTTTCTTCCAACTCATGTATTAATGATCTTGGTAAAACACCTCCTAAAATTTTCCATTCAATGCCTCCTGTGGTTTGCCATCAAAAGAATGTCAGAAGGATTTTGACAAATCTTGATGCTCAGAAAGCTCCAGATTCTGATGGTATTTCTCCACTTGTTCTCAAAACCTGTGCTCCTGAACTTACTCCTGTTTTTTTTTCACTTTCTTTTCCAAAGGTGTTTTTTCTTCTACTTGGAAATTTGCTCATATCCAGCCAGTTCCTAAAAAGGGTGACAAATCCCTCCCATCCAATTATCAACCCATTGGAATTACTTCTACTCTTTCTAAAGTAATGGAGAAATCAATTAACTGCCAACTTTTAAACTACCTAGAATTCTTCCGTGTGATCAACGATCGCCAGTATGAATTCAGTTAGTGTCGATCCACTGGTGATATTCTGGCTTATGCTGGACTGTAAATTTATGGACAAATGTGGACCATTTATGGATAAATTCGAAGTAAAAGTTCCGTAAAACACAAACAGTTGCTCTTGACATCTCAAAGGCTATCGATCATGTTTGGCATAAAGGTCTTCTGAACAAGCTTCCATCTATGATTTGCCAACTGTTTTTAGTAATCGGTTATCCAGTTTTCTCTCTGTCCGCTCACTGAGAGTGATGGTAGATGGCTCTCTGTCTTCTAACTTCTCCACTAATGTCAGTGTCCCCCAAGGTTCAGTTCTTTCCCCCACTCTTTTCCTCTTGTATATTAATGACCTTCCATTGATTGGAAATCCTATCCATAGTTTTGCCGATGATAGCATATTGCATTCCGCTTTCCATTTTGAGAAACCTTGCCCTGCTCAATCAGCTTCAACTTCTTGAATATCTGCTACCAATTCCTTAAATGCCAATCTCCAGGTAATTCTCCAGTGGGGCAAAGACAACTTAGTTGATTTCAATCCTTCTAAAACTCAGTCCTGCCTTATATCTCGCAAAAAGGATTCTTCGGCTCCTATGCTATCTTCAGTGACTCGCCGATTGCTAAGCAAGATGACATATCACTTTTGGGGATTACCCTCACTTCTAATTTCTCTTGGCACAAGCACATTATAAATATTGCTTCCTCTATTTCTAAAAAACTCGGCGTTACTTTCCTTCCAAACAGCTGTTCACTCTGTACAAATCGCAAATCCGCCCTACCAGGGAATATTTTTCCCACATCTGGGGCGGTGCCTCCAAAACCTCTCTCTCAGGCTTCTAGATTCCATTCAGAAGAGGGCAGTTAGGTTAATTAATGACTCATCTCTAACAGACTCTCTCCCCCATAGACACAGAGTGGAGAGAGAGAGAGTCTACATGCCTTTTCTACAGATACTTCCACGGGCACCGCTCTTCTGAATTGGCTTCTATAATTCCTGCGCTCTCTCTCTCTCTTTTCAAAACAGTCCGAATACGTGCCGCCACCAGCCAACATCCATTTACTGTCCAACTTCAAACTCAAAGAACCAACTTTTCATCTTTCTCGTTTATTCATTCAACTACCATTTTCTGGAACAATCTTCCTTCATACATGCCAGGTGGGAAGGAGCAGCAGTGCATAGCACACACTTCTTGATTAGACCGGGGTTCGAGCCCGTCACCACCAAATACAGAGGATGAGGAAAGGTCAGAGAATGACCACCGCATTTCCCGGAGCAATATGGCCTTAGTTGCTAATGCTCCTAAAAACCAACCAACTAACTAACTAACTAACCTTCATACATATTTCCTGAAAATTACAGTCTACAGAAGTTGAAGTCTAATGGCAACAAATATCTTCTTTCATCCTCTCATCATCCAACCCAAGCATGGTACTAAGTAATACAGGTTCTAATACCTCTCGTGTTTGGGGTTCTCATCAAAAAAAAAAAAAAAAAAAAAATTCAAGTTGTGGCCCAGTCATTGCCATATACAAAGAGAATCACCTTCTTATCCTTGATAGCAAAGTTCTTTTATATCACTGACAAGACCCCTTGAGCAGCTCAGGCAGCCTGTCCAAACTGCCCTGAAAACTTCATATCTGACTGCACAATTATCCTCCACAATATTTTCATTTTCCACTACTCTGATCAGGTGGTAATTTACTCTGGGCTTACTGCTACCCATATGCAGTACTTTGTATTTGACAATATTAAACTTCAGTTACCACTTCTCAGACTATCTGCCCAACTTTTCCAGATTGTGTCACTGTACTATACTGCAAGTACTATACGAAACAAATGGCCCTCAGTCCCCAGCGGCTTCCACACCCTCTCTTATGGCAGAGAGAGGATCAGAGTGGAAGCAGAGGGTGCTAAGAATCTCTGGGTATGACCAGGCTGCCATGCACGGAAACTGAACTTGGCCTGTTAAAACGTAAGATCACTTATCGGTGAAGACAGGATATTAGAACTGGAAAAGGAATTAGAAAATGTGAATTGGAATATCATCGGTTTGGCTGAAACAAGAAGAAGAAATGAATCACTTATAATTTTATCAAGTGGAAATCTGCTGTACACCAATGGAAACAGTGAAATGAGTGAAGGTGGAGTTGGCTTTCTGGTCCATAAAGATATAAAAAACAACATTTTGGAATTCAAAAGTACATCACAAAGGGTGTCAAGACTACTACTACTCAGGATTTCTAAGAGGTATAAGCTAAAGCTTATAATGATTTATGCACAACAACATCGAGCCACGATGATGAAGAAATGTACACAGAAATTGAGTCTTCTAGATGAACACAAAACTCACTACACAATCATTATGGGGAACTTCAATGCTAAGGTTGGAAAAAGACAAAACAGCGCAGAAAGGGGAACTATAGGAAATTTTGGAATTGGTGAAAGAAATGAAAGACTTGAGGAATTTGCAGAATCTCAAGGAATGTCAGTAATGAACACTTTTTCAAAAAAAGGGTTAACACAAAGTGGACATGAAGAGCCCAAATGGATAAACAACTAATGAAATCAACTTCATCCTCACAAACACAAGATATATCATGAATGATATTACTGTCCTCAACAAGGTAAATGTTAGAAGTGATCACAGAATGGTAAGATGCACACTTGATATAGTTCATAAATAGCAGAGAAGGCAAATTCTGAAGGGAAAAAACTGACTCAAGTAAATAATACAAAGATCTTTGAGATAACACAAGAGGAGAAAAAGCAGTATGTACTGGAACTTAAGAACAAGTTTGAGCTTCTGCAGACTGCTCAGGACCAAGATATCAACGAGGAATATTACAACTTTCTGAAAGTGATAAAGCCCAAGAAACCTATAGGTAAAAAGAAATCCAAAGAAGAAAAAAAAATCAGTAAGAAACACTTGTCATGATGAACTGAAGACGACAAATGAAGATAAAAAAGAAAACAGACAAGGAGAAAATTGGGTATACTGAGTTATGCAAAGCCATTAGAAAGAGACTCAAAGAGGACATAAGAAAATTTAACACAAGAAAAGTAGAACAAGCATTAAGGGAAAACAAAGATTTAAATCAGCAGCCATGAGCAGTAATACAGAAAGACAAATGATACTGAAACTGAAGAATAGCAATCGTGTACTTATAAATAGCAGAGAAGGCATAATTCAAATAGCAGAAAACTACTATAAAGAGTTATACAAGGAGTGAGGGAATGATACCAGCAGTGGGGAAGATGGATCGCAAATTAGTAACACATACAACATACCTGATAAGGTAGAACATGCATTGAAGAAAATGAAGAATCGGAAAGCCAAGGGGAAGATGAAGTTACTGTAGAGTTGTTAAAATTGGAAGGAAGAGACATGATACAAAAACTGGCAAGACTCTTCACAAAATGCATTAGAAAAGGTGTGATGCCTAAGGAGTGGAATAATGCAATCATAGTTTTATTGCATAAGAAAGGAGATAAATCAGAACTTGGAAATTATTGACCAATTAGCTTGTTATCCCACATCTACAAGTTGTTCACAAGGATCATTACTAACAGATTAGGAAGAATACTTGATGAGAACCAACCGAAAGAGCAAGCTGTTGAGGGCAGGATTCTCAACTATGGATCACCTTCACATGATGTCACAGTTAATGGAGAAAGCAAATGAAAATAAAACACCATTATGCCTGGCATTTGTGGATTATGAAAAGGCATTTGACTCCATACAGCATAGGGCAATGTTTCAGGCACTGGAAAGACAAGGCATAGATACCACATATATTATGATTTTGAAGAAAATATATGAGAATGCTACCTCCTTTATTAGACTAGAAAAAGACAGTAGTAAATTTAAAATTGAGAAAGGAGTTCGACAGTAAACAACTTTGGAGGTATTGGGAGACAGTATCTCCGAAATTGTTTACTGCTGCCCTTGAGGAAGCTTTCAGAAGATTTAAGACCGGTCGCAGAAAGGAGTCAATGTGAATGGAGAGTACCTAAACCATTTACAATTTGCAGATGACATTGTGGTCATAAGCCACGATCCCAAAAAATTAGAGGAAAATCTTAATCAGTTATGCACAGTTAGTAAGGATTTTGGACTAAAGATGAATATGGCTAAAACAAAAGTAATGATGAACAAGTATGCCACAGAAAGTGATATAATGATTGAAGGAGCAGTAATTGAAAAGGTGGAGTCGTATACTTATCTGGGACAAGTCATTAGCTGTAATAATGATAAATGGCTGGAAGTCAAGAGAATAATAAATTTTGGATGGATAGCATTCAGGAAATATAGTCACATACTGAGGTGCAATATCCCAATTTGTTTGAAACTAAAATAATGAACCAATGTATACTCCCACCACGACTTATAGAAGTGAAACTTGGGCACTCACCAAAGAGAAGCTGAGAACTACACAGCGAAAAATGGAACGAATTATATTGGGAATCAGACTGTTAGATAAGAAGAGAAACACATGGATTAGGCAACAAACTCAAGGACATTCTTAACAAAAATAAAGAACAAAAATTGTCTTGGGCAGGACACATAGCTTGAAGACATGATGACAGATGGACTAAGAAAATAACAGAATGGTACCCAACAGGAGCTAGAAGAAAACCTGGAAGACAACAAAAGAGATGGACAGATGAAATTGATAAGTTTGTGGGTAGTAAATGGATGTCCATTGCACAAAACAGAAGGAACTGGAAAGTTACTGGAGAGGCCTTCATCCTGCAGTGGATTGAAAATGGCTGATGATTATACTGCAATTAACAACCTTTGTATCATCTACAGACTTGAACATTAAGCCTGATATACCTTCATCAATATCATTGATAAATACAGAAAACATCACCGGGCCCAACACCAAAACCTGGGGGTCTCCACTAATAACACTAGTCCACAAAGAGCAGTGTCCAATGATTACCACTCTGTCTTCTCCCACTCAACAATCCCTATATCCTTAGCAGCATCTTGCCCTTAATACCATATTGCTCCAATTTGTATAAATCCATCTTTTATTAAATTTAGTTTTTGCATCCAGTTCCTTTGTGGCCACATCATAGCATCCAATCAAACTGGTCACACAAGATTTCGCCTTAACAAACCCATGATATTTCGGAACTATAACTGCAACCTTGTCTAGATAATCATGCATTGCTTCTTTAACAAGTGATTTCATTATTTTCCCCAGAACAGAAGTTAAACTAACAGGTTTGTAATTACCCATGTCACCCTTTGTGAATAGGGGATACATTTCAACATTTCCAGTCTGTGGGGGAACTCTCCTGAATCCTCTAATAATGATGACTAAGGACTTTCTTACTTGCTTTGCTGCCTCCCATTTTGTTATGTTTAACTTCAACAATATCTCCTCCACTTTCCTCTCAGCTATTACAAATTCAATTAGCACCCTTTTACAGTCTGATAAACAGTTGTTCAATATCAAGAGGACCAATCTGATTCATCGCTTTCTTTCCAGAGTTTACATAAGTAAAGTCTTTGCTGTTTTTTTTGCATCCTTTGCCAAAGATTTCTCGTAATCTACCTTCACTTGCCCAATCTGCTTTGTGACTTGATTACAGGGTAGCTTATATCTACTATAGGCTCTGTTTCACCTGATAATTTATATACATACCATGCATTTTTCTTCTCTGCCACGAGTCTCATTAGTTCATCTGACATCTATTTAGGCCTAAACATTGAACAGTATTTCTTATTTGGTATGAAAAGCCTAGTAGCTTCCAAGATTAATTCATTGAATTCTTCCCATTTAGAATTTTCTGTTGGTAAGATCATCAGTTGATACCACTGTATAGAATTTAAACTATCTGAGACCACCACAGTCACCTTTAAGAAAGCAAAAACCATTCCCTTTACCCCTAATGGTAGTTACATCTCTATGTAAATTCCACATCAGTATACTGTGATCAATGCCACCTAGTGGTTCCTTTATCTGCAGATTCTTAATGCATTGATAATCACTGCTGATAATCAAATCTAGAGTATTACTTCCTCTGATTGCTTCTCAAACATGCTGCCGTAGAAAACAGTCATCCAATAAATCCACAAAAGTTGCTAGTGACTAACCCACAAGTTCCAGTCAATACCTGGAAAGCTAAAATCCCCCATTAAAAAATATTCTGATTTACTGCCCTACTCTATTTCTCTGTACATTTGTTTATAGTACTCACAAGAGTCATACAACAGACTCCTACTCTCATTTTTACTTTCCCAATGCTTACATCAGACTAAACTAACTCAATATTGCTCTGGCCACCCATGTCAACTGGATGCACTGCCTTCAATTTTATGTTTCCTAACATAAAAAGTATTCTTGCAACTCCAGAAAAAAATAAATTATATTTCTCAGTTAATCTATAACTGAATACAAATATAAAGAAACTAGGCAAAGCAAATACAGTCAATATTAATCGTGGAAGCTACTAAAAGTTTCATACCTATTAAGAAATATTGTTCATATTGCTGATTGGTTTTTAGGAGCATTAGCAACTAAGGCCATATTGCTCCGGGATATGCGGTGGTCATTCCCTGACCTTTCCGCATCCTCCGTATTTGGTGGTGATGGGCTCGAACCGTGGTCTAAAAATATTGTTCAAGGTTTAGGCCCAAATGGTTATCAAATGAACTAATGAGATTAGTGACAGAGAAGAAAAATGCATGGAATGCATATAAATTATCAAGCGACTCAGAAGCCTATGGCAGATATAAGCTAGTCTGTAATCAGGTCACAAAGGAGTTTAGGCAGGCGAAGGCAGATTACGAGAAATCTTTGGCAAAGGATGCTAAGAAAAAAATACTTATATAAACTCTAAAAGGAAGGGGATGAATCTGATTGGTCCACTTGATATCGATGGTTCGACTGTTGATGATCCTGCTGAGATAGCATACAAACTGAATGAGTATTTTGCATCTACATTCACACGTGAGGAGTTATTAAGGTTTGAAAATGGCAGGTTATCAAATTGTAGCAGGGTGCTTAATGATTTTGTAATAACTGAGAGCAAAGTGGAGGAGAAATTGTTCAAGGTAAACATAAGAAAGGCACCTGGGGCAGATGGGATCTATCCAGTTATATTAAAGGAGGCGGCAAAGCAACTAAGCAAACCCTTAGCCATAATTAAGAGAGAATCCTTCGACTCAGGGGGAGGTTCCCAACGACTGGAGATGTGCAAATGTATCCCCAATTTACAAAGGGGGATCGAAGGATGACACGAGTAATTACAGACCAGTTAGTTTAACTTCTGTTCCAGGTAAAATAATGGAGTCACTGGTTAAAGATGCATTGCAGGATCATCTAGACAAGACTGCAGCAATAATTCAGACACAGCATGGGTTTGTTAAGGGAGAGTCTTGTCTGACAAATTTGATAGGATATTATGATGTGGTTACAAAGGAACTGGATGCAAAAAATAATTTTGATATCATATATTTGGATTTCAGGAAAGCTTTTCACACTGTTGCGTATAGAAGACTATTGCACAAATTGGAGCAGAATGGTATTATGGGTAAGTTGATACAATGGATAAAATGATGGTTGAGTGGGAGAATACAGAGGGCGGTAATCAATGGGTGCTGCTCTTCATGGACTAATGTTATTAATGGAGTCCCACAGGGTTCAGTGTTGGGTCCTCTGTTGTTTTGTATATTTATCAATGATATTGATGAAGGTATATCAGGCTTAGTGTCGAAGTTTGCAGATGATACAAAGGTTGGCAGGGTTGTTAATGACAGTAATGGCAGTGTGCTACTGCAACAGGATCTAGATAATTTGGGCAGATGGGCTAAGAAGTGGCAACTGAAGTTTAACCTTGATAAATGCAAAGTACTGCATATGGGTAGAAGTAACACCAGAGAAACGTACCAACTATGTGGTGCTACACTTAAGGTGGTATAAAATGAAACACTTGGAAATAATTGTGCAATCAGATATGAAGTTTTCTGAGCAATGCAAACAGTCTGCCAGGGCAAGTCATGGGGTTTTGTCAATGATATATAGGAATTTTGCTAGCAGGGAAAAGGAGGTGATTGTCCCTCTGTATAAGGCAATAGTCAGGCCATGCTTTCCGTACTGCGTACAGGTCTGGAGGCCTCATTTTAGGAAGGATGTAGATTTGCTTGAGTATGTACAGAGAAGGGAAACAAGATTGGTGAGGGGAATAAAGGGATCCTCTTACCAAAAGAGGATTAAGTTCTGCAAATTGCAGTGGCTGGAGACTAGGCACCTGCGTGGTGATCTGATTGAGGTGTAAGGCCTTGAATGGGTTGAGCGCGCTGAATTCTGATGGGATCCTTCCACTTGTTCAGATTACGAACCTAAGGGGGCATAAATTCAAATTAAGAAAAGACAGATGTAGAATAGATGTGCGGAAATTTGCCTTTAGCCAGTGGGTGGTTAATTGCTGGAACAAACTTCCATCTGTCGTTGTAGAAGTTGATAGGTTAAATAAATTTAAGGAGGAACTGGACAGGCATTTGGAGGGAATGGGGTGATTTTTTTTTTTTTTTTTGGCTGATGCTGCATAAGCTCATGCACTTGCTTTCTTGCATCACATGCCACTACTACTACTACTATATCCCCTGCGATATTTTAAAACATCAGAAAGAAAAACCTAATTGTTTGTAATTTGTTGAATTCTAGTAGATTCGTTTAAGAAAAATTAAAGAAATCAAGAATGATACGAAATATTTTTATTGTACCAATGATACGCCAACAAAGCATAAAAATATTGAAAAAAGATTTTTCATTATGGTTTCTGAAACAACTTGGTGTAAACAAGTTATTTCAGAAAACATCATAATGCTACGCGAGTTACCTTTCGACTTAGTATCTCCGGGAAAAGCTAACACTGAAAACATTTTCAGTTAATCAGTAAGTGTATGACTTCATCCACGAATAAAAATTCTAAGAAGATTAATTACTATATTTAATGATCACTCTTAACCACGTGAAATTAATAATATAGTTTATTAAGCTTATAGTCTCAACCACTTATACATAAGGTGACGTTTCAGGCATCTTATCGATACCCATCATCAGTCCATTCCATAAGGAACGACCATTAAGTATTGGCAAGATGACTGAAACGACACCTAAAATATATAGTGGTTTGGGATATAAGCTTAATAAACTATATTATTAAGTTCACGTGGTATAAGAGTGGTTATTAAATATAGTAATTAATCTCCATGGAAAACAACCAGGTAACGTCCTTCTTTAACTAGACGTAGAATAGATGTGTGGAAATTTGCCTTTAGCCAGCGGATGGTTAACTGCTGGAACAAGCTTCCATCTGTCGTTGTGGAAGTTGATAGGTTAAATCAATTAAAGGAGGAACTGGACATACATTTAGAGAGAATGGTTGTGTAATTTTTTTTTTTTTTTTTTGGCTGATGCTGCATAAGCTCATGCGCTTTCTTTCTTGCATCACATGCCACTATTACTACTAACTATATTAAAAATTATACTCTTTATCACCAACGTCTCGTACGTTCATAACTCACAACAGTATAAATACACTCTCGACCTCACCTGTTGTTGGTAGTGGTGACCTTTCCACCGATGGGCGAAACCTTCCACGTCTTCCAAGTAAACAAGTGTGGCAGACGTCGAGCAGCTACCTAGAAGCACTACCTAGACGGTGAATCATGGCAACAGCAAATCCCACTTTTACTTCGTTCCTCCAAACAAGCTATTTGTACAGTAACTGATGTCATCTAGAATCGATACACCAAGCTACTTTAACACTCAACTCAGTTAAAAAAACTCTTCTACACTTAATAAATGATAAAAGTCGTTCAAAAGTTTCCTCGCAGTACGAGCAACGTCACACACACAGTTAATGCTCAAGTATATCGCGACAGAGAGAGGAAATGTTACTACCGCTCCCTCTGGCGAGACGCGAGTGTGCTTGTGTGTGTCTGTAGAAATAAACTTGGCAATAAGCCAACGACCGAACCTGCAAGTTCCACCAATAAGAATTCTGTATTCGCACGCCTGTTTGACCGCTATTTCTGTGACCTTTTTCGTAAGTAAGCTAGTAAGAACCCCGGGGAAAAGGGGCAGTCAACTCTCTAAGCTCTGGTCAACAAAAGGTATAGTGCTACGCGCTGACAACAGCTTTTGGCAGGGAGGTTACGGTTGTGATTTCTGACACTTCTATGGGGAATATCAGAAGTATTTGTTGTCATATAAAAAATGTAGTAGTTACAGTCATGTTTCTTCAACTGTGATGAATGCTATTACAACTTTTATCCATCAGATCTAGCCACTTCGAAATGGCTTTACTTCCAAAGCTAGTTAAAACACATTATATGACTTTGAAATTACTTCCAAAGTAAGTCGTTATAAGCACATTATACGACTTTGAAATTACTTCCAAAGTAAGTCGTTATAAACACATTATATAATTTTGAAAATGCAAAATCGGAACACCTCTAAAAAAAATGGACAGAAAGAAAGGAGACGTCCCGAATTTTTTTCAAATGAGGCAGTTTTGAAAAATTCTGAGCTGTTGGATAAAAAAAATAAATTCGATCAGTCAATTATTAAGACAACTCATGCGACTGCTCTAAATACATGCTAATTATAAATAATGAAAAGTCTTATAGGAGTCCTTACAAGCTCCTACTACCCTAGATCTGCATACAACCCCAGAGGCTCACATTTGGTGAGTATGGGCTTGGCACACCAGGATTCTAAGCTAGATGTCATCATTCTTCTCTTTCTTGGTGATTCTCTCTCTCTCTCTCTCTCTCGGGGTAATTCAGAAATCTTTTTTGGTTGGTGCAGCATAAGCGTAAAACTTCCTTGCACCATATGACTAATAATAATAATAATAAAGTATAACTTCATTCCGCTGAAAAAATATGCTTAACTGAAAGAAAACAGTTTGGTTTTACACTAGTAGGCGAGTTCTCTTTCAGTTAATCTTTGTATTTTTTTTTTTTTGTTGTTTTTTTTCTCCCCAATGTTTACAGACGTCCAGATTTTAAAAGGTTATTATTGAAATGTAAATCGGTAAACCTTATACAAAGTTTCCTTCTTTGAACATAAAGAACAAAAGAATGCATTAAAAAATACCGATTCCTCCTGGAACTGAATTCAATAACAGTGAGGATCATGTAGTCGGAACGGTCCGTTCAAACAGGAGCTAAATACTTCAGCATACATTTGGCCTTGGAGTTTCGAGAAGGAGGCAACCGATTTCATGGTTTCCTAAGGACGCCAGTCGCTGGCAGATAAAATCCATTCTTTCTACTTTCCGGAAGTTGATATTTGGTAACCATATAACCGCCTCAGCACACGGTTATATCCGTCCGCCAAGTGTTCCTTCATACAAAACTGTCCTGTATAGCTATTGCAAAAAAATTGAAGTACTTCCCTGCGAATTTAAATATGCATACAGCTTAATTTAACAACATTTATTATTTTTTCGCTACCGTTCTCTGTAATTAAAATAAAATAATTTTTAATTAAAAAAAATAAATAAATATATACAGTAAACCCCCGCTATTCACGGTATCTGTATTCGCGGTCGCTGATTTAATATAAAATGAAACCTAAAAAATGTGAAATTTAAAGCGCCGTGAACATTTTCCGCCATAAAAAAACATGGGCGTGACTAAAATTATTTTTCCCGATCAAAACAGCGCTCAGTGGGTGGGGGGAGAGGGGTGACAAAATCGCGAGCGTGGATGTTTCTCGCTAATCCTTGTTCAGTGTGTTATGCTCTTTTCATGGAAGGTTTCGTCGTTTGTTTTTAATTTACTGTATATGCTTATAAATTGAATAAATTTATCAATTTATAAATTGATATGCTTACAAAAGTGATAAATCTACCGTTTTGCAGTGTAAAACAGACTTTTTCTAGTGTGTTCTTCTTCTCTTCCTTTGAGGAATCTAAAACAGACTTCGCAAATCGAGAATTATGTTAAAGCTAGCACTAAAGTGCACACTCATCCCAGTCAATCTACAGCCCCAACCTCAAAGGGGACTAAAAACCAACCCAGACACAACAAGAATAAGGATGAACATTCGCAACCTATTCACACCAGGGACACTCCTGACGGTGGATTTCTTAATATTTCTAATAAAAACAAAGACAAACTCACTGAAAAGGGAAACGAGAAAGGAACAGGCAATGATGGAATGAAAACACACCAGGTCAAGGCTACTACTGAAATTATCTCTCTCAATAACACCAATGATAGTAAAATAAGATTCATTGGTAAAGGGGATAGGGGAAACCTAGTAGTGGTTCCTAAAAAGATCTCGTGGCATGTCTCCAGGCTGGCACCCTCCATGGAGGAGGCTGACCTAGAGTGCTACTTTAAGAGAAAAATTAACATTAACATATCAGCTGAGAAAATGAAGTCACTTCATCCTGAAATATATTCCTCCTTTAAGATCAGCTTTGATCAAAAGGATATAGAACTAATGACATCCAAACATAACTTCCCTGATGGGGTCACAGTTCAGGCATTTAGGTTCAGAAAACCTAAGATCTACAGGCCTATCACAGACAACACCATCTATAAAAATAATGGTCCTGGAAAGGCTGAAAGCAACCACACTAGATAGCATTCAATGAACAATAATGCGCATGGCAGAGACAAAGACAACAGTATCTTCATAAATATATACTATAAAAATTGCAGAAGCATCATCGAGAAGCTTAACAAATTTAAGCTTGGCGATCGACCTTGCATCGTAGGGGGCTGAACCAGTAGGGGGAGAGCAATTGGATTTACCGTTCGCCAAAGATTTGCACTTGAAGAACTAAAGATATTGGATCACCAGGTGACTTTATGTGAAATTCTGCGCGAATTTAATGCATTTATGGAAGTTTTTAATTCTTATATATGATAGCCTAGTTCTTGTATGTAGTGCCTATGCTTAAAGCCAATATGGCTGCCTTCACGATCGTCAATATGGCGACCTTCACGATCTCCAATATCGCTGCCAACTGCGTCGGACACATTATGTACATCGATGAATTTTTAAACTGCAGTGGATTCTCCAGGTGAGAAGCTTTTGTGTTTGTTTGGGCTTATTAGTTGAATACAAGCGTTTTTATTTGTTTCCTTTGTTTGCCAGACGGTACTGGTCACCATGCCACTGACAACAGGGAAATAGAGAGTGCATCCAATTATTTCTGGCTGCCGAGCTTGGATCCAGGGAGGTGATCCAAAAAGGCGTAATTTTGGGCATAGACTGTGCTCCAACAATTTCCAAAGATTCTATGTGGATATAAGTAAGAGAACATGAATTTTGTGTTCCCCTCCCCTTTTCCATAAACATTCTATGATGGAAGACGAACTCCACAAATACTGCTCTTAAGGAAAAACAAATATCACCTTCGTGCTCACCCCCCTGACAACCCCCAGGAGAAAGTTGTTCTGGTCTTCTAGGGGTGTTTTTGTGAACGGCCGTATACCCCCCACCCCCAACCTGTTTGTGGGGGACAGGCAAAATCTTCTTTAGGGCACAGAAATTCACCAAATTTGGCTACGAACTTATAGCGGGTGTCTTCCTGCACCAAAAATCAAGTCCTACCGAAGGAACACCCTACCGACTCGGAAATCCGGACCTACTTTGATTATTCGAAATTATCTCAACATGGAAAGAAAAAACCAATAAAACCCAAACCTCGTTGCAGCATACCAACAAGGATGACATTCCAGCCATCGAGCATGACGAGGGGCCGGTAGATCCCCGCGCCGGAGCCCCCTCCGCTAAAAGGAAAACCCGCTCACAAAACGGACACGAGAGAATCACAAGAGATGCCTCTCAACGGGATTCTACCTAAGAGAAACAAGAGGAACCACCACTGGATCCAACCTTGCCCAAGGGCACCGTCCCTGGACAGAAACTGATCCTGCGAACCGCCCTTGAAAACTTATTCAAGAAGCAGAGCAGCAGAGTGACTACAGGACTAAGAGCTGAAATAGTTTCCCTGTGGACCAAACTAGAAAAAAATTTGGACCAAACGCACCTGCAAAATGAAAAAATAACTGCCAGGCTTGATGCCTATCTTGAAAGTGGGGCAAACAAAGTGCAACAGCGCGCCCCCACTTTTGCTGAAGCGCTGAGGACACAGCAACCCACCAACCAAACAGCAACTAAGGAACCTACCACTAAACGCAAAACCCTCTTGCCAACCCCACACCTAGTCATCGTAAAACCGACCTCCAAAGATGAAACCCACACCAGCAAAGAGGTAAAGAGCATAGTGTGGGGGGTGGGAAAATAAATGATATTTTATATATTTTATATTTATTTTTTGTTCCCTTATAATAGTTGTTGTCCACCTTATTTTAATTTCCCCACTTACACATCTGACTTTACTTTATAGGAGAATTCCAGATTCAAGGGAACTTCTCGATTATTTATAATTCCCTTCGGACAGGCTGAGTGTTCAAGAATGACAAACAACACACACACATTAATATATAACATAACATTTTATTTACACAATATAAAAATTAACAACTCTCAAGCACATATTATTATTACTCAAATTTGCCTATGTATTATCAGTTATATATGGCAATTAAATACATTGGTTTTACACTAGAAAGGTTATTTCTTTATACACAACAAACTTAATATCTTTACAAAAACTGCTATAGCTTCTTTTTCACACATGAACAATAATTACTTAAGAGGATTAGGTACACCCTTTCTCCACTTTAAATCAAATTCTTACCTTATGTATTGATTTAGGAATTTCACTCTTAACTTCCATTTTAATTAGTACCCCATTTTATCTTGCGGAATATAACTTCACAACTTTCTTTAATCAAGACAGATAGTACATTTGACATCAATTTCTGGACTAATGCTGGTCCCAAGTGTTAGCTACATTCATAAGGCTATTTCTTTCTCTGTATTCCTCTACCCTTGCCTTCCAATATATCTCATACCTATATGTTAAACAATAACTAATAACAAATATCAAATTTCTCTCCTTTGCCTTTCTACATATGTCTAATTATACATTAATCAAAACCACTATCTGATTTATCTCTATATTTATGTATATATAATTATACTTTTGTACATCCTTCCCTTAACATCTTTCTAAACATTATACTAATCTGATATTAGAGTTCCAACAGTCCTTTATTTGTGAGGGAGAATACTATATAACTAGTCACTTACTTAATTTTATGAATCGGATTTCTCCGTTTTGGGGGCTTCAGCTCCTTGTCTGGGAATGGTATCATCGTTTACCAACTGCATTCATCTCAGAACTTCAAGTTTCTCCATGGGTTGTAGTCTACGTCTGGATAGGGCATCATTGTGTCTTTTAGGATTTTATGGGCTCGTCTTCGATACTGCTACTTAACCTTCGGTTCAGCTATTCTGGCGGACTAGGAATTACAACTTTATCTTCTCAGCTCACTTATCTGCGCCTTGCCTTTATCACTGCCTTCAGATGGTCGACTAGGGTTATTTTTCTCCTTACACTATTTATTTTCACGCTGGCCACTTTCACTACCTTCTTATAACGGACAGGTTTATTTCTCCATACACTTCGGTCGTTTGCATACGGGCTACTACCCTTGCCTTTAGACGACGGACAGGCTTATTCTCCTTACACTTCATTCATCTGCATACGGGCCACTACCCTTGCCTTCCGACGACGGACTGACTTATTTGCATACGGGCCACTACCCTTGCCTTCCTATAACGGACAGACTTATTTGCATACGGGCTACTACCCTAGCCTTCCTATAACGGACAGACTTATTTGCGTATGGGCCACTACCCTTGACTTCCTCCGATGACGGACTAGACTTATTTGCATACGGGGCCACTACCCTTGCCTTCCGATGACGGACTGACTCGACTGTTCTCTTCTATTATGAAACTCCACTAACTTTTCCTTAACTTACTGACTGCACTAAACTTATCTAACCCTTCACTACTCCATCTTAACTTTGTCAGATCTTTCCCAGCTGGCTGACAGGATAGGACAAGACTTATCTAACCTTACACAACTTATTACTCATTTTCCCACTAACATTGTCAAAAACTCAACTCTGTCTTTCCTAACTCATTTCCACACACCCCCACATACTCAACTTGGGGTTCTCACTGTTTCTAACTCATCTTCATAATCGCCCACATAAAGCTCAACTGCTGGATCTCATTTTACTAACCCATCTTCAAACCGCCACGTAAAGCTCAACTGAGGGAACTGACCTCGTTTCCCCCTGCTCACTGACTTTTTGTTACTCTGAATTCAGCAACGCCCCTCATAATTCCTTCCCGTCTTTTTTCTGAGTTTACCCAATCTTCTCATTTTTGTCAACTTTCATTATTTCCTATTCGTCCTTTAAAATTTCTCAAGCTATATTCAGAGCTAATTTTAATAAATTTGCAAATTTTTCCCAGGCAATCCGATGCTTTGAAGTTCGCCGTCACCTTCGCCACCCCTCGTTAAGCTTAGCAGATTTATTTTACATGCTCTAACAACCTTGCCATCGCCGACAGTCAGACGCAAATAGATTGCTAACCGGAGTAATTTGATCCGTATTTTACTACCTGGCCGATATTTTAGGTGTCACCGGACAAAGGAATGTCCGACAATGTTCAGTCTACAGCCCTTTTGTTCTTTCTGGCCATAGTTATTCTCACCTGCACGCCAGTAGTCGCTGTCACCATTCCCGTTGTTATTGTTTGTTCTTTGCCACGGTGGGAACTGAAATGTATCCCTAATTGCTAATAGCTTACCGCTCCCTTCTCTAATTCAACCTTGTCTAATTTTTAATTCCTTGTGAGTGACCTAGAATAATATTAGTCACTGATAATGTTTACTGTCCTATTTTGCTATTTCCTAAACTTTATTTAAATAAATCTCACTTTTTTTTTTCTAAAATAATAACATGTAAGATTTTGCATCTTACAATAGTAGTAAACAACCTTACCGAAGACTTAAGAGCGGCAAAAATCAAATCGGTTCGCAAAACTCGAAAAATGTGGGTGTTATCATTTAAACCCAGACAAAGCCGGATGCAAACCTGATACTAAACAATCAAAGAATCCACACACTTGGATTAGAGGCCCTAGCACCGAGAAGAAAGGGACCTAGTGTAATTATATACGACTTGGACAAGGATATAACCCCGACTGAGATCCAAACAAGACCATCCAGGGAAGGCACCATCAACCATCGTTACTCCGAGATTTCAGACTAAAGCTAGAGCAGTAAACGCCACCAACTGGGTGGTAGAGTTCTCATCAGCTGTCTGGAAGACTATATGCCAGCAAAACAGTCCTTATCAACTGGGGCAGCCACCGCTTCAAGGAGTACATATCCGCCCCAAAATGCTTCCGGTGTTGTAAATTCGCGCATACTACCCACATCTGCGCTCAGACTCAGCCCACCTGCGGCCATTGTACAGAGCGGGGACACGAGTTTGAAAACTGTCCAAATAAGGACAAAGACCGTATCTATGCTAATTGCAAGTCGGTAAAAATGGATTGCAAACACTCGATAAGGGACCTCAACTATTCCTCATACATCAAAGCGAAGAGCATGCACCAAACTAGAACTGATTATGGCGACTACAACTAAGAAATTCAATACCACAGAGATGAAAATATTCCAGCATAATGCACAGAGGGCCAGGGCCGTGGCTGACCAGCTATGCCTTAAGGCCGACGAAGAGAGCGCTGATATCCTGCTACTTCAGGAACCGTATGCACATTCCAAACAAATAAGGGGCATTTAACCTCAGGGGCTCACATCTGGTGAGTATGGGCTTGGCACACCTAGGGTCCTCAGCTGGATATCATCATTCTTCTCCTTCTTGATTTCCTTCTACACTCTCTCTCTCTCTCTCTCTCTCTCTCTCTCTCTCTCTCTCTCACACGCACACACACACACACTAGGTTTGTTTGTTGTTGTTGTTTTGTTATTTGGTTTTTAGGAGCATTAGCAACTAAGGCCATATTGCTCCAGGATATGCGGTGGTCATTCCTTGAACTTTCCGCATTCTCCATATTTGGTGGTGACGGACTCGAACCCCGGTCTAATGAAGAAGCGTGTGCTACGCACTGCTGCTCCTTCCTACCTGGCTACGGAGGCGCCGCACACACACACACACACACACACTAGGTAACTCAGAAATTTTTTTTTGGCTGGTGCAGCATAAGCCTCAGGCTTCCTTGCACCATATGGCTAGTAATAATAATAATAATATAAATTAATCCAATCTGATGAGGACACTCCCTGGGCCGCGGTTCTGGTCCGAAACCCGGATATCACGGCGACGAAGATCGCACAGCTGTGCACACCCTGGGCAGCCTGCGCCCATGTCATCACACCAATAGGAGCCTTCTACGCCATATCCCTCTACTCTAGACCGGGACAGGATATCACAACTGCCATAAATTACTTGCAACAGCTACTTGACATCCTACCAAACCAGAGGATCATTGTGAGGGCAGACTTGAACTGTCGGTAGCCCGCATGACACATGATCATCATCATATTTACACTCATTGGAGCGTTCCCTGAGCAAAAACTCAACGCAATTTAACTATTTATATCGACCTATTTGGCCTTCCGAGCGGCAAGGACACGCCCTGCTGCAGGGAAGTTTACCATCCCTAGTCCCGTGGCGGCAGGTCGCTACAACCCTTTAATTTTCGCCCTCGTTTTAGTTCATAGAATTCAGATTGCTTTGATCCAACCACAATCTAAAAACTATATCAATTTAGAAGTCAAAAGAAATTTTATATACATCAATTTAGAAGTCAAAAGAAATTTTATATACATCAATTTAGAAGTCAAAAGAAATTTTATATACATCAATTTAGAAGTCAAAAGAAATTTTATATACATCAATTTAGAAGTCAAAAGAAATTTTATATACATAAATAAGCAACGACAAGCAGTTGCAACAAAATACTAACATCCGCAAGCATGCGGGAATAAAGTGAACCCATCGGTTCAAGTAGCGCTCTGAGCACTACGAATGATATTTACACTTTTTAGATGCGTCAAGAAAACTTTATATATACTTTCATCGTCAAAAAGCCTTTGCATTTCATGGGGAGAGGATACCCCTAATCGGCTAAGAAGCCTTCGCCTTGGTATGTCATACAGCTGACATTGAAAAATTACATGTTGTCTATCCTCAATCTGCCCGCAACGACAGCGATCACTGTCGCTGTCGTTGAAGTATATATAAAGAAAACTTTATATATACTTTCATCGTCAAAAAGCCTTTGCATTTCATGGGGAGAGGATACCCCTAATCGGCTAAGAAGCCTTCGCCTTGGTATGTCATACAGCTGACATTGAAAAATTACATGTTGTCTATCCTCAATCTGCCCGCAACGACAGCGATCACTGTCCGCGAGGCCTAGTTGATGCAGCCACAACCGAAGTCCGTGTCCAGTAACAATCATATCCTGAAAGATCCCAAGCTTAGGCCACCTACGTATCTGTTCCAACTTCGAAACGTCAGGCAATAGCTCGAACGTCACTCTGCCCTTTGAGGACGTCGCCCAACACTCTTGCCAGAGCCAATGGACCTCTAGCGATATACGCTTGCTCTCAACCTTCAAGTCAGGTCTGCCGTAAGTTCGTCCCGCATCGGGGCAACAACGGACACCCATCAGCTCCGTGGGTAAGTTATTCTTGGTTCGGTATCTCAGGAGTCGCTCGTCAACTACCAAGTCAACTGGCACTACATCAATTTAGAAGTCAAAAGAAATTTTATATACATAAATAAGCAACGACAAGCAGTTGCAACAAAATACTAACATCCGCAAGCATGCGGGAATAAAGTGAACCCATCGGTTCAAGTAGCGCTCTGAGCACTACGAATGATATTTACACTTTTTAGATGCGTCAAGAAAACTTTATATATACTTTCATCGTCAAAAAGCCTTTGCATTTCATGGGGAGAGGATACCCCTAATCGGCTAAGAAGCCTTCGCCTTGGTATGTCATACAGCTGACATTGAAAAATTACATGTTGTCTATCCTCAATCTGCCCGCAACGACAGCGATCACTGTCCGCGAGGCCTAGTTGATGCAGCCACAACCGAAGTCCGTGTCCAGTAACAATCATATCCTGAAAGATCCCAAGCTTAGGCCACCTACGTATCTGTTCCAACTTCGAAACGTCAGGCAATAGCTCGAACGTCACTCTGCCCTTTGAGGACGTCGCCCAACACTCTTGCCAGAGCCAATGGACCTCTAGCGATATACGCTTGCTCTCAACCTTCAAGTCAGGTCTGCCGTAAGTTCGTCCCGCATCGGGGCAACAACGGACACCCATCAGCTCCGTGGGTAAGTTATTCTTGGTTCGGTATCTCAGGAGTCGCTCGTCAACTACCAAGTCAACTGGCACTGCACCAGCTATAATCTGCAGGGCTTCTGTGGAGACAGTACGGCAGGCTCTGGTCACGCTGAGCAGCGCAAATCGCTGATGCGCCATCAAGTGTCGCTTCACGATGTCAACTGCCTGACCCTAGGCTCCACAGGCATAGGTAATAATGGGGACAAAGAGGCACTTATATAGGATGTCTAAGTTCCTACCTTTGATACCCTAGTCAGTTCGGGTAATTCTCCTCAGTTTTCCATACAGCTTTTTTATCTTATCCCTCATGGCCTTCGCATGAGGAATAAAACTCAGTCTCTGATCGAGATTGACTCCTAGTTACTTAATCACTGGAGCAAAGCCTAAGGAGAGCCCACCAAGGCCTACTGTGGGATGTCTATTCGGACTAAGAAGTTCTTTAAGCATCATGCACTGCGACTTCGTCGGCGATATCATCAGCTTATGAACCGAGGCCCAAGTCTGATCCTGCTCAATACCCAACTTGGCCTTCGCATGAGGAATAAAACTCAGTCTCTGATCGAGATTGACTCCTAGATACTTAATCACTGGAGCCTAAGGAGAGCCCACCAAGGCCTACTGTGGGATGTCTGTTCGGACTAAGAAGCCCTTTAAGCATCATGCACTGCGACTTCGTCGGCGATATCATCAGCTTATGAACCGAGGCCCAAGTCTGATCCTGCTCAATACCCAACTGGCTTTTTGTTCCAGTTCTAATCGGGCGTTACCGCACACCAGGTAACGCCCACCAGGACCCAGCATGGAAATCTTACTACCACTTGGGAGCAGTCGATAAATAACATCCTAGATGCAATATTCCTAAAACTAGAAATGCCAATCTTACCAGCACAGCAACACATATGTGAAAACAACAATTACAACAATCAAGAAATAGAACCCCCCTTTATTTTTTTCCCTTCTCATTTTACTGCTAAGCAAGATCAGAAGTTGACGTTACAAGGAAAGGCCGCTTATTAAAGACCAATATTGCAAAATCTTGCAGGGCATTAAAATGCCTTCTATTCGCGAGGTATAATTTTTAATTTCCAGGACCTAATTCTACAATAGTAGTTCTTAAATTTTGTCTGTACTGCTCATAAATAATGCAATCATAGAGTACATGATCCCAGGTTTCAACACACGTACGGTAGCAAAACGGGTCAGGTTTTAACCCAAAATAATGCAGCTTATAATTAAAAGATCCATGTCCTGTCATAAAATACAAGGTTTCCATTTCTGGAAACAACCAGCTGTTTTTTTCTTATCAAAGACAAAGTTAATATCTGGAAGAAACAAATGGGTAACCTGACTAGTCTCACTACTGCACCAACTGGCCTGCCGCTGATCCATCAAAGTAGTCATTATCAATTTCTTAACCTTAGAATTAGTTATATCTAAATTATTACTAATAATTTAGATATAAATATAATAATTTAGATAAACCTATAAAAGTAAATTCAACTCCCTTCCTCAAAAAGTAACAAAAAACTCTGTAAGCAGCATAGAGATCTAGAGACATACAACCAGATATAACCTGAGCAGTATTAGTGGAATTTTTTTTTTAACATAGGCCCTAGCCACTGAAATCTCAGGAAACTGGGTGGCAGGGCCTGCCAGAGTAAAATTTCAAACTACTGGGTACCCGGTCTGCCTCCACGGGGCGTAAGTTGGGCAACATCTTGGGCCTCAGCAGGGGCCCATTGTCTAAATGACCAGAGAAACAACGGTACATGACACTACACATACACTTAATTCGTCCCTGTACAAGACTCATGGGTAGAATTTTTCACAGCGTGAACTGTACTTGTTAACAGGGATGGGATACACTTAAATAGAAAGAATGCAAGAATATTTTCTGTTGGTATCGAGGCAGTGTTAGGTTGGTCGGAAAACTGCTAGCTTGGGGAGATTCACAGATTAATAAATTAACAGTAAAGCCCTTAAACAAACAAACAAACAACCACAGGCAGAGGTGAAAGTGATTCCTGGAAAGGGAGGTACTGTGGAGATTTAAAGGACTGCTGTGATCATCATGGAACAAGTAAATACGTGGGCTGTGTAAGAATAGGTGCATGTATTCTTGCAAGCGGGCTGTAGTGGAGGGTATACACCGATTACCCTCTGGATATTTTTTAGGTGAATAGCTACCTTCTGGTTGTTGAAAGACTTGAACAAACAAATATTATTAAAATATTTATTGAAAATTAAAAAATAAATTTATTAGAAATTGATTCTTAGGCAACACTTATAGTTTTATTATTTTTAATATATAAAGTAAGTAAATATGCCGTATATACCGATGAGGCAAAACATTATGACCACCTACCTAATATGATGTATAATCCTCCCCGTGCAGCCAAAACAGCTGATACCCGGTGAGGCATAGACGCTACAAGATTTCTAAATGTGTCTTGTGGTATTAACCCCAGGGGCTCACATCTGGTGAGTATGGGTTTGGCACACCCAGGGTCCTGAGCTGGATATCATCATTCTTCTCCTTCTTGGTGATTCCCTTTTACTTTTCTCTCTCTCTCTCTCTCTCTCTCTCTCTCTCTCTCTCTCTCTCTCTCTCTCTCTCTCTTAGGGTAACTGGGGAATTTTTTTTTTTTTTTTTTTTTTTTTGTGGCTGGTGCAGCATAAGCCTCAGGCTTCCTTGCATAATATAGCTAATAATAATAATAATAATAATAATAATAATAATAATAATAATAATAGTATCTGGTATCAACACCTAACCAGCAGATCTTTTAACTCCTGTAAGGTCCGTGGTTGAAACGCTGAAGATAGGAGTTGCTGTTTCAACACAAACCACAGATGCTCGATGGGATCGATGTCTGGGGAATTTGGAGGCCAGGGAGTCTTCCTGACCTGGAAGTCTTCCTCGTGTTCCGCGAACCAGTCTCGAACAATCCAGGCGGTGTGGCATGGCTTATTATCCTGCTGAAAGACGGCACCATTAGAGGGGAAGACCGTTGCCATGAAAGGGTGTACCTGGTCAGCAATGATGTTTAAGTAGAGTGGAGTGGAGTGTGTTTAGTGTCAAACGGCACCAGGGGGTTTCCCCATCTCTGCGTAGTATACATTGCGGGTGTGAAACAGAACACTCTCAATGCCAGAGGTTTGAAAGTGTATGGATTTTGTATATGTGTAGTGTCGTGTACCGTTGTTCCTCTGGTCACTTAGCCGCTGCGCTCTAATGGGAGCCAAAGTTGTCCACACTCTGCCCTGTGGAGGAAGATCAGGTACCCAGTAGATATTATTTACTCTGGCAGGTCCTGACACCTAGTTTCTTGAGATTTTAGTGGCTAGGACCTTAAAAAAAATTATAATAATAAAATAATAAGAAATAAAAATAATACATAATAATAAAAAAATAATAAATAATAATAAAAATGAATAAATAAAAAAATAAAAATAATTAAACAAAATAAAAAGTAATTAAATAAAATATAAAATAAAAAAAATAATAATGAAAAGGGGGAAAACGCTAGAATTGGTAGGCAAGAGTCGTTGTGCGAGGTTCAATTTTGACGTCTGGGGTGTATTCTGGTTTATAGGTAGAGTGGGGGAGGGAGACTGAAGACTGAGGGAAAAAGACAGAAGAATGGGGATGATAGAGAAGATGACCCCAGTGGTCAGTGCGGCATGCCCATGCCCCACCAGAAGGAAAAGGGGATGGCGAGGAGGGAAGGAGACAATAGGTTTTGGGTTCTGTTGTAATGTGTTGGGTGTTTGTGTTGGGTTCTGTTGTAATGTTCTGGTTCCTTAGCCGCAGGGCCCCTAGTGGGACTCACGATGCCCGCCACCACCACCACTGGGAGGTGAGCCGGACTTTCACAGTACTCTGGCTGCTCTCCGTCAGGGGCAGCCTGAGCTTCCTGATGGAGAACAAAAGAAAAAAAAAGAAAAGTGCGAAGAGTTAGTGTCATCAGTTGGGTTGTCCTGGAATTGGTAATGTGTGCCTCAAGTGGGTAGAACGCCTTTTCTGGAATACATCTTGAGGGAAACTCAGTGAGAGCTATATACAAATTTTTGGTAGAAGTAGAAGTTTTCTTCATGAGAAAAAATTGCTCAGAATTTCTGGGATTTTCTTGTGTCTTCGTGACACAATAGTCTTGTTCGGCAGTCGTCATACTGCGGACAGAGGTACATGACATGTTCCCAGTTTTCTTCATGGTCACAGAGACAGAATGGATTTTCTTCAATTCCAAGCGAGGTTAATTTATGTCTAAATGGGCTATGCCTTGTAAGCGGGAAGGTGACTTGGAGACCTGGAGCAAACCAGGGAGGAGGCTTTGGTATGTCAGTGATAAATTTGAATAAATTTTTTGGTAACAGCACTTTTGTTGTCGAATCCCAGTGATCTTGCCATATTTCACGCAGTTTGTCTGCTATCCTTCTCTTTTCGTGTTTTGGTTCATTTGCCATATCAAGCTGAATGTCAGCGACTGTGCAAGGGATCCTTTTCTGGGTTTATGATGTAGTGCGCTCTTGATGACTTCAAGGTGGAGGAGCATTCAGCAGCCAGGACCTGGAGAGTGGGGGTGCTTACGGTGCAACAAGCTCTTGTGATGGCTAAAAGCATAAAGCATTGGATAGAATCCAATTTTCTGCGATTTCTGTGAAGGATAACTCTGTGACACCACACAGCTGCACAATAACAAACTATGGAAAGGAAGATATATCTGTAGATGAGAAAGAGGGCCCTCCGTTTAAGCCCCCAGTCCGCCCAGCTGAGGAGGGGTGGCAGGGTGGGGAGGAGAGAGAGAACCGTCTCCCCCCGCCAGGGAAGAGGGTATAAAGTGAATCGAGACAGGGAGCTCGATTTAGATCGCCAATAAGGCGCTTTGCAGCACAGCTGCACTGTCAAATCCAGTGGTATCAATCTAGCCTCCACAGAGGTCTGATCAGGCAGTTGTTGTTCATTTTGAGGAAAACGTGTTTTAAAAACCTGTCAAGGACAAACACTGATGGACTAATCGAGACAGCAAGCAGGTGGGCTGGGTTAAAAGCATACAACCACATACCAACATAGATAAACACAAAGTCAAAGACAACATAGATGGTGTCTTTGACGAATTTAAGACAGCCAGTGTCCCAGAATGAGGACAATTAGTTTTAAGTTTCCTCAAAGTCTAGGGCCATGTTCCCACAAGTCAAAAACAGACTTGTTTTAAAGGTCAAATACAGAAAACATCCTGGTGTACCTAAGTGAACACCAATATCTGATGCAGAAATATGTGTTATGACATACATAATCTCCCTCCTCTTCTTTGATTGGTTAATGTTTTCAATATACTAACAAATGAGACAAAACAAAATAACCCTATGACAGATATATATATATATAAGCTAAATTAAAATAGGATATTTGCCAGTAGAATGGCAAACCAGTAGAGTGAAAAAGAACTTAACCAAATTTTTTTTTTTTTTTTTTTTTTTTATGTGAACCCCCAAACACGAGAGGTATTAGAACCTATAGTACTTAGTACCGTGCTTGGGTTGGAGATTGAGAAGACGGAAGAAGATATTTGTTGACATTGGACTTGAACTTCTGTAGATTGTAATTTTCAGGAAATACGTATGAAGGAAGGTTGTTGCAGAAAATGCCAGTTCAATGAATAAATGAGGAAGATGAAAACTTGGTTCTGTAGGTTTGAAGTTGAAGAGTAAATGGATGTTGGCTGGGGGCGGCACGTGTTCGGACTGTTTTGAAAGAGAGAGCGAGAATTATAGAAGCCAATTCAGAAGAAGATTCTGCTGCATGCCTCTTCTGTAGAAGAGGCATGCAGCAGAATCTGTAGAAGAGGCATGCAGCAGAAACAGTACGTCTATGAGAAAGCGAGTGGAGAGACTCTGTTACAGATGAATCATTAATTAACCTAACTGCCCTCTTCTGAATGGAATCAAGAAGTCTGAGAGAGGTTTTGGGGGCACCACCCCAGATGTGGGAACAATATTCCATGGCAGTGCGGATTTGCGATTTATACAGCGTGAGCAGCTGTTTGGAAGAAAAGTAACGCCGAGAGCGAAAGAGAAAACCAAGTTTTTTAGATGCAGAGGAAGCAATATTTGTAATGGGCTTGTGCCAAGAGAGATTAGAAGTCAGGGTAATCCCCAAAATAGATATATCATTTTGCCCAGAAATCGGAGTGTCACTAAAGCTAAGCATAGGAGCAGAAGAATCCTTTTTGCGAGATATAAGATAAGACTGAGTTTTAGAAGGGTTGAAATCAACTAAGCTGTCTTTGCCGCACTGGAGAATTACCTGAAGATCGGCATTTAAGGAATTGGTAGCAGAGCTTTGAGAAGTTGAAGCTGATTGAACAGGACAAGGTTTCTCAAAATGGAAAGTGGAATGCAATGTGCTATCATCAGAAAAACTATGGATAGGATTTCCAGTCAATGGAAGAAGTTCATTAATATACAAGAGGAAAAGAGTGGGGGAAGAACTGAACCTTGGGGGACACCGGCATTAGTGGAGAAGTTAGAAGACAGAGAGCCATCTACCATTACCATCAGTGAGCAATCAGACAGAAAACTGGATAACCAATTACTAATAACAGTTGGCAAACCATAAGATGGAAGCTTGTTTAGAAGACCTTTGTGCCAAACACGATCAAAAGCCTTTGAGATGTCAAGAGCGACTACTTGTATTTCACCGAACCTTTCCATTGAATTAGTCCATAAATGGGTAACATAAGCCAGAATATCACCAGTGGATCGACACTGACGGAATACATACTGGCGATCGTTGATCAGACGGAAGGTTTCTAGGTACTTTAAGAGTTGGCGGTTAATTGATTTCTCCATTACTTTAGAAAGAGTAGAAGTAATTGCAATGGGACGATAATTTGATGGGAGGGATTTGTCACCCTTTTTAGGAACTGGCTGGATATGAGCAAATTTCCAAGCAGAAGGAAAAACACTTTACACTTTATTTTTTAGCATCAAGATTCTTCAAAATCCTTCTGCCATCTTTTTGACGGAAGACCACAGGAGGCATTGAATGGAGCGTGTTGGGAATGGTGGTAGGTGTTTTACCAACATCATTAATATATGAGTTGGAAGAAAAATGGGATGCTATAGCAGGTCAGCTTTATCCCTGACTGAAGTGAGAACAGAACCATCTGGTTTGGACAGAGGTGGGAGCAGAGATGGGCAAAAGTTGCAGCCAATAGCTTTGGCAAGGGACCAGAATTCTCGGCTACCATTAGGACAAGAAGCAAGTTTTCTACCCTTAGCCTATTCAAATTCTAGTTTGGACTGATTAATAACTGCTTTACAATTGTTGCGAGCTTTGGTGTAGGCAGAAAATGAAACTGAAGAATTAGAAACAAACCAATTACGATAGGTTTAGAAGAAGAGCGGAATCTGAGAAGCAAGAAAGCAAGGAGGAAACGCCCGAGCAAAGAGCCAGCCTAAAGAGTCAAAGAAGTAGATAAAGGGGTAAGCAGAAAAGCTTTACTATTTGTAAGATGTGTGTGTGAAAGGCAAACCTTTAAATGGAATAATAACGGATAACTAAGTTTTTAAAGATGATTCCTTTCTATGATTTACTATGTTAAGCATGACAGGTATTAAATGTCGCAAAACCTAATTTTGGAGAATAGCATGAATATTAAATGGTTAATACACATGGTGATAAGTAAAAGTTTGACGATAACATTTACTTAAATATTATGGTGAGAGATAAGTTAAGAGTATGATGTTGATACTTAAGCAATGGCGATGGCCACATATATGAGAATTTTCATATACTTTAAATTACTGTGATAATTGTATGACCCTTTGTAAAGGGGTATAAAATAACTAAACGATCATTGTAATACTTTATGTTAACAAACATCATGTTTTGATAATTAGATTTTAAAACAAATATTTTAAGAGAATGTAAGTGATGTGTACATGTTTTTTTTTATACTGGGTGTCTCAAAAATATTGGTACAAACGTTTAGGGGAGGTAGGTAGCATCTAAAGGAATGTGAATCGCATAGGAACCCATAACCGGAAACGTCACGGGAAAGTAGTAGCAGAGGCACAAGAAGCAGAAATGACACAAGACAGTAATTAGTGGCAAACATTTATTTGACGTAATATTAACAATGGAGTACGAGATGGATGGATTTCATGATGTTACAACAGATGCCCGAAGTTTCCACCATGAGACGCGATGCATGCGTGACACCGACGCAGCATGGATTGGCGAACAAGGTCGAACACACCTGGAGTTTCTTTGACAGTAGCAGCAGCGCAGACGAGTCTCGCCACGAGATCCATTTCGGTCTCCACAGGCGATTCATACACGATAGATTTGAGGCGCCCTCACAGAAAGAAATCAAGGCTCGATGAATCAGGTGAGCGTGGGGGCCAGGCAACGGGTCCACCACGACCAATCCATCGACGCCCAAAACGCCTGTTCAAATGGTCACGAACACACCTTCCATAATGGACAGGCGCCCCATCATGTTGAAACCAAAAGTTGCGTCTCACATTTGTTGGAACATCGTCAAGTAACCCTGGTAGAACTTGTTCAACAAAGAAAGATCCGATATTTATCGGAGTTCATGCGGGATGGTAACAGGTATGGGCCGACTAAGCAGTCACCGACCATACCTGCCCACACATTTATTGCGAAGCGATGTTGTGCCGCATGGGGGCGCACACCGTGTGGGTTGTCGTGAGCACACACACACATGAGCATTGTGCTGATTGAATGAGTCTTCCCGAGTGAAATAAGCCTCATCCGTGAACAAAACATAGGCTGGAAAATTCAAGTCTTGTTGAACACTTTCTTGAAGAAACCACTGCTCAAAAGCCACACGTGCGGGATGATCTTGGGGGAGCAGTAACTGAACCCTTTGGAGATGAAAGGGATTTAAGGAATCGTCGTACCATACACGCTGTACACTGCAACGAGACACTCCTAAGGCAGAGGCAACGGCACGTGTGCTGGTAGTAGCATTATTCTGGACAGCATTCAACACACTTTCTTCCATGGCGGGAGTTCGCGTTGAACGTGGTCTGCCTGCACTACTCCTGTTACCTCTAAATGTGACCCATAATCGCACAAAATTTGATGCACACGCGCAAACAAACGGTAGTCCGGTACATGTCTGTCTGAGAAGCGTTCTCCATAAATTCGTTTGAGCAGCTCGTCCATTGCCCTCTGCTAATCCATACACTAGGTGCATGTCTGAGAGCTCACAGTTCGTATATCGATGCATGCTCTTCGTGCGGAGACTACCGCGCCGTCTACCGACTTACGTTGACGTTTCCGGTTATGGGTTCCTATGCGATTCACATTCC
This sequence comes from Mastigoproctus giganteus, assembly GCF_048544385.1. NCBI lineage: Eukaryota > Metazoa > Arthropoda > Arachnida > Uropygi > Thelyphonidae > Mastigoproctus > Mastigoproctus giganteus. The sequence goes on along the minus strand of NC_143582.1, from coordinate 99,800,704 downwards.
TTTAGATGTTACCTACTTCCCCTAAACGTTTGTTCCAATATTTTTGAGACACCCTGTATATTCAATAAACGTTTGTTATGTTGAAATTTTGCCTCTTTGCTAAGCTCCTATTCACACCAGTAATCACAAGACTTGGATAAGATCAAAATGGAAAAGGGTTATTGCATATTGGCGGACTTAAGTTCTTAAGTTCCACAATATTACACAACGCAAACAGATCCAAACTGTGACATGTGGTGAGGCGAGTTTTTCTTCTCCCCTGTCCTATGTTGAGGGTATACGAGATCTGGTCCTAATCAAAACCATGAGACGAACACATTAAGCCGGATCTACATGAAGGTGCAAAACACTGGGAGCACCCCACTTTTCTAAACTGCGTAATGCAAGTGCCGCTTTAGAAGGTCCAGGTAACACCTATGGGGGACCCAGAACATACATGATGAAAAGTGCCGCATCAATTCATTCACATCTTAATTCATTCTCACCCCCCTATCACTGGTGATGTAACATTCACCTCACCTCCCCTAACAGTCGTAGCTGAGAGATATTCTTTTACAAGGCAATTAATTGCTGCTAAATTGTTTAACAAGGAGAACTCTTTTATTTTTCGTACGAAAATGCCCATGGAAGAGGTAAGGGAGACTACTGAGGCATATCCCATGATTGAAAGAGAAAACTCTTACGGAATTACAAGTTTTCTATAGCAGACATGATCTACACAATTATTGCAAATTAACTGACTTTCTGAAATTTATCTCAGAAAATAATCTAGCTGAAGTTCTTGGCGAACTTACAAAACTCATAAAAGTTCTTTTGACCATTCCGATGACTACTTCAGAGTCCTAACACTGCCATTCGTCATTGAAAAGAATAAAAACATTTTTAAAATACTGATGTACCTGACTTGCCTCTACAGGGTGAAGTGTGTGCAACGGTGGATTCCATTAGGGGCCCAACGGATAAAAGGTCAGAAGAACAACGGTACACGATACTACACACCACAGTATCCACACACTTTTAAATCTCTGGTCTTTACAGCGTACTGTAACACACGACAATGTATATACTACGCGGAGATGGGGGTAACCCCTGTTGCTGTTAGAACCCTAAACACATTTTACACTTTATTGCAACACGAGGGTACGAATCCAATCCCGGGAAAAATTCCCATTTGTGCCCTTAAATGATATCTGCTCTACACGTCATGGTGATATGTAATACCTTGGGCTATTAAGTTTGGAATATACGTTACGCTATACCGTAATGACCACAATGTTAAATTAGTTATATTCCTAGGCATATACAGAAAGGTATAGGCTCAACAAGTGATTTGGAGCTATCCAACGAACGCCACTCCTAAATGTCTCTTTTTGTCCATGTGTAGCATTGTTCTTGTTCATATTTGAATAAATATATAATTACAATTGTCTTTTTTGTTGTTATTACATATCTTTATAAATCAATTAATTTACGAATTGTTCACCTTTTCGAATTTATATCATATAACATTCATCATTTTCACTGTAATAAGACAATATGAGAAAACAAAAGTAAATATTTATTTTTTAACACCTAAAATTACGGACAATAATCACAGTTTAATGATATCAAAATTACGGACAATTACGTCCGTAATTTTGATATCATTAAAGTCACACATTACGGACAATGATCACAGTTTAATGATATCAAAATTACAGATTAAAATTTGCAAAAAATCATATCATATAAATTATATGATTTTTTACGTATTATAATATTCTCCTTCTTTATCTTCGCCTTCTTCCCACGTTTATATGGAGTCGGCATTTCCGTCCTTAATTCTTTTCCTCCATTCCTCCCTATCCTGGGCTTCCTCTCTCCTCCATCCTCTCTCTTTTAAATCCTCTGCCACCTTGTCCTTCCATCTTAGCTTAGGTCTCCCCCTCTTCCTCTTCCCTATCACCTCCAACTTTTCACACCTCTTCTTCACTTCTTCGTTCCATATGTCCAAGCCACCTCAATCTAGATTCCTGCATTGTTTTATTCAGAGGCTTGAAGTGGTGAAACCCATGTTTAGTCTCTAGAGCAAAGTTTCCGGCATCCCCCTCTCCCCATACTTCTCCTTTAACCCATTCACGGTACTAAGTACTATAGGTTTTGATACCTTTCATGTTTGGGGTTCTCATAAAAAAAAAAAAAAAAAACCTTACCTCTGATGTAGTCATTTCTTCTCCTGTCCTTCCTCATCACACCACACATCCATCTTAGCATCCTCATCTCCGCCACTTCCATCTTCTTCTCCTGGGAATCGGCCATGTAATCGCCCATGTAATCGCCCATGTCTCAGCACCACATCAATGCGGGTCTAACCACAGTTTTATACACTCTTCCCTTCATTCTACAATTTACTTTCTTATCACACAGGACCCCACTCATCTTTCTCCAGTTCAACCATCCACATTGCACTCTATGCTGTATTTCTGCACTCAATCCTCCATCTCTCTCAACGTTCGATCCCAGATACTTAAATTTCGAAACTGATGGTAGCTTTTCCTCCTGCAGTTTTATAGCACTCTCACTTCTCCATTCAATACCATATATTCTGTCTTTGTTCTAGTTATCCTCATGCCTCTCTCTTACAACGCTTTCCTCCATTCCTCCAATTTCTTCTCTAGCTTACCTTGGGATGGTTCGCACAGTACGATATCGTCCGCAAACAGCATACTCCATGGTGCTCTACTCTTCACTTCTCTCACCAACACATCCATTACCAGATCAAACAGATATGTGCTATGAGCTGATCCCTGGTGCAGTCCAACTTCTACAGAGAACCCCTCAGTCATACCTACACTACTCTTAACCTGAGTCACTGCTCTCTCGTACATTTCCTTCACAAGCCTTACGTACTTTTATGATGCACCCTTCTCCCTCATGCATCTCCATACCTCTTGTCTGGGCACTCTATCATATGCTTTTTCCAGGTCTATGAACACCATGTGCAACTCTACTTGCATCTCCCTGTGTCTTTCCATCACCTGCCTTAAAGCAAAGACCGCAGCTGTTGTTCCTCTTCCCAGCATGAAACCAAACTGTTCCTCTCCTTTTCCGTCTCCTGTCTTATCCTTCCTTCCACAATTCTTTCCCAGAACTTCATCGAATGAGACATTAACTTTATTCCCCTGTAGTTCCCACATTCCTGCACATCACCCTTTCCTTTATAGATTGGCACAAGTATACTTTCCCTCCACTCATTGGGTATCCTCTCCTGCTGCCACAGTTTTCCATAAAGTCCCATAGGATATCGATCCCTTCTTCTCCCAGACTTTTCCATACCTCTACTGGTATCTGATCAACACCTACTGTTTTCCCCCTCTTCATTTTTCTAAGTGCGCCTTCCACTTCTTTCCTGCTTATGCCTTCCACTATAGTCCCATAGGATATCGATCCCTTCTTCTCCCAGACTTTTCCATACCTCTATTGGTATCTGATCAACACCTACTGTTTTCCCCCTCTTCATTTTTCTAAGTGCGCCTTCCACTTCTTTCCTGCTTATGCCTTCCACTACTCTTTCATTCGTCTCTCCATCCTCGAATAATGCTTTGGGTTTTCCTCATTTAATAACTTCTTAAAATAGTCTTTCCACCTTTCCTTAATCTTCTCCTGGTCCTGTATAACCACTTCCCTCTCATCTTTTATCTGTTTTATTGATGAGAAGTCCTTTGATGCCTTGTCTCTCGCTTTGGCTATTCTCATCAATTGCTTATCTCCATCTTTCCTTTCCAGTTCCCCATAGGCCTCGTCCACTGCCCTCGCCTTTGCTATTGCCACAGCCTTTTTTGCCTCCTTATTTGCTAATTTACATGCTTCTTTATCTTCCTGACTACCTGTTAAATCCCATCTTTTCTTCATCTCCTTCTTTTGTTTTATCACCGATTGCATTTCCTCATTCCACCACCAAGACTCCTTTCCCTTGGGCACCTCCTTTCCTGATGTTTTCTCCAACAACTCTTCTCCAACTTTCCTTATGATACAACTATTTAACTTCCACCACTCATGCACGTCTTCCGGTAACTTTGTTCCTTTTAGCACCTTTTCCCTAAACTCCTTCCCAAACCCTCCTCTTTCAATCTCCACCATTTTATCCCTTTCCTGCTTATGCCAATCTGGCTTGTCCTTTCCCCACTTTCCTCTTGTATGTTATCAGCTGGCTTTCTTACTTTTCGAAGTAAGTGTTATAATATTATAACGTATTATAATATTCTAAATATACTTAAATAATCTTAATAATAATACTTAAATAAGAAAATGGGATATTTTTTCCTGTTACCTCTTTGTATATAACTATCTCCCTCTGTCTTGAATATTTCCTACTTTTGTCCACTGCAACCTTCCAATCGACCACAAGCAATCTATGTTGTGCAGACACACTTTCTCCGTTTATCACCTTGCTGTTCCTTATTTCCTTTAGAAGCCTCCTACGGCATATGATATAGTCAATCTGGCTTGTCCTTTCCCCACTCTTGTATGTTATCAGCTGGCTTTCTTTCTTTTCGAAGTAGGTGTTTACTATCGCCAGGTCGAATGCCACTGCGTGTTCTACTATCCTCTCCCCTTCTCTATTTCTTTCCCAAATACTCCACCTTCCATACACTCTTCCTTCCTCTCTCTTGCTTCTTCCTAAATGTCCATTTAAATCGCCCCCAACAATCAACTTCTCTTTCTCAGGTATTGCCATGACCACCTGATCCATTTCCATCCAAAAACTGCCCTTTTCTTCTTCCCCGCATCCTACTTGCGGGGCATATACATACTATTGTGGTCAAGTGTCCACCCACTTCCAGTTTGATGCTCATAATCCTATCACTCCTTCTGTTAACCTCACACACTCCATCTTTTAACTCCTTATCAACTACAATACCTACTCCATTTCTTCCTCTCTCATCTGCTCCCCTAAAGAACAACTTGTACCCTTCATCGAGCTCTTTTGCTTTATTTCCCTTACACCTTTGTAGGCATAAGATCTTCACTCTTCTTCTTTGCATCAAATCCACAATCTCTCTACTCTTTCCATTCATCGTCCCAATGTTCAATGTTCCTATTCTAACACTTTTCATCCTCTTCTTTTTCTCTAGCTGGACTAACTTCTTTAACCGAACCCGTCCTATAATTATAATAATATAATATTATAACGTATTATAATATTCTAAATATACTTAAATAATCTTAATAATAATACTTAAATAAGAAAATGGGATATTTTTTCCTGTTACCTCTTTATAACTATATAACTATTTCACACATTACATGTAAATATGTTTGTGCGTAATTTCACGACCTCTCCGAACTACATGGCAAAAGTGCCATGACACATTTTTTCTATCCCTTTATTTGTTTTTTTTGTTTTTTTTTAATACTAAATCGCAGAAACTCGCTGATTAAAACAGTTACTATTTAATATATTTTATGATAATACCGTTATTAATGAAGGTTTACCAAATCTATAATTCAAAAACTGGGACAAAACAGGAAACAAATGGGACATTTTTAGTTTTAAAAACGAGGACATTTTAAAAATTATATTTATTACTAAAAAATTGCAAAACGTATTTATCGTTACTGCAAATGTTTTACAATCCACTTTCAAACTATAAGTAACCAACAAAATACTATTCATAGTATTTGTTTCCATTTTATTTCTAATGTTGTTCCAATGATTGCTAATTAATGAAAATACACACTCTACGTTTCCACTGTGGACAAAAATAGAAAATGTATATTGAGCAAATTTTAAAAACTCTGAACATTCCTCGGACCTCTTGCATTGATTAAAATATTCAGCCGCTTTCTATGGGCTAATAAGTTTTCCCAATTATCATCTCTCTTTTTCTCAGAAACAAATTCCTTAAAATTCATAAATTGGTCAAATAATCTATCATCGATTTTCAATTAGACAAATGATGATGATACAGTCCCGTGTGTAATTTTGGGATAATAAAAAGGTAAAATTCTGAAATAATACATTTAATGCCATAACCTGAATCTTGAATTTTGCCGAATTTGATAACAAATTCTCTGTGGATTCCAATTTATATTAAAACAGACCGAAATCGAATAATTAATTTATTATATGGACTTCACTTTCATACATGAAATCCCCCATCCCAAAAAAAAATATTTTTTGAATTAATTTTCGAATTTTATGGTAATTACCAATGGGTAATTTCCAATTACTCATTGGTAATTTAAATTTATGTGGCAATTAATTAAAGTAATTTATTTGTTTTCTTTGGATATTTTTTCCGCCCATCCCACAGACCACCGTGCAACACCTTGTGAAGTCCATGAAAGACGTGAGCTTTATTCCGGGCAAAATTACAAAATTACTGGCTGTAATTCGAGCAAAAGTGGCCCAGGAGGTAAAGTGTAAAGTGTGTTTAGGGTCAAACGGCACCAGGGGTTTCCCCCATCTCTGCGTAGTTTACATTGTGGTGTGATACAGTTCACTGTAAAGCCCAGATATTTAAAAGTATGTGGATCTTGAGGTGTGTCATGTTGTGTACCGTTGTTCTTCTGGCCATTTAGCCGCCAGACCCCTGCTGAGGCCCGACTTGTCCACACTTCGCCCCGTAGAGGCAGACCAGGTACCCAGTAGTTGTAGTTTACTCTGGCAGGTCCTGCCACCTAGTTTCCTGAGATTTCAGTGGCTAGGACCTTAAAAAAAAAAAAAAAAAAATTGTTTGCGTTGGTTGATCACTAGATTGAAAAACCGAAATGTGAGCGAACTTAATTTGGAACTATTAAATTTTGACCTGTGGAGTATACGCTGGCGAGCAGATAGAGAGGGAGAGGAGACTGAAGACTGGGGGGAGAAAGACAGAAGAAATGGGATCAATAGAGGATACGACCCCATTTTAAGTCAGTGGGAATGCCCATGCCCCACCAGGAGGAAATCTGGGTTGGCGAGTAGGGGGGAGACAGGAGAGACAGCCTCCTGCCTCCTCCCCTACCGCCGAGGGAGGGGAAAAGAAAGATGGGTCTATCAAGAGCGCCGGCACCGATTGCCATTATGGCTGGCATATGCAGAAAGCTCTGCGGTCTCATTGGGCAGGTTGGAATTCAGCTGAGTAGAAAGTCACTCAAGAGGCTGGGTCCCGTCCGGGGGGAGGTCCACATATCGGGTGTGCTCTTTTCGTGGGTTAGGTTCAGTTCGTGTGATTAGTTTCTTATCATGTTTTTTTTTTTTTTTTCTGAGGCAGTTAGTTGTTGGTTTGTATTGTTTGCTGTCATAGATTATTCATTTCATGGTTGTTGCTGTTGTGGTGGTGGATGCGGAGAGAGTCCGCCTTCTTGTGAAGAGGTCTTGCACATATTGAGTGAAGGCACTATAGGTATCTTTTTCAGTTAGTATCAGATATTCCTGGTCTCGTAGCATTATTTGGGTGGTGGTTATAAATCGGCAGTGGAGATCCTCGTACAGTGGGCAGTCGTACATCAAGTGCCCCCATGTCTAGCGTAGACCACAGTGGCATAGGGGGCTGTCACTCAATCCGAATCCATGGAGTTTTTCTCTTATGGCGCCATGGCCGGTCAACAGGTAGATGGCGAGAAGTCCAGGAGAAAGCCAAGGTGGATAGTTTAGGTACACCAGTTGGATATCAGGAATAAACTTTTTAGTGATTTCACCTTTGGTTGATGTCTGCCAGCGGTTTTGCCAGCTCTGGTTGAGATGTGGGAGGAGACGTTTGCGTTCCACTTTGTGGTCAGTTTCAGGGTCCACAGTGAAGTTCAGGTGGTTAGCCTCCTGTCCCTTGGAGACTATTTCAAGGTCTAGTGGAAGAGTCCCTGCCAGGGCCTGGAGAGCGTGCGTGCTTACAGTATTGCAAGCTCTTGTTATTGTAAGTAATATATACCGCTGCGTGGTGTCCAGTTTTCTTCTGTTGGTGGCCGTGGTGGCCTTCCGGTACCACACGCCAGCGGCATACGTTATGGCAGGAAGGAATACGTTTTTATAGAATAGCTTGAGGGCTCTCCTCCGCAGGCGCCAACCCTTGCGGGAGACCCTCATGAACAGAGCAGAGTATCTTCTGATCTTTTTCTGTATGTAGGTCAGATGAGGGGTGAAGGAGAGGTTATTATCTAGGACAACCCCGAGGTGTTTTAGTTCCTTTGTGAGCTTAATTGTAGTGCCTTGGATGCAGATTTGGGGTGGCCTCCTGATGTCCAGGGTACCTTTTAACAGTACTGATTTGTTCTTGGTTGAGGATATGCGGAGATTGTTTTCATCGGTCTACTTCTGTAAGGTGTCAATGGCACGAGTAGCAGAAGTTTCTAGCCTGGCTCTGCTGTCCTCTCGCAGTACCAGGGTCAGGTCGTCCGCGTATGCCTGAGTTGCCACACGACCTAGGTTTAGGAAACCGTCGAGAACCATGTTCCAGAAGATAGGACCCAAGGCTGAGCCCTGTGGGCAGCCTCTGAAGATCTGTCTGGAAATAGAACGATATGGAGTTTCTACGACAACCATTCTGTTGCCAAAATATGTTTTGACGCATTGGTATAGGTTGGCTGGGATGTTGGCCTTCCGGAGTCTGCCGAGGACGCTTGGCCACCACAGGGTGTCAAATGCCCCGGAAAAATCTATTGCGATTACAAGTAGATATTTATGGTTTGTTGTTTCAGCAGCCCTGGTAATGTTTCTCAGGGCATCCAGAGTGGAGCAGCCCCCTCCTAAAGCCGAATTGATTCTGTGATTGTAGGCCTGCAGCCATGTAGCAAGTTTCGATTCTACCTTTGAGGAGGTGTTCAAAATGTTTACTGAGCACAGAGAGAAGGGCTATCGGTCGGTATGACTCCGGAAGGTCCTGTTGCTTGTTTGGACTTTTCAGGATTAAGTGCAATTTGGCAGTCCTCGAAGCGTGTGGAAAGTGTCCCTCATTAAGGCAGTGATTAAAGAGGGTGAATATTACCTCTGGAATTGTCTCGATGGCCTTCTTGACGATTTCAGGCTCCAGTAGGTCGATACCCGGTGATTTCTTGTTGCGCAGTTTTTTCTGCAGCAGTGTGAAGTTCGGTGATGGTCAGTGGTTCTTCCTTATTAGTGGTAGTATAGGTATCATTGTCTTGACATAATTCTTGCTGTTCTGGTGTAGTGGGAGTAATATGTCCCAGAAACATGCTGTCCAAGATGTTGTTGATATTATCCTGCCAGGTCTTGGTATAAGTGCCCAGTGGCGTCTTTGTTACGGGGATGACTTCTCCCCTGGGGAGTTTGTTTGTCGTTATTCTGTAGACAACCCCCCAGGGATGCTCGTTTCCGGTTGTAGAAACTAGTTGCTCCCATGAGCGCTGTTTCCTGAGTCGGATTAAAGCCGTGTACTCATTTATTGAAGCGCGATAGTGGTCGCGGGTTGGTCTATTTCTGCTGCTGGCCAGGAAAGTCGTGCTCTCTGGAATAGTCTTCTCCTTCTGTTCAATTCGCGTCTGAGATGTTGTAGTTCCAGGGACCACCAGGGGACGGCCCCTGGAGTTGGGTTTTCCCTTTTAATTGAGCGGTTTTCAGCGGCAGTGATGAGGTCCACCACGGCGGTTTGGTGCTTGACCAGGCTCAGCCCCTCTATTTGGAGGGTTTGTGCTGCTTCTCTTAAGGTAGTCTGGAAGAGTGGCCAGTCTGCCTTCTGTATGGCGTATCTATGTTGGATTTGTCTGGTTGGTTGTTGCCTGCTATGGTTCGTTGAAGCGTGAAGGTTATGTCTGATCCACATCGAACCCTGTGGTTCGATGTGGTCCAGCTTTCCCTGACCATCCATCCCAGAGGTGACCAGTCCTTGAGGCGAGTGTAACATCAAATGTGGCTTCCCACATTGTGCTGGAAAAGGTGGTGGCGTTATTTGGCTGATTGAGTATAGTGAAGGTACTGTTTGCCAAGAACTCCTCTAGGTGTTGTCCATTTGTGGCGCTGCGATGCCCTGGGGTTTGGCTGAACCACGCCGGGGATCGACAGTTCACATCCGCTCCCACGACGATCCTGCCATTCTGGAATTCTGTGAGTAAACTCTGCAGGTACCGGGTAGCTGGGAGGATATCTTCCCCTGGGCGGCAGTACAATGAGACTGCATAGAATTCGCCGAGCGAGGTTATAATATAGGCACGGGCGGCCCAGGATGTACAGTAGCTGGAAATTTTGGTTACAGTGATACTAAGATTCCTAACCAGGATGCAAACCCAGGGGTTGTCTCTGTTGTTCTGAACTATTTTGTAGGATAGGGGATATCCTCTCACCCCCGGCTGTGCACATATGGCTCTTGGATAAGTAGGATGTCGAGGTTCTGTTCATTCGCTTTCTTTGTGAGTTGTCCGGCCATGGCCTTTGATCGCTGTGCGTTTAGATGCACGAAGTTGACCCTCTCTAAGTTAAAAGGTCTAAGGCGTGCGTCCATAATCAATCCTCATTTGGTATGCACCCTTAGCTTTGATGTAGATGGGTGGACAATCAGTGTCCCTGAGTGAGTGGTCCGCTGGCATCTTCTGTGATTTACAGTTTGCATATGTGTGCAGGTCATTTTTTTTAGCGCAGGTGCCAAACTCATGGCCTTTCTCTGCACAATGGCTGCAAGTAGGCTCTATCTGGGCACAGGTGTGCGTCGTATGTCCAAGTCGACAGCAACGGAAGCATTTGGAAACAGACACATGCTCTTTGAAGCGATGGCTGCCCCAATATATGAAAACCCTAGTTGTTTGTGCAATCATTTTCCATGCTCTGGTGTGAGTTCAACCACCGAATTTGCGTGGTCTCCTGTCCTGGATTTTGTTTGGAATTTTGGGGTGATCAGTGTCGCTGGTTCCACATTTGGGTACTCATGCTGAAGGTTCCTGGAATATAATTCTGGTGTTAGATCCTTGTTGGTGTTAAAAATAACTATACTGGGGCCCTTTCTCTTGGGGGACGCTGCCTCTAAACCAAGTGTCTGGATCCTCGGGTTGTTGAGGATTTCGTTTGCATCTTCCTTCGTCTGGGTTTCAATGATGACACCTGTGTTCCTTATATTTCGGACAGATTTGATTTTTGTAGTCTTTAGATCCTGTCAGAGGTTCTTCATAATGGTTTGCTTCACCTCTTCACTAGTCTGGTGTTGTGCTATTGAGGTCGGTTTTAATATTACGAGGTGTTGAGTCGGCAGGAGCGTTTTGTAGTAGTTGCCACGCGTGACAGCTGAGGAGAGGTATCTGGAGCCGTGGTCCTCACCGCTTGTGCATATGTGGGTGCACGCTGTTGCATTTGTTTTGCCCCATATTCAGCATAGGCTTGCTGTTTAGCATTGGCCCCTTCGCTCTCGAAGTAGGGTTCGACAAGAAGTGCATCCAGTTTGTTCCACAATGTTATTATTTGAGCCCTTAGTGCAGTGGTAACTCTGTTTGTTTGCTCTTTAAAGAGGAGCTTTCTAGAGAAGTTTCTAGAGAAGTTTTCAGGAACAGGAATTTTTCATGTATTGTACCCTCGGGTAAGGTAGGATCTAGGGAGGTTTCCTGTGTCCTGTCATCGCTAGTCTCCTTTGTCGCAATCGCTGTGAGGTTTTCCTGCATTTCCCTTATCTCCGTCTGGGAACGGGTTTCTATTTCAAATTTTAGTATTGAGCCTTTTTTTGTTTTTCTTCTTACCCGTTTGGGGGGTCCCGGAACTGGGATCCATCCCTTCGTTCTGTTGGTTTGTGATGATAGTGCATTCGTCGCCTTGGGTTTCTCTAAGAGGGTCTCTGCTTTTCTCCATATTCCTCTCCATATCACTATTTCCGGATGACCGAGACTCGTCGGTTTATTGGGATTTCCTCTCTACTATCAAGAAGCACTGTGAGCGTTATGAAAAATGAAATCAGCCACAAGTGCGTAGCACAAAAAGAAGGCTAGTTGTGAGCCTTTAAGTTATTGGGCTATCCCCCTCAGTCACTTGTCTGAGGGTAAAATAGCCGGGTGTAAAAATAGCCCTAGAACAACGGGACTACTTCCCTATGGGGTTTCTGGGCGCGGCGAACACGATGGTGCCATTAAAAAGACAATAGAATATACCAGAGAAAAGTTCAGCCTTTAACATGGAAAGTCTATGGCAGGGGGGGGGGGACCACACAAAAGTCATTATTTTTGGGTAAAACTCGCACACAGTTTAGTGAGAAATGTTGGGACACAAATGTTGTCCAAGGTTACAAGCACCGTTGCACCTCCCAAGTCAAGAGCCAGGTAGAAACGTGGCGATCGCGTTATATCGGTCGCCTCTCTATATTCCAAATGTCAGCCACATGGTGACCATGCGGTCTGACACAAAGAATATAAATAGTGACGCTTCTAACCAGCCAAACTCCCAACAAAGCACAGAAAGTTTTCTCACCTGGAGAGTCTACTGGAGTTGAAGAATCGCTGTATATACTTTTGATGAGAAAAACACTTTAAACTTAAATCCACGAGCGTGAAATGAACGTGTCTGGCAGCCATATTGACAATCGTGAAGGCGGCCATATTGGCTCCGGCCCAGGAGGTAAGGTGTAAGGTGTAAGATGTGTTGGGAGTCTAACGGCGCCTGGGGTTTTCTCCATCTCCGCGTATTTTCTATTTTTCGGGCAAGCCTGAGATTTTTTTAAAAAATATATATGGTTCATGAGCTATGTGGCATGTTGTGCCCTTTGTTCATCCGGCCTATTAGCCGCCAGGCCCCTAGTGAGACCTGACGTTTCCACACCCTGCCACGGGGAAGCTGGCCGGGTGTACCCAATGAGGCTATTTTACTCTGGTGGGTCCTGCCGCTTACTTTCCTGAGATTTCAATGGCTAGGACCTAAAAAAAAAAATATATATAAAATAAAATACATTGGAGAAGTCGCGAGCGTAGTTTAGTTAGTTAAGGTTCTTTTAAACATCGTTTAGGGTTTACACTGAAAGTCACTAAGGCCTAAAAGGTCGGGCATAAATTTTGGTGTATCTTAAATTTTGATGTTGGGCTGATCGCTATGTAAGATGACAGTTTTGGGTGGGGAAGCAGAAGACTGGGGTGGAAATAAGAAGCAAAGGGGTCGATAGAGAAGATGACCCCCCGTTTTTCAGTGGAGCATGCTGCCCCACCAGAGGGAAAGAAGGGTGGCAAGGGGAGAAGAGGGTTCTCCCCCTGCGAGGAAATGGGGTTTAAAGAGGTTCCTGCAGGTACAGGATCTGAGAGCCAGATGGCGCTCTACTCCAGCTCTCGGACGCTTCAGTGTTGGTGTCTTTCAGGAATTTCGTCAGTGTGACGAGAATTTGTCTTGTCTGGGGTAGTTTTCCTCAAGATAGTTGTTTTCTCCTTTTCCTGTGAGCAACTGTGATTAGACTTTTAGGCACTAATGGTGAATTTTTCTGTACTGTTGAATTTTCGTCTTTGATTCTGGTCTGTTTGAGTTTCTCCGTTGTTCTGGTTCATCCATTCCTTCTAAGTTTAGGCTTTTCTATTGAGTGTTGTTATCTTCCTGCTGGACAGGTTGTATTGCAATAATTGTTTTCCTTCTTGTAAATAGTTGGTAAAAGCTACAAACTGTTCTTGTGCATTCAGGAGTCGGGATTCTTGGTTAATTGGATTGTACTGGATGTTTGTAATGAGGCTCGCTCTTATGTCGTCATAATTTTCACATTCATGCATGACATGAGTCCATGATTCGGGTTCTCCGCAAGTACAATTTCTATCTTCTGTTATGCCTAGCATGTTTAGTTTTTCCTTAAACGGACTATGACCCGTTAGTAGATACGTAGTGTTAAGGCCCGGGAAAAACCACGGTGGGGCTTTTGGGTGCATTTTTGTCACTAATGGAAGAAATTTATGGGTTTTTGCTCCTTTGGTGGTTTCATTCCACCTTCTTTGCCAGGTTTCTGTTAGGAATTCATCAGTCTTTTTTTTTTGCCTCTTCCAGCCACTAGTCACGTCAAGGGTTATGCCACAGGTTGTAATTGGTATAGCTTTTTTGTGATAATACACTAGTCGCGTGCGGGCAACTTCCAGGTCAAGGGGTAGTGCACCTGCAATGACCTGGAGCGCCGCCATACTAACTGTGCTACTCGCTATAGTGATTGTAAGTAGTATGTTCCTCTGAATTGTTTCAAGAATTTTCCTGTTTGTTACTGTGCTGGTTTTCGTCATCCATACTGGCGATCCGTACATAATTACCGGGATGAAGAGGTGTTTTGTAATATAGGGAGAGGATCTTTTTATTTAGCCCCCAGTCCTTAGGCGTGATTCTTGCTATAGGTGCTGTGTATATGCATATCTTCTTCCTGAGGTAGTTTAAGTGCAGTTTAAATGAGAGATTGCTGTCAATGATAATTCCTAAGTATTTTATACTTAGAAATTTTACTGTTATTCATTCTACTTTGATTCGTGGTGGCCTGTTCAAGTTTAGTTTTCCTTTCAAGAGGACCGAGTTGGTCTTTTCCGGTGCTAGTTTTAGGTTATTTAGTTTAACCCAATCTTGTAGGATTTGCAGCGCTCCATTTGCTTGTTTTTCCAAGGTTGGCTCTTGAATCAGCTGCTCTGATTAAAAGTAAATCATCGGCAAAGGCCTGGGCCTCTGGTCCTTGCAGAGAAAGTCATCGAGGACAAAGTTCCAAAGGAGCGGCCCCAGAACAGAACCCTGGGGGCAGCCCCTGCCAACTGCACGCGATAGGCTGGAATAGGGCGCAAGGATCTGCACTTCCCTGTCAGTGAGATAGGACTTTTCACAGTCAAATAGATTTTTTGGAAGGGCTGCAGCGCGAAGCCTCGCCAGGACGCTCGGCCACCAAAGGGTGTCGAACGCCCCAGCGAAGTCCACCGCGATCACCAGGAAGTACTTGCTGGTACATTGTGCAGCTCTGTTAAGGCGATCTCGGATCGCATCAATAGTAGAGGTTCCAGATTTGAACCCATATTGTTTTGAGTTGCTAAGGTTTGCTTCCGTATAGTGCTGTTCAATTCTCTTGTGTAGTAGTCTTTCCAAGATTTTGCTCACCGTCGATAGCAAGGCAATTGGTCTGTAGGATGTAGGGAGCTCCGGCAGTTTTGTAGGGCTTTTTGGTATGAATTTTAAGATGGCTTTTTTTCCATTGTGTTCGAAAGTGACCTTGCTTCAGGCAGTTATTGTACAGTCGTAGTAAGAGTTGTGGGACGCAGCCCAAGAGGTATTAAGTAGGTGTGACATACATCTGTTATGTCATTTAGGGTACGGGGAAGCGATTTGTAGAAGTGAAAAATTTGGGCTAAGATTTAGTACTTGGTGCACCCTCTCTACATTCGCCTACACGGCAATGATTGACGGGTGCTGACTCCGCCCAGTGTCACGTGATCTCCTGTACGTACGGAAACATTGACACGCGTGCCAGACGGTGCGTGTCAATGTTTCCGTATGTTCATGGTATTATTTAAATTATTTTTTTAAAAAAAAATAAAGTAACTTAACTCTGTGACTGGCTGATTACGATTGCGTAATCACATTTTGGTCAGTTCTTGATTTGTGCGGGTGCCTGTTGCTGCCGTGAAATCTCCTTTGTCACAGGTATTTTTCACAGGAAAAACAAACATTAACAAAATCGAGTGAACATGGCAATGATTGACGAGTTGTGACTCCGCCCACTTACTGCGTTCCCCCCTCCTCTCCTCGTCCGGTGGATTTGAAATGACACGCGGACTGCATTTGGCACAGCAACAAATATGGCGGCTGAAAACAAATGAAGAAAAAGCAATTTTTGAAAAACCAAGAAACAAAAATTTACACGAAATGCAATCACCGATTCTTCTCGCCCGTACATAACTAGACTATTTCGCGAGCATTAACAACGATAATTTCTGATGCCAGTGAACACATAAATGCTTCTTTTTTTTTTTTTTGCGAGTAAACACATAAATGCTTCTATTTTTTTAAAATTTTTGGTGGGTGCTGCCACCCCCTAACCCCCCCCCCCCCCCACAAAATTGGAGCTGAAAAAGAAAAGGTAATTTAAGGGTAAATAGAGGGTAAATTTTACAAAACAGAAATGCACGTTTTTCTATGCTATTTCTATGAAAAACATAAATGCACGTTTTTTTATGCTATTTTACGTGCATTAACAATGAGAAAGGCTGAAAAGCAAAACATAAATGCACGTTTTTTATGAAAAACATAAATGCACGTTTTTTATGAAAAACATAAATGCACGTTTTTTTATGAAAAACATAAATACACGTTTTTTTATGAAAAACATAAATACACGTTTTTCTATGCTATTTTACGAGCATTAACAATGAGAAAGGCTGAAAAGGAGAAAAAGAAAAGGTAATTTTAGGGGAAATTTCACCAAACAAACAAAAATGTTTCTATGAAAAACATAAATGCACGTTTTTCTATGCTATTTTACGAGCATTAACAGTGAGAAAGGCTGAAAAAGTAAAGGTAATTTTAGGGGAAATTTTACGAAACAAACAAAAACGCACGTTTTTCTATGCTACTTCTATGAAAAACAATCAGATTGAACTGAGACAATGAAAAACCACTCACCTCATCGGCCGGGTGTCCTCGTTCAACCTCGGTTTCAGGTTTATACACTAAGCTCACAGCTTTTAAAAATTCTATAGTTAAATCGCTGCTGCCCGAATGTTTCCTTCGCCACATATACTCTTCGAGGGAGGAGTCGAACTCATCATTTACTTTGCTTAATGACAGTTGCCGTTTAATAGCATTCCATGTTCCCTCAATTTTGTTAGTGTTTGCCCGTTTCCTGTGAAAAATACCTGTGACAAAGGAGATTTCACGGCAGCAAGCAACAGGCACCCGCACAAATCAAGAACTGACCAAAATGTGATTACGCAATCGTAATCAGCCAATCACAGAGTTAAGTTACTTTATTTTTTTAAAAAAATTTAATTTTATTATTTTTGTACTTTTTTTTCTGGGGCTACCGCCCCCAGACCCCCGTCTATCTGGGGGCTCCAGCCCCCACACCTCCGGAATTATTTAGCCGAGAACAATACCAATAAACAATAAATTATTTTTTTTAATTTTTCGGTTTCGTATTGGGTTTCGTAACCCAAAAAAACCTCAGCGTGCCTCGTGTTGCCAGTGCCGGTAGGTACATGGCACGGTTAACACGGCTGAGCGGGGTTCGGCCCCCTCACCCACTAGTTTTATTTCGGTTTTATTTAAATTCAGATAAGTATGATTTTTTTTTTTTAATTACGAATGTAATTAAGAAAGACCGATGATTAAATCGGCACCACGTGACATCCAAACACCGCAAGTAACAAGAGGGGGAAAGTAGCCACGTCACTTTCGTCAGTCGACATTTCAAAATTAATTTTTTTTTCTGGGGGCTCTGCCTCCAGACCCCCGTTTCAGCGGGGGGTTCGGCCCCCTCACCCACTAGTTTAATTTCACCTTTAAATTCGGATAAGTATGATTTTTTTAAATTACGAATGTAATTAAGACCGATGATTACACTTTGCTTATTGGAGGCTTGAAGTGGTGAAACCCATGTTTAGTCTCTAGAGCAAAGTTTCCGGCATCCCCCTTCCCCCATACTTCTCCTTCAACCTATGCACGGTACTAAGTACTATAGGTTTTGATACCTTTCGTTGTTGTTGTTGTTGTTGTTGGGGTTTAAAGTGCAATGGCTACTTAGGCCATATTGCACTTATGGAAGTGATGCATACAGTCTGTGTTTGTTGATTTATAAGCAGTTAAATACGGTTATACAATCTTATTCGTTTTAGAAAGGAGAAGAATTCTGCAAGATTTGAATTTTCGCCTATGATATGGTGAAGTGACAAAGGTTCCTTTAAATTTGACAGAGAATTGAAAGACATTAGTCGAGCATTATTATATAGAGTACAGTCCAGAAGTATGTGTTTGACTGTGAGTGGTGTATGACAATGATTACACTGGGGAGGATCATTTCCTGACAAAAGAAACAGATGGGTTAAATGAGTATGTCCAATTCTGGCTCTGGCTAGAATTACTTCTTCTTGTCTGTTTGCTATAGAGCTAGAAGCCCATAATTTTGGTAAGGGTTTTAGTTGGAATAGTTTATTTTGGAATTGTGTTTGCCACTGAAGAGTCCATTGATCTTTACATATTCTTTGTATATTCATTTTATAATCTGTGACAGGTACTAGCGAATTCGTTGGGGCTGGGCTGGATGGATTTTTGGCAGCATCATCTGCAATTTCATTCCCTGGTATTCCGGTATGGCCTGGAATCCAGCAGAAGATAACCTTTTGCTGATGCTCTCTAAGTCGTATCAACTGTGTTTTGATGAGCTTTAATATCGGATGAGTAGGTGGGGAATTGTTTTGCAATGCTAATACGGAACCTTGCGAGTCTGTGTAAATTATGCTCTTTTGAATTGATATATGGAAGACATTTTCTAATGCAAGCTTTATGGCAAATAATTCAGTTGTGTAGCTACTACACTCTGTCGGAAGAGATTGAGAAACTATTTTATCAGGGAGTACCACTGCTGCACCCGATCCACTCTCGGATTTCGACCCATCTGTATATATTTTAGCGAAGTCAGGATAATGTTGACCATGCTCAGTGTGCAGCTGTTGGATGGTAAAGTCTGATAGAGAGTGTTTACCCCACTGGTGGAAGTACTTGTCACAACATGGCGTGATGTCAGACCATGGAGGGTCAGGATCTATAGGATCTTGCAAGATTTTATCGAAGTGTATATCCCAATCTTCTGTTAGATGTTTTAGCCTAATACCAGCAGGCCGAACTGTCTGTGTTTTGTTTCTATACAGGGTCATATACAGCGGATCATGAAGTATTGACCAATTAGGATGGGTTACCTGGCTTTGGATCTTGATTGCATAGTTTAACAGCAACATCTTTCTCCTGATATTTAGAGGAGGTTCATGGGCTTCGATATATAAACTTTGCACTGGAGATGTTCTGAATGCACCTAATGCTGATCTAAGAGCTGAATGTTGGATAGGGTTGAGCCGAGATAAAACACTCTCCCTAGCAGAATCAAAAACAGGCGCCCCGTAGTCCAGGCGTGATCTAATTATGGCTCTGTATAGGTGAAGCAGGGTGTTACGATCTGCTCCCCATGCTGTCGCTGATAAAACTCTGAGTATGTTCAGTTTCTTTTGACAGTTTGTCCGGAGATATTCAACGTGTTTTTGGAAGTTTAACTTGTTGTCGAAAAATAATCCTAGTAGACGAATACAATTAGCTATGGGAAGAGGTTGGTTATTCAAGTGGAGCTCGGGCTCAGGATGCATATTTCGTCTGTTACAGAAGTGTATGGCAGCAGATTTCTGGCTGGACAGTCTATAACCATTTTCTGTCATCCATGTCACGATGCGATTAATTGATATTTGTAGCTGGCGTTCAATGTAATGCATGTTTTGAGAATGACAGGATATTGAGAGATCATCTGCAAAGAGGTAGGAATCTACAGTTTTCGGAATGAGTTCAATTATGTGGTTCATTCTCATTGTAAATAAAGTGGCACTGAGAACCGACCCTTGCGGAATTCCTTCTTCTTGGGTAAAGATCTTAGAGAGGGTTCCCCGGTAACGGACTTGAAAGGATCTCTGATGTAGAAAATTTTTGATAAAGTAGGATAAATTACCTCTCAGGCCAAGAGAATGCAGATCTTTTAAGAGGCCGAATCGCCAAGTAGTGTCGAAGGCTTTCTCAACATCAAGACAGACCATTACGAGATGTTCCTTCTTGACGAAAGCATTTCTAATGTTTGTCTCGGTTTTGATCATGAGATCCAATGAAGATCGATTTTTCCGGAATCCAAATTGGTTGTTGTTAATCAAGTTTTGGGACTCCAGGAACCAAGTGAGACGGCGATGTATCATTTTCTCTAGGGTTTTGCTTAGACAGCTGGTAAGGGATATTGGTCTGTAATTTTGCGGAACAGAATGATCTTTACCGGGCTTTGCAATTGCTAGTACATAAGAATGACTCCAGGAACTTGGGAAGGTATGTTCGGAAAAAATGCGATTGAAAAATATGAGCAGTAATGAGAGTGATCTCTGATCCAAATTTTGCAACATTACATAGTATATCCCATCTGGGCCAGCAGCACTGTTTCTTGAGTTGTTAAGGGATTGTTGCAGCTCAAGCATGGTAAATGGTTTGTTATAAGGTAAAGCGGAATTGTCAGTGAAATTTAGTCTGGATTTTTCTGCAATTGTTTTAAGTTTTTGAAATGTTTGATCATAGGCGATAGAAGAGGACAGCTGAGAAAATGTGGTTCCCAGTGCATTTGATATTTCTGTAGGGGTAGAAAGCTCCTGTCCATTCCAGTTCAGTAGTGGGGTGGATAAAGGAGGAAATTTACTGTTTAAACATTTTATTTTTCTCCAGATTAATCTAATATCAGTATTTTTATTCACTGACGAGGCGAATTTAATCCAGTTTTCTTTTTTCGCTTTACGTCTGATGTAACGAGCTTTTGCTCTAAGACGTTTATAACTAATAAGATTGAGGGTGGTTGGGTGTTTGCGGAAAAGGTTCCAGGCTTTGTTTTTCTCTTTTTTCGCATGGTTGCAGTCCTCATTCCACCAATAATTTGTTTTTCGTCTATTTCTTGCTTGATATTGAGGAATGGTAGCGGATGCGGCTGACAGAATTTCATTTGTGATGTGCTCAGTAACACTGTCGATGGAACAGGACTGAATAATGTAGTTGTCAAATGATATTTGCGTTCTGTATTTTGTCCAATCAGCTCTTGAAAATTTCCATTTCATTGGATTTTCTGTTGGGAAGGAACAGGATGTTTGAATTTTGCAGATTATGGGATAGTGATCACTGCTATAAGGATCGCTTAGAGTTACCCACTCTATACTTGGAAAGAGGATTGGGGAACAAATGGTAAGGTCTATTGTAGAGGTTGTACCTGTAGGGAGATGGATATATGTGGGAGTGCCAGTATTTAGTAAAGTTAAATTTTGCCTCTCTATCAACATTTCAATAAGCTTCCCTCGTTTGTCTGATATAGGTGAACCCCATATTGGATGGTGGGCATTAAAGTCTCCTAGGATACAAAAGGGAGATGGTAACTGCAAGACAAGATCTTCGATTTCTTGTATATTGATGGTATATTGATGATTTGGTGGAAGATAGATTGAAACCAGTGTCAGTGTAATACCATTTACAACGCGAGCGGCAACAGCTTCTAAGGAGGTTTGTAAATGGATGCGTCTGGAGGGGATGCTTGAATCCACGAGTATTGCTACTCCTCCGTGAGCACTATTAGTGCCAGCTCTGTCTTGTCTAAACAAGGTATAATTTTTGATTTTGATTGAGTTCTGAGGTGTCAAATTCGTTTCCTGCAAGCACATTGCAAGAGGTCGGTATTGGTGAATTAATTCATGGATATCATCGATGTTGCTGCGAAGGCCTCTACAGTTCCATTGGATGATCTGTTCCATTATTTGGATTTGAAAGAGGGAGATGAATCTGACTGCTTTTTATAAGTGGGTTGTTTGTGACGATCCAGCTTAGGTTTTTCTTTTCTGGGGAAATTGGGGCGTGTTGAATTATTGCTATCTTCCATTTCATCATCTGCATGTAATTCAAGGAGGTCTTGGGTAGTCGTATCGTCGGTATCCATCCTTGTTGAGGGTGGTTGATTAACCTCGACAGGATCTGATTTTTGAGGTTTTTCTGTTACTTTACCTTGGGTTATGATTTGGGTTGGAACTGTGATAGGTGTATTCATACTTTGGTCAACTGTGTTTGGCTTTGATGTAGGCTGGGTCGATAGAACTGATCGAGCCCAGTCTGCAATCGATTTATCTGGAGAGAGTGACACTTCCGTCTGACATGCTACTGATTGGTGAGAGTGGATAATCGAGGCATAAGAGCTATTTGGCATGGTTTGTTTAATTTGTTTCCTAGCTTCTTGATAGGAGACTTTATTTTCAGTCTTATATTTTTGAATTTTTTTCCCTATCTTCCAGAGGTCACATTCTTTAGAGTATGCTGGATGGCTTCCCCTGCAATTAGGACACTGTGGAGTTTGTGCTTTGCATTCTAACTGGGTATGAGTTGTGGAGCCACAGTTTGGACATGTTGAAACGCCACGGCATGCTGTCTGGGAGTGACCAAATTTCTGGCACTTGTAGCATCTTAGGGGATTTGGGATAAAGGGTCGAACACGGCAATTTAAGTAACCTGCTTTGACTGATGCTGGTAGATTCGGTGTATTGAAAGTTAGAATTATGTTACGTGTTGGGACTAAGGTACCATCTTTTCGTATCATGATTCTTTTTGCTTGAGTTACATTTTGTGACTTTAGTTCTTGTACTATTTCTTCTTCAGACACGTTCAGTAGATCCCACTCAGTAATCACTCCTCTGGATGAATTCAGGGTGTTATGCGGAGTGACTTGTATTGGAATTCCGCTTAGAGTGGTGAGTTTCAGTAGTTGTTCAGAGTGTCTTGGGAGAGAAGTCTCTATTAACAAGTCCCCGGATTGGAGACGTTTCACCATTTTTGGAGATGATGCTGCATGTTCAAGGCATCGTTGGATGATGAAAGGGGAGAGCTTGCTAACAGGCTGTGCCGACAGAGAATGGATAATCAGGAAAGCTGGTGATTCCTGTCTGCCTGCATCTTTTTTCATTCTCTTAGAGGTAGAAAAGTCATGGTCGGGTTCACGATTGTCATATTGAGCACTCTTGGGCTCTAGACGTGGAAATTCATTCGTTTCCATTACTGCTCCTTTTAGCCCCGAGGGTTGATTTATCCCCCAGGTTACCGGCCCCGCCACGTGGAGGCAGGAGCGGTGCCACCAGTGACCAAGCGATAAAAGGTTAGTGGTTAGTGTGTTAGAAAAGTAGTTATATATACAAAAGAAAGGTGTCTTTCCTTTCTTGTAGGAGGCTTCCTTCTTTATTTACAAAGAGCCAGAAAATAAATAACTTTGAAAGTAAAGCCTTTGGAAATCTCTTTATCAACTTCTCTTTAGAAAAACGCTTTCAAATTCGCTTTGTAAATCGCTAGATCACTCGCTTGGCACTCGGGGCCGATACCTTTCGTGTTTGGGGTTTTCATAAAAAAAAAAAAAAAAAACACCGCAACCACGTGTATAAAAACACCACAATAACAGGTGCGGCACAAGGTGACACGCACTGCGTGGCGCCCGTGTCAGTTGTGATAAATAAAGTGTCTGTGAGAATGGAAATGAAAAGTACACAAGGTGCCAAAACTAAGAGAAGTATAAGGGACTGTAGAAAGTAAACGTGAAGTAGTGGTTAAAAATGGGAAAGAATTTGAAAAACCTAGTGCAAAAATGAACTGGGACCGAGGAAAAAAAAAAAAAAAAAATATATATATATATATGTCTGATAATTAAAATATGATATTTAAAATAAAAAACATCAGTCAGTAGTACGGCAAAAATGCAGAGCGAAACGAAACGCAAAATAATATAAAATAAACAAACAGAGAAGGGAAAGTAGAGATAATAAGACAAAAAAGTAGTTTTTTTTTTTTTTTTGGCGCATCGGCTTCTGTGGCCATAATGCACCTCACAAGGTTTTTGCAGTACTTTGATCCAAGCCCGAGGCGGATTCGAACCCGCGACCTTTGGGTTGCCAGGCAGGTACTTTACCCACCCGGCTAGCCCGGTCGGCACAAAAAAAAGTAGTCGATAATCCCCTGTATAATTTAGTCATTAAACCCAATTAATAAAAACGATGTAAATTTAAAATAATGCCAATTATATATAATTTAGCGGTACCCCCCTTGAAGGTACCAGTTCCAAAAGACGTGAAATATCACCAAAAAGGGGTTAAAGAAACTACAAAAACTAAAATATCCACATATATATATATATATTTTTGTGTTATATATTTGTGTTATATATTTGTGTTATATTGTGTTTTTATATATATATTTGTGTTATATCCCACATTACACTTTGCAACTTTGTATATATTTGTAATTATTTTAATTTACATTTTTCACACCGCGTAGGAACTACTTTGTCTACTAGTATTACGATAAAAGGCCGCATATTTGCTCCCCTTTTTCTAATACTACAGACAAGTTTGGAAACGCAGTGCCTGATACATGGTCAGGAGTAGTCCCCTGATGAATTTCTTGGCTATGTATCATATTTTTTCATCTACTATATTCAGATTTTGCATATTTGCCATCCCCTGATTCGACCCCTTGCTAAAAATGCCCTCCTATATCTGAATATAGTGTTATTTATTTATTTACTTGTATATATGTATATATATATTTTTTTCCCCTCAGTCCCAGTTCATTTTGACACTAGGTTTTTCAAATTGTTTCACCTGTTTAACCAATACTTCACTTCCACTTTCGACTATCCCTTTAACTTCTCTTAGTTCAGGTACCTTGTGTACTTTTCATTTCCATTTTCACAGGCACTTTATTTATTCTACAAACCACGCATTATATATATATATATATTTTACCTGAAATAAAACGAAATTAAAGTTTAACATAAAAATAAATGATAGTACCTAGAGCCGTGGGTCCAAGGACATTTAACTACTGCGAAAATCGTAGGAGCCAATGCAATATATATATTTTTACCTAAGGCGCATTTATCATGGCAACTCGTTGTGAAGGCATTCACAATATGAGATATAACCTAAAACGATGCCACCTTAAAAATTTTCTGTTTATTCAGAAATGGCTGTGTATTATGATGCTAAGCACTTTATATACATATATTTTTACCCTAATCTCGTCGTTCTCTATGTCATCCACCCACCTCCTTCTCGGTCTTCTTCCCGGTTGCCCTTCCATTGCTTTCCTTGGCCATCTGTTTTCCTCCATTCGTATCACGTGGCCTGCCTATTTAAGTCTTAAGCTCTTTATCACTCACATTATATCCGGTTCTCCATACAGTTTCTTCATTTCTTGGTTTGTCCTTATTTTCCACTCTTCTCCGACTTTTACCGGGCCAAAGATTTTCCTTAATATCTTCCTTCCCCACATATTTAAAGATTTTTCGTCCTTTTTATTAAGCACCCATGTTTCACTAGCATAAGTCACGATAAGTCATACCACTGTTTTGTATAATACTAATTTCGTTCTTCTAGAGAGCAGCCTTGATTGAAACTGTTTCGGCAGGGAAAAATAGCATCTATTACCAGCATTAAGAGGAGTAAGTGTAAAGTGTGTTTAGGGTCAAACAGCACCAGAGGTTTCCCCCATCTCCGCGTAGTTTACATTGTGGGTGAACCAGTTGACTGGAAAAGCCAGAGATTTAAAGGTGTATGGACTTTGTATATGTGTGATGCCTTGTACCGTTGTTCATCTGGTCATTTAGCCGCCAGACCCCTACTGAGGTCCGACGTTGCCCCAATTTCGCCCCATGGAGGCAGACCAAGTACCCATTAGTATACAGTTCACTCTGGCGCGTCGCGGGAAGCGCTAAGGAGAAGTTGCCAGAATGTTCGGCGAAATTAATTTAGATTGGCGACTTTAGATTGTGTGGGGCGTGTTCACGTTGCTGTCAGATAGAGTGGGGAGAAAGCTGAAGACTGGGGGGGGAGATAGATAGAAATATGGAGCCGAAAGGGAAGACAACTCCAGTTTACAGTGGGGCATGCCCATACCCAACCAGAGGGAAAAAGGGATTAAAGAAGGGGAGGAGACAGCAAAACCATCTCCTCCCCCTCCCACTCAGGGAGAGGGAAAAATAGTAGGCCAGTCAAGGGGATTGGCCCAGATCGCCAATAGGGCATTAAGACGAGTCTAAAATTCTGGTGTGTTACTATTATCATGTTGAATCATAGCTTCCACATATTTGAAGGATTCTGTTCTATTGAAACTATGCTTTGCTGTTTGCCAGATCTGTTGGGTACTTTGTCTCTCCTTCCTACTTGTAATCATAAACTTCGTTTTATTTTCATTTACCTTCAACCCAAACCTTTTTGCTTCTTTCTCAAACCCTTCAAAAGCTGTCCTCAGAATATTTGGGTTTCTGGAAGTCATCACTACATCATTTGTATAACAGACTCTACCAACACTTAGCTGGTAGAGTCTGTTATATATGATCCAACACCAAGTTAAAAAGGATTGGCGACAAAGGGTCCCCCCCTGTCTCAGCCCACTCCTTACTTCGGAGGACTCGGAGAGATTCCCTTGCACCTTAAACAGCATAATCTTCGTCAGCTTTACAAGCTTTTTTGGTATTCCCAGGCTTTCAATCGTTTCCAACAGCTCCACTTTACCCACTATCATATGCCGTGCTGAAATCAATAAAGATATTGTGCAGAACTACATTAAAAAAAAAAAAAAAAATTTCTATTTATACTCCGGCACGACAACCAAGTCAGTAGAGTTTACAATAAATCGTCAATACAAATATTTATCGTATTTAGTAGTCACGGGCATGAAGCCCGGTCCACTCAGGGAACGCGTGCTATGTACTCTTGACCATTGGGCTACTTCAGTCCCTATTTATATTCGTAGCACGTCTCCAAGATCTGTCTGATGGTGGAAATATGGTCAACAGTCGACCTATCTGCACGGAGCCCACTTTGATATTCACCAACTATTCCTTCTGCTAGTCTCGATATTCTTATAGTCAGGATGAAGGATAAAATATTATAAGTTGCACTAAGTAGGGCAACCCCTCTGTAGTTTCCACACATTAGTTTATTTATCCCTTTTTTTGGACCGGTTGTTTAAATACCTTTTATAATTATATATAAGTATAATTATAAAAGATATAAGTATAATTTTATAAGTATAAAATTATACTTATACCTTATACTTTTAAAATATTAATTTTAAAATACCTTTTAAAATTATACTTTTATAAGTATAATTATAAAAGATATTTTTAGAGAATTATAGACCTGAGGTACTACTATGTATAGTAGAAAGAAACCAACGACCATAAATAAGTGTATATTAGTAATAATAATAATAATAAGATTCTTTGTAAACATAAATTTTATACAATAGTGATTCCTTACACAGAAAGCCAGAGGAACCTTACAATACGTTGTTTATACAAGTGATTTTTTTTATTAGAAAAAAATAAATAATAAATAAATAAAAAACAAAAAATAATAATCAAAATGTAATAATGAAATAGTAATTAAAACTAAAAAGGCCGAAGTTGAGCAGAACATGAAATGACATCGGCTAATAACTGTTCTTTACAAACAGAAAGATAGGCCAAGATGCCATCGCGATATGCCTTGTCTATAGTCCACAGGTCGATGTTGATGTTGAGCGAGTTGAAAGTTTCCAGAGTCACATTTGGGAAGTGTCTCTTGAAATTCTGTAACCTCTGGAGCCTTGAGCACAAGGAGGCGGTACTGCGGAGATGTCTGCCTGGCAAACGCCAACCAACCGTGTCCCACATGTTGATGTGATCATGCTTAGCTGAGCACAGATTAAGGAATGCCCTTAGTTTTAGCAAATGGATTCTGTGGGCGTGTATTGTAGGTTGGAGTAGAGTGTAGATTTAGATGTCGTGTAGGTCTGGTTCGACCACAAGATGGCCCACTTCAAAACCCAGAATTCGAGGCCCCATAGTTTCCTGAGGTTGGTGGGTGGTGCCACCTACCAAATTTCCACGGCATAGGAGAGCACACTACAGAAGTAAGTTGCGAGGTATTTCCTGATTATTTGCTTAATGTGCATTTTGCACAGATCTATTTTCATTCCCCAGAAGACTCTCATGGCTTTGGAATACTGAGCTTGTATTTGTTTTTTATAGGTGGAGTTGGCATCAAGGATTACTCCTAGGAATTTGACACTGTCTGTGGGAGTCAGAACATTTCCTGCCAATTCCGGACGTAGAGAAGATGCAGTATCAGCAGAAGTCATCCGACTTGGAGTAAAGATGAGATAGTTTGACTTATCTGGATTAACTGACAGGGCAAAAAATTTTGCATACTTACAGAAAGTATTTAGTAGCTGTTTACAGATTCAGAGGAAGTTTGTCTTTCTTGTGAGTCACCAATACGGCGTTTGCATGGCAAGTACCATGCAATATCATCAGCATACGCGGGAATTTGATCCATTAGTGGAACGAATATTGCTGCAAATAGCAAGGTTGAGAGAGAGAGAGAGAGAGAGAGAGAGAGAGAGAGAGAGAGAGAGAGAACCACCTTGTGGGATCCCTACCTCGACACTTTTACAGATTGTAATGCCATTGCCTGTGAAGGGAAACATTCTCCTAGATAGCAAATTATTGAGGATCTCGAGCATATTTCCGGATATCCCATAGAATCTTTCAAGTTAGCAGTTAAATTGTACTTTTAAATGAATACATATAACCACTTAGATTACAAACGTAATGTAATTAATTATATTTAACATAATTAATAACATAACAATTAATCATAATTAATTAATTAATAGAATCATGACTCAGACAAGAGCAGCAAAGCAAAAGGCTCAAGCTAATGGAAGTGCTGTGGCTCAGAGTAGAACTGAGGGGGACAGTTGTCCTCTGACTCACAGCCTTATAAAATGCACTGTTTGCTTGATGTTTGCAGAGCAATCGGGTACGGGACATGATACTGCCATGGGAGATGTCTTTGTGTGTGCGCGATGCAAGGAGTGTATCGATATCAGGCAACAACTCAGCGTTCTTGTGGGCCTATATGAGAGCTTGAAGGACAGGGTGGATGCCCTCGAAGAAACTAAATTGAGGGGCCCATCAAGCTCTCAGCTGCCCACATCAACGCCAGAGCTTGCACGTGGGCATCACGTGACACAGAGGCAACCCCCAAGGCAGAAGGCGCTGGTCCCGAAGGAACTAGTAGTTGTTGGTGACTCTATTGTCAGGGAAACGGGGAACATGCTTTGTAAAAAGGATAGGTGGAACAGGACCAGGGTATGTCTGCCAAGGGCAAAGGTTGATGACGTTGTAGAGCGAATATCATCTTTTAAGGGCACAAAAGGTGATATAGTTGTACACATTGGCACTAATGATATTAAGAGTAGGAGACCGGCAGAATTACTTAACAAGTACAGGTTACTGTTGAACAAAAGCCGCGAATTAGGGTTGAATTTGAAAGTGTCTGCAGTTCTGCCCAGACACGATAGGAGGGAGTATATGATGAGAGCCTTGTCGATCAATTCGGCCCTGGAAAGATTGTGCAAGGCTCAAGGGGTAGAATTTTTTTCAGCCTGGACTGTACTTGTTAACAGGAGAGATTGCTTCTACAGGGATGGGATACACGTAAATAGAAAGGGTGCAAGAATATTTGCTGATGCTATCGAGGCAGTGTTAGGTGGGTCGGAAAACTGCTAGCTTGGGGGGAGACAAAGACCAACAGATTGACAGTAGCCACTGGCAGAGGTGAAAGAGATTCTTGCACTGCTTCTATTAGAATGAGCAGAAGCCTGAAAAACAAGATGCATGATATTTCAGAGACTGCTGGGAGCCGTTGCGGTGCAAGTAAACACATGGGTTGTGTTAGGGTAGCTAAGAATAGAAACAGGTGCAGGTATACTTGCGTGTACACCAATGCAAGGAGTTTAGTAAATAAGATGAATTTGAGGTATTGCTCAAAACATCAAAGGCAGATATTGTTGGAATATCAGAGACGTAGTGTCACACAGATATAAGGGATGCAGAACTGGAATTTGGGGAGTACAACGTCTACAGAAAGGATAGACAGGATAGGAAGGGGGGGGAGGGGTTATGCTATTAGTTAAGAAACACATAAAAACCAAGGAAGTGAAGCCAGTCGACATCGCTGGACAGTGCAATGTTGAGTCAGTTTGGTGTGACATAAGCATTGGGAGATCAAAATTGAGAGTAGGAGTGTGCTATAGGCCTAATGACTCTGATGAGTATAATAAGAAACTGTACAGGGAAATAGAGTGAGCCAGTAAATCAGAGAGTCTTATAATGGGATATTTTAATTTCCCAGATATTGACTGGAATTTGGGGGCTGGTCACTCACACATTAGCAGGGCTTTTGTGGATTTATTGGATGATTGTTTTCTAGAGCAACCTGTTCGAGAGGTAACCAGATGGAGTAATACTCTTGATTTGATTATCAGCAGTGATTCTTCATGCATTAAGAATCTGCATATAAATGAACCACTAGGTGGCAGTGATCACAGAGTGCTGAAGTGGGATTTACTCAAAGAGGTAACTACCATTAGGGGTAAAGGGAAGGGTTATTGCTTCCGTAAAGGCGACTACGATGAACTGAGACAGTATTTAAATTCTATACAGTGGGACCAACTGGTGATGTTACCAACAGCAAATTCAAAATGGGAAGCATTCAAAGAATTAATCTTGGAAGCTACTAGGCGTTACATACCAACTAAGAAATATTGTTCAAGGTTTAGGCCAAAATGGATGTCAGATGAACTGATGGGGCATATGGCAGAGAAGAAAAATGCATGGGATACTTAAAAATTAACACATGACACAGAAGCCTATGATAGACACAAGTTGATCTGTAACCAAGTTACAAAGGAGGTTAGGCAGGCGAAGGCAGATTACGAGAAATCCTTGGCAAGGGATGCAAAGAAAAACAGCAAACAGTTCTTTACTTATGTAAACTCTAGAAGGAAGGGAATGATTCAGATTGGTCCACTTGATATTGATGGGTCAACTGTTGATGACCCTGCCCAGGTAGCTAACAAACTAAATGAATATTTTGCATCCACATTCACACATGAGGAGTTATTCAGCGAGGGGTATTCAACTCTAGCAGTAAGCTACAGAATCTTGAAATAACTGGGAGTAAAGTGGAGGAGAAACTGTTGAAGATAAACACAAGAAAGGCACCGGGGGTGAATGGGATCTATCCAGTTATATTAAAGGAGGCAGCAAAGGAAGTAAGCAAACCCTTAGCCATAATTACGAGAGCTTCCTTGGACTCAGGGGAGGTACCCATAGACTGGAAATGTGCAAATGTGACCCCAATTCACAAAGGAGGATCAAAGGCTGACACAAGTAATTATAGACCTGTGAGCTTAACTTCTGTTCCAGGAAAATTAATGGAGGCACTGGTTAAAGAAGCACTGCAGGATCATTTAGACAAGACTTCAGTTATAGCTCGGACACAGCATGGTTTTGTTAAGGGAAAGCCTTGCCTGACCAATTTGATTGGATATTATGATGCAGTCACAAAAGAAGTGGATGCAGGGAATAGCTTTGATATTATACACTTGGATCTTAGAAAGGCTTTTGATACTGTTGCACATGGAAGACTGCTACACAAATTGGAGCAGTGTGACATTGGAGGCAAATTGCTGCTATGGATAAAGGGGTGGTTGAGTGGGAGAAAACAGAGAGTGGTAATCAATGGACACTGCTCATCGCGGACTAATGTTATTAGTGGAGTCCCTCAGGGCTCAGTGTTGGGTCCATTTTTGTTTTCTGTATTTATAAATGATATTGATCATGGTATATCAAGCTTAATGTCCAAGTTTGAAGACGATACAAAGGTTGGCAGGGTTGTCAAGGACACTACTGACACTATGCTGCTGCAACAGGATCTGGAAAGGTTGAGCAGATGGGCTGAGAGGTGGCAAATGAAGTTTAACATTGACAAATGTAAAGTACTACAGCAACCCCAGAGAAACGTATCAACTCTGTGGTATTACGCTGACAGTGGTAGAGAATGAAAGGGACTTGGGGGGGGGTTGTGCAGGCAGATATGAAGTTCTATGAGCAGTGCAGACGGGCTTCAAGAGTAGCTCATGGAGTATTGTCAATGATATACAGGAATTTTTCCAGCAGGGATAAGGAGGTGATCATTCCCTTGTATAAGGCAATGGTCAGGCCACACCTAGAGTACTGTATACAGGTCTGGAGGCCTCATTTCAAGAAGGATGTAGAGCTGCTGGAACGAGTACAGAGAAGGGCAACAAGATTAGTGAATGGAACAAAGGGGTGCTCTTACGAAGAAAGGCTTAAGTTTTGCAAATTACAGTGTCTGGAGACTAGGCACCAGCGAGGTGATCTGATAGAGGTGTATAAAGCCTTGAATGGTTTGAGCATGCTGAATGCTGATGGCATTCTTCCTCTAGCTCAGAATAATCACCTGAGAGGGCATAAATTCAAATTGAGGAAAGACAGATGTAGGATAGACGTGCGGAAATTTGCCTTTAGCCAGCGGGTGGTTGGCTGGTTGGTGGAACAGACTTCCATCCCTTGTAGTGGAGGTTGATAGCCTAAATAAGTTTAAGGCTCAGCTGGACAGGTATTTTGAATGAACAGAGGGGTGAAGTGGAAGTGGTTTTTTTTTTTTTTTTTTTTTTTGGCTGATGCTGCATAAGCTTGCTTTCTTGCATCAAATGCCTCTACTAATGCTAATGCTAATGGTAATGCTAAAGTAAGGCAAAAAGCGGCGTGATTTGGACTGAGTCGAAAGCAATTTCATGTCCAGAAAAATGTCGCGAAGATCGTGTCATTCCAGGCATGAAGTATTTTCTATGATAAGAGTAGGCAGGTTACAGTAGATCTATTTGGCATGGCATAAATGGGTATGTTCGGCCCTATGCGCAAATATTGCGAGTGCTTCATCATTACAGATGCACTTTCGAGGCATTTCAGGAAGGGAGAGACAATTGATATTGGCCGCCGGTTTTTTCGTATGCGGCTTCTTCGGAACTGCCACATCTCTGTAAGACAACCAGCTTGAAGGACCTGTGCGTATTTGAGTACTTTGTTGTAGAGTTGAATGGGAGTTGAAAGGGAGTGTCTGCGCGGGTAGAGAGCGGTGTCGTCACCGTCCTCTTCTCAAACCGGAGGGAAAAGGCCCGGGTTCGAACCTCATCGATGACGAGAGGAACTTTAATGGGCCTTTTTTCACTCCATGGCTGAGTTAATTGGTCTCAGGCGTAGATAGCAAGGTTTCCCCCCCCCCAAGAAAATTGGGGATTTTCGTCCAGCAAACAGACAAATCGACCGTAGAACACACGCAATTAACAGACATAGGAAGCACACACAATTAACAGACAAATTAACAGAGGTATTGCGATAATTTCTATGGTGGACTTGTCAGGTAGTGAATTTATTATTTTTATTAGCTGTATTACTACAGCTAATAAAAATAATAAATTTCTGTATTACTGCAGTAGTAGGTGAAGAAACGTTAAGCGCTTCGGACACAGAGTGATCTCGCTTAAAACGTAGCACATGCTCACACCATTCTTGGACATCTAAAGACAGAGGGGGACAAGTATCACTTATGGACCACACACGTTTTCTCCTGGATTGCCAGCCGTTCATGAAACTGTCAATAGTTGATTGTTTACTCTTCTGGAAATCCATCTTTGCTTTGGAAAATTTGGCATATGTGTCTTGTGAAGGCGACTTCTTGTCGGAGGCATCGGCTACCTGTTCTTCCCTAAAGACCTTAGTCAGGAGGTCATTCCACAATGGCTTTGAGTGGAGACTAAGGATGTATGTTTTGGACATTGCAGACCTTGCGTTGAATTCCATCCATCTCGAAAGCCAGTAAGCAGCGTCATTGATTTTAAGCTCAGCCAGTATGTTCCATGGGTAAAGCTGGAAAAGGGTAGTAACTTTTCCAATGTTGATGTATTTTGGATTGCATACTCTCCTGACAGTGTTTGTAGTTTGTACTTGCGTACGTTCATTCTTAGGTGCCTGCAGTGATATCCTAGCAGCGATCGGAACCTGATTGGATGGGAGGAAGTTCTCAGTTATGGTCAGGGTTTCCTTTACTGAACAGTTTGAGAAGATGCGCTGCATGGTGGCATCGCCATTTGATTGAGGAACACGAATAAGACCAATGCCCATTTCCGACATGTTCAATGACAGTGTATCTAGGAGCTTCTTTGTGGCTGGCAGTGGAAGGTTAAAGTCTCTGAGTATGATGAGCTTTTGCCAATGATTGACTGTGGATAATGGCCAGGCTGTCAGGTAAAGGGCAAACCCTCAGAAACCGATGGAGAGAATTAAATGGCACACACAAAGATCGACAAACCAGTAATTCGGTAGATTCCAAGGACTGCTTCTGTGTCACCTCCTGTATAAGTGGATGCCTTAATTATGGGGAGTGAACTCCTTTGACAGATTGGTATGCCACCACCTCGTCTCCCAATTCTATTAGCAGCCAGCGTGTGATAGCCAAGATTTGAGGTGAAGAAAGCAATTTCATTTCATTTCTGAGCCAGGTTTCAATCATAATGACGAAGTCGTACTCTGTGCAGGAAAGCAAATCAAGTAGGCCATTGTAAAATGCAGGTGCCTCCATAGCCAGGTGGGAAGGAGCAGCAGTGCGTACCACACGCTTCTTGATTAGACTGGGGTTCGAGCCCATCACCACCAAATACGGAGGATGCGGAAAGGTCAAGGAATGACCACCGCATATTCCGGAGCAATATGGCCTTAGTTGCTAATACTTCTAAAAACCAAACAACAACAACAACAACATTGTAAAATGCATTCATTTTACATTCTACTTTTCGTACCCCCCCCCCCTGGTCATTACACACTACAGGTAGTCAACTCCCGCGATTCTATGGACTGCCAAAAATTCAAAAGACAGAAGTAGCCTTGAGACCTATAGTTTCATTTGTAGGGAGTCCTTCCTATGCGCTATCGGGGTACTTGGCCAAATTAATTGCACCCATAGTGGGGCAGTCCGAGTAGGTTGTTAAGGACAGTAGAGAGTTTGTTAATTTTGTGGGGAATTTGACTATAAATGATGATGAGAGCATGATCTCTTTTGATGTTGTATCTTTATTTACATGTATTCCTATCAATCATGCAGTATATTGTGTAAAAATGGCATTGACCAGGGATACCTCACTTGGTAATAGATCACTGCTCGGTGTGGAAGATATTTGTACCGGTTTAGAATTATGTCTAGCTAGTACTACCATGTTATTTTAAGGAACTATGTATAAGCAGGTTCGCGGTACGGCCATGGGTTCACCCATTAGTGCCACCGTGGCCAACTTGGCCATGGAGGAGTTGGAAAGTAGGGTTTTTAGTGGGTGTTCGTTTCCTATCAGGAACTGGAGAAGATATGTTGATGATACTTTTGCCCTGGTCCAGAAGGGGAGGGAGGATGATGCCATTTGCTGGCTTAATAGCTTCTCCCAATTTATATAATTCACCTCAGAGGTGGAAACGGGTGGTACTCTGCCGTTTTTGGATGTATTTGGTCTCTAGGGTGGGTTTTAGGCTTAAGACGTCAGTTTTTAAAAAACCCATGTGTAGAGGTCAATACCCCCCACTATAATTCAGCACAAGCTGAACAATACAAGAATAGTGTAGCAAAAGCTTTATTTAACAGAGTAAGATCACACTGTACCACTTCTGAGGATAAAGAAAAAGAAATTAATCATGTCACGGCAGAACTTAGAAAGTGCGGATACCCCCCAGAGGATCTTGGATAGATATAGTAGAGGGGTGTTTGAGCATAGGGAGTCGTTCATCCTGGTAGCCACTGCATACATCCCCTACTATCCGGGCCTTACTGAGCATCTGGCAAGAATTTTATGGGGTTATAAGACACGCTGTGTACAACTTCCTGGGCGGAGCCTGTGCACAGCTGTGTCCCAGGTCAAAGACTGTATACCAAAAGATCTCAGTAGTGGAGTTATTTATAGAATAGAATGCCTGGATTGTGGGGAGTGTTATGTGGGGGAAACAAAACGACAGCTTAGGGATCATCTGGGGGAACATTTAAATGCCATAAGAACCGCTGATTACAGTAAGTCTGCCATGGCCGAACATTTTTGGGAGAAGCAGCATCAAATCTCCCCAGAGGACGCTATTATTTTGGATCGTGCACACAGATACTGGGAGCATAAATGGCTCGAGGGTTTACGGATTGGTTCATCCAGTAAGAATACCATGAATAGAGATAGAGACATGCATATTCATCCTATTTTTGAAACAATTGTATTAAGTTCGGATGAACGATTTTATTTGCCACGTACCCGAGACATTTTCGCTTCCGGTTCTGACCTTGTGCCGATTGAACCACGTGGAGAAATACCGCGTGTGGAGGTACCGTGAACCAGCTTTTTAAGGAGATGTTGCAGAAAGTCATATTACTGTTGAAGAAGAGAGCTGACGCTCTCGAAAGCTCCAGGTTTTTAGCGCTTTTAATTTTATATTTTAGCTTATTTTATGGTAAACGATCTTTTATTACAGTTTTTAGTATTCCGCAATATACAATCATTAGTTTATTGTAAATAATTTGTTTTTTATACTATTTGTAGAAAT
Source organism: Mastigoproctus giganteus (assembly GCF_048544385.1). Classification (NCBI taxonomy): domain Eukaryota; kingdom Metazoa; phylum Arthropoda; class Arachnida; order Uropygi; family Thelyphonidae; genus Mastigoproctus; species Mastigoproctus giganteus. Next base: position 99,764,552 of record NC_143582.1, on the reverse strand, counting down.
TTTAGTGACAGTAAAATTTTGTTCAATGGTCGGTGTATGAGTTTATTTCCTAGGTATAAAATGATGTATAATAGGTCAAAACACATCTTATGAGTGCTATCCTAAATAACGCGGTATTTTAATATTGACACCCAACATATTTGTATAACTATCATGTCCCATGTCAGTTTGTGCCAGGGATGACTAATCCACACGAAGGACACATACATGGAGAGCCCACAGATTGTCAAACTATTGATGCTGAGAAACACCCTTAAATACTTCTATAAAGTCAATTTATAGTATAGTAACTAATTGATTTATGTTTCGCCTATCACCGTCATTAGAACATTTCTTTGATATATGTATTCTTTTTATAGTCGATTGTATTAAACTATCTTTGTTTAAATATATGTCTCAGACCTGTTCTCTATTCACACGACGATCTATAAATAAAGGATTAGAATAGAACTAATATTGCGGGTACTCAAATTTCTACCTAAAATTGGAAAGAGTTTGAGTATTATCACAATGCCTTGGTCAAAGCTGCGGTTCCTATTCCCTTCCGTTGGGTAGGATTATTGATGGCCGAGACCATTGTCCTAATTTAAAAAACCACTAGGCAGTCACATGAGTATACTGGGGTTATGCTCGGGAACAAAGTAACCAAGGAAGAAAATGCGTCCCGCAACACAAACGTGGCATCCAGAGGAGTCCGAACGAAAATAGAAGGAGAAATTTTCCAGTATAACACTGGTGATGTGACCAGGATTAAATATTTTGCGGGATGAAAAGCTGTCCTCACTGAAGAACGAGTCCCAAAAAGGAAACCGAGAAGAGGAAAAAGGGATTACTGATAAGTAGTAAGATTGTTGATTTCGTGTATTAAGAGAATAGGTAGGAGGCATTACTCCCTTTCAACAACACAGGACATCCACACTAATTGGAAAATTATTGCTATTCTGATGATTGAATTTAATAAACAAATGACTACATGTTATAACACACTCTTGTTTTAAATAAGGATTACTAACATCATAATTTTGTTTCAGCAACAGGTAAGTCACATTATTTTGGGAGACAGGGGCCCAAAAGTAGCAATTGAATCTCCCAATCCTGGGTAAATCAAAAATGGAGGATCAGATTCCTCAAACAACAGGAATATCACCCCCCCCAATTCAAGGGCCACAAGCCGCCCCAGAACCAGACAGACCACATTCAGCAAATATCACGGGATATTTAGGTCTTGTGCCGTTATTTTTTAGCAAAAATGATGAAGGCTCTTCAGTCCAATTGTTTTTCGAAACTTTGGAAAGTGTCGGAGAATTAGCACTCTTGGGGCACAGAGAGCTTTTAGCAGTCTCGAAATCTAAACTTCGCTTTTCAGCAGCGGACTTTTTAGCCCAATCCTTTGAACTATGTGGGGAAAAGAATTACAACATATTTAAGAATGCTTTTTTTTGGCTCAGTTCGAAAAAAGGGAACCAATTATCACCTCCCTCCAGCAGTTCGCGAGTGCTGTGCAAGAACCTTCGGAATCCATTGCGAAGTATAGCGCGCTGGTAAGAAATCTGGCAAGGGCAGCTTTCAAAATTCAGGGAGAGACACCTGAAGTATTAAACACTTTAGACCAGGCAATGCTGGCCCAATTCCTTAGGGGCTATCTGGAAAAATTAGAAAAATGGTGCTCACACACAATTCTTTAACTTTTTCACAGGGAATTGAGATCTCCAAGAGGGAGGAGATTAATGACCAGCTTACTCACACAAAAGCTGTCCCTTTACATGTTATTAATAGTCCGGTAAGGGACGAGAGTGAATGGGAGCGACAGGAAAACAATTCCAAACACATTCTTGAACCCATTCAAAATCAAATACGTGACTTACAACAATCATTAAGTTCATTATGAGTAAATCACGCAACAATCAACAATTTAGAGACACAGATAGCCGCCCTGAGTCAGCAGATGCAAACTATGAAGGTGGGCAAATTTTCCCCTACCCACGGTCAGGCAGCACTAAGTGCTACATACCTCCACTCGGACAGTGCATTAGATCTGCTCACCGACGCTAACGTGACCTTCAGAACAGAGGTCATTGACCGTCCAGAAAGACGCTTCATTGCGCCGTACTACGGTAGACAGCAGGCAGCCAGAAATACAGTAAACAATCGCGAACGAAGGGAAAGACACATTTTCGGCGGCCGTCCGAGCTTCCATCAACCCACTCAATTTTTTTCCGCAGCCGCCCATGCACGAATTACGGAACGGACATGTACACTGCACCCCCAAAAGTTAGGACGTCCTACGCTAACCACCGATTTTGTAACTTTAATGAAAACCGAGATCAAGTCGCAGGTAGAATGCGTCATGATGACCGTAATAGGGGTAATGTAGACTCTTATTCTAGGATAAGGAGAGGAACATATAGGAACGAGCATATTCAGGGGCAAACTCAACCAAAAACATTTCAGGGCAGACAAAATAATTGTACAAATACTGGAAACTACAGGCGAGATAGGGATAGAGATTTATGACTGAAAAGGGGTTCTAATCATAATAAAAGGGGTTCTAATCATAATAAAAGGGGTTCGCGATGTAGTGAAACTCTTTTACCCCCCTAACCCCAGCAAAGTTAGTAAGACAGAGGTCAGGAACATTAGGACACAACATGGCATTTACATTCTGGAAGATAACATGAAATTACCTGTGGTATTGGGATCTGTACAAAACATTAAAACCAGATTTCTTTTAGACACTGGTGCTAGCGTAACCTTAATGAGTGCATATTTATTTAATAAAATTAAAATTGATAAATCGTTAGATTCCAGACCTCCAGAATTAACTGTAACCGGAGTTTCGGGAAATATTGTACCTATACACACTACAGTGACTGCCAATATTAAATTAGGTAAAGCAACTTTTAGGGAGGACGTTCTGGTAACTTCAAAAAATTTTAAGGGCAAATATGACATAATCCTGGGTTTGAACATATTAAGAAAGTTTTCATTCAGCCTAGACTTAGGTAAAGGGATCATACGATCAGTTCCATTAGGGATTTGCCTGAGGGAAGAGGATATTCGGCAATAATTGGTGGATTCCACACCCACAGTTGCTAAGCTTACACGTAAACATGTGCTCCCAGCAAGCACAGAACGGGTGGTAACAGTATATTGTGACCAGCTTGCTGCCCCTCCCAAACAACTAGTATTAGCAGGGCCAAATTCAAACTTAAGCCAGGATGATTTAGCAGTGAAATATTTGATAGACCAGGTAGACGAAAGTGGGGAAGTATCTGTGCTCATTGCCAATTTAACAGCTGAACCTCTGCATCTTCCAAAAGGCATGGGTATTGCGAGTCTGGAGCACCTTAATCCTCAATCAATTAACCCTAAGAGCCATGAAAAAGGCAAAAGGGGAGTTTCTCCAGTGACCATAGAGGACTTTAAGCCTAATCACCTGACTGCCGATCAAAGACACCAATTATCAGACCTGTTACGCAAATATCAGGATGTGTTCGCCAAATCACCAGCCCAACTAGGCAACTCAAAAGTTATCCAGCACACAATTAAATTGACAGACAATATTCCTGTTAGACAGAATGCTTACAGAACCCCCTTTTTACTAAAGGATGAGATTCGCAACCAGGTCCAAGAACTCCTAGATTCAGACATCATTGAACCCAGCTGCTCTCCGTACACCGCGCCCATTGTTCTAGTGAAGAAGCGAGGTGGGGGATACAGGTTATGTATTGACTTTAGGAAACTTAACGCCAAGACGATCTCGGACTCTTACCCTATCCCTTGCATGAGCGAGATACTTGAACTTCTAGGAGGTGCGCGTTACTTCAGCTCTCTGGACATGGAAGCCGGATTCAACCAGATTGAAGTGCACCCTGCGGACCGCCACAAGACAGCTTTTACTACAGGGGAATGGTTGCTACAGTACAGATGCATGCCATTTGGATAAAGAACGTGTCCTGTAGTTTTGTGAGAGCGATGGCGCTGGTGTTGCAAGATTTGAAGCGTGATTCCATTTTTGCTTACTTAGAGGATATAATCATAGTTTCGAAAGATTGGCCCTCACACCTCTCGAAGCTTGAGAAAGTCTTCCAGCGCCTGAGAAAATATGATCTGAACCTGAAACCAAAGAAGTGTGAGTTCCTAAAACAGCAATTAAAATACTTAGGTCATCTCATTAACAAGGACGGTGTTCGTCCCGATCCAGTGAACGTGGCTGCCGTTCGAGAGTGTCGAGAACCAAGAACCATGAAGCAAGTGCGATCGTTTCTTGGGATGACAGGATTTTACAGAAAATTTGTCCCAGAGTATGCAGAGATAGTCAGGCCGCTAACTCAACTTACAAAACAGAACACCCCCTTTTCCTGGAACAGTGCCGACCAAGAGGCCTTCGACAAGCTGAAGGTTGCCTTGACCACACCACCCCTTTTAATTTACCCGGACTTTTCTAAACCATTTGTTGTCTTCTGACGCATCTAATTATGTGATCTCGGCTGTGCTAGAGCAACAAGTTGATGAAAATCAAAGACAGCCAATCACTTACGCCTCCAGACTACTAAAGAAAGCAGAGACTATGCATAGTACCACAGAAAAGGAAGCTTTGGCAATAGTCTTTGCAGTGTCACAGTTCAGACCATTATTAATCGCCTCCAGCTTCACACGAATAACAGACCACCAACCATTGAGCTATCTTCTTCACTTAAAGAATCCATCGCCTAGTTTAGCTCGCTGGAGCATGCTTCTACAAGAATACAACTTGAAAATCATATACAGACCGGGTCAACTTCACTCAAATGCGGATTTCCTTTCAAGGCCAGTGTTAGAGGAAAAGGAGAGACAAAAAGGGCCTAAGAAATTCAAAACTGCTGAATTAGTTGCTCCTATAGCAGCAAATCCCACCATAGAGTCACTGGTCAAGCCGCAACAGCAAACCAGAACTTTGATTAGAAATCTCCAAAGAGAGGACCCAAATTTACAGGGGTTAATTGAACAATTAGAAGGAGCACTCCAGGCAACAAGTAAAATCCCAGATTCCTTCTATCTGAGTGAGGACGGGATACTGTATCACTACACTTTACCTGACCATGGAGCCACTCGCTCAGAGCCCTGTGAACAAATTAGTAGTTCCAACCAGCTTGAAAGCAGAAGTGTTGAAGTCCTGTCATGACAGTATTCTCAGCGGGAGCATCCAGCGCTACACAAGATGTTAGAGAAGGTCAGAAAACATTTCTTTTGGTTAGGCCTATATAGCGATGTCAGGAATTATATAGAGTCTTGTCCATCCTGTATGGAGCGTAGAGGATATAACCCTAAGGCTAAAGCAGCCCTGATGAGAGTTCCTACTGAGAACTCACCTTTGGTCCGAGTGTCCTTGGACATTTTGGGACCCCTTCCAATGACTTTGACAGGACACAAATATCTACTGATGGCAGTAGATAATTTCACCCGTTATGCAGAAGTAATCCCACTTCATACCCAGAAGGCTGAGGAAGTGGCCACAGCTTTCATAAACAATGTGATCTCGAGACATGGGATTCCTAAATACATCCTAACAGATTAGGGCACTAACTTCATGTCCTCACTGTTACGACAGGTGTGTAAAAAGCTAGATATCAATCAACTTCACACGACCCCCTTCTACCCCCAAGGCAACGCAAAGGTTGAGCGTTTAAACTGCACCTTGGCAAACATCCTGTCTCATGTGGTGAATGAGTCTCAAACAGACTGGGATGTCATGGCCCCACTAGCAATCGCTGTATACCATGCGGCCACTCATAGTTCCACACAGGAATCACCAAACTTTTTAATGTATGGCAGAGATTTGGTGTTGCCTTCTGACTTATGGCATTCCAAAGAGAGACATTCATATGCGTCTTTAAAAAACTATGCAGAAGTATTGTGTGCACGCCTTCGCAGATCCTACGAAGTTGTCTCCCAACACTTGGAAGAGGCAGTGCAGAGGCAAGAGGATCGTAGAGCATCAGTTGCAGTGGACAAAAATATCCGTGTAGGAAGCCTTGTTTATCTTTTTACCCCTAAGATAAAAGTGGGTACTACAAAGAAATTGGCTCGTTTGAACACAGGCCCCTACCGTGTGATCAGTCAGCCGTCGTTAGTGAATTATGAAATACAGCACCTGTATAACCCCAAAGATAAACAAATTGTGCATGTGGACAGATTGACAAAGGTTATTGACAGGAAAGCGTTTCCCGAACTGAGAATGGAGGAGTCAGAGGAATCAGAAGGTAGTGAATCACCAGGCCAAACAAGCCCCACATCAGTACCCAAAGAGACATGGATTTTTGATGAACCCCTGGTGGAGGATTGTGACTTAATCCCACCTACTATTTCCCGACCAACAATGATCAGGCCGACAAGCTTGCCCATATCAATCCCATGGTCGTCTCTCCCACCACTAAATCAGAAGGGCCAACCCCGGGACGCAGCAGTCAGTAAGGCCTGAGAGAGCTGTGCAAGCACCTACTCAGACCCACGGATATAATTTACGCAGTCGCAACCACATAATTCATGCTCCACCAGAGGAAATTGTGGCGCCCCAGAAGCAGGTTGAGGAGCTAATACCAAAGACAGCTTCAGTGGGAAGAGCAGAAACAGTGGTTGACATCCCCAGCAATGTAGCTGAAGCAGAAGGAGGTGTCACCCCAGATCACAGTAACAACACTCAAGCAGTCATAACCCAAAGTGAGCCCCAGATAGGATTGAAAGAGCAATTCAGTGGATTTTGGGCCGACCACTTGCTGAGAGATACACCCGACCAAGTGATGGCAGCGGTTTTGATCTGGCAGGTATTCTGAGAGATACCTGCAGAGGCTAAAGTGGAAATAGTGAGGTTGCGAAAAGAAACGGGCTATAACAACAGGCACTAGATATATATGAAAAAAAAATTTTTTTTTAGCCATCGTATGTACAAAAGGTCTGATTCCGAATCTGTATCAAATATCTAAATCGAAAGGGGAAGAAGGGTGCAGAGACATACACACTTATACGTATCCCCTTCATGATGATGCATGAGATGAAAGGAGCAAAGAATACTGAGAACTAGAGGAGTGGATGTGAAGAGAATGCATGAGTTTTTTTTTTGGAGAGAGTAAGGAACGATTGGGAATTTAGTTAGCATTGCTGCTTAAACCTTGGTATGATCATTGAGAAAGTTTCTTCTTTATTTCACCTATCACTTTCCTAAGTACAAGGAATGTATATGTGTATATGTATATTATGCATACCAGTCTGAAGATGAAATTATTCGAGAATAAATAGGAGGGAGAAAGGAGGCAGTTAGTCTAGGATATACCCGGGATTCCCTAGTTACTTTTGTTTTCTCTCTCTCTCAGTGTATGTCAAGAAAAAAAAACGAATAAATGAGATGTATGAATGAAATAACCCCTCAAATGGAAAGAGTAAAAGAGTACTAGTGAGAAGGTTCTCCTTCTGAAAAAAGAAAAACTGAAAGTGTGAGGCAAATGTCGAATGTGTGAGGTTAATACTCTCATGTACTAATTTCTCTAACTATTTGCAGCAGCTAATATACCTACCCTTAAATACCTGAGGGAACTTCTTCTTAAGCTTTGGTCCTTCCTCCACACCCCCATACATTGGTGGTATGTGATGAAGGGAACCACGGACACTAAGCAGGATCCGTCCTTTCCGGTCGACTCCAAGGTCCCGGCGCTCAAACAACCTGAAGCCATTTTCCCCCACCCCAATGGCTGGAATGTAGAGACACCACCACATCAAGAACACCAGCGAAGGGTCAGAAAGATGTCCCCAGCATCTTTGTCGCCAGTGCCATCGCTGGCGTAGTCACCTCCCCAGAGATGCCCGGACACCACCCGCAGGACTCTCCTTCTGCACCCCATCCCGAAAATGCAGGGCTATCGACCTGGATACCCCTACTCTGAGAAGCACCGTGTCCATTTTTCCAACACTTGAGAAGGAGCCAGAGGACAGGAGGAGGGATTTCCTCAACAGTCGTTTCGAAATCCGGGTGGCCCCAGTTCACATCGGTTCGGCAGGACCATCCCTTTGCCCGATCCCTGTCTTCTCCACTCCATCAAAAATGACCGCGACCAAGGAGCTGGCCAGGGAGCATCCTTTCCGGCCTACGGTGATCCGGTCCTCACTCTCCCAGATGTCGTCAACAGGGAGCCCCCGCCCATCACCACTGGTCACCTTCAAGAACTGGGCGTTCATCGACATCCAGTTCTGCAAGGATGAGAAAGGCTTCCCCTTTCCAAAGGAAGCAGCTATCATCGGGTGCAATGAACTGCACTGGAACATCATGTTGAAGGAAGCGACAAGGTTTTCCTCACTTCCGGAGCAGATTAAACTTTCCAATCTCTGGCTCTGTGACCAGCGACTGGGCCTCCCATGGGGACGCGGAGAGTGTACGCCGACGTTTTTTGGTCCATGGATTAGGCTGCTTACTAGGACCTATGAAACGATCTTCACCGAGGGGACAGAGCGATTGCGTTTTGTCCAGGCGGTTCTCCCAGATAAGACAGTCATAGGCACTAATGACTTTGCCTGCCCATGGAAGGAGTCATTAGCACCGCCTAGAAAAGGGGAACGTTTCACATGCCAATGGGATTACCTGAGGAAGTATTGTGCAGTGTATGCGGCCAAGATGTATACCCAATGGCTGGAAAGCGAGGGTATTGTGAAGACGAGGTCTAGCCCATCTGAGTCTGAATGGTGGGATGATTGATAAGGAGGGCAGTAGTTTTGTTTAAAAAAAAAAAAAAAGAGACCTGACTTAGGTATTATTATCAACTTTATATGTATGACATTCCTTTTATGTATGTTGCAATGATTCATTTTAGTTATTTGTGTATGTTTATATTAGTGTAATATCTAGCTACATGTATACAATCATAATGTACTTGCTTGATTAACTTCAGATGCTTTGTGTCCATGACCCGAGGGCAGTTACTAATTGTATGATTGTTTATGTTTTATGTCGTGCCTGTGAGCCAAGTAAGGACTATGGACAGAAGCAGTGCCCAGAACATTCCTTGGAAGGAGAAGCACCCGGTGTATCTCCTTAGCCTGCCGAAGAATAACTTCGCCGAATCATGGACTACAGAAGAACTTTTCTTTTACCACCTGACAGCCTCAGCTTGAAATCCAGACCCGTTTCCTGTTGTGCTTCGAAGTGCTCACTCATTCTCTAACTATAGAATGTCAACCAGAAGTAGTACAAATTTCTGTTTTGAAAAAAAAAAACAATCTCTCAATAAACGAGTGCAGACAATGGCCTCCGTGTGGAGAGTGATTAACGTGGAAAGTGTAAATTCATTGTATCCACTCACTGAACCAAGTGTTGTACTTTGTTTTGTGTATCTTGTATTTCTCTTATTATATCCATAGAATGTGTTAGTGATTAATTTCTTTTATATGTTGTAAGAGGAGTAACGTTCATGTTTACCCCATTCCCCCCCCCCGGCCAAACGGTCAAAAACCCCGTAGGAGGGTTGAGAATGTCAGTCTTAGTTGGGTACCAAGACTGAGATTCTCAGTGGCAGTAATGACGGGTGTAAAATGCATTCATTTTACATTCTACTTTTTGTACCCCCCTTTTTCTTTTGCTGTATCCCTTATGCTAAAAGAGGTGCTTTTGTTTTCTTGGTTATCCCAGTGAAAACATTACTAAGAAATTTACAGGACAAACTTGACTACCAGCTCGTGATAGCGATAAGAGTCCAAAATTCAGTTGGGTCGAGACTTCACACGTCTGAATATCATCCGAATATTGTATCAACCCCCCTGTTCACTGTTGTCACTACTCTAGATAAGCAGTCGTTAGGGAGAAGTTAGTTTACCAGTCCAGAAAAATACGAGCTTTCGCTCTCTCCGGCAAATACTGTTGAGCTTATTGGTTGTGTCGGCATGAGAATAAGGTGTTCCCACCCTCGACCGGGCTCCAGGGGTGACGAAAGTTCACGTGATAAGGTGCATAATACCAGGAGGACGGGAGACCAAAGGCAGTTGGAGGAGAGAAGATCAGCGTGGCAGTAAGCAGTTTTGAGTAGCGGAGATTAGTCGTGAGTTTAGCAGTGAAGTCTGGTGAGGAGAGTGGAAGAGAGTTACAGAATGGAGAAAGAGGGTGATAGGAAGATGATGAGAACACCGACCCCGAGCCCCATACGTAGCCGAAGGAGTCGTCTTAACTTCGGTAAGTTCTAATAGTTTCCTACAGTTATGCATAAACTTTACTCCTCAAAATATAATCGATTCTGTTAGTATTTCTAAGTCATAGAAGCCCCTTCACGCCGCTATCTTAAATAGCACATCACTTAGATTGTCGGTTTTCACAAATTAACGATAGGTAAAATAATGTATAATAGGTCAAAACACATCTTATGAGTGCTATCCTAAATAGCGCGGTATTTTAATATTGACACCCAACATGTTTGTATAACTATCACGTCCCATGTCAGTTTGTGCCAGGGATGACTAATCCACACGAAGGACACATACATGGAGAGCCCACAGATTGTCAAACTATTGATGCTGTGAAACACCCTTAAATACTTCTATAAAGTCAATTTATAGTATAGTAACTAATTGATTTATGTTTCGCCTATCACTGTCATTAGAACATTTCTTTGATATATGTATTCTTTTTATAGTCGATTGTATTAAACTATCTTTTGTTTAAATATATGTCTCAGACCTGTTCTCTATTCACACGACGATCTATAAATAAAGGATTAGAATAGAACTAATATTGCGGGTACTCAAATTTCTACCTAAAATTGGAAAGAGTTTGAGTATTATCACAACGCCTTGGTCAAAGCTGCGGTTCCTATTCCCTTCCGTTGGGTAGGATTATTGAGGGCCGAGACCATTGTCCTAATTTAAAAAACCACTAGGCAGTCACATGAGTATACTGGGGTTACGCTCGGGAACAAAGTAACCAAGGAAGAAAATGCGTCCCGCAACACAAACGTGGCATCTAGAGGAGTCCGAACGAAAATAGAAGGAGAAATCCCAGTATAACACCATCTAGTTTGTTTTTGATACTCCTGATGCTTTGTAGGAAACATCGGATATTTGCCTCCACTGAGGGTTGTAATATGATGAGATTACTCACCGAACAGTATTTGCTTTTCATATAATGATCTGAAATCTTGTCTAGAGACTGATGTCGCATTGGAGGTGCCCTGTTGCTGGATATTCTAACTGGAATGCGACCAGTCTGATATTCGCTCATCATCTCCATGCTAGATATCCATGAATTGCACCCGCTCCCAGATATAATTTGGGTGACTCCGCTAGAGAGGACAGGTAGCTGCTGGCGTAGTTATGCATTGTTGTGGAATGGGGTTCGGGCTTGATAGTAATGAATGTGGCTAGTGGGAATTAGGTGGGCTGATACAACCGGAAGCCAAAATCAAGTAATAAAACGAATTGTTTCTGCAAAGAGAAAGTAAAATTAATACATTATTAAAGGTACTTAAAGCTGCAAATTCAATGATTTTAATGTCTTTCTCAAGGATCGGCCATCAAAACCAAGGGAAATGCAGCAATATGTAAGGCCTCTGTTTCTAATATGAAATATATGTAGCACGTGTATATATGCAACATGCCAGAGTTGAGGAGTAGGTCGTGTAGGGGGTGTACCTAATAAAGTGACATGGCTGTCACTTTATTAGGTACACCCCTGCTGTGCACACAGATGGTTTGTCCCACAACGCTGAAAGTCACATGACCAAAGTTGTGGATAGAAATGCAGCAGAGCAACCTTTCTAGTATCATTTAAGTGTACAACCCGTAAGAAGAATGGGGAAAAGAAGTGATCTAACGGACTTCGACCGTGGTATGGTAGTAGGGTTCAAGACATGCTGGAGAAAGCGTCTCTGAAATGGCAGTTCTCCTGAATGTATAAAGAAATCAAGTTATAATATGAGCGCATATGGAAGCCAGGTTAAACATAGCAGTTAATATAGGATGCTGACCAATATTTTATGGCTGACCCAACAGAGGCGGAGAACTGAAAAGTATTAAAAATTAAAAAATGCTAAGGTAAAAAATAACCACAGAGGTTGAAATAAGGAGTAGGATCAGAGGGTCAATAACGTTACTTACTGTAGAACCATGCCGGAGTTGAGGAGTAGGTCGTGTAGCGAATGTCAGCACACTTTGATGGAAATTAAGAGGATTACTTACTGGAGACAGTGAATATATAGTGTGTAAAAATGACCTCAGGCTTTGGAATGCAGTAAAACATACACTGTGCTGTCACTTTATTAGGTACACCCCTGCTGTGCACACAGATGGTTTGTCCCACAACGCTGCAAGTCACATGACCAAAGTTGTGGATAGAAATGCAGCAGAGCAACCTTTCTAGTATCATTTAAGCGTACAAACCGTAGCAAGAATGGGGAAAAGGAGTGATCTAATGGACTTCGACCGTGGTATGGTAGTAGGGTTCAAGACATACTGGACAAAGCATCTCTGAAACGGCAGTTCTCCTGAACTGTTCATGGACCACAGTTTCAAGGGTATTGAGAATGGTGCAATGAACAGAAAACATCCTCTCAACAGCACTCCTGTGGAAGAAAATCACTTGTTAATGAGGGAGGTCAGAGGAAGATGGCTAGAACTGTGCAAGCAAACAGACGGACCACAATGTCGCACATCACATCAGAATACAACCTTGGTGCGCAGAACAAAATATCGCAACGGACCACTCGTCGCACTTTGTCGCGAATGGGTTACAACAGCCGACAGCCACGTCGCATACCTTTGTTATCAATGAAGAACAAGAGAGCATGCCTCCTGTGGGCCCAGCAACACCAGCACTGAACTATCGAGGATTGGAAAACAGTTGCTTGGTCTGACGAGTCTAAGTTCCTGGTGCATCATATTGATGGAAGGCTCAGAATTTGACGAAAACAACATGAATCCATGGACCCATCATGTCTGACGACTATTGTGAAAGGTGGTGGGGCAGTGTTATGGTGTGGGGAATGTTTTCTTGGCACGCGTTGGGTCCATTGATATCCATAGATTCACGTCTGAATGCCACATCGTACCTAAACATCGTTGCTGACAAAGTGCATCCGTTCATGTTGACAGTTTATCCTCAGTCAGGTGGTTACTTCCAGCATTATAATGCTCCTTTGCACAAAGCCCGAATCATTATGGAATGGTTCCAGGAACAGGACAATGACTTTTCTTTGCTGCAGTGGCTCGCTCAGCTCCCTGGATCTCAATCCTATTTAACACCTTTGGGATGAGCTGGAAAGGGCTGTTTGCTGCAGGCCTACACCTCCATCAAATCTCGGGGAACTGCATGACACACTCATGTCTACATAGTACTCCATTCCTGCACAACGTTTTCAGCATCTTGATCAATCCATGCCTGTACGAATTTAGGCTGTTTTGAAGGCTAAAAGAGGTTCAACACTCTACTCGGTAGGTGTACCTAATAAATTTGCAGCACAGTGTATGAGGTTAACGAAGTTAAATGCATTGGGAAGAAACGGAATTAAATATGATGAAACAGTACTTCCCAGGATGGCGGAAAAAGATAACTGACAAAGTAGCGTAATGCAATCACTGCACTTTGTATAAAGCGAAAATAGCAATTACAACAGAAAAATAGTATCCGGATCGCAAGGAATAAATTGCATGTCCAACCTCCTCTGTAGAAAAGGGAGGCTCATTCTGGCCTTCCGTAAGGTCTGTTCCCTAAGATGTGGAAGAGGGCTGTCTTGAAAATACTTTTGAAAGGACCAGACAAACCAGCTAATGATTCTCTGTCCTACAGACCTATTGCCCTGCTGCCCGTAATGGGTAAAGTATTTGAAAAATTAATAGCTGGTAGACTTACTAAGGCATATAACTCAAGATGCCTTTCATCCCCTTATCGATTTAGTTTTGTGAAAGGGTGTGGGACAGAGGATGCAGTTCACGAATTACTTGAGCGTTATGACAGCACAGATACAAAATATCTACTGGGTCTCTTTGTGGACTTCAAAGGGACTTTTGACATACTTTGGTCGCAAAGTGCCCTGGACAGGTTCCGGGAGGCCCATGTGTCTGCACCTCTCTGTGATATCTTAAGGAGTTACTTCTCTGATCGCTTTATAAGTGTTAGCAATGAATTTGAAGAAATTACAAGGTCTGTCTCCAGAGGATGTCCACAGGGTTCCATTTTGGGTTCCCTATGTTGGAACATGGTTTTCGATATGTGGCTAGGAAAGAGTTTTAAAGTGCAAGCATGATTGCTTATGAAGATGACCTTGTACTTCTGATTAAAGGTAACTCGAGGAAAACTTTAGAGGATACTGCAAATCTTGTACTAGCTGATTTACAGCAATGGACAAAAATTCACAAGTTCAGGTCTCTATTATGCATCAACTGCTTCTAAAGGAAAAGTTAGATCCTGGATGTCCTCCTCATTAAATATAATGAGCAGGTAATCAAATACAGTGCTACAGTGAAATATTTAGGCATACTATTAGGCGATCGAAGGAATTTCTTACCGCACGCTTCAAACGCCACACGTAAAATATGTCAAGGACAAATGCAGTTCTTTTGGCCAAATTACGACAAATCACATGTAAAGAATGGGGTTTGGAACCATAAGGTTATATTATAACTGTATATTTTTGGCAATTTCCTATGGGGCTGGTGCCTGAGGCTATAGATCTGATAAAGTGATAATAATTAAGCATTTGCAAGAAGCTCAGAAAGCAGCTATGCTCCTGATGTCCAGAGCTTGCAAAACCACTTCTACTGCAGCTCTTCAAGTGTTGCTTGGTAAACTTACAATACAGTACCAGGCGCAATTTAGATATTTAGTTTATCATCATAGGAGACACATTCCCGCGACAATTGGTGGCATCAGTCTTAACTTGGAGAATAGTCGAACAGAAGAAAAGAAAAGGCTTCGGATGCTTTTTTTGTCAATAAATGGCAATCGGTGTGGACTGCAACTGATGTCGGTATTTTTTTCTGAAAACTAAAGGTTTTTTCCCAGTTGTTAGGGAGATTGTCAAGAAAGATTCCCTCTGGCTATTACTGAGCCTTCATAACACGTTTTTAATTACCGGTAGTTTAAACAGCAAACTATAAAGTTAAACTGGCAACTTCCCCATTATGTCATTGTGGTGAAGAAGAAACTGTAGATCACATCTTATATCACTGTTCATCTTACAGTGACCTGCGGATGGACTTAGAAGGTCATATTGATGACTTTTCTCACGGCAATTAAATGATGTTGGTTGCTTTTCAAACTCTCTTTGTAAAATTCAATGCCAATCGCACAATTTTCCAATCGTGCTTTCAAAACAAGAGAGCATTTGCAATTAGCTTCTTGATATGCATATGGTGAATTGTTTATGAAAAATTTAAACCTTGGAATTACATGTGGGAAATTTTTGATTTTATTAACGTTTCTTGGATTATTTTGGAATGCATCACTTACATATGTGGCTACTATACTGATCTAGTGAATCTCTCGGTGCCCATGAACTTTCGTGACTACTGGAAGTCATTGCTGCTGCCTATCATATAGCTCTGAATATACTGGTACTCATCTTCCTTTCGAACTTTCACATATGGAATTCGATTATTGGACTTTTGATGAGTTTTATAAGTTATTGAATTTGATACCTTGTTACTGCATGTATATTATGATATGTATATTTAGATCTTATGATACATTGTTACTGCATGTATATTATGATATGTATATTTAGATCTTGTGATACCTTGTTATTGCATGTACAATTTGTATATTATGTATATATATTGTTAATTAAGGTTCTTTATAACAATTCTAACTCGGGTTCCTATGAACTTTCTGGAAGTTATGGGAAATGGGCAACCTTTCGAAATTTAACTTTGGAAGCCGAGGGTATTGTTTTATGTGTTATACAGATGACATATTTGCTATGTATTACAATCAGTTTCCTTTAGTTGTTTTGGCAAATGTTTTTGACATAATATTGTTAAATTGATCATGATGCTAGCTCTGGCAGGGCTAATCGTTGGACCACAATTGTTGGTCTTGTGTGAGGTGTTAATTGAATTGATATGATGTTTATTAGCTAAACCTCTTTATTAGACTGTTAGTAATCCTGGGTATAACCTCCATGCACAAGCATACTGTGGGTGACAACCCAGGTGTGAACCAACGTAAGCAGTGGTCGAGGTGTGGCGCCCAAACTACATGGAGAATTGCCGCCCCTCTGTGTTACCAGGCAATACTAGGTGGTAGATACCTCGCACCAACCGGTGTAATATCATCACTTTGCTTATTGGAGGCTTGAAGTTGTGGAACCCATGTTTAGTGTCCAGAACTAAGTTCCGGTCAACCCTTCCCCATCTCTTCCATCATGCAGTATGACTGATGACCTTTGAGGTTATGATGAACATTATGGCGAGATCCAAGCCTCCTTACATTTCGAGGGTACAGCTCTAAAACGGTGTTCGCAGGCCGGCCGCTAGTTAGTACACGGACCGAACCTATTGGTAACTCTTTAGGAGGCTTCCGGATCAGCTGGTGTATAATCTTGCTACCTCTACTCTGCCAGATAGTGAGTGTAGGGAGTATGAGTAGTGCGTATGCGAGGGGCATTGTCGAGGCCATACTATGTCAAGGATCTGGGTATATTCTTACCATGTGTACGCCATATCAAAAAATTTCATTATTTCATACAACATGTCCCCCCCCACTTTTTCTTGCTATTGAATACACCACGAATTGTCAAACTAATAGAGTAAGCTTATCTGCGAAAAGATCTAAACATCTCAAACACTTCCCAGTTCATTTCACAAATATACATGGTCTCAATTCTAGTCGCAACGACGACCATTTCGACTTGCAGTCTTCCAAACTAAATGTACTTTTTCTGACAGAATCTCAGTTATCGGTTGATTCAACTACTGCTCATCCCAGTAGCCCAAATTATTCCCTGTATTTTTTCGCAAAAGTTCCACCTTGGAGACGATTCTTTTCGCCTCAAAGGTGTTACTTGTGCATATGTCCGTTCCGATATTCCCTTTCAGAGACTTGGAAATTTGGAATCTCGTTTTTCAATCTTCTCTGGATTTAAATCTACCTCATTGTGCCAAATTCATCTGTTGTCTCTACCGTTCTCCTAACTCCACTAATAACTCGGAGTTCTTCGACTTCCTCTCTTTGTAACTCCCTTTCCAGTTCAACTTTCCTAACAGTGAGGTAATTTTCCTTGGTGATTTTAATGTTCACAACTCCAGCTGGCTTCCGTTTTCTAGTCACACCGACTCAGCTGGTCGAGATGCTGAGACTTTTGCAATTACTAATGACCTTGCACAGATTGTTCATTTACCTACAAGAATACAGGACAATCCTAACCATACAGAAAACACGCGTGATCTTTTTCTCACAAAATACCCTTCTAAGTACACAGTCGAAGTGTATTGTCGAATTGTCACTTCTCCAATGGAGCCTTTATCTCATGGTTATTCCCAACCTCGTATTGTTTGGCATTACAGGAATGCAAAATGGGATGACCTGCGAGATTTCTTTTCTTCGTTTCATTGGTCGGATTACTGTTTCAAAACTTCTGATGTCAACGTTAGCTCAGATCGTGTCAGTGAAATTATTCTTATACGAATGGAATCCTTTATTCCAGGCTCCAATTTAAAATCTTGTCCTTTATCTAAATCTTGGTTTTCCAATAAATATGTTAAGGCTGTTCAAGAGAAGAACGTTGCATATCGTAATTGGCTTGTTTCCAATTCTTCAGTTTAATTTTCTGCCTACACCAAAGCTTGCAACAATTGTAAAGCAATTATTAATCAGTCCCAACTAGATTTTAAACAGGCTAAGAGTAGAAAACTTGCTTCTTGCCCTAATGGTAGTCGAGCATTCTGGTCTCTTGCGAAAGCTATTGGCCGCAACTTTTGCCCATCTCTGCTCCCACCTCTATCAAAACCAGACGGTTCTGTTGTCACTTCGGCCAAGGATAAAGCTGACCTGCTAGCATCCCACTTTTCTTCCAACTGACGTATTAATGATCTTGGTAAAACCCCCCCTCCCACCATTCCTAGCATGCTCTATCCAATAGGAGAGTCAAAAGGATATCAGAAGGATTTTGACGAATCTTGATGCTAAGGTCCTGATATTATTTCTCCACTTGTTCTCAAAACCTGTGCTCCTAAACTTACTTCTGTTCTTTGCCGCCTCTTTCACTTTCTTATTCCAAAGGTGTTTTTCCTTCTGCTTGGAAATTTGCTCATATCCAGCTAGTTCCTAAATAGGGTGACAAATCCCTCCTATCCAATTATCGTCCCATTGCAATTACTTCTACTCTTTCTAAAGTAATGGAGAAATCAATTAACCGTCAACTCTTATACTACCTAGAAACTTACCGTCCGATCAACGATGGCCAGTATGGATTCCTTCAGTGTCGATCCACCGTGATATTCTGGCTTATGTTACTCGTTTATGGACAAATTTAATGGAAAACTTTGGTGAAACACAAGCAGTTGCTCTTGACCTCTCAAAGGCTTTCGATCGTGTTTGGCATAAATGTCTTCTAAACAAGCTTCCATCTTACCAACTGTTTTTTGTAATTGGTTATCCAGTTTTCTCTCTGATCGCTCACTGAAGGTGATGATAGATGGCTCTCTGTCTTCTAACTTCTCCACTAATGCTGGCGTCCCCCAAGGTTCAGTTCTTTTTCCCACTTTTTTCTTCTTGTATATTAATGATCTTCTTCCATTGACTGGAAATCCTATCCATAGTTATGCCGATGATAGCACATTGCATTCCAATTTCCATTTTGAGAAATCTTGCCCTGCTCAATCAGCTTCAACTTCTCGAATATCTGCTGCAAATTCCTTAAATGCCAATCTCCAGGTAATTCTCCAGTGTGGTAAAGACAACTTAGTTGATTTTAATCCTTCTAAAACTCAGTCTTGTCTTATATCTTGCAAAAAGTATTCTTCTGTTCCTATTCTTATCTTTGGTGACACTCCGATTTCTAGGCAAAAGATATATCTCTTTTGGGGATTACCCTGACCTGTAATCTCTCTTGGCACAAGCACGTTACAAATATTGCTTCCTCTGCATCTAAAAAACTTGGTTTTCTCTTTCGCTCTCAGCGATATTTTTCTTCCAAACAGCTGTTCACTCTGTACAAATCGCAAATCCGCCCTACCATGGAATATTGTTCCCACATCTGGGGCGGTGCCCCCAAAACCTCTCTCAGGCTTCTAGATTCCACTCAGAAGAGGGCAGTTAGGTTAATTAATGACTCCTCTCTAACAGAATCTCTCCTATCGGTGTCCCATAGACGTACTTTTTCTGCTGCATGCCTTTTCTACAGATACTTCCATGGACACTTTTCTTCTGAATTGGCTTCTATAATTCCCGCTCTCTCTTTCAAAACAGTCGGAACACGTGCCGCCACCAGCCATCAGTTTTATCAGCGATTTAGGCTCCCAGGTAGCAAGCCCAGCTTGTCATACCTGAGAGAAACCGCCGTTGCATGTATCGGCACTTATGAAACAACTCAACCAGTATAAAACTTAAATAATGATTTAATAAAATTTATTATAATTATAATTTAAATTTTGTTTAATTATAATATTAATTAATTACTATTAGAAATATTTTTTCCATAATATTTATGGTACAGATGCACATGAAATGGTTGAATGCAGCAAAACCTTTGACTGGGACAAAAGATCTCGCATCTCTTTCCTAACATCGTGTTTGCTTTTCTCAAGAGAGTGAATAAGAAAGAAAACTGTGATAAAATAAGATTTAAATATATTTGGTTATGTTTTTCTATTTTTTTTTTTTTTTTAAGAAAGTTTGTTTTCTGCCAGTTGCTAACTTGAGATCAAATTTCAGGAGAATAACAAAACATGAATTGCTACAGTTACGAAGTAAGTAATATGAGGGCTAATTTTTCTTCATCTTGATCTTTTTCAGCTGTTATGTTTCTCTAGCAAAAAAAATAAAAAAATCACTGCATCTATTAGCCGTAGGTGCACCTCTCCAAGTTAATTATCCACTGAGTCAGCAATAAAAACTCTGTAGGGTAGCAACCACCTGTATAACTATGCTAGCTGCCGGAACTAATGATACTTTGTGACTGTAACAAAGAGACTATGCTATGCTTAGTGGGATAAGACACTCAGACCATTTTTTTTTTTATTATCATTGTTTTGTAGATGAGTCATAACTATAACGATGGGGATTAAAATGAAGCTCTAAAAGTGAAATTTTCGGGAAGAAAAGTTAATTTTTTGCTCAGCATTTGGTGAAAACTTTTTATTTTAATTGAGAAATAACATTAATGAAGCCACCTACGCCTTAGCGATGATTCACTATATTTGTGGAACTATATTTTCGAAACTCGCAAAATCAACATTAAATTATATTAAATTAATAAAGACATGCAGATCATAATATATTCACTGATCAATGTCATTTAACACATTTGTTATTAAATGACATAGTTCGGTGGCTAGCGTAAGTTTGGCTGCGCTCCTGACCTTGACTGACTGAAGTCTGGGGCGCACCAAGATTTTCTTTAGGGAGGGCTAAGGTCGCTGCTTTGATGTAGAGAAAATTACTTTTTATTTCGATCGAGTTGCTTTGGGAAGGCTGAAGCCCCGCATCCCCTTTCCGCCCCTCGTTGCGCTGCTAGTCATGGTGGAGGCGAATTCAACAGCTTGACATTGTCAGAAGAGTACAAAAACTATTCTTATGAAATTGACTAATGTAGACGTCTGATTTTTCACTTTTCGATCGCACAAGAGTTTTATGGAAGTCTTGATGCCGTTTCAGTGTGATGGTTCGGTACAGCTTCTCGGACTATTTGGCGGAACACTGATGATACTGCCAAAATTTAATTGAATGCTTAGGCTTCATCTGAAGTGTCTTCGCATTTATATTATATTAAATTCAGTAGAGAAAGTCACCGCACTTGATCCTAATATTTTTGTATTTGTAGATACATTAATGCTTAATTCAACTGAACATGAGTATGGTATAAAATGATTTTAATACTCTAAGAAAAGTTATTAACTTGTATGAAGTCTAGCCTGATAGACTGATGAAAGTTTAACGAACCAAAAATTTCCCGATTTCAGTTTAATAAATGTGCTCCTTATGAAAAAAATATATTATAATATTAACATATTAATACAATCTGGAAGAATTTTTCAATAAAATAATATAATCATAAATAAAATTTTAGTGTACATTTTCTAACGACACTGTTTTCAAATTTAACAATGTTTTGAAATGTTATGCTCATTCCAAAACATACCGAAAATTCATTAAATTTATGTGCTAGAATTTTCATATGACTAATAATGCCTGTCTGTGGTCTGGACATTAAAAAACAAGTCTATTGTCTTTTTTGGGATTTTTTTTTTTTCAATCTAATTCGTGAAAATTGCGATTTTTTCCCCCTTTCTTTTTATAGTACATGTAGTCCTCTGCACTAGAACTAATTAATATCGAAATGTCTGACTGGCTATTAAACTGAAGAGTGTAATTCACATAATGGATTACCCCATTATGTGAATTTCGAAAAAAAAAAAAAAAAAAAAAAATTCCTGATGTTTTCTCATAAAAGCGTATTTATGAGTAATTTCTGATCCTAATTTCAAAAATAACTTCCGTTTGTTTCCATCATGTCAGGTTTCTTCAAAAATCACGAAAGAAATTTTGATTTTTCACAAATTTTTATTAATTTTGGCAGAATTTGGACATTGAAATTATAACAATGTTACTTTTACCAGATTATTATATTTAAATACATGTTGAAAACACTATTAAAAAGGGCAGTCTGGTAAAAAGTCCAATAAACACCCTCCTCTCATTTTAAAAACTGATCAACGATCGGTCAAATTTTCGTTTCTTTGATTTTCTTAGCAATAGCAAGCCATCGTGTGGACATTCCAACTCCTTCTGTTTCTCATCTTCATGTCTTTAATGACCTGGTTAAACCTCTCACACAGTTCTTCACTAACACTACCTAGATTTTCTGGGAAATAGTCGATTTGAGAGTGTAAAAAAAATGTTCCTTGTTGCAGCCCAGGTTCTTAAAGTTTGTCAACATATTTTCAACTACAGTTGACCCTTGAACAACACGGTTTGAACTGCACGGGTCCACTTATACGCAGATTTTTTTCAATAAATATATTTGAAATTGTTTTGGAGATTTGCGACAATTTGAAAAAATTCGCAGACGAACCGCATAGCCTATATACATGTATATATATATACACACAAAGATATATCTTTGTATATAATAGCGTAATTTCTGATGTTTACACATGAGGCTGTTGTTGCTATTTGGTTTTTAGGAGCATTAGCAACTAAGGCCATATTGCTCGGGGATATGCGGTGATCATTCCCTGACCTTTCCGCATCCTCCGTATTTGGTGGTGACGGGCTCGAACCCCGGTCTAACCAAGAAGCGTGTGCTACGCACTGCTGCTCCTGCCCACCTGACTACTGAGGCGCCTACACATAGCCGATGTATGCATAAACTAGAGAGAAGAAAAAAGCAAAAAGTATAAAAAATCGTATTAAGTAAATAGTATGAGATGAATTAGCAACCTAATAATTGTATCCCGTTTTAAAAACGGGTAGCCTACGGTTAGTCTATTATAAAAAGTTAAAATTTATCGAAACTTACGCACACAAACACTTACAAACCGTATATGGCACCATTCGCGGTCGAGAGAAATGTAAACAAAGTAAAGATGCAGTATTAAATCATAACTGAATAAAATTAACTGTAGTACATACTGTACTAGCACAGTGGCGCCTGCCCCTCTGACTTTTGATCCCTCTATCCATCTCCTATTTCTCCTTACTCGGGTGGACTGCCTTCTCTATCTGTCCACTTTAGCTTGTTCCTCACATTCAGACCCTCCCTTCCTCTTGTTCCCCAGGCCTTCTCTTCTCTTCTCTTTTTTTTTAACTTGGTCTTCGTCCAGGACGCTCAGGCGACCCTGGCGGAGACCAGCCAGAGAATAAAGGGCAGCCTGGCTACCTCCTAGCGGTGTGTGCGGGCAACGTGAGGTCCCACCAGGGGCCCCCGCGGCCAAATGCCAGGACACCCAACAGAACCTAACGCAATATGTCATATACAACAGACAACACTTTTCTGGCATTTACAGTAGTTCTGTATTTCTTCACAGCGTACATATGGCGGAGATGTGAGAAATCACAAGTGGCGCCTGACCCTAACACTATGCACACTATGTACTATTGTAATGTCTGCGCGAGTAGCACAGTGGTATCGTCACAATCCTCCCCACACCGGGTGGAAAAGGCCCGGGTTCGAATCCCGTTGATGACGCGAAGAACTCAACAACGAAGTGGGCTTTTTTCATTCCGTGGCTGAGTTAGTCGGTCTCAGGCGTAGAAATTCCCCCACCAGAAATTGGGGTTTTTTCGTCCAGCAAACAGGCAAATCGACCAAAGAACACATGCACTTTACAGACAAATAAATATATAAGTAGATGTAATCATTTTACGGGGGGGGGGCCCTAATATCATAATTTTTTGTACTACTGTAATAATTTCGTAGCCACCTCGTCTTGCTATTGCGGTGAGCTCAAGTGTTGCGAGTATCCGCTTAAAACGCCGTGTGACGCTGATCATCGCTGCGTGAGAAGTTCGTTTCTCCAATAAATTGCGTATTGCAGTAAAAATTGATCTCTCAAAAAATACGCGGTTGTCTCGTATTTTTCATCGTGTTTAGTGCAATACCGGAAACCTTGAATGCAATACCGGAAACCGGAAACCAATGGGACCCATACGAAGTGCCACTAGTGATGCTGGAAGTGCTCCCAAGAATTATTGTAATGTCTTGCTGACACTACAAGAAAAAGTTGAATTGCTTGATATACCGTAGATTGAGGTCTGCAGCTGCGGTTTTTTTTTTTTTTTTTATGTAAACCCCAAACACGAGAGGTGTTAGAACCTATAATACTTAGTACCGTGCTTGGGTTGGAGGTTGAGAAGACGAAAGAAGATATTTGTTGACATTGGACTTGAATTTCTGTAGACTAATTTTCAGGAAATACGTATGAAGGAAGGTTGTATGAAGGTTGCCCGCCATTTCAAGATAAATGAATCCAGCGTAAGGACCATTGTAAAAAAAAGAAATGGAAATTCGTGAAGCCGTCGCTGCAGTTACACCAGCAGGCGCGAAAACCTTGCACTTTTTGCGAAATACCTTTTTATCTCGTATTGAAAATGCAGCTTTTATGTGGGTGCAAGATTGCTATAAGAAAGGCATACCTTATAGACTCTAATATGATCCGAGAAAAAGCGAAGTCATTATATGACAACTTAAAGCAAAAGGAAAGTGAAGGATCTAAAGCTGGAGAATTTAATGCCAGCAAAGGATGGTTTGATAATTTTAGAAAGAGGTTTGGCTTAAAAAATGCCAAGATAACAGGAGAAGCAGCTTCTGCCGACCAAGAGGCAGCAGACGAGTTCCCAGACGCCATTAAGAAAATCAT
Source organism: Mastigoproctus giganteus (assembly GCF_048544385.1). Classification (NCBI taxonomy): domain Eukaryota; kingdom Metazoa; phylum Arthropoda; class Arachnida; order Uropygi; family Thelyphonidae; genus Mastigoproctus; species Mastigoproctus giganteus. Next base: position 99,740,030 of record NC_143582.1, on the reverse strand, counting down.
TTTAAGAAAGGATTTAAAGGAAGAAAGGAGGAGAAAGGATATCTGCCTGAACAGGTTTTTAATGCAGACGAAAGTGCCCTATTCTGGAAAAAAAAAATGCCACAAAGGACATTTATTAGTAAGGAAGAGAAGCGAGCACCAGGATTTAAAGCACGAAGGGATAGGCTAACTCTACTGTTTTGTGCAAATTCAGTCGGGTTTATGATCAGGAATGCCCTTATCTATAAAGCTGCTAATACCCGAGCCTTGAAGAGAAAATATAAATACCAACTGCCAGTCTTTTGGTTGAACAACAAGAAGGCCTGGACAACGAGAACCCTTTTTCTGGATTGGTTCCATCGATGCTTTATCCCAGAAGTCAGGAAGTACCTTGCCCAAACACAACGTCTCTAATTCAGCCTCTAGTCAGGGGGTCATAAGGACCTTTAAGGTTCATTACACACGGTACTCCATGGAAAGGATTGTCAACGCTATGGAAGAGAACCCCGATAGTGAGAACATCATGAAAGTCTGTAAGGATTACACCATTGAAGATGCCATCGTTGTTATAGAAAAAGCCGTGAAAAGCCATCAAGCCCGAAACAATAAATTCCTGCTGGAGAAAACTGTGTCCAGATGTTGTGTATGACTTCCCAGTATTTACGACGGAGCCAATCAAGGAAATCATGAAAGAGATTGTGGATATAGCTAAAAAAAAAAAAAAAAAAAAAAGGTGGGGGGTGAAGGATTTCAAGATATGGATCTTGGAGAAATTCAAGAGCTAATAGACACCACATCAGAGGAATTAACAGAAGACAACTTGATGGAGATGAGTGCTTCCGAACCAGTGCCAGACGATGAGGAAGAAGCCGTAGACGAAGCGGTTCAAGAAAACAAATTTTCTTTTTATTTTTATTAACATTAACCATTAACAGTGTATCTGAGATCAATACAATAAACATAACAATAATATGAAATCCAACAGGAAGATAAACATTGATATAGATTCAAACATTAAAATCATATGTACAAAAGAGGATTGCATTAAGTTAAGTTACCGGTAAAACAAGTAATAATTAATCAGTTAGAGAATAGAAAAATAATAAAACACATAATAATAATAAATTACAATAATTAGATCAGAGCTAGTCACTTTGCAGTTTAAGAGAAGAGGCGAACTTGTGGATGGAGTTCATCAGTGATTGTGAGTTGTCAAAGAAGTCAATGAGAGAGTCATTTGCTGATTTGCAGATTCTGTTCAGTGGACTGAACTTCATAAAGTCCGTGGTAGCAGAGTCAAGGCGAAAAGTTGTAAGGTTCCTGACTTGTCTACAAGGAGCATTGAAGTTGATTTTGCTAAGGATATCAGATGCTTCATAAGTTCCAGTGATTACTTTGGCTAGAAGGATCTAAATTGAGGGGCCCATCAAGCTCTCAGCTGCCCACATCAACGCCAGAGCTTGCACTTGGTCATCATGCAACACAGCAGCAACCCCCAAGGTAGAATGTGCTGGTACCACAGGAACTAGTAGTTGTTGGTGACTCTATTGTCAGGGAAACGGAGAACATGCTTTGTAAAAAGGAGAGGTGGAACAGGACCAGGGTATGTCTGTCAGGGGCAAAGGTTGATGACATTGTAGAGCGGATATAATCTTCTAAGGGAGGGCACAAAAGGTGATATTGTTGTACACGTTGGCACTAATGATATTAAGAGTAGGAGACCGACAGAATTACTTAACAAGTACAGGTCACTGTTGAAAAAAAGCTGTCAATTAGGGTTGAATTTGAAAGTGTCTGCAATTCTTCCCAGACACGACAGGAGGAAGTATATGATGAGAGCTTATCGATCAATTCGGCCCTGGAAAGGTTGTGCAAGGCTCAAGGGGTAGAATTTTTTTCAGCCTGGTCTGTACTTGTTAACAGGAGAGACTGCTTCTACAGGGATGGGATACACTTTTTTTTTTTTTTTTTTATGAAAACCCCAAACATGAAAGGTATCAAAACCTATAGTACTTAGTACCGTGCATGGGTTGAAGGAGAAGTATGGGGGGAGAGGGATGCCGGAAACTTTGCTCTAGAGACTAAACATGGGTTTCACCACTTCAAGCCTCCAATAAGCAAAGTGGTGGTATTTCACCGGTTGATGAGAGTCGTCTACCCCTAGAAACTTAAATAGAAAGGGTACAAGAATATTTGCTGATGCTATCGAGGCAGTGTTAGGTGGGTCGGAAAACTGCTAGCTTGGGGGAATACAAGGACTAATAGATTAACAGTAGCCACTGGCAGAGGTGAAAGAGATTCTTGCACTGCTTCTATTAGAATGAGCAGAAGCCTGAAAAACAAGATGCATGGTATTTCAGAGACTGCTGGGAGTCATTGGAGTACAAGTAAACACATGGGTTGTGATAGGATAGCTAAGAATAGGAACAGGTGCATGTATACTTGAGTGTACGCCAATGCTAGGAGTTTGATAAATAAATTTGATGAATTTGAGGTATTGCTCAAAACATCAAAGGGAGATATTGTTGGGATATCAGAGACGTGGTGTCACACAGAAATAAGGAATGCAGAACTGGAATTTGGGGAGTACAATGTGTACAGAAAGGTTAGACAGGATAGGAAGGGAGGAGGGGTTATGCTATTAGTTAAGAAATACGTAAAATCCAAGGAAGTGAAGCCAGTCGACCAGTGGCGGATTTAGCACTTGAGAGGCCCCAAGCACAATTTAATTTCGAGGCCCCCCCCTCTAAATATTTTCGGTACCACTACAGTGTGCATTCTACGCGCACGTTTTTACTATAGCATGCGCTCTAGATTTGGTGTTGCGGTTTTAATCATTTTGGTTGCGCAATTCTTTCATACATATTTTATTAATTGGGAATTAAAAAAATTAATTCCCAATTATCACTTGCTATAAATGTCACGCCTCGTCAAACAATTCAGTTTTGATAAATAGATAAACAATACATAAGATATTACAGATACTTACTTGATAACAAAACAAAAAAACTCCTACACTAAAACACCAACCACGCCAAACTCTAGTAATTTGTAACAGATTCGTGAGTGAAATGTTAGTTCCGAAAGCTATTAAAAAAGACGATGCTCCGTTACATGTGAGCCAGCGCAGTAGTGATTTCAGAGGCTTTAAAAGACTACTGCGCTTGCTTATTAGTTCCCAATTAGTTGGGAATAGTTTTGAACTGCCTCTGCGAACAAATCTAATATCGTTTCTTGAGCAATATGGTCACCGGGTTCTTCACTCGTGGAATTACCTCCACTAGGAAAAAATTGAAAGTGTTTAATTTAAGCATTAATGATAATATGTATTCTACTTCAGATTCACTTAGTTCGCATAGATATTTCATATAATATGTAGGGATATTCGCATAAGAGTTCACTAACTTATCATCTTAAATTATAGTTTTATTCAGTAACGGTAATAAAGATGAGTGTAAAAATTTAAAATGAAACAATTTTTTTTGAGGCCCCTCGATTTAAGAGGCCCAGGCGCGCGCCTCGTGAGCCTGTGCGGAAATCCGCCTCTGCAGAGAACACGTACAAGGAACTTCAGAAAGTCGCAATCATGTACATCTGTAGGATAGTCAGAAATTTCCTCGACCAACAGTAACACCAGACATTACAACCACTCTGGGTACTTGGTAGCAGTACCTGTAACTGAGTGGATTCCCCCAATCAGGGAGAAATAATATAAGAGCAACAATAATAATAATAAAGAAGGCGCCGAAAAAAACTTTTTGCCCGGGGGGGGGGGGAAATAACTTGGTCCGACTCTTGTCACTGTATGAATGATGTATAAGCCTTCCCCTTACCTGTATTTCTAAATTATTGGTCAGTATTAGATATTATTATTTTTATTATTGTCGCTCTTATATTATTTCCCCCTGATTGGGGGGGCCCACCTTGTGACGGGTATTGCTACCAAGTACACAGGGTGTTTGTTGTTATGTCTGGTGTTACTGTTGGTCGAAGAACTCTTCGACTATTCTACAGGTGTTCAGGTTTTCTACTTTCTGGAGTTCCTTGTAGGTGTTCGCTGGGAGACCTATTGGTGCTAGGTTGTTATGTAGGGTCTTTGGCACCATACCTGTGGTTGACACGATTAATCGGGATTGTCGTTACTTGTTGCATATGCCTCATCTCTTTGATCTCCTGTCTTAGGTTCGTGTACTTCCTGATTTTTTCCCCATGGGTTTTCTGGACATTGCTAGTGTTGGGTACCGCTATATCAATCAGATAGGTAGCCTTTGTTATTATTGTTATTATTATTATTATTGTTGCTCTTATATTATTTCTCCCTTATTGGGGGATTCCACTCCGTGACGGATACTGCTACCAAATATACCAAATAAGGGTGGTTGTAATGTCTGGTGTTACTGTTGGTCAAGGAAGTCTCTGACTATCCTACAGGTATTCAGGATTGCAACTTTCTGGAGTTCCTTGTAGGTGTTCTCTGGGAGAACTATTGCTGCTAGGCTGCTATGTAGAGTCTTTGGTACCATACCGGTGGTCGACACGATGATCGGAATGGTTGATACTTCTTGCTTATGCCACATTTCCTTGACCTCATATCTCAGGTTCGTGTACTTCTTAATTTTTTCCTCATGAGTTTCCTGGACATCGCTAGTTGTGGGCTTCCTAATCGACTGTTTTACTTCTTCTTTTCGAATCTCTCACTCTGTCATCTCTTGTACGTCCTTGGTTTTCTTCCGTCCTACTTCTATCCAGGGGGCTCGGCTGTTATGTCTTATTTCACTGCTCCAGATATTTCCTCAGAACTCCTCGATCGTCTTCTTCTCGGGTAGTCCATTTCCTGTTTTCTCATCTTCTCCCAGTTTCCTGTAGGAGGCTCTTTGGTTCTCACCGAAGATTCAGTTGTTTATTTTCCTCTGGGAGCTCCCTTTGTATCGGCGTAGTCTCTTGCTGAGTGCGAGGAGGTTCTGCTTCAGTGTGTCCAAGTATTCTTCTATTCATTCTCTGATTTGTGGTCTCATGTTTGCTGTCTCAACTAATACTCCCGAAATATATAACAAGATCTAGGAATGGAAATGCCACCAACTGGGTGGTCGAGCTTGCCCCATCAGTGTGGCAATAAATGTGGCTGTTTCCAAGTGCTTTCAGTGCTGCCGCTTCGGTCACACACCAAACACACATGTACGCAGACTGAGCTAACCTGCGGGCACTGTGCCGAAAAAGGACCCAAATACAACACATGCCCTAATAAATCCGGCAAGCCAGTCTGTGTGAACTGCAAGGCACAGAAAAGGCAACATGACCACTCAATCATGGATGTTCTAAAGATCGGAACAAAGACCTTCACGCGCCACATAACTGCCGGTGTACCTCAAGGGGGGGTCCTGTCTGGCATTCTCTTCTCAGCAATCATGGTGCCATTTGTGACCAATAAGTGCAATTGGATCACATACGCTGACGATGTCAAGCTCCTTACTAAAATATCGCCATCCAACTCGGCAGCCGAAATCACTCAGCAAATCACTAGCAAACTGCAGGACATGGCTGACTACCTCAATACCTTCAACCTCCAAATCAACCCCCTAAAATCAGCACAAATAACTTACTCTCTAAAGGGCAGCCCAAGAACGTTGGAGCCTGTGCTTAACGGCTCCTCAGTTCCAACTCCTCAGTTCCAACTCCTCAGTAACCACTCCTCAGTGTGACACACAAAGATCTGGGGGTCGTCTTCGACTCCAAACTATCTTTCAACGATCACATAAACCTCATACAGTCGAGGCTGAACTCACTACGCTGGGTCGCCAAACAACAGCTACTCCACACCACCGACCCACAACTGGTAAAAAGATACGTCGTATCAATCCTTTACCCGACAATACTGTATGCTTCAGAGATATGGGCCTCGGCCGCCGAATCCAACATCAAAAGAATATTCTCTGCCGAATTCTGGCTTCTAAAATGGGCCAACAGCAAACTCCACCTTCCCCCAGCTCTCAGATCAACGCAGTTAGCAGAAGCTCTTCAACTACGCAGGCTCCGGTCCTACATCGGAGAAAGAAGGCTGCTGTTCACCATCAAGATGGCCACCGGTAAAATTACAGAGCCGAACTTCTGGGATCACTGCTCTTGGCGCATTCCTCCCCCTTATCTCCGGTCTTCAGCACAGCTGCTAGCAAACCGTAACCGGCTAGTACTAACCGACAGATTCCTGCCAAAGCAAATGCTGCCCTCACTGCAAGCCATCGACGGGGACCTCCAAGAAGTGGTCAATAATAAAAAATACAGGAAGGGTATCCTCGTCGAACTGAAAATGTAAAACTGTGCTAATAATCTGATTTATCTTTTTTTCTCATGTGTATCTCTTTTGTAAATATGTTTTGTTAACCCCTGGCACCACCATGCCATGACGGGACTAATTGTATGTCTATCATTGCTGCAATTAAAGATTCTATTCTATTCTATAATAAATGCCCTGTCTACCTAAAATACAAGAGCATACACAAGGCCATAATCGATTATGGCTACGCCGCATAAATTCTATAACACCAAGGAGATAAAATTTTTACAAATTAACGCGCAGCGTGCTCGAGCGGTAGAAGACAAATATGGAAAAAAGCTGACGAAGAGAACATCGACGTTATCTTAAAACAAGAGCCCTACACGCATAATAAGGAAATCAGGGGGTACACCCTAACTTACAAGATCGCCCAAGTGGATGGAGACACCCTTTAGGTCGCTGTAGCGGTCCAAAATCTTAATATTATGGTCATGAAAATTGTGCACTTTTGCTAAGCCTGGGCTGCATGTGTGCACCTTATTATACCTCTAGGAGAATTATATGTCGTCTAGCTGTATTGTAGGCCAGGGGAAGACATCCTACCTGCAATCAGATACAGTATATGCAGACAGTCCTTCCAATGCAAAAATCGTCATCGGCGCTGATGTTAATTGCCGCTCCCAGTTGTGACACAGTGAGACTGAAGACCGACGTGGGAATGGCCAGCGACGGGAGGAATTCCTTGCAAATTCCACTCTCATCGTAATAAATCAACCAAATAACACAGCAGCCTTTTCCAGTACTCTTTGGGACGCCACAATCGATGTGACCATTGCAACCAGATCACTGGCACGATATCTCTCGAACTGTATGGTACATGACTCATGGACAGCATTCGACCATCGGGCCATTACGTTCCAGCTGAAACAGTCCATTGCTTGCTCACCAATAATCAGACAGATAATGCAGAAATACGCCATCGCCAGGTCAGACTGGAACCTCTTCAAGCAGGTGCTGGCCGAGTCCTCTCAGAGGCTTCAAGTAAGTGATTTCCAAGGACTAAATTCAGAGCAACACCAACGTGCTGTCACAGACATGATCACATTGGCCTGCAACCTCTCCATCAAAAGGAAGAACCCCAAACTAGGTGCAGTCCCTTGGTTGGGCCCTGAGCCAGAAGCCTTAAGATGCGAAGTAAATCACAGACGAAAAACTTTCCAGCCCGCTCGCAGATCATGGTCGGAGGCCGAGGTAGAAACCCTCAGGCAGCAGCACAGGGAAGTCCGGAATAGCTACACCATATTAATTAGGAAGCTCAAATGAAAACCGTGGGAAGACCATGTTTTTACTTTTGGCAACTCGGATCCCTGGGGGGGGGGGCGTAGTCTTCAAGGTAACCACCAACAAGATCCCCAGAGGTGAAGTGATTCCATCCACAAAGACCTCTCTTGGAATTATAACCACGAGTTGGCACGCATCGATAAATAACATACTTGATGTCATCATCATATGTACACTCATCTGGTGCGTTTCCTGGCGAAAGAGGCGCAACAACGCTAATAAGCTATTTTCGACCTATTTTGCCTTCCCTGCTGAAATTCAACAGGAAAGTTTACCATCCCTAGCCCCGTGGAGGCAGGTCGCTACTGCCCTTTAATTTTTAGCTATTTACACAGTTTTTATTAAGATCTGATTGCTCTGATCAAACCAATTCAAAACTCAAATCAATTTAGAAATCAACTAAAATTTCCACCAAAATTACATCTATATATATTTATATACACAATTTATGTATATTTGTATACATAACTAAATGCACCATTTATATTATATATGTACAATTATATGCACCATATTTACATTATATACACCATATTTATACCAATTATTATATACTCAAAATGTACATTTGCAACGACAAGCGGTTGCTACATAAAACTAACTTCCGCTAACATGCGGGAAAAATTCTTAATTACAGTAGTGCTTTTTTTAAAATTTTATTTTGGTAGTTGTTGGCGAATCGGCTTCTATGGCCATAGTGCACCTCCCAAGGTTTTTGCAGTACTTTGATGGGCGGGTTCGAATCCCGCCCGAGGCAGAATTCGAACCCGCAACCTTTGGGTTGTCAGGCAGGCACTTTACCCACCTGGCTAGCCTGGTCGGCTACAGTAGTGCTCCTAGCACTCCTTACTTATATACAACTGTACAAATTATACAAGCTTAACTGAGACTGAGAACTGCAAGGAAGCAGCACACATCGGGGGAGACCAACAGTCAAAAGGAACCCAACACTGTCTGCTGAGCAGCAGGAGAACTGACCAAGAGAGATCTGTACCAGAGTAAGTGCTCTGGTACAGTTCTGGTCCATAAGCAACTTAACTTTTAATCACTTCAAGGTAACTTTTGTAGATAGGGCATTCCCTACTACGCACTGAGTGGTCAGTAGTACCTCCGCGCTTCAAGCAGTTCGCACAGGTAAGCTTCTCGGCCTTTTTAGGGCAACCCTTCTGAAAGTGTCCCTCACCAGCACAGTGGCCACAAACAGCTTTGGCTTTACAGCTTCTTACTTGATGCCCAAAGGCAAAACAGCACTTAAAACACTTAACCGTAAGAAAGATGTATGACGACCAATGTAGAAACACTCTGCCGTTCTCGATCAGATTGTTCCGCAACTCTGTGGGAACCTCGATGATCCAGTTTTTGGTATCTTTATTTGTAACTTTTGCAATAGACCGGATAACAACACTTGCTTGGAAATGAGCTCTATCTATTCCTCGAGAACTGAAGTTTCGCTCGAACATCTCAGACAGGAAATCAGCTTTTTCAACGTCAGGATCAACGTCATAAATAATTAGGCGCTTGCCTAACTTCTTAGGGACTTCAGTTTTCACTCCCTTCGCCTTAATTGCATCACAGTTTAAAATCTTTTGTGGATCTTCTTTACTGGCAACTTCCAGCACTACTCCAGAGTCCTTAATAGTTCTTAGACGACGAACATTGACGCTCTTTAGAACAGGCTTTACAGTCTGTAAAACTACTTATTTCACATCTTCACTGGTCTTAAGAGAATCTGTGTCAGCCTTTATTAATACGGAGTGCACTTCCTTCTGCTTTGGTGGTAAGCTCGTCTGGCTTCGCACGACACTCGCGTACGAAGTAAAAGCAACGTTGATTGAGGACTGACTCATCTTTAACATTGCCTTGAGCGACTGGTTCTGGGCAAAAATTTCTATTGCCTTGGCTTCCAGTTGGTCCCACATATTAAGAATTTTGTACATCGCCGCTCTGTTAACTTTATTTGAGTCGTTAAAAATATAATCATGGAGCTGCTGACGCACTTCCTTCAATTATTTGAAGTTATTCTGTGAGTCTCCATCCTCATCGGAGGAGTCCTCTCTGAGCCGCTTCGCGGCAGTTCTCTGTACTGACTCGATTACTGACGAATCATTAGAAGAGTCTTCTTCCGTGAAGCATGCACGGTCACCTGGATCGTCGCACACAGGAACGTCCATCTCCTCACTTGTCAATCTAGTCAGGCTTAGCTTAGCCCGTGGCTGAGCAGTAGTCAGTTCTTTTGACATGATTCAACACAACAATAATTAACAGTTTATGGTAACACAATGCTCGTGTCCAGAGAGTCCCACACTACACAATCTATTTAGACTAACAAAGTCCGTTAGTCAGGCCTATTTAGCCGACCAGGACTCGCCTGGTCGCACACCCCGGACTGCGTGGAAGTAAGGCCTACCAGATAGCAGTAGTCACTGCACATAGTGGCATAGTGTTTTGTGGAAGGCGCCACCGGTGGTTTCCCACATCTGCACCATAGTACTCTGTGAAGAATTTACAGAATCTCTGTAAAAGCCAGAAAAAGTGTGGTGTCTGGTTTGTGACAGAGTTGTGCTGTGGTCTGTTGTTCTGTCTCTGGCTGCTTAGCCGCAAGGCCCCTAAGGAAACCCCACGTTGCCCGCCACCACCACTGGGGGGTGAGCCAGGCTGCCCATTATACTCTGGCTGGCCTTCGCCAGGGTTGCCTGAGCTTCCTGACGGAGACCAAAAAAAAAAAAAAATATATATATATATATAAAATAAAAATAAATTAATAAAAATAAGTAAAAAAGTAATAGATTAAAAAAAAAAAAAAAGGGAGAGAGAGGGGGGCATAGAGGAATAGAGGATTTGAGGGGGAATGAATTTGGGTGGGTTGACAGTGGAGAATAAATCCACCCTAATTGGGCGAAGTATAGGAAAGAGTGTGGGTTTAAAAAGTCACAGGGGACAGGTGCCCCTGTGTAATTGCCAATGGCATAGTGCCTGTAGATCCCGCACTGAGGTCAGTGCCAGCAATCCCGCACCTAGATCGGTGCCAGCAGTATATCCTACCCATTTCGGGTTTGCGATGAATTAAATCCCGCACTCCAAGGAGTTCCAGCATCCCGCACCTTGGATGGTGCCTGCAATAGATCCTACCCTATTAGGGTTTTGCACGATTATGTCTGCGTTTTCCGGGGGCATAGAGGTTATCCCACGCTGGTCCGGTTTAGTTCTTGGGCTCTGAGTTCTGCAATCTTAGCTCGTCTAAGAGCAAATGTTTCCTGCGCGTAGGTGGTTAATGCCTTATAGGTATGTTCCTCGAGTAGCAGAGTGGATTCTTGATTACGAGGGTTTCTCTGTATCGTGGTGAGGAATTTAAGCCTAATGTTGTCGTAGCTGGTGAACTCATACATGAGGTGCCCCCAGGACTCCTCTTTGCCGCAGTGGCAACGTGGATCATTCTCGATTCCCATGGCGGTCAGTTTTTGTTGGAACGATCCATGGCTGGTGATGATAAAGGTCACATGGAGGCCAGGCGAAAACCAGGGTGGAGGTTCTGGGTGAGTTGAGCTTATGGATGGAAGGAATCGTTTTGTGATGGCCCCTTTTGTTGTAGTGTCCCAGTTATGTTGCCATATCTCTTGTAGATGTTGGGTTATCCGTTGTCTTTCCTGCCTGGTGCCGTTTGTGGTGTCAAGTTGAAAATTTAGCAGTTGGGTTGGAACTCCCTTCCTTAAGTGATAGTAAAAAAGAAGTCTCTTGTGGAAGCACTAAGATCACTATAATAAACGCTAGATCAGAGCAATAAGAACACTGTGCAGCCAAACCGCCAAAATGGTACCGGGGCATACTTGATGTAATATTGAAACAGCCAGCTGACCCATCCACTCCGCAGCAAATACAACTGTGTGAAGACAACAAAAGTTACACCACTCAACAGCAGGAGCCTCCATTCACAGCCGAAGAACTGAGTGCTTTATGGAAAAGTGGCTCCTCGCATTTAATCCCCCACATTTCGCCCCCAGCACATTTCTCCCCAGCACATTTCGCCCCTAGTACATAACGAGTAGGTTACAAAAATGTAAATACAGTCAACTTCGATAACTCGAATTTTTATTGAAGTCCCAGCTCCCTTAGTGGAGATTCAATGTTAAACTCTCTCGATTACTCTAACTGAACTTCCGATAACTCTAACTTTTCCGAACAAATTTTCAAAATTACATTCGAGTACAAATTGTCACGTAGCTTTTAACTAATTTCTCCCCTTTTGAATGTCTTCAGGGTTCTCTTTCCATTGTGAAAGGATTAACTGGAACTGTTAATAGTTTCACAATGGAAAGAATACATACCGACCACGAGGGCGATATTCACGTGGTTAGTGACAGACGTGGGGGGGAGGGAACAGTGACTAATCCTATAGGAGTCTTCTCAGTAACAGTGAATCTTGTTCTGATTTGTCTAAATTCAAACAATAAAAGTTCCTGCATTTGGCTCTCCTCACATTTCTTGGCGCAGTGGACAGCGCTTGTTTGCTGTTTTCGCCGCCTCATTATCGGCAGTGCATCGCGTGAACAAGCTGAGCGTCGCAGCAAGTGCAATATCTGCGTATTATTTTTGCATCTTGATTGATTAATCCCGTGTGTACAATGGCAAAAAGTGTTCCGTCAATAAGAGGCAAAAGAAAATTGGTAGATGATGACAACCACATTTACGTGTTTTCAAAGAGAACTGTAGATGAACAACATGGAATTTGGGTTTTTTGAAAAACTTTCCACCTGCAAAGGGCGTGTTTGGACAGAGGGTTTGGAAGGCCCAGTTGTGAAAGTCATAACTAAACATAACCATGCAGCTCAAGCCGCAAGGTCGGAAGCATTGCAATTGATTGGTCAAATACGGCAACATGCAACAACCACGAACGAACGGCCACAGCAAATTGTTGCATCAGTAATTGCAGAGGCTCATGCCAATGTCATGTCATTACTTCCTAAAAAGGGGCGCCTCCGTAGCCAGGTGGGAAGGAGCAGCAATGCGTAGCACACGCTTCTTGATTAGACTGGGGTTCGAGCCCGTCACCACCAAATACGGAGGATGCGGAAAGGTCAGGGAATGACCACCGCATATTTCCGGAGCAATATGGCCTTAGTTGCTAATGCTCCTAAAAACCAAAATAACAATCCTAAAAAGGATTCACTTAAACGAAACATTCGTCATGTTTGATGCAACGATGGTACTCCTGCTTTGCCGAGCAATCTTCAGGACCTAGTAATTCCACAAAATTATCAAGAAATTATTATCGATGGCAATGTACAACAGTCTTTGATGTATGATTCTCAGGACGAACTGCTCCCGGGTCGCATGCTTATTTTTTCCCACTAGTAACAATCTTCTGTTATTGGCGCGTAGCCAGGAGTGGTTTTCTGATGGAACTTTTAGCACAGTACCCACGCATTTCCAGCAGCTTTATATAATTCATGTGGCTCAATTCAATGCAATTATTCTAGTGGTCTACGTGCTTCTGCCAAACAAAACTCGTGCCACATACATCAAGTTGCTTCAAGAAGTTAAAAATCTACAACCGGGTCTCCAACCACAGCGACTCATTACAGATTTCAAACAAAGTGTCGTGCAAGCCTTCCAACAAGAATTTCCTGGAATGTAAATACCGGTTGTTTTTTTCATCTTTTCAAAAGCGTTTGGCGAAAGGTACAGAATGAAGGTTTAAAAGCCCGATACGAACAAGACCATGAATTTGCTCGTTGGATCCGAATGATTCCAGCATTGGCATTTATTCCTCCTGCTAATGTTATTCAAGCATTTGAAGATTTAGTTGAAGCTGATGACTTCCCCATCGAAGCTATGGTGATTGTAAACTACTTTGAAGATACATATATTGGAAGAAGACAACGTAGGTGGTAGATGACTTTCATCAACCGGTGAAATACCACCACTTTGCTTATTGGAGGCTTGAAGTGGTGAAACCCATGTTAATCTCTAGAGCAAAGTTTACGGCATCCCCTCCCCCATACTTCTCCTTCAATCCGTGCACGGTACTAAGTACTATAGGTTTTGATACCTTTCGTGTTTGGGGTTTTCATAAAAAAAAAACGGAGAGGCCGGCAATTACCCATTTTTGCCATCGAATTGTGGAACGTTTTCACACGAACACTGAATGATCATTCAGCAACGTACTAACAACGGTGTGGAGGGGTGGCACAGGGGATTTCAGGAAACTTGTGCTACTTTATTCCCAAATATTTACCGATTCATTGATTCTTAAAGAAACAACAAGGGCTGCACAATTTAAATTGTGGAATTGCTGGTAATTCAGGCAATCCAAGAAACAAGAAGTATACCCAATTTCTGCTAGGATCAAAAGAATAGTCCAAGATTTTCAAAATCTAATGTGATTGATTACCTTAGAGGCACTGTATACAACTTTGAGTTTTAAACAATAATAATGTGCATTTATTCTATTAAAACAAAATAAATTAGAATTATTAAAAAATTAGGTGTATTATTTATATTTTTGTAGCCTGCTCATTATCTACAGGGGGCGAAATGTGCTGGGGGCGACATGTGGGAGGCGAATTGTGGGGCGGTGAAATGTGAGGGGCCACTTTTCCGGATCCCGCAAAGAGCACGGACAGAAAATATTTTTTAGTCATCTCAGTGGACTTTGCCGGGGCGTTTGACTCACTCTGGTGGCCAAGCGTCCTCGGCAGATTCAGTAGAGCAAATCTCCATAGCAACCTGTACCAATACATAAAAAATAATCTATCACAGCAGAGCATAACCGTCAGGACACCGTATAGCAAAGTTACGCGCCAAATCTATAGAGGATGTCCCCAGGGCTCTGTCCTGGGTCCTCTGCTATAGAACATCATGCTTGATGAGTCCCTCAACATAGACCTGCAGAATGTCCAATCTCAAGCATATGCAGACAACTTAGTCCTTACCCTTGCCGCTGATACTAGATCCCAACTGGAAGCCACAGCAAATAGAGTACTCGGCACTTTACAGGATTGGGCCTGGCACAACCACCTGGAAATCTCACCAGTAAAGACAAATTCCATCCTGCTTAAAGGCTCTCTGAACGTAGCGAGGCCACCACAAATCAAAATCCAAGGAAGAACTATCCAGTTAACAACTGAGATGAGATATCTTGGATAGGAACCTATATTTCACACCACGAGACGTTCGATGGCCGTCATTCAGTGTAGCCACGTGTTCTGGAGCTCCTGAATGTTGAGTTATATTAATGTGTTTAAAGTATTTTCTTCCACTGGAAAAGTGTGCCAGCTAAAAGAACTTCGCAAGTGGATTAAGTGGGTAAAAAAATTTTGTTATTACGAGGGTTATCTGGTCTGTACTCTCTCGTCATAGACCAAATCCCTTTAGGCTTAGCATTCTGCTAACGCTTTGCTGTAGTCAAACACGCATTGTTGGCAGTTAGGCCTAGTGGATATTGCTGGGAATACGATACGTACAGTACATAAAGTTTTGGTATCAGTGGGTAGCTCTCTTCTCCAGCTTCTGAAACAAGTACCAACAGAAGACTGAAACATACAGATGGTGTTGGAAGAAAGAGGAAATTGGACTGGATGTACAGGTGACCTTTTGTGACTTTTCGTTAACTATATTTAGAGAATGAACGTTTTTAAGAAATTTTCCTATGTAAACCAGTACAGCAATATGCTGGCAGTATATGTTTAGAATAATCGTTTTGATTAGAGCGGACCAAATTTTGGAAGCCCTAAAAACCTACAAAATAATCTCTTTGACCTGTATGCGTGTAGCGGGTATTGTTCACCAGCATATTACAGCCACAAACTGATATAAAGATTGTCAACCCCGATAATCCGCACGTCCGAATATCCGGAACCTTTGCTGATATGGATAGCAAAAATCACAAACTGAAAGAAACCCAGCCAAAAGGGCAGGACGACGAGATAACCCCCCTAGAACAACAAGAGGACACAGAAGACGCCTGTCCTGGGACCCCCCAAACACAAAGCAAGCGTAAAAACAAAAAGCTGTTAACAGCGAAAATAGAGCGGGGAACACGCTCCCAAACTGAGAATAAGGACACTCAGGAAAATGTCAATGCGAACGAAGAAACAAACAATGAAAAGCAGCAGGAATCTCCCCCCATAGATCCCTCCCTACCGGTGGGCACTGTCTATGAAAAGTCACTGGCACTCAAAACAGCACTGGAATCAATATTTAAAGAACCGAATAATAGAATAACCACCCTTGTGAGGTCGCAAATCGTCACAATCTTTAACAAGATGGAGACTATCCTTTTCAAGACATATGTTGAAAATGAAAAGGTCACCGCGAGGCTGCAGGCCTATAAAGAATGTGGGACAAATAAAATGCAACAGCGTGCTCCCACTTTTGCTGAAACGCTGAGGAGTAATCAAAATCAGGGAAAACAAACTCAGCCCGGGCCCCCAAAAAGGAAGCAACCTCTCTTGATGATACCCAACTTGGTTGTGCTTAGACCTGTGACCACAGATGGCCCCCAGGAAAAGAGAACTAGTGAAGAAATAAAGACAACTGTGATGAAGGAACTAAGGGATGACCTCAAAGCTACTAAGATAAAGTCCATTCGGAAAACGAGGAATGTAGGACTCGTTATTGAAACGGAGGGAAACGAAGACATACAGACGATAATGGATAACCCAAAAATTGCCACCTTGGGTTTGACTGCAGAATTGCCAAAAAAGAGAGGACCTGCTATCATTGTCTTTGACATTGACAAAGACCTAACCCCGGAACAGTTAGCCACAGAGATAATAAACAGAAATCTGAGACCGACCCCCCAGCAACTACAGGAACAGCGAACCCTGGTGCAGCCTAGGTACTCCACCAGATCTAGGGCAGGACCAAACAGAAACTGGGTTCTAGAGCTGGCCCCGACTGTCTGGCAGCAATTAAAGAATCAAGAGAGAATCTACATTGAATGGGGATCCCACCGATTCCGGGAGCATGTGGCAGTCCCGAAATGCTTCCGGTGTTGTAAATACGGCCACACAACTCATACATGTACACAACAGAATCAACCTGCGGTCACTGCTCTGGCAGGGGACATGAATATAAAACATGTCCAAACAAGGAGCAAGATCCAATCTGTACAAACTGCAAGGCAGGGAAAATGGACCATTCGCATTCTATCAGAGACCCGAACTGTCCAGTTTATCTTAAAGTAAAAGGGTTATACCAGTCACGAACCGACTATGGAGAGACGCCCTAAAGAGTACAATAGATCCAAAATTGCAATAATACAGCATAACGCGCAGAGAGCTAGAGCAGTGGCGCAGCAACTTAGGGTCATAGCGGACGAGGAAGCAGCTGACGTCTTACTATTACAGGAACCATATACCCACTCAAAACGAGTGTGCGGATATCCGGCTGCATACAAAATAGTCCATGACGAGAGTGACACCCCTTGGGCTGCAGTTGTGGTGCGCAATCCCAATTATACTGTGACTAAAGTAACACAGCTTTGTGCACCCTGGGCGGCGTGTGCCCACATCTTAACGCCATTGGGCCAAATCTATGCTGTGGCCCTTTACAGCAGGCCGGGCGAGGACATCGCACCCATCACCAGGTACTTGCAGGCCTTGACCGACATGCTCCCTGATCAAAGGATCATAATTGGGGCAGATGTAAACTGCCGCTCACCAGCCTGGCACAGTCTGACCCCAGACAGGAGAGGTACCAGAAATGGACAGATTTTAGAGGACTTTCTCTCGAACTCCCGGTTCACTATCCTGAACAGACCACACCAGATGCCTACATTTTGTAATACCCTGTGGGAGGCGACTATTGATGTCACATTGTCCACGAGAAACCTTGCAGGTTACGTTGATGATTGGATCGTCAGAGACTCGTGGACGACTTCCGACCACAGGGTGATTACCTGCCAAATCAGAAGATCATTAAACAGGCTACTGATACCTAAACAAACACTAAATCGCTTCGCCATCCGCTGGGCGAACTGGGAAAGGTTCAGAGAGGTTTTAATGCCCGCTGCAGCCCTACACCTGGAAACAACAAACCAGAATGGGGATCCAGACGAGAATCAAAAGAGGGTAACGGAAATAATACTTGCGGCGAGTGAAGCATCAATGAAGAGGAGAAATCCCAAACCGGGAGCAGTCCCGTGGTGGACTCACGAGATCCAGCAACTCAGAAGGGAGACCATGAGAAGAAGAAAACTCTTTCAACGGGCAAGACGCACATGGCCTGCTGCTGAGGTCCAGATACTAAAGGAGCACTATAGAGAAGCAAGAAACAGATATACGGATGCGATAAACAAGAGCAAACAAAGAGCCTGGGAAAACTTGGCAGGCATAACAGGAAATAATGAGCCATGGGGGGTAGTCTATAGGATAATCACAAACAAACTCCCCAGGGGGGAAGTTATTTCTACCACATTGACACCACAGGGGAGCCAAACCACCACATGGCAACAGTCAATCACAAATATTCTGGGCACTATTTTCCCGGAGACTGCCATGCCTACTTCACCTGAACAGCATAGAATATGTCAAGAAAATGACATATACACCACTGACTCCCGTGAACCACCGTTCACGCTAGATGACATCAAATCCGCGGCAAATCACGTAAGAAATAATAAGTGCCCTGGCCTCGATTATCTCGAACCGGAAATTGTCAAAAAAGTAACGGATCTGACCCCCGAACTCCTTCTAAATCTGTTTAACAACTGTTTGCATCAAGGCATCTTCCCAAGAAACTGGAAGACTGCGGGACTGAAGCTGATCCCAAAAACACCCACGAAGCCTCCACAACAGCCAACCACTTACAGACCGATAGCTTTGCTACCAGTGATCAGCAAACTATTTGAGAGAATGCTATATGCCCGAATTGACACACATTACAAGAGTGCTGAACTGCACATGTCTACCCAGTTCGGCTTTAAGCCTGAGTCTTCGACAGTAGAGGCACTTAGACATCTGCTGCACGGTGTGGCCAGTTGCAACAGTAAATACTACCTAATCATCTCCATAGATTTTGCCGGGGCTTTCGACACCATTTGGTGGCCAAGTGTCCTGGCAAGGCTAAGGCGGGCCAACCTTCCCTGCAATTTGTATCTCACTATCAAGTCTTACCTTACCGACAGGAGTATTAGTGTCGTGGCACCCTATGGTAGGGTAAACCGCCGTGTCTGCAGGGGTTGCCCCCAGGGTTCTGTCCTGGGGCCGCTGTTGTGGAACATTGTCTTGGATGAGTTCCTGGCCATGGACCTTGGTGACGTCCAAACCCAAGCTTTTGCCGACGACTTAATCTTGAAAATTGCTGCCGACAGTAGAACCCAGTTGGAGGTAAAAGCAAACCATGCCATCAGGATACTACAGGACTGGACCATCTTACACTGCCTAAAAATCTCACCAACTAAGACATCCTCAATTTTACTGAAAGGCTCCCTTGACCTGCACAGGCCACCTCAAATAAAGGTTGAACAACACCACAGTGAAACTCCAAAGCCAGCTTAAGTACCTGGGGGTGATATTAGATTGTAATCTTTCCTTCAAGCAGCATCTCACACATTTAAGAACAAAGATAAGGAAGTACTCTGCACTGTTAGCACGTGTGGTTCGTCGGGACTGGGGACTTAAACGTCGCGTGCTCTCCTTATATTATAAAACGACATTCCTACCAGCTATAACATACGCCTCTGCGGTTTGGTATCACAAGGCATCAACCGCCGTAAATAGACGCATAATCGACTCAATCCATAGAACTATCCTGTTAACCATTACCAGAGCCTGTAGCACCACTAGCACTGTTGCCCTACAGGTCTTGGCCGGAGCCCTTCCCCTTGACCTGGACATCATACGTACTGGAATAGCCTATTATATAACCAAAGGAATGCCTTGCACCCACCAAGACTACACAGTGGATAACAATGCAACCCACAAGGCTGAAAAGAACAGGCTGCAGAAATACCTAAAAGAAACCTGGCAATACCGCTGGACAAACACAACAAAAGGGAACATCACCAAAAAGTTCATCCCGGACGTAGACAGAGTATACCCCATTCTTCCAACCTGGCTGCAACCCGGACTTTACACGACCTACCTCCTTACGGGTCATGGGGCTTTCAATGCAAAGCTTACAGCATTGGGAATAGTGGAGGATCCGCGTTGTACTTGCGGGGAACAAGAAAGCTGGGTGCACATTATGTTTGAGTGTGTCCAATACGAAGACCTTAGATGCAGACTAATAACTAGAGTTCACTATTTACCGAGGGATCTCGAGTCACATCTACTAGATACACAAGAAGAATATTTAGCCTTAACTGATTTTGCCCAGGGATTATTTAGCAGGCGCCAAACACTAGCCGCCATATACTGAAGACCTTAACGGAATGAGACAAAACAAAACTGCAAATAGCTGCGAGACGACACAGAGGAACCGACTATACAGACCTTGGACTGACTACAAAATGCACTAGGAAAAGACAAGTGACAATAGATTGTCGAACTACAAGAGTCATGATTACCGCCAATAGAAGCGAAAAAACACCTTTAAATAGTCGTGACATCAGAACAAAGGGACACTGCCCCAAGACCTTGCAGCATAGACCCACTACATAATGACAAAAGGTAGTGTAAGGACTAGCAAACATCACGAAAGGGATAAAACCCCATAATGACAGCCAGTAGACTTGATTATGACCCCAAGATAATGACCAGAAAATAAGCCCCAGACCACATGCAGTCTGGAAGGATGACATCCAGATTTAATCCCCTATTAGTGTCCCACCTAGATGAGACTCAACGGCCAATTTTTTAGGGCCTGCAAACTGATGGAGACGACATACGTGGCACTCTCCCGCCGGAACAGCCTATTGGCGACCCAAATCCGCACTCTCTTGAGCGGATCTTTCTTTCCAAACTCCTGGGGAGGAGAGGCTTGCCTCTCCTTGCCTCCCCAATTTTTTCACTCTGGTGGGGCACGGGCATGCCTCACTACCTGCAGGGGCCATCTACTCTGTCGGCCCCTTATTTCCAATTTCTTCCCCCCAGTCTTCATCCTCCCCCCAAACTTTTGTCTTGCACAGCGTTTAGCCCTACATGTCAAAATCAAAAGAGAACATCAAAATTCTTGCCCGAACCTATTTGGTTTTTAAAACTCACTTTCACCGCACAGCCCCACGTCGCGCAATATTAATACTAACTTGTATCACTAATATCAACCTCGATTTTTTTTTTTTTTTTTTTTTTTTGGTCCTAGCCACTAAAATCCCAGGAAAGTAAGTGGCAAGACCAGCCAGAGTACAAATATTGGTAACACCCGGCCGGCCTCCCTGTGGCAGGTATTGGTAACGTCGGGTCTCACTAGGGGCCCGGCGGCTAACAGGCCGGACGAACAATGGGCACAACAAACTACACAGTACATATCCCACACACTTTTAAATCTCTGGCTTGTCCGATACAGAGAACATACGCGGAGATGGGAGAAATCCCAGGTGCCGTCAGACCCCGAACATACCTAATACCTAATACCTAATACCACACCTGATTGGTCCATCGACAGCTGTTGGAGCCCTACTTTCAACAAGCACGCCGAAAACCCGATAATCCGGAAAACCTCTTAAATCCGGTATACCAACAAAATGGAGAGAAAATCGGACAGAACTACCGTCGCTGCGGAACAAGATCAAAATAATGACTCGATATTGACAGAAAACAAAGAAGAGACGGAGAACCCCGGCTCAGGAGCCCCCCGACCAAAGGAAAAAATTGGAAAATGACTGCTCCGAAATCAGAAAGGAAAACACGCTCGCAATCCGAGCAAAAGGAGACAAATGAAGTAGCTGCCACACAGAATGACATTACAGAGGACAAACGGGATGCCAATGACGCACCAAAAAATGCGGAATCTCCCCCCATGGACCCTACGCTTCCCGAAGGTTCTGTTCTGGACCAGATGCTTGTCCTCTGGGTGCAGCTCGAAAACAAGTTGAAGGAATCCTCTAGCAGAATAACCACTGCCCTCAGAGGAGAAATTGTGACCATCTGGACCAAGCTGGAAACAGTTCTACAGAAGGTCCACATTGAAGCAATAACAAATAAGGCCAAATTGGAGGCCTACATGGAATGTGGGGCAAAACAAATGCCACAGCGGGCACCCACTTAAGCAGAAACGCTGAGGAAACCTACAAATGTACAGACCAAAAGTCAGACCAAAGGTCAAAAGAAAAACCCTTCTGCCTACACCCAACATAGTGGTTGTACGACCAGTAGGGAATGAAAAATCCACCAGTGAGGAAATAAAGAAGAAAGTCACAGAGAACTTGAAAGAGGACTTCGGCGCTACTAGAATCAAAGCTATCCGAAAAACCAGGAACCCCGGAATAGTTATTGAAACGGCAACCAAAGAAGAAGCACAGCAGATAATAACAAACCCCAAGATCTTCACCCTAGGCCTTACCACGGAGGCCCCCAAAAGAAAAGGGCCATCTGTAATCATTTTTGATATTGACCAGGATATGACATCTGGAAGAGTAAGGGAAGAGATATATAGGAAAAACCTCCTAAACCCATTACCTGACAAGGATGAAAAACAGCTGATTATACCCAAGTACAGAACAAAATCTAGAAATAGTGGAAACTGCAACTGGGTGGTAGAGCTGGCCCCCGAAGCATGGCAGATCCTACGAATGCAAAACACCATATACATAGAGTGGAGCAATCATAGATTTAGAGAACGTGTGGATGTACCAAGGTGCTTCCGATGCTGCAAGTACGGCCACACAACACACACTTGCACCCAAAAAGAAGCAACATGTGGCCACTGCTCTGAAATGGGCCACAATTACAGCAGCTGCCCGAAGAAAGAAAAAGATCCCATCTGCACCAACTGCAAATCCCTGAGGTTAGATCATGCCCATTCCACACGCGACACAAACTGCCCAACCTACCAGAAAGCTAAGAGTTCATACCAGTCACGAATCAATTATGGGGATACACTATAAGAAATTTAATAACGGAATCCTTGTGGTGCACCAAATAAACGCGCAGCGGGCCAGAGCAGTGGCCGACCAAGTACGGCAAAGCGCTGATGAGGCTAACGCAGATGTTATCCTGATAGAGGAGCCCTACACTCACACAGGGCAAGTCAGGGGCTATCCGCTCCGATATAAAATTGTACAATGCAGCGAAGACACTCCAAGGGCGGCGGTAGTAGTACGGAACCCGGAGATAACCACGACAAAAATACCACAACTCTGTACGCCATGGGCAGCATGTGCCCATATTATTAGCTCTGTTGGCAGCATGTATATGATCTCGCTGTACTGCAGACCCGGAATAGAAATAGATTTCGCTATCACTTACCTACAAACGGTGCAAGAAACCCTAGCAGGACAAAGAGTCGTAATCGGCGCCGATGTAAACTGCCGCTCCCCTGTCTGGCACAGTACTACACCGGACCGACGAGGTACCAGGAATGGACAGAAGCTTGAGGAGTTCCTAGCAAATTCTATCTTCACTGTAAAGAATCAACCCTTCAATCTACCGACATACTGCAACACCCTATGGGAATCAACCATAGACATCACGCTAACCACAAGAAACATAGAAGCTCATGTGACCGATTGGACTGTGCAAAATGCCTGGACCACATCGGATCACCGCACAATCACCTTCAATATCAAGAGAACGATGCCAAGACCAACAAATGGCAAATACATGGCGAGCAGGTTCGCCATCAAAAAGGCAAACTGGGAGCTCTTTCGAGAACAATTGATCCGCAAAGCACATCATCATATACTTCTAAAATGTTTCATGAGCTAAAGCTCATCAACATGTTTCTCTAAAACTTAAAAACTTAGCACATCATGGACCTTTAGCCACATACCTCAGTCAACACAGTTGACCATAAGGCATGTGTTTCCATCCCTACCGCGTGGAGGTAGGTCCTCTACTATCTCTTAGCAACACACCAATCTTCCGTTAAGGACCATTCTCATATTAAAATCTAGACATAAAACTCCGTTTTAGATAAATCTACAATATATACATTATATACATAACCAAGCACAGCAATAAATTAATTAAAACATCTCCAACCTATTTACATCCATCACAACATAGTGACACAACCCATCTACAATATAACACAAACTTTGAAAATTTAAAAACTTTAAAGTCTTACTCTAAAAACTTCAGCAACATACTGCAAAAACGCAATATAATTTTCCCGACTTTTCATTTCCACATTTCCACCCATTACCATTCTCAGTCTTCTACGAAGACCCTCATACTGAGGGCACCACAGTAACAAATGCTCGCTTGTCTCCTCCTCCTCACCACAACTACAGCTGCCGCTCTCACATAACCCTAATCGAGCCAAACGAGCCCTAAGACCATGCCCTATTACAACCATTGCCGGATACAGCCCAAGCATAGGCCATCCCTTGTTCGTCCTCTGAGCCACAACGTCTGGGAGAAATTTATATGTAACTCTGCCAACTACTGACCGTGTCCACCGTGCTTGCCAGATCCTAACTATCTGCATATCCTATCGTTTCCTTTCTGATCCAAGGTCAGCTCGACCATAAACTTTACTCGCATCTGGACAAGCCTGCATGCCAAGAAGTTCAGCCGGGACCCCTCTTTTGGTCTTATACAACAGAAATCTCTGCGCCACAACCAGGTCAATTGGGAGTTTCCCCGACAGAACCTGCAATGCATCAGTGGAAACAGTCTTACAAGCTGTGGTAAGCGCCAGGATCGCCAGTCTCTGTGATGTAAACAAGCGTCTCTTAACGAATGCATGAGTCAAGGCACCGCCCCAGGCACCACATCCATAAGTAATGATCCCCTTATACACGCAATCATACATTAATTTAAGAGCTCTTCCTCTTAAACCCCATTCTTGATGTACTACTTTCCTAATTCTACCATATACTTTCTTCACCTTTTCTCTCAGGTACCTGGCATGTGGGACAAAACTAAGTTTCTCATCTATCATCATGCCGAGGTATTTTACTTGCGTACAATAGCTTAACGAGCGCCCTCCGACACTCACCGTAGGATTTCTACTAGCACTAAGCTTCCCTTTCAGGAGCATACATACTGTTTTTTCCATTGAAATGCTCAACTTATTTGAGTCTGCCCAATCACTCAATTTGCTCAAGGCCCACTCAGCCCTATTTTCTAGAACCAAGCGGGCATCACCTTGGATCAACAACAACACATCATCTGCGTAAGCCAAAATCTCCACATCTTCCCAGTCATCATCAAGAATGTCGTCGAGGACCAGGTTCCACACCACAGGCCCAAAAATTGAGCCTTGTGGTGCTCCCCTCTCCACCCTCCGATCAACAGAAGAGTATCTATTCTTTACAACAACTGTCCGATCAGAGAAATAGCTCCGCATCAGTCTATATAAATTCATTGGACAAGTAATCTTTCTTAATCGTGCCAGTATACTCTCCCACCAGAGAGAGTCAAAGGCGCCCCTGAAGTCAACAAAGACTCCTAACACATATTTCCTCGGACTACATTGCACAATATCAAGCATTTGAGAGACCGCATCCTCTGTAGCTTTACCCTTAGTAAAGCCATACTGTCTAGACGATACTAGCCCTTGTCCAACGTATCTCCGCATAATTCTACCCACCAGCAGCCTCTCAAAGGTCTTGCCCAAAACCGATAAGAGGGCAATTGGCCTATAAGGACTTTGGATCTTTGGTATCTTTGTCAGGATGCTTCAGCAATAATCTCAGGGTTGCAGTCTTCCAGCAACTAGGGAAAATTCCCTCACTTAGACAGGCATTATAACCTGCGAGCAGCAACCAGGCATGTGTTTCTCCTATCTTTTTCAGCACCTCCATGAAGACTTCATCTCCACCGGGCGCTTTCCCAGCTTTTGATTGCTGCAGTGCCAACTTAAGTTCTTCAAGACTAAATTATTCCTCCACCTCTTGACTAATATATGCCACATTTTCCGCTCTCACCAGACCCTGGATTGGTGAATCATCCCGCGGAGAGTCATTCGGAAACAAAGAACTCAAAATTTGGGTCATAGACTCTTCCCAAGTCAAAGTCTCGGCATCTTCTACCGCAATGGAGTGAGCAACCGTAGCTACCCGAACACGCCCCATCATTATTTTATAAGGGAGTCCCCATGGGTCTTTGTTTCCCACAACTTTAACAAAGTCCTCCCATGCTTTCTGCTTTGCTTTTCTAATATCTCCCACATACCTATTTCTTGTTCTCCGATACCTTGCCCAATAGGTATTTGCCAACTCCGACCCCGAGTCCCTAGCTCTTTGAGCCCGCCTTCTCATAGCATTTACCTGCCTCCTCAAACACTCCAGGTCTTCACTCCACCAGGGAACAGCTCGAGCAATCTTTTTTCTTCTAGACATTGAGCTACATGAAGCCCCTCTCAGCATACGAGTTACAAACTATGCCTTAGCTTCGGCATTGCTGTTAGCAAACGTGCTCTCCTTTCCTGCTAGCCACTCCTGAATACTTTTATTAAACTTATCCCAGTTAACGGACTTTCTAATTAGTATGCCAGGTGCCTCTTTTAATAGTCCTCTCTCATGAGCGACCACCTCGAAGCCTATCACCCGATGGTCGCTCGTCGTCCAGTCCTCCCAAACACACCATCTTTGAATCATAGATACGACGTTAGCCGTACCCACAGTAACATCAATATTCGACTGACCATTAACCGTACTGAATGTACTTGGGAATCGTGGGCAATTCGCAACCCCCAGGCGACAGGCCACAAAGCATTCTTCAAAAAGAGCACCTCTGGCATCACCCTCCAAACTGTGCCATGTTCTTGATTTTGCATTGGCATCTATTCCAAAAATTATTTTCTTCCCTTTTAGGACACGACATACTTTTGCCACGTACTCAAGGTATATATCCGGTACATCTCGGAACTGGCAGTATAAGCTAACTACATAAAACTTGCCAGGTTTACCAGTCACTTCTACACACACTCCATGTAAAGTGTAAAGTGTAAAGTGTGTTTAGGGTCAAACGGCACCAGGGGTTTCCCCCATCTCTGCATTGCTTTCATTGTGAGTGAACCAGTTCGCTGGGAAATGCCAGAGATTTAAAAGTGTATGGATATTGTATATGTGTAATGTCATGTACCGTTGTTCATCTGGTCGTTTAGCCGCTGGACCCCTACTGAGGCCCAACGTTGCCCCACTTTCGCCCCGTGGAGGCAGACCAGGAAACACCAGTAGACTAAGATTTACTCTGGCAGGTCCTGCCGCTTAATTTCCTGAGATTTCGGCGGCTAGGACCTAAAAAAAAAAAAAAAAAGAGGAAAAGAAAGTTAAAAAATAAACTAAGATATATATATATATATAGAGGGTGTTTCAGTTAAACGTTTCAGAACTTCTAAGAGGGGTAGGGTACATCCTGACAACTCGAAATCATATAGCAATGTGGGGTCGGAAATGCTTTCCTGAAGCGGTGTTGTACACAGAAGCACCATAAAAAGAAAAGAGACCGTAAGTGAGAAATCGTTTTAATAATACATGAAAAGAAGCAAAAGGTACATGGATTAAAGTAAGTGTTCGAAGTTTCTTCCACGGGCTACAATGCACGCCTCACATCTCCGACGCATGGACATCCGAACATTCTGGAATACTCCAGGCGAATTTCGAATTTCTTCGGCAGCTACTGCGACTCTTGCAACCAGCTCCTCGGCATTGTCAACAGGGGTGTCATAAACTTACGATTTCATATGACCCCAGAAATAAAAATCAAGACATGATAGGTCGGGTGACCGAGCAGGCCAACGCACGGGACCACCACGTCCGATCCACTGTTGACCAAATGTGACATCCAGGTAGTTACGAACATCTCCGCTATAATGGGCAGGGGCTCCATCGTGTTGGAACCACATTGTCTGTTGCGTCGATGCAGAAATCTGTTCATCTCTCAAAAGTTGTGGCAATACTTGCTGCAGAAAGATCAAGTAGATAGGTCCGGTTAGACGACACGGTAACAGGTAAGGTCCGATGAGGTGATCTCCCATAATACCGGCCCATACATTGACCGAAAATCGAATCTGTGCTGCACGACGTCGTATTGCATGCGGGTTCTCGACCGCCCAGATATGGTCGTTATGCGTGTTGAAAATTCCTTCCCTTGTGAAGGAATTTTCACGGTCATATGAAATCGCTAGTTTATGACACCCCTGTTGACAATGCTGAGGAGCTGGTTGCAAGAATCGCAGTAGCTGCCGAAGAAATTCGAAATTCGCCTGGAGTATTCCAGAATGTTCGGATGTCCATGCGTCGGAGATATGAGGCGTGCATTGTAGCCCGTGGAAGAAACTTCGAACACTTACTTTAATCCATGTACCTTTTGCTTCTTTTCATGTATTATTAAAACGATTTCTCACTTACGGTCTCTTTTCTTTATGGTGCTTCTGTGTACAACACCGCTTCAGGAAAGCATTTCCGACCCCACATTGCTATATGATTTCGAGTTGTCAGGATGTACCCTACCCCTCTTAGAAGTTCTGAAACGTTTAACTGAAACACCCTGTATATATATATTTTTTAATTTTTTTTTGGTAAATTCTATGGGGAATAACGCTAAACTTTTGAAACGCCGAGTGTATGGGCATAAAACGTAATTTGGAGATGATTAAATCAATTCCGATGTGTAGGGCATTCGCTTGCGTATGTGCAGGTAGAGTGGGTGGGGAGACTGAAGTCTGGGGGGGAAAAGACAGAAGTATGGAGTCGAGAGAGGAGGCAACTCCAAGTCACAGTGGGGCACGCCCATGCCCCACCAGAAGGGAAAGTGGGAATGGCGAGAAGGGGATGAGACAGTAAGACCGTCTCTCCCCCCCACCGGGGATATAGGTATTAAAGATGAAGAAGGCTAGGGTGCCCTCTTCAAGTCGCCAAATGGCGTTTGGCAGATGTGCTGCGTTAAGTCTCTTTTCTTCAATATTGAGTCGATTTCAGTCCAGTCGCTCATGGGGTAAGCTCCGTCCTTGTGTTTTTCACTCACTTGTCTCAAGGTTTTTCTCTGTAGTAACTCTGTTGGATAGTATTTTATGGTCTTGTACAGTTTAACTTGTGGTGATCTTTCTTCAGACACGATTTATGGTAATTAGCAGTTTTCTCCTCTCGAAGAGGTCCTGCGCATATTGAGAAAGTGCTCTGTATTCCTCTTCTGTGTCAATGAAGCGGGATTCCAGTCCTTTCGGAAGGTAGTGTATCTTTGTGATCAGGATGCCTCTGAGATCTTCGTATTCTGGGCAGTCGTAGACCAAGTGGTTCCAGTTCTCGATCTCCCCACATGTGCAGTTGGGGTCGTCAACAAGGCAGAACCCAAGCAGCTTCTCCTTAAAGGGACCATGACCAGTAAGGAGCGAAGTCAAATGCTTCCCCGGAAAGTACCAGGCTGGTTGCTTGGGATATATTTTGCTGAGGTTGGGAAGGAATTTTCTTGTGATTTCTCCTTTTGTTGTATCGGTCCATCTTTGTTGCCACACCCGAAGTAGGTAAGCCTGTAATCGGACTTTTTCTGTTTTTGTACTACTCGCTGGGTCAATTATGAAATCCTGGAAGGTGGCAGCAACCTCCCTGGCATACAGGAAGAGCAAGCCAGCTTTTACAGTCTCCAAATCGAGGGGGAGCGCTCCAGCAAGCACCTGCAACGCTGGTGTACTTACTGTTCTGCATGCTCGTGTGGTTGTTAGTAAAATGGTCCTTTGTATCGTATCCAGAGTTCTCCTATTGACTGCAAGCGTCGTTTTGCTGTACCACACTGCAGCAGCATAAGTTATCGCAGGGATGAAGGGTGCCTTATAATACAACATTAGTGCTGTTTTTTTTAATCCCCAGTCTTTTCTCGTAACCCTCGCCACCAGTGCCGAGTAACGTCTTATCTTCGTCCTTATATATTGTAGGTGAGGTTGAAAGGATAAGTTTTTGTCTAGGATAACTCCTAGATATTTCATTTGGTTGGCAAGTTTAATGGTCACACCTTCTATTTTAATTTGGGGTGGACGCCGTATTTGCAGGGTTCCTTTTAGTAGAATAGATGTGGTTTTCGTCGGTGAAATTTTTAACTGGTTTCTTGTAGCCCAATTTTGTATTTTCTGCAGAGCTTGATTTGCGGTAGTTTCCAATTGGGCTCTTGAGTCAGCCTCAATGGTAAGAATAAGGTCGTCTGCAAAGGCCTGGGCTCCGATCAGCCCCAGGTCCAGGTTCAGGAGCTCGTCGAAAACCATATTCCAAAGGAGTGGCCCCAAGACAGACCCCTGCGGGCAGCCACTGTATACAGATCTTGTGACTTTTTCGTAGTTGGCATTTATTCCTACTTTCCTGCAAGATAGGTAGTCCTCCATTACCTTGTATAGGTTGATAGGGACTGCAGCCACCCTTAGTCTGGCTAGGACTCTCGGCCACCATAGTGAGTCGAACGCCCCAGCAAAATCAATTGAAATGACTAGTAGGTATTTTTTTCTGCATTCCTGTGCCTTCCGAAGCAGGTTTCCAAGTGCATCCACTGTGGAGGAACCCGGCTTAAATCCGAACTGATTCCTAGCCGCCAGGTTTGTCCTCTCATAGTGGTTTTTGATTCGCTTGTGCAGCAGTCTCTCATATAGTTTGCTGACCACTGAGAGCAGTGCAATAGGTCTATATGACTCTGGGCAGTCCGGTTTTTTGTTAGGATTTTTAAGTAACAACTTGGTGTTTGCTGTTTTCCATGCTGTGGGGAATTTGTCTGTTTCCAGGCACCTGTTGTAGAGAGTAAGTAGAAAGTGCGGTGCAAATTCTGCAGTTTTCTTCAAGATCTCTGGTTCGATCATGTCCAGTCCTGGGCATTTGCGATTTCTGATCTTGGTGGCAGCCTACACACTCCATGTGTGAACGTAAGCCCATGTATTTGAGTGACTACCAGGTCCGGATTACACACCACAACAGCCGCCTGGCAATCAGTATCATATTGCGCCACCTTATAGTCTAAAGGATATCCCCTCACAAAATTACCCACTCTATAGGGCTCCTGCACTAGGAGAAGGTCACACAATTCTCTTCTTGTCCTCTCAGCCAGTTGCAATGCAACCTGGTAGGAACGCTGACCATTAACCTGAAATATTTTTAATTTCGAAAATACACTGTTTCCGGGTGTACTACCCAATAACAGGTTTCTTTTTTACTTGCTCCATAAACTTCTTGAACTCAGGACATTCCTTACTTCTAACTGAATGGTCAGCCCTCCCACCTACACGTTTACAATTAGCACATTTAGCTTCGTCTTTGTGCCGAGGACAATCTTTGAAGAGGTGACCCTCACCAGCACAATGCCCACAGGTAAGTCTAGCCTTGCAATTTCTGGACACATGTCCGAAGGCCAAACATTTGAAACACTTAGTAATAAAAACAATATCCTTTACACGATGTGAACTCCAATTGATGTATGCTCGGCCCCTCTCCACCAAGAATCTTCTGATTACCTCAGGAACCTCTATTATCCAGTTTTTAACATCCCTGTCGAAGACCTTCGCCACTGATCTAACATAGGTATCCTGAATGAACTGATCTTTGCCAATCTGTAAATCACACACATTCTTCTGATATAACTGATCTAAAAACTCTTCCTTTTCGATACTTCCGTCAACATCATACACTATTATACGGCAGCCTAGCTTCCGAGGCACTTCTATCTTCATTCCCCTAGTCTTAATCATTTCACATTTCATAACTTTATCCAAGTCGCTCTTGGAGTCAACCTCCAAGACAACTCCCTGGTCTCTAATGGTCCGGAGTGCCCGAACTTTTACATCTTTTAATTCAGGTCTTACATGCTTAATCACCTCGTTGTGAACTTCCTCACTAGTTTTAAGGTGATCAGAGTTTGCCTTTATGAAAACGGCATGTCGCTCCTTTGCTAGCTTCTCTACTACTCCTTCACTTCTTTTCACTACTTCAGCAAATGTTTGGTTCACCTGACAAACAACGTCTCTCATGCAATTTAACACGCAAGACCCGATTTTCCATATGCGTCTTTATCACTTTGGATTCCAATGAGTCCCACATATCCAATATGCAGTTCATGGCAGCCCGGTTAATTTTGTTAGAGTCTTTAAACATGAAGTCACGGAGCTGCTTTCTTACTAGCGTGATGTCGGCGAAGGCTTCATCAATTTCATCCTCGTCCTCCTCACTTTCAACCCTAAGACGTTTCTTTGCAGAGCGCTGTGCTGTATCTACGCTCACCAGTTCTTCAGGTCTCCCCTTGCTTCTTGGACCGAAGTCCCTGCTCCATCATTTTCAATACTTGGCAACCTTTCCAACCGCACGGAAAGAGACCTCAATCTTGGAAAGAGACCTCTCCGCCAGGAGAGGAAGCCCCCTCCACTGGCTGAGACACATCCATCACATCTCCAGGCAGCCTGATACCCTCAGGTTGCGCAGCCATACCAACACTACACAATAACAAACAACACAAAAAATTATAACAAAGAGAATGTCGTAATTATAACAACAAGTTCCAGATATCGGTTTCAAGAAAGTCCAAATTCCCGCGTCCAAAAGGGACCGGAAATGCGTGAGAAACCTTTTCTTAATCCCACACTACACTATTCTGTCTTTTAGTTGTTTACCAACAACAAGGCCCTTCTCAGCCGACCAGGCTCCGCCTGGCCGCCCACCCCGCACAATCGTGGATGTGAGGGCCCTTAAGTATCACCACTTTACACAACACTGAATTAAACTAAAATTGATAGTAGTTCCTACCAAAAGTTTTTGTATCACAAAAAGCACTTAGTTTTTATCGAACGCTGTGCACCCGTGGTATTCTACTTACTCGCGGGGCATCCGCCAAGCACAAGAGGAATTGACCGGATGGGAGAGTGACAGCATGGAAAACGTAGACAGGATGCAGGAGAAAGTCACCCACATTATAACCACTGCAGCGGAAATGGCGATGAAAAGGAAGACACCCTCCGTAGGAGCCATGCCGTGGTGGACCCCGGAGTTACAAAGACTGCGAAAGCAAGTTCAAATAAAGAGAAAAGAATACCAGAAGGCGCGGAGAACCTGGCCACCGGCAGAGGTAGCCTATCTAAGGCATCAATACCAACAGCTACGTAATGCCTACACTGAAAAAATAAAGAAAAATAAGAAAGCCTCCTGGGAGCGACTAGTCTCTGCGACAGGAAATGAGGACCCCTGGGGGGGTTGTATACAAAATAACCACAAATAAGCTCTCCAGGGGGGGGAAATAACGACGGCAACAAAAACGCCCCAAGGATCCCTCACTAAAACATGGGATGATTCAATTAATAACATCCTTAATACAATCATTCTAGAACCCCCAGACAATCTCAGTGACAAGGTAAGGTGTAAGGTGTAAGGTATATTGTTGTCATGCGGCCCCAGGGGTTTCCCCCATCTCCGCGTTGCTTTCTTTGTGGGTGTACCAGTTTCCTGGGAATGCCAGAGGTTTAAAAGTGTGTGGGTATTGTACCTGTGTAATGTCGTGTACCGTTGTTCATCTGGTCATTTAGCCGCTGGACCCCTGCTGGAGCCCAGCGTTGCCCCACCTTCGCCCCGTGGAGGCAGACCAGGAAACACCAGTAGACTAAGATTTACTCTGGCAGGTCCTGCCGCTTAATTTCCTGAGATTTCGGCAGCTAGGACCTAAAAAAAAAAAAAAAAAAAAAACTTATGTACACATACACATATATGCACATATACACAACAGTGATACATAATATATACGCATCCATGCAATCGTAATTACTTTGGATGTTTGCATACAGCACGTGTGCATGCATTCATATGGCAGGAGTAGGGCATTGCGTAGGATAATTAGGCCGAGACTGGGCGAAGATTATTTTTTTGCTAGATTAAATTTAGTGTGTAGGGCGCTCGCGTTGTGTATAGATAGAGTGGGGGAGGGGAGGAAGAAGGTTGGGGGGAAAAGGCAGAAGTATGGGGGACACAGAAGAGATTCCCCCAGGTGGTCAGTGAGGCATGCCCATGCCTCACCAGAAGGAAAGGTGGGGTAGCAGGGGGCGAGGCGACTGGTCATCTCGTCCTCCTGCCAGGAAGGGATATTAAAGGAGAGCCAGGCTAGTGCTTGGCTCAGGCCGCCAGAACAGCTGCTATTCGTCCTTCATTCAGATTTTTTGTCTATCTTCATGGTTGCTTAGTAGTCCATCTTTGGTGTTATGCACATTTTGGCTTCTAGCCATTATGTGGCTAATGTGCATTCAGGTCCCGTCTTCTTCTGTACAGGGCTTCAGCGAACTTTGAGAAGGCAATATATTCCTGTCTCCCATCCAGGAGGTGTTGTTCTCTATCTCTGGGCAAAAAAGTGATCCGAGTGATGAGTTGGCAGCGGAGGTCATCATAAAGCTGGCATTCATGCATGAGGTGGTGCCAGCTCTCCAGCTCTCCACAGCAGCAAGTAGGGTCATCTGTAATGCCAGGGCTGTAAGTTTAGCCTTAAAGGCACCATGTCCTGTTAGCAGGAAGGTCGCGTGGAGTCCCGGCGTGAACCAAGCTGGAGCCATTGGATAGAGTTTTCCAACGTTGGGGAAGAATCGTTTGGTGACTTCTCCCTTTGGGGAATTCTCCCATCTGGTTTGCCAGGTTTGCATGAGATGATTTGCAAGTCTCTTTTTCTCAGTCAAACGATTTGTGGTAGGATCTGCGTCGAAGCCGGCGAAGGTGCAGGCTCTTCCCTTGGAGAGTTCATATAATACTCCACATTTAGCTACTTCGAGGTCTAAAGGTAGGGTTCCCGCCAGCACCTGCAGCGCGTGGGTGCTAACTGTTCTGCAGGCCGGGTTATAGCGAGCAGCATGGCTCTATGGATAGAGTCGAGGATTCTGCGATTTACAGCCATGGTGACTTTGGGGTACCAAGCTCCGGAAGCATAGGTAGCTATGGGCAGGAAGGCGGCTTTGTAAAACAGCTTGAGGGTCTTCTTTTTCAATCCCCAATCCCTTTTTGCGACTCTGGTAACAAGGGCTGTATATCCCCGTATCTTCTTACGGATGTATTTCAAGTGTGCCTGGAAGCAGAGAGTGGGGTCCAGTATTACTCCCAGGTATCTAAGTTCCTTGGACAGTCGTAATGTGATACCATCAATCTTAATCTGTGGGGGTCTCCTGTAATCTAGGGCACCCTTGAGGAGAATGGAGTCCGTTTTGGTTGCTGAGATCCTAAGGAAGTGGATATTGGTCCATTCTTGTAGGATTTTAAGGGCATGATTTGCCTTTCTTTCCAGCTGGATTCTGCTGTTTCCCTCTATCATCAGGATGAGGTCGTCTGCAAAGGCTTGTGAAGACGCCTCTCCAATATCGGTATTTAGGAATTCATCCAAAACGATGTTCCATAACGTAGGTCCTAAAACGGAGCCTTGTGGACAGCCTCTGTTGATTTTTCTGGTGAGTATTTTATATGGAGCATTCACCATGATGAGTCTACTGGAGAGGTAGCTTTGGATTACTCGATAGAGGTTGCCTGGCATCCCACTCCCCGGGAGCCGGGCCAGGATGCTCGGCCACCAAAGGGTGTCGAACGCCCCAGCAAAGTCGATAGAGATAGCCAGGAAATATTTGTTTTCTGTGGCAGCTGCACGTGCAAGGACGTTCTTCAGGGCATCTACAGTCGACGTTCCGGGTCTAAAGCCGTACTGGTTTGGGGACATTAGGTTTGCCTGTAGGTAGTGAGCCTGTATTCTGGTTAACAGGAGTCGTTCCAAGAGTTTACTGCAGACTGTTAGTAGGGCTATTGGTCTGTAGGAAGTTGGTTGGTCTGGTGGTTTTGTAGGGTTTTTAATTATGAGTTTAATATTTGCTTTTTTCCAGTCCTTCGGATAGGTTCCAGTTTGGAGACATAGATTGAAGAGGTTCTGTAGCATGTCAGGGGCTATCTCCACCACCTTCCTGATGATTTCGGGCTCCAAGAGGTCCGGACCCAGACATTTCTTACTTTTAATAAGGTGCGCAGCCGCTTGTAGTTCCTCTATTGTGAAATCCGGTTCCCTGTCTTCTGTTCGGTAGTCGTCATTCTCTGTGCACATCTTGATTTGTTGGGGTGTCTGTGGGTCTACATGAGGGTGGAAGGTTGCATCCAAAATATTGTTAACAGATGCCTCCCAAGAATTGGTAGCATCTCCCTGTGGTGTTATGGTGGTTGAAATTACCTCTCCCCTGGGAAGTTTATTAGTGGTTACTTTGTAGACCACCCCCCAGGGGTCAGTGTTGCCAGTGGTTGCGACCAGATTTTCCCACGAGAGTTGTTTACTTCTGCGTATGAGCGAGGTGTACTGGTTTCTGGCCTCTTTGTAGATTTCCCGTAGTGCATCCACTTCAGGGGCAGGCCAGGAGCGTCTGGCTCTCTGGAATGCTTTTCGTTTGTCCTGGACTTCTCTTCGGAGCCTCTGGAGCTCCGGACTCCACCATGGTACAGCACCTGAGGCAGGTTTTCTTCGTTTTATGGCAGCATTCGCTGCTTTAGTAATGATCGCTGTGATTATTTTTTGGAGTTGGTCAGGGTCTTGGATTGTTTGAATTGCAGCTTGCTGTGTATCTTTTTCTGCTATTAGGGTGTCTCTGAATTGGTTCCAGTTTGCAGTGTTCACCGCATATCTCTGCAGCATTTTTCTCTCAGGATATTGTCTCTGATGGTCTCTGTTGAGTTGGAAGGTCAGGACCCTGTGGTCGGACGTTGTCCAGGCATCCTGAACCGTCCAGTCTGTTATATTGCCAGCAATGTTTCTAGTGGCTAGGGAGACATCGATGGTTGATTCCCATCGTAGGTTGCAGTAAGTCGGTAGTTGATTAGGTTGGTTTAGCACTGTTATCGTTGATGTTGCTAGGAATTCCTCCAGGCGCTGCCCATTCCTTGTCCCCTGTCTGTCCGGGGTATGGCTGTACCAAGCTGGTGACCTGCAGTTCACGTCTGCTCCTATTATTAGTTTCTGGTCAGGGAGGATATTTGTTACATGTTCTAGGTACCTTGTAGCCATCGTTATGTCTTCTCCAGGGCGGCAATAAAGGGCTACGACGTAGAAGGCTCCAGTGCTGAGATAAGATGCGCACAGACTGCCCAGGCCGTGCAGAGGTGAGTGATCCTGGTAGCTGTTATATCTGGGTTTCAGACCACAATAGCGGCCGAGGGGATTTCATTTTCAGGTTGTATGATCTTGTATTGTAGGGGGTATCCCCTTACTTGATTGGCGGCTGCGTATGGTTCTTGGAGTATGATGATATCTATATTTTCGTCGTCGGCTTTCATCCCGACCTGGTCGGCCACTGCCCTGGTTCTATGAGCGTTTAGCTGGAAGAATTTGATTACTTTAGTGTTGAATTGTTTATGGTGTGGTGCCATAATCTGTTCTGGATTGGGTCAAGCTCTTGTATTTTTGGTATATGGGACACATGCTGTCTCTGAGGGAATGGGAGGCATCCATTTTCTGACTTTTGCAGTTTGCACAAACGGCGTCTGTGCTCTTATTTGGGCAGTCGGTGAAGTTGTGGCCCTTGCCAGCGCAGTGGCCGCAGGTTCGCACAGCCTGGGAGCATGTGTGCGATGTGTGTACGAACTTGCAGCAGTTGTAGCATTTGATGATAGCCACATGTTCGCGGAATCGGTGGCCGCTCCAATATATATAAACTCTAGTCTGATTTATAAGTATTTGCCAAGCCAGCGGGCTCAGTTCTACCGACCAGTTGACTGTGCTCGAGGACTTGGTCTTGATGGTGTGCTTGGGTATCACATGATCATTTAGATTTTGATCTGGCAAATGTTTGGACAGATTTCTATCAAACAATTCTCTTGCGACTTCCTCGGGTTTGATATCCTTATCAAGGTCGTATATAAGGATGGAGGGCCCCTTCCTTCTTGGGGGTTCCGCTCTGAGTCCCAGGGTTGCTATCTTGGGGTTGGCTATTATTTCGTTTATTTCCTCTGTGGTCTCTGTTTCGATGACTACACCTGGATTCCTTGTCTTTCGTACCGATTTTATTTTCGTGGTCCTTAGGTCATCGAAGAGTTTATTAATTATTGCCTGCTTAATGCCTTCACTAGAATGTTTGTCCACTTTATTAAGGGGTCTCAACACTACAATGTTAGGTCGCCGAGTGGTGGATTTCTCCTTGGCTTGTATTGGTTGGGTGGCTGTGTGGTCACACTGAGTCGGTATCCTCAGCGCATCTGCATAGGAGGGAGTGCGCTGTGGCATATTTTTTGCTTCTCCTTCCTTATAAGCCTGCAGTTTAGCTGTGGCTATTTCAGATTCTAAGTATGTTTGGAATAAAACGGACTCCATTTTATTCCATAAAGTAGCAATTTGGCCTCTGAGACCTGCTGAGATTCTGTTGCTCTGGTCCCTAAATAGGTCTTCTAGGGCTGTCTTGAGAGTGCGTGCTTGATCCAAGGGGGATCCCTCTGGGAGTGCAGAGTCCAGGGGGGAATCCTTCGGCTTGGTTTCAACTTGTTTTCCTGGTTGTAGGGCGCCAGGATCATCATGAGCGTCCTTTGGTTGGCTCTGGCTTCTAGTTGCTCTGTCCGAATTAGAGACTATTTGATTTTTATTTTTTCTTTTAGCCAAAGGTGTCGGTTTAACTTCTTCAGTATGGAATTGGTGTTCAGGGTTAACTTGTTCACAGTCAGAGTCACAATCTTTTTCGTGTGGTTCTCCCATCATGTTTGTATCCATTTCGGATTTTCGAAGTTATCCGGATTAGTGAGGTCTAGACGCGTTATTTTGTTTGAGGGCTCTGAGAGCTGTTGGAGGATATAAACCACTAGTCCGTGGGTATATTTGTTGCCGTGTGATCTGCAGGCGAAGATTCGGGCTCTCCCCCACTGGCAGTATAGGGGGGGGAAACAGCCTAGTATATAAGTGGCCCTAGGAAAACGGGGTTAATTTCTCTGGGGGTTTTTCTTGGCGCCGATAACATTGGTGACATCAGTTTTTGCACTACACGTATATTTGCTAAGATCCATTCTGTTCACGGTATGTCTATTGCAGAGGGGGGGGGAAGACAAAAAATACATGTTTCACTAGCACAGTAACGGTAATTCAGCACAGATGATGGAACGCTCTTGCAGCTCGGGTTTAGCACAAGTTGGGGCACCTCCCCAGTCAAATGCAGGGTATTTACGTGGCCGCCGCTTTATATTGGCGCCTCTCTATATCCTTGCTGCCAGCCACATGGTGACCACTGCGGTCTCGCAAACAAAGGATATAGATGAAAACGCAAATAGCCTGCTAAATTCCCAGTTGAAATTTAAAAAATTTCTTACCGTGAGAGTCCACTAGTTGACTTCTTTAGTTGAGAACACTTTTTATGGCAATAACTATAATTAAAACGCATATTTAAGCACATTTTTCTTTAGCGTTGATCAGCACGTCCGACTAGTAAGGCAGCCCTCTGGTGGTCTTCTCAGTGACAAGCAAGAAGAAATCTCCCAAGCGAACGAGGCATACACATCGCAACAAATGGAGCCGCCCTTCACCATGGAGGAGCTACAAAATGCCGCATCAAAGATGTGAAATAGGAAATGCCCGGGACCGGACCTCCTGGAGCCGGAGCTGATCAAAAAAGCTGTGGAAAACATACCTGGCTTCCTGCTCAAATTTCTAAACTGCTGCCTGCAAGCGGGGAAATTTCCGACCTCCTGGAAAACCACAAATCTGAAACTCATCCTGAAGAACCCTAACAAGCCACCGGAACAACCGGATTCCTACCGACCGATCGCTTTACTGACTACCCTGAGTAAACTATACGAAAGGCTGTTGCATAAAAGAATTATGAGCCACTACAAAGCTGCAAACCTAGAATCACCAAAACAGTATGGATTCAAACCGGGATTATAAGGTATAAGGTATAAGATATGTTAGTGTCTAACGGCTCCTGGGATTTCTCCCATCTCCGCGGGTGTACATTGTATCGGGGCCAGAGATTTGAAGTGTGTGGGGGTCATGTGCTGTATATTGTGTTGTGCCCTTTGTTCCTCCGGTCTATTAGCCGCCGAGCCCCTAGTGGGACCCGACGTTATCACACCATGCCACGGGGAGGCTGACCGGGTGTACCACTGTAGCTAGAGTACTCTGGCGGGTCCTGCCACCTACTTTCCTGGGATATCAGTGGCTATGACCAGATTTGAGAATGAGATGATCGCTGTTTCTTGAGCAACGGTTGTAATTTTAACAGAGCGCAGGGTTGTTCGCTGATAACTTGTTCTAGGGCCAAATAGGTCGGGCAGTAATTTTGATGTTTTTAGATTTAGACCTGTGGGGAATGCGTGTGTGTGTATATATAAATATATGTATATACACACACACGCACACATATATATATATATATATATATATATATAAACTAAATAAAAAAAAAAAAAAAAAAAACGTTGTGCAAGAGAAAAGTAAGGGAGGAAGGCAGAAGACTGGAGGGTAGGAAACAGAAGAAAGGGGCCAATAGGGAAGATGGCCCCTGATGACAGTGTGGCATGCCCAGTGCCTCACAGAGAGAGGAGTGAAAAAAAAAATCATTCTGTAAGAGAAAAATAGGGGGGGGGGTAAAAGAACGGATGGCAGGAAACAGAAGAAAGAAGCCGAAAAAAAAAAATAATAAAAAATAAAAAAATAAAAAATAAAATAAAAATGAGAGAGAGATATACTCCGCAAGTTCAGGGTAGGTACAGCTAGCACGGCCAGTTAGTTGGAGCCGACAACTTGCTGGAAATCCAGCAGTGTGAGTGCTGCTATGGTGGATGGGTCATGTTCAGTAAGGTCTAGTTCAGGTGCCGTCATTGGGGCTCCATTTGGTGAGTCTGTGTCGCATCCAGACTGAAGGCTGGTCCAGTAGTCCATCAGAACGAACAGTGGGGGTGGTCAAAACCGGAGTCCAAGATTGATGGTCAAGTCCAGGGATCGATGCTAGGCCTCTTCTTGATGAAATGTGTCACATCTGGTCGAGAGAAGTTTGTCCAGAAATCAATGATGAGGAATTTGTCAAGGTATGTGCGGACCCTGTCTTTTATTGCACTGCTGGTCAAGTCTTGTGCAAGTTGGTCCAAGGCGTTAGCATCCATGGCTCAATGATGCGTAGCAACAATTGGCAGTCATGGTTGTTATGACCTATTGATTCGGATACTAAGGTGGTGGTAGCGCTTTCTGCCTGGTAAATAAGTCCATTGCAAATTGAGTCAGAGCTCGGTAAGTTTCTTCATTCTGTAGGGTGAGGTGTTTTTGATTTTGGTAGTTGAAGCGTAGTTTTGTTATTAGGATCCTCCTGAAGTCCTCGTAGATTTCACAGCTGTGGGCAAGGTGCTCCCACGTCTGATCCTCTCCACAGTGGCAGCGGGGTGAGTCTGAAATTCTGAAGTCATGTAGTTTTTTCTGGAAGGAGCCATGTCCAGTGAGGAGGTAGGTAGCATAGAGTCCTGGTGAAAACCAGACAGGTGTGAGGGGTAGGAGGCCCTGACATCAGGGAGGAATCTTTTGGTGACAGCGCCTTTAGTTGATGCCTGCCATCTTTCTTGCCAGGTGTCTGTTAGATGTTCATTAAGTCTCTTCTTTTCAGCGTTTCTATTATTTGCTGGGTCAGTGGTGAAACCTGCACAAGTAACTGCTCTTCCTTTGGCTATTTGGTAGAGCAACCCATGACGAACAATCTCCAGGTCCAGTGGAAGAGATCCAGTGAGGACCTGGAGCGCATGGGTGCTGACAGTGCGACAGGCACGCGAGGACAGAAGGAGAAGAGAGCGCTGGATAGTTCCTAGGCGCGATCTGTTTACTACGGTATTGGCCTTCTTGTACCAGACTCCAGAAGCATAGGTTATCAACCATAGAATCAGTCCAAAACCTTATATTCAAAGCAACCCAATGCGACAGGAAGTACTTCCTAGTCATTGCAGTGGACTTCGCAGGGGCGTTCGACACCCTGTGGTGGCCGAGCGTCCTCGGCCGGCTCCGTGAGGCAGCGCTCCCAACAAACCTCTACAAGTGTATAAAAGATTACCTAACTGATCGAAGAATTGAGGTGGTAACACCTTTTCGAAAAGTGGCTCGATGGTCCGCAGGGGCTGCCCCCAGGGCTCGGTCCTGGGGCCGCTCATGTGGAACATTGTCTTTGACGACTTCCTGGCTCAGGACTTGGGCGAAGTGAGCTGCCAGGCCTTTGCTGACGATTTGGTCCTGATGGTGGAGGCGGACTCCAGATCGGGCCTGGAGACTCATGCAAACAAGGCAATACAGGTGTTACAGGATTGGGCAAAGCTACACATGTTGAAGATCTCACCCACGAAGACGAACTCTGTTCTACTGAAAGGAGTGCTCGACATCCACAGACCACCGCAAATAAAGATAGCAGGAGCAACCATCAAACTTGCAAAACAAATACGATACATAGGGATTACAATCGACAGTAATTTATCCTTCACCCTCATATCATCCACCTGAAAGAAAAACTAAGAAATTACGCAGCATTAATAGCAAGTCTCACGCAGGGACTAGGGATTAAATAGAAAAACCCTGTCCCTGTACTACAAACCAATTTTCATCCCAGCCATTACCCTACGGATCCCCGATATGGTACAAAAAAAAGCAGGGACAGTAGTAAATAAAAGACACCTGGACACAATCCAGCGTAGCATTATGCTCATTATCTCTCGTGCATGCAGAACAGTGAGCACGCATGCCCTCCAAGTCTTGACAGGAGTCCTCCTACTGGACCTCGAGGTGACTCGCTGCGGGCTGATCTACCACCTGTCTAAGGGAACACCCACTACAATCTATGGGCTCACCCTAGAACCAAACAACAACCGCAAAGCAGAAAAGCATAGAATCGTGGCTCACCTGCTACAGCTGTGGCAGGACAGATGGACAGCATCAAACAAAGGCGAAGTGACGAAGAGATTCGTACCACTGGTTGCCAAGACTTATCCAAAAGCCCCCCCCCGTGGTTTAACCCGGGGTTAAATGCAACCTACTTACTAACGGGCCATGGCCCATTCAAGGCAAAATTGAACA
Source organism: Mastigoproctus giganteus (assembly GCF_048544385.1). NCBI lineage: Eukaryota > Metazoa > Arthropoda > Arachnida > Uropygi > Thelyphonidae > Mastigoproctus > Mastigoproctus giganteus. The sequence continues at coordinate 99,697,421 of NC_143582.1, read as the reverse complement.
TGCTGGGTATAACGGAGGAGCTAACTTGCACCTGTGGTGAGCCTGAAACATGGCATCATATAATGCACGACTGTGAGTGCTATGAGGAACACAGAAGCGTGCTAATAACTAAAATAAAGTACATAGCGAAAAACAAAGAACACCATCTCTTGGACACAGAAGACGACTACGCGGCTTTCAGCAAATTTGCACGAGAAGTCTTCGACCGAAGAAGAACAGAAATTGCCATCCACAATGAATGAAAGTAAATTACATACTCGAAGAAAATCGACCACCCCACAAGACTGCAAAGAGCAAGAGGAAATCAAAATGAGCGTGGAAGAAGACAACCCCGACCAACGTGAGGCCACAAACGGGTCAAAGGACCTAACAGGACCCTACAAAGATCAAGAAAATAGCAAAGTGACAAGGAACCTGCTCAGACACAGCCACTGGAACTACCCGACGAAGATGAGTACAGGCAAACAAACCAAGTGACAAAAAACCCGGACTGGACATAAATGCAGGAACTAGTTGCAGTACACCATATGGCGGTCTGAATAGGATACCCTAGTCCTATTCACCTTTAATTCCCAATCCCCAGGCAGGGGGAGACGGTTTCCTGTTTCCTCCCCTGCCACTCCCCGCTTCTCTACTCCTGGTGGGGCATGGGCCTGACCCACTGCTTTCGGGGACACCTACTCTATTGTCCCCATACTTCTGGCTTTTCCCCCCAGTCTTTAGTCTCCCTCCCTTACTCTGTCTATACACCAGCGCATGTCCCACACAATGTCAAAAATTAAAATATGTCCAAATTCAAACCGCGCACGCAAAACTCTTTCGGTTTAAACCTTCTTCAGCGATTATTTTATTTTATTATTTATTTATTTTTATTTTTATTATTTTTTTATTTATTATTTTTTTTATTTTATTTTATTTTATTTTTTTTTTTTAGGCCCTAGCCACTGAAATTTCAGGAAACTAGGTGGCAGGGCCTGCCAGAGTAAAATATCAACTACTGGGTACCAGGTCTGCCGCCACGAGGCTAAGTGTGGACAACGTTGGGCCCCAGTAGGGGTCTAGCGGCTAAATGGCCAGAACAACAACGATACACAACACTACACTTACAAAATCCATACACTTTTAAATCTCTGGCCTTTACAGTGAACTGTTACATCTACAATGAAAGCAACGCGGAGTTGGGGGGAACCCTCGGTGCCGCTAGACACGAATACACTTTACACTTTTTTTACCACACCTGATTGCTGGTTGACCTTGACCGGGTTACGACCGGACACATTATTTCGCGCTCCTGAATTTGTGTGGAAAATAAGTGTTTAAATTGTTTAATAAGTTTAAAAAGTGTTCCACCTGAAAGAGCTTATCTGGAGGATTCCGTAGGTGAGATTAGTTTTATTATCTATTGGGAACTTAGTAAATTACCAGCGTTTCTATCTGTGTCCTTTGTTGTCAGACTGCAATGGTCACCATGTGGCTGGCAACATGGCGCCTCCGTAGCCAGGTGGGAAGGAGCAGCAGTGCATAGCACACGCTTCTTGATTAGACCGGGGTTCGAGCCCGTCACCACCAAATACGGAGGATGCGGAAAGGTCAAGGGAATGACCACCGCATATTCCTGGAGCAATATGGCCTTAGTTGCTAATGCTCCTAAAAACCAAATAACAAACAAACAAGCTGCAACAGGGCCATAGAGAGGCACTGATATAAAGCAGAAGCCACGTTGGTAGTTTACACTTGACTGGGGAGTTGCCCAAACTGTGTCTAAAACTGAGCTGAAAGACCGCTCCACCAAACTGTACCGTAAACTGCCGAATTGTGTAAAATCGTGTGCTTTAAACATGTACTTAGTGTAGAGAACTATTTTTTATTGCGCCGTGCTACACTTGGACGGCCTGTGACGACACACATACTGCTTCACCCATTGTTCTTGAACTGGAGGGTGTGACTACGGTGATCTGCATTATTGAGTGGGGAGGGTGACCCCTCATATGTGTTAATGATTAAGCAGCTATTAGCGAGAGCTCCTGGTTGCCATCTACAGCCTTCGACACTAGCTTCGCCACCGCCACCACTTGCTAGGCGCATATCAACGTCTCGGGCCACACTCACAGTCATAGCTGAAGGCCACTTGCCGCTTAAGCTTCTCTTTAGCGAGCGTAACTTGGGCGCACTCTACGCCTCTGGCAGTAATTGCCTTGCAGCGACCACCTGCTTTTCAGAGCATTCACTTTCCCACTACAAAATATTGACCACTGCTAGGCCCGAAATTGTGCCACGGACTTACGATCGGAAACATTTGTAAACATTCCTAGCCGGTTCTTCAGTGTGTGGATCCTACCTCGATAATCCGGAGTAGTCTCGATAAACCGTACCTGAGACAAAATGACTACCCATAGTCAGAAATTGACTGCACTTCAGCCAGAAGATGAACACCAACGAAGAAGGCAACAACCTATCCTAGAGCAAAATGATGATTTGCAAATTATAGAGAAGAATGATGACGACGATGGAGCACAGCCACAACAAACTTCAAAAAAAGAAATACAAAAAATATGTCGCCCTGAGTACAGGAATGGAGACAAGATTTCAAGGCGAATCGAAAGACCAGCAAAACAATGAGGACCCCCAACCAGAGAACAGTGAAGAATCAAGTAAGCAGTCCCAGCCTACCATAGACCCCAGATTGCCGATGGAACGGTACTGGACCAGGTTTTGGCCCTCCGGGTGGAGCTTGAAAACAAACTGAAAGACTCCGCAAGTAGAATCTCAGCCGCCCTTAGGGCTGATATTGTAGGAATATGGACCAAGCTGGAGACAGTCTTCCACAAGGTTCGCAGTGAGGCAGAAAGAAATGCAGCCAAACTGGAGGCCTACCAGGAATGTAGGGTCATCAACAAATGCAACAGCGCATCCCTACCTATGCAAGTGTACTGAGTAATCCACCAACTGTGACACAGATGCCAAGAAATGAACAGCCAAAGAAAAAGACACTTCTCCCAACGCCAAACCTGGTAATACTAAGGCCCAAAAATGCCGAGGAAATAAAAACAAGTGAAGAAATTAAGGCAAAACTAATAAGCACCATGAAGGAAGACCTCAAGCAAACCCAAATCAGAGGAATACGCAAGATGAGGAGCATAGGACTGGTAATAGAAACCGAGACAAAGAAAGAGATGCTAGGAATAATACAAAACCCCAAAATAGCCACTTTGGGTCTAACAGCTGAACCACCCAAAAGAAAAGGGCCAGCCATAATAATATACGACGTAGATAAACACATCACACCGAACCAATTAGCTTACGAACTCTACCATAGAAACCTACAGGGTAAAATCCCTAACAAAAATCCACAAGAGATAGCAATGCCCAAACACTCCATTAAAGCGAGGGATGGAATAAACAAAAACTGGGTAGTTGAACTAACCCCGGAAGCCTGGCAAACCCTGAAGAACCAAACAAGGGTGTTTATAGAATGGGGATGCTACCGATATCGCGAACGTGTGGTCGTTCCGAAGTGCTACCGCTGCTGCAAGTTCGGTCACACCACGCATACGTGTGCACAAACCACCCCAACATGCGGCCACTGCTCAGAAAAAGGCCATGAATATAATGCCTGCCCCCACAAAGATGTGGGACCTACCTGCGTAAACTGTAAAAACTTAGAGTACAACATTCACTGAGAGACCCCGTGTGTCCCACGTACCAACGAGCCAAGAGTTTATACCAAAGTAGGATTAACTATGGGGACGAAAATTAAAGCTTACAACACAAATATACTAAAAATAATTCAAATACATGCGCAGAGGGCTAGAGCAGTAGCCGACCAGATCCGGGTTAAAGCTGAAGAGGAAAACGCGGATGTCATCATATTACAGGAGCCATACTCGCATGGGAAACGGGTTGTAGGCTACCCACTCACCTACAAAGTGATACACACAGTTGAAGACACCCCATGGGCTGCTGTCCTGGTAAGGAACAGCAATATCACAGTGACGAAAATCACGCAGTTCTGTACGGAGTGGGCCGCATGTGCCCAGCTAAATACAGCTTTAGGGAACCTGTATGTTGTGGCACTCTATTGTAGACCAGGACAACAGATAGATTTTGCAATCGACTATCTTCAATGCCTGCAGGACATCCTACCAAACAAAAAAATCATCATAGGAGCTGACGTGAACTGTCGATCCCCGACATGGCACAGTACTACCCCTGGCAGGCGTGGAACCCAAAATGGTCAACTCCTTGAAGATTACTTGGCAGGATCACAGCTGACAGTGCTAAATCAACCTCACCACTTGTCAATCTTTTGCAACACCCTCTGGGAGGCTACGATTGATGTATCCATAGCCACTAGGAACTTGGCGGGATTTGTGACTGACTGGAAGGTGGAGGAGGCATGGACTACCTCAGACCACCGTGCAATCACCTTTAAAATAACCAGACAACTGACAACAGTAACACTAACAAACCAACAGAAAAACAGATATGCAGTTGCCAAAGCAGACTGGATGTCATTCAAAAACCTGCTCATCACAGCCATAGAAAGCAACCCAGCCAGTATAAACCCACAAAATGACCCGGATGACCTGCTGAGGGGGACCACAGACCTAATACAAACCATTAGCGATCGAACAATCAAAAGAAAAAAACCCAAAACCTGGTGCTGTTCCTTGGTGGACCCCAGAAATAGCCGTGCTTCGACGCCAGATGCAAAAAGCTAGGAAAGATTTCCAGAGAGCCCGTAGGACTTGGCCCGCACATGAAGTGGAGGCTTTAGGACAGCGCTATCGAGAAGCCAGAAATCACTATACGGACACGATACAGAAAAGCAAGAAGCGTTCCTGGGAGCGTCTAGTATCCACGACAGGAAGAACTGACCCCTGGGGTGTAGTTTACAAGGTTACTACAAACAAACTGCCCAGGGGGGAGGTGATCAGCACCACCAGGACCTCTCAAGGAGACTACACAACCACTTGGGAGCAATCAATGGGTAATATACTTGACACAATTTTCAAGGAACCCGCGACCCTAACTCTGCAAGAACAACATAGGATCTGCGAAGAAAATGAAAAATATATCACCCCTGCGCTCGAGCCCCCCTTCACCCATGAGGAACTCAGTGCGGCTGCTACCAGGATCAAAAACCGCAAATGCCCTGGACTTGATATGATCGAACCGGAGATACTGAAAAAAATAGTAGAAATTGCCCCGCAAATCCTACTCACCCTCTACAACAGATGTTTGGAAACAGGGAAATTCCCTGCGGCATGGAAAACTGCAAACACCAAGCTAATTCTGAAAAACCCTACTAAGAACCCAGAATGTCCATCATCATACTTACCCATCGCGCTGCTCTCAGTAGTCAGTAAATTATACGAGAGGCTGCTCCACGTGCGGATACAGAACCACTACGAAAGGCCAGGCCTGGCAGCTAAAAATCAGTTTGGCTTTAAGCCAGGATCCTCTACGGTGGATGCCCTTGGAGATCTGCTTAGGAAAGCACAAGAGTGCAGGAAAAAATATTTATTGGTAATTTCAGTCGATTTTGCCGGGGCGTTCGACTCACTTTGGTGGCCAAGCGTCCTGAACAGACTGAGAGAAGCTGCAGTACCAATCAACTTATACAAAGCAATGGAAGACTACCTTTCAGACAGAAGAGTGGAAATAAACACAAATTATCAAAAAATCACAAGAAACATACATAGGGGATGTCCGCAGGGGTCTGTCTTGGGTCCTCTCATTTGGAACATGGTCTTGGACGATTTCCTGTGCCAGGACTTGGGGCTGGCTGAGGCCCAGGCCTTTGCGGACGATCTCATTGTTACTATTGAGGCAGATTCCAGAGTCCAACTGGAAAACATCGGTAATCAGGCAATGCAGAAATTACAATACTGGGCCACAAAAAACCAGCTAAAAATTGCACCGACGAAAACCATATCCATCTTGCTGAAAGGAACTCTTCAGGTACAGCGTCCGCCCCAAATAAAAATAAATGGCCTGACCATCAAACTCACCAAGCAAATGAAGTACTTAGGAGTTATCTTAGATAATAACCTATCCTTCCTACCTCACCTGAAACACATAAGAATGAAAATAAGAAGATACTCAGCCCTAGCGGCTAGGATTACGAGGAAGGATTGGGGACTGAAAAAACGAACCCTAATGCTATATTATAAGTCAACCTTCATCCCAGCAATAATCTAGGCAGCTGCAGTATGGTACACCAAAACATCACTGGTAACCAACAAGAAAATCCTGGACATGACACGTAGGACCATCCTATTGAGAACTACACGAGCTTGCCGCACGGTAATCACACCTGCACTGCAGGTGCTTGCTGGAGCGCTACCCTTGGATTTAGAAGCTGTGAAAGCAGGACTGCTCTACCTGCACTCAAAGGGAGTGGCCGCAAATCATCAGGACTTCACAATCAACCCAGCAAGCAGTCAAAAAACGGAAAGAGCACGGCTACAGACCTACCTCCTTCAGGAGTGGCAACAAAGATGGACAGAGACGACAAAGGGCGAGATCACTCGTAAATTCTTTCCAGAACTGAACAAAATATACCCAAGGCAACCGGGCTGGTTCTTCCCGGGCTTGCACCTGACCTCGTTACTCACAGGACATGGACTCTTCAACCAGAAACTGTTCAGCTTCTGCCTCGTCGATGACCCAAATTGCACGTGCGGGGAGGTTGAAACCTGGGACCACCTGCTTTACGACTGCCCACAATACGAAGACTTCAGATGCACCCTCATCACGAAAATCCATTAGTACAAAATGAACTGGGAAAAGACAAGTGACAATATATTGTCTAACCACAAGAGTCATGATTACCGCCAATGGAAGCGAAAAAAAAAAAAAAACACCTTTAAATAGTTGTGACATCACAACAAAGGGACACTTCCCCCAGACCTTGCAGCATAGACCCACTATATAATGACAAAAGGTAGTGTGAGGACTATCAAACATCACGGAAGGGATAAAACCCCATAATGACAGCCAGTAGACTTGATTATGACCCCAAGATAATGACCAGAAAATAGGACCCAGACCACATGCAGTCTGGAAGGATGACATCCCAGATTTAACTTCCTATTAGTGTCCCACCTAGATGAGACTCAACGGCCAGCTTTATAGGGCCTGCAAACTGATGGAGACGACATACGGTGGCACTGTCCCGCCGGAACAGCCTATTGGTGACCCATATCCGCACTGTCTTGAGCGGATCTTTCTTTCCAAACTCCTGGGGAAGAGAGGCTTGCCTCTCCTTGCCTCCCCAATTTTCTCACTCTGGTGGGGCACGGGCATGCCCCACTACCTGCAGGGGCTATCTACTCTGTCGACCGCTTATTTCCAACTTCTTCCCCCCAGTCTTCATCCTTCCCCCAAACTTTTGTCTTGCACAGCGTTTAGCCCTACATTTCAAAATCAAAAGAGAACATCAAAATTCTTGCCTGAACCTATTTGGTTTTTAAAACTCACTTTCAGGGCACAGCCCCACGTCGCGTACTATTAATACTAACTTGCTAAGTAATCACTAATATCAACCTCGATTTATTTATTTATTATAATAATTATTTTTTTTATTTTTTATTTTTTATTTTTTTATTTTATTTTATTTTATTTTATTTTATTATTTTATTTTTTATTATTATTTTTTTTTTGGTCCTAGCCACTGAAATCCCAGGAAAGTAAGTGGCAAGACCAGCCAGAGTACAAATATTGGTAACACCCGGCCGGCCTCCCTGTGGCGGGTATTGGTAACGTCGGGTCTCACTAGGGGCCCGGCGGCTAACAGGCCGGATGAACAATGGGCACAACAAACTACACAGTACATATCCCACACACTTTTAAATCTCTGTCTTGTCCGATACAGAGAACATACGCGGAGATGGGAGAAATCCCAGGTGCCGTCAGACCCGAACATACCTAATACCTAATACCTCCCCAAAGGACTTGAACATCATTTCATTGACACGGAAGAGGAGTACCGCGCGCTTTCCCAGTATGCACAGGACCTCTTCACAAGGAGAAGGCTGTTAATTGCCTGATAATACAGTAACATAAATCGCATAAGACAGAGACAACTCCTGGAAAAGAAAACTGTGGAAGAAAAGAAAATGAATGGAAAAGAAAGGAATAAAGAAAAGAAGAAGGGAAAAAGAAGAAGAAAACAGAATCAACGGAAAGAAAAAAAAAAAAAAAAGGACAGGGATTGCCTCATGAGTGTCCTAATCTGAATAAAGTGGACAAGATAGAGACAACAAACAACAAACTGCAGCCTAGCTCCCAAAGCCTCACGGCAGCCTGAAGAGGGCACCCTAGCCCCCTTCACCTTTAAACCCTACTCCCCCGGGGAGACGATTCTCTCGTCGCCCCCCCTCATTTCTACTCTGGTGGGGCATGGGCATGCCACACTGAAACTTGGGGCTGTCTTCCCTATTGGCTCCATACTTCTGTCTTTCTCCCCCCAGTCTTCAGCCTCCCCCCTCTCTATCTTCACGCTAGCGAAGCCCCACACACCTAAATTTAAATACATCCAAAATATCTTCACCCACGTTCTGGCCCAACTCAAGCGACGTCAACCCCACGATTGACGTTGATATGTGTATGCTCGCATATATGCACCCAACTCAAGTGACGTCAACCCCACGATTGACGTTGGCACATATATGCTGTACATATGTGCATGTGTGTATATATGTGCTTGTATGCACGTATATATGCATGCAATAAAAATACAATAAAAAATTTTTTTTTTTTTTTTTTTAGGTCCTAGCCACTGAAATCTTAGGAAATTAGGTGGCAGGACCTGCCAGAGTAACTTAAGCCTACTGGGTTCCTGGTCTGCCTCCAGGGGCAAAGGTGGGGCAACGTTGGGCCTCAGCAGGGGTCCAGCGGCTAAACGACCAGATGAACAACGGTACACGGCACTACACATATACAATATCCATACACTTTTAAATCTCTGGCATTTCCAGTGAACTTGTACACCCACAATGAAAACTACGCGGAGATGGGGGAAACCCCTGGTGCCGTCTGACACTAAATACACCTTACACCTTACCACACCTGATTTAAGGAGCAATCTAACAGGGTAACCACAGGGCTAAGGGCGCAAATTGTGAACCTGTGGAACAAGCTGGACACTCTCTTGATGGAAACTTACCTCGAGAGTGAGAGAGCCAATGCTAAGCTCCAGGCATACGTGGAATGTGGGGCAAACCAAATGCAACAGCGCACGCCCACATATGCCCAAGCGCTGAGGACCACAATGACAACGGAGCGACCACCAACCCTCGCTGCTCCCAGCAAAAAGAAAGTACCACTACTACCAAGACCCAACCTGGTCATACTGAAGCCAACAAACACCGAGACTCTTCACACAAGTGAAGAAGTAAAGAAGACTGTAATTACTAACCTTAGCGATGAATTCAAACACACCAGAATAAAATCGATAAGAAAGACTCGCAACGTCGGCGTCATCATTGAGACAGAAACACAGGAGGAGGCGAACAAAATTATAACAAATCCGAAAGTGCCGTCCCTGGGCCTACAAGCAGAAACTCCCAAGAAAAAAGGACCAAGCATTGTAATCTTTAACACAGGAAATGACCTATCCCCAACACAATTGCAAGGTGAGATATATCACAAAAACTTGCAGCAAGCACACCCGGATATGGACCCATCGAATCTGATAATATCCAATTATCAGACAAAACCCAGAAATAATAACTCAACTAACTGGGTGGTAGAACTAGCTCCCAGAGCGTGGAAAGTACTAACGCATCGCTTCAGAGAGCCCGTGGCTGTTCCAAAGTGTTTTAGATGCTGCCGATTTGGCCACACCACCCACACGTGTACCCAACCGCAAACTTCTCCAACCTATGGGCGCTGCGCAGAAGTAGGCCACAATTACAATTCCTGCCCAAACAAAACAGCTCTATCAGTGTGCGCAAACTGCAAAGCCCTAAAGTTACCAGCAGACCACTCTGTCAGAGACAGTAACTGTCCCGTGTACTTAAAAGCCAAAAGCACTCAACAACAAAGAACAGATTATGGGAACTCTTTGTAAATATAAAGATTCTAACACAGTGAAATTTGCACAGCATAATGCACAACGGGCAATTGCAGTCACTACGCAACTAAAGAAAAAGGTAGACGAGGACAACCTTGACATCCTCTTCCTCCAGGAACCCTACACACACAAGAAAGAGGTGAGAGGATACCCACTCACGTACAAAATTGTACAACATAACGGCAACACCCCCTGGGCTGCCCTGGTCGTCTGCAACCCTGACCTCACGGTTACTAAAATAACACACTTTTGCAACGAATGGGCTGCCTGTGCCCAGATCATCTCTCCATTGGGAGAATTTTATGCCATATCGCTATACTGCCGACCCGGCGAAGATATTCTCCCTCCAACCCAATACCTGCAAAATGTCCTCCACGAGCTCCCTAATACTAAAATAATCGTCTCTGCAGATGCAAACTGCAGGTCACCAGCCTGGCACAGTACAACTCCCGATCGACGAGGAACTGCCAATGGACAGCGCCTGGAAGAATTCCTGACCAACAGCAGCTTCACAGTATTGAATCAGCCAAATAATCTACCGACCTTCTCAAGTACTCTTTGGGAGTCGACAATAGACATAAGCCTAGCCACTCGCTCCACAGCAGGATACATATCCTCATGGAAGGTCAGAGAGGTCTGGACAACCTCTGACCATAGAGTAAAAACTTTCTAGATGCACCGTGCCCTCAATAGACCACCCACACCCAGAACAATCCTCAACAGATTCGCTATAGCCAAGGCAAACTGGGAACAATTTCGGAACAATGTCGAATGCTTCAACTGTTGAAGCATTCGACAGCACAAACCTCACCCCAGACCAGCATCAGCGTGCTATAGTAAGTCTAATCACAGAGGCTTCAAACATAGCTATAAAAAGAAAGAAACCATCCGCAGGTTCAGTTCCATGGTGGTGCCCTGAGCTTCAGAGACTGCGGAATGAAGTAAATACACACCGTAAAAGTTCGAGCGAGCGAGAAGATCCTGGCCGGCGGCAGAGGTAGAAGTCCTCAGACAACAATACCGTGAGGTCAGAAACAAATACACAGCCCTGATAAGAACCCGGAAAAAATGTTCATGGGAGACACTAGTCTCAACAACAGGAAATAAGGACCCCTGGGGGGTTGTATACAAAGTGGCAACTAATAAATTACCAAAAGGAGAAGTAATATCTTCGACAAAGACACCCGATTACCACTATACCACATCCTGGCACCAATCTATAGACAATATCCTGAATACCACCTTCCAGAAACTCCCCTCAGACCACACTCCTGAGCAACTTCTGCTCCGTGAGGAAAATACTAATTACTGCCCAGCACATCGGGAGGACCCGTTCACACTCGAAGACCTCCATCTGGCGACAGCAAAAATAAGAAATAAGCGAACACCTGGAGAAGACTACCTGGAGCCAGAAATTGTAAAAAAGGCCGTGGAATATATCCCAACAACTATATTAAACTTATATAACCACTGCCTATCTGCAGGATATTTTCCCCATGATTGGAGAGCAACACGAATTAGACTAATACTGGAGAACCCAAAGAAACCACAGGAACTCGCGGAGTCATACAGACCCATAGCCCTACTGCCAGTACTAAGTAAATTGTATGAACACATACTACACAGCAAAATACAAGCTCACTACCAAGAAGCAAGCCTCCCCTCTCCCAAGCAATTTGGCTTTCGATGAGGATGTTCCACCGTGTGTGCCCTGGTACGTATAGTAAATGCAGCTACACACAGCAATAGTAAATACTTCCTTATTATCTCCATCGACTTTGCCGGGGCATTTGACTCACTTTGGTGGCCAAGTGTCCTCGGCAGACTCCAGAAGGCAACATTCCCAGCAACTTATACCAATGCATTAAAACCTATCTTTCGGACAGAAGGATCTCAGTATCTACACCCTATAGCCAACTCACCCGGCCGGTGTTCCGGGGATGCCCACAGGGATCAGTCCTGGGGCCTCTCCTCTGGAACTTGGCGTTGGACGGCTTCCTCAACTAGGATCTAAACGGAGCAGATGCTCAAGCCTTCGCAGATGACCTGGTCCTGATGCTGGAGGCGGACAATCGTGCACAACTTGAGGCTATTGCAAACAGGGCCATAGATACCCTCCAAGAATGGTCAAAAAATCATCACTTAAGAATATCACCTTATAAGACATCCTCAATACTTTTAAAAGGCTCCCTTGATATCAGGAGGCCACCTCAGATAAAAATAGAAGGAAAAACCATAAAACAGACCACGGAATTAAAATATCTAGAAATCATCCTTGACAAAATCTTTCATTCAACCCACACCTCGTATATCTACAAAAAAAGATCAAAAACTACTCAGCCCTCATAGCAAGAGTCTCGCGAAAGGATTGGGCTTAAGGAAAAGAACCCTGGTCCTCTTTTACAAGGCTTTCTTCATTCCAGCCATCAGCTATGCAGCAGGGATCTGGTTTAAAAAAGCAACCACCGCAGTCAATAAAAGAAAGCTAGAAACGATACAGCGCAGCATCTTACTCACCGTCTCCAGAGCATGCTGCACGGTCAGCTCACATGCACTGCAGGCCCTTGTGGGGCTCCTACCCTTGGACCTGGAGATTGTCCGCTGTGGCATGCTATATCAACTATCAAGAGTGAACAGTGTAACTTGCATTGGCTTCACCAGAGACCCGACCGACAACAGCAACGCAGAAAAGAAACGACTAACCAAATATCTTCAACAAACCTGGCAGTCCCGATGGGCGGACTCAACTAAAGGTGAGATAACCCGGAAGTTCATCCCAGACATTACCCAAGTGTATCCCGAACAGCCAAACTGGTTCTCACCGGGGCTCTACACCACCTTTCTTCTAACAGGGCATGGCTCTTTTAATGCCAAGCTGTCAACTTTCGGCATCAGGGATTCTCCATTATGCCACTGCGGAGAAAACCAAACATGGTCACACCTAATGCACAATTGTCCCCTCTTTGAGGACATCAGATGTCATTTCATCACAAAGATACGCTTTAATCCGAAGGAACGGGAGCACCTTATATTACATGAGGAGGAGCACTACAAGGCCCTCTCTTTGCTTTGTACATGAGCTGTTTACCCGGCTAAGGGCAATGACCCAACCTCCCCAGGCCTGATGCAGGACCTGACTACAACTACAACTCATCGGACGGGACTCTGCTCTCATGAATGCCATTACTTTGCCAACTGTACCAGAAAGATCAAAGTACCACGATAGCGGACGGGACTTTGCTCCCATGAACATCACAATCAAACATGCACACCCTGTCAACTGGACCGACAGCGGATGTAATTTACCCAACGAACTACCCTAGAATGTGACAATTACCATATGCAGGAGTGACAACACTGCATCGACGCCCAGATAACAGAACAAACAGTGAAAGTGACCACATACCAACAACGACCACCCAAAATGGAAATAGAATGACCATGACCACGACCAAACTGGATGAGACCTTGATCCCATGACCAACGCCGGCATTCAACCGATCTGCGAACAAGTCGGTAGAGACCTTGTCCCTGGATGTACCTCCTGGTGGGGCCAGTGTGGTGATGCTGTCCTGAACCTGCTGACCTAGCCACTCCGCAGCCAGGCTGCACACACGCCATATTGGCGACATGGGCCGGCTCCCTTGTCCGGCCCTTTCTACTCCACCCCGGCAGGGGGGAGGAGACGTTCATACTGTTTCCCCCCCTCCACGCACCCCCATTCTTCCTTCTGGCAGGGCATGGGCATGCCCTGCTGACACCAAATTGAGGCGTCCTACTCTATTGGCCTTATCCTTCCTCCTTTAACTCACCAGTCTTCATTCTCCCCCCCCTCTATCTTTACACAAGCGAATTCCCCCCACACATAAATTCAATGAATCCAAATTAACTTACGCCCATATTTCGGTCTATCCTTATTCAAGCGACATCACCCTACGCAATCGAGAGATATCACACATATATCTATACATATATGTGTAAAAATTTTTTTATTTTTTTATTTTTTTTATTTTAAGGTCCTAGCCACTGAAATCTCAGGAAATTAGGTGGCAGGACCTGCCAGAGTGAACTAAAGACTATCGGGTACCTGGTCTGCCTCCACGGGGCGTAAGTGGGGCAACGTTGGGCCTCAGAAGAGGTCCAGCGGCTAAATGGCCACAGGAACAACGGTACAAAACACCACACTTCCATAATCCACACACTTTTAAATCTCTGGCCTTCCCAGTGAACTGGTACACCCACAATAAAAGCAACGCGGAGATGGAGGAAACCCCAGTTGCCGTTAGACACTGAAAACACTTACACTTACACTTACACCACACCTGAAATATCTACATACTAAGATTCGAAAATATACTGCACTAGTGGCAAGAATCGCACGTCGGGACAGGAGATTGAAGCGATGCACTCTCACTCTCTTCTATAAGGCTATGTTCACCCCCATAATCACTTATGTATCTGGTATCTGGTTTTCAAAGGCCACCACAGCAGTTAACAAGAGGAAGCTTGACTCGATTCAGCGTGTCATCCTGCTGACCATCACCCGGACCTGATGCACGGTCAGCACACATGCCTTGCAAGTGCTGGCCGGCGTGTTACCTCTAGATCTAGAATTAATCAAATATGGTTTGCTTTATATGCTTTCCAAAGTAAAGCCATCTCCTGTCTGGATTTTACCACTGACCCCTCAAATAACATCAAGGCCGAGAAGAAGCGCCTCACTGCATACTTGAAGCAGATCTGGCAGTCTAGGTGGACACAGTCTACAAAAGGAGAAGTCATCAGAAAATTCATTCCTACAATAGCAACAGTATACCCAAAATCCCCCACATGGTTCTCCCCTGGCCTCTACATCACTTTTTTGTTAACTGGCCATGGATCTATTAGAGGAAAGCTCACTGCACTCGGGATCACAGAAAACCCACAATGCCTCTGTGGTTCCGTTGAAAGTTGGGACCACCTGATGTACGAGTGCGAAATATATGAAGATTTGAGATGCCTCCTCCTGACTAGGATACATTACTTTCCTAAAAACCAAGAACAGCACATCCTCGAAAGAGAAGAAGACTATGTCGCCTTTACACGCTATGCACAAGACTTATTCGCACGACGGAAGACCCTACCATGGATATAGTCACTATCCGGATCATCATCAAAACCAAGAGAAGACAATCACCTATATTTTGAGTATCAATGGTGAGGCCTACCAGCAAATGAGACTACACCACCACCACCAAATCTAAGAAGATCCAGTATAGGACAACTACAGCTGCATTCCTATTTATATCCCTACTGACTTAGACACAGGCTCCTCCGTAGCCAGGTGGACAGGAGTAGCAGTGCGTAGCACACGCTTCTTGATTAGACCGGGCTTCGAGCGTGTGACCACCAAATACGGAGGATGCTGAAAGGTCAGGAAATGACCACCGCATATCCCCGGAGCAATATGGCCTTAGTTGCTAATGCTCTTAAAAACCAAATAACAAACAAACAACAAACTTAGACACAGATCACCGGATAGGACTTTAACTACCAAACTGGATATCACCACTGAAATTGACATCAAGACCGGACCTGAATGAGAAGAGCAAGAAGATCGTGCCAAATGGCGATCACGGTTGTGCTCTCTTGCACAGCAACTTTTCTCCCACTCCCATCCCCTACTTTCGCCTGATGGATGTATTCCATTGTACTTGGGGGATGCCTTCTTCTTCATTCCCCATATTTCTACCTGTCCCCCCCCTTTTCTTGACTCTAAAGCCCACCCGCTCTAACTCTCTGTCTCTTTTTTTTTTTTTTTTTACGCAGGGTCGCCTAAGGAAGCTTACTCGACCCTGCAGAGACTAGCCAGAGAATAATGGGCAGCCTGGCTACCTCCTAGCGGTGTGTGTGTGTGTGTGTGTGTGTGCAACGTGGGGGTTCTACCAAGTACGATGTGGGAAACCACAGGCAGCACCTGACCCTAATACTATGCATGCTATGTCCCTCTTGAGGATGCTCTTCCCCTTTACAATCAATTTCTTACTTCTATTATCCTGTTGGTACTGGGTCAACTGACCTATCTTGACTCTTAATTCTTCTATCTTCGGCTGAGGTCTTTTCCGAGCTGCCGGTTCCTTCTGTTTTTGGTTCTTCTGCTGCTGGTCCCTCGTTTCTTTTCCATTAATTCTAGTGGCTGCTACGGCAGCACAGTATACGGTTGTGTGAATAGCCTCCAGAGTTTTGCACCATTGTTGGCAAGGTAATGTGGTATTCATTGCCGATTGAGGTGATCTGTTACTCTCCACAGGATTTTATTTGGCCTCTGCTTAGGTATCACGTGGGTTCTTGTGGGGTCATTCCTTCGAATTCTGTTAGGGCCTTCTTTCACTCGTCTACTATTCTGGATATCATGACTTCGCCTCTTTCCACCTCTGCTTGATTTTTTCCAAGATGGCAGGAATTATTAGGTTCTTCGTGACGATGGTCCTTCTTTGGTCCGCTAATCGCCGTTTGGTGACCTAAATATTCGGGAATCGTTCCAACCAGTTGGTATGTAGTCGCGACATGTACATTGTCATATCGGTCTCTAGCCTGGTTATTTCATAGTATGCTCGCATGATGTACGTATTCATTTCGATGCTCTCCTTCATGCGTTGGCGTTTTCTTCCTTCCTGGGTGGTCACTAGCGTAGTTGGCCAGGAAGCATTTCCAGTTGGTGGGGTGGATGGTCTTGCTATTCTCTTGTGGTAGCCATATGGGGGACAGCGCTACTTGCTCCGCTGTCTTGCTCGGGAGACTGTCTCCAACTTTTCAAGCCGACCCCTCTGCCTAAGGCCTGAACGTGTCTGACTTTATCCTGCGCCACACTCGATGCAGTATAGTGTAAGTAAGTGTAAGTGTGTGTTGTTGTCTTACGGCACCAGGGGTTTCCCCCATCTCCGCGTTGCTTTCATTGTGGTGAACCAGTTCACTGGGAAATGCCAGAGATTTAAAAGTGTGTGGGAATTGTTCATGTGTTGTGTTCTGTACCGTTGTTCATCTGGTCATTTAGCCGTTGGACCCCTATTGAGGCCCAACGTTGTCCCACTTACGCCCCGTGGAGGCAGACCAGGTACCCAGTAGCTGTAGATTCACTCTGGCAGGTCCTGCCGCTTAATTTCCTGGGATTTCGGCGGCTAGGACCTTAAAAAAATAAATAAATAAATAAATAAAATAAAAAAAATAAATAAAATAAAAAAAAATAATAATAAATAAATAAAATATAATAAAAACAAAAATAATAATAAAAAATTAAAAAATATATATAAAAATAAAATAAATAAATAATGAAAAAATAAATAAATAAAAAATCTGCGCTGTTGTAGGGGTAATGTCGCTTTGGTTTGCTAGGCCGAGTTTTGGGCGTAAGGTAATTTTATCATGTTAAGTTTCTGACGTGTGGGGCTTTCGCTATGATGAAGGTAGAGAGGGGAGGGAGACCGAAGATTGGGGGGGAAAAGACAGAAATATGGGGCCAATAGAGTAGATAGCCCCAGTTTTCAGTGGGGCATGCCCATGCCCCACCAGAGTAGAAGTTTGGGGGTGGAGGAGAAGGAACAAAAATGTCCCCTCCTCCCAAGGAAGTGGGAATAATAAGTGAAGAGGGCTAGAGTGTCCTCTTCAGATCGCCATCAAGCTGTTTCCAACTGTGCTGCGTTTTGTCTGTTCTCTACTGTCTGTGCTGCATCCCCCCGTCCTTGCTTTTCTCTTCCGTGTGATCAGCACTCTTCTTGTCCAAGTACTGTCCTCTGCGGGGTTTCAGTTTTTTGTCACATTTGGCGCCAATTTTTTTCAATCTCTGTGTACGTTGCTGTAGATAGCTATTAGTGTTTTTCTCCTGGTGAATAGGTCTTGCGCATACTGGGAGAGTGCCCTATATTCATCCTCAGTGTCCAGGAAGTGGTGCTCCAGTCCTTTTGGGAAGTAACTTAACCTTGTTATTAGTCGCCCTCTGAGGTCTTCATAGTGTTGACAATCATAGACTATGTGGCTCCAGCTTTCACTTTCCCCACATATGCAGTTGGGGTCCTCAACGAGCCGGATGCCAAACAGCTTCTCCTTGTAGGGTCCGTGTGCGGTTAATAGTGTTGTCATATGGTACCCTGGGAAGTACCACGGTGGCTGCTTTGGGTATATTTTCCGGAGGTCCGGTAGAAATCTTTTTGTTACTTCGCCTTTTGTAGTCTCTGTCCATCTTCTCTGCCAAAGATCTAGGAGGTGGGTCTGTAGCCTATTTTTTTCGTGTTTTAGGTTGCCCGCCGGGTCAGTCGTGTATCCTTGGTGGGTAGCGGCCACTCCCCTGGCCAGCAAAAACAGTAGCCCCGCCTGAACTGCCTCCAGGTCCAGAGGGAGCGCTCCAGCAAGTACCTGCAATGCTGGGGTACTTACCGTACTGCAGGCGCGCGTTGTTGATAGCAGTATGGTCCTTTGGGTCATTTCTAGTGTTCTTTTGTTGACTACCAGTGTCGTTTTTGGATACCACACCGCTGCTGCATAGGTGATTGCAGGCAGGAAGGTTGTTTTATAGTAAAGCATCAGTGCTTTTTTCTTGAGTCCCCAATCTTTCCTTGTGATTCTGGTTACCAGTCCAGAGTATCCTCTGATTTTTCTTCTGATGTATTTCAGATGCGGCTGGAACGTCAGGTTTTTATCTAGGATAACGCCCAGATACTTCAGTTGGCTCACAAATTTGATTGTTACATTGCTGATTTTAATTTGCGGGGGTCGTCGTAGTTGCAGAGTCCCCTTTAGCAGGATCGATGAGGTCTTGTCTGACGATATTTTCAGCTGGTTCTTTGATGCCCATTGCTGCAGCCGCTGCAGCCGCTGCAGTGCCTGATTTGCCAGCGTCTCCAATTGGGCCCTGGAGTCCGCCTCTACCGTCAATGTCAAGTCGTCCGCGAAGGCGTGTGCTGCCACAGAACCCAGGTCCGTAGTCAGGAATTCATCGAGGACCATTGTCCACAAGAGCGGCTCTAGCACCGACCCCTGCGGACATCCTCTGTGCACCTCTCTTGTTATTTTTTGATAGTGCACATTGATTTCCACTCTTCTTTGCGTTAAATAGCTTTCAATTACTTTGTAGAGGTTAAGAGGCACCTCGATGCAGTATAATTAATATTTCTTTGCGACATCATCCATCTATGGAAGTGGACTTGTTTAGCTTCGGCTTATGTACCATGGTTCTCTTTAGTTCTCGCGAGTGACACTAGATGGCGCCAATATCTGCCTCAGCTGTATCTCCGACCTTGGGGCAGATAAGTCCAATGGAGCAACTTTCGCGATGTTTTTATTATTATTATATCGGTCTCCCAGCATAATAGTGCCGCCTTCGCTCCCACCAAGGCAGGAATCGAAACCGGGTACATCAGGCTGGAAGTCCAGTGTCTTAACCACTGGGACATCGCGCCCTTTTTGTTATTATTATTATTATTATTATTATTTCTCCTGATTGGGGGCTCCACCTCGTGACGGATATTGCTACCAAGTACACAGGGTGGTTGTTGTCGTGACTGGTGTTACTGTTGATCGAGGAACTCTATGACTATATTACAGGTATTCAGGATTGCGACTTTCTGGAGTTTCTTGTAGGTGTTCGCTGGGAGACCTATTGCTTCTAGGCTGTTATGTAGGGTCTTTGGCACCATACCTGTGGTTGACACGATGATCGGGATGGTCGTTACTTGTTGCATGTGCCACATCTCTTTGATCTCCTGCCTTAGGTTCGTGTACTTCCTGATTTTTTTCCCATGAGTTTTCTGCAGGTTGTCAGGTGTTTGGCACCGCTGTGTCAATCAGGTAGGTAGCCTTTTCCTTCTTGTCCATAAAGGTTATGTCCCGACAGTTGTGCGGGATTGTCCTATCCGTTATTATGGCGCGGTCCCAGTAAAGCTTGTGGATTGGGATCTCTAGTACTGCGTGGGGTTCCTACTTGTAGTACGGTACACTTTCTTTGATCATCTGGTATTTCCTTGCTAGCTTCTGATGTATTATCCTGGCTATCTGGTCGTGTCTAAGAGTGTACTCAGTCTGGGTGATCACCTTATTATTATTATTATTATTATTATTTATATTATTTCTCCCTGACTGGGGGGTTCTACCTTATGATGTGTATTGCTACCAAGTACACAGGGTGGTTGTTGTTATGTCTGGTGTTACTGTTGATAGCTTAAATAGATTCAAGGCAGAACTTGACAAACATTTGGAGCGAGTGAATGGGTGAAATGAGAAGGGTGTGTGTTTTTGTTTTTTTTTTTCCGATGATAAATGATAAGCTTGCTTTTTTACATCATGTGCCTATGCTAATGCTAATGCTAACTGAGATTTCATATCTTATGCGCACGACTTAAAACTTTTACATAACATCATCTGATCGTAATGGAGCACCTGCAGGCTATCTAGTGGCCAGTCAGAAACACAACTTGAAATATATCTAGCATAAATCGGTTTAGAATTTAATCACATGCAATCAACTGAAATGACTCTTGCAAACAAATGGTTAAAGAATAATACAGAAATGTTAAATGTTTCTTTAACCTTTATATTGCAAGTGAACCTACTGGAAAAGTCATCACGCATATAGACGAGATGAGTCTAACACGAGATGAGGGCCTCACATTTCAACAGCGTTTAAATGTCACGAGAGCGAAGATCTATTTAGCAAAGTGGGTACACCAAGAATTCGCAGGAATACGTAACCCTCAGGTTATTATCTGATATGTGCAACCCTGCCTTTATTCCATACCATTATATACCTCCACCATCTTGTCCGCAGCTCCCCAAACCCACTTCAAATGTGAAGTGGGTTTTGCTTGAAAAATTGCTTGGTTAAGAACATTGGCTCCTTAAATCGGTAAACAGAATAAATAAGAAATAGAAGATTACTATTTATAATCGGTGCTGCATTGAAATACAGAAGGAAACAACGAACTTGGAAACAACGAACTGCAACAAAATATCCAAACGCCAGCAAAACTAATAATAGACGATATTGTGTTAGGGTTGAACCACTGTGAGGTTATCTTATAAACATTTTATCATATGGTACGTCTATACACCATGTGTGGGCATGCGTACTTGCTTCTTGCGAGCAGCGACAACCGGTGTAACTTGTCCTGAGATGAGACTAGCACAGAGTTCGAGTGAAATGAACTCTGACGTGAGGTTTTCCTCGTGTCCGCTTTAAGTACCGTTCCTGATATGGCATGTGTGAAGCATATAGACGAACAACCAAAGAAAGTTGGAGAACGACTATTAAAGAAATGTATTGTCTAACGTACAAGTTAGCGCAATTGCATCAGAAATGTGTTGTTTAATGGCATCACCTTAAGTGAGCGGCTATACATAAAGTATAAGGACATAGTCATTAGTTATGTTCATAAACACTGACGTTTTCAAGTGCATGACATGTCGCTTGCGAAAGAGGGCCAAAACCACGTAGAGTTTTTGGAAGTTGAAGTTTTTCCTCCTGCTTTGATTTCTATTCTTGTCAAGATGAGTTTAAATCGTTTAAGTGATGCGTTACTCAAATAATAATTTTAAAAAAAAGTGATTAAAGTCTGGTACTTCACAAACAGCAGGAATCCACTGAAAAAATAAGCAGAATGAAAGTCGCTACAATGTATAACATCTATACAACTGATCGTGAATTATTCCTTTAGCTATTTAAACAAGTCACGCTGCAAGCAGAGTGCATTAAAAGAAACAAAAAACGTGGTAAGCAAAAATTTAGCCATAATTATGAGAGTTCCTTGTGGATTAGAGATGCAAATAATAATAATAAGATTCTTTATTAAAATAAATTGTATACAATAGTGATTCCTTACACAGCAATCCAGAGAAATCTTACAATTCGTTGTTCATACAAGTGATTTTGTTTTATAATAGAAAAAAAAAAATGAAATAAAATAATAATAATAACTAAATAATAATTAACAGATAAAAACAAAGATGATAATCAAAATGTAAAAATGAAGTAGTAATTACAGCGAAAAAGGACTACAAGTTGAGCAGAACATGAAATGACATCGGCTAACTAAGATCGGCACTTACAAAAATGTCCTTTACAAACAGCAAGATAGGACAAGATGCCATCGCGATATGCCTTGTCTATAGTCCACAGGTCGATGTCGAGCGTGTTGAGAGTGTCCAGAGTCACATTAGGGAAGTGTCTCTTGAAATTCTGTAACCGCTGGAGCCTTGAGCATAAGGAGGGAGTACTACGGAGATGTCTGCCTGGCAAACGCCAACCAACCGTGTTCCAGATGTTGATGTGATCCTGCTTAGCTGAGCACAGATGAAGGAATGACTTTATTTTTAGCACATGGGCTCTGTGGACTATGGGCGTATATTGCAGGTTGCAGCAGAGAATTGATTTAGACGTTGTGTAGATTTGGTGCGACCACAAATTTGCCCACTTCAGCACCCAGAATTCGAGGCCCCATAGTTTCCTGAGGCGGGTGGGTGGTGTCGCCGACCAAACTTCCACGTCATAGGAGAGCACACTACAGAAGTAAGTTGCAAGGTATTTCTTGATTATTTGCTTATTGTACGTTTTGCACAGATCATTTTTATTCCCCAGAACGCTCTCAGGGCTTTGGAATACTGAGCTTGGATTTGTTTTTTATAGGTGAGGTTGGCATCAAGGATTACTCCTACTGTGGGAGTCAGAACATTTCCTGCCAATTCCGGAAGTAGAGGAGATGCAGTATCAGCAGAACTCATCCGACTTGGCGTAAAGATGAGATAGTTTGACTTCTCTGGATTGACTGAGAGGCCAAAAAATTTGGCATACTTACAGAATGTATTTAGGTAGCTGTTTACAGATTCAGAGGAGGTTTGTCTTTCTTGTGAATCACCAATATGGCGTTAGCTTGGCAAGTAGCAAACAATATCATCAGCATGCGATAGGAAAGCTGGAATTTGATCCATTAGTGGAACGAATATTGCTGCAAATAGCAAGGCTGAGAGAGAATCACCTTGTGGGATCCCTACTTCGACGCTTTTAGTGACTGTAATGCCATCACCTTTGAAGTGAAGCATTCTCCTAGATAGCAAATTATTGAGGATCGCGAGCATATTTCCGGATATCCCGTAGAATCTTTCAAGTAAGGCAAGAAGGGGTGTTATTTGGACTGAGTCGAAAGCAGATTTCATGTCCAGAAAATTGGTGTGAAGATCTTCATTGTCATTCCAGGCGTGAAGTATTTTCTGTGATAAGGACTGTAGGTAGGTTACAGTAGATCTATTAGGCATGGCATAATGGGTATGTTCTGGCCTATGCGCAAAGATTGCGAGTGCTACATCATTATAGATGCACTTCTCGAGGCATTTCAGGAAGGGAGAGGCAATTAATATTGGCCTGAAGACAGCCGGTGTTTTCGCATGCGGCTTCTTCGGAACTGCCACGACTCTGTAAGACAACCAGCTTGAAGGCACCTGTGCAAATTTCAGCACTTTGTTGTAGAGTTGAGTGAGTTCTTTGCTGATGAAATAAGAAGCAATTTTTAGACTAAAAAGAGCTATTGCGTCAATTCCTATGTTGGACTTGTCAGGTAGCGAATTTATTATTTTTATTAGCTGTTCTTCGGAAATTTCTGTATTACTAGAAGGTGAAGAAACGTTAAACGCTTCGTTCCAAGGATATGTTTCGGACACATGGTGATCTCGCTTAAAACGCAGCACATGCTCACACCATTCCTGGACATCTAAAGATAGAGGTGTGCAAGTATGACTTGTGGACCATACACGTTTTCCCCTGGATAGCCGGCCGTTCGTGAAATTATCAATAGCAAATTGTTTACACTTCTGGAAATCCATCCTTGCTTTGGAAAATTTGGCGTATGAATCTCGTGAAGGCGACTTCTTGTAGGAGGTATGGGCTGCCTGTTTTTCCCTAAAGGCCTTAGTCAGGAGGTCATTCCACCATGGCTTTGAGTGGGGATTAAGGATGCAAGTTTTGGACATTGCCGACCTTGCAATGAATTGCATCCATCTGGAAAGCCAGTAGGCAGTCTCATTTATGTTAAGCTCAGCCAGTATGTTCCATGGGTAAAGTTGGAAAAGAGTAGTAACTTTTCCAATATTGATGTATTTTGGATTGTATACTCTCCTGACAGTGTTTGTAGTTTGTACTTGCGCACGTTCATCCTTAGGTGCCTGCAGAGATATCATAGTAGCAATCGGAACGTGATCGGACGGGAGAAAATTCTCAGTTATGATCAGGGTTTCCTTCACTAAACAGTTTGAGAAGATGTGGTGCAGGGTGGCATCGCCATGCGAGGGAGGAACATAAATAAGACCAATGCCCATTTCCGACATGTTCAATGACAGTGTATCTAGAAGCTTCTTTGTGGCTGGCAGTGGAAGGTTAAAGTCTCCGAGGATGATGAGCTTTTGCCGATGATTGATTGTGGATGACAGCCATGCTGTCAGATTTAGGACAGAATCCTCAGAAACCGGTGGAGGGAAATAAACGGCACACACAGAGATCGACAAACCAGCAATACAACGGTGGTAGATGACTTTCATCAACCGGTGAAATACCACCCCTTTGCTTATTGGAGTCTTGAAGTGGTGAAACCCATGTTTAGTCTCTAGAGCAAAGTTTCCGGCATCCCCCTCCCCCCATTCTTCTCCTTCAACTCATGCACGGTACTAAGTACTATAGGTTTTGATACCTTTCGTGTTTGGGGTTTTCATAAAAAAAAAAAAAATCGGTACATTCCAAGAACAGCTTCTATGTCACCTCCTGGATAAGTGGATGCCTTAATCAGGGGGAGTGAACTCCTTTGACAGATTGCAACCCCGCCACCTCGTCTCCCAATTCTATTAAAACGCAGCACATGCTCACACCATTCCTGGACATCTAAAGATAGAGGTGTGCAAGTATGACTTGTGGACCACACACGTTTTCCCCTGGATAGCCGGCCGTTCATGAAATTATCAATAGCAAATTGTGTGATAGCCAAGATTTGAGGTGGAGGTAGCAATTTCCGTTTCATCTCTGAACCAGGTTTCAATCAGAATGACGAAGTCGTACTCTGAGCAGGAAAGCAAATCAAGTAGGCCATCTAGTTTGTTTTTGACACTCCTGATGTTTTGTAGGAAACATCGAATATTTACTTCGACAGAAGGTTGTACTATGATGAGATTACTATTGGAACAGTATTTGAAATCTAGTCCCGGGATCGATGTCGCGTTCGATGGATTACATATGCAATTCACAGGGAGGATCAATGTGTGAAGTGATTAACGGACCTGTAAGCATGGTTGCCAAGATTGCCAACGGACCTATGCCAAGGGAAATAATAGAGCCACAGGTTAAAGAGGTAATACAGGATTACTTAGGCAGAAATTTCACTTAGCCGAGTGGTCAGGAGCACGAGTGCAGTAGCACACGCTCTTTGAATAGACTGGGGTTCAAGATCGTGACTACTAAATACTATTAACATTTGTATTTATTGTAAACTCCATTGACCTGGTGGTCGTGCTGGAGTATAAACAAGAATGAAGTTATATGGCAATCGTAGCATGAAGATAAGGGTCCATGTTGTCAAACCAATCTGATTGGACTCTATGAAGCAGAAAAAAACGAACAGAATGCAAAAAATAAATTTAGCGTTATATACTGAGTGGTCATTAAATAAGTTTCCCTATTCAGGAGACCCTAGTGTCAAACGGTTAGAGTTAGCGGTGTCAAAATCGGTGGGTATGTCATTTAAGGTAAAAAAAAAAAAAAAAAGTTGAAATTTCCACCACCAGGGGGAAACGGCGCTGCACATATGTGAAAGTTGTCATTTACTTCAAGACACGCTGCTTACGCAAATGACATCCTGTTAGATAAAAGCAGAAAGGCCACCGTCAATAACCATTACGGCTCTTACAAAAAAAGAACGTGCTCTTTTAGTAAAACTGTTCTACCAGAATAATAGTGACGTTAATGCAGCACTACGTGAATATCGGAAAATTAAAAGTTTGCATTGGTTGGTTGGTTTTAATGGAAGTTTATCGGCACAAAGACAACTAAGGCCAAATTGTGCCTGTCTCAGTAATTCTGCAATTGAATTTTTTTTTTTTTTCCATGTGTCATATAAGTTCATATAAATGAGTTTCTTTAAAAAAAATTAAATAAGTTGGACAGATTTGCGTCATCGCTGAGAATATGGATAATCTCTAATGAATTTAAAATTTGTCAAACGAGCAGCCAGATTTTAGTATTAGTAATGGCCGCATGGTGCAAAAAAGCCTATGGCTTATGCTGCGCCAGCCAAAAAAAAAAAAAAAAAAAAAAAAAACCCGAATAAAACAATGATTAAAAAAAAAAAACTAATAATTAATAAAAGAAAAGGAAATTAAATCTATCATCCTATGCGTTTCCCTCACCCGAAGGTACTATCCAGATGACCTTTGAATTTCACAAAACTATCAGCCTCTACCATCCATGTAGGCAACTTATTCCAGTAGTTTATAACTCGCTGGCTAAAATAAAACTTCCGGCAGTCCAATCTAAACATCTACCCCCGTAACTTGAATTTTTGTCCCCTAGTTCTAGAATCATTTATAACCTTGAAAAATTTCGTCCTCATTAATTTTACTGATGCCTTTCAAGAGCCTTAAATACCTCAATCAAATCTCCTCTAAGGTTTCTAGTTTCCAAACTCTGCAACGCACATATTCGAAGTCTTTCTTCATAAGAACGCCCTTTCGCCGATCTCACCAGGCGAGTTACCCGTCTTTGCACCCTTTCAAGAAGCTCGATATCTTTCTTTAGGTGCGGTCTCCATACTTGAACACAGTATTCCAAGTGTGGTCTAACAAAAGTCATACATAATGGGATTATCACGTCCTTATCTCTGCTTGCAAAAGTTCGATAGATCATCGATCATGGCCTTCCTTGCAACCTGTCTACAATGCTCAGAGAATTTCATATCTGACCGTATCGTAACACCCAAGTCCCTTTCCTCCAGTACTGGGTTTAATTGAACTCCACCAAGTGAATACGTTATTTTGGGATTACTGTTTCCCAGGTGTAATACCTTACACTTTGTTGGATTAAAGCATAGCTGCCATTTTTCTGACCATTCCTGTAGTCTATCTAGGTCTCTCTGAAGAAACTCAGCTTGACAGTGATCATTAACTACTCTACCAATTTTAACATCATCTGCAAATTTATACATCACGCCCTCTATCCGTTCATCAATGTCGTTTATGAAAATGAAAAACAACAGTGGCCCTAATACTGATCCTTGGGGAACCCTACTTCTTACATCAACCCAATCTGAGGAATAATCATTTATCACAACCCTCTGTCTCCTGAAGCCATCCATCGAAGGATTTTTCTAGTGATTCCAAACTGTTCCAGCTTATAAAGCAACCGCTTATGTGGGACTGAGTCAAACGCTTTACTGAAATCTAAATAAACAATGTCGAAATTATTCCCTAAATCAAGCTCATGAGTGACCCTTTCAAAATAGTGAACCAGCTTTGTTAAACATGAGTGACCCTTTCAAAATAGTGAACCAGCTTTGTTAAACATGAGTGACCCTTTCAAAATAGTGAACCAGTTTTGTTAAACATGATTTTCCCTTTAAAAAACCATGCTGAGTATCCTTGAGAATTTCAATTCTATCCAAATGATCCTGAATTCCATCCTTGATCAGGATGGAATTCAGAACTCTTAGAACTCTGGTGGTTCTACGAACCACCAAAGTGGTTCTTAGAACCACCAGAACCACCATCTTAGAACCACCTAGTCCACAGAGCCCATGTGCTAAAAATAATGTCATTCCTTCATCTGTGCTCAGCTAAGCAGGATCACATCAACATCTGGAACACGGTTGGTTGGCGTTTGCCAGGCAGACATCTCCGTAGTACTCCCTCCCTGTGCGCAAGGCTCCAGCGGTTACAGAATTTCAGGAGACACTTCCCTAATGTGACTCTGGACACTCTCAACTCGCTCAACATCGACATCGACCTGTGGACTATAGACAAGGCATATCGCGATGGCATCTTGGCCCATCTTGCTGTTTCTAAAGGACATTTGTGTAAGTGCCGATCTTAGCTAGCCGATGTCATTTCATGTTCTGCTCAACTTGTAGTCCGTTTTAGCTGTAATTACTACTTCATTCATTTTACATTCTGATTATCATCTTTGCTTTGATCTATTAATTATTATATAGTTATTATTATTATTATTATTATTATTATAGATACATACATATATATATATATATATTTTTTTTTTTTTATATAAAACAAAATCACTTGTATAAACAACAAATTGTAAAATTCCTCTGGATTTCTGTGTACGGAATCATTATTGTATAAAATTTATGTTAATAAAGAATCTTATTATTATTATTATTTCTATTTACCTCTTCCGTTAGGCTTCCTTACGAGACGCCACCTGTGAAATTATTGAGTGCCTCCCGTGTCGGCCTGTTTGAACTTTGTTTACCGCTCGAACACGGTGTGCTCTCTAATCAGGAGTCTTCCTTTTTCTGATGGAGTCGAAAACCGTTCTAGGGTGTTGGCGTTCTTCTATCCCCTGTTACCGTAAGTTTTCCGCAGCCCTTTTTCTGTACACACGAACTGCGTCAAAACTGGCCTACCCATTGTATTACAGTCCGGTCAGCGTCCCTCCTGCTGCTAAGCTAATCTCTCCCTTTTGAAAAGTACACAGCGCAAGCAAATCTGCTGAGAGCTTGTCTGTTTCTAACTTAGATATTTATCAAAAATTGGTAATTATAAATTCCTAAAATATATGTAAGAATAGTTCTTACAGTTTTATTAGGAGACTCTATTGTCAGGGAAACGGGGAATATTTTTTGTAATAAAGATAGGTGGAGTAGAACCAGAGAATATTATTATTCATGTGGGGACTAATGACATTAAACGTACGCGATCTGACGATTTGTTGGAAAAATACACGACCATGCTGAGGAAATGCCGCGAGCTGGGCCACAATGTCTATCTGTCTGCAATTCTATCCAGACACGATAGGAGGGATTATATGTTAAAAGCCTTGTGGAATAACTCAAGACTTTAAGGAATCTGCAAGGCTTTTGGGGGAAAATTTCTATCAGCTTGGCCCACACTTGTAGTTAGAAGGAATTTGTTTTGTAGAGACGGGATACACTTAAACAAAGGGGGTGCAAACGTTTTTGCCAGTATTACTGAGGATACCTTAAAGGTACAGGGAAACTGCTAGTTAGGGGGGATGTGAGTAATACTGACACGCGTTTATCTGATAATATTGGTCAAAGTAACTCTTGCACATACCTCAAGAGTTCTTATCTGTTTGCCCAACTGGATATATTATCTAGATGTTCTGGGGACAGAAACGTTTCAAGTGAGCGGGTAGCTAACGCCAGGGAAGAGGGCCTAAAAACTTCAAGGGTTGTGTTATGGTTGTTAAATATACAAGAACAGTAAGTCTTAATTTTTTATATAGTAATGTTAGAAGTGTCGTCAATAAAATGAGCGAATTCGAACTGCTGGTTAAAACAAGTAACGCGGACATAATAGGGCTTACAGAGACGTGGTGCCACCCGGAAATTGGGGATGATGAGGTTCAGTATGCCTTGTATAATGTATTTAGGAAGAATAGGGTAGACAGAAGGGGTGGTGAGGTAATGCTTCTTATCAGAAGCAGCCTGTGTGCGACGATAGCTTTCCCGGATTCAAACTTTTCACGTGCTAGTATAGAATCTGTGTGGTGTGAGATAGTTGGAAACAAAGGTATAATGCGAGTAGGAGTAATCTACAGACCAGGTGATTGTGAAGATTATGACGAAAGCCTCTAAATGCAAATGGAATGGGCAAAGTAAGAGTGAATGTCTTATTATGGGTGATTTCAATTTGCCTCTAATTGATTGGAGAAAATGGGAAGGAAACTCGACATGGGGAACAAAATTTTTAAATCAACTAGATGACTGTTATTTGTATCAACATGTCAGGGAAAATATTAGAGAAAAGAATATCCTTGACCTCATCATCACCCATGAATCAGTTGACACAACAGGGCTGACAGTAGAGGAACCAGTAGCAGGAAGTGATCACGGAGTTCTACGGTGGATGATGAAGAGAGAGGTAGCAGAAGTAAAAAGGCAAAGGAATGGGTTATAATTTCAGAAAAGGAAATTACGATGCCTTAAGGTGCTACATGGCCTCTATTAACTGGGTAGATATCCGACAGAGAACGAATACAATTGAACTGTGGTTGCTTTTAAAACATTAATCACAGACGCTTTGAATGCCTATTTACCATTAAAAAAATACTCCACGAGGAGGGTTCCACGTTGGATGAATAGTGAAGTTACTTGAGCAGAAAAAGGTGGCATGGAAAAGTTACAGAGCAATAAAAAGTACTGAAGCCTATAACAGCTACAAGGTGATGTGTAATAGAGCCACAGAAAAGGTTCGACAGGCAAAGGCAGTTTATGAGAAATCACTAGCAAACAGAGCAAAGAGGGGGACAAGGAATTCTTCACATATATAAATGCTAAGAAAAGCAGGACAAGCCAGATCGGACCTTTACGTAAGGGAAAGGGGATAGTATTAAATACACCAGCTGCCGTTGCAGATGAACTCGACAGTTATTTTGAATCGATATTTACAGAAGAAAAACCTTTTGTGGCAATGGAAAATTGTGGAAGCGAAGTTGAAAAATATGTAATCAATGATACTGAAATTTCGCGAGATTATTTAATGAAAATACTTACGAGCCTACAGGCCAGTTGATGGAATATATTCCATCAGCTCCTGGAGTTGATGGAATATACTGTATAATCTTAAGGAAGGCGGCAAGTGAGTGCATTGAACCATTGAGGCTAATTATGCGAGCATCACTAGACTCTGGGGAGATTCCGTTGGATTGGAAAAATGCCAATATATCTCCCATACATAAGGGTGGTTCTAAGAGTTCTAAATATTCTCCAAATATTTTCCCTACCACTGAAGTCAGAATGCAGGTCGATAATTTCTCACTTCACTCTTAGATTGCAACAGAGAGTAGATTTAGATGTTGTGTAGTTCTGGTGCGACCACAAGTTGGCCCACTTCAGCACCCAGAATTCGAGGCCCCATAGTTTCCTGAGGCTGGTGGATGGTGCCGCCGACCAAACCTCCACGGCATAGGAGAGCACACTACAGAAGTAAGTTGCAAGGTATTTCTTGATTATTTGCTTATTGTACGTTTTGCACAGATCATTTTTATTCCCCAGAACGCTCTCAGGGCTTTGGAATACTGAGCTTGGATTTGTTTTTTATAGGTGAGGTTGGCATCAAGGATTACTCCTAGGAATTTGACGCTGTCTGTGGGAGTCAGGACCTTTCCTGCCAATTCCGGAAGTAGAGAAGATGCAGTATCAGTAGAAGTCATTCGACTTGGCGTAAAGATGAGATAGTTTGACTTCTCTGGATTGACTGACAGGCCAAAAAATTTAGCATACTTATAGAATGTATTTAGGTAGCTGTTTACAGATTCAGAGGCGGTTTGCCTTTCTTGTGCATCACCAACATGGCGTGTGCATGGCAAGTAGCAAACAATATCATCAGCATACGATAGGAAGGCTGGAATTTGATCCGTTAGTGGAACGAATATTGCTGCAAATAACAAGGCTGAGAGACAACCACCTTGTGGGATCCCGAATCTTTCAAGTAAGGCAAGAAGGGGTGTTATCTGGACTGAGTCGAAAGCAGCTTTCACGTCCAGAAAAATGGTGTGAAGATCTTCGTTGTCATTCCAGGCCTGAAGTATTTTCTGTGATAATGACTGTAGGCAGGTTACGGTAGATCTATTAGGCATGGCATAATGGGTATGTTCTGGCCTATGCGCAAAGATTGCGAGTGCTACATCATTATAGATGCACTTCTCGAGGCATTTCAGGAAGGGAGAGGCAATTGATATTGGCCTGAAGTCAGCCGGTCTTTTCGCATGAGGCTTTTTCGGAACTGCCACGACTCTGTATGATCTTACCCCAGGGGCTCACATCTGGTGAGTATGGGCTTGGCACACCCAGGGTCCTGAGCTGGATATCATCATTCTTCTCTCTTTCTTGGTGATTTCCTTCTACTTCTCTCTCTCTCTCTCTCTCTCTCTCTCTCTCAGGGTAACTCAAAAATTTTTTTTTTTGGCTGGTGCAGCATAAGCCTCAGGCTTCCTTGCACCATATGGCTAATAATAATAATAATAATAATAATAATAATAATAATAATAATAATAATAACCAGCTTGAAGGTACCTGTGCAAATTTGCGAACTTTGTTGTAGAGTTGAGTGAGCTCTTTGCTGATGAAATAAGAAGCAATTTTTAGACTAAAAAGAGCTATTGCGTCATTTTCTATGGTGGACTTGTCAGGTAGAGAATTTATTATTTTTATTAGTTGTTCTTCGGAAATTTCTGTATTACTAGTAGGTGAAGAAATGTTAAACGCTTCGTTCCAAGGATATGCTTCGGACTCACGGTGATCTCGCTTAATACGGAGCACATGCTCACACCATTCCTGGACATCAAAAGATAGAGGGGTGCAAGTATGACTAGTGGACCACACACGTTTTCCCCTGGATAGCCGGCCATTCATGAAATTGTCAATAGAAAATTTTTCCTCTTCTGGAAATCCATCCTTGCTTTGGAAAATTTGGTGTATGACTCTTGTGAAGGCGACTTCTTGTAAGAGGCATGAGCTGCCTGTTTTTCCCTAAAGGCCTTGGTCAGGAAGTCATTCCACCATGGCTTTGAGTGGGGACTTAGGATGCAAGTTTTGGACATTGCAGACCTTGTAATGAATTCCATCCATCTCGAAAGCCAGTAGGCAGCCTCATTTATGTTAAGCTCAGCCAGTATGTTCCATGGGTAAAGTTGGAAAAGGGTAGTAACGTTTCCAATGTTGATGTATTTGGGATTGTATATTCTCCTGACAGTGTTTGCAGTTTGTACTTTTCTAAGTTCATCCTTAGGTGCCTGCATAGATATCATTGCAGCAATCGGAACGTGATCGGACGGGAGGAAGTTCTCAGTTATGGTCAGGGTTTCCTTTACTAAACAGTTTGAGAAGATGCGCTGCAGGGTGGCATCGCCGTGTGAGGGAGGAACATGAATAAGACCAATGCCCATATCCGACATGTTCGATGACAGAGTATCTAGGAGCTTCTTTGTGGCTGGCAGTGGAAGGTTAAAGTCTCCGAGGATGATGAGCTTTTGCCGATGATTGGTTGTGGATGACAGCCATGCTGTCAGATTAAGGACAGAATCCTCAGAAACTGGTGGGGGTAAATACACGGCACACACAGAGATCGACAAACCAGGATTTCGGTAGATTCCAAGAACAGCTTCTATGTCACTTCCTGGATAAGTGTATGCCTTAATCAGGGGTAGTGAACTCCTTTGACAGATTGCTACACCGCCACCACGTCTCCCAATTCTATTAGCAGCCAGCGTGTGATAGCCAAGATTTGAGGTGAAGGCGGAAATTTCCATTTCATCTCTGAGCCAGGTTTCAATCAGAATGACGAAGTCGTAGTCTGAGCAGGAAAGCAAATCAAGTAGGCCATCTAATTTGTTTTTGACACTCCTGATGTTTTGTAGGAAGCATCGAATTTTTATTTCGACAGAAGGTTGTACTATGATGAGATTACTCTTGGAACCGTATTTGCTTTTCACATAATGATCTGAAATCTCATCCCGGGATCGATGTCGCTTTCGATGAGCCCTCTTACTGGATATTCTGACTGGAATGCGATCGGTCCGATGTTCGCTCGTCATCTCCACGTTAGACATCCGTAAGTTGCACTCGCTCTCGGATATAATTTGGGAGACTCCGCTAGAGAGGACAGGTAGCTATGCTGTTGTAGTTATGCCTTGTTGTCGAATGGGGTTCGGGCTTGATAAGTTCTTGGTCTTTGGTGTCCCATAGTACGGCATTACCAACAGCCCTCTGGGCCAGTATTCGGCATTCAGGTATTGTTGTGTATTAGGCCCATCAATCTGAATCCTAAAGGAAGCATAAGACGGAATCTTGGTATTGATTTTGAAATGCTTACCGGGTATGCCTAGTTCCATCAACAGTGCTTGAATTTCTTCAACTTTTGTCAACGGATCCAGCCTGCTAATGAAGATATTTGCATGAGTATTGCTGGTGGCTTGGCGATCTCGTATTCCGAGGCTAATGTTAACTACTCTCGTGCCAATCAAGGTGGTTTTGCTGTTTCTGGAATACCGTTGGCGTGGGGATGCTTGCGGCGGTTGAGGTTGAGGTCCGGGCATCTGGCCTTGCTGTGCTCCATTCATGCCTGCATTTTCAGAGTCCCTTTTCGTTGATTTTAGCATGGCGCTATAGGCGCTGTCTTTAGAGAGTGTAACTATATCCGTTTCGGGTAGTAGGGATGACTCAGGTGTGGGAGATGGGCGTTCCAGTGGGCCCGGACAAGGGAGCCTAGTGTTCACGGGCAAGAGTCCTTGTAGTAGGCTCAAGGACTTTCGCTGATAATCTTCGAGCTGGCTCAGACGTTCCCTTAGCGAGCTATTTTCTGAATACAGTTTTCTTAGAATGCCTTCAATAGTTTCAAGTTTCTCAGTGTTACACCCGCAGAAAGCGCAGCTGACTGGAGCCTGTGATTCCGTTTGAGAATAATTATCAGTAACTCCAGGCAAAAACTTGTTCTTCGTAGCGGGTTCACTAAGAGTGGAATTGATCTGTGTGGTGACGTCATTAACAACATTCAGCATTCTAGAGGGAGAGACTGTGGGGGAGGGAGGCAGGTGCACTAAGGGAGCAGCTAATATGTCAGCTGTATCTGATGAATCCCTATTTTGCTTGCAGCAGATTACACATCTCCATTTTGATTTCCTAAGTTGCGCAGTCCGTTTTAGGTCTTTAATGCCACTACAAAAATTGCAAAAAAGAAGCTGGCATGATAATGAAGAACATTTTATTAGGCAGTCGGAAAGTTTTTCGCAGCTCGAGCAGGGTTGCATATTTTTAGACGGCATTGTACCCAAAATTCACTAAACACTACAGGGAGAGATGGCAAGGTTGCTGACAAAATAAAAGCAGAGTACTTACTGACCCAGGAATGTTCCTTCAGGCTAGGATTAAGTAGGGTGGTGAAGAGCTGACCGCTTACTTTTCGCAGTATGTGGGCTCCAACGGGTAAATGAATACACACTGTACTCACAATGGCGAACAACAAGGTCCGATTCAACTTTAGAAATTCTGCCAGGAAATCCGAAATTACGGGACGAAATAGTAGCAAAAAGCACTTTGATTCTCACTTTTCACGAACTATGAATAAAGATCTAAGACATTAGATGAAAATTAAGATGGTTAGACTAGTTTAAGAAACTAAAACAATTGAAGTAAGCGGAGCGTGTGAATAACCCGACCCGAACAATCACGCGCACGCGCAGGACAGACATTCCTGCAAACGCGCAGGAAATGGTCATCCCAAGGATAGTGCTTGAGATTGCTTAGCGCCTGGATGCTCTCGACACAAAGAAGGGAGCTCGACCTGCCAGACGCGGGTCGGGACGACATTGAAAAAAATGAGCGAATGAAATTAAAGATGAAGAGAGAGATATAACTAATGATTGGACGAAAAATATGTGAGAGTTGGAAACAAAAATCTGATGCAGGAAGAAGACGATAACCAGAGTCCCGAAACCTGGAAGGAAGGGATCCAGAGAAAATTCCGGGGAGAGGCGTGAGAGTGGCGGAAAGATATTTTTGGGAGTGCGGGAAACGCATATAGAAAGTTCCGAAAAAATGATAGTACAGTGGGAAAAATAATAGCAAAAAGGCAGAAGGGTCAGAGTAAGGAAGGTCGTTCGAGTTATCCACGGAGGGCTAAAAGCAACAGTCCTGGAGAAAGATCCTGTGCGTGGTAGGAACGTCTCAGGTCGAGCTGGGAGCACAACTAGCCAGTCTGCGGTGGCCAAGCCCAGAGAGGAAATAGCGGAAGAAGCAAAAGAATATTTATTAACAGAAACGGTGTTATAAATAAATAAAAGGAAAAAAATTTAATGGACAGGACAGTCAGTAAAGAACTGAAACCAGATGAACAACACTATATTGTAAGTGATAGAAAGTAGAGTCAATAACTTGGGAGAAAGAGAGAAGAAAGTGTGTGAGTGTTACTCATCTGTGATTAGAAGTATCTGAAAAATAAGGAAAGTTGTTAAACTTGAAAAAGGTCAAGTTCATGGAATGTATAACTAGTAATAACAGTGTATAATATTTATTCTGTAGAAATTCAGTAGAGCATTCCTCTCTAGAATATATAGGATTAAGGTGAAACTTAATGGAATTACCCCTTGTATATTATAAGTACATATGCGTAACCTCAAATGATTGTATTGTTTAGGCTATTAGCATTCTATATAGATGTGGAAGTTAAAAATTATTGTCAGAAGAACAAAGATGGGTGCAGACATCATAACATGTCTGAAAATTAGTGCATTGTAAGAAATTTTTTATTATGAATTATATAGTGTGTGTAAATATCTTGTATAGATAAGTAAATAAATCTAGTTTGTTTTATCAAGAGCTTTACGTGATATTGACACCAAGCATTAACAATAAGTCACGGGAACTATTCTAGCACGGGGAGATTATAATAATAAGAGAAAATTAGCATTTCCTCCAACTTGGATCTTCTGATACAAAAACCTTAATGACAAAGGAGTGAGTAATAAAGGGTGCCGATTAACTGCGCAGCGGATAGCTTGTGGGTCTTGGAAGGGAAGAGAGGAAACCCTCCTTTGCTTCAAGAAAAGTTAGAAAAAATAAATTTCTTAAGCATCGGCCTAATGAAGGTTCCAAGGAGGGATGAGGTTTGTAAAGATAATAAATCCTAGAGCTCCAAACTAAACTGCCGTTCCAACAATTGGAGAGCCAGTTGTTATTGCTATTCATATAAATAAATCCCGCGTTCCCACAAAACAAAGTCCTTTGGAACCAGAGTAGTTTGCACTTGGTTTTTCTGTTTTGAGGCCCGAATCGAGAGTGCATCACTTAGTAGATTGCTGGAGTCTTGAGTCCCTGACGATCTCCCAGATGCATTATTCTCGAGGACAAATTGTTCCATCAGTGCACCAAATTGTAATTTAAGATTGGTGCACTACTTACATTGATCACAAAGAAAAGAATCCCCAGATGAGCTATGATTAGTCACTAGATCGACCTTGGAAAACATTCCACAGGTTCGGCAACGGATTAAATCATGACACACACGTAAACCGCCATCGGCTATTTCCGTATGAGTCACGATAACCTGTGACGTCTTTAAGGCAGATCTCGTAATTACCATTATAAAATTAGCTAAATATCAATGAAAATTAACTTTAAAAATTGATATTTATATTACTGTATTATAAAAATCAATCTGTTACAGGAAAACCTATAACAAAATAATCCGACAATATACTAAATAAATCAAATATTTAAAAGCAATAATCAACAGTAATCCAATCCACTAAGCTGAAGAGCCCTGACGAAGCATGTCCGCTCACCTCGAATGCCAACACTTCTGTCAGATTTTGGGGAGATTCGAGGAGGATATGTTTCACTGTTAGTAGGGCGACACAATGACGGCAGTGAGGAGCTTCATCATCTGTCAGCAAGTGCAGGTGGGTGAGATGGGAATGCCCATGCGTGTCCTTGCAAGGACAACCTCTTCTCGTCTGCTTAATCGTGAACTAGATTTCCAGTATTGTGGCTTTTTCTTTATTTGGAAGAGTTTATTATGAGTTTGTTGCTGTCATACTGATGCCCATTGGTCAATACATAACTATTTTGTGATGACTTTGCAGTCCATATAAGGAATCGAGGCAAATGGATTGACTGGATATTTTGCTGCTTGATCTGCTTTTTCTTTTCCCTGGATTCCAGCATGCCCAGGAATCCAACAGAACCTTACCCCTGTGTTATGTTCTGCGAGATTAAATAACTGTGCTCTGATTTCTTTCAAAAGAGTTCGGACATTTAGTACTGCACTCAAGGAATCGGCTATACCACCGATTCCTTGAGTGCAGTACTAACAACAACAGGTCTAATGAAGAGATGATAATCTATAATTATCATCTCTTCATTAGACCTGTTGTTGACGTGTTTGACAGACATTTTTATTGCATGGAGTTCAGCGGTGTAAATACTGCAACTTGGGAAAAGTTTTTCAGAGGTAGCACAAGT
The DNA here is from genome assembly GCF_048544385.1 of Mastigoproctus giganteus. Taxonomy (NCBI): domain Eukaryota; kingdom Metazoa; phylum Arthropoda; class Arachnida; order Uropygi; family Thelyphonidae; genus Mastigoproctus; species Mastigoproctus giganteus. Next base: position 99,659,132 of record NC_143582.1, on the reverse strand, counting down.
GGGAAGAACTACTGCAGCACCTACATCTGTATCAGATTTGTATCCATTAGTATATATTTGCAGATAGTGTGCGTTTGCTGATGCATGAGTTGAATGTAGCTGCTGTATATTTTGATTGTTCAACGCCTGTTTTCCCCACTTCCGAAAAATATTCATCACATAAAGGTTTGAAAGTGGACCATGGAGGCTCCATTTCTCCGGTGTCTGGGTGGATATTGTCTAGTGGGACACTCCAATTCTGTGCAACATCCTTCAATCTGATTCTAGCAGGTTTATTTTCATTTGGTTTATTTCTGTAGAAATTTTGAAAAGACGGAGTAAACATGTAAGGCCAGATGGGATGTGAGAGCATACTCCGAAATTTGACTGCGTACGTAAGCAGCAGCAGCATCTGTCTCCGAAATGATAATGGGGGTTCATCTGCATCAATATAAAGACTCTGGACTGGCGACGTTCGGAAGGCACCTAGAGCTACTCTAAGTGTATTGTGTTGAATGGTATTTAGGGACTGTAATGCTGATTTTATAGCTGAGTCATATACGGGCGCACCATAGTCTAGTCTGGATCGGATTATAGTTCTATACAGGTGAGGAAGGGAGTGTCGGTCAGCTCCCAATGGCATCGCAGAAAGCACTCTAAGGATATTCATTTTCTTCAAACAAATATTTCGTACATGCCGCATGTGTTTCAGGAAGTTTAATTTCTTATCCAATATTAAACATAGGAATCTAATATTGTCATTGACTGGAACAGCATGATTTCCCAGGCGCAATTCAGGATCAGGATGCAGTTTTCGCTTCTTGCAGAAGTGTATAGCAAATATTTTCTGTGGAGATAGTCTGTAACCATTTTGTAACATCCACGATTGTGTTTTATTTATTAGTAGTTGGAGTTTCCTTTCAATAGAGTACATATTTTGTGAATGACTGGATATAGTGAGATCATCAGCATAAAGATAAGTTTCTATTGAATTCGGGATGGTCGTTGTTAGAGTGTGTATTCTAACTGCGAAGAGTTTGGCACTGAGGACTGGCCCTTGTGGGACTCCTTCCTCCTGTGTGGAGATTTTGGAGAGTGTACTTCGATAACGGACCTGGTAAAGTGCAAAGTGTATTGATGTCTAGCAGCACCAGGAGTTTCCCCCATCTCCGCGTTGCTTTCATTGTAGGTGTACCAGTTCACTGGGAAGGTCAGAGATTTAAAAGTTTGTGGATTTTGTATGTGCAGTGTTGTGTATCGTTGTTCATCTGGCCGTTTAGCCGCTGTACCTCCCCCCCACTGAGGCCCAACATTGCCCACACTTGGCCTCGTGGAGGCAGACCAGGTACACAGAATGAAATTTTACTCTGGCAGGCCCTGCCACCTAGTTTCCTGAGATTTCAGTGACGACGGCCTAAAAAAAAAAAACTCGGTAAGGGTGAACGCTGGAATTAGAAACGCCAATTGAGGTTTATGCGGTTTAATTTGGACGAAGTTAAGTTTTTGCAGTTTATACGCTGGCGTATTAGGCAGAATTGGGGGGGGGGAAGACTGAAGGCTGGGGGAGAGACAGAAGTATGGGGACAATAGAGAAGGCGACCCCAGGATGTTCAGTGAAGCAGGCCCGTGCCCCACCAGGAGAAGAATAAGGGTCGGCAGGGGAGGAGAGGAGACAAGACCGTCTCCTCCTCCTCCTCACCAGGGGAAATGGAATAAAGCTACCAGGCAAGGAGCCCGGTACAGATCGCCATTAGGCATTGGCAGTAGAGAGCATGTGAAGAGTCCAAACGATCTGAACCGGATCTTCGTTGATGTTCAATATAGGAGCCAAATCCATGAGGCAGTCTCGTCTTACGGTTGGTCATGTAACCTGTTCAGGTCGCCCAGTGTGCATGTTATGAGGATGCTGCCTTGGGTCTTGTTTATATCATTTTCTTAGTTCGTAGATCTTCCTGATTGTTAGTTCTCTCGTGAACAAGGCTGGATGATTGTCATGTTCGTGGTTGTAGGTTAATTTGGTACAGTTTTCTTGTGTATTCCTGTTTTCACCAGTCCTGGTTTCGTGATTCATCATCAGCTCCGGCTGCTGTGCATGGTGGTTTGCTATAAATGCTTTCCTTCTAGCAAAGAGTTTCTGTGCACAGACAGTAAGGGCTTTGTATTCATGTTCCGAGTCGAGAAGATGTTGTTCCATGTTCTGCGGAAAGTAGGTGATAGCAGTGGTGAGCATGCATCGCAGGTCCTCATACATGAGATGTTGCCATGTCTCCTCGCGGCCACAGAGGCAACGGGGATCCTCAGTGATTCGAAAGCTAGATAGCTTTGCATTGAATGGCCCGTGCCCGGTGAACAGAAAGGTGACGTTTCTTTCCAAAACCAACTCGGGGGTTTTGGAAAGACTCTGCTTACGCTCGGGAGGAACTTCTTGGTGATTTCACCTTTAGTGGACTCTGTCCACCGATCCTGCCATTCCTGTCGGAGGTGGTCGAGCAGTCTGGTTTTTTCAAGCTTCCTGTTGTTGACGAGGTCCAACGTGTAGTTCAGGACAGTACATGGTATTTCTTTTGCCATATTATATGTCAGAGGGCTTCTAATGATTTCCAAGTTCAGTGGGAGGACTCCAACCAGAACCTGAAGTGTCTGTGCGTGCTGACTGTCGAGACAGCTCGAGTGATTGTCAGAATTATTGACTGCTGGATACTGTCCAAGGTTCTTCTATTTACCACAGTGGTGATGACAGGGATGCAGGTAGATTGGTAGTAGAGGGACAGGGTCCTCTTGTTTAGCCCCCAGTCCCTCCTGGTCACTTTTGTGACCAATGCAGTATATTTCCGTATCTTTTGTTTAATGTACTTTAGATGGGACTGGAAAGACAGATTTTTGTCAATGCTGATTCTGAGATATTTGATTTCTATAGCAAGTTTTATTGTGGCGGCTGGGATTTTCACTTGCGGTGTTCTGGCGAGGTCGAGTCTGCCATTCAGGAGTACCAAGCAGGTCTCACTTGGCGAAATCCGCAGGCAATGGATTGTAGCCCAGTTTTGCAAAATTCCTATAGGGGGTGGTTGGCTTTTTCTTCGATCTGCGCTCATGAGTCAGCAGAAACTGTTAGTATCAAATCATCGGCGAAGGCCTGGGCGCCGAGTTCGCCAATATCAAGGGCCTTCATCTAAAATCATATTCCATAACAGGGGTCCTATGACAGAACACTCTGGGCATCCCCTGTGGATTTGTCTGGTTAGCTTCCTATACGGTGCATGTACTTCGATCGTACTATGTTTTAAGTAACTCCTGATTGTGTTATACAGGTTTAGAGGCACTCCAGCCCGCCTAAGTCTCGCTCGGACGCTAGGCCACCAGATGGCGTCAAACGCCCCCGGAAAGAGTTGATACTGATAACAAAAAAATATTTGGTAGTACAGGCGTCTACTTTATCCAGCAGTGTCTTTTAGCATTAGTAGAGGCATATGATGCAAGAAAGCAAGCTTATGCAGCATCAGCCAAAAAAAAAAAAAAACTTCCACTTCACTCCTCCGTTCATTTGAAATGCCTGTCCAGCTAAGCCTTAAATTTATTTAGGCTACCAACTTCCACAACAAGGAATGGAAGTCTGTTCCACCAACCAACTACCCGCTGGCTAAAGGCAAATTTCCGCACATCTATCTTTTGAATTTATGCCCTCTCAGGTGATTATTCTGAGCAAGAGGAAGAATCTCATCATCATTGAGCATGCTCAAACCATTCAAGGCTTTATACACCTCTATCAGATCACCTTGCCAGTGCCTAGTCTCCAGGCACTGTAATTTGCAAAACTTAAGCCTTTCTTCATAAGAGCAACCCTTTGTTCCATTCACTAATCTTGTTGTCCTTCTCTGTACTCGTTCCAGCAGCTCTACATCCTTTTTGAAATGAGGTCTCCAGACCTGTATATAGTACTCAAGGTGTGGCCTGACCATTGCCTTATCAAGGGAATAATCAACTCCTTATCCCTGCTAGAAAAATTCCTGTATATCATGGACAAGACAAGATACCATGAGCTACTCTTGCAGACCATCTGCACTGCTCAGAGAACTTCATATCTGCCTGCACAACCACCCCCAGGACCCTTTCATTCTCTACCACAGTCAGTGTAGTACCACAGAGTTGATACGTTGCTCTGGGGTTGCTTTTTCCCATATGTAGTACTTTTCATTTGTCAAGGTTAAACTTCATTTGCCACCTCTCAGCCCATCTGCTCAACTTTTCTAGATCCTGTTGCAGCAGCGAACTGTTAGTAGTGTCCATTACAAACCTGCCAACCTTTGTATCAGCTGCAAACTTGGACATTAAGCTTGATATACCATTATCAATATCATATATAAATACAGAAAACAACAATGGACCCAACACTGAACCCTGAAGGACTCCACTAATAACATTAGTCCACGATGAGCAGTGTCCATCGATTACCACTCTCTGTCTTCTCCCCTCAACCATCCCTTTATCCATAGCAGCAACTTGCCTCCAATGCCACACTGCTCCAATTTGTGCAGCAGTCTTCCATGTGCAACAGTATCAAAAGCCTTTCTAAGATCCAAGTATATGATGTCAAAGTTATTCCCTGCATCCAGTTGTTTTGTGACTGCATCATAGTATCCAATAAAATTGGTCAGGCAAGACTTCCCCTTAACAAAACCATGCTGTGTCCGAGCTATAACTGAAGTTTGTCTAAATGATCCTGCAGTGCTTCTTTAACCAGTGCCTCCAAGGTCGTTTATTCGAGGTCGTGGAACAGAAGATGCACTGCAGGCATTATGGAACTATATATTAGGCTTGAACAGTAAGTATGGCCTTGGAATCTTTATTGACTTTGAGGGAGCTTTTGACTCCATTCAATGGAACAGCATTCTTATGATGCTGCAACTTGCAGGCTGTTCAACTAAGATCTTTAGGGTGGTAAAGGACTATTTCACACACCATACAGTGACTGTTAATTTGTTGGTTAGTTCCATTGTACGAGAGGTGACCAGGGGATGTTCACAACGATCAGTTTTTGGAGCACTAATGTGGTCCAAAACCTAGTTTTCGAGTACTGGTTGCGCAGGGACTTTGATGGTGTGGTGGCATACGCTGATGATCTTGTGCTGCTTATTGAAGGAAATTCACGGACTCAACTAGAAACCAGGTCACAGCAGGTTTTGCTTGAACTTAATAACTGGTTTAGGTTACATAAACTGACTGTATCAGGAACCAAAACGAGGACAATGGTCTTCGAGAATCATTTTTCAGGTAGATGACTTTCAATTATTATTATTATTATTATTACTACTAGCCATGTGGTGCACCAGCCAAAAAAACTTTCTGAATTACCCTGGGAGAGAGAGAGAGAGAGAGAGAGAGAGAGAGAGAGAGAGAGAGAGAGAGAGAGAGAGAAAACAAGAGTCAGAAGTAGAAAGGAATCACCAAGAGAGGGAAGAATGATGATATCCAGGTCAGGACCCTGGGTGTGCCAAGCCCAAACTCACCAGATGTGAGCCCCTGTGGTTGTGAGAATGAATGGGTCGAGTCTAAAATCGGCAAGGAAATTAAAATATCTAGGTATTATGCTTGATAGATTTTTGACTTTCAACTCGCATGTTATATATCTATCAGAAATGGCGAGGAAATTTACTCGGATGATTACTCGAATCACTAGGGTTGGTTGGGAAATAAAAGGTAAGGCAATGAACTTGCTATATGAATGTGTATTTATCCCCATGGTGCACCGATTTAGTTTGAATGTGTAAGTGGAAAAATATTTACTATAAAGCTCAGTTCCATTCAAAGAGTAATGCTCCTTAGGATGTGCATGGCATGCAGATCTGTGTCGACCCCAGCTTTGCAAGTTGTGACCAGAAAATTGCCTATCGATTTGCATTTGGTGTATTGTGCATTGGCTTACTCCATCCAACGTGGCATCCCTATTCTTTTCTGCATATAGAGCTGGACATCTTGGCAGATCACAGGAAGGTAAAGGCAAAAATCTGGAATGCTCTGGTAAATGTTTGGCAGAAGTGTTGGATGACACAAAACGTTTTCTCAGATATAAGAAATGCAGCCTAAATAAAGTTCAAATGGTGTGCATTAAACTTACAAGCTATGTTCTTATTGACTGGTCATGTTTCGATTAATGCAAAGTTGCACGATTTAGGAATCACTGAAGGATCTAGTTGCCATCGTGGCGAAAGGGAATCATAGGAACATGTTATGTACAGCTGTGAGGAGTACAGCAATCTACGAATTGAATTGGTATCTCGGGTGAATAATCTCAATCTTATGTCAGAAGGCTGAGAGACAATTCCAGTTGATAAAAAGAACTTCTTGGCCTTTCAGGCCTTTGCAACTGCTATATTTGTTAGACGAAAGACTCTTCTGCATCTTTATTATTATTATTATTATTATTATTATTACCCATATGGTGCAGGAAAGCTTGGGGCTTTCGCTGCACTAGCCAAAAAAAAAAAAAAAAAAAAAAAATTCTGTTACTCTGAGAAAGAGAGAAAACAAGAATCAGAAGCAGAAGGGAATCACCAAGAAAGAGAAGAATGATGATATCCAGCTCAGGACGCTGAGTATGTCAAGCCCGTACTCACTAGATGTGAGCGCCTGGGGTTATGTTCTCGAAATCATTGTCTTTCATCAACGAAACTATGAATCATTTTGCAGCTATTTCAGGATCTTCCCTCTCTGCCCTAGTGGATAGCCCCATGATCACTTTTTGCTTAAAATACAGTGGCAGCCATATAAATTGCATCAAGGTAAATTTTACTTGAAACAAGAATTACAATTGAAATAATTGCCCATATAGCCTAATATTTGTTATCAACTGAAGGAAAATTATTATGCATTTTAATGATAAGAAAATAAATTAAAGAAAGAGCTTTAGACATTTATTAAGTATGCTGCGGTCCATATGAATGCCTTTTCATTGTGACCAATATTTTAAATTAATATTATGTAATAAGATGGAAAAAAATATACATATACGGTTGCATACACATATGGTTGTAATACCTTAGCTCTTCTACAGCAGATATAAGTACGGTATATTGTTGGCCCTTTACAAGCTTTATTTGCCACTTTGCACATATCTCTCATGGAGTGTATTAGATTCTTTTAGCATTAGCATTAGCATTAGTAGAGGCATATGATGCAAGAAAGCAAGCTTATGCAGCATCAGTCAAAAAAAAAAAAAAAAAAAAACCACTTCCATTTCAACCCTCTGTTCTTTCAAAATACCTGTCCAGCTGAGCCTTAAACTTATTTAGGCTATCAACCTCCACTACAAGGGATGGAAGTCTGTTCCACCAACCAACCACCCGCTGGCTAAAGGCAAATTTCCGCACGTCTATCCTACATCTGTCTTTCCTCAATTTGAATTTATGCCCTCCCAGGTGATTATTCTGAGCAAGAGGAAGGATCCCATCAGCATTGAGCATGTTCAAACCATTCAAGGTTATATACACCTCTATCAGATCACCTCGCTGGTGCCTAGTCTCCAGACTCTGTAATTTGCATTAAGCCTTTCTTCGTAAGAGCACCTCTTTGTTCCATTCACTAATCTTGTTGCCCTTCTCTGTACTCGTTCCAGCAGCTCCACATCCTTCTTGAAATGAGGCCTCCAGACCTGTATACAGCACTCAAGGTGTGGCCTGACCATTACCTTATACAAGGGAATAATCACCTCCTTATCCCTGCTAGAAAAATTCCTGTATATCATTCACAATACACCATGAGCTACTCTTGTAGCCCGTACGCACTGCTCAGAGAACTTCATATCTCCCTGCACAATTACCCTCAGGTCCTTTTCATTCTCTACTACTGCCAGTATAGTACCACAGAGTTGATACGTTGCTCTGGGGTTGCTGTTTCCCATATGTAGTACCTTACATTTGTCAATGTTAAACTTCATTTGCCATCTCTCAGCCCATCTGCTCAACCTTTCCAGATCCTGTTGCAGCAGCATAGTCTTGAGAGCTTCGATCGTTGATAGGCCAGGTTTGAATCCAAATTGCATTGTGTTTGTCAGGTTTTCCCTTTCGTAATAGTGGAGGAGCCTCGTATGGAGCATTCTCTCGAATAGTTTGCTTACAACTGGGATTAAGGCGATCGGACGGTAAGACTGGTTTTTCTGGCTGTTTTGATGCATTTTTCAATTTAAGTTGGATGTTCGCAATTTTCCCAACATTAGGAAAGGTTCCTTCTTGGAGGCAGGTGTTATATAACGTGAGTAACATATCCGGGGTGTATTCAACCGTTTTCTTCACAATTTCCGGTTCAATTAGGTCTGGGCCAGGGAATTTTTTGCTTCTGATTTGCATGGCGGCCGCATGCAACTCATCCACAGTGAGGGGTGTTTCTTGTTAGTCAGTGAAGTATGAGTCATTTTCTTGATTGTGTGTGTGTGTCATTGAAGTATATTTCATTTTCTACCCTCCCGGAACAACTGCGGATCCGCAGTTGTTCCGGGAGGGTAGGCGTTACCTGTTCCAGGAAGATCATGTTTAGGACATTGGTCACCGAGTCATCCCACGTAGTGGTCAGGGAACCCAGCGGGGGTCATCGTTGCTTCTATGACTTCTCCTCTGGGGGTGTCTGTTAGTGGCTACTTTATAAACTACTCCCCAGGGGTAAGCGTTCCCTGCTGTGGAAACAAGATTTTCTCTAGTTTTGCGCTTGGTGTCCTTTATTAATTTGGTGTATCGATTCCTTGCGTCTTTATACCTGTCTCTCATGGCTGCAACCTAGCGGCCGGCCAAGACCGCCGGAATCGTTGGAAGTCCTTTCGTCGTATTATTACTTCTCTTCTCAGGTTTTCAATGTCGGGGTCCACCAGGGCATGGCGCCTGGCTTTGGGGTTTTTCTTTTCATTGCCTGTTCACTAACTTTTGTGATGATTTCAGTTACTTTTCTTTTCTTTGCCTTTCTGGGTCGACTCGCAGTCTGGTAGTTCTCCCCAACCTCAGCAGTGAGTTTTTCCTTGAAAGTTTCCCAATTTGCCTTATTAATTGCGAAGCGGTTTAGTGATGTTTTTATTATCGGGGTTCTATTGAGTTGGTTCTGTATCTAGTATGTAATCACACTGTGGTCGGACATGGTCAAGGAGTTTTGGACCGTCAAGTGTTTAATGTATCGAGCGACGCCACAGAGTGTTACAGAAAGTTGGCAGTTGGTGTGGCAGGTTGAGGATCTCAAATGTAGTATTTGCCAAGTGATCTTCCAAAATCTGGCCATTTCTCGTGGCTCTCCTATCTGGGGTTATGCTGTGCCAGGCTGGGGAGCGGCAGTTTACATCTGCTCCTATGAGGATTCTCTGATTAGGCAATGTGTCCAAGAGGATCTGGAGGTATCTAGTTGTGAGGGTTATATCCTCCACAGGCCTGCAGTACAGGGACACCACGTGCCCATATTATCCCCCCACCACCACAATGGGGAGATAATATGGGCACGGCCTAGGCACGCAGCCCAGGCCGTGCATAGTTGAGATATTCGCGTTACTGTAATGGCTGGGTTTCGGAAAACGATGGCTGCCCAGGGGGTGTCTTCGTCAGTTTGGATGGTCTAGTAATTGGCTGGATAACCTCGTACTTTTTTAACATGAGTGTATGGTTCCTGAAGGATCAGTATGTCTGTGTTTTCCTCGTCGGCTTTCTTTCGAAGTTGGTCGACCACTGCTCGAGCTCGTTCTGCGTTGACTTGCATGATTTTTTGCAGGGTGTTTTTTTACATTGTTTTGCATTGTAGTGTTTATGCCTAGTCTCCATAATTGATTCTTTGTTGGAAAAGACTCTTTATTTTGAGGTAGGTAGAGCATTTGGGGTCTCTGATTGCGTTATGCTCTAGCGTGAGTGCTTTGCAGTTTACACAGGTCGGTGGTTTTAGCCCTGTTCGGACAGTTGTTATATTCATGCCCTTTTTCTGAGCAGTGGCCACACGTGGCAGCGATTTGGATTTGTATGGGAGTTGTGGCCATACCGACAGCATCTATAGCATTTGGACACGGTCACGCGCTCTCGGAAGCTATGACTTTCCCATTCTACGTAGATGCTGGATTGATGTTTCAGGGTCTGCCAGGCGCAATCTCGACAACCCAGTTTTTGTTAGTCCCGGTCTTCGATTTCATTGAGTACTTCGACTGTACCATAGCCTGAGGTTCCTGATCTGGCAATGTTTCTGCCAGATTCCTGGATTAGGATTTGTGGAGTGACTTCTTTGTCTACATTAAAGATAATACTTGATGGTCCTTTCCCCTTTGGTGTTGGTCAGGTTATTCTCCATGTCTTTCTCTGTCTCCGTTTCTATGACAATACCTACGTTTCTTGTCTTTCTTATTGCCTTAATCTTTGTGCTTTTGAAGTCATCTTTGAGGTTCGACATAACTTTGTTTTTCAGCTCTTCGCTGGTCTCTGTAGGTCTAATCACTGCCACACTTGGGGTTTTGATCAGTGGGGATTTCCTTGGTTGGGCACTCATGGTCGTAGTATTTGTAATGTTTGAATTCCTCAGCGCTTGTGCGTATGTAGGGGCACGCTGTAGCATTTGGTTTGCCCCACATTCTAGGTATGCCTCCAGTTTTGCCGAGGCTTTTTCCCTTGCCTTGTCAGTCTGGAGAAGTATGGTCTCCAGTTTTGTCCAGAGGGACACTATCTGTTTCCCGACGCAGTTGTGACCCTGTTCAATTGGTCTTTGAAAATATCTTCCTGGACAGTTCTAAGTATTAAGGTGTTTTCGAGGTCAGTGCCCTTAGGGAGAGTCGGATCCAGGGGCTTGTCCTGTTGCTTTGGTGGGGTTGCACGCTGTTTCCATCCTGCGCATCCTTGAGCTCAGTTTGGCTCATAGTCTCTCTCTATTGAACTTCGGCACCGTTTTCTTGTTTTTTTTCTGAATAATTGGTGTATCTTCCGCATTGTTGGCATCATTCTCCTGCTCGGGCTGCCTTCGCTCATTCGGCTCGGCCGTGATTTCGGTTTGTTTTCCACTCATTGTCAGTAAAGATGGTAGTTTCCACGAAGTTCGCAGAATTCCAACAGCCTACTACCACAACTCATGGGGTTCTAACAAGAATTTTGACAGCAAGGGCAATAAGGCACTGGCTAGGCTGCATCTCCAGTACTGCATACAGATACGGAACCCTCACGTGTACGTGTAGGAAAGATGTAGATCGGTTGGATAGGGTGCAGAGAATAGCAACGAGATTAGTGAGCGGAACAAAAGGGTACTTTTTAGCACGAAAGATTTATTCTGTAAATTGCAGCATCTAGAAACTAGGCACCTGCGAGAACAAATGATTGAAATGTTGAAGGCCTCGATTCGATTGAGTAAGCTAAACGCTGATGGCATTCTTACCTTTGCTCAGACAACACATATTAGGTTTTTGTATGTGTTACTGCGTGTGTTATTGCTTTTAATTTTAAACTGTTTTGAAATATATTTTTTAATCTTTTATTTTAAATTTATATATTTTTAACCATTTTATATAAATTTCAATATTTTAATTTTAGTTTAATTTAATTTTATTTTCTCATTTTTATTTTAATTCCCAGCCTTTTGGGGCAGGATTGCTGGTGTGTCTACCGGGGTACCAGATTGCGGGCACTCATAGGTTTGGCCTCTTGCTCATCTATGAGTGTGGAATGTTATTCATCCTGCATTTTTGGTAGAATAGTAGGGGCATAGTTGTGTGGACGGGTACTGGGAAGCAGCCTTCCTGGTGACCGTTGCTTCCCAGTAGCCAAGTGGCCAGAAACAACTAAACAACATACCAATAAACACACTGCACAAACATAGCACTGGCCATTTTACAGAGTTTTGTATCATTACAGGGTATCACAGCGGAGTTGAACTAACGTTTAGGGGCTGCCCTACATAAGACACAACGCATGTTCACACAAGGGTAATCGCTCTCATTTTTACTGTAGATAAAGAACAAGTCTAGAAGTAGTTACCACTACGATAATTAACGACAATGCAATAGTGAAAGTACATTGGGAAAAGACTCAATTATATTGAATTTAAACGGAAATCATACCCAGACTAGAGGGGCAAAGCAACCGGTACAAAGTAGGAGGAGTTCGCTAGCTCGGACGAGAATGGAAAGGGACGATTCTCTTTGAAATTCTTCATGGCTTGAAGCAGCGTGCTGTTTGTGTAATGTTTTCAGACTTTCTGGAAGAGGATAGAATACAGCCAAGGGTGATTTTTGTGTGTCTGTTAGTTGGGTGTAGATGGTATGAAGAAATTAAGCGCCACCTCAGCGTTCTGATGGACATTTATGAGAGCTTGAAGAGTAGCGTGGATGCCCTCGAATGAATTAAAATATGGGTCCTAATCAAGCTCTCAGCTGCCCAACTCTACGTCAGAGCTCACGTTTGAGCACCAGGCAACACAGCAGCAACCTTCAAGGCAGGAATGCGCTGGTCCCACAAGATTTAGTTATTGTTGGTGGCTCAATTTCATGGAAACAGGAAATATATTGTGTGAAAAGGACAGGTGGAATATGACCAGGAGAAAAAGTTACATGATATGGGGCTGTACCGTCGTACAGCCCCATATCATCTTTGTTGTATCAGATATCATCTTTTAAGGGCACAAAAGATGGTATATGTTGCCACTAACTACATTAACAGTAGGGTTCTGCACGATTACTTAACAGGTACAGGGCAGTGTTGAAAAAAAAAGTCGCGACTTAGGGTTAAATTTGAAAGTATCTAAAATTCTGCCCAGAGACAATTGGAGAGAGAGAGAGAGAGTATATATAATGAGAGCCTACTCAATCAATTCGGACATGGAGAGGTTATGTAAGGCTCATGGAGTAAAATTTTTCCCAGTGAGGTATCTGCTTGTTAACAGGAGAGACTACTTTTACAGGGATGGTATACACTTAAATAGAAAGGATGCAAAAATATTTGCTGATGCTATTTAGGCAATGTTAGGTGGGTCGGAAAACTGCTAGCATGAGGGATACACAGAACAAAGAGATTAACAATGCCACAGGAGGAGGTGAAAGTGATTCTTGCTCTACTATTGGAACGAGCAGCAGCCTGGAAAGTAAGGTGCTGGGAATTTCAAGGTCTGCTGTGAGTCCTAATGGAACAAGTAAATACATGGGCTGTGTTACAGTAAACAAGAGTAAGAAGAGGTGCATGTGCACTTGCATGTACACCAATGCTAGCAGTATAGTAAATACATTTTATGAATTAGAAGTGCTGGTAAAGTAATCAAATGCAGATATTATTGGGATAATAGAAACATGGAGTCACTCTGATATAAGGGATGGAGAATTTGAACAGAGGGAGTACAATGTGTACAGAAAGGACACACAGGATAGTAGGAGAGTTATGCTCTTAGTTAAGAAGCACAAAACATCTAAGGCACCACATCCAGTCGTCATGGGTGGCCGTGCAATATTGAGTCAGTTTGGTGTGACATAAGCACTGGGAAAGCAAAAATGAGCGTAGAGGCGTGCTATAGGCCTAATGAACCTGATGAGCACGAACAACTGTACAGAGAAATAGAGTGGGCCGGTAAATCAGAATGTCTTATATTGAGGGATTTTAACTTTCCAGATATGGACTGGAATTTGTGGGTTTTGTCACTCGCGCACTAGCAAGACATTTGTGTATTTATTGGATGACTGATTTCTACAGCAGCAACATGTTAGAAAAGCAACAAGAGAGGATAATACTCGTAATCTGATTACACTGAACAACAAATTTTGGGTCATATCTTGTTACGTGAATGAAAGCAAGTTCACTTTATAGATTTTGGGGGTGCTAAACACGGAAATCGTGCTTAAAATGGCAGGTTGGGTGCTTATTTTCGAAAAAAAGTATTTTTTTTAATATTTATACAATATATTTTTTATTTATATGGCAGTAAGATATAGTTAGGAGCATACTTATACCAAACAAAGGAACTTTCGCTTGTATTTCATTTCGGGAGCATCCCTTTTCACCATCCAACATTAATCGGCTAACATGGAGTTACTCCATTTGCTTTTGTATCTTTGTTCCATCGCTGCGATGTCTTGATGGACGCACTCACCATGTTCGTCGCTGGTGGCACCACAGTTTGACGGGAAGATATCCAGGTGTGAGATCAAGAAATGCATCTTCAATGACATGTTGCACGCACCCCAGATTTTCGTAAGAAGTAATGAGATCTTTCACAGGCCGCTTGTAGTTCCCGGCTTTAACACTTCCTAGAAAAACAGTCGAAACATTTCGAAAGGCTTTCCACGCTGATTTCTCACTATCATTAAGGTCACATTCAAACTGTTTGTCTTTGAAAAGTTGCCTTATTTTTGGACCAATGAAAATGCCTGCCTTAATCATCTTTGTACTAAGTCTTCAGAATTTCTCTTGCAAGTTTGTGAATGCAGGACCGTTCACTTCTAAAGCATTCACGAAATTTTTCATGGGCCCCAGTTTGACCTGGAGTGGTGGAAGCAAAACTTTATTTGGATCTACCAGAGGTTCAAATGCTACTTTCTTCGTTCCAGGTGTTAATGATTTTGGTTGAGGCCAACTCCTGAATGCTATCCATCCAAAATTTATTCTTCTCTTGAGTTTCAACCATTTATCATTGTTGCAGCTAATGATTTGCCCAAGATAAGTATATGAATCCACCGTTTCATTTTCTACTCCTTCCCCTTTACTTAATTTACTTGAGAAGCCCGGGTCTAGGTTTATTAGTCTATTGTTCCATTAAACATAGTTTCATTTACTTTTCGATGTTAGTGTGAATAGCCTAAACATATTTTTCATAACTCTTCTAATGCAAAGAATTCCATTCCAACCAAAAAATTCCATTCTAATCCAAAGCTTAGTCACGTTTACTTGTAAACACGGCACTGTTCACTAGAAACTTGTATGTTTCTAGTGAACAGTGCAGTGTTTTCTAAGTTTCTATAAGGACCATAACCTCATTTTAAAGGTAAGTTTTGCGACGGTATAGAACTTATCAATAATACAGTTCATACATTTAAGCTAAAATCATAGAAACGTAATATTTCAAGTTATTGTTTTCGATATATATATATATATATATATATATATATATATTTTAATAATGTCGCAAATGCGGTTCGCAAATGCTGACTTCCAGCGATCCCGCTGGAAGTCAGCATTTGCGAACCGGTTCCCGAGGCAGTAGGATGGACGAGTATTCAAACGTTGAACTGGCCGACATGCACCTCGCGTATGGAGCTGCGGACTGTAACGGGCGCGCCGCTTTGCGCTTGTACCAGGAACGTTTCCCGCACAGGCGTGCTCCTCATCATACTATTTTCGCACGTGTGCACAGAAGGTTACGTGAGACTGGTTGTTTCACGAGGAACCATGAATTGGAAAGGTACCATGAATGGAGAGCGAACGACGAGGACGCCAGACAATGAGGAGAATGTCTTACGTTTTGCAGAAGGCAATCCGAGTACGAGTACTCGAGCGATAGGCCAACGATTGGGTATTTCACAATCCACTGTATGGAGGATACTGTCAACAAACCAAATGAGTTCATACCATCTGCAAAGCGTCCGATCATTGGAGCCTGGGGATTATCCACTCCGGAGGACTTTTTCTACTTGGTTTCTTCAACAGAAACGGTTCGCAAATGCTGACTTCCAGCGGGATCGCTGTTCACGCGATCTCCCGTTCAACGTCCTCTACCGCACGACGAAGGCATTTCGGACCCTGCAATGCTATGTGAATCCGATTCGTCTTTGTGGCCCCTACACCTCCTGCAAGTTTGTCGCACTGGTAGTGAATCACCCTGTATATATATATATATTAAAAATCTTCCTAAACAAACTTAAAACTGCATGTAAAATTTCGAGGAATCACGGATCTTTTACGAAACCGGCCTCTCTTCAAAACTGTTTTTGTAGTTGAAATGTGAAATGATTTACTAGAAAACAGGCGCCTCCGTATCCAGGTGGGCAGGAGCAACAATGCGTAGCACACGCTTCTTGATTAGACCGGGGTTCGAGCCTGTGACCACCAAATACGGATGATGCGGAAAGGTCAGGGAATGACCACCGCATATCCCCGGAGCAATATGGCCTTAGTTGCTAATGCTCCTAAAAACCAAACAACAACTAGAAAGCATACGCCTCTGCGTGGAAACGGATGTAATACATTTTATGTGTTTTTCGGCGTCCTGACAGAGTTTTTGAAAATGCCTTCAATAAAGTTGTGCAACCAGTTTATGCACTACTACAGCAACAATAAGAAATTTACTTGGAGCCTCATGTTGTTATGTCATGTTGTCATGTTATTTTGGTTTTTAGGAGCATTATCAACTGAGGCCATATTACTCCGTGATATGCGGTGGTCATTCCCTGACCTTTCCGCATCCTCCGTATTTGGTGGTGACGGGCTCGAACCCCGGTCTAATCAAGAAGCGTGTGCTACGCACTGCTGCTCCTTCCCACCTGGCTACAGAGGCGCCTCTTGGATCCTCCCGCAGAACAACAGCATTTGCAAATTTTCTTACAAAATACACGTACACATATATACACTGGTGTTCAAACAAAGTGCATCACCCCTTAAAATTGTAATTGTCGTCCGAATAACGTAAGTATATGACAATATTTCTTACAGATTGCATCACATAAGATTGACACGCGTAGGTGATGACGTAATATTGCATCAGCTATTACTTTCAGCTATATAAGCACGCTCTGCAAGAGTTGCAGTCATTCCTTGCTTGTGTCAGGATGGCGAGTTACGTGCAGTTCACGAAGAAAGAGTGTTATTATCGCTTTACATGAGGAAGGATGTTCTTTCCGACATATTACTTATAGAGAGAGTGTCTTGTAATCGGTCGACAGTGAGTAGATTTCTTTCCAAACTAAAGAAACTGGTTCTGCTGATAGAAAAAAAAAAAAAAGGAACCGGACGCAAACGAGTCTCTACGCCAAAACAGGACCGCGTTTTGAAGCGCATATGCCTTAAAAACCGTAAAGCACTTTCGTCTGAGCTGAAAAGAGAATGGAAAGAACATACAGGAGTGGTAGCAAGTGCAGTAACAGTCAGAAGACGCCTCTTCAAAAATGGACTTGTAGCCCGCCGTCCTAAGAAGAAGCCCCTCCTCACACAAAAAAAATGAAAAAGCCCGATTAATTTGGTGTAAGGAGCATGACAAATGGACCCCCGAGCAGTGGAAGTCAGTTATTTTCTCGGATGAGAAGAAATTCAACCTGCATGGCTCTGATGGAAAACAAACGGTTCGCTGTAGACGTGGTGAAGAAAACCTCCAGCATGTATGGTGTCTACAGTGAAATTCACTACCAGCCAAATGATATGGGGATGCATTTTGTATGGCGGAGTAGGTCACCTGCAGTTTATAAAAGGTTCCGTAAATGCCAATGGATACCTGGCTATGTTGGAAGGCAAATTGCTGCCAACCATTAGAGACCATTTCAACATGCCAAGTAACTGCATCTTTCAGGACGACTCTGCTCCTTGTCATCGGGCCAAAAGTGTAAGTAGGCACTTCTGTAGTTACTTTAGCTTCATTTCTGCATTACAAGTTCGACAGTAATGTGTTTACATTTGTTACAGGTGAAAAAATGGTTGGAACAACAGTCCATTACAACTGTTAGCTGGCCAGGAAACAGCCCGGACCTGAATCCTATAGAGAACTGTTGACATCGTGCAGAACCTGCAGTTTCCAGAAAGAAACCAAAGACCCTTCATGAACTTCAGGAAGCCATAATTCGTGTTTGGAACCACGAACTATCAGTTGATTATCTTCAGAAATTAATCTTGTCAATGCCTCGACGGTGTGCTGCTGACATCAGGGACAGAGGGGGTTCAACTAAATATTAGTTTGCACCTGGTGAACTTTTCATTTTGTTTTCCATTGAAAATGATAAACTGAAGCAAATTTAGGACTTCTGATAACATTTCAGCCATAATTGTCGTGTTTACTAAAACTGTTGTATAAATGTTGAAAATGCTCATTTTGGAATTTATTTAGAATTTATTTAGAATAAATAAAATAAATAAATAAAATTTCTTTCTCTACAAACCGTATCTGTCAAGTTATCATTTGTCGACACCTTGTCTAAATTAATGACACATGTTTACATATCCTCGAATTACTACCCCTATGATTAGATTTCGTTATTAATTCTTTTATACTCTTTCTCTCTTTTTATTAACCCTGTACTACCCTTAGGTTATTTCATGATCATTAACATTCATAACACATTATCTCAACCTTAGTAACTAACTTGCCTATTTCAAATTGAATTTTCTTTAGAAAGAACTATCAATCAATTTCTTACAGAGTTTAAATTATGAGTCCATGAATTCGGGTTCAATAAAAAAAAAAAAAAAACAGGAATAGACTTACATTCCGAAATGTCCGCTACTTGCAATTCCCTTGCGTTCAGGCTTCCTTCGTGGCATACAGGCTTAAGTTCCTTTCTTGGGCGCTCTGATTTTTTTTCTTTCCTCTCTTGGCTCATATATCTGCCCAACTGGCCATTTCTCAACGGGCTAGACCCTAGACGCAAGTGTAGTTTCTTACATGACATAATTTCGGAGGTACAGCTTGCGATTACGTTGCCAGGGACGCCGATCACCATATCACTGCCTTCCATGCCGGACAAGGCTTTCTTTCTCTTCTTGCCTCACATATCTGCACAACTTTCAATGCACATGTTTCCCACTCTTCCATACCTTAAAAAAAAAAACATCATCTCTTTCAGTCCGCACGTACTCGCGTCCTCTACGCCTCATTACCACCACTCCTGTATGTTCTTTCCATTCTCTTTTCAGCTCAGACGAAAGTGCTTTACGGTTTTTAAGGCATATGCGCTTCAAAACGCGGTCCTGTTTTGGCGTAGAGACTCGTTTGCGTCCGGTTCCTTTTTCTTCTTTATCTTGCTACCACGAGATGTGAACTCCGACCACCAAAAAATCTACTTCCACTTGCACCTGCAAACTCACGACTTTCTCCCCTTCGACCACAGAGAAGTCAGATACAGAGTGGACATTTGCTCAATTACTCTCCCCTCAAGTTTGGAATGCCTGCCGCAAGGACTCGCAACCAATCCCCATACTCTTTAATTTTTCATTCCTTCCTATTTGCTAAAACATCTCACCACAGCCATCTCCTTAACGCACAAGCCAACCCTTCTCTAGAAATTTCTTTTTTTTTTTTCACACGACAGTATGGCCCTTTCATGTTTGCTGGTCACCTCCAAAACACGTGTTCACACCTTCTCTGCTAAATATATCGAACTTACCCAAATATCAGTCACCCTAACGCCGTTTTCTTTTCATGCGAACACTGGACATCCACTCATTTCCTGATTACTTCCTAACGGTGGCTTAGATCAAAAGAGACGCCTCATAAGTCATAATCCAGTTTCACAGTCCTGTTGTTCTTGCCCTCAGCAACCCTTTCTCGCCTGTTCGCAAAAGGCACCCCTCCCTAGTGTTGACCTCTGTGCCTGTTTGTTTTCTTAAAATACTCGAAATTACTTGTTTCCATTTAGCCGCTATTTAAACACATACATCTATAACTTTTCCATCTCCAAATGCAGCGTTTCTTCAGACTTTAACCTTATTTACATTAAAACTAAATATCCAGTAAAACTAAATCTTAATATTTACTATTTTTAAACTTAATAATCCCTTTCCATCGCCCTTCCTGGATTTATTTTACTAAAACAAATATTTCTATTTTATTTGTAAGATTAGATATTACAATCTCAAGAGGGTTTAGGCGGTGGTGGATTCGCAACTTTTTTTTAATTAGTCCATATTTCATTTAATAAATAAGAAGTGAGCCAACTAATTTTGAAGCACTGATTTTAACTCTCGCTCGCTATAAAGCCATTATTGCTGTCTTCACAGTATATGTTCCACCGATGTTCATCCGGGAAGTTATTACTGAAGTTGCTAATTGGATGTTAAATCACCTCCACCCATCCGAAGTTTTCGTTGTGATTGGCGTCTTCAACCTTCCAACTCAGTGTGATTATCTAAGGGAACATTGTTGCAAGCGTGTGAAGTCACGCTTGCAACACCTTTCCTAACAAACTGGATTAATTAGTGTTGCAAAGTTTTCCAGCTCCAAGACTGTTAAAATCACCTCCAACTCGAAAGCGCGGATGGAACACAGACTTCAATGTAGCTTTTCAACTGAAACAACAACTTCATTAAATTTGGAAGGAGACAAATGATGTTTGTGATTGAATATCTTACTCAAAATTTCGTGTCCACTTTAATAGGCAAAAATCATCAGCGATCGCTAATTTCTTCAACGCTCAGATACATATTGGAAAAATTTCTTACAGTCATAGGTGCCTCAGTAATCAATCCTTGTTCATCTTGACCAATGGTGGGCCACATCACGAGATTTCATTTTTAAACCGTTGCGGGACTAATTTCTGAATATGGCAATCACCTGCTGGAGAATTCAGCTCCCAGCTCGTAGAGTATAACAAAACTGGCCCTAGAATACGTGACTATTCCTGACGAACCGTTTCCTCCACTTTCAAATGCTCTCTTGGGTCGACAGACTTAATGCTGGCCTTCACAAATTTGCACAAGCCACGACGAAAGGAAGTGTTATCCACGTAACGGCAACGGACTAAATATGCCGTTACTCTCTCGCTTTTTTTTTTTTTTTGCGAGATTTGCAAACATCTCTTGTTTTCATGCTTGTAATGTGATGGTATGATGATATGATGAGTTCCCATCTTTTGTTTTTATAAAAATAGCCAATGAATTGCAAACTGCAAGTGTGGAGAGCTTTTCTCTCTCTCTCTCGGTGTTTATTATTAACCCATTTTAGTGTACTTTAATATAAGCCACTTTAAATTTCAATTTGTTAATATTCTTTGCCCTATTGTATGTAATTTACTTTCAATGTTTCATAAGCTGGGATGAGTGCTTTGAGGGTAGGTTGTAACGCAAACTCTAGTGTGGCCATCTTATTTTCATGTTGCAATAAAGACTCTCTCTCTGTCTCTCTCTCTCTCTCTGTCTCTCTCTCTCTCTCTCTCTCTCTCTCTCTCTCTCTCTCATTAATGAAATTAATCACCGAACAGAAATATACTGTGAAATACTAAATATATTTTTTAAAAATAAAAAATGAATGAAAATTAGTTTAATGATGTGAATATTGAAAAATTAATAAACACTTGTAAAAAATGACGTTGATGCCGATAAGTTAAAGATGAAGTTATACAGTTGTTAAAAATTTTCTAAAGAGAAAAATATTTGAAATATGAAAGATATGTACATTATGCCGACCGGGCTAGCCGAGTGGGTAAAGTACCTGCCCGGCAACCCAAAGGTCGCGGGTTCGATTCTCGCCTCGGGCTTGGATCAAAGTACTGCAAAAACCTTAGGAGGTGCAATATGGCCACAGAAGCCGATGCGCCAACAACTATCAAAAAAAAAAAAAAAAAAAAAATGTACATTATAAATAACGGTTTGAGATCTATCTTACCTGACGTTGAAACTCTTCTTAAAATATTTGTAAAAATGCAATGCGCGTAACATAAGCAAGTGGAGAACGGTAATTTTCGGGATTAAAAAGGATCAAGAATTAAGGAATAATTTAATAAAATAAAATGTCCGATTTATCCTTGTTATTTATTGAAACAGAATCAATCAACGAATTTGAAAAATTATGATGATATAATTGACGTATTCGCAAGGACAAAGGCCAGAAATTTTTTTTTTTTTTTTTTTTTCGTTATACTGTATTTACAGTAATTGGTGAGCAATAATACCTTATTTGTGATTATTTATTTATTTATTATTATTATTATTTTTTTTTGCGTTTGATTGATAGCAGATTTTCTTTCGGATTTGTAATTATATTATTTATTGTTTATATTATATTATGGATTCTTGCGTTAAATTTTACCTTATTTGTGATTTGAATGTTATTTAATTATTATAATTATTATTGTGTTAAGTTATTGATTTATTAAGTTATTGATTATTTCTGTTACCTCTGATTGTTTACTTTCGCGAATATATTACCTGATACAAAGCATGTGTACATGTATTGCTTTGCATTATCAATTATTACATTAAAAAGTTTTCCTTATATGGATTTATTTTAAAATCTATAATACCCAATGTAATTTTCCGCCTCAGCCCTCTAAATGTGTAAGTTCGGTTCTGCTTGCAAAATGTAGAAATCTGCTCTGAGAGGTTGCTAGCGGTTTGGTCAATACAGTACTAATTTTTTGTTACTTTCTTGTAAGACCTGTGTATTAATGCCTCAGATGAAGAGCAACGTAAACACAGCTTTGTACATCGCAAACCTGCACTGGATGACTCAGCCATGTCCAGGTGTCTACATGGAGCGCGCGCCGTGATCATTAGGTGTGCAAAAGACAGGTGGTTCCAAACAAACTAAAAGACTAGCTACTCAATTCTGAAATCTTATAAGCAGTGCAGCAGATGTCAGCCATGCCCCGCTCGTGAAAGAGGAGAAACCGTAGGTTAGGAGGCCACCTTAAGGTGTACGCGCTGCGCTAGAAATCTAACTTTCACCCCTCCGTTTCCCCCTCCTCCATTGCTTGCTTTCGTCTCCTGCGTCACGTCCCACTTACGATCGTGGAGCGCGTGCTGTTAGAGCCGAAGCAAGTAGCAATGTCTTACTTGAGCGACCTAGGCAGGCTTTCTTCTTAGTCATTATTGTAGCCTGAGGTACAGAGGAATACGATGGAACAAAGAGCAACCGAAGAAAGTTTTGCCCTCTACGCGAGGGACGGTACCGGAAGGTACTAATGTCCATGTCTTCCACAGTAGTGATATTAACAGGTTGGATTACGAACTTTTGCTGTTTAAAGCTCTTTCAACAGTCAAAGTAATTCGAAGTTTTATTAACAAATAGTGCCCAACGGCCAAGCTCGAGCAGCATTCAATATGCGTTCTACCTAAGACGCTGTACATTGATGTCCCGTGAAAGCACAAAGATTTATTGAAGGCAATAACAATAATAAAAGCATTGGTTTTATTCGGAAATTCTCTAGATCAACGTTTCTTTTGAGAAATCAAATTTGTTTGATCCATGCACTCCTGGGTCTGTATGGTTGTTTCAGAGTGTCCGCTAACAATGTTCGAAATTTGTTATCAATAATTAAAACTGAATAAATTTAGAGCAAAGAAAAACTATTGTTATGCGTTTGTGGGTTCTTTGAAAACATTTATCAACTAAAAGTGGAGGGAGGGGTTCTTATGTCAGTGAATTTTGAGAACAGCTGCTCTAGAGTAACAATGAAAAGTTAAAGAGAACGTTTTTGTTGTTTTATTGTTTCGTTACGAAAAACCAAAAATTATTGCATATTATTATTGAGTAAAAATATAAAAAAAGAATCGTTCTTAAGAAAATGATAGAGTATTATAATGTGCAAATAATTAATTATAAGTAGTATCTATTTATTGAATATTACACAGTGGATACAACAGCACAAATTACATATACAGGCATCTAAACTCCTCTGACCGTTTGGTCGTCCCGGAGTATAAACAGAAAATTTATTTATTTATTATTTAAACTGGTGTATTTGAATTGCGATGAATTAGAATTGCTTTTGGTGTTAGTTGTACTCTAGATACTCTTCGTTTGGTGTTTTCGTAGGCCGTAGGTACCCTTTGTTTAGTGCTCGTAGGCCGTAGGTACCCAGAGGCGGATTTAACGGCGGGCGCCCTGGGTCCCGATTTCTGAAGGGCCCATGCAAAACCCCACTTTATACGCAAAACCCCAACAAATTAGTTGAACTAATATGTTCAACTATTAGTTCAAAACTTTGTGATTATTATTATGCTATTATTAATTACATTATACATATATTATATTCAAATTTTATTGGAAATAAAACATTAATAGTACATAATATTTTTTTATTTATTTTAAAAAATGGTTAACATGTATTTTAATTTTCCCTATCTCTCTCTTTTTTTTAAGGGGCCCAATATTTTCTTCTGCGTCCGGGGCCTCAACCGACCTTAATCCGCTACTGTAGGTACCCTTTGTTTGGTGCTAGTAGGCCTAGGTACTTTTCACTCCGAGGCTTTACTATGTTACCTTACTATGTTACTATACTAATTATATCAAACATAATAATAAAAATAAATAAATTTTCTGCTTATACCTCGGGATGACCAAAGGTCAGAGCAGCTTACAAGACGTAGAGAATACAACAACATTATGCCGTATTAAGTAGGCATATGTAGGGCTTACAATACCGGGATCCCGGTCATTTTTTTCCGGTGTTGAAATACTGGTATTGATACAAAAAATACCTGTTTTGCGGTGCTAATTTTAAAAAAAATAATTGTTTATAATTTAATCACATAAAGGTTATAAAATCACCTTTATGTGATTATGACGTCGTTATCTCTACTAGCAAATGTTCGATAAATCATCGATAGGACACCATGCAACATTGTAACCTGTCCACAATTTTCGGACAATTTCATGTCTGACCGTATCGTAACTCCCATTCTTCCACTACTGACTTTAGTTCAACTTCACCAAGTGTATAAGTTATTTTTGGGTTGCTGTTCCCCAGGTGTAAGACCTTGCATTTTGCTGAATTCAAGCATAGCTGCCACTTTTCTAACCATCCCGGAAGTCTATCTAGGTCACTCTGAAGAAGCTCTGCTTGGCAGCGATCATTAACTACTCTACTGATCTTTACGTCATCTGTAAAGATCAGTAGATAATCAAAAACAACAGTGGTCCCAATACTGATCCTTGGGGAACACCGCTTCTTACATTAACCCAATCTGAGGAATAATCATTTATCACAACCCCCCCCCCCCCTGCTTGGTGCTCTCAAGCCATCGTGCTATCTATCTAATGATTTTCCCTATGATTCCAGCCTGTCCAACATATAAAGTAACCACTCATGTGGGGCTGAGTCAAATTCTTTGCTGAGATCCATATAAACAACGTCGAAATTATTCCCTAAATCCAGCTCATGAGTGACCAGGCAAAATGGCTAACCAGATTTGTTAAACATGATTTTCCCTTTACAAAACCATGCTCTGTATCCTACAGAATTCCATTTCCATCTAAATGATCCTGAATTCCACCCTTGATCATTGCCTCCATGATTTTCCCTACTGCTGAAGTTAGACTGGCCATTCGGTAATATCCCGTGACACTGCTAGAACCGCCTTTATGTTTCAATTTACACCAATCCAACGGAATCTCTGTTGACTTCAGTGATGCTCTCATAATTAGCCTTAATGGTTCAATGCACTCACTTGCCGCCTCCTTTAAGATTATAGGGTATATGCCATCAACCACAGGAGCCTTACTCGCCTGTAGGCACGAAAGTTCTCATTAAATAATCATTTGAAATTTCAACATCATTAATTACATTTTTTTTTTCAACTTCACTTCCTTAATATCTCATTGACACAAAGGGTTTTTTTATGTAAATATCGATGCAAAGTAACTGTTGAGTTCATCTGCAACTTCAGCTATGTTATCTAATACTATCCTACGTCCATTACATACGGGTCCAATCTGATTTGTCCTTCTGTTCTTTGCATTTATATATGTGAAGAATTCCTTAACTGCACCCTTTGCTCTTTTCTTTATTCCTTATCCCCACTCTTTGCTCTCTGCTAGACTCAGTAAAGATATCATAGTGAAAATTATACTTCGCTGAATAAAACGTCTTTCGCCTTCAGAAAATGACGAACATAATTCAACCATGGAAGACCAGCGTGGAACCGAACATCAGTGTTCCGCAAATTCTTTCCAAAATAAGAAATTGCCTGACTCCAATGAGATTTTAAAAGATGAACTTGAGTCGGAAATTAATGAAATACTTTTAACTATTTTTGCTAAAAATAGTTCAAAACCTTGAAAATATGGACTGAGATCGTCTACGATTATCTCAGTACCAGAATAAAATCCGAAAGGGCGTTTTCTGCCGCTAATCAAATATGTACCAAAATTAGATCCATTTTAAACGATCATACTATTGATTTCTTATGTTTCTTAAGAGCTCACTTTAGTGTGGATGCTTAAACATAACTAAACTTTGCAGTAACAATATGTATTTCTTTGTTTTTAGAATAATCGTATTTTTAATGATTTTTTTCAGAATATTTATTATTACAATAAATGTTTATTTAAAACATGAATTCAAGTAATTACAGTACTTGTTTTTCCCCTTACTTTATTGCACCTAATTGTCATCAAAATTTATTGAGAAAAACGTTTGTTTTTGGAATACCGGTATCCCGGTTTCATAAATTAAAAATACCGGTACATATTAAAATTTTGACTGGTATTGTAAGCCTTAGGCATATGGGCTCGACCCACGGTCACTGAAAGCGCGTGTACTTTTTGTGCCTTTAGGCTACGGCACTTGCGTTAAATAATTTTTTTAAAACAAATTCGAGTGTTTATATAAATCCGATTCTAAAGGTTATTTTCACAAAAGCATTAACTTACTCGCTATAGGAAATTTGATGACGTTGTTAATGATTTTGCAAACAGTAAAAGCCGAAGAAAGAATTTATCTTAGAAATCGGTGTATACTGCTTCTTGGGTTAGGATAAATCATCCTTCCATCTTCTTCGACTTCGTTTGGCGATGGGTCTCCAGTTCTTTAAATTTTTGCCCGCTTGTCTTTATCCATCCTATTGATGTTTTCCCATTCTTTTTTCTATTATATATCCATTCGTTAATATGTTGCTTTTTTTTTGCTGATTTCTTCACTTTTAAGCTTATCTTTTCATGTTTTGTTTTCATTTCCTATTGTTTTCATTTCTATAGCTTCATTTATTTGTTTTATTTTTGCTTTTGTGCCTCTTGTATGTTATTGTCTTACTATAGTTTTAAATAATTTTTAACTTTAGCATCCTAATTAATGTTTAGATTCCAATTATATTATTTACCCTCCCTGATATTCTACACTTTTTCTTGAATTATTGCTGACTATTTATCTGTATTCCAAAGTAATTAAATTTCAATATTTGTTCTATTATCTAACCTTCCAGTTCTAATTTATACCTGAGGGGTTCTTTAGCTATTATTAAGCATTTTGTTTTCTCTATGGATATATCCATAGTACATTCTTTTGATATTTTATTAAAATGTAGCATTTTTTTCAAATCGTTTTCATTTTCTGCCATAACTGCTATACCGACGATACCAATCATCGGTATAGCAGCTTATTTTATTATTATTATTATTTGTATTCTAATGTCTTTATATACACTGCACTGTTTACTTCATTAATTAATTTACCCATTGTCAAGCTGAAGAGAGTATGACTCTCCGAGTCTTATTGCGATAGCCATTTCGATTTCCTATGTATTTCCTTGATGTGCTTTGATTATGCATTTGTTGTCTATATATACACTGAGTGATCACTGAATTATGACCACTTACCTAATACTTCGTAGGTCCTCCTTTTGCCCTCAGTACAGCAGCTATCCGACGTGGCATTGATTCAACAAGATGTCGGAAGCGTTCGGGAGGTATGGCCAACCAAGCTGTGTGTAATGCGGTCAGCAATGCAGGTATGGAGGTGATTGGTGTATCCAGACGCTGATATGCCTTTTCATAGTGGCCCACAAGTGCTCTATGGGATCGATATCGGAGGAAGTTCGAAGGTCAATCGATATGCTGGAAGTCAGAACTGTGTTCCTCAAACCATTGCTGCACAACAAGTGCCCGATGGCTCAGCGCATTGTCATCTTGGAAAACACCATCGCCATTCGGGAAAAAGTGTAACAAAGCGGGGTGTACATAGTCAGCAAGCAGTTGACGATAGCGGAGACCAGTGATACGTTGTTCCACATGCACCAGGGGTCCAAGTTCCTGTGAGTGAAACATGCCCCACACAATACAACCGCCTCCACCGGCCTGCACTTTTGATACCATGCATGATGGATCAAGAGCCTCATGTTGTTGACGCCAAATCCGTACACGACCATCCACGGTGTGGAGTAAATAACGTGACTCATCCGACCAGCACACCTTCTTCCATTCTCCTAACACAATACAACCGCCTCCACCGGCCTGCACTTTTGATACCATGCATGATGGATCAAGAGCCTCATGTTGTTGACGCCAAATCCGTACACGACCATCCACGGTGTGGAGTAAATAACGTGACTCATCCGACCAGCACACCTTCTTCCATTCTCCTAACGTCCAACTTGCATGCTCTTTGTACCAGGCGAGTCTTTTACGATGAACCTTGGTTAGGAGAGGATGCCGTAGGGGTCGTCTGCTGGTATAACTCGTACGTGCGAGCGTGCGACGCATGGTCATGCCAGGTATTGTTCCGGGTTGGCCATGTTGTACTGGGTAGTCAGCTCTTCAATAGTGCTACGCCTGTTAGCCTGTACGAGTCGTCGGATCCGGTTCTCACCTCTAACATCAACCTTTTGCTAACCTTTGCAGTTTTTCCGTCGGGTCGTTGATTGACCATTTTGACGCCAGTCCTAGTACACTTTAACTACGGCGGCTCTCGAACACCCCCAACAGTTCAACCGTTTGGGAAATCGAGGTACCAGCTAGTCGAGCACCCACAATCTGTCCTTTATCAAAGTCCGATAAATCCTTCCTTTTACCCATCACGCTCGGAATTTTACTACCTACTGAACAACTGACACCTTATCTATGCTACGTAGGTCGACTAACTCCGCACTCTTGTACCTCACGTAGTCAACGGGTCACGTTCAGTTTTCATAGGGGTAGTCATAATTCAGTGATCACCGTGTACATTTCGAATTACTTCTATTAATTGTTTAGGAACAGCTTTAACGTCGTGCGCTTGTGAAGAGAGAGAGAGAGAGAGAGAGAGAGAGAGAGAGAGAGAGCGAGCGAGCGAGCATACGGGAGAAGATTAATAAATACAGTATTATGCAGCTTTAATTAAAACGAATGGCTGGTGGTTCATTTTAATTAACACTATTTAGAACGTAAAACTATACAGTATAATTGGGTATGTATAGTATTCTGTAAAAATTCTCATCATAGTATTTAATTCTATGTAAAATAGAATTAAATGTTATGTATTCTGTAAAATTCTAATCATGGTATTTAATTGCCCTATATTTACGTTCCGCTTCAGTTAATCATCCTGAAAAAAAAAAAAAAAAAAAAAAATCAGTTTTAAGAAAAAAGTAATTGTGACATGAAATGTAAGGTTTCTTACATTTCATATAAGAGACCTTACATTGTATGTCCCTACAGTTTTTTTTTTTTTTAATGTAAACACGAGAGGTATTAGAACCTATAGTACTTAGTACCGTGCTTGGGTTGGAGACAAAAGAAGATAATTGTTGACTTTAGACTTGAACTCCTGAAGACTGTAATTTTCAGGAAATACGTATGAAGGAAGGTTGTTCCAGAAAACAGCAGTTGAACGAATAAACGAGGTGGATGAAAAGTTGGTTCTGTGAGTTCGAAGTTGGACAGCAAATGGATGTTGGGTGGTGGTCTCCCAATATCCATACACGTGTTCGGACTGTTTTGAAAGAGAGCACAGGAATTATACAAGCCAATTCAGGAGAACAGTGCCCATGGAAGTATCTGTAAAAAAAGATATGCAGCAGAAACAGTACATCTATGAGACAGCGAGTGGAGAGACTCTGTTAGAGAGGAGTCATTAATTAACCTAACTCCCAGGCTTCTAGATTCTGAATGGAATCTAGAAGCTTGGGAGAGGTTTTGGGGGCACCGCCCCAGATGTGGGACCAATATTCCATGGTAGAGCGGATTTGTGATTTGTACGGAGTGAGCAGCTGTTTGGAAGAAAAGTAACGCTGAGAACGAAAGAGAAAACCAAGTTTTTTAGATGCAGAAGAAGCAATATTTGTAATGTGCTGGTGCCAAGAGATTGTTATTCTTTTCTTCTTATAGTTCCCCGAATCTGTTCTTCCTAGTGATTCCCTATTGTCAGTCCGGTTTCTATCTCTTAATTTTCTTTAAACAAATTAATTTTACCTCTAAAGGGCGGGTTGCTGAGCACTTCTCTTCGATTGTGGACTACACTTCTTCGCATCCTTTTCCTTCCACCTGTCTGGTGGCCCTACCAGAAGCGTAAGCTCCTACCAGCATAGCTTTCGGGTCACTGGGGTACTCAAACTTCCTCGCCAGAATAAGGTGGTAGTCCGTAAGGAGGATTGAAAATGAATTAAAAGTAATTGAATTAATTTTAAAAAAATTAATTTGTGCAATTTTATTTTTGAATAAAACAACACTGCCCTCAACCGGAGCCTTTTTTTAAACTTTAATGAAAACTCAAAGCACAAGAGGTATTAAAACCTACAGTACTTAGTGCCATGTATGGGTTGAAGGTTGGGAGAAGTTGGAAGAAGATACTCGTTGACATTAGACTTGAATTTCTATAGATTGTAATTTTCAGGAAATAAGTATGAAGCGAGGTTGTTCCAGAAAATGGAAGTAGAAGGAATGAATGAGGAAGAAGGAAAGTTGGTTCTGTGAGCTTGAAGTTGGACAGTAAAAGGATGCAGACTAGTTGCGGCACGTGTTCGGACTATTTTTGAAGAGGGAACGGGAATTATAGAAGCCAATTCAGGAAAACAGTATCATGCAAATATCTAGAGAAGAGGAATGCAGCAGAAAGGGAGAGGCTATGAGACAGAGAGTGAAGATATGTGGACATGTGTTACAAGACTAGAACTCCTAGAACGTCAGTTCAACTCCCCCTCGTATCTCTGTTATAAACATTACCACTATAAAACGGCCAGAAATGTGAGAAGTGTAGGTTTGTGTGTATTATGTGTGTTCTGTTGTTACGCTGGCTGTTTGGCTACCCTTCCGGGTATTTGTCCACATCACGGGAAAATGGGCCAGTCCCAATGGAGCTTGTAACTGTCTCAAGTCGAGACTCAGCTCCCCCACCCCGATGATGTCTAAAGGTGGGCCAGATTCCTCTGAGAGCCCACTCCAGAAAAGAAGGGGGAAAATCCCGAGGTGTAAATAAAAAAAAAATCCCGTGGTGTAAAAAAAAACAATGTGACAGCTACCCGGTATAGAACGCAAAGGAAAGAAAGAGAAAAAATAAAAGTAAAAAGGAAATTTTAAAAAAATATAATAAAAATAGCTACACTGTGAAGAACGCGGAAAAGAAGAAAAAAAAAATATATTGCTTAGACTGTGTGAGAGATGAGTCATTAATTAACCTAACTGCCTTCTTTTGAATGGAGTGTAGAAGCCTGAGAGACTTATGGAGCACCGCCCAAGATGTGGGAACAATATTCCATGGTAGTGGTGGAGAACCTCACAAGTGCAGGCTGTCTTATCTGGTTGGCTTTTTTCAGTGGGGTTTAGTTTATGAGGAATAGTATGACTATGTTCGCTGAGGGTCCAGTCTGGGATAACCTTCCAGTCAGAGACCAGGGGGTCAAGGTCCCTAGTGGAGATGGTGATTCACCTGTAGGGCTGCTGTACGTGGTGTAAGGACTGAGTTGATTGTGTATTGTTAGGTTTCTATTCAGGACAAGGTCCTCCAGAAGTGATCCACGGGCATCAGCAGTAGGGCAAAACCAGAACTCAGACTTGGCATTAAGGTCAGAGGCAACTAGGAGAGATTTTGAGCTGAGGAAGTCAAGAGCATATTCCAGGAAGTTAAGTGAGTTGTTAAAATTAGCAGGAGGACAATACATCAGGAAACAGAAACCAGACAAATTCTTGCAATTCCTGAAAAGTTGCTCTGCTGGAGAGAAGATTCTCTTCTTCCCCAGGATGGAAATTAGAGACGCAGTCCTGCATTTGTAATCATAAATCATCATATGGACAGTAATAAAGTATATGCTTCCAGTTTTCAACAGCTCCATTTTGCATTGAGGGACCCATGCCCTGTTATAATATACGAAGTTTCCATTCCCGTGGAAAACCATGTTCTTGTCGACTTTTTTAGTAAATGTATTACTTGTGAAATAAAAGTTCTTGTTACGAATCCCGTTGAGCAATTATCCCATCTGGTCTGCCATAGTTTAGTCAGTTCGTTCCAACATTTTTTCTTCTCTATCTTTAGATTGGCCTCTAAATTTAGATATATAGTTTGTATCTCCCTTTTAATTCTGTAGCATAATCCTCGGAAAATAACAAATCCAGTGGCATGGTTCCAGCTAATACTTGCAATGCCGCAGTTGATACTGTTCTGCAAGCACGATTGACGACAGATAATATCGATCTTTGTATCGTCAGTAACAGCTCTTGGAGTACAGACTTTCTTCTGCATTCTCCTTTCGTCTTCCACTCATTGTTTTTTTTTTTTTTTTTCCTCTCTCTCAATTGTGGCGCCTGTTGAACGTGTTCTAACAATACCTTCCTGAAAATTGGAAAAATTGCCAGTTTTCTCCGTGACCGGCTCGACTAAGCAGTCCCACGAAAACTTACAATATTTATCCAATACCAAGGATCATGTGATTGTACCATGTGACAACTTGCGTTTGCATACAGCACCTGTAATCATCTCTTGACCAATTGCTAAAAGGTTTCTAACTTTTTTTCCCAGTGAGTGTACTAATCATTCGAAATGATATGCGTATAATCCAATTAGTCGAATGACTTTCCATTATGAAATGAATGGAATAATTAATAGTTACTCATTTGTAATCATTGGAATTAGGACTCGAGTAATTTGCCATAATCGAATAAATCGTTTAAGCCCATCACTAGGCGAATGCCTTCAAAGTGAGTTCTGGCACTCAAAAATAAGGAAATCAAATTCAAGCCCGACTGTCGAAAAGAAGGTGACATTCACAACGTTTTAAAGATTTGTTTTTTGGCTTTTTTATGTTTCTTTTGTACTGCTGGCTATGAAATTATATAAATAGATTAAAAAACAGCCAACAAATACGCTGCTGGTATCTATAATTTGAATTGCCCTGAGGTTATAACTTTTAGTATTTTAATTAGTGTTTTCTTCTTTGTAATTATAATTTATTTTTATTTTTATTTTTTGTTTTCTCTGCTACCTTAATATATTTTTATATGTACAGTATATATATATATATATATATATATATATATATATATATATATATATATATATATTTTTTTTTTTTTTTTTTTTTTCTACCATCCGCAATTAGAATGCTGGCTTGTCCAGAGAAATCAAAGTTCATTTACTGATGCATGAGATGTTCTTTGTACATTGGTCATAACACTGTTTGGGATCTAAGTACAGACATACTTATTATAACCGACCGATAGAATTTCACTGGGAGCAAACGAAACTTTCCCATCGCGTAGAGTAACATGATCTTCATCTCGAACCTTGTAAGGTCAGACTCGTTCTAAAAGGTATGCACTGAACATTGCTTTTTAGAATGGTTCACACGTCAAACAAAGCACACGAAAACAATATGTCGCGTACTTGGCGAAAGTAGACTATTTTCTATATGTTACATTAAAATCGTGTGTGAAAGAGTCTGGTGAATTTGATTTATTTTCTTGGTCTGTCTATGACCACTTTTAAATACATTTTAAAAACAATTTTACTTTTCTTTTTCTAATCAACCAGTTTTTTAAAAAAACAGAAATCCTCGTTGTGTGTTTCCTAATAAAGTGAATGCAAAAATTATTACACACAGTTGATGATTGCGAAGCGGTGAATCTAAAAATCTTAAAATTTTACGTAAACAGTCATAAATAAACAGAGTCAAATGAAATCAGAAGTTTGATGTGACGAAATCAAAACCTTGAGAAACACTAAACGCAGTTGATAAAGCACTTTTAACACAATGCACAGCACAGACAATAGAGACAATTGACGTTTGAGAAGCAGTGAATCCAGTAAATGCGTCGCCTGATCACTGCGTGTTTCAAATCATCATAAGTGGGCCAATGCTAAAAAATTTAAATCGTATAAAGAATCGAAGCTATAAGCATATGCTAACAAATAAATTGCATACGGCAACACAAAAAATACTTACCCTGAGAAAAAAAGGGTAAGTCTCGGTCAGTCCTCGTATAATACGCGTTTACACTACACGAATTCGATCATACAGATCAGCTAGTGTATTCATACACGATTTATAAATAAGGGAACGATGTCGTATATAACACGAACCGAATTCGCTTGGGCACGATTCGCCTTTGTGTTTACAAGAAATGGCAGTCGAACTCGGGAATCACCCGAACTGAAAGAAGAGGAGTTTCTGAAAATGTATTTATGTTTTTCATACGATTGAAGATTTCAATGAAGTGAAACACATTTCACCACAATAACATAAAAACCCACAATTGCAGCTGTTGGTATTATTGCAAATGCAATTATATCGAGTTTACTACCCGTTTATAACAGATTTCACCAGCAGGAACGCAACTGGAAATTACTTTTATTGTTTTATGGTAGTGATCTCCAAATTGTGTTTTAGTAAAATGTGAGCTAGCGTGAGGAGACAATAGTGTGTTTCTGTATTTACTGCTTTGTTTAATCAGTTGTGCCCACCGGGGGGCAGCTTTGTTTCTGTATATCAAGCGTGTCTCCTCATTTTTGTCCTTTTTATAGTGAAATTGTGTTTTATTCCCTAAAAATGAGTAAAATACTTGAGAAAAGTGTGAAAATGAAGCTTGCTTGGTGATACTACAGATTCAGAGAGATAAAGAAAAGCAATACCGACAGACTGTCAAAAATTCTTACTGGGGAAAACTTGTTGCGGCCTCATACAAGTGTTTATGGCCAAAATCACACCGGTCTCCAGCCCACCTGGATTTCCTCGTAAGGTCAGTTCGCCTCTGTCGATAGAGGAAAAAAAAACGAAATTATGAAACGCTTTGAACGAAATGAAAGAATATGTGATATTGAGCGTATCGCTAAATAGAAAATTTCGCTATAAAGAAGTTCGTTAATTAAACAGAGGTCCGACTTGTATATGCCAAAATTTTTTTGGCGCCCTCTTGAACTGCCGCCCGTAAGTGCAGACAGGCTGCAAGAGTAGCTTATGGGGTCTTATGATATACATGAATTTGGCTAGCAGGGATAAGGAGGTGATTATTCCCTTGTATAAGGCGATGATCAGGCCGCACCTTGAATACCGCATACAGGTCTAGAGGCCTTATTATAGGAAGGATGTAGAACTGCTGGAATGAGTACAGAGGACGGAAACGAGATTGATGAGTGGAACAAAGTTTCTCCTGCCAAGAAAGGCTTGAGTTCTGCAAATTGCAGTGTCTGGAGACTAAGCACCTGCAAGGTGATCTGATTGAGGTGTATAAGCAAGGTCTTGAGTGGTTTGAGCAAGCTGAATGCTGATGGGATTCTGCCTCTTGCCCAGATTATGCACCTGAGGAAGCATAAGGTTGCCGTAGCCTAGTTGTCAGGCGCGCGGGTGCATAAGTACACGTGCTTTGAATGACCGGGGTTCAAGCCCGTGAATACGGTGCTGTTTTTTGTATTCTGTCTATCTTGTGAACTCCTGACCGTTTGGTCGTCCCGGAGTATAAATTTAAAATTTAATTTTTTTTAAATTGAGGAAAAACAGTTGTAGAATAGATGTGCGGAAATTTGCCTTTAGCCAGAGGGTGGTTAAAAAGATTCCACTTGATATACCTAATTGCCATAAATATCTTCCCAAATGGTAAAATGCATATATTAATGGAAATATGAGAAATCGTGCAAATGGCAAACCAAACATACATTTTATTGCATTTACGTTACGTGTACAAATTGAAATGACAAGCTAATGTAATAGTATTATGTACTGTAAATCAGCAAAATAAGTCCTCAATATTTTGTTGTTCCTCTTTGAACTGCAATTACATCCTTGCAATGATCTGGTATAGAGTTAATCAACTTCTGGTTATACGGTTGCCAATTTCGTGGTACAACACCTTGCAATGCTCTCCTGCAGCTGAATCTTACTTGTTGGCTTCTTCTGAGCAATTTTAGACGACATTATGTACCAGCAATTTTCAATAGGGTTCAAATCTGGTGTTGCCGGGCCAGTTCAACACTGTAATGCCAGCATTTCTGAGGTATGACTGAACCTTAAAGGAGAAAAACGAGGGAAAACATTCGTGTATGTTTTAAGCATTGTGAGACAAGAAGACAAACTCATTAAATCTAAATAGCAATAAAACTTGCCAATTTTTCTGTGTGGCAAGGTGCTGAGTCATGTTGAAAAATGCAGTTTGGGACGTCTGTGTGGTGATCCCTAATAACGAGTTTCAGGCACTCCTCCAAGATAGCAGTGTAGGTTTCTGCATTCACCGTTCCATTAATAAACTTTCGCTCTACCCCTTTGCTTGTTATGCATCCCTAGACCATCTGACCGGCGGGGAACTTTACAGTCAATGTTATGCAGTCAGGATATACCACCGATTTTCGTCTTCTGTCATATCGCTTCCCATCCGACCCATACTGGTTCCATTTCGAAAAGATGATTGTCCCATTGCTCTTTTGTCCATGAAACATGCATTTTAGCCCAAGCAAGTCGCTTCTTCCTCATTTGTTGGGTCAACAAAAGCTTCTTCTTGGGACGATAGGCATGCACACCGCATTCCGAAAGCCATCTTTAAATAGTTCGTGCACTTGTTTCAACACCAGAGGCCATCTCAAAGTCCAGTTTTAGATCAGGAGCACTAGCATGGCAATTACGAAGGCATAGCCGTTTCAAATATAGATTTTGGGAAGGCGTAGTCACGCTCTTACAGCCTGATCCAGATCTTCTGTTCACATCACCGGTTTCACGCTTTAAATTTCAGCACTAAGGATACTGTTGACTGGTTGTAGCCTATTTTATAAGTGACAGCACGCATAGAAAGCCCTTCCTGGGACAGAGCAATAGCTACACTTTTTTTCCTTGGTGGATATGGAACCATGCTTACAACTCCACAAAATAGGATACTAATGAGCGTGTATACCCTTACAACGCCGTATTTATAGAAACGACTTTGCAATCATTGCCTGATGCAATAGAAGCGTTATCTGACACAATACTTTTGCTTTGCAACAAACAAAATGATTGTAATCAAACAATATCTTATATGTTTCACTACAAATGTGACTTTTTTTACGATGATGGTTTTTTTGTCCGCCACTGTACATTTCAATTCTAGCCAAATTTTTTTTTTTTTTTTTTACAGTAACGTTCAGCTGACCGCCATTTCACAGGAACTCTTGTAGTTCTTCCATCTCATTAATGCACAAATAGGCATCATATTGCATGTACGAGCATCTGATGTCCATTTTTCCCAATACAGATTCAATAGCCTGTCCCCAAACATTCAAGTTTATTTTAAATACAGTACTCAAATTTGTGCAATTTTGCATAAAGTACGGTAAACCTGTTCTGCTGCCATATAGTTGGGAGCCTAGCCTGCTCCTCCTCTGACTGTAAATAGAATAGATTAGTGATCATTATCAGTCCAGCTTGATTTCACTTCCGAATTCTCAATCATTCGTGCTGCAGTAATATTGTAGATGGTCAAATCAATATTTGATTCCCCTTTACGGTAAAAAAAAAAGCATGCTCTCTTCCACAGAAGATTCTGAACCGCTAAATTACTGAGAGCTAGAAATGTGTCTGATGCCCAAGCTCATTAATCAAATGATCGAAGCAAGTCATCAATGACATGGCAAATATAAGTGGATATCATGTAAGTGAGCCTACATTTTCTGTTTGTGCAATGTCGACGTTAATCAGAAGCAGCCCCAGGTCTATCAGCGGCCCTGTGCGAGATTTTTTGGTGCGCACTCTCCGACTTTAAATTTACAGCAAATCAGTGAACTTTCGGGGAATTTTGCACCTCCTAAATTTTAGCGCTCTGTTCGGTGGAACCGCTTGATCGTGCCTAAAACCAGCCCTGCCATTAATATGTCTGAAACATGACAGTACATGCAGCAAATGAACAACAAAGTTGATTCAGATTCAACTCGTATACACACTCCCTAATAGTGCTTAATTTGTGTATAACAAATTAAGCACTATTAGGGAGTTCCTGGTAAATTGCTGCTTGTTGATCCTCTTCTGTACACATCATCCATGTAGGTAGTGGATAACCTATAACACATCCCTTCTGAGTACAGGGTTTTTGAATACAGACTATATCAATATGCTCCCTTTCACATATTACTTTTATTTCATCTGATACTGCCCTTGTTCTTTTGCATTTATTTGTACTATGCATACACTGTGCTACCACTTTATTACGTACACCCCTGCTGTGCACACAAATGGGTTGTCCACAACGTTGCAAGTCACATGACCACAGTTGTGGATATAAATGCAACAAGACATTTCTAGTATCAGTTAAGCATAAAAACCGTAGCAAGAATTGGGAAAAGGAGTGATCTAACGGACTTCGAACGTGGCAGAGTAGTAGGTGCAAGACACGCTGGACAAAGTATCTCTGAAACGGCAGTTCTCCTGAACTTTTCACGCACCACAATTTCAAGGGTGTATCAAGAATGGTGCAACGAACAGAAAACATCCTCTCAATGGCACTCCTGTGGAAGAAAATCGCTTGTTGATGAGAGTGGTCAGAGGAGGATGGCTAGAATTGTGCAAACAAACAGACCGTACACAATGTCGCACATCACGTCAGAATACAACCTTGGTGCACAGAACAAAATATCGCAACGGATTACTAGTCGCACTTTGTCGCGAATGGGTTATAACAGCTGACGGCCACATCGTACCTTTGTTATCAATGAAGAACGAGAGAGCACGCCTCCTATGGGCACAACAACACCAGCACTGGACTATCGAGGATAGGAAAACAGTTGTTTGGTCTGACGAGTCTAAGTTCCTGGTGCATCATGTTGATGGAAGGCACAGAATTTGGCGAAAACAACATGAATTTGTAAGATATGGAATCTTACAAAAAAATAAAAAATAAAAATTTTTTATAAAAACTTTGGAAGTTAGTTTTTTTTTTAAAGATTCTTGCCGCTAGTGGGATAAGATGGTAATATCGTCTATTTCACTAATAGGATTATTCAGTAAGAAATAAAGGCAGGGTCCATGCTTTCAACTTCCACTATAAGCGGGGAATAAACGAAGAAAACTACTGTAAAGCGGCATGGGGTCTGGCGCAAACAGACGAATTAAGGTTTATGCGGGGTCGTAAACAGGAAGTGGGTTCTTGACCAGCAAATAAGATTCCAAAAATAGATGCTGTGGTCACTAGATGTGAGTTTCGTGGTTTTAGAATGTTACAGGGACAAGACGTTAGAGAGAGGGGAGTGTTGTTTTTTGGATAATTGGCTAACATCTAAGGGCACAGAGTATGACCTGGTAAAATTGTAAAAAGGGGAGTATTGGAACACGTGTTACTGGGCTGGCTGAGAAAGGGTTTTCCAACAAATGAAAGGAGAAGAAATTGGAGGATGAGCATAGGATTGGAAGGAGTCACTGATAATAGGCGTGGCGGACTCGGGAGTAAGATGTGGGAGGGGTAGAATAAAAAAGAGTGAAGGGGTGGGAGATACACACAGAGTTGAGTTTTTTTTGTTAGTGTCAGTGACAATGGTTTAATGTAAGACAAAGTTGAGATTTTGTCGGAGTTGGTTAGGATGAGTTAGTAAGAGAGAAAGTGGAGATCTTAGTTAGTGTTAGTGAAATGAGTGAATCTGTCAGAGTTGAGAAAGTGCTGACCAGTTTAAGATGGAGTAGTTAGTTGAGAAAGGGTAGATAAGTTTTAAGATAGAAGAATTAGTGAGAGAGGCAATGGTGTAAGTGGAGAGAATAAGTTAAGATGTATTAGTCAGTCAGTTATTCAATCTGTCAGTAATGTCAGTAGCAGACAGAGTTTTTTGGAGTGAAGGAGTGAAAGGGATGGAGAAAAGTGCCGTAGAGAAAAATTAAAAATCGTTGGACCATAAAGGAAGCCCGACGTATTGTCCGTGAAGAGCAGAAGGCAACTAAATAGTTGAGAAGGCAGAATGCGGTAGAAGTTAGCTCATTGTAGGATCTTACACAACAATTGAGAAGGAATCAACTCCTGTGTTAATAAACAAGATGTCTGATGCCCAGGAGATAATGGTGCTGAAGCCGATAAAATCCGGAGCCGGACAGAAGGGAGAACAAACATGTTGACCAGATGAAATGAATCGCTTTCAAGGAGCAAAAGTACTCGAAACCCAAGAAGCAAACCCGAAAACTCCTGTCGAACTCTCCAAGAGTTTGTGAGATGCGTTCCAAATGGAATAGACTTGCTGTTCACCGCGAGAAAGATGAAGGACATGCCGCAGAGCCCTTCAAGATAACTAAGTAAGTGATTAGTTCTCTTAAGTATTCTCATTCACACAAAGGACTGTAGATACCCTGATAGCCGAATTGGTAGAACTTTTAAACAGAACACTGAGATAGGTATAAGAATTACTCAGTTGTAACGGTAAGTTATTGTAGGATATGTGCTGAAGGACAATGTTAATAAGTAATAAGTGTATAGAAGTCTTAGTTTATTCGAAGTAATTGATGCCTTGTTTATAATTGTTTGATAGGCTGCAATTAAATATGTTTTGGATGGGAATTAGAAGTGAGTGATAACTGTTAATAATCATTGTAATAAGTATTGAATTTTGGAAAGGAATTAGAGGGAATAAGAAAAACGACGGTAGCCATCAAATGTTCAAGTTGTTATTTGTAGAAATTGGCAGTGGCATGATTACCTGTATTGAAGAAGGTTGTAAATTATAATCTGTTATAAAGGGGGGGATAACAAATTCTCCAGAAATTAAGAGTATAGAAGTTTAATCTAATTTTGGAGTAAGAAATTGATTTGTAAAGGAGAGAGAATGTTAACAGATTTTTAAAGTTATTTGAGCTCAGGTGTAAGGAGGAAGAAACATTATCAGTTCTTGAAAGGGGAATTTTGATTATGATTATGATATATAAGTAGATGAGATTAGATTATTTTGTCATGTGTTTGAATTTGATCGTTATGGTTTTGATGTATTCATGTAAATGTGTACGATAAATTAAATTTTATATACAACTTTTGTGTATTTTTTGTTGTTCTGAGCACCAGCCTATCCGAAGGGCATTAAATACATCTAAAGAGCTTTTCCCCTTGAACCTAAAATTTTCTGTGAAGTTAATAGTCAGATGCGCAAGTGGGGAGTTATTTAAAAGGGGAACTAACCAAAAGGATATATAAATATAATTAATAAATAATAAATAAAATCCCCACTCCCACAAATCCATGGACCCATCATGTCTGACGACTACTGTGCAAGGTGGTGGGGGCAGTGTTATGGTGTGGGAAATGTTTCCTTGGACCCAACGTGTGCCATATGTGCATATGTGCATACGAAGTGCATATGTTCATGTTGACAGTTTATCCTTAGTCAGATGGTTACTTCCAGCAGGATAATGCGCCGGTGCACAAAGCCCGAATCACTATGGAATGGTTCCAGGAACATGACAATGACTTTTCTTTGCTGCAGTGGCCCGCTCAGTCTGCAGATCTGAATGCTATTGAACATCTTTGGGATGAGCTGGAAAGGGCTGTTCACTGCAGGCCTAAACCTCCGTCGAATCTCAAAAACTGCGTGACACACTCATGTCTGCATGGTACTCCATTCCTGCACAACGTTTTCAGCATCTTGTTCAATACTTGTTCCTATACGAATTCAGGCTGTTTTGAAGGCTAAAGGAGGTTCAGCACGCTACTAGGTAGGTATACCTAATAAAGTGGCAGCACAGTGTAGATGCCTTGTCAATCAATTCGGCCCTGGAGAGATTGTGCAAGGCCCATGGGATAAATTTTCTTCAGCCTGATCTGTGCTTGTTAACAGGAGAGGCTGCTTCTACAGGAATGGGATACACTTAAATAGAAAGGGTGCAAGAATATTTGCTGATTCTATCAAGGAAGTGTTAGGTGGGTCGGAAAACTGCTAGCTTTGGGGGATACATGGACTAACAGCTTAACACTAGCTGCTGGCACAGGTGAGAGTAAGTAAGTGTTTTTAGGGTCAAGCGGCACCAGGGATTCCCCCATCTCCGCGTAGTTTACGTTGTGGTGTATTACAGTACACTGTAAATGCCAGAGATTTAAAAGTGTATGAATCTTGGATCGTGTAATGTCGTGTACCGTTGTTCTGGCCATTTAGCCGCTGGACCCCTGTTGGGATCCAACGTTGCCGCGCTTACGCCCCGTGGAGGCAGGCCAGGAACTCCGTAGACTTAGTTTACTCTGGCAGGTCCTGCCGCTTAGTTTCCTGAGATTTCGGCGGCTAGGACCAAAAAAAAAGAAAAAAAAAAAAACTTTGGGTGGCATATTCCAATGGTCATCGATAAAATAAAATAAAGTGATTTTTTATTATTTGCGTTGACGTGGGGATATTATCGCTTCAATTTCTTAGGCCGAATGCTGGACGTATGGCGGTTTTGATGTATTAATTTTGATGTGTGGGACTTCGCTAGCGTGAAGATAGAGGGGAGGGAGGCTGATGGCTGGGGGAAAGGGTAGAAGTATGGAGCCAACCAATAGAGAAGGCGGCCCCAGTTTCAGTGGGGCATGCCCATGCCCCACCAGAGAGGAAACAGGGGATGGCGAGAAGGAGGGACCGTGTGGCCGTCCCCTCCTCCCGGGGAGTTAGGAATTATAGGTGAAGAGGGCTAGAGTGCCCTCTTCAGGTCTCCAATATGGCCTTTGTCTCACGTCTGTTTCTCTTCATTGTCACTCATCGGGCAAGCCGCCTACTTGTGTTCCTCTTTCTTTGATTCAGCATCCTTCTCTGATTGTGTGATAGCTTTTTTTTTTTTTTTACTTCCCTATCAGGTGGGTTCTGTCATCTAAACGGGTGGCGTTCCGGTCTCAACTTCGGGTGGCATATTCCAATGGTCATCAATCATTGGTTGATATCCCCGTCCTTAGTTTCTCGTATTCCTTGGTGTTCATATTTGGTTTCATTACTCCTGTTGGCCTTGGTGGATGGCTATTTGTAGTTTTTTTCTGGAGAAGACGTCCTGGGCAAAGCGACTAAAGGCGACAAATTCTTCTGGTGTGTCCAGGAGATGGTGTTCCTGGGTGTTAGGGATGTATTTAATTCTCGTGATCATTTGACCTCTGATGTCTTCGTATATTTCACACTGATGCATAACTTGATGCCATGTTTCTAGTTCGCCGTAAAGACAGTGTGATTCCATGATTATGCCCATGGCATTTAATTTGGCCTTGAAAGGCCCGTGGCCGGTGAGTAGAAAAGTAGTGTTTAGGCCTGGGTACAGCCATGCGGGAGCCTTGGGATACAGCTTGGTTACTTGGGGAATAAATTTTTTTGTTACCGCTCCTTTTTCCACGTCTGTCCATCTTCTCTGCCAAATTTGTACGAGGTGGTCCACTATTTTGTGTTACTCGTCTTTCCTGTTATTGGTGATGTCAATGGTAAGACCGTTGTAGGTGGTCTGGGTTCCTTTGGCTAGTAGATACATAAGTCTGCAGCAGGTTACCTCTAAATCCAAGGGTAGGGTCCCCGCAAGGACCTGTAGGGCACTCGTACTAACCGTGTTACATGCTCTTGTTAATAATATGTTGCGTTGGATCGTGTCCAGTATCCTTTTATTCACCGCTGTTCCTGCTTTCTTGTACCATATGGGAGATCCATATGTTATTATCGGGATGAAGATGGCTTTATAATACAGGGACAGGGTTCTCCTGTTTAGCCCCCAGTCCCTGCGTGTAACTCTGGCAACGCGCGCTGTGTATTTCCGCAGTTTCTCTTTTAGATAGATTAGGTGTGGTTTAAATGATAAGTTCTGATCGATGATCAGTCCCAGATATTTAATTTGCGTTGACAGTTTGATTGTTTGTCCAGCCAGCTTGATTTGTGGTGGTCTTCTAAGGTTAACCTCCCTCTCAGTAGTATTGAGTCCGTCTTCGTTGGCGAGATTGTTAAGGTGTGTAGTTTTGTCCAGTCCTGCAAGGTTTCAAGGGCTTGGTTTGCAAGCGTTTCAAGGTTCTGTCTGGAATCCGCCGCGACCGTCAGTACGAGGTCGTCTGCGAAGGCCTGGGCCTCCACCTCCCCCAGATCCATGGTGAGGAACTCATCAAACACTATATTCCACAGGAGCGGCCCCAGGACAGATCCCTGAGGGCAGCCCCTGCGGACCGGCCAAGTCAACTTCTTGTTGGGCGTTATTACTTGGACGTCTCTGTCCGAGAGATAAGTTTTGATGCTCCTGTACAAATTGCTTGGTGTTCTCGCTGCCCTGAGCCTGCAAAGGACGCTCGGCCACCAGAGGGTGTCGAACGCGCCAGCAAAGTCGACGGCTATGACAAGGAAATATTTCTTGGTACACTGCATCGCTTTGGTGATTAGGCCTTGGACGGCATCTATGGTCGAAGATCTCGATTTGAAGCCGTATTGCTTGGGTGAATTCAGGTTTGCCTCATTATAGTGGTTGGGGATCCTTTTATGTAATAATCTTTCGTAAAGCTTGCTTAGTGTCGACAATATGGCTATGGGTCTATATGAATTGGGATTTTTGGTGTCTGTTTCGGTTTTTGAGGATCAGTTTTAGATTGGCTGTCCTCCAGCTGATGGGGAACTGGCCCTCTTTGATACAGGTGTTGTACAGTCGGAGCAGGAGGTCCGGCATAACCTCCGCTGCTTTCTTGACCATTTCCGGCTCGATGAGATCGGAGCCAGGGCACTTTTTGTTCCTGGTTTGTGATACCGCTTCTTGTAGTTCGTTGGCTGTGAAAGGGGGTTCTAGTTGTTGGGTCTCATATTCTTCGTTTGCTTGGCAGATGGCTTTCTGGTCCTCTGTTAGTATGCCTGGTGGGTCTTGGATTAGATTGCTGAGTATGTTCTTTATTGAGTCCTGCCATGTTGCATTGAGTGTTCCTTGCGCCGTCTTTGTTGCGGTCATCACTTCGCCTCTGG
Organism: Mastigoproctus giganteus; assembly: GCF_048544385.1. Classification (NCBI taxonomy): domain Eukaryota; kingdom Metazoa; phylum Arthropoda; class Arachnida; order Uropygi; family Thelyphonidae; genus Mastigoproctus; species Mastigoproctus giganteus. The sequence continues at coordinate 99,614,299 of NC_143582.1, read as the reverse complement.
GGAGTTTGTTTGTGGTGATTTTATACACCACTCCCCAGGGTTCAGTATTTCCTGTTACTTGGACAAGTCGTTCCCAGGATGTTTTCTTGTTTTTCTTAATAGTTTCTGTATAAAAGTTTCGGATCTGTCTATATTGTTGTCTCAGTTCCGCGACTTCCGCCTGGGGCCATGTTCTTCGTGCCCTTTGATACTGCTTTCTTTTATCTCCTGTACTTGTCTTCTCATTCTTTGCAGCTCCGGGGTCCACCACGGCATTGCTCCCGTCATCGGAATTTTCCTTGTCATGGACGCTTCCGCTGCATTGATGATTATGCAGGTTATATCTTGTGCGAACTGGCTGGGATCTATCCTTTCACCTACGGTCTCCCGTCTGTCCAAGTCCTCCATGTACTGTCTCCCTTGGGTGGAGAAGAAATTGCAGTAGGCGCACCCAATTTGCTTTCCCGATTGCGAATCTCTTTGACAGGTATTTAGTGGCGACTGTTCTAGCTTGATTCCTTTGTATGCTGTAAGTGATGGTTCGGTGGTCAGACGTAGTCCACGCGTTTTGTACAGTCCAGTGGGTTACGTTTGTATCTATATTTCTGGACGTTAAAGTTATGTCGATCGTTTCTCCTCATAGCATGTTACAATACGTTGGGCGGCAGAACGGCTGGTTTATGACTGTAAATATTGAATTTGCTAGGAAGTCTTCTAGTTTCCGTCCGTTTGAGGTTCCCCTGCGGTGCGGTTTGGTACTGTGCCAGACAGGTGATCGGCAGTTAACATCCGCTCCAATCAAGATTTTATGCCCTACCAGGGTTGTCTGTACTGATTGTATATGTTGTGGCAAAGTCGATTTCTACTCCAGGCCTACAGTAGAGGGCTATTATGTAGTAGCTGCCTATGGAGCATATTATATGGGCACAGGCTGCCCAGGGCATGCAAAGTTGTGGTATCTTTGTAACCGTTATCTCTGGATTTCTTACTAGTACTGCTGCCCAGGGGGGTGTCTTCGTTGCTTTGAACAATTTTATAATTGAGCGGGTATCCCCTTACTTGTTTCTGATTGGTATACGGTTTTAGGACTATGATAATGTCGGCATTATCCTCATCTGCTTGGAGTTGTACCTGCTCAACAACCGCTCGAGCTCTGTGGGCGTTTAGTTGGTGTATCTTTAGTACGCCGCAATTGTAATTTTTATGTTGTATTCCCATAATCGATTCTTTGTTGGTAGGTGCCTTTTACCTTGAGGTAAGTGGGACAGTTTGAGTCTCGTATGGAGTGGTTGGATCCATTCTGGGGCTTTTGCAATTGGTGCAGATGGGTTCCTTTAGGTTGGGGCAAGTCTTAAAACCATGTCCCCTCTCTGAGCAGTGGTGGCTGCAGGGTGGTTTCTTTTGGGCACAGGTGTGAGTAGTGTGGCCATATTTGCAACATCTAAAGCACGTCGGTACGGCCACATGCTCTCTAAAACGGAGGCAGCTCCACTCGACAAAAATCCTGCTTTGGTTTTTTAGGACCTGCCAGGATCCATTCTGGGGCTTTTGCAATTGGTGCAGATGGGTTCCTTTAGGTTGGGGCAGGTCTTAAAACCATGCCCTCTCTCTGAGCAGTGGCTGCAGGGTGGTTTCTTTTGGGCACAGGTGTGAGTGGTGTGGCCATATTTGCAACATCTAAAGCATGTCGGTATGGCCACATGCTCTCTAAAACGGAGGCAGCTCCACTCGACAAAAATCCTGCTTTGGTTTTTTAGGACCTGCCAGGCGAGCGGAGTCAGCTCAACTGTCCAGTTATATCCTCCATTTGTTTTGGACTGGGTTCTGTATTTTGGAGTCAGCAGTGTAGCCCCTTCTTGATTCGGTAGGTGGCTTTTTAGGTTTCTTCTATATATTTCTTCCGTGAGTTGTTGTGGTTGTAGATTTTGGTCCACATTGAAAATAACTATTGATGGGCCTTTCTTTTTTGGGGTCTCTGCCATGAGTCCCAGGGTATTTAACTTGGGGTTCGTTATTATCCCTTCGGCTTCCTCCTTGCTTTCCGTCTCGATTTCGATACCAGGACTTCTTGTTTTCCGTATAGACTTTTTTCCTAGTATCTTCGAAGTCCTCTTTGAGATTGTTTATGACTTTTTGCTTTATTTGTTCACTGGAGGGTCTCTCTTCTCCGGTGGGTCTCAGTATGACGATGTTCGGGGGTTTTCAATAATACTTTCTTTTTTTGGATTTCCACTTTTTTTTTTTTTTCTCTGCCTCGTTTGGTATATTCCTCAGCGCTTGGGCATATGTGGGGGCGCGCTGTGGCATTTTGTTTGCCCCACATTCCATATAGGTTTGTAGCCGTGTAGCTATTCACTCACTTTCTAAGTATGTACCATAGAGAATCGTCTCCATTTTGTGAAATATTGTCACAATTTGAGACCTCAGTCCGGAGGAGATCCTGTTAGGGTTCTCTTTGAATATATTTTCAAGGGCCGTTTTTAAAATGAATGTTTTCTCATAGACGGAGCCCTCTGGAAGAGTGTGGTTCAGGGGTGGTTCCTGTTGTTTGTCATCGTTGTTTGTTTCCCTTTGAGATGCTGTGTGGTCGGGCTGCTCTCTAGACTCGGTCTGGGAGCGGGTCACTCGCTTATTTTTTCGCTTGGCTTGAGAGGCCCCTGATCGGGTGTCCTCCATATCTTCTGTCTCGTCAATAATGTCGAGGTGGTCACTTTGTGACTGCATCAAGGATTCCATAATTTTTTCTGTTTTCCCTTCCATTTAGCGAATTCCGGATAACGGGACAGTTCGGTTTATCGGACGTATGTTGGGATGATCTGGTAGGGCACTGAAAATGCTGTCGGACGATGTCCTCCACAAATCTGTGGTTGAATTTGGAGGCACACAGGTGGTTATTGAAGTTTTGTGCTATCCCCTTCGGTCACTCAGGTGGTTATTGAAGTTTTATGCTATCCCCTTCGGTCACTAAGGGGGGGGGGAATAGCCTAGTGTGAAAATGCTCCCAGAAGAGCAGGATCACTTCTCATAGGGGCTTCCTGGGGCGCCGGAGGCGAGTGTCATTAGTAATTCCGTGGAATGCATAGGTAAGGAGTTCACAGCCAGCTAGGCAAAGTTTATGGCAAGAGGGGGGGGAGTCACTGAATTCATTGCTTCTGGTTTAATGTACACATAAAGCAGTTAATACACACATAATATAACATACAGCAGTTATCAGCACAGTTTGGTGGAGCAAACTTCCTGCTCGGTTTTAACACGGTTTGGGAACCTCCCCAGTCAAGTGCAAACTACCGACGTGGACACTGCTTTATATCAGTGCCTCTCTATGGCCTTGCCGCCAGCCACATGGTGACCATTGTAGGTCTGGCAACAAAGGACACAGATAAAAAACGCTGGTAGTTTACTAAATTCCCAGTAGAATATAAAAATAGTCTCACCTAGGCAATCCTCCGATTAAGTTCTTTCAGCTTGAACACTTTTTTGAACTATATTCACATTTTAAACTACTAAATTCCATTAAAAATCAGGAGCGCGATAAAACGTGTCCGGATACTAAGGCCGCCATATTGGAACCCGGCAGGTGAAAGTGATTCTTGCATTGCTTCTATTGGAATGAGCAGCAGTCTGGAAAGCGAGGTGCGGGAATTTCAGACACTGCTGGGAGTCATCGCGGAACAAGTAAACACATGAGCTGTGTTTGGGTAACAAGAATACATGGATGTATACTTGTGTATACACCAATGCTAGGAGGCTGGTAAATAAATTTGATGAATTTGAGATGTTGGTCGAAACATCAAAGGCAGATATTGTTGGGTATCAGAGACGTGGTGTCACACAGATATAAGGAATGCTGTTGTTATGGGGGTTTCATGGGGCATAAGCTACTTGGCTATAATGCGCCTATTCTTTTATAATAAAAAGGAAATCAGAAGGTCTCGTACAGTCAATAAGGTCCTTAATCAGAAAAGATTCAAAATTTCAGTTTTCTTCTGGAAGTGGAAAACTTCAGAAATATTGGCTCTGTCACCAATCAATTCTCTACAGTTATTGGTTGATGAAAGTTAACCATCGATTGCAGGGTTGAAATTCTGTCTTGTTTTTATAAGGGCAGTCAAGGAGAATGTGTTTAACAGTCATATTTATATAACAATGTGGACACTGTGGTCGATTATCTCCTGTGAATAAATGAAGGTGGGTTAGTTGAGTATGATCTTGCACTTGAAAGGATTACTTCTCGTTTTGATGCACGGACACTAGAGTGCCAGATTTTCGGATCCTGTTTAATCTGAAAGAGGATATTATTTGTTTGCGAATGCCATAATGCTGCCCATTTTGATAGGCATGCAGCGTTAATCATTAGTGCATAGTCTGATGCTGGAGCACGGATATTGATTAAATGTAAGGTGGTTGGGATTTTTGCAGCATTATCGGCCAGTTCATTGCCCAAAATACCAGAATGTGCTGGTATTCACCCCCAGGGGCTCACATCTGATGAGTACCGCCTTGGCACAACCAGGGTCCTGAGCTGGATATCATCATTCTTCTTCTTCTTCTTCTTCTCTCTCTCTCTCTCTCTCTCTCTCTCTCTCTCTCTCTCTCTCTCTCTCTCTCTCTCTCTCTCTCTCTCTCTCTCAGGGTAATAGGGAATTTTTTTTTTTTTTTTAGCCGGTGCAGCATAAGCCTCAGGCTTCCTTGCATCATATGGCTAATAATAAAAATAATCGAACAGAAGGTAACTAGTTGGTGGCGTTCTTCAATCTACAATAATAATCTAATTTGATTAATAACAGGGTGAACTTTATCTGAGGAATTACACAATGCCTTGATTGAGCTGAGGGAATCAGTGTAAATTACAGATTTTAAAGACTGGTCAGAAGAGAGATTTTGTAAAGCTAGTTTAATTGCGAATAATTCAGCTAAAAAGATACTGAATTCAGATGGAAGGGATGCTGATACAATTGTATTCGGAAACATTGCAGCTGCTCCAACGTTTGAATTGGATTTAGAGCCATCTGTGTATATTGGTAAAAAATCAATATATCTTTGAGTATGAACTGCATGAAGTCGACTGATATTTGATACTTGCAAAATATTCTTTCCCCATTGATAGAGGTAAGTGTTACAGGTCGGTATAGGAGGTGGAACCCATGGTGATTGAGTACAAATTGCTACCTGTTGTACAGAATGGATGGAAACATTCCACACCTGCATTAGTTCAAGAAGGAGAAGACCAGCTGGTTTTACTATGCTAGTTTTATTTCTGAACAGATTTTCTAATGGTGGAGGGATGCAAGGCATTTAACTTTGTATCTTGACAGAGTACTTCAGCAATGGCGATTTCCTACGTAAAGATAGTGGGGGCTCGTGAGCATCAATGTAAAGGCTGTGTGCTGGCAATGTTCTGAATGTACCAAGTGCAATCCTCAGCGAACAGTGTTGAACTGGATCAAGCCAGCGTAATGCACTCTTTCTTGCAGAATCGTAAATGGGAGCTCCATAATCAAGACGGGATCTGATTAATGCCCTGTATAATCTGCACGCGGTGCGATCTTTACCCCAGGTTCGGTCAGATAGTGCTCTAAGTATGTTTATCTTTTTTAGACATGATGTACGTAATTTTTTAATGTGCTCTAAGAAATTTAGCTTGTTGTCCATGATTAATCCTAGAAATCTGATGTTATTAGCTACTGGGATGTTAGAGATATGAAGTTCAGGATCCGGATGAAACTTGCGTTGTTTACAAAAATGGATAGCAACTGTTTTCTGCTGTGAAAGTCTATAGCCGTTGATGCCGGCCCATTGCTGTATTTTATTCAGTGATATCTGAAGTTGTCGTTCAATAGATCTCATGTTTTGGGAACGACAGGAGATGGAAAGGTCATCTGCGTAAAGGTAAGTCTCTATGTTTATTTGGAAGTTTAGTGATAGAATCTATGATCCCTGATCCTTGTACTGATCCCTGTGGAACGCCTTTACCCTGAATGAACGTTGCAGAAAGGGCTTGCTGGTATCGAACCTGAAACGATATTGTAAATAGAAAATTCTTCACAAATATAGGAGGCCCCGGGTGCCAAGCGTTTCCGTGGCCAAGCGATTCTGGTGCGTTTAAAGAGCGTTTTTTGGTAAGCGACTAGGTTCTATTTTGCTTTCTCCCTTACTTATTAAACCTTTTCGTTAAGTAGCTTCATTTTCTTAAAAACACTAAGAAGTGAGCCCAGAAGAAGGAAAGAACCTTTTTCTTTAATTTAGTACTCCTACTAACTAACCTAACCTATACGCTTGGCCACAAGCGGCACTGCTCCTGCCTCCCCGTGGCGGGGCCGGTAATCTGGGTGGTAAAGGTAAACCCCCAGGGCCAAAAGGAGCTAACATGGGTACAAATAGTTATCCCCCTTTAGAGCCATTGAGCTCAAGACAAGAGACTCGACATTGACCATGACTCTATTCACCCAAAAAGGCTTCGAACGGAAGCAAAATGTCCAAATGAGATACCGAATTTCTTGGTGGTACATTCGTTATCTGCCCAACCTGTAGGCAAGTTATCACCATTCTTGATACAAAAGTGTTTAGAGTCTATTGCAGGGTCACCAAAAATGGTGAAGCGACTACAATCTGGAGACCTCCTGATCGAAACAGCCACCTCAAAACATTCTGAGCGGCTGTTAAATACAACATCATTTGGGGGGCTGACAGTATCAGTTACTCCCCACAGAACCTTAAATTCACCAAGAGTGGGTGGGACCTAATCAGTGAGTGGGTGGGACCTAATCACAGTCTCCGAAGAAGAACTACTCCAAGAACTTAGTAGTCAAAAGGTAACAAGTGTAAAAAGAATCACGAGTAAAAAAGATGGGAATCTAACTCCAACTAGAACCATCATTTTAACATTCAGTACTCCAGACTTACCATCCTCAATCAAAGCTGGCTATTTGAATTGTCGTATTAGACCATATATTCCGAATCCTGTTCGTTGCTTCAAATGCCAGAAATATGGTCATTCACAGCAGGCATGTAGAGGTGACCCCATTTGTCCCATCTGCGGAGCTAAAGAACATACTCAAGCTGATTGCTCGGCCGCAACCGCTGCGTGTCCAAACTGCAAGGGAAGTCACCCTGCCTTTTCCAAATCTTGCGAATTATGGATTACAGGGAAAAAAATCCAAAAATATAAAATAGAAAATAAAGTTACTTTTCCTGAGGCACGTAGGCAAGTTATGTTGAGCATGCCTAGCAGTCGAACCTACGCTGCTCGCACTAGAAACTATGTATCTACTGGAGCACAAACAGATGTATCAATTCCGCCTAATACCTCAATGACTAATTGGCTTAAATCTACTCTTTCAAATTCAAAAAAAGAAAATCCTCAAAATAAAACTAGCGAAGCTACAAATACCCCAATCAGTATCCCTGGTGATACTGAATCGGTCCCATATGACACAGAGCAAAGGAAATCTGGCACAGGTTCAAAAAAAAATGGAAACTCCCACCAACAGTATGGAAGTAGATGAGCGTTCAGATAATGGGGAGCCCATTTTGGAACTCCATGCAAATGACACCATGGATTCTGTTCGCCCCTATTTCCCGAAAAAAGATAAAATAAAGCAAGACAGATCGAAATGCTCCACTTCTAAAAAACAGTCAGAACAATCGACCACAACTAAACTCAAATAAGGTCTAATATCATACAGTGGAACTGCAGAGGACTAAGAAGCAATTCTGATGACATAAAAGATTTACTGATTCAATACAATCCGATAGGAGTATGTCTACAAGAAACTTTCTTATCATCTGAAGCTTCACCAAAATTTACAAATTATACAATATATAGAAAAGACAGGATTTCGGAGTCTCCTGCTCGCGGAGGAGTAGCTATGCTTATAAAATCAAACATACCGTCCAGGCAAATTCAGTTACAAACTAGTCTAGAAGCTGTGGCAGCACGTATTTCAATCGGTATATCAATTACCCTAACTTCTATATATATTTCCCCTTCTCAACCATTGTCAAATACAGAACTTGATAATTTGGTTATGCAATTACCATCTCCAATCTGCCTTTTAGGTGACTTCAATGGCCACCATCCATTATGGGGGTCGCCTGCGATTGATACAAGAGGCAAATTAATAGAAACATTCATGAATAATAACAACCTAAATTCTGGATCTCCCACTTATATTAACCTATCTACAGGATCTACTTCTGCAATAGACTTGTCTATGTGCTCACCAGCAATTCTCCCAAGTATGCCATGGTCAGTGCTAAACAATCCTTTAAACAGCGATCACTTTCCAATCCTTTGCTCATTACAAACACGGGTAACTGCAAATCTCGAGGTCCGATCCACCTGGAAGTTCAAGAAGGCAAACTGGGAGAGCTACTATACCCAGGTCCAGTTAGACAGGAGTTATGTTCAGCAACATCCAATTGAAGACGTAACTAACTACATTACCAATCAAATACTAAATGCAGCAAAATATTCAATCCCGAAGTCACAACCTCACAAGTACTCCCACCATAACAACTGGTGGAATACAGATTGTTCTAATGCCAAGCGTGAGAAAAACCGTGCTTGGAACAAATTCCGTAAGTTTCCGACAACCAATAATCTAATAGAATACAAAAGACTTAAAGCCAAAGCAAGGAAGATTAGGAGAAAAGCCAAACGTGACTCGTGGATCTCATTTGCCTCAACTATCACCAAAGACACTGACCCACGATTCATTTGGAGAAGAATTAAAGCACTAAATGGAAAATTCACTCGACCACCCTCTCCAATACTCTGTTGGAATGGGAAAGATCTATCGGCACCTAAGGAAATCGCCAATGCGCTAGCAGAATCATTCTCTACAATATCTGCTTCTTCTTCCTACCCGATCTCCTTTCAGCGCATCAAGGCAGATGCAGAACGCCGCAAAATTAACTTCTTCACACGGCTCTCACTTCCATACAATCAACCATTTAATATAACAGAACTCAAAGAATCCTTAAATAAATCTTCAAATAGTGCTGCCGGCCCAGACGACGTACATTACATCATGCTAAAACAATTACTTGAAGAGGACTTACGTACCCTATTAATTTTCTAAAATCGAATCTTCTCAGAAAATGCCTATCCGCTTTTCTGGCGTCATTCTCTCATACTTGCCATACCAAAACCAGGCAAAGACCCTTCTTTGGTTAACAATTATAGGCCAATATCTCTCACAAGCTGCATAGGGAAAATTTTTGAAAGAATGGTACATACGAGGCTTACCTGGATCTTAGAAGCAGAGAACCTTTTAACAGATCATCAGAGTGGCTTTCGTAAGAACAGATCCACTCTTGATGTCCTTATCAAAGCTGAATCGAATATTCGCAACGCCTTTGTCATGAAGCAACATCTAGTCATGGTCAATTTAGATATTGAAAAGGCATTTGATACTACCTGGCGACATGGTATTATTATGGACCTTTATCACCTAGGACTAAGGGGTCATCTCCCTCAGATAATTCAGAATTTCTTGCGCCACCGCTCTTTTCAGGTCCGTTATCAGAACGTACTGTCTACACCCCATATTCAGGAAGAAGGAATACCACAGGGATCTATACTCAGTGCAACGTTATTTGCAATTCGAGTCAACAGCATAACTAGAGACATGCCCAAAACTGTGGAGGCTTATATGTACGCGGATGACCTCGCCATCTCCTGCCAATCGCAAAGCATGAACACCATTGAGCGTCAACCCCAACTTGCCATTAACAGAATTGAATCCTGGATGTCACGCAACGGATATCGACTAGCTGAACAAAAGTCTACCACCACTCACTTTTGTAAGAAACGTGCTGTCCACCACCATCCTGAATTACAGCTAAACAATTGTCCAATACCAGTAGTAAACAGCATCAGATTTCTCGGTCTGATATTAGATAGTAAGCTTAACTTCCAAGCACATATCACATATCTACGAACTACTTGTCTAAAACAGTTGAACATGCTTCGATCAGTCTCATCCATGTCGTGGGGAACTGATCGGTACTCCTTACTTCACCTCTACAAATCTCTGATCCGTTCACGCTTAGATTATGGTTCTCCCGTATATGACTCAGCTAGGAAAAGCACATTAGATCGGCTGAATGTCATCCAGCACAGTGCCCTGAGGACTGCTCTGGGCGCATTCAGGACTTCTCTCATGCAAAATCTTTATATCGAAGCCCACGAGCCTCCATTCCATCTTCGTAGAAAAACATTATTGGTTTTCTGTGCTTCTAAGATCCAGAGTCTTCCATCGCACCCCAGTTGGGAGTATCTTTATCACACTCGGTGGGATTCCTTTTATGAGAATAAGCCACATGAAAATCGACCTGCTTCTCTCAGGATCAAAAATCTTATTCTGAGTTGGAACATTGATTTAGCTGATATTTTTCAGAACACAACTGCACCTATTCCACCTTGGACGTATGTTTGTGCCTCACATGACACACATTTTCTCCAGTGGGGGAAGAATGTCATATCTCCCAATAACATGAGACAGTTGCACTCAGCTCATGCTACTCTTAACTCCGATTTCTGAAAAATATATACTGATGGGTCCAAAACTGATAGTATGGTAGGTGCTGCAGCTGTTTTTCCTACATGTACAATTTCAGCCACACTACCTTTATCATGCAGTGTCTTCACTACTGAACTTTATGCCATCAAGTTAGCACTTAGTAAGATTATTGAACTTTGCATCTCACCCGCAATAATTTACATGGATTCCCTCAGTGCTATCAATGCCATAAGGAAGAATTTTTCCTCTTCTCATCCTACATTGAAAGAAATTCATTCCCAACTATTTTCCTGTAGTATGTCCAATCAGTCAATCTGCTTTTGCTGGATCCCTGGCCATTCTAGCATTCCGGGAAATGAAAGTGCAGACTTTGCACTTGGGCATCGCGTGACACAGAGACAACCCCCAAGGCAGAATGCGCTGGTCCCGAAGGAACTAGTAGTTGTTGGTGACTCTATTGTCAGGGAAACGGGGAACATGCTTTGTAAAAAAGATAGGTGGAACAGGACCAGGGTATGTCTGCCAGGGGCAAAGGTTGATGATGTTGTAGAGCGAATATCATCTTTTAAGGGCACAAAAGGTGATATAGTTGTACACGTTGGCACTAATAATATTAAGAGTAGGAGACCGGCAGAATTACTTAACAAGTACAGGTCACTGTTGAACAAAAGCCGAGAATTAGGGTTGAATTTGAAAGTGTCTGCAATTCTGCCCAGACACGATAGGAGGGAGTATATGATGAGAGGATTGTTGATCAATTCGGCCCTGGAAAGATTGTGCAAGGCTCAAGGGGTAGAATTTTTTTCAGCCTGGAATGTACTTGTTAACAGGAGAGATTGCTTCTACAGGGATGGGATACACTTAAATAGAAAGGGTGCAAGAATATTTGCTGATGCTATCGAGGCAGTGTTAGGTGGGTCGGAAAACTGCTAGCTTGGGGGGAGACAAAGACCAATAGATTGACAGTAGCCACTGGCAGACGTGAAAGAGATTCTTGCACTGCTTCTATTAGAATGAGCAGAAACTTGAAAAACAAGATGCATGGTATTTCAGAGACTGCTGGGAGCCATTGCGGTACAAGTAAACACATGGGTTGTGTTAGGGTAGCTAAGAATAGAAACAGGTGCAGGTATACTTGCGTGTACACCAATGCTAGGAGTTTAGTAAATAAATTTGATGAATTTGAGGTATTCCTCAAAATATCAAAGGCAGATATTGTTGGGATATCAGAGACGTGGTGTCACACAGATATAAGGGATGCAGAACTGCAATTTGGGGAGTACAACGTCTACAGAAAGGATAGACAGGATAGGAAGGGGGGAGGGGTTACGCTATTAGTTAAGAAACACATAAAAACCAAGGAAGTGAAGCCAGTCGACATCGCTGGACAGTGCAGTGTTGAGTCAGTTTGGTGTGACATAAGCATTGGGAGATCAAAATTGAGAGTAGGAGTGTGCTATAGGCCTAATGACTCTGATGAGTATAATAAGGAACTGTACAGGGAAATAGAGTGGGCCAGTAAATCAGAGAGTCTTATAATGGGAGATTTTAATTTCCCAGATATTGACTGGAATTTGGGGGCCGGTTACTCACACACTAGCAGGGCTTTTGTGGATTTATTGGATGATTGTTTTCTACATCAGCATGTTCGGGAGGCAACTAGAGGGAGTAATAGTCTTGATTTGATTATCAGGAGTGATTCTTCATGCATTAAGAATCTGCAGATAAATGAACCACTAGGTGGCAGTGATCACAGTGTGCTGAAGTGGGATTTACTCAAAGAGGTAACTACCATTAGGGGTAAAGGGAAGGGTTATTGCTTCCGTAAAGGCGACTACGATGGACTGAGACAGTATTTAAATTCTATACAGTGGGACCAACTGATGATGTTACCAACAGCAAATTCAAAATGGGAAGCATTCAAAGAACTTATCTTGGAAGCTACTAGGCTTTACATACCAACTAAGAAATATTGTTCAAGATTTAGGCCAAAATGGATGTCAGATTAACTAATGAGGCATATGGCAGAGAAGAAAAATGCATGGGATACTTACAAATTAACACATGACACAGAAGCCTATGATAGATACAAGTTGATATGCAACCAAGTTACAAAGGAGGTTAGGCAGGCGAAGGCAGATTACGAGAAATCTTTGGCAAGGGATGCAAAGAAAAACAGCAAAGAGTTCTTTACTTATGTAAACTCTAGAAGGAAGGGGATGAATCAGATTGGTCCACTTGATATTGATGGGTCAACTGTTGATGATCCTGCTCAGGTAGCTAACAAACTAAATGAATATTTTGCATCGACATTCACACATGAGGAGTTATTCAGCAAGGGGAATGCCAGAGGTGTATTCAACTCTAGCAGTAAGCTACAGAATCTTGAAATAACTGGGAGTAAAGTGGAGGAGAAACTGTTGAAGGTAAACACAAGAAAGGCACCCGGGGTGGATGGGATCTACCCAGTTATATTAAAGGAGGCAGCAAAGGAAGTAAGCAAACCCTTAGCTATAATTATGAGAGCTTCCTTGGACTCAGGGGAGGTACCCATAGACTGGAAATGTGCAAATGTGACCCCAATTCACAAAGGAGGATCAAAGGCTGACACAAGTAATTATAGACCTGTGAGCTTAACTTCTGTTCCAGGAAAATTAATGGAGGCACTGGTTAAAGAAGCACTGCAGGATCATTTAGACAAGACTTCAGTTATAGCTCAGACACGGCATGGTTTTGTTAAGGGGAAGTCTTGCCTGACCAACTTCATTGGATACTATGATGCAGTCACAAAAGAACTGGATGCAGGGAATAACTTTGATATTATATACTTGGATCTTAGAAAGGCTTTTGATACTGTTGCACATGGAAGACTGCTACACAAATTGGAGCATTGTGACATTGGAGGCAAATTGCTGCTATGGATAAAGGGGTGGTTGAGCGGGAGAAGACAGAGAGTGGTAATCAATGGACACTGCTCATCGTGGACTAATGTTATTAGTGGAGTCCCTCAGGGCTCAGTGTTGGGTCCATTATTGTTTTCTGTATTTTTAAATGATACTGATGATGGTATATCAAGCTTAATGTCCAAGTTTGCAGATGACACAAAGGTTGGCAGGGTTGTCAAGGACACTACTGACACTATGCTGCTGCAACAGGATCTGGACAGGTTGAGCAGATGGGCTGAGAGGTGGCAAATGAAGTTTAACATTGACAAATGTAAAGTACTACACATGGGAAACAGCAACCCCAGAGCAACGTATCAACTCTGTGGTACTACACTGACAGTGGTAGAGAATGAAAGGGACTTGGGGGTGGTTGTGCAGGCAGATATGAAGTTCTCTGAGCAGTGCAGACGGGCGGCAAGAGTAGCTCATGGAGTATTCTCAATGATATACAGGAAATTTTCCAGCAGGGATAAGGAGGTGATTATTCCATTGTATAAGGCAATGGTCAGGCCACACCTAGAGTACTGTATACAGGTCTGGAAGCCTCATTTCAAGAAGGATGTAGAGCTGCTGGAACGAGTACAGAGAAGGGCAACAAGATTAGTGAATGGAACAAAGGGGTGTTCTTACGAAGAAAGGCTTAAATTTTGCAAATTACAGTGTCTGGAGACTAGGCACCAGCGAGGTGATCTGATAGAGGTGTATAAAGTCTTGAATGGTTTAAGCATGCTCAATGCTGATGGGATTCATCCTCTAGCTCAGAAAAATCACCTGAGAGGGCGTAAATTCAAATTGAGGAAAGACAGATGTAGGATAGATGTGCGGAAATTTGCCTTTAGCCAGCGGGTGGTTGGTTGGTGGAACAGACTCCCATCCCTTGTGGTGGAGGTTGATAGCCTAAATAAGTTTAAGGCTCAGCTGGACAGCTATTTTGAACGAACAGAGGGGTGAAGTGGAAGTGGGTTTTTTTTTTTTTTTTTTTTTGGCTGATGCTGCATAAGCTTGCTTTCTTGCATCAAATGCCTCTACTAATGCTAATGCTAATGCTAACATCCTCAACCCACTCTCTCACAACATCCTCAGGTTCCATACACTGATTACAAACCTGTTATTCGTAAAGCATGTTACCACAACTGGTCACAGATATGGAAAAGGAATACTAACAGCAAACTTTACCAAATAAAACAAGAACCAAAGCTGTGGCTCTCTTGCTTCAGACCAAACAGACGTGAGGAAGTGGTGTTGGCAAGGCTAAGAATTGGACATACACATCATACCCATCTCCACTTGCTATTGGGAGAAATCCCACCTCAGTGTTCATCCTGTAACAGTCGGCTTACGGTCCGCCATTTTCTGCTTGATTGTCCCTTGCATTCAACCATCTGGTCAAACACTTTTCAATCAGTTTCCAGGCTTAACGTATCACCTGATTTATCTCATATCCTAGGAAACAATGCAAATATTGAAGAACTTTTAATATACTTAAAATGTATTGGCCTATACAAAAGTATATAATTTAACAACTATAAAGATAGGGTCATGCAATTAAACGATGAATAGACACAATTTGGCCTCAGATGCCCTTGTGTCTTTAAACCCCCAACAACAAATATAGGAAGGTTGCCCCACAGACCAAGAGAGTAAAGATCTTTTAGCATATCATGCCGCCAGGTGGTGTCAAAGGCCTTCTCTATATCTATGGAAACCATTACTAGATGTTCTTGTTTAACAGAGGCATTACGAATGGTAAATTCAGCCTTAACCATAAGGTCCAAGCATGACCTGTTTTGACGAAAGCCATATTGACTATTGCTCATTAACCGTTCTGACTCAATGATCCAGACAAGTCTACTGTGGACAATATTTTTTAGAATTTTGCTGAGGCGGCTTGAGAGGGATATTGGTCTATAGCTATGGAGATTGGTTGGATCTTTTCCAGACTTTAGGAACGCCAAAACAGTAGAATGATGCGAAGAAGCTGGATAAACATTTTCTAGAAAATTACAATTGTAAAAAGCAGGAGGAAGCGCAAAGCTCTGTCATCAAGATGTTGTAGCATGACATAATAGATCCCATCTGGTCGGCAGCACCATTGTGGGCTGTTCCGATGGCATGCAAGAGTTTGGAATATTGTAGAGGTTTGTTATATGACAGAAGGGGTGCAGTTTGGAAGTTAATTGAACGCTGTTCGGCAGAGTTTTTAATTCTTTGAAATGTGTAGAGTAGAGTGTGTAGAGTGTGTTTAGTGTCAAACGGCACCAGGGGTTCTCCCCATCTCAGCGTGCTATACATTGTGGGTGTGAAACAGAACACTGTCAATGCCAGAGGTTTAAAAAATATATGGATTTTGTATTTGTGTAGTGTCGTGTACTGTTGTTCATCTGGTCATTTAGCCGCTGGGCCCCTAATGGGACCCAACGTTGCCCCACTCGGCCCCGTGGAGGCAGACCAGGTACACTACTTAGTTATTTACTCTGGCAGGTCCTGCCACCTAATTTCCCGAGATTTCAGTGGCAAGGACCTAAAAAAAAAAAAAAAAAAAACGCTATAGATAGGGGTCAGCCAAAAAAAAGGGAGTACTAGTTGGGCGATTCGATGTTGTTAAGTTTTTGGGTGTTGGGCACAAACAATTTGGAGTTGATTCAGACACTAGTTGTAAGTTATAGAAAGGGAGGGAGACTGAAGACTAGGGGGAAAAGACAGAGATACGGGGTCCATAGGGAAGATGACCCCAAGTCAGTGGAGCAGTCCCATGCCCCACCAGAGTGAAAAAGAGGGGTGGCGAGGGGGAGGACACCAGGGATGAACTCCCCCACCCGCCAGGGAGTGGAGGCAAAGGACCACGTAAGGGAGCTGGCTAGGGAGGCCTAAAGGGAGCAAGGGAGCAGCTGAGCTGTGCTGGTGTAGGTTCTGCCACTCCTGGGACGAAGGAAGGAAGGAATGTTTTTTTTTTTTTTTTTTTTTCCTTCTCCTGAGAGGACTGTCATATCCAGGAAGTTTCTTACTTTGATCTTCAATGGGTGGTGTTTGGGTGCCTAACCCGTCTAGCAGTGAAGCCAGACTGCGCAAACTCTGTAAAGGCGGTATAGCGCTGCTCGTCCATTATAATCAGGTGCTCACAATACCGGGGATTTTCTTGCATTTTAGTGGCAAACCTTAGCCGGAACCCGTCATATTCATGGCAATCATACATAACGTGATCCCCACGTTTCTTCAGCCCTGCAGTGACACAACGGATCTTCTTCTATGCCTAGGGATGTTAGCTTCGCTTTAAAGGGTCCATGGCCTGTAAATAGAAATGTAGTATGGAGGCCTGGTGAGTACCAGGGAGGAGGCTTTGGACTGATGAGGTTCACAGAGGGAATGAACTTTTTGGTTATCAATCCTTTGTTGGTGTCCCATGTCTCTTGCCAGGTCCTGTACATAATTTCAGAGATTCTCTTCCTTTCCTGTTTGGGGTTGTTATCAAGGTTAAGAGTGATGCCTGCTGTTTCGGTGGGAATACTCTTCTTCAATCGTTGATATAATCCTCTTCTTATTACCTCTAGGTGTAGGGGTATACATCCAGCTAGCACCTGTAGTGCTGGGGTGCTAGCTGGATGTATACCCCTACATCCAGCAAGGAGCATAGAACGCTGTATGGAGTCTAATTTACGGCGATTTCGGTCGAGGGAGGCCCTAGTGCACCATACTGAGGCTCCATAGCAATCTATTGGCACAAATATGGCATTATAGATGAGGGCCAGAGCCCGGCGCTTAAGGTCCCAGTCTGCACGGCTTATATGGATGATCATGGCCGAGTATTTTTATTTTCTGTGACATATTTCAAGTGAGGATGGAAATTTAGCTTCATATCTAAGACGATTCCTAAATACTTGATTTCTGGGTATAATTTTATGGAGGTGTTGTCAATTTTGATAACCGGTGGTCTTCGTAGTTGGAGCGTTATAGATTTGGTTTTCTCTCTCGAGATCTTTAGTCGGTGAATGGCTGTCCAATCCTGGAGCTTAGTTAGTGCACAATTTGCTCTCTCCTCTAAATCAGCTCTTGTGTCACCATGCACCACCAAAACCAAATCGTCAGCAAACGCAAGGGGTTGAGTCAATCCCCAAGTCCATCCCAAGGAACTCGTCCAGGACGATGGACCAAAAGAAAGGCCCCAGGACCGAGCCCTGGGGACAGCCTCGGGAGACCTGGCTAGTGACAGACTTGTACCTGGTACTAACATGGACAGTGCGGTGTCTCAGGTACTCCTTGACACAGCTATAAAGGTTGAATGGTGCTTTGGCTTGTCGGAGACTTCTGAGAATACTTGGCCACCACAGCCGACCAAACGCTCCAGCAAAGTCAACTGTGATGGCTAGCACATACTTGCCTTGAGAGCTTGAAACAGTACATGTTAATTTAAGAAGAGCATCTTCAGTGCTGCAACCAGCTTTGAAACCGTACTGAAGTGGAGAAATGAGGTTTTCTTTGAAATGATGTAGTATAAGCTGACGCCGTTGAGATTTCAGCAAATGTATTGCCCAAAGCAGTTGCAATATCCAAAGGACTAGATAGATCTCGCCCATTACAGGAATGGATTGGAGAAGGCACGGTAGGAAACTAACGAGAAAGCTGTCTTAATTATTTTCCATATTATTTTGGTGTCAGTGTTTTTGTTGATGCTTCATGCAAAACGGGTCCAGGATTCTTTCTTGGCTTGCATTTGTATGAAACATACTTTTTCCTTTAATTTCTTATAATTATTGAGATTGGATGTGGTCGGACATTGCCGAAATAAATTCCAGGCTTTATTTTTGGCTTTCTTTGCTTTGGTGCAATCGTCATTCCACCAGTAGTTGTGTTTTCGGCCCGGCGGATTAGTGGTAGTATGTTTAGCCACATTTAGAAGGTGCGACGTGATGTAATTTGTCTCGTTATCAATGGGTGGAGGCGGATTTTTTCCTCATCAAGAGCAATTGATGACTGAAATTTTGCCCAATTTGCACGGACAAATTTCCATTTTCTGCAGGGTTGAGTTGAAAGAGTCGGTGCTATCACAAAGTTGCATTCTATTGAAAAGTGGTCACTGCCCATAGGATTACAGTAGACACTCGATTTTCCGGGATAGATGGTAAAAAAACAAATCCCGGATAATGGATTTCGCGGTTAATTTAAAAATACAGAAGTCCTCGACATACATTCCAGGACTTCTTACTTCGAGTTTTACGTAACTCGGGAATGACTAGTAACATATTGCTGCTATATTATAAAGTATTTAAGGCCTCATGCTACGAGATAGAATGACTAATATGGTTAGTGCAAATGCATCATTTTAACTTAGCTATCTACCAAAGTAGTTAAATTAATTAATTAAATTGGCATCGTTTTGGTTATATCTCATATTGTGACTGCCTTCACAACGAGTTGCCATGGTATTATACTACCTCGAATAAATAACACTTCACCAGTGGAGAAGACTATTGTTATTTATTCTCAGCGGATACCACCACCCAGAAGGCACCGTTTTGAAAATAGTATTGGATAATGATCTCAGCTATCCTCAATATCCCTATGAGACTGAGCAAAGAAAGAAAGACGTAGAAAAGTGACAGTAAGAGAGGAAGAGGAAAAGATACCGTAGAAGAATGAAAGGGACAGTTAGTTCTAACTCACACACACAAACTCAAAGCTGCATACCCCGACTGGGCAATGCGTCCCCACTACTGAGGACTGTTATTACCCAATCGGGGTCCCACAAAGATAATTAAATTCTTCCCACCGGTGCCATTTCTGGCCATTTGGCCTTCATCAGTGGGCAGGTAGGCATCCTGGTTAAACCAGACGTGCTTTCCAGTTCTCAGATATTTCTGTAAAATTAAACCCATCAAGGACTATATGGGTCCTGCTTTGGAACCACATAGTGGTCTATATGGTTCTGAAAAAAGAAAAACTCCATACTCCCTGCAAGAAACAGAAAGGGACAGTCACTCATATCTGCATACCTTCCAACCCAAGTGGGCTGCTCACTCTCCCACTGACACACTCCGAGGACGGCCCAGTCCATGTGACCACCAGGTTGCCAACTGCCTGGAGTTGGCTTGCCCTACATGGTTTCTAGGGTCGTCCCCCTCTTTCACACTCCTTTTATTATATGCAGCTTTCAAAGCTCACCCGCTGTACATGCGAGAGAGAGGCCAAATGCCTGCAGCTGGCTTGGTCCCTTTCCTCTCTAATAACTAAGCTAATCAAGTTGTTACGTCCACTCCCCCAACCTAGACTGATCATTACCATCTAAGCTGCACATATATGTTATCATTTATTAGTCGACATAAAGGTGTGGGGAAACACCATAATTGTAAGAATCTTTGCTTTCCAAGTTCTAGTAACTCTAGTACCAAAAATCTTCTGATTGCAGCATGCATCATTCGAAGGGCACACTTTGACACCTCCACAGCAGAACCTCCTTCTTTTCTTTTCCTAATTTTCCAAGCCTGATATTTGCCTTCGTTTAAGAGGTATATAAGGATGCGTCGCTCTGGAAATCGGGGCCGGAAACTGTAAAAATAGTACTTGTTCCCTGGTCAAGCGCGGTATTCCCATTGTTCTGTGCACACTGAGCCAGATACACTGAATAACCGGACAGGAGAAAATGCATGTTCCACTGTTTCACGCGCCTTGCAGTATAAACATTCAACATTCACATGCCCTCGAAATTTGGCTTTATTCATCTCCACTGGAAAGTGCCCGTGTATTATTCTCCATGCCTTTTCATGACTCATAGCCTATATAATGATGTAGGTTCCTCAACATCTGAGTTGTATCCAGTCTCACTCAGCTTCGCGGCATCGGCGGTACATTCATATCGAATAACTTCCAATATATCTCTGAAACTTTAAGCTTGTGTTCCCTGTACAGGCCCCCTGCAGATAATTCTTGTAAATGTTTGATTACCAATTTATAAAAGGATGTTATTATTTCTACTGTTGGACCACTGTGTTCCTTTCCTAACAGTTCAGTAAACCTCCCCATATTATACTTTACTAAGGCAGCCACTGCATGGGTTCCCCATAGAGCCGTTCGGATGTGCTTTAACACAAGCCCACCTTAACCACTTCAACTGTGGTACTGCATAGCTCCCCCCCCCCTCACACTGCATATAGCCTCTGCTGCGTCACTTCTTGCTGTCTACTGTTCCAGAAAAATTTAAATAATCATCGGATTGCCTTTCTCTGCGTACAATAACTGAATGATGTGATTGATACAATGTTCATCAAAATCGGTACCAGAATCGTCCACATAATACAGACCCTTCCGGAGAAAGATAACATCCCCAGATTCCACTCTGACAAAGCATCCTCCGAAGAACCCAGCAATTGCCGGGACGATACTGCCGGACATTTCACAAAGGGTACTCCCAGGATAGTTACAGAGGCTGCCGAGACCGTGAGGCCTACCGGCAATTGTACTGGAACTTCAATTCCCCACTGTTGACATTTGGTCTTGCTTTTATTTAGACAGACTACTAGATAAACTAAAATAGCTGAAAGTATCCAGCGCTCTTTGTAGAGAACTGCTGTCGGCTAAAGTTAAAATCACGTCATCCGCACGTGCTACATATTTACAATCAGAATTTGGGCCAGGAAGATGAATCCCGCTGATGTGTTTAGAAATAACTAATTGCCTTAATATGGGTTCTAATGCCAATGAGAATAGTGCAGAGCTCAGTGGGCATCCCTGTCTAACCCCCCCGTTCCAATTTTATTTTCTCCCAGCTGTAGCCATTAATCAAAAGAATAGTTTGTGCCCCCTTTGTACAGACTTATAATAGCTGTTCTTAATAGAGAACCCATTCGGACTCTTATGCAGCAAACTTCTTAGGTATTCATGGGAAAGCTTGTCGAAAGCCTTTGCTAAATCAAGAATAGCCACCACTATGCTGTATTGTTTCTGCTTACAATATCCTTGCAAATCTTTCAGAAATGACAGATTTGACGTCATGGATCTTGCTGGAATGGCATACGTTTGATTAGGACCTATAATGTCTCTAAATGCCTTTTAGGTCGGGCGTTTAGCACTTTGGTATACAACTTATAATCTATGTTGAGTAATGACACTGATGTGTCATTACTCAACATACTCAACTGGGCTCCATTCGCCTACTTCTTTCCCCGTTTTACCTTGTTTTTAAGGAATACGGTTTGGGCTTCTATAAATCCTTCCCGGACTACCCCTTCCGAGAAGGACTCGGAGAAAATGACAGCCAAGACTAGTCCAATTTCCTTCCAGTACTTTTTTTACAAAAAAGTCTACTGTTAGTCCATCTGGACCTGGCGCTTTACCTCCTTTCATTTCTCTCAAGGCTGACGATAGTTCATACAACGAGATAGGTTGATCCTGTTCTTGTCTATGAGCTGCCAGAAACCCAGCTCGCTGGTAAAGCTGGTCCTCTAAATGCTGTATACATTTTTTTTGTAAACATGTGCGAAACACTTAACAATGTCCCCAGTAGTCTGATGTTGGCGTGGGCCTTCCTGTATCTGATGGATAAGACTGCTGTCTCTGTGTGATCTGTTGAACTGCTTGAAGAAGAAAGCTGATGACATATCTGCTTTTCTATAACATATACGCATCTGGACAGCTTCGTTTTCTGCCTGCCTCTCCAATAGCGACAGGACTTCCATACTCTTTTTCCCTCGTTAATTTTTGAAAAGCTGTTTTGATTGCATTCTTGTAGTTTGCCCAGCTTTCTTCTGTCCAGTAATTAGAATTTCTCAAATGATGCGTTAATCTTTTAATGTCATGCGGGTCACCTTGCAAGAGCACCGGTTTTAACCTCCAGGTGCCCTTTCCCTGTTCTACCGTTAAACCTAATGGAAAATCTATCATAACTAATTTATGATCCGTTATAGAACGGGGTCCGGAAATATTAATGTCTTACCCGCGTCACCTTCTCTGCCACTTTACTTGGGACATAAAACCGGTCAATGCGGTTTTATGTCCAGGACCAGGTTGCTCAATGACTTATAAGGTATTTCATTCTCCATACACCTATCAGGTCATGCTTTAAGCACAAACTGTTGAACTCCAATGAGCCTCCTGTGCGATCCCAAGTACCTGTCTTGTCTTTGATTGGGTCTAAAACACAATTCCAGTGTCCTCCTAGAATAATCAATCGGGCCCCCCCAACATAAAAAGAAGTAAACTACTAAATATTCGCATACGAATATTTAGTATTCGCATACGGTGTTTGGTGCATACACATTAATCAGCCTTATCGTGTGCAAACCTAATCTCCAGTCAATGCAGATTATTCTATCTTCTATATCTCTTTGAAGATTGCAGAATTTTCCTATAATTGGGGGTAAGACTATAATGCCTACCCCAGTGGCAGTCCTTGAACCAAAACTCCAGAAACATAAACATTTGAATCTGTTCTGGAAATTGCGTACTTGGACGCTATTAAAAAAGTGACTTTCTTGAATAAATAAAATTTTTACGCCTAGTAATAACACGGTCCTTCATACATGATGCTGAGCCTGCCCTTGAGCAAATCCCCGTATATTCCAAGTGCCAATAATTACCATGTTAATGCAATTCGCTATACCTTAGAAATTTTAATTGTTAGAGAAATTGTGTTAGAGATATGCTTAAAGAATACAAGGTCTTGCCTAACTCTTGTTCATGCCCCAATATCCACGAAATTCGGGAATTACTTAACTTATTCCCAGTAACATCTGTTCCACCAAATTTCCAAAAAATATGTCCCTCCATATAAATTGAATTTGCCTACTTTACCTTCCTGGGTGTGCTCTAACACTATTCTGGGCTTCCCTAGCCTCTGCTCCTATTCTACTAACTTAACAATTAATGTTTATAGTCCTACTGGTACATGTTTCTTTAAATGCTCAACCCCCAGAAATTTATCACTACCCTCACCTAATGCCCATTCTATTTCAGAGTCATCCGAATTTAACTCATTCAGATCTTGTATGATGTTCTTTCCCTCTTCCACAATTTGCCTCTTTCTTTTTTCCTCTCCCCCTAGGCTTTCTTCGTCTTTGTTTCACCCCCCCCTTTTCTGACCTCTCGCTATCTCTTCTGTTTTTTTTTTTTTTTTTTTTATATGTAACCCACAAACACGAGAGGTATTAGAACCTATAGTACTTAGTACCGTGCTTGGGTTGGAGGTTGAGAAGACGAAAGAAGATATTTGTTGACACTGGACTTAAATTTCAGCAGACTGTAATTTTCAGGAAATACGTATGAAGGAAGGTTGTTCCAGAAAACGGCACTCGAATCAATAAACGAGGAAGATGAGAAGTTGGTTCTGTGAGTTTGGAGTTGGACAGTAAATGGATGTTGGCTGGTGGCGGCACGTGTTCGGACTGTTTTGAAAGAGAGAGTGGGAATTATAGAAGCCAATTCAGAAATACCCATGGAAGTGTCTGTAGAGGAGGCATGCAGCAGAAACAGTACGTCTATGAGACAGCGAGTGGAAAGACTCTGTTAGAGATGAATCATTAATTAACCTAAATGCCCTCTTCTGAAGGGAATCAAGAAGCCTGAGAGAGGTTTTGGGGGCACCACCCCAGATGTGGGAACAATATTCCATGGCAGGGCGGATTTGCGATTTATACAGAGTGAGCAGCTGGTTGGAAGAAAAGTAACGCCGAGAGCGAAAGAGAAAACCAAGTTTTCTAGATGCAGAGGAAGCAATATTTGTAATGTGCTTATGCCAAGAGAGATTAGAAGTCAGGGTAATCTCCAAAAGAGATATATCTTTTTGCCTAGAAATCAGAGTGTCAATAAAGATAAGCATAGGAGCAGAAGAATCCTTTTTGCGAGATATAAGACAAGACTGAATTTTAGAAGGGTTGAAATCAACTAAGTTGTCTTTACCCCACTGAAGAATTACCTGAAGATCGGCATTTAAGGTATTTGCAGCAGATTTTCGAGAAGTTGAAGCTGATTGAGCAGGACAAGGTTTCTCAAAATGGAAAGTGGAATGCAATGTGCTATCATCGGCAAAACTATGGATAGGATTTCCAGTCAATGGAAGAAGGTCATTAATATACAAGAGGAAAAGAGTGGGGGAAAGAACTGAACTTTGGGGGACACCGGCATTAGTGGAGAAGTTAGAAGACAGAGAACCATCTACCATCATCCTCAGTGAACGATCAGAGAGGAAACTGGATAACCAATTACTAAAAACAGTTGGCAACCCATAAGATGGAAGCTTGTTTAGAAGACCTTTATGCCAAACACGATCGAAAGCCTTTGAGAAGTCAAGAGCAACTACTTGCGTTTCACCGAACCTTTCCATTGAATTAGTCCATAAATGGGTAACATAAGCCAGAATATCACCAGTGGATCGACACTGATGGAATCCATACTGGCGATCGTTGATCACACGGAAGGTTTCTAGGTAGTTTAAGAGTTGGTGGTTAATTGATTTCTCCATTACTTTAGAAAGAGTAGAAGTAATTGCAATGGGACGATAATTGGATGGGAGGGATTTGTCACCCTTTTTAGGAACTGGCTGGATATGAGAAACACACCTTTGGAATAAGAAAGTGAAAAAAGGCGGCAAAGAATAGGAGTAAGTTCAGGAGCACAGGTTTTGAGAACAAGTGGAGAAATACCACCTGGACCTGGAGCTTTCTTAGCATGAAGATTCTTCAAAATCCTTCTGACATCCTTTTGACGGAAGACTAGAAGAGGCATTGAATGGAGCGTGTTGAGAATGGTGGGAGGTGTTTTAGCAAGATCATAAATACATGAGTTGGAAGAAAATGGGATGCTAGCAGGTCAGCTTTATCCTTGACTGAAGTGACAACAGAACCATCTGGTTTGGACAGAGGTGGGTGCGGAGATGAGCAAAAGTTGCGGCCAATAGCTTTGGTAAGAGACCAGAATGGTCTGCTACCATTAGGGCAAGAAGCAAGTTTTCTACTCTTAGCCTGTTCAAACTCTAGTTTGGACTGATTAATAACTGCTTTACAATTGTTGCGGGCTTTGGTGTACGCAGAAAATGAAACTGAAGAATTAGAAACGAGCCAATTACGATATGCAACATACTTCTCTTGAACAGCCTTAGCACATTTATTGGAAAACCAAGGTTTAGATAAAGGACGAGATTTTAAAGTGGAGTGTGGGATAAAGGATTCCATTCCTGCAAGAATAATTTCACTGACAAGATTTGAGCAAACGTTGACATCAAGAGTTTTGAAACAGTAATCCGCCCAGGGAAAAGAAGTCTCGCAGGTCATCCCATTTTGTCTTCTTGTAATGCCAAACAACACGAGGTTGGAAATAGCCATGAGATAAAGGTTCCATTGGAGAAGAGACAATCACCAAGTTGTGATCTGAAGTGCCTAAAGGACCTCTCACTTCGACCGTGTACTTAGAAGGGTTGTTTGTGAGAAAAAGATCAAGCGTATTGGCTGTATGATTAGGATTGTCTGGTATTCTTGTAGGTAAATGAACAATCTGTGCAAGGTCATTAGTAATTGCAAAAGCCTCAGCATCTCGACCTGCTGAGTTGGTGTGACTAGAAAACGGAAGCCAGCCGGAGTTGTGAACATTAAAATCACCAAGGACAATTACCTCACTGTTAGGAAAGTTGGACTGGAGAAAGTCGAGTTGTAAAGAGAGGAAGTCAACGAGCTCCAAGTGATTAGTAGAGTTGAGAGAACGGTAGAGACAACAGATGGATTTGACACAATGAGGTAGATAGAGAGATTTTAAGCCAGAAAAGATCAAAGAGAGGAGATTCCAAATTGCCAAGTCTCTGACATGGAATATCAGAACGGACATATGCACAAGTACCACCTTTGAAGCGAAAGGAATCATAAAGCGAATAATTTGGGCATCTGAGATGAGCAGTAGTTGAATCAACCGATAAATGAGATTCTGTCAGAAAACGTACATGGGGTTTGGCAAACTGCAAGTGGAAATGGATGTTGTTTAGATTAGAACCGAGTCCCTGTATATTTGTGAAATGAACTAGGAAGTGTTTAAGAACTAGGAGGTTTAGATCTTTTCGCAGATAAACTTACTCTATAAGTTTGACAATTCGTGGTGTATTCAGATATGGCGTACACATAGTAAGAATATACCCAGATCCTTGACATAACTTGGCCTCGACAGCGCTCCCCGCATACATACTACTCGCACTCCCTCCAGTCACTATCTGGCAGAGTAGAGGTAGTAAAATTATACACTAGCTGATCTGGAAGCCTCTTAGAGAGTTACCAATAGGTTCGGTCCGGTGTACTAACTAGCGAACACCGTTTTAGAGCTGTACCCTTGAAATGTAAGGAATATTGGATCTTGCCACGATGTTCATCATAACCTCAAAAGTCATCAGTCATAATGCATGATGGAAGAGATAGGGAAGGGTTGACCGTAACTTAGCTCTAGAGACCAAACATGGGTTCCACCATTTCAAGCCTCCAATAAGCAAAGTTGTGGTATTGCACCGGTTGATGAGAGTCATCTACCACCTAGTACTGTCTGGTAACATAGAGGGGGCGGCATTCCTCCATGTGGTGTGGGTGCCACACCTCGATCCCTGCTTACGTTGGTTCACACCTGGGTGGTCACCCACCATGTACTTGTGCATGGAGGTTATACCCAGGATTGCTAACAGTCCCACCATCGTGAAGGTGCAAGCAGAGAATTTGGCTGTCACAGACTGTCCGGACTTCGCCGAAATTGGGTCCATTTGACTTGAGTGTCACCCGAATATCAGTTCCATCAGCGTATTAGACTCCCACGTAGCAAGTAAAGCTTGTCTGGCATATCTGAGAGAATGTCTGTGACAACATGAAGGACCTCAAGTTTCCATTAGATTTCAGAATTTGGAAGCCCTTTTGCCTCCCCTGTTTCAATTATTGAATTCCCTTTTCCTTCTGGAATTACTTTTTTGTTCATCCCATGTGGTTTTAGAAGAATCATACTATTTAGCTTTATCGGGCACTCCTCATTTTCCCTTTCCTCCCCTCCTCTTGCGGCGTCCGCATAAGAGCGAATAGAGCAGCTGCCCATTTTATGGCTGGTTTCTCCGCATTTGCTGCATGCTCTCGGACATTCGTTGCTAATATGTCCAATCTCTTTGCAATTGAAACACCGCCGTTTCGTGCAGTGTATTCCTAAATGGTCCAGGCTACCACATTTTAAGCAATTTTTCACTATCCCTCTGTAATTCGAAAGTAGTCGGTTTCCCATGACATAAATAATGTTGGGAACTGCTTTCTCATCTCCATTTGAACCGTAACTTTACCTGTATAAAGCTCCGGGAAACCCTCTCATGCATGCATATCGATTTTCGTTACTTTGTCTTATTCTTCCAGTGAGTTTTTCAAATGTGTATTCGACATTTCAATCGCGTAACGCTCTATAGTAATGTACTTTCTAATACTTCCTACCAGATGGGAATGTATACCATCTGGTTTTCAAAGGGAAAGCCTCTTAACAAAATATCTCTGGTTAAGCAATCTTTACACACTATTTGATATTTTCTCATCAGCAGGAGAGTAAATCCCTGCAATCTTGATAGATTCACACATTTTACCAATCCTTCTATAACTTGTCTTGGTTCATACACAACATTTAAACTGAACTCCAAA
Organism: Mastigoproctus giganteus; assembly: GCF_048544385.1. Classification (NCBI taxonomy): domain Eukaryota; kingdom Metazoa; phylum Arthropoda; class Arachnida; order Uropygi; family Thelyphonidae; genus Mastigoproctus; species Mastigoproctus giganteus. The sequence goes on along the minus strand of NC_143582.1, from coordinate 99,586,234 downwards.
GTTCTCTCATGAATGAACACACCCGTTTTCGAAAAAAAATAAAAGAATAGAAAAAACAGACAAAAATGTGCCCTAAGGTCCTTGCTCCCACTCAAGGGAAAGTTTTAAGTCAACAAAACTTACAGCAAAGAACTTAAAATTATAACTTACTCTACCCAGTAAACTTTTCCTCAGATGGCTACGAAATCCCAGCACCGTTTCAAGATAGTAGGCTCCTCTTCGGTGGGTGGGTGGGTACCCTGGTATTGCAATAGTGACAACCCAGTTATGAAGTATAACTTCACAATATGAGAGAAGCCTGATGGTGCGTAGTGATATAAACTGTAAAGTATTTAAAGGCAATGGCCTCATGCTACGAGGTAGAATGACTAATATGTAGGTTAGTGCAAATGCATCATTTTAACATAGCTATCTACCAAAGTAGTTAAATTAATTAATTAAATTAAATTGGCATCGTTTTGGTTATATCTCATATTGTGACTGCCTTCACAACGAGTTGCCATGGTATTGTACTACATCGAATAAATAACACTTCACCAGTGGAGAAGACTATTGTTATTTATTCTCAGCAGATACCACCACTCCCCCGATGGTATTCTCCACTTTGTTGCGGTGGGGAGGGGCTTGCGTGTCCCGATGACCAGGAGAGTTAAGTCGGTGGTAGCTTAGCTACTGGTAGGGCCTCCCAAGCCGGACAGATCAAAGGGTAGGGGCCAGACTAAGAGAGATACCCCGGCCCTCCAGGTTGGGGGTTGCTGCAACGGGCTAGCTTCAGTGTGAAACTGTTTATACTATTTTAGTTTTACACTATTGTTTCAGTGTAAAAAATACACAAATGCTAAACGACCTACAAGTGAAAATGAAAATGGACTGCACTTTCCGGAACGACTCGGCAAATGGAAAAGGAGTATTATTTTGGGATGCTGGAATATTCAAGGAATTTCAACTAAAAGAAACGTTCTTCCGGATGAACTGCAAAAATTCAAGTTAGACAACGTCGTGTTATCAGAGACAAAGAAAAAGGGATGTGGAGAGGAAATAATGGGAGAATACTACCATTTTTGGAGTGGAGTCGATAAGAGTGAAAGAGAAAGAGCAGGAGTTTCTATTGCTGTTAAAAGGAAATTGAGACACAACATCAAAAACTGGCAATTTATTAATGAAACAATGATCTCATTGGAACTGAAAATGTATGGGAGAGAAATATGTATTTTGGGAATATATGCCCCGACTAATGACACCGCCGATACCTTGAACGATGAATTTTGGGAGGATCTGAGAGAACTAATAGAAAAAATTCCTAAGAACAAAGAGATATTTCTAATGGGAGATTTAAATGCAAGAGTAGGAACTGAACAAAATAGCAAAGTTATTGGAAGATTTGAAGAGAAAGAGAGGAACGACAACGGAGATAGACTATGCAATCTTTGTGAACAGTTCGACTTGAAAATAAACAATACATTTTCGAACACAAGGATATCCATAAATATACTTGGTCACAGGAGACAAGACAAATTAGATCAGTTATAGATTACATTATTTCAAAACATTCGGGGACATATGTATTGAAAGATGTTAGAGTTTATAGAGGAGCTGAATGTGGATCTGACCATTTTCTTGTTAAATCAACACTGAGGTGGAACTGGATTAAGAAAATATGTGTGGACAACCAACAGTGCAGGGAAGGAGAAATGCCACAAGTGGATCAATTTAACGTTGACCTACTCCAGGACGACAGCATTAGAAACAACTTCGCCCAGAGACTGGATGCTGCAATTAACATAGAGATAAAAGGTAATACTGAAGAAATCTACGAATATTTAAAAAACATACTGTTAAAAAAATGGCTCATGAAATCCTAGGCAAAAAGAAGAGCCAACTACCAAACAAGAAGTGGATTACAGAGAAGGTAAGAGCTGCTGTAGAGGAAAAGAAACTTGTATATCAGAAATGGCTGGGTGATAGGAATGATGCATATAGGAACATTTATGTTGAAAAAAGAAAATAGCCGATCGGTTGGTAGTAGAAGCGAAAAATGAAGAATGGGAAAGGAAATGCGCAACTATTAATAGCAAATTGGGCTTCAAGCAATCAGCGGAATCGTGGAAGGTAATTAAAGACTTGAGAAAACAGAATAAACACAACGCTGGTTTGCAATTAATACCTTTGAAAGACTGGACAGAGTACTATGAAGGACTTTTAAAAGAAGACCGGGAAGAGTCCAAGACGATGGAGGATTTTAGTGCAGAAGACTCGGGCTTAAAAGTTTCTGTTAGGGAAAATGGAACTCCTGCTAAAGGAAGGAAAGAAAGAATGGCAAATCACCTGGACCTGGAGGAGTTTACATGGAACTTCTGAAATATGGAGGAAGAGGAGTGGCTGTTCTGATAAAAAAAACTGTTAAATAGTATACTGAGAGGAGAAGAAATACCAAAAGAAATGATAACAGGATATATTACATCAATTTATAAGAAGGGCGATTCGAAAAGCTGTTCAAATTACAGAGGAATATGCGTCCTGAACCCGCTGTCAAAGACCCTTGGAAAATGGATCAGGAAGCATTTAGAAGTCCGAATCGAGGTATCAGAAGAACAAAGTGGTTTTTCAGCCGGCAGGTCATGTATAGATCATATCTCAACAGAACGACAGATCCTTGAAAAATGCCAAGCATAAGGGAAAAAAATCTTTATGATTTTCAATGATCTTGAAAAGGCATATGACAGTGTTCCAAGAAAACTCTTATGGGAAGCACTAAAAGAAGCAAATATTGAGGGACAACTGATTAACATTATTAAGGCAATTTACAGGAATAATACATGCAGAATTAAAGTGGGATCAGCTTTGTCAACTGAATTCCACGCTTCAAAAGGCTTATTACAAGGTTGTTGCATGTCACCAACACTTTTCAAAATTTATATCGACATCTGCCAAAGATCCTGGTCAAAAAATTGTAATAAAATGGGATTGCCGATTAATAAGAACATCTATATTCACAATTTACTTTTTGCAGATGATCCGGTGGTCATAGCACAAGACTTAGAAGATGCAAAGTATGCATGTCGTCAATTGTTTGAGGAATATAAACAATGGGGTCTAAAAATCAATTTTAGCAAGACTGAAATGTTGTCTTCAGGGCCAGGACACGATCTAAATCTTTTAGGTTTTAAAATCAAACAAGTCGATAAATTCAAATATTTGGGATCAATCTTACAAAGAGATGGATCATCCCAAGCAGAGATCAATAAGAGAATTGCAGACGGCAGAAAGGCTATCGGCATGTTAAACTCTGTTCTGTGGAGCAAAAATATCCTAAATAAAACAAAGAAACTTATATTTCTTTGTTATGTTAAGTAATTCCGCCGGTTTACAAAACCGGCGGAATTACTTAACATAAAAAAAAAAAGAAACCGGCGGAATTACTTAACAAGTACAGGTCACTGTTGAAAAAAAAGCCGTGAATTAGGGTTGAATTTGAAAGTGTCTGCAATTCAGCCCAGACATGATAGGAGGGAGTATATGATGAGAGCCTGTCGATCAATTCGGCCCTGGAAAGATTGTACAAGGCTCAAGGGGTAGAATTTTTTTCAGCCTGGTCTGTACATGTTAACAGGAGAGACTGCTTCAACAGGGATGGGATACACTTAAAGAGAAAGGGTGCAAGAATGTTTGCTGATGCTATCAGGCAGTGTTAGGTGGGTCGGAAAACTGCTAGATTGTGGGGATACAAGGACTAATAGGTTGACAGTAGCCACTGGCAGAGGTGAAAGTGATTCTTGCACTGCTTCTATTGGAATGAGTAGCAGTCTGGAAAATAAGATGCAGGATATTTCAGAGACTGCTGGGAATCATTGGGGTACATATGGGGTTGTGTTAGGGTAGCTAAGAAAAAGAACAGGTGCATGTATACTTGCGTGTACATCAATGCTAGGAGTTTAGTAAATAAATTTGATGAATTTGAGGTATTACTCAAAGCATCAAAGGTGGATATTGTTGGGATTTCAGAGACGTGGTGTCACACAGATATAAGGAATGCAGAACTGGAATTTGGGGAGTACAATGTCTACAGAAAGGATAGACAGGATAGGAAAGGAGGAGGGGTTATGCTATTAGTTAAAAAATACATAAAATCCAAGGAACCCAGTCGACATCGCCGGACAGTGCAGTGTCGAGTCAGTTTGGTGTGACATAAGCATTGGGAGATCAAAATTGAGAGTAGGAGTGTGCTATAGGCCTAATGACTCAGTTGAGTATAATAAGAAACTCTACAGGGAAATAGAGTGGGCCAGTAAATCAGAGAGTCTTATAATGGGAGATTTAAATTTCCCAGATATAGACTGGAATTTGTGGGCTGGTCACTCACACACTAGCAGGGCTTTTGTGGATTTATTGGATGATTGTTTTCTACATCAGCATGTTCGGGAGGCAACTAGAGGGAGTAATAGTCTTGATTTGATTATCAGGAGTGATTCTTCATGCATTAAGAATCTGCAGATAAATGAACCACTAGGTGGCAGTGATCACAGTGTGCTGAAGTGGGATTTACTCAAAGAGGTAACTACCATTAGGGGTAAAGGGAAGGGTTATTGCTTTCGTAAAGGCGACTACGATGGTCTGAGACAGTATTTAAATTCTATACAGTGGGACCAACTGATGATGTTACCAACAGCAAATTCTGAATGGATGTCAGATAAACTAATGAGACATATGGCAGAGAAGAAAAATGCATGGGATACATACAAATTAACACGTGACACAGAAGCCCATGATATATACAAGTTGATCTGTAACCAAGTTACCAAGGAGGTTAGGCAGGCGAAGGCAGATTACGAGATATCTTTGGCAAGGGATGCAAAGAAAAACAGCAAAAAGTTCTTTACTTATGTAAACTCTAGAAGGAAGGGAATGAATCAGATTGGTCCACTTGATATCGATGGGTCAACTGTTGATGATCCTGCTCAGGTAGCTAACAAACTAAATGAATATTTTGCATCGACATTCACACATGACGAGTTATTCAGCGAGGGGAATGCCAAAGGTGTATTCAACTCTGGTAGTAAGCTATAGAATCTTGTAATAACTGAGAGTAAAGAGTAGGAGAAATTGTTGAAGATAAACACAAGAAAGGTACCTGGGGTGGATGGGATCTATCCAGTTATATTAAAGGAGGCAGCAAAGGAAGTAACCAAACCCTTAGCCATAATTATAAGAGCTTCCTTGGACTCAGGGGAGGTACCCACGGACTGGAGATGTGCAAATATGACCCCAATTCACAAAGGAGGATCAAAAGCTGACAAAAGTAATTATAGACCTGTGAGTTTAATTTCTGTTCCAGGAAAATTAATGGAGGCACTGGTTAAAGAAGCACTGCAGGATCATCTAGACAAGACTTCAGTTATAGCTCGAACACAGCATGGTTTTGTTAAGGGGAAGTCTTGCTTAACCAATTTGATTGGATACTATGATGTAGTCACAAAAGAACTGGAATCAGGGAATAACTTTGATATTATATACTTGGATCTTAGAAAGGGTTTTCATACTGTTGCACATGGAAGACTGCTGCAAAAATTGGAGCAGTGTGGAATTGGAGGCAAATTGCTGCTATGGTAAAGGGTGGTTGAGGAGAAGAAGACAGAGAGTGGTAATCAATGGACACTGCTCATCGTGGACTAATGTTATTAGTGGAGTCCCTCAGGGTTCAGTATTGGGTCGATTATTGTTTTCTGTATTTATAAATGATATTGATGATGGTATATTAAGTTTAATGTCCAAGTTTGCAGACGATACGAAGGTTGGCAGGGTTGTCAAGGACACTACTGACACTATGCTGCTGCAACAGGATCTGGAAAGGTTGAGCAGATGGGCTGAGAGGTGGCAAATGAAGTTTAACATTGACAAATGTAAAGTACTACACATGGGAAACAGCAACCCCAGAGCAACGTATGAACTCTGTGGTACTACACGGACAGTGGTAGAGAATGAAAGGGACCTGGGGGTGGTTGTGCAGGCAGATATGAAGTTCTCTGAGCAGTGCAAACGGGCTGCAAGAGTAGCTCATGGTGTATTGTCAATGATATATAGGTATTTTTCTAGCAGGGATAAGGACGAGATTGTTCCCTTGTATAAGGCAATGGTCAGGCCACACCTAGAGTACTGTATACAGGTTAGGAGGCCTGATTTTAAGAAGGATGTAGAGCTACTGGAACGAGCACAGAGAAGAGCAACAAGATTAGTGAATGGAACAAAGGGGTGCTCTTACGAAGAAAGGCTTAAGTTTTGCAAATTACAGTGTCTGGAGGCTAGGCACCTGCAAGGTGATCTGATTGAGGTGTATAAAGTCTTGAATGGTTTGGGCATGCTCAATGCTGATGGGATTCTTCCTCTTGCTCAGAATAATCACCTGAGAGGGCATAAATTCAAATTGAAGAAAGACAGATGTAGGATAGACGTGCGGAAATTTGCCTTTAGCCAGCGGGTGGTTGGTTGGTGGAACAGACTTCCATCCCTTGTCGTGGAAGTTGATAGCCTAAATAAGTTTAAGGCTCAGCTGGACAGGTATTTCGAACGAACAGAGGGGTGAAATGGAAGTGGTTATTTTTTATTTATTCATTTTTATTTTTTGGGCTGATGCTGCATAAGCTTGCTTCCTTGCATCAAATGCCTCTACTAATGCTAATGCTAATATTTCAAACGATTGTACAAAGTCTTCTATTGTATGGAGCGGAAACCTGGACATTGAATAAGCGAGCGGAAAACAAATTGCTCTCCACAGAAATGGATTTTTTGAGACGCTTAGCAGGAACTTCTAGAAGAGACAGAAAATGGAATGAAGACATAAGGGAAAAAATGGAAGTGAAAAAGACTATTACTGACACCATCAAAGAAAAGCGTATAACATGGTATGGACATGTTAAACGAATGCAAGAAAACAGATATCCAAAGGCTATCCTGGAATGGATACCTCCTGGAAGAAAAAGAGGAAGACCTAGGAGGACATGGATGGATGGAGTACGGGAGTGCATGACAGTCCGAGGCTTAACCGACCAAGACATCTTGAACCGCACTTTATGGCGGGAAAAAATTCCTAACAAGGAATAACTTGTAGGCTGAGGAAATCCATTGCAAATGGAAACACTCCTCTTGAAGAAGAAGATACCACCACCACAACCCTGATGGCACCGTTTCAAAGCTTGTTGGCTTCTCTTCAGTGGGTGGGCAGGTACCCTGGTGTTCCAATAGTGACAACCCAGTTATGAAGTATAACTTCACAATATGAGAGATTCCTGATGGTGCATAGTGATTTAAACTGCAAAGTATTTAATGGCAAAGGCCCTTAGTGATATTTAATGGCAAAGGCCTCATGCTACGAGGCTTTGCCATTAAATATCACTACGCACTATCAGGCATCTCTCATATTGTGAAGTTATACTTCCTAACTGAGTTGTCGGTATTGCAACACCAGGGTACCAGCCCAAACCGAAGAGATGCCAACAAGCTTTGAAACGGTGCCGTCTGGGTGGTGGTATCCGCTGAGAATAAATAACAATAGTCTTCTCCACTGGTGAAGTGTTATTTATTCGAGGTAGTACAATACCGAGGTAGTACAATACCGGCAACTCGTTGTGAAGGCAGTCACAATAGGAGATATAACCAAAACGATGCCAATTTAATTAATTAATTTAACTACTTTGGTACTTTGCTATGTTAAAATGATGCATTTGCACTAACCTATATCTCAGTGCTGCTATATTATTATTATTGACAAATCTGAATTCAGCACGATACTTGTTTATGTTTTACCATTTTCATACATTCTTATTAGTTTAATTTTCTGATCCAAATCAATCGCCTTCCTTTTCTTGGTAGATTTACTAGATCGCTGTCACTTATTCTCTTAGTCGGCACCATGATAACGGTCAAAATGAAATTTTCTGTAAAGAACTTCACAGGGTTAAGGCAAAAACTCACTATTATCACCCCGCGCGAGCTAACATTTTACTAAATCACATTTCTAGAGGTCACCAAAAAGAATAAAAATGATTTGCACTTTCGGTTTTATTGTTCTTTTCTGTTAGCACTATCATAAAAGGATAATAAACTCGATCTTATTGCATTTGCAATGATACCGATAGCTGGAATTCTGTGGGTTTTTACGTTATTACGGTGAAGTGTGTGTCCCCTTCACTAAAATCTTCAGTCGATAGTATGAATCAGAGCTGTACTACTCAATATGTTATACGTTGATATTAATATTAGTAAAATAATAAGAGGAGTTTGCCTCAATATAGTACGTGGAACACTTCCGTATGATACCCTCAGTCATATATAAAAAAAAAAAAAAAAAACATAAATAATTGTATGTTCTCTTCTTTCCTATTTTTTTGCTTGTTACTCCGATCTCACTTGTGCAATTTGTGCTGGCCATGTTCGTCGTTATTGATTGCTTATTATTATTACTTTTTGTTGTTTTAAATTTTACAATCCTAAAAAAAAAAAAAAAAAAAAAAATTTAAAAAATTGAGTGAAAAAAAATTACGTAAATCCGTAGTTGCGCAAGTCCGGGACTTACTAGATCGAAAAATGTTCAGCAACCTACAAAAAAAAAAAAAAAAAATATGGCGATAGATAAAAAACTTTCCACGTCCAATACGATACTTCCCTTTATTTTTTGCGATGTCGATTTTAAATCTAATAGCTTTATTTTTTACAATGTCGCGTATGGTTATTCCCTTGTATAAGGCAATGGTCAGGCCACACCTTCAGTACTGTATACAGGTCTGGAGGCCTCATTTCAAGGATGTAGAGCTGCTGGAACGAGTACAGAGAAGGGCAACAAGATTAGTGAATCGAACAAAGGGTTGCTCTTACGAAGAAAGGCTTAAGTTTTGCAAATTACAGTGTCTGGAGACTAGGCACCGGCGAGGTGATCTGATAGAGGTGTATAAAGCCTTGAATGGTTTGAGCATGCTCAATGCTGATGGGACTGTGCCTCTTGCTCAGAATAATCACCTGAGAGAGAATAAATTCAAATTGAGGAAAGACAGATGTAGGATAGATGTGCGGAAATTTGCCTTTAGCCAGCGGGTAGTTGGTTGATGGAACAGGCTTCCATCCCTTGTTGTGGAAGTTGATAGCCTAAATAAATTTAAGGCTCAGCTGGACGGGTATTTCGAACGAACGGACGGGTGAAGTGGAAGTTTTTTTTTTTTTTTTTTTTGGCTGGTGCTGCATAAACTTGCTTTCTTGCATCATATGCCTCTACTAATGCTAATGGTTTGGTCACCAACATTATAATGGTTCCTCAGAGATTTAACGGATGCAACGTTTTCAAACTTTTGAATAATTTCAAGTCTTTAACTGAAAGCGCAACTCTTTTGCGTTTACCCATCATTTTCGCGATTTCTAAACAAACAAAAAAAAAATTACTATAAAAATACTTTTCGACATCCCAGACATAAATAACGAAACAAAATTTGTCTTTTTGCGGTGCCACGGGACACCACAATCGGCGCGACGCACTAAAACAAACTAAAAATTTTTCTCTTTTTTTTTTTTTGAGCGGCGGATATAAAGACAGCGGGGATTGCAAGATAATAGGCACCTTAATCTCCCAATGACGACTTATAACGCCGGTTCTTGTCGCTTATTTACGACTTGCAAAATATCTGTTTTTTTTTTTATGAGAACCCCAAACACGAAAGGTATCAAAACCTATAGTACTTAGTACCGTGCATGGGTTGAAGGAGAAGTATGGGGAGAGGGGGATGCCGGAAACTTTGCTCTAGAGACTAAACATGGGTTTCACCACTTCAAGCCTCCAATAAGCAAAGTGGTGGTATTTCACCGGTTGATGAAAGTCATCTACCTACCACCTAGTAAAACCTATTCTAGTTATTACTTGAATTTTATGATTTGTGTTTTTTTTTTTTTTTTTAATTTGGAGTCTTGAAGTGTCCCGATTAATGCGATCCCGGTAAATCGAGTGTGCTGTATTTAATACATATCACTCTATCGACGGGACCAGTACTTTAGAACAAATTGAGAGATCTATTGCTGAGGCGTCTCCAGTTGGGAGCTGTACATGCGTGGGTACACCAGTATTAAGTATGGTGAGATTTAGTGCCTCTAAAAAGCTTTCAATTAGTCGACCCCATCTATCTAATTTAGTAGCGCCCCATAAGGGGTTGTGACCATTAGAGTCCCCTAATATACAGAGGTCGAGGTATCTGTATGAAGAGGTCTTCAAGATCTTTTAAAGAATATGGTTTAGCGGGAGGTAGATTGAGAGAAGTGTTATTGCAATGTGGACAGTTATACGAACAGCAATGGCTTCTATTTCCGTTTGAAGTGGTATATGTTTAGTTGGGATCTTTGAATTATTATTGAGGCTTATGCAGCACCAGCCAAAAAAAAAAAAAAAAAAAAAAAAATCCAGTATTACCTTGAGAGAGAAGTAGAAGGGAATCATGAAGAAAGCGAAGAATGATGATAGCCAGCTCAGGACCCTGGGTTTGCCAAGCCCATACTCACCAGAGGATTGCCACACCACCATGGGCAGCATTAGCTGTATTTTGATCTCTTTGATAAAGGGAATAGTTCATTCTCGAAGGAGAAATTTGCATGGTTAAGTATGTTTCCTGAAGACAAAGGGCAGCTGGAGAAGAACGATTAATTAGATCTTGGATGTCGTCTGTATTTTGCAATGAAAACCTCTGCAATTCCATTGTAAAATGGAATTGCAGAGGTTTGCACAGGTGCATGTATACCTGCGTGTACACCAATGCTAGCAGTTTGGTAAATAAATTTGATGAATTTGAGGTATTGCTCAAAACATCAAAGGCAGATATTGTTCGGATATCAGAGACGTGGTGTCACACAGATATAAGTAATGCGGAACTGGAATTTGGGGAATACAATGTGTATAGAAAGGATAGACAAGGACAGGAGGGGAGGAGGGGTTATGCTATTAATTAAGAAACACATAAAGTCCAAGGAAGTGAAGCCAGTCGACATCGATGGACAGGGCAGTGTCGAGTCAGTTTAGTGTGACATAAGCATAGGGAAATCAAAATTGAGAGTAGGAGTGTGCTATAGGCCTAATGACTCTGATGAGTATAATAAGATATTGTACAGGGAAATAGAGTGCGCCAGTAAATCAGAGAGCCTTATAATGGGGGATTTTAATTTCCCAGATATTGACTGGAATTTGTGGGTTGGTCACTCGCACACTAGCAAGGCCTTTGTGGATTTATTGGATGATTGTTTTCTACATCAGCATGTTCGTGAGGCAACAAGAGGGAGCAATACTCTTGATCTGATTATCAGTAGTGATTCTTCATGCATTAAGAATCTGCAGATAAATGAACCACTAGGTGGCAGTGATCACAGTGCGTTGAAGTGGAATTTACTCAGAGGTAACTACCATCAGAGGTAAAGGGTAGGGTTTTTGTTTTCGTAAAGGCGACTATGATGGTCTGAGACAGTATTTAAATTCTATACAGTGGGACCAACTGATTATGTTACCAACAGCAAACTCAAAATGGGATGCATTAAAGGAACTAATCTTGGAGGCTACCAGGATTTACATACCAACCAAGAAATATTGTTCAAGGTTTAGGCCTAAATGGTTGTCAGATGAACTAATGAGACATGTGGCGGAGAAGAAAATGCATGGGATACATACAAATTAATGGGTGACATGGAAGCCTATGATAGATATAAGTTGGTCTGTAACCATGTCACAAAGGAGATTAGGCAGGCAAAGGCAGACTACGAAAAATCCTTGGCAAAGGATGCAAAGAAAAACAGAAAAGAGTTCTTTACATATTTAAACTCAAGAAGGAAAGGGATGAATTAGATTGGTCCACTGGCTATTGATGGTTCAACAGTTTAGGATCCTGCTCAGGTGGCTAACAATCTAAACGAGTATTTCGCATCTACTTTCACGCATGAGGAGTTATTCAGGAAGGAGAATGATGTAGGTAAAGTAAACATTGGCAGTGAGCTGGATGATTTTGTAATAACTGAGAGGAAAGTGGAGGAGAGATTGTTGAGGATAAACATGAAAAAGGCACCTGGGTAACAATGGTTAGGGGTGGATGGGATCTATCCAGTTATATTAAAGGAGGCAGCAAAGGAAGTAAGCAAACCCCTAGCCATAATTATGAGAGCTTCTTTGGACTCAGGGGAGGTACCCATAGACTGGAAATGTGCAAATGTAACCCCAATTCACAAAGGAGGATCAAAGGCTGACACAAGTAATTATAGACCTATTAGTTTAACTTCTGTTCCAGGAAAATTAATGGAGGCACTGGTTAAAGAAGCACTGCAGGATCATCTAGACAAGAATTCAGTTATAGCTCAGACGCAGCATGGTTTTGTTAAGGGCAGGTCTTGCCTGAACAATTTGATTGGATACTATGATGTAGTCACAAAAGAACTGGATGCAGGGAATAACTTTGATATTATATATTTGGATCTTAGAAAGGCTTTTGATACTGTTTAGCATTAGCATTAGTAGAGGCATATGATGCAAGAAAACAAGCTTATTCAGCATCAGCGGCAAATTTCCGCACATCTATCCGACATCCGTCCTTCCTCAATTTGAATTGATGCCCTCTCAGGTGATTATTCTGAGCAAGAGGAAGAATCCCATCGGCATTGAGCATGCTCAAGCCATTCAAAGCCTTATACACCTCTATCAGATCACCTCGACGATGCCTAGTCTCCAGGCTCTGTAATTTGCAAAACTTAAGCCTTTCTTCGTAAGAGCAACCCTTTGTTCCATTCACTAATCTTGTTGCCCTTCTCTGTACTCGTTCCAGCAGCTCTACATCCTTCTTGAAATGAGGCCTCCAGACCTGTATACAGTACTCAAGGTGTGGCCTGACCAATGCCTTATACAAGGGAATAATCACATCCCTGTCCCTGCTAGAAAAATTGATGTATATCATTGACAAGACACCATGAGCAACTCTTGCAGCTCGTCTGCACTGCTCAGAGAACTTCATATCTGCCTGCACAATTACCCCCAGGTCCTTTTCATTCTCTACCACTGTCAGGGTAGTACCACAGAGTTGATACGTTGATCTGGGGTTACAGTTTTCCATATGTAGTACTTTACATTTGTCAATGTTAAACTTCATTTGCCACCTCTCAGCCCATCTGCTCAACCTTTCCAGATCCTGTTGCAGCAGCATAATATCAGTAGTGTCCTTAACAACCCTGCCAACCTTGGTATCGTCTGCAAACTTGGACATTAAACCTGATACACCATCATCAATATCATTTATAAATACAGAAAACAACAATGGACCCAACACTGAACCCTGCGGAACTCCACTAATAACATTAGTCCACGTTGAGCAGTGTCCATTGATTACCACTCTCTGTCTTCTGCCACTCAACCATCCCTTTATCCATAGCAGCAATTTGCCTCCAATGCCACACTTCTCCAATTTGTGCAGCAGTCTTCCATGCGCAACAGTATCAAAAGGCTTTCTAAGATCCAAATATATAATATCGAAGTTATTCCCTGCATCCAGTTCTTTTGTGACTACATCATAGTATCCAATCAAATTGGTCAGACAAGACCTGCCCTTAACAAAACCATGCTGTGTCTGAGCTATAACTGAATTCTTGTCCAGATGATCCTGCAGTGCTTCTTTAACCAGTGCCTCCATTAATTTTCCTGGACCGAAGTTAAACTAACAGGTATAATTACTTGTGTCAGCCTTTGATCCTCCTTTGTGAATTGGGGTTAAATTTGCACATCTCCAGTCCATGGGTACCTCCCCTGAGTCCAAAGAAGCTCTCATAATTTTGGCTAGGGGTTTGCTTCCTTCCTTTGCTGCCTCCTTTAATATAACTGGATAGATCCCATCCACCCCGGGTGCCTTTTTTATGTTTATCCTCAACAATTTCTCCTCCACTTTCCTCTCAGTTATTAGATAATAATCTAGCTCACTGCCAATGTTTACTTCATCTACGACATTCCCCTTCCTGAATAACTCCTCATGTGTGAATGCAGATGCAAAATACTCGTTTAGATTGTTAGCCACCTGAACTGGATCCTCAATTGTTGAACCATCAACATCCAGTGGACCAATCTGATTCATCCCTTTCCTTCTTGAGTTTAAATAGGTAAAGAACTCTTTTCTGTTTTTCTTTGCATCCTTTGCCAAGGATTTCTCATAATCTGCCTTTGCTTGCCTAATGTCCTTTGTGACTTGGTACAGACCAACTTATATCTATCATAGGCTTCCATGTCACCCATTAATTTGTATATATCCCATGCATTTTTCTTCTCTGCCATATGTCTCATTAGTTCATCTGACAACCATTTAGGCCTGAACCTTGAACAATATTTCTTGGTTGGTATGTAAAGCCTGGTAGCTTCCAAGATTAGTTCCTTGAATGCTTCCCATTTTGAATTTGCTGTTGGTAACATCATCAGTTGGTCCCACTGTATAGAATTTAAATACTGTCTCAGACCATTATAGTCGCCTTTAAGAAAGCAAAAACCCTTCCCTTTACCTCTGATGGTAGTTACCTCCTTGAGTAAATCCCGCTTCAGCACACTGTGATCACTGCCACCTAGTGGTTCATTTACCTGCAGAATCCTAATGGATGAAGAATCACTACTGATAATCAGATCAAGAGTATTACTCCCTCTAGTTGCCTCCCGGACATGCTGGTGTAGAAAACAATCATCCAATAAATCCACAAAAGCCTTGCTAGTGTGTGAGTGACCAACCCACAAATTCCAGTCAATATCTGGGAAATTAAAATCCCCCATTATAAGACTCTCTGATTTACTGGCCCATTCTATTTCCCTGTACAGTATCTTATTATACTCATCAGAGTCATTAGGCCTATAGCACAGTCCTACTCTCATTTTGATTTACCTATGCTTATGTCACACCAAACTGACTCGACACTGCCCTGTCCATCAATGTCGACTGGCTTCACTTCCTTGGATTTTTTTTTTTTTAACTAATAGCATAAACCCTCCTGTCCTGTCTATCCTTTCTATACACATTGTACTCCCCAAATTCCAGTTCTGCATTCCTTATATCTGTGTGACACCACCGGTCTAATATCCTAACAATATCTGCCTTTGATGTTTTGAGAAATACCTCAAATTCATCAAATTTATTTACTAAACTCCTAGCATTGGTGTACACGCAAGTATACATGCACCTGTTTCTATTCTTAGCTACCCTAACACAACCCATGTGTTTACTTGTACCGCAATGACTTCCAGCAGTCTCTGAAATATCCTGCATCTTGTTTTTCAGGCTTCTGCTCATTCCATGCTCATTCCAATAGGAGCAGTGCAAGAATCTCTTTCACCTCTGCCAGTGGCTACTGTTAATCCATTAGTCTTTGTCTCCCCCCAAGCTAGCAGTTTTCCGACCCACCTAACACTGCCTCGATAGCATCAGCAAATATTCTTGCACCCTTTCTATTTAAGTGTATCCCATCCCTGTAGAAGCAATCTCTCCTGTTAACAAGTACATTCCAGGCTGAAAAAAATTCTACCCTTTGAGCCTTGCACAATCTTTCCAGGGCCGAATTGATCGACAAGGCTCTCATCATATACTCCCTCCTATCGTGTCTGGGCAGAATTGCAGACACTTTCATATTCAACCCTACTTCACGGCTTTTTTTCAACAGTGACCTGTACTTGTTAAGTAATTCCACTGGTCTCCTACTCTTAATATCATTAGTGCCAACGTGTACAACATATCACCTTTTGTGCCCTTAAAAGATGATATCTGCTCTACAACGTCATCAACCTTTGCCCCTGGCAGACATACCCTGGTCCTGTTCCTTTTTACAAAGCATGTTCCCCGTTTCCCTGACAATAGAGTCACCAACAACTACTAGTTCCTGTGGGACCAGTGCATTCTGCCTTGGGGGTTGTCTCTGTGTCACGCAATGCCCAAGTGCAAGCTCTGGCGTTGATGTGGGCAGCTGAGAGCTTGATGGGCCACTCAATTTATTTCCTTCGAGGGCATCCACCCTGTCCTTCAAGGTCTCATATAGGCCCATAACGCCGAGTTGTCGCCTAATTTCCTTGCACTCCTTGCATCGGGCACACACAAAGACATCCCCCATGGCAGTATCATGTCCCGTACCGGATTGGTCCGCAAACATCAAGCAAACAGTGCATCTTAAAAGGCTGTGATTAAGAGGGCAACTGTCCCCCTCAGTTCTTCCCTGAGTCACAGCACTCCCATTAGCTTGAGCCTTTACTTTGCTGCTCTGGTCAGAGTCATGATTTCGATTTAAATGTCAATAAAATTACTATTTCAGAACAAAATTAAAACCTTAAACTTGTATCTTAACACAGTTATAACGCTATATTTATTTTTCAGTATCGATTGTTATCTACGAGTTCCCTTTATATAACTTCCGTATCAAGTATGTATTAATTATTTGTTACGTTTGTACTCTAAGTCGTTATATATATATAGTTAAAAGTACAATTTAATTGACAATGAAGTTTAACAAGATTAATAGATCTACTGATTAATTGACAATATTATATTATGCACTATACTATACAAAGCTAATGCTATCGAATTCCGGATATGCTGTATCGCGTTTCAGTAACGAGTGTTATCTACGAAATCCCTTTATATAACTTCCGTATCGTTATGTATTAATTATTTATTTTTACTAATTATTTATGTTCCGTAACCTAAGTGGTTATATGTATAGTTAAAAGTACAATTTAATTGCCAATGAAGTTCGACAAGATTAATAGATTTTACTGATTAATTTTCACGTAACAATGGCGGCTGTTTATGAACGGTAAACACGTGGATTTGATACCCTTTCCGATACTAAGTAATACCTACAAATCTCTATCTAAGTTATTTTAACTTAAAAGTACCGTAAATAGGAATATAAAGCTACTCTAGATATAAGTTAATATGTCAATTTAAACTAATAAAGCAGAAAATAAATCAGAAAAAACTTCTCTGTTCCAAGAGCGGCAGAAAGGCACGTCCGCACAGGAAACGCTCGTCCTCAAAACCAATCTGTTGCACATGGAAGACTGCTGCACAAATTGGAGCAGTGTGGCATTGGAGGCAAATTGCTGCTATGGATAAGGGGATGGTTGAGTGGCAGAAGACAGAGAGTGGTAATCAATGGACACTGCTCAACGTGGACTAATGTTATTAGTGGAGTTCCTCAGGGTTCAGTATTGGGTCGATTATTGTTTTCTGTATTTATAAATGATATTGATGATGGGATATCAAGTTTAATGTCCAAGTTTGCAGACGATACGAAGGTTGGCAGGGTTGTTAAGGACACTACTGACGCTATGCTGCTGCAACAGGATCTGGAAAGGTTGAACAGATGGGCTGAGAGGTGGCAAATGAAGTTTAACATTGACAAATGTAAAGTACTACATATGGGAAACAGTAACCCCAGAGCAACGTATCAACTCTGCGGTACTACACTGACAGTGGTGGAGAATGAAAAGGACCTGGGGGTAATTGTGCAGGCAGATATGAAGTTCTCTGAGCAGTGCAGACGAGCTGCAAGAGTAGCTCATGGTTGTCTTGTCAATGATATACAGGAATTTTTCTAGCATGGATAAGGAGGTGATTATTCCCTTGTATAAGGCAATGGTTAGGCCACATCTTGAGTACTGTATACAGGTCTGGAGGCCTCATTTCAAGAAGGATGTAGAGCTGCTGGAACGGGTACAGAGAAGGGCAACAAGATTAGTGAATGGAACAAAGGGTTGCTCTTACGAAGAAAGGCTTAAGTTTTGCAAATTACAGAGTCTGGTGACTAGGCACCGGCGAGGTGATCTGATAGAGGTGTATAAGGCTTTGAATGGTTTGAGCATGCTCAATGCCAATGGGATTCTTCATCTTGCTCAGAATAATCACCTCAGAGGACATAAATTCAAATTGAGGAAGGACGGATGTCGGATGGATGTGCGGAAGTTCTGCCTTTGGCCAAGCGGGTGGTTGGTTGGTGGAACCGACTTCCATCACTTGTTGTTGAAGTTGATAGCCTAAACAAATTTAAAGCTCAACTGGACAGGCATTTCGAACGAACGGAAGGGTGAAATGGGAGTGGTGTGTTTTTTTTTTTTTTTGGCTGATGCTGAATAAGCTTGCTTTCTTGCATCATATGCCTCTACTAATGCTAATGCTAAAAATACAAGGTATTATTTGTGTTTAGTTGATTCTGACTGCTTTTTGGTGACTGGTTTATGACGTTCCAATTTTTGTTTGCCTTTTTTGGAAAACTGACCAGTGTCCTCGGAATGGATTTCTAAAATAGGATCCTGTACAGATTTGCCATCTGTGTCCATGGTTGTCCTGAATACTACGAAATGTGGTAGCAATCACTGGAGGAGGTGTCGCTGGTATTATGAGAGGAGTATTGTTTTCTTGGTCTGTGGTCGTTGATTGTTTCTTGTGTGAAGTTGTTTGGGACTCAGAGAGGACATTTCTTGCCCAATCAGAAATTGATTTATTAGTAGGATATTATTGGAGACTGCTTGATATTTTTTTACAGCATTTGCATAGGTAATATTTTGGTTTATAGTTGTGCAACTATTTTTCTCACTTCTTCGTAACTGACGTTGTTCTCAACCTTGTATTTTACTATTTTTTTTCTGTTTTCCACTTTTCATGTCTTGGAATATGCAGGATGGTCACCTTTGCAATTTGTACAGGTCATTTTTGTAACTGTGCAGTCATTTTGTATGTGGTCTGAGGATCCACAGTAGGGGCAGACAGGAATTCCCTTACATATAGTTTGAGAATGGCCACACTTCTGGCATTTATAGCATCTTAAAGGGTTGGGAATGTAGGGACGGATGCGACAAAATAAATAACTTGCTTTTACAGCAGAGGGTAAGTTAGGCGTATTGAATGTAAGAATAATATTTCTGGTAGGTGCCAGTTGATTATCTTTTTTAATCATTATTCTTTTTGCTTCAATTACATTGTCCCTGAAGTTCTTGGGTTATTTCCTCCTTTGTGACATTTAATAAATCGAAACTAGATATGACCCCCTTAGATGAATGAGGAGATATTTTTACCGGAATGCCAGCAAAGCTTATCAGTTGTAAAAGCTTTTCAGAATGTCTTTGATTCATGGTTTCTATAAGTAAGTCTCCTGATTGCAGTCTCTTCACCATCTTGGGAGATCCTGCAATACCCTCCAGATGTTTCTGTATAACAAATGGAGACAATTTACTCATAGGCTGGTTATTAAGAGAGTGGAAGTTTAAGAAAGATGGGCAGGGTTGCTCCATCCGTTCATCTGTCTCTTTGGGTTGTCATTTTTTGATTTTCTGTTTTAACCTGGTCTATATTTGCCATGTTTTCTCCTTTTCTCCCTTGGCAAAAGGACTTTTCTGCCAAGGTTTCCAGCCCTGCCATGGGGAGGTAGGAGCAGTGCCACAAGGAGGCCAAGCGGTTAGAAGGATTAGTTTGTTAGTAGAGTATGTAATATAAATAACAAAAAAGAAAGGCAAGTTTCCTTTCTGTGTTCTTCTTACTTGAGATCTTCCAAGTGTAGAACTGATTTATAAATGAAACTGTTGACAGAAAATGATATAACTTAAGAGGAACTTTTATCTCTGAGAAAGATCGCTATTTAATTTTCAATATGAACACTTGACCCCGAATTGGCACCCAGGAATGCAGAATTGGAATTTGGGGAGTACAGTGTGTACAGAAAGGATAGGAAGGAAGGAGGGGTTATGCCATCAGTTAAGAAACACAAAATCTAAGGAAATGCAGCCAGTTGATATGGGTAGACAGAGCAGTGTTGAGTCAGTTTGGTGTGATATAAACACTGGCAAAGCAAAATTGAGAGACTATAACACCTCCAGGAGTCTGTTATAGGCCTAATGACTCGGATGAGTATAATGAATAACTATAAAGTGGGCAAATAAATCAGATTGTCTTATAATGGGGGATTTTAATTTTCCAGATACTTGTGGGTATCTGGGAAATTAGACTGGTACTTGTGGGTTGGTCGCCCACACACTAACAAGGCTTTTGTGGATTTATTGGATGATTCTTTTCTACAGCAGCATGTTCAGGAGGCAACTAGAGGGAGTAATATTCTTGATCTGATTATTATTATTAGCTACATGGTGAAAGGAAGCCTAAGGATTATTCTTCACCAGCCAAAAAAAAAAAAAAAAAAAAAATTCCCGAGTTACCCTCGGAGAAAGAAGTAGGAGAGAATCACCAAGAAAGAGAAGAATGATGATATCCAGCTGAGGACCCCAGGTGTGCCAAGCCCGTACTCACCAGATGCGAGCCCCTGGGCAGTAGTTATTCTTCATGCATTAAGAATCTCCACTTAAAGGAACCACTAGGAAGCAGTGATCACAGTGTGCTGATTAACTCAAAGAGCTAACTACCATCAGAGTTAAAGGGAAGGATTTTTGCTTTCATAAAGGTGACTACAGTGGTATGAGACAGTATTTAAGTTCTGTATAGTGGGACCAACTGATGACGTTACCAACAGCAAATTCAAAATGGGAAGCATTCAAAGAATTAATCTTGGAAGCTATTTTTCATACCAACTAAGAAATATTGTTCAAGGTTTAGGCTTAAATGGATGTCAGATGGACACTAATGAAACATGTGGCAGAGGAGAAAAATGCATGGGATACACATAAATTAATAGGTGACACAGAAACCTATGGTAGAAATAAGCTGGTCTATAATCAAGTCACAAAGGATGTTAGGCAGCAAAGGCAGATTACAAGAAATCTTTGGCAAAGGATGCAAATAAAAACAGCAAAGGGTTCTTTACTTATGTAAACTCTAGAAGGAAGGGGATAAATCAGATTGGTCCATTTTATATGGATGGTTCAACTGTTGATAATACTGCTCAGGTAGCCAGTAAACTGAATGAGTATTTTGCACCTACATTTACACATTAGTTATTTAGCAAGTGGAATGCCAGAGATGTATTAATCTCTGGCAGTGAGCTAAACGATTTTGTAATAATGAGAGTAAAGTGGAGCAGAAACTGTTGAAGATAAACATTAGAAAGGCACCTTGGGTGCATGGGATCTATTCAGTTATATTAAAGGAGGCAGCAAAGGAAGTAAAGCAAACTCTTAGCCATAATTATGAGAGCTTCCTTGGACTCCGGGGAATTACCCATGGAATGGAGATGTGAGAATGTGACCCGAATTCACAAAGGAGGATCAAAGGATGACACAAGTAATTACAGACCTGTTAGTTTAACATCTGTTTTGTGGAAATTAATGGAGACACTGGTAAAAGAAGCATTGCACGATCACGTAGACAAGACTTCAGTTTCAGTTCAGACACAGCAGTGGTTTGTTAAGGGGAAGTCTTGTCTTACCAATTTGATTGGATACTATGATGTGGTCACAAATTAACTGGATGCAAAGTAATTCTGATATCATATACTTGGATCTTAGGAAGGCTTTTGATACTGTTGCACATGGAAGACTGCCGTACAAATCAGAGCAGTGTGGCATTGGGGGCAAACTGCTGTTATGGATAAAAGGATGGTTTAGTAGCAGGAATCAATAGACACTGCTCTGCGTGGACTAATGTTATTTGTGGAGTTCCCCAGAGTTCGGTGTTGAGGCCGATTGTTGTTTTCTGTATTTATCAATGATTATTGATGAAGATATATCAGGGTTAATATCTAAGTTGCAGACAATATAAAAGTTGGCAGGGTTGTTAATGACAGTATGCTACTGTAAAAGAAGATAAACATACCAACTGTGTGGTACTATACGCAGGGAAGTGGAAGGTTCAGTGCAGACGGACGCTGAGAAGTGCAGACAGACTGCCAGGGCAAGTCATGGAGTCTTGTCAATGATATATAGGAATTTTGCTAGCAGGGACAGGGAGGTGATTATCCTGTTATTCAAGGCAATCGTTAGGCCATACCTAGACTACTGTGTATACAGGTCTGGAGGCCTCATTTTAGGAAGGAAGTAGAGTTGCTAGAATGAGTACAAATAAGGGCGACAAGATTGGTGAGGGGAATAAAGGGGTGCTCTTACTAAGAAAGGCTTAAGTTCTGCAAATTGCAGTGCTTGGAGAGTAGGCACCTGCATCTGATTGAGGTGTATAAGGCCTTGAATGCATCGAGCAAGCTGAATGCTGATGGGATTCTTTCTCTTGCTCAGACTAAGAACCGGAGGTGGGGGGGGCACAGTTTCAAATTGAGGAAAGATAGTTGTAGAATAGATGTGTGGAAATTTTCCCTTAGCCAGCAGGTAGTTGATTGGTGGAACAGGCTTCCATCTTTTGTTGTGGAAGTTGACAGCCTAAATAAATTTAAGACTGAGTTGGACAGGCATTTGGAACGAATGGAGGGGTGAAATGGGAGGTTTTTTATTTATTATTTTTTTTTTTTTTGGCTGATGCTTTCTTGCATCGTATGCCTCTACTAATGCTAAAAGGATCCAGAAAAGTTGAGCTTCTTATTAATTCAGTTATTTTATTTTATTTTTTAAAAGTTTATACAGACATTTTACTACCCTGTTGGAATATACAGTAGAAAGCAGAAACACACACAACTCCCATATATATATAGAGAAAGTCACAAAACCGAAGTATTCAGACATACCATGATATCACTCTAAAATACTGATGCAATATGTGTACTTGAGATGCTTTGATTACATAATAGTGTTTCTCATTGCCTGTTTAGTACTGTGCTGCTGGTTTATCTGTAAACAATGCCTCAATATGAAAGTGTTTGCATTAAGCAATCTGCAAAGTTTACTTTTTGAGAATTGAAAATGTAATTAGTCGAGAATTCATTAGGAATTATATTTTCAGGTTTACTTTTTGAGAACTCAAAAATTAAACCTTTCAGGTTTAATTCTTGAGTTCTCAAAAAGTAAACCTGAAATTTTTGAAATTGTTTTTCAACAATTTTTGAAATTCTTGAAAGGTTTAATTAAATAAACCAAAAATTAAACCTGATGAATTCCACAAACTATTTCCATCTGATGATGAAAATGTTGCTCTTCCTTTTTGTATACTCGTGTAAAAATATATACATGTAAAAAAATTGTAAATATATACTGGTTCATGCTTTTCTAACCTAACCTTTAACAATGCTTTTATGCTATGTGTAAATGCCAATCTTAAAATTTTAGATTACTTTTTAGTGTTTAAAATGTTGACTTATATAATTGAATAATCAGCATCTTTTAATAGAATTCTTCATATCTTAATATTATAATTTGCAAATTTAAAATAGAATTTACATGTCTCTAACTGGATACTATATTCTTCACTTAACTTTAATTTTCATGCATTTAAATTCAAACAAATTTTTATTTCACCATTTCTAATTTAGCCTACAAAATGAGCAGTACATAAAAAAGGAAAAAAAAAAAGACAAAGATTATAACTTCAGTAAGCTTTGCTAAACTTTTAAATATGGGAGATGTTTGAAAAGTTTGTGGCCTGAATATGAAGGGGGGAAGGGTTTATTTGAGGAGTCTGGTAACATGCTACTTTTCAACATTGTCCCCTTTGAAGTCAATACACTTCTGCCACCATTGCTCAATTCCAGCTGTGAAGAAAGTTTTCTCTTGGACCTCCAGGAATGCATACACTACAGAAATGATGTCACTGTTGGAGGGAAAATGGATTCGAGCCAGGTATTTTTTCAAATTAGGAAATAGTGAAAGTCTGATGGTGTTAGGTCTGTGAATATGGGGGACGGTCCAAAATTTCAGAGCCACACTCATGCTATGCAGTCAGGGCAGTGACTGCATAGCATGAGTGTGGAACAAGACTCCTCTGCTGAGTTTTCCTTGGTGTTTGTTGTTTTCACACAAATGCCCTACAAGATCTGCATAATATGCTCCTGTGACTGTCTGGCCTTTTTGAAGGTAATCCACTAGCAAAGCAGCATCAACATCCCAAAAAACTGATGCCATCACCATACCACCAGAAGCAACTGACTTAGCTATCTTTGAAGGGGCTGTGTTTCCACTGTTTTGACTGCTCCTTTGTCTCTGGCTGAAAGTGATGGACTCACATCTCACATGTGGTCACAAAAACCTTGCAAAGAAATTTGATGGACCTGCCTGAAAGCAATGCAAATGTTCACTAGACAACTCTTGTGTTTTTATCTGCTGTCAACCACTTTGGTATCCATTGTGCTGAAACCTTTTTTCATAGCAAGAACCTGTGTTATTTTGTGGAACACATGTTCAGGTGAGATGCTGTTAATATACCAAGCTGTCATTTGTTGATAACTCATCACCAGATCATGCACACCGTCAACAACACTAGAGTTGAGGATGTCGCAGGTCTTCCACAGAATGTGTCATATTCCAGGCTCTCCCTCCATTGTTTATATTCTGTTGCCTACTTCTTAACCATGGAATAGGAAAAGGAAACTCCCCCAATGTTGTAACCATATCCTCATGAACTGCCTTTTGCATTAGTTCCTTTTTTTCCCAAATACTGGATGAATTGCACATCTTTCCTCATTCACACAACTTTGCTGAAGTCAGGATCTGTAATTTAAATAAGACTTTACTGATCTGCACGAAGCTTGATGGGTTACAATTTGAAATCTTATACATTTTTAGTACAGACGTTTTTAACACTGTATCACTACCCTTTCATACTCAGGCAATAAACTTTTCAAATGCCCCTCTTATGTGCATAATTTTATACTAGCAAGCACCATCTTCTTAAATGTGTACGTTATTCTAGGGTAGGCCAAATATAAACAAAAACTTTATTAACATAACTATATATATATTTTCGAGAGAGAACTTGGAGCATTGGTTGCACATAGTGTGCATAGTATTAGGGTCAGGCGCCACCTGTGGTTAGCATTAGCATTAGTAGAGGCATTTGATGCAAGAAAGCAAGCTTATGCAGCATCAGCCAAAAAAAAAAAAAAAACCCACTTCCACTTCACCCCTCTGTTCGTTCCAAATACCTGTCCAGCTGAGCCTTAAACTTATTTAGGCTATCAACCTCCACCACAAGGGATGGAAGTCTGTTCCACCAACCAACCACCCGCTGGCTAAAGGCAAATTTCCTCACGTCTATCCTACACCTGTCTTTCCTCAATTTGAATTTATGCCCTCTCAGGTGATTTTTCTGAGCTAGAGGAAGAATCCCATCAGCATTGAGCATGCCCAAACCATTCAAGACTTTATACACCTCAATCAGATCACCTTGCAGGTGCCTAGTCTCCAGACACTGTAATTTGCAAAACTTAAGCCTTTCTTCGTAAGAGCACCCCTTTGTTCCATTCACTAATCTTGTTGCCCTTCTCTGTACTCGTTCCAGCAGCTCTACATCCTTCTTGAAATGAGGCCTCCAGACCTGTATACAGTACTCTAGGTGTGACCTGACCATTGCCTTATACAATGGAATAATCACCTCCTTATCCCCTGCTGGAAAAATTCCTGTATATCATTGACAATACTCCATGAGCTACTCTTGCAGCCCATCTGCACTGCTCAGAGAACTTCATATCTGCCTGCAAAACGACCCCCAAGTCCCTTTCATTCTCTACCACTGTCAGTGTAGTATCACAGAGTTGATACGTTGCTCTGGGGTTGCTGTTTCCCATGTGTAGTACTTTACATTTGTCAATGTTAAACTTCATTTGCCACCTCTCAGCCCATCTGCTCAACCTTTCCAGATCCTGTTGCAGCAGCATAGTGTCAGTAGTGTCCTTGACAACCCTGCCAACCTTTGTATCATCTGCAAACTTCGACATTAAGCTTGATATACCATCATCAATATCATTTATAAATACAGAAAACAATAATGGACCCAACACTGAGCCCTGAGGGACTCCACTAATAACATTAGTCCACAATGAGCAGTGTCCATTGATTACCACTCTCTGTCTTCTCCCCCTCAACCACCCCTTTATCCATAGCAGCAATTTGCCTCCAATGTCACACTGCTCCAATTTGTGTAGCAGTCTTCCATGTGCAACAGTATCAAAAGCCTTTCTAAGATCCAAGTATATAATATCAAAGTTATTCCCTGCATCCAGTTCTTTTGTGACTGCATCATAATATCCAATCAAGTTGGTCAGGCAAGATTTCCCCTTAACAAAACCATGCTGTGTCTGAGCTATAACTGAAGTCTTATCTAAATGATCCTGCAGTGCTTCTTTAACCAGTGCCTCCATTAATTTTCCTGGAACAGAAGTTAAGCTCACAGGTCTATAATTACTTGTGTCAGCCTTTGATCCTCCTTTGTGAATTGGGGTCACATTTGCACATTTCCAGTCTATGGGTACCTCCCCTGAGTCCAAGGAAGCTCTCACAATTATGGCTAAGGGTTTGCTTAATTCCTTTGCTGCCTCCTTTAATATAACTGGATAGATCCCATCCACCCCGGGTGCCTTTCTTGTGTTTATCTTCAACAGTTTCTCCTCCACTTTACTCCCAGTTATTTCAAGATTCTGTAGCTTACTGCTAGAGTTGAATACACCTCTGGCATTCCCCTTGCTGAATAAGGGGAATGCCAGAGGTGTATTCAACTCTAGCATTCAACTCATCGCGTGACACAGAGACAACCTTGGGGGGTTGTCTCTGTGTCACGCGATGCCCAACTCCTCATGTGTCAATGTCGATGCAAAATATTCATTTAGTTTGTTAGCTACATGAGCAGGATCATCAACAGTTGACCCATCAATATCAAGTGGACCAATCTGATTCATCCCCTTCCTTCTAGAGTTAACATAAGTAAAGAACTCTTTGCTGTTTTTCTTTGCATCCCTTGCCAAGGATTTCTCGTAATCTGCCTTTGCCTGCCTAACCTCCTTTGTAACTTGGTTGCATATCAACTTGTATCTATCATAGGCTTCTGTGTCATGTGTTAATTTGTAAGTATCCCATGCATTTTTCTTCTCTGCCATATGCCTCATTAGTTCATCTGACATCCATTTTGGCCTAAACCTTGAACAATATTTCTTAGTTGGTATGTAAAGCCTAGTAGCTTTTTGAATTTGCTGTTGGCAATATCATCAGTTGATCCCACTGTATAGAATTTAAATACTGTCTCAGTCCATTGTAGTCGCCTTTACGAAAGCAATACCCATTCCCTTTACCCCTAATGGTAGTTACCTCTTTGAGTAACTCTCACTTCAGCACACTGTGATCACTGCCACCAAGTGGTTCATTTATCTGCAGATTCTTAATGCATGAAGAATCACTACTGATAATCAAATCAAGAGTATTACTCCCTCTAGTTGCCTCCCGAACATGCTGATGTAGAAAACAATCATCCAATAAATCCACAAAAGTCCTGCTAGTGTGTGAGTAACCAGCCCCCAAATTCCAGTCAATATGTGGGAAAATAAAATCTCCCATTATAAGACTCTCTGATTTACTGGCCCACTCTATTTCCCTGTACAGTTCCTTATTATACTCATCAGGGTCATTTGGCCTATAGCACACTCCTACTCTCAATTTTGATCTCCCAATGCTTATGTCACACCAAACTGACTCAACACTGCACTGTCCGGCGATGTCGACTGGCTTCACTTCCTTGGTTTTTATGTGTTTCTTAACTAATAGCATAACCCCTCCCCCCCTTCCTATCCTGTCTATCCTTTCTGTAGACGTACTCCCCAAATTGCAGTTCTGCATCCCTTATATCTGTGTGACACCACGTCTCTGATATCCCAACAATATCTGCCTTTGATGTTTTGAGCAATACCTCAAATTCATCAAATTTATTTACTAAACTCCTAGCGTTGGTGTACACGCAAGTATACCTGCACCTGTTTCCTAACACAACCCATGTGTTTACTTGTACCGCAATGGCTCCCAGCAGTCTCTGAAATACCATGCATCTTGTTTTCCAGGCTTCTGCTCATTCTAATAGAAGCAGTGCAAGAATCTCTTTCACCTCTGCCAGTGGCTACTGTTAATCTATTGGTCTTTGTCTCCCCCCAAGCTAGCAGTTTTCCGACCCACCTAACACTGCCTCGATATCATCAGCAAATATTCTTGCACCCTTTCTATTTAAGTGTATCCCATCCCTGTAGAAGCAATCTCTCCTGTTAACAAGTACAGTCCAGGCTGAAAAAAATTCTACCCCTTGAGCCTTGCACAATCTTTCCATGGCCGAATTGATCGACAAGGCTCTCATCATATACTCCCTCCTATCGTGTCTGGGCAGAATTGCAGACACTTTCAAATTCAACCCTAATTCTCGGCTTTTGTTCAACAGTGACCTGTACTTGTTAAGTAATTCTGCCGGTCTCCTACTCTTAATATTATTAGTGCCAACATGTACAACTATATCACCTTTTGTGCCCTTAAAAGATGATATTCGCTCTACAACGTCATCAACCTTTGCTCCTGGAAGACATACCCTGGTCCTGTTCCACCTATCTTTTTTACAAAGCATGTTCCCCGTTTCCCTGACAATAGAGTCACCAACAACTAGTAGTTCCTTCGGGACCAGCGCATTCTGCCTTGGGGGTTGTCTCTGTGTCACGCAATGCCCAAGTGCAAGCTCTGGCGTTGATGTGGGCAGCTGAGAGCTTGATGGGCCCCTCAATTTAGTTTCTTCGAGGGCTTCCACCCTGTCCTTCAAGCTCTCATATAGGCCCACAAGAACGCCGAGTTGTTGCTTGATATCGATACACTCCTTGCATCGTGCACACACAAAGACATCCCCCTTGGCAGTATCATGTCCCGTACCCGATTGCTCTGCAAACATCAAGCAAACACTGCATTTTATAAGGCTGTGAGTCAGAGGACAACTGCCCCCCTCAGTTCTGCTCTGAGCCACAGCACTTCCATTAGCTTGAGCCTTTTGCTTTGCCGCTCTGGTCTGAGTCATGATTCTATTAATTTATTAATTAATTATGTTAAATATAATTAATTATATTACGTTTGTAATCTAAGTCGTTATATGTATTTATTTAAATGTACAATTTAACTGCTAACGAAGTTCAACTAACGCTATCTAGTACGGTATATAACTATCGTATCACAAAGGCGGGAAAATTACGAACGGTACCGGAGTTGAAACACGTGGAAACCTTTACCGATACTTTTATGCAATTACAAGGCCGAGTAAAGAATAAATACACCAAATTAATCAGAAAATCACAAAATAATGTTATACTGCTAAATTTAAATCAAAAGTTTTAGTAAAACAATAATTTCAAATCAATAAATAAGAAAAATCGACTTAGCGGCTTTGAATATGACCGTCTCTAGTAGCCTCGTCAGCAGACTCGTCTGATCAAGAAGCGTGGTTTCCCACATCTGCGCCATATGTTCGCTGTGAAGGAATACAGTACTACTGTAAATGCCAGAAAAGTGTTGTGTGTTGTATATGACATATTGCGTTAGGTTCTGTTGTGTGTCCTGGCATTTGGCCGCAGGGCCCCTAGTGGGACTCCACGTTGCCCGCACACACCACTAGGAGGTAGCCAGTCTGCCCATTATTCTTTGGCTTGTCTCCGCCAGGGTCGCCAGAGCTTACTGGACGGAGACAAAAAAAAAAAAAAAAAAAAAAAAAAAAAGCTAGAGTCGGGGAAGTACAGAGTGTACGCAAGTTATTTGGTTATTTGGTTCTTTTTTTTTTTTAGGAGCATTAGCAACTAAGGCCATATTGCTTCGGGGATATGCGGTGGTCATTCCCTGACCTTTCCGCATCCTCCGTATTTGGTGGTGATGGGCTCGAACCCCGGTCTAATCAAGAAGCGTGTGCTACGCACTGCTGCTCCTTCCCACCTGGCTAGGGAGACGCCTAGTGTACGCAAGAAAGGAGGGTATAGCTAGAAATATGGAGGATGTAGGCGAAGGTATCCTCTAGGTTATCAATGGAGCAATAAGCGCCATCAGTTGAAAGGGGAACCCGGGAAGGACGATAAATAAGACAAGAGAGCCGTGTGCAAGTTGCCACTGAAGAATGAGGTGATCCATACGCCAGTTGATCCTATCCAGGTTAAGATTGGTTTTGCCAGTTAGGTTAGGATCAGATGTTTGGGTTGTTCCTATTTTGTGTTGGCAATAGGGTGCTCCGTCTTATGAAGAGGGCTTGTGCAAACTTGGTAAACTCATAGTAGTAGTTTTCTTCTGTGATGAATAAGTGTTCATTTCCTTGAGGGTTATCTTGGATATGAGTAAACAGGATGCTGCGGAGGTCCTCATAGTGTTGACAGGTAGATGGTAGGAAGACTAGATGGTTCCAGTCTTCTATTTCACCACATGCACAGTAGGGGTTGTCAATGATTCCCATGGATGTTAATTTATGGTTTATTGATCCGTGTCCAGTGATGAGGTAGGTGGTATAAAGACCAGGAGAAAACCAAGTTAGAGATTTAGGAAATACGGCATTCACATATGGTATAAATTTCTTGGTGATTGGGCCCTTGTCAGTAGCAGTCCATCTGTCCTGCCAGGTCTGAAGTAGTAGGATGGCAATTTTTTTCTTTTCCTGCCTGATTTCATTCAGGTTATTGATGTAGTGTCCAAGGATAGTTGCTGGTATACCCCTGGATAGACAGTAGTGGAGGCCCCTTCGAATAACCTCCAGATCAAGCGGAAGGACGCCTGCAAGAACCTGAAGGGCTGGGTTGCTAACTGTGCAGCATGCCCTTGTAATAGTAAGAAGGATGGTGCGCTGGATGGTTCCCAGTTTACGTTTGCTGTTGTAAAGAGTTGCCCTGCGAAACCAGACCCCTGATCCATACGTTATGAAGGGAAGGAAGATTGATTTATACAGAATCTTAAGGGTGCGTTGGTTCAATCCCCAATCGCGACGACTCACCCGTGCGATGAGAGCAGTGTAGTTTCTCACTTTCGCGTGGAGGTGTGCAAGATGCGGAGAGAAAGTGAGCTTAGGGTCAAGTACTATTCCCAGTAGTTTTAACATAGAAACTAGCTTGATGGTTTGGCCTTGAAGTTTGATAGTGGAGTTTCTAGTAAGCTGATCCCTTCAGGAGAATGGATTGTGTCTTTTGGGGTGAGAGTCTTAGTTTGTGTAGGGCTGCTCAGTTCTGAAGGATTTGAAGTGCCTGGTTTCCTCTGGCTTCCAGAGAAGCTCTGCTGTCAGCCTCAATCGAGATGGTCACATCATCAGCAAAGGCTTGTATAGCTACAGGACCTAGGTCCAGTCCAAGGAGCTCATCCAGGACAATGTTCCACAAAAAAGGACCAAGGACTGAACCCCGGGGACAACCTCTGTAGATTGACCTGGTAATTCTTCGGTACGTTGAGGAGATTGTAATTTTCCTATTTGATAAGTAGTTTTCGATGCATTTGTATAAATTTAATGGTATATTTGCTTGCCTAAGTCGGTGAAGGATACTTGCCCACCAGAGCCTGTCAAATGCTCCTGCGAAGTCTATTGCTATTAGTAGGTAGTATTTGGAGGTAGAAGTTGAGACTGCAGAGATGATCATTTGCAGTGCGTCTTCTGTGTAACGTGCCGGTCGAAATCCAAACTGGAAGTTGGACTGGAGCCCAGCTTTGGTGTAATGGTCTTGGAGCCGTACTAGGAGTAGTCGTTCAAACAGTTTACTGACCATGGATAAAAGGGCAATGGGTCGATATGACTCTGGTTGTTGGAGCGGTTTAGACGGATTTTTTATGATTAGTTTTACATTGGCGTTTTTCCATTCTTCTGGGAAAGATCCATGGGACAAGCACTTATTGAAGAGGTCGAGTAGAAACTGGATGTTAATTTGGGCGGTCTTTTTAAGGACTTCGGGTTCAATGAGATTTGGTCCGGGACATTTCCTATCTTTCATTTTGGTAAGAGCCTGCTGCAGTTCATCGGTGGTAAATTGGTCTTCTACAGCATTGTTGAAGTAGATGTTGTTTGCCTGGCATATTTCTTGCTGTTGTACTGTCAGAGGATCAGTATCTGTACCAAAAAGTGTGTCCAGAATATTGGCCATAGACTGCTCCCACGATGTAGTCATAGTGCCGTTTGGTGTGAGAGTGGATCGGATAACTTCGCCCCTCGGGAGCTTGTTGGTGGTGATGCGGTACACCACCCCCAGGGTTCAGTATTGCCAGTCGTTTTGACGAGTCGTTCCCAAGATGATCTTTTACACTGCCTTATAAGGGAGGTGTAATCGTTTCTGACGACTACACCTCCCTTATAAGGCAGTGTAAAAGATCATCTTGGTTGCAGTGGTTGCACATGACCACTCCCCAACTAGATAATGCCACTGGCTCTGAATGACATGATTACTGCTAGAAATAAAAGTGGTATTCAATTTTTTAACAGCCATATACTTTTTAATTATATATATAGTTTATAGCTCCTTACAAATTGTAATAAGCAACAGTATTTGCTAAGTATGAAACAATTATGTGACAGTAATAACACGCTGGTGTTCATTGTTTATTGTACTTTTTAATTAATACCAGTCAACAATATATAAGTGATATTTATACATAATTATTTTAAAAACCTCTTAAAAGAATGAATATACTAAGTCATACAAAAATCTGACTTGTAGTTCTAATATGAACTTCCATTTCATACCAAATATATTAAATTTCTTTTTACATCAAATATCTACAATAGACATCTAAAACAATTTCTATATAAAATTGGTTTATCTATAACATAAAATATTCACACTGGCTATTACTACATGAGATCACACAAGTCACAAACTAAAATATTTGTGAGTGTATTTTGCATAAATTTATGTTTCTTATAAATAAAAAGCAAACAAGTATAAAATATCTTTAAGTTTACCAAACTGGCTTGTGACTCAATATCACATAGAATATAACAAGCAGAATACATTACATGACATCTAAACACAAGGAGCAAAATAGAAGTCACACTCATCACATTATTTACAACTGTTGTGAGATTCATGATAAAAAAATAAAATAAAGTGGAGATGATCACAGTCCACAGGAAAACACAGGCAGGATAATTCATAACAAATAAAAATTGATTTGTCATAGGTAAGTTGTTTCGCCTTCACCTGTTAACAAAAAAAAAAAAAAAAAAAAAAAAAAACACAACCTTTTAGAAATACTGACATAACAGATTAATAATTAACATAGAAGAATGAATTTTATCCATTATAATGAGATTATAAATCTGAAAAGGTTGCCATCTATTCCTGTTTAAGAAATCCAAGTACATTGTACTGTATTTATATTTTTATTCTGAGCTTTCTTTTGTCTCCTAACCAGACAAAATTGAAGTTAAAAACACAAGCTTTTTTGGACTATTTCAAAACCAGACATTATATGGATATATTTTAGTAGTTAACTGGATAAGAATGACACCAATTGGATTACCATATTCAGAACTAGAAGAACATCAAAATATCCAGATTTAGATGGTATTAGGCCTTGTTACGTATAAATATTAAAAACTAAAAAAAACTTGACTTCTTACAGAATTGTATTGGTCCAGGAACTCCTGCTTTCTTGAGGAAACTGTACTATGTTAAATCCAGCCTAAATGGTAACACTAGGCATGTAATTAAGCAGAAAGATTCTGATCCGTTTGATCAATCTGCTATTACACAAACTCCTCCAACAGATATTAGCCAGATGTAGTCAGGATCATTGTTCCTCAAGGTGTTTTATCTTAGTGCAAGGAATGACTATTGCTTTGTGCACTTGCAGCTGTTTGCCATACAGAAATGATTAAAGATTACTATTATGAGTGATTTTTTATACGTGAATTGGAAAATAAACAATTTAATAACAAATAATTATAACTATTAGATTAAATTGATCTTGCAAATATAAAACTAGCACCACGAAAATAATTCTTGACAGTGTTAACAGATTTTATAAACCACAGAGTGAACACTTGGAAAATAATCCTTATTATGAAATGCTTTTGATACATCTTTTACTGACAGTAAGACAATGGTGAAGGGTAGGAGGTGTCTTCCTTGAAAAATAAATTTCTTTGAATTGTATTCCTGTAATAGAAATACGCAAAGAACTTCATAAGGAGTCCCTGGCAGGCTGGGACTGGGTGCAGCCATGTTCAGCTGCATTCCAGAATACAGCACATGCTCAAAAAATTTAGTGTGGAACTTCCAAAACCACTGTGTGGCCACATAGGTGTGCAGTTAAAGGGAATTCTGGTTAGGACCCTTGCAAACTGTTTTGTAAAGTGCACAGTACTTGCTTTTATTCGTTGGGAGCTGCATGCTACTAGTATTTTTGATTTCTTTCTTTGCTTTTTTCCTGAATTGATAGGAAAGAATCTAATTGCGTGACATGTATTCAAAAATTTAAGATTTGAAGAATGTTTACTTTGGAAATTAAGAAATGCAACATAATTTAGCTGGAAATCACACTTCAGCGGATTACATTTCCAAGCCTTTTTTTTTTTTCCCCTCTCGCTCTACAGGAAAATTTTAGAGACCATTGCTCGGCATCTAAATTGAAAGTTTTAGATGTCATGTTGTGGTCTTTGAAATTTTCCAGTAGTCATTACCCTTTTCAAGTTCCACTTTACATATTCGTTGCATCATATGTGATGGGAACCTATAGAACAGTCTACTGGACTTGCTCTTTCGAAGAGGGTACCTTCCTCCCCTTCCTAATTGCCAATAACAATTAAAAAAAAAAAATTACAATCATAATTACTGTGTTCACGACTGCTGCACATTAGTATACATTTGTGGCTATATTCTGTATCTCAGTTCATCTTTTATTATGCTGGATTGATTTGGGATTGTTTGGTGAATAAACACTTTGGTTATAGTATCCTAATCAGCAGTTCATCACACTATTTTTTGCCCATTATATTTTTATGACTTTTATTTTTATATTTTTATTCACTGACTTTTTTAACTGCACAAATGCTGATTACTTTGCTTTCCTATGTGCAGACATTCATTTTGTTCACGGTAAGCAACAAGGCCATGAGACATCAGTAAGTTGTGCCTATATTTTTCTTGTACTTTATGATCGGTTTGTCTGTTGGCTGGATGAGAAACCAAGTGGACTAAATCCGTGAGGGAATGAAACCATCTCACAATTGCTTAAAAATAATGTTTCTATTAGAAGAGGATCACGAACGAGCACGTCATGGGCAAATATTAAATTTCAGAATTAAATTACATTTGCCGTGAATGTCTTTATAATGAACGTACCAGCGCTCATAACTGGTTTATGAGCGCTGGTTTGTGTGGTTGTCTGATTTGTCAGACCAGAGGACGCTCTATCTGATTTAATTTTATTATACAGATAACACATTTAATGAGAAGAGCAGTTCTGGAAGAATGTGAAGTCATCTTTTTATGTTTACAGTTTTATTTGTATTAGTATGCAGCAATTACTCAATTAACAATGCTTTGAGAAGAATTTTTTTTTTAAATCGAATTTGTGACGTCAAAAATTATTAGTTATAAATCTAATTTTGGGTATAAAGCTATTACTGATTTTAAATGGAATTTATGGCATCAAAAATCATTGGTTATAAATCGGGATCTCACCATATGATCATTATAATAGAAGAAACACAATAAAAATAATTAAAGCAGATAAAGTTTTTTAAATAAATCATGCTGACAAATTGCTAACACCCTCTCCATCAGCAGCAAAAGGTTGTGTGTTTGGGTTGTTGCTATCTCCAGAAGAAGAATCATTGGGCCTATCTTCTTCAGTGAAACAATAACCTCTGAATGTTACCATTCCAATATTCTCTACCAATTTATCGGCAAACTGATACTGCTACACAATCGATGACACTCATAGGCAAAATTTTTGCTGATTGAATAATCCCAAAAAAGCTGCGGCCCCCTCTTTCACCGGACTTGAATCCACCTGACTTTCATCTGTAATGGTATCAAACAGTGTTTGATACTTTTGCACATGGAAGACTGCTGCATAAATTGGAGCAGTGTGGCATTGGAGGCAAATTGCTGCTATGGATAAACGGATAGTCAAGTGGGAGAAGACAGAGAGTGGTAATCAATGGACACTGCTCTTTGTGGATTAATGTTATTAGTGGAGTGCCCCAGGGTTCAATGTTAGGTCCATTGTTGTTTTCTGTATTTATTAATGATATTGATGCTGGTATCTCAGGCTTAATGTCCAAGTTTGCAGACGATATGAAGGTCGGCAGGGTTGTTAATGACACTAACGGCAGTACACTGCTGCAAGAGGATCTAGAAAAGTTGAGCAGATGGGCTGAGAGGTGGCAACTGAAGTTTAACATTGACAAATGTAAAGTACTACACTGACATTGGTAGAGAATGAAAAGGACCTGGGGGTAATTGTGCAGGCAGATATGAAGTTTTCTGAGCAGTGCAGACAGTTGCAAGAGTAGCTCATGGTGTCTTGTCAATGATATACAGGAATTTTTCTAGCAGTGATAAGGAGGTGATTATCCCCTTGTATAAGGCAATGGTCAGGCCACACCTTCAGTACTGAATACAGGTCTCGAGGCCTCATTTTAAGAAGGATGTAGAGCTGCTGGAACGAGTACAGAGAAGGACAACAAGATTCATGATGGAACAAAGGGTTGGTTGCTCTTACGAAGAAAGGCTTAAATTTTGCAAATTAAGGTGTCTGGAGACAAGGCACCTGCGAATGTAGAGGTGTTATCAATTTTTACAACGTCACTGCTGTGATTAATGGTAATATCAACAGTTAGGATTACAGATTTCTAAATTTTGCCTAACTAGTCTTTTTTTCTGACTAATTATAAAGTTGTTCTGTATAATAAATGCATGTGAATAGAATTAGAATGACATTTTGTTAGCTATGCTTTAATTTTCTGAATGTTTGGGTTTTGCCTAGATTGAAACATTCTGAACGTTAACCCTTTTGTGAGTATGTATATATTTATATTTTTTTCATGTATAGCTCTGTGGAATGCATATTTATATATACATATTATGTATGAATTGTTTAGATCTCTAAATAGGTGTCATATCTTATTTGCATATATAGGCAAGTAATTGTAAACACAGTTCATAATAGATTTAGTGGAAAATGCCCTCGAGGACAGAGCCCATGTCGAGAATTCAGGTTCTTTCCACAGAGCCAATTAAATAAGTTTTAGAAATTATTTACACATACATATACAGTCGGACCTCTACATAATGAAATCAATCATTCCCTTGAAAAAAAATTATTTATACAGAAATTTCATTATAAAGAAATATTACCTTTTCAACAATAAAAAATACTGTAAATTCAGAAATATAGTAAAAAATGGGAAAGAAATTTTCTAACATTTTAAAACAATTTATTAATGCATATATATTAAGAAATGACTACTTAAATGATGCCCACAAATTTATTAGTGCACTTTTAAGAATTATGTAAAATATTTGGTTATTTTTGGTTGTACACAGAATTCTACTGTACACCATTCATAAAAATATTTGTATTTGTTTAAACTTTAAACACTGAAATATATTTTCTGTCACATTTTCTTTATACTGAAGACCTCGATACAAAGTTTCAAATGCTGCCAACATTTGTTCAGAAGGTTTAATATTGCCCTTATTGCCTTAATTTCTCTGAATTTCATCCAACTCATCATCGATATTGTCATTATTGTCATTGTGTAGTTCTTTAAATACACTCCAAAATGTTGGAGTTACTATTCAACTACTATGATATCGTTATCAACTGCTAAAATTTCGTCAAGAACAATTTCTCCACTGATCAAACCTTGCTTGGAACTCTTCTCAAGATTGCTTAATGTCTTCTAGTAGTTCATCCCTCTCATCTCTGTTAATCAGCATTTTAGCAAAACCTGCTTTTGTGAAACAGTTCTTAATTGTTTCCATCACATCTTGACTTCACACTTTCGCCAATATCCACACATACATCCACAAATCTATAATACAATCTATAGGTTGGTTGGTTTATATTCTCAGTATAATTTTTTTCAGTATGCACCTTCGGTAGTGCATTTTCAAATTCTTGATAATGCCTTGGTCCATTGGCTGCAGTTAAGACGAATTATTGTATTCAGAAGGAAGAAAACAAGCTTCACACTTGTAAGTTTTGAAATTACCGAGTGAAGGTGGGCAGGGCAGTTGTTGACAATCAACGCAATTTTTCTGTTTTCTTTCGTCATCTTTCTATTGAAATTTAAAATCCACTGCTCAAAGATTTCACTTGTCACTCAAGGTTTTTAAAACTCTTAACACCTTTATTCCTTTGAAACATCTGGGATATTTACTTTTGCCTATTACCAAAAGCTTCAGTTTTTCATTACCAGCCATATTTGCAACCAAGAGTGTAATTCTCTCCTTACTATCTTTACCACCTAAACATTCATCACCTTTAAAAGTCAGTGTCTTGTTTGTCAAGCATTTAAAAAATTGACATGTTTCATCAACGTTGAATGTCTTTGGACTAGTGTCCTCCATAATTTTTTTCAAAACTGTTTCTTTCCAATGGGTATACTCTTCTTTGATTGCACCTCCACTTTCATCAGAAATTAACTTTTTTGAAGTCATGACACTCTTTAAATTTATCCAACCAACCAGAACTGGCTTGGAATGTTTTGTGCCTCAGAAAAGATGCATACTCCATAGCCTTTTCTTTTATTAATAACACTGATATCAGCATGATTTGATCTTGAATCAACTTCATCCACTTAAAAACTGCTTCATCTACATATTCCCAAAGGCATAATTTCTCACGCTTCCGAATGGGTCATGTTTCCTCAAACTGCTTGAGAATCAAAACTGGAAGGAACATCAAATTTTAAAGCATTTTCTTTTTTTTTTTTACGCTGTGATCTACATTAAGCACTTCCACCTTTTCACGCTACCTCAAGGATTTCCTCTTAGACAACGTAAGGTTACTTGCACAGCAGTTAAAACAAAGCTGAAATTAGGGACCACTTGTAGCTACCATGTAAACAGAGATGGGTGAAATTTAGTGAAAGTGTGGATGACTCATTTCTTTGAAACAACAGATGAATTTTGGAGATAAAGGAAAATCACTCTCTCCTAATTCTCTAATAGGATGCTTACAGTAGAAAATAGGTTGACCAGAGCCAATGTCCGCATCGGGAATATGCCTTAATCCTTGCCAATGGCTGTGGACAGCTGACCAGCGGGACTTCTCGGCATAGTAGTGTATAAGTTGTACTTTAAATCTGTCATTGTGTTTTGGCTCTGGCAAGGTTTATGAACTCCGGCTCGGCAATGTCTGGCGCCTTAACCACTTGGCCACTCTGGCGGTGTATAAAGTTGTATAAGTTTTACTTCTTTTTAGCCACTGACCCACTGCTGGGCAAAGGCCTCTCCCAGACTTTTCCATCTTTTTCTATCCTGCACCATGGTTGGCCAGTTTCCTCCGGCAGGGATTTATGGGCACCATTAAATTGTAAAATGTTTTAGCTCTTAATTCATGGAATTAAAGCCTTTAGTTCTTAATTCGAGCTTTCTACAGCAGAAGCTCTATTGCCTAAAGGCCAGAGGTGCGAACAATGCATACCCAGGTCTCTCGAAATCAGTTTGCTATATGGAAATTTTCTTCGTTGTAGGGAAACTATTTTCAATGTAATGACCAAGGGAAAATCAAAAAAGTTTGCTACATAGAAAAATTCGCTATATGGAAGTTCGTTAAAGAGAGGTCCGACTGTGTATATATATATATATATATATATATATACACAGACATTATACATTATTACATATACTTTATACATTATTAAATTTCCCATATTTAATGTGCTGTTTGCCTGGTTGAGGGTAGGCTAACAAGGATCTGTCTTAGGTATTTCTGATCCTTTGCAAATTTATAGAGGTCACTGTCAATTGCTTGGACTATGGTGAGCATTTGCCTGGGAAGAAAATGATCACAAAGGGCTAGTCTTTTAGGATGGGCTGTAAGTGTGGGAGCTGACCTCAGTTTGGGTTGAGGGATTCTCCAGCCACACAGTTCCCAGATGTTTGGCTCTGAGATCATTCCAGTAGTCATTTATGCAGTTTGTTTCTATTACCAAAAATGTTTCTTTCTATTACCAAAAATGGCAGTTGGGCAAAGTTTAATGAGATTGCTATTTCAGTTGTTCTTTGCTGGGGTGGATGATGATGTCTGTGCGTAATCCAATGAAGGTGCCAGTATTCGGCAGAGTATACGTGGCCAACCAGGCTAGTTGGATGGGTAAAGTGCTTCCTGGCAACCCAAAGGTCGTGGGTTCGAATCCTGCCTTGGATCAGAGTAGTGCAAAAACTTTGGGTGGTGCATTATGGCCACAGAAGCTGATGCACCAATAAGTAACAAAAAAATTAGAATTAAATTAGTATACATGCTTGATACTGATGGGATCTACAGACATCCAAATTTCTGAGACACATAACATGATGGAGTATACAGACGTGCGTACACATCCAGATCACAAGCAGGTCACATCCAGATCCCTAACATGGAGCAGTTGTTTGGAAGTCCAGCGCATCTGGCAGATATTTGTTATTAGTTTGCCAATGTGGGGGTTGAAGCCCAGTTTATAACTGAAGACGACCGCCAATTCAGTATGTATATTAACCACTGGAATGAGAATATTGTCTAGAGAGGCTTGGACAAAAGTCCAAGTTGGTTGGTGCCCAAAAACACGGCTGGTTTGGCAGGGTTAATCAGTAGTCCAAATTGATTGAGATAGGATCCTAAGTCATATAACTTTTGGTTGACCTTATTATTGATGTTTAAGGTATGGTCTTCGGGGTTAATTTGAATATGTGGCTTAATATCATCAGCATAGCAGGTTATGTTTTCTTTCTTTTGCACAAATGACTGTTGTAAATAATGCTCAAGAGAACTCCACCTTGGGGAATTCCTGCAATGATCTTTTTCGAAATATAGTTTTTATCAGAAAGCAGGATTGTGATAAATCAAATGTTGCTTTTTATATGGCAGCAATTTTCTAGGAAGTGAACAAGATGATGATCGAGTTGAAGGCAGCTTCCAGGTTGATGTATGCAACGGAAAGCTCTATGGTGCTGGTTATGAATGTATATAATTGGTAATTGTGGATCTTCTGGGAATGGTGTAGGGAATTTGTGGAGGTTTATGAGGCATGATTTGATTAGTGATGGTTCGGAGCAATGTCTTCTCAGTGAGTTTCAAAAGGCTGGATTTTTTTTTTTTTTTTTTTTTTTTGATTTGGTAGTTGTTGGCGCATCGACTTCTGTGGCCATATTGCACCTCCCAAGGTTTTTGCAGTACTTTGATCCAAGCCCGAGGCGGGAATCGAACCCGCGACCTTTGGGTTGCCGGGCAGGTACTTTACCCACTCGGCTAGCCCGGTCGGCTCAAAAGGCTGGAGGAACAAGATATTGGCCTGAACCCTTTAATGAGGATCGCAGATTGGATTTAGTACGTGGTCTCACAGCATAGCTGTTCAACAGATTGGGAAAGTAGGGCTCTGCTAAGACACAGTTAAAAATTGATAGTACTGGATCAAGGATAAACGGCTGAAGCATTTTATCATGAATTGCAGCACAAGGTTGAGGCCTGCAGTTGCAGTAGTGGCAATCCATTTATAGCAGTTAAAAGTCTCTTCCTGGTGATAACAGGAAGCAGCTTATAACTTTCAGATGTAAGATAAAAAAAAAAAGCACTGACAACTGGAAGGAAAATTTGCACCTATTAGCAACAGTTGTTCTGATTTAGTATTAGTAGTGGCAAATGAAGCAAGGGGGCAAGCTTATACAGCATCAGTAAAAAGAAAAAGAAAAAAAAAAAAATCAAACTTCTTGCATCACCTGACCATCCCTCCTCCTATACTTCATCTAGTTCTTCCTTGAATTATTCCCACTACTCACTTATATAACACCACGTGGAGTTTATTCTAACAATCAACTGCTTGCAGGTCAAAGGCAAACTTCCACACATTTATCCTACAATCATCTTTTCTCAATTTGAATATATGCCCCTGTGTATGTGTGTAGTCTGAGCTGATGGAAGGAT
Source organism: Mastigoproctus giganteus (assembly GCF_048544385.1). NCBI lineage: Eukaryota > Metazoa > Arthropoda > Arachnida > Uropygi > Thelyphonidae > Mastigoproctus > Mastigoproctus giganteus. Next base: position 99,544,317 of record NC_143582.1, on the reverse strand, counting down.
ACCATCACAATTGGTGGCTTAATCCATTCAAAGCCTTATAGTGCCTAGTCTCCTGACACTGCAATTTGCAGAATTGAAGACTTTCCTGATAAGAATACCTTTCTGTTCTTCTCACTTATCTTCTTGCCTCTATTTGGCATCCATTTCAAAAGATCCACTTCCTTTCTAAAATGAGGCTCCAGCCTATATGAAGACTTTCCTGATAAGAATACCTTTCTGTTCTTCTCACTTATCTTCTTGCCTCTACTTGGCATCCATTCCAAAAGATCCACTTCCTTTCTAAAATGAGGCTCCAGCCTATATGAAGACTTTCCTGATAAGAATACCTTTCTGTTCTTCTCACTAATCTTCTTGCTCTACTCGGCCTCTAATTTACAGAATGGAATCCTTCCCTGGTAAGAGCACCTATTTGTGCCTCTCACTAATTTCATTCTCTTCTCTGCACCCATTTTCAAAAGTTTCACATGTATCAGGCCTAACCATTGCCTTATATTAGCGGTTCTCAAATTTTCTGAGCCCACGCCTCCCTTGAGCTGTAATGTTTTCCCGGTGCCTCCCTTGAAGTAAAACATCTATAATTGTGCAATTTCTTATTTTTAATATGTTAATACAATAATTATTAATATACGAAATAATAACAGGGATATTATTTTATTCTTAAAAAACATCAATGTGATGTTTGCACTTGCTTTTCATTGCATAATTCATCAAACCTAGACGTCATTTTTGAAATGGCAACACGTATTTCTTTTTCAACATTTAATTTTGATCTGTACTTAGATTTAATGACTGCCAATGCCGAAAATCCAACTTCACAAAGGTAAGAACTTGAAAATGGCACTAGTATTCGCAAAGCTTTATTGCTACATTCCCGGTATTCATGTTTTTTTTTGCTAAACACCAAAATTCATATAAAGATAACAACGAAAAGGGAACACTATACGTTTTCTTTGTCAAAAATACCCAAAATATTTCCTATAATTATTTACATTAATAATACAGATCAAATAGTAGTAGATATCTAATAGTAAAAAAATTATTCGTAATACAATTTTAATATTTGCCATGGAAATCTTACATAAACTATTACATCATCTGCGATGCCCCTGGTAAATTATGGTGCCTCCCCAGGCGTCCCGACGCACAGTTTGAGAACCGCTGCCTTATACAATGGGATAGTCACCTCCTTATCCCTTCTGGCAAAATTCTTTTATATCATTAATAAAATCCCATGAGCTGTGCTGAGTATGGTATCACCTAATTGTTATGTTATTCTAAGGTTGCTGCCCATATGCATACCTTGCATTTACTCCATGAGCTGTTCTGGCCGCCTGCCTGCCTGCACTGCTGTCTTGTTCATTTTCCACCACCTTCAAAAGCACTGATTCCATTTTTATGGCAATATCACTTACAAAATTGTGTTTATTCATCTGGATTGCCTTCCTGAATTGAAGTCTAAACGACTTCAAATTTATGTCCTTTAAGAGTCGTATAATACTCAATTGATTCATTTGCAGTTCTCATGAACACTTTCTTGTTGACTTCTGTGAGGAATGTTCAAATGCATTCATGAGAACTTCAGATTTTTGATACCTCCTGATGTCCTTTTCTTTCCATTGCTTGTCTTTTTGATATTTTGTACAGTTCCATGTTCCTCAAATTTATCACAGAGACAGGTTACTGTTATATGGATAGGCACCCTTGTTCCATATCGTCTTTCCCGTGTATGCTGAGCCTCTACATTTTCAAATTTCCAGTACCATTTAAGAATTGCCTTTCTTTCATCAAAATTTAATTGCATGTTCTACATCATTTCTATGGGTTTTAGCCAATCTAAAAATAAATAAATAATAATAATAAATAAATAAATAAAACAGTTATCTAATTCATGAATTTGGATTATTAAAGTTTTTACACAAAATTTTCACTTACCTTGCAAATGTGTATATATAAAACGATGTGTAGTAATAAGGAATAAGCTATGAAGAAAAAAAAAAGGAACGTGAAGAGAAGGGGGGGAGAAACTTTATGGAATAGGGCTACTACAGAGCCAAAAGAGTCCATGATCATAATGAATACATACATACACAAAAAAAAAAAAAAAAAAAAAAAGTAAAAGAAGTGGCATCAAATTAGGTGGCATCATTGTAATATAGGTGATATTTTTAATTCTAATGTAGTAATTTCCTTGCATTAGTTATACAGTATTTTTAAAAATGTATGCTCCAGTGTTATCTCCTCTCAGTATACTAGAATTGCTATATTTCCAGTGATGCTGAAATTGCTGTTGCTAATATTATAAAGTTTTATTCGAAGGTAATTGGCATCCTATTATAAATTTATCATCCCAGTTAGCATTACAGACTTATCTTCAGTATTATTACATAATTTAGGGCTAGAGCCTCAGGTTACGAAAGAAGTTAAGTTACGTACAAGTTAGTGCAATAGCATCATTTCTGTACATAGCCAACTACTTAAGTAGGCATTCAATATTACACTGGTCAACACGTAAAATGTTATGAAAACGAAAATAATCAATCTTGGCTAATTTTATGCTGCTGATCACGAAAATCACATTAAAATTTGTCGATTGGCTCTTATTTTCGAAGTACAGTTGGAGTCTCATATTAGCGAGTTACTCTGCATTATCAACAAGGCACTCTGCAAAATGAATAGCAACACTGCAGTTTCAGTATCACCTCACTCTTATTACATGATCAGCAACTGTCCCCTCGCTCTGCATCACATGATAGGTTGTTGTTATTCACCTCAAATGTGTCTTCAACTCTGTTGCAGTAATTGTTGAATACGGCTAAGTACTGGGTGATTTGTTCTCAGTTAATGGTTGTTCTCAGTTAATGGTTGTTCTCTGTGAGATTCCTACTTTTTGCTCAGTATTTGTGTCGTGTAAGATTAATATGCCCCGTAATTGTGTGAATAGTCTGGATAATTTCTGTTAGGTATGTTGAGAAGTCATGTTAGCTCCAAGTAAGCATCCCTTAACTCTTACGAGTGCAAAAAAGGCCTACTTCTTGTACTTTTGGCATAAAGTAGGCAAGATATGGAGGGGGGGCAACAATTCATGCCACAGACCATTACTTCTGTATAGTGCCTCCTATTAGAAATGTGGCCAGTGACATACCCAAATATACCATCTGCAATTTGTCCTGTGCCTCACGGTGAAGTTCCTGAGCCACCCAACTGTTTTTCTGTATGCTGATGAAGATGAAGACCCTGATGAACATCTACTTGATATACCACAAAGAAGTATAGCAGCCATCTACGTCAAGGGATCCATCATTTTGTCCAAACCTGTATCCTTCCAAACCACATAAGATCACAGAAAATGAGCTTAATGATCTCATCAGAGATCTCAAACTGCTGGAGAATAAGGCAGAGCTTTTCCCTTGAGGCTACAACAGTGGAATCTTCTAGATCATTCTGTGAAAGTGACATTTCGTACTCAAAAAAAAAAAGGACTATGATAAATTCTATTACACAAAAGGTGAATTCACTGTTTGTAAGGATGTTGGCGATCTAGTGGCAGCAATGAACACAAGACATTTCTGAATGGCGAATATTTATAGACGCTTCTAAGGTTAGCCTTAAGGCTGTGTTATTACACAATGGAAATATGTTGCCTTCAATAGCTCTTGCGTATGCTGTCCACAAATAAAGAAACATCTGCAAACATGGAGAACACACACCCTCTTAGGTGTACACTATCAGAAGTATGAGTGGAGATATAGTGCCGATTTAAAGGTAATCCCCATTTTATTAGACTACAAAAGGGTTACACCAAGTATTATTGCTTTTTCTGTGAGTGGGATAGTAGTGCCACTATGAGAAAAGGAGTTGGCCTCTACAAAAATTATTAATGGAATGAAGCATTTGAACCTCTGATAGATCCAAATAAAGTTTTGCTTCCACCACTCCTGATCAAACTGGGGTTCATGAAAAATTTTCTGAAGGCTTTGGAAGCGAACAGTCCTGCATTCACATACTTGCAAGAGAAATTCCCAAGACTTACTACAGAGAAATTAAGGCAGTAATTTTCATTGGTCTCTAAATAATGCAACTTTTCAAAGATGAACAGTTCGAATGTGCCATTAGTGCAGCGTTTCTCAAACTGTGTTCCATGAGATGTGAACAAGTGTTCCGCGAAAAATCATAATTAATAATTAAAAAAATAAAATAAATTTTTCGTATTTGTAGGGTACACCATTTTTGTATCATTATAATATTTAAAATAATTGTGACGATGAACAATCGTAGCCTATTGTTCCCCAAAAATCCAAAGTGAAAAAACGGGAACCAACTAAAAAAAGACCAAAACGAAAGTATGATGAGAGTTATTTGAATTTCGGCTTTACATCTATTGGAAATAAAAATGCTCCTGATGCACAGTGCGTCGTATGTAATGAAATATTAGCAAACAGTTCTTTGGCTCCCACTAAACTTGTGTTTCGTAAGTGTTCCGTGAATATGAATATGCTGCAAGATGAAAAGTGTTCCATGACTAAAAAAGTTTGGGAAACGCTGCTTTAGTGAGAGTGAGAAATCAGCGTGGAAAGCCTTTTAAAATCTCTCTACTGGTTTTCTAGGAAATGTTAAAGCCGGCAAGATCTCATTACTTCTTACGAAAAACTGGAGCACATGCAACATGTCATTGAAGATGCATTTCTTACACTCACACCTTCCTTCCCGCCAAACTGTGGTGCTGCCAGCGATGAACATGGTGAGTGCTTCCATCAAGACATCACAGTGATGGAATAAAGCAAATGATATGATAATACAAAAGCAAATGGAGTACCCCCATGTTGGCCGATTATTGTTGGATGGTGAAAAGGGATGCTCCCAAAATTGAATACCAGCGGAAGGTGAAAAGGTCCCATGTTTGATTCAGGTATGTTCGCCATATAAACAAAAAATATCTTGTATAAATATAACGAACTACTTTTTTCGAAAATAAGAGCCTAATCTGCCATTTTTAGCATGATTTCCATGTTTGGCACCCCAAAATCTATAAAGTAAACTTACTTTTATGCCCGTAACAAGATATGACCCAAAATTTGTTGTTCAGTGTTATCAATCATAAAAAGCTAATGGTTATATATATATATAAATCTAATATTCACTTAACTTCCATATATGTCTATCTGTCTCCCACCCTCATATCAAGCACTGAGGTTTGTGTATTTTGTATATAGTATACACCTTCCCATTGTGGTAATTTACAGTATAGAAAACTAGTACCCATTGATTAACTGTCTCGGTATGTGAGTGGTTATGCAACCAGCGAAATTGTGAGAAAAGACAGTAATGTGTAGGCCTCTGTTTGTAAAGGTTATGCAAGTAAGTTGTAATTAAATTTTGAATTTAAAATTAGAAATAAAGAAAGGTTAAGGCCAGAAACACTTATGAAAGAAAAAAACTATTAATAACTAGCATGGAGTTTATGGTTGGCTCAAAAGAGGATCAAATAGAATATGTAAAAAGAACTTACTGTTTCCAAAGTCAAATATATACTAAAGGCACAGGAAATTCTTAGCACCTAAGCTAAGAAGTCAACAACTATAATGACCTCAGGCGGAGAAATAAGAGAAATTGGTCAATTCTAGAAGGAAACAGAAATAAGTGTGTGTGGTGTTATTGTTTAATCAAATACATGACAAATACAGCTCAGCATAGAAAAGGGAGTAAAGAATGAACAAATTAGCAAAATAATTGATGCTAAACTTTGTGAAGGAGAGAAAGTTAACAGAGGGAGAATAGTTTCTCACTACATATTCTTAAAAGTAATGGCTCATGAGAAGTAAAAAGAAGAATATAGAAAAGCAAGAAATAGAAAAATATATCAACTTAGGCAGTTTGGGATTGCAATGCCTGTTCTTATACATCATCATCATCAGCCATTTTCAATCCACTGCAGGATGAAGGTATCTCCAGCAACTTTCCAGTTCCTTCTGTTTTGTGCAATTGCCATCCATTTACTACCCACAAATTCATGAATTTCATCTATCCATCTCCGTCATTGTTTCCAGGTTTTCTTCTAGCTCCTCTTGGGTACCATTCTGTTATTCTCTTAGTCCACCTGTCATTATGTCTTCGAGCTATGTGTCCTGCCCAATCCATGTGTTTCTCTGATTCCCAATATAATTCGTTCCATTCTTCGCTGTGTAGTTCTCAGCTTCTCTTTCATTCTTTTGGTGAGTGCCCAAGTTTCACTTCCATAAGTCATGGTGGGGAGTACACATTGGTTCATTATTTTACGTTTCAGACAAACTGGGATATTGCTCTTCAGTATGTGACTATATTTCCTGAATGCTATCCATCCAAAATTTATTCTTCTTTTGACTTCCGGCCATTTATCATTATTACAGCTAATAACTTGTCCCAGATAAGTATATGACTCCACCATTTCAATTACTGCTCCTTCAATCATTATGTCCCCTTCTGTAGCATACTTGTTCATCATTACTTTTGTTTAGTCATATTCATCTTTAGTCCAAAATCCTTACTAACTCTGCATAACTGATTAAGATTTTCCTCTAATTCTTTGGGATCGTGGCTTATGACCACAATGTCATCTGCAAATCGTAAATGGTTTAGGTACTCTCCATTCACATTGACTCCTTTCTGCAACCAGTATAATCTTTTGAAAGCTTCCTCAAGAGCAGCAGTAAACAGCCTTTAAGATATTGTGTCTCCTTTTGAACTCCTTTCTCAATTTTAAATTTGCTACTGTCTTTGTCTAGTCTAATAAAGGAGGCAGCATTCTCATATATTTTCTTCAAAATCATAATATATGGGGTATCTATACCTTGTGTTTCCAGTGCCCGAAACATTGCCCTATGCTGTATGGAGTCAAATGCCTTTTCATAATCCACAAATGCCAGGCATAATGGTGTTTTATATTCATTTTCTTTCTCCATTAGCTGTGATATTACATGAAGGTGATCCATAGTTGAAAATCCTGTCCTAAAGCCAGCTTGCTCTTTCGGTTGATTCTCATCAAGTATTCTTTCTAATCTGTTAGTAATGACACTTGTGAACAACTTGTAGATGTGGGATAACAAGCTAATTGGTCTATAATTTCCAATTTCTGATTTATCTTCTTTCTTATACAGCAAAACTATGATTGCATTATTCCACTGCTTAGGCGTCACACCTTTTCTAATGGATTTTGTGAAGAGCCTTGCCAGTTTTTGTGTTATGTCTCTTCCTCCCAATTTTAACAACTCTACAGTAACTTCATCTTCCCCCAGGGCTTTCTGATTCTTCATTTTCTTCAACGCATGTTTGACCTCATCAGGAAGGATATCGGGTATGTTGTATGTGTTGCTAATTTGTGATCCATCTTCCCCACTGCTGGCATCATTCCCTCGCTCCTTGTATAATTCTTATAGTAGTCTTCTGCTATTTGAATTATGCCTTCTCTGCTGTTTATAAGTACACCATTGCTATTCTTCAGTTTCAGTATCATTTGTCTTTCTGCTCATGGCTGCTGATTTAAATCCTTTGTTTTCCCTTAATGCTTGTTCTACTTTTCTTGTGTTAAATCTTATGTCCTCTCTGAGTCTCTTTCTAATGGCTTTGCATAACTCAGTATACTCAATTTTCTTCTTGTCAGTGTTTATCTTGCTCTTCATTTGTCACCTTCGGTTCATCATAACAAGTGTTTCTTGACTAATTTTTTCTTCTTTGGATTTCTTTTTCCCTATATGTTTCTTGAGCTTTACAACTTTCAAAAATTTGTAATATTCCTCATCAATATCTTGGTCCTGAGCAGTTTGCAGAAACTCAAACTTGTTCTTAAATTCCAGTACATACTGCTCTTTCTCCTCTTCTGTTATCTCAAAGACCTTCATATTATTTACTCGAGTCAGTTTTTTTCCTTTCCTACATCTATATCAAGTGTGTATCTTACCATTCGGTGATCACTTCCAACATTTACCTTATTCAGGACAGTAACATCATTCACGATATATCTTCTGGTAATGAGGATGAAGTCGATTTCATTAGTTGTTAATCCATTTGGACTCTTCTGTTCACCTTTCTGTTCACCCTTTTCGTAAAAAAGTGTTCATTACTGACAATCCTTGAGATTCTGCAAATTCCACAAGTCTTTCACCTCTTTCATTTCTTACATCAATTCCAAAATTTCCTATAGTTTCCCTTTCTGTGCTGTTTTGTCTTTTTCCAACCATAGCATTGAAGTCCCCCATAATAATAGTGTATTGGTGTACATTTCTTCAACCTTTTCATCATCAGGGCTCGATGTTGGCACATAAATCATTATAACCTTTAGCTTGTACCTCTTAGTCTTGAGTATTAGTCTTGACACCCTTGGTGACGTACTTTTGAATTCCAAAATGTTGTTTTTTATATCTTTACGGACCAGAAACCCAACTCCACCTTCGCTCCTTTCACTGTTTCCATTAGTGTACAGCAGATTTCCACTCGACTGTTCTTTTATATACAACCTCAAATGAAGATCTGGAAGTATGAACCATTAAAAGTCAGTTATTAACCCCCCCCCAAGAGAGAGAGAGAGAGAGAGAGAGAGAGAGGGAGGGAGGGAGGGAGAGAGAGAGAGAATTAATTGATGGATACAAGTTTCTATACTGTAAGATACCACAATGGGAGGGTGTATACCAGTGGTTCCCAAAGTGGGCGGTGGGTTTACCCGGGGGGGGGGGGGTACAAAGAAGAATGGGGGTGATAGGGGAGAGTTTGAGGCCGGACCTTTCCGAGAATGTTGATCATTTATTTACTATTGTTCAGGGTTAGTGCATAGCACGAATATTTGTGCATATTTGTTAACTATTATACATAGTGTCACATGAACGGTGTGCAAAACGGACAAGATTCCGTTATCAAATTATAAGTGGAAGCCAATATGGCGGCCTTAGTGTCCGGACACGTTTTATCGTACTCCTGATTTTTAATGGAATTTAGTAGTTTAAAATGTTCATATAGTTCAAAAAAGTGTTCAAGTTGAAAGAAGTTAATCGGAGGAGTCCAAAGGTGAGATTATTTTTATATTCTACTGGGAATTTAGTAAACTACCAGTGTTTTTATCTGTCCTATGTTGCCAGACCTATAATGGTCACCATGTGGCTGGCAGCAGGGCCATAGAGAGGCCCTGCCGCCAACCACACCGGAATCCGCCTCGTCCTGACGGTCGCGGCGGATTCCAGACAGAACCTTGAAACGCTTGCAAACCAAGCCCTTGAAACCTTGCAGGACTGGGCAAAACTACACACTTTAACAATCTCACCAAGGAAGATGGACTCAGTACTATTGAGAGGGTGGTTAAACCTTAGAAGACCACCACAAATCAAGCTGGCTGGACAAACAATCAAACTGTCAACGCAAATTAAATATCTGGGACTGATCATCGATAAGAACTTAACATTTAAACCACACCTAATCTATCTAAAAGATAAACTGCAGAAATACACAGTGCTTGTTGCCAGAGTTACACGCAGGGACTGGGGGCTAAACAGGAGAACTCTGTCCCTGTATTAGAAAGCCATCTTCATCCCGATAATAACATATGGATCTCCCATATGGTACAAGAAAGCAGGAACAGCAGAGATTAAAAGGATACTGGACACGATCCACCTCAACATATTATTAACAATAACAAGGGCATGTAACACGGTTAGTACGAGTGCTCTACAGGTCCTTGCGGGGACCCTACCCTTGGATTGACATCACCAATAACAGGAAAAACGAGAAACAAAAAATAGTGACCCACCTCGTACAAATTTGGCAGAGAAGATGGACAGACATGGAAAAAGGAGCAATAACAAAAAAATTTATTCCCCAAGTAACCAAGCTGTATTCCAAGGCTCCCGCATGGCTGTACCCAGGCCTAAACACTACTTTTCTACTCGCTGGCCACGGGCCTTTCAAGGCCAAATTAAATGCCTTGGGCATAATCGAAGAATCACACTGTCTCTGCGGTGAACTAGAAACATGGCACCACATTATGCATCAGTGTGAAATATACAAAGACATCATATGTCAAATGATCACGAGAATTAAATACATTCTTAACACCCAGGAACACCATCTCCTGGATACACCAGAAGAATTTGCAGCCTTTAGTCGCTTTGCCCAGGATGTCTTCTCCAGAATAAAACTACAAATAGCCATCCACCAAGGCCAACAGGAGTAATGAAACCAAATATGGACACCAAGGAATACGAGAAACTAAGGATGGGGATATCAACCAATGATTGATGAACATTGGAATACGCCACCCAAAGTTGAGAACGGAACACCACCAGTTTAAGATAACAGAACCCACCTGATAGGGAAGTAAAAAAAAAAAAAAAAGCTATCACACAATCAAGGAAGGATGCTGAACCAAAGAAAGAGGAACACAAAGATGAGTGACAATGAAGAGAAACTGACGTGAGACAAAGGCCATATTGGAGACCTGAAGAGGGCACTCTAGCCCCCTTTCACCTATAATTCCTAACTCCCTGGGAGGAGGGGACGGCCACACGGTCCCCCCTTCTCACCATCCCCCGTTTCCTCTCTGGTGGAGCATGGGCATGCCACACTGAAATTGGGGCCGCATTCTCTATTGGCACCATACTTCTGCCTACCCCCTCTATCTTCACGGTAGAGAAAGTCCCACACATCAAAATTAATACAACAAACCCGCCATACGCCCAGCATTCAGCCTAAAAAAATTAAAGCGATAATACCCCCATGTCAATGCAAATAATAAAAATCACTTTATTTTATTTTCTTGATGACCATTGGAATATGCCACCCAAAGTTTTTTTTTTTTTTTTGGTCCTAGCCGCTGAAATCTCAGGAAATTAAGTGGCAAGACCTGCCAGAGTAAACTAAGTCTACTGAGTTCCTGGCCTGCCTCCACGGGGTGTAAGTGGGGCAACGTTGGATCTCAACAGGGGTCCAGCGGCTAAATGGGAAGAACAATGGTACAGGACATTACACGATCCAAGATCCATACACTTTTAAATATCTGGCATTTACAGTGTACTGTAATACACCACAACGTAAACTACGCGGAGATGGGGGGAACCCCTGGTGCTGCTTGATCCTAAAAACACTTACACTTATTTATCAAATTATAAGCAAAAATCATGCACCCTTGTCTGAGTACAGCATATTCAGGAACTATCGTCCTTAGGAACTATGGTCTCTGCAGAATTTTTTTATTTTCAAGCATAAAAGATTCTTTTATTTTTGTTTGTACGCCAATAATCAGCATATTTAATGAAAAACAACAACGATAACATAACCAGAAATATAAATATTTTACTGTGGCAATTATATAAATAAGGAACTATGCAAACCCTAAATGTATTTCCATCTTAGAAAATTAAATGAATATTTGCATTTTGTACATAAGTAAACAGAATGCACAAGCTCACTCATGCTTCTTATGAAACCAATTAAAGCAACTTCTTTCTATCAAGGAAACACATTACACCACATTTTCAACATAATAATTATACTGGTTTACAGTAAATCTGGGGTTTGAGTAAAAGTATGTGGCAGTTATTTATGCATGTTTACTGATTGCTAAACTGAAGTCCGTTTGTTTCTATCACGTAAAGATTTTTCACAATTCATTAACAAAATTTTACCTAGATATACGCAAATGTGTACATAACTATAGTTTCTGCAATGGTTTACAAGTTTTACACCCCTATATTTGTAATCAGTATCAAATATTTGCCTTAAATACAACAGATTGTACGTGTTTAACCCATAACTACACACGCTGCAAGGTGTGTAGACTCCTGTGTGTAGTTATGGGCTAAACTTGTCTGAGCATGCACTCACTTGATTGTACAGTCCACCAACCACAGAGCCTATATGTGGCACATCCCTTATGCGGTCACAGTACTCCCGTAAAAATCGTTGTGAACTCTCATTGTGTGTTAGTTTTCTTTTAGTATGGCAACCAGAAAGTGTATAAACAGTCCTGACATATTTTGTTACAAAATCGTATTATGCATACTTTGACAAAAAACTAAGCGATCAGGATAAATCGTGGGCACCACAAAGTATTCAATACATGTGTTGAACATCTTAGAAAATGGAGTCAAGGAAAAAAGGTGTGCTTGCTATTCCTATGGCGTGGCACGAGCCAGTAAGCCATGCCGAATGTTACTTTTGTGTATGTGACGTTAAAGGTTACAATTAAAAAAATAAAAAGGACATCAAATATCCAGATCTACCGTCAGACATAAGACTGGTTCCGCATGGATCTGATCTGCCTGTAAAACCTCCACCAGAAACTTTGGAGTCCACATCATCTTCCACCGAAGCAGAAGCTAAAGAGAAGAGGAATGTTATCAATCAGAAAATATTTTAATGCCACAGCAATTCACGCAAGTCAAACTGAACAATTTAGTAAGTGACTTAGGTCTTCCAAAGTATGCTGCTGAAATTCTGGGATCCAGACTTCAAGCAACGAACTTACTTGCTCCATGTACATCATTTTCCTGGTACAGAAATCATGAAAGGGGGTTTATACAGTATTTTTCACAAGAAGGTCCTCTTGTATATTGCAGTGATATCACTGGTTTAATAAGTGCCTTAGAAGCTCCAGCATATGTTCCTAATGAATAGAGACTATTTATAGACTCTTCTAAGACTAGTTTAAAAGGTGTTCTCTTGTATAATGGAGATAAGTACACATCTGTGCCAGTTGCTCATTCAGTCTACTTAAAAGAAACTTATGACAATCTAAAGTTGCTTCTGGAGAAAATTAAATATCAAGATCACGAATGGCAACTGTGGAGACTTAAAAGTGCTATGTATGTTGTTGGGGCAACAGGGTTGGTGCATTAAAATGCCATGTTTTATTTGTGAATGGGATAGCAGAGCAAAAGCACTGCATTGGCAAAGAAGCAATGGCCTCGGAAGGCACAATCTTACACTGGTGTCAAAAAATATTGTGCATGAAAGTTTGGTGAAGCCAGATAAAATACTTTTATCTCCACTTCACATCAAGTTAGGCATAATGAAGCAATTTGTTAAAGCACTGAATAAAGATGGCAACTGCTTTAAATACCTTTGCAGTAAATTTTCCAGTTTATCTGAGGCAAAACTTAAGGAGGGTATTGGTCCCCAAATTAGAAAATCGGTTTTAGACGGTCAGTTTGAAACTACTATGATTGACATTGAAAGGGAAGCCTGGATTGTTTTTAAAAGTGTAATGGAAAACTTTCTAGGAAATCATAAATCACAGGATTATGAGAAAGTTGTTCAAAACATGCTCGAAAAGTTTTGCAATTTAGGTTGCAATACAAGCATCAAAATTCACTTTTTGCATGCCCATCTTGATTTTTTCCCCGAAAATCTTGCAAGATGAGCAAAGAACAAGGGGAGAGATTCCATCAGGACATAAAGGAAGTGGAGCAGAGGTACCAGGGAAGGTGGAATACAAGCATGATGGCTGACTACTGCTGGTGTTTAAAAAGAGAGAAACCTGGCACTGTACATAAAAGAAAAACGATTAAGCGTTCTTTTCAAACAAAGAGACGAAGGTCTGATTAATGAAAGTTTCAGAATTTTGATTAATACTTGTTAGTATTTACGTATTTTTTGATATATGAAAATATAATCCTATCAATTTGTCATTACTAAATACAATAAAGTTACGTACTTTTGTAAAAAACAATACTCTTTTATTTCTTAAAACGTGATGTATCTGGATGTGATAGAAAAAAATCTAAGTCATATTTGAAATCACAGCAACATATTTTGGCAGTAAGACCTATTGAAATTCAAACCTCAGTGAACAAACTTAAATTTGTAAACCAGTGTTATCGAATTAAATATAAGCATCGCTACCTGGTTGTTGTTGGAGAAGCAATTAACATTGGAACAACTGTTGGGTAATCAATTATTGCTTGACTAATTAACTTAACAGCTTTTATTTGATATGCTTAATTGTGGCAGCTTAATAGAAATTATGTATTTAGTCTCAGTTTACACTATCAACAAGGTGCATGCTATATATATATTTTAACAGCATGCTTTGCAGATCAGCCGTTTACAGTGGCTTTTATGACAGAGCTTGTCAAAGATGGATCTGAGTAGAGGGGATGCTAGTTTGGACACTGATTGACAGATGCTATGCCTGTTGACCCCAGTTCTTTAAAGACAAGAAAATTCCACTTGCTGACATACTTGCTCTTGTGACAGATGGAGCTCCATCAATAACTGGTCACAACAGTGGTTGTATTGCGTAATTGAAGGAAGTAATACCAAATGTCTTTCTCATTCACTGTGTCATTCATCGCCAACTGGTTGCAAAAGTCTTCACAAGTCATTACTGGTGTTAATAAAATCAAAGCCCATGCTCTCGATGATTGACCATTCTGGAAGCTTCGTGTTGAGAATGATGAAAGTTTTCAACGTTAGTTGCTTCATACTGAATTTATTGGCTATCAAAAGGCAACTGCATAAGATGCTTTTATAACCTTTTAGACTCTGTTGTGGAGTTTTTTGAAGAGAAAGAAGCTTTTCTCAGTGACAAAATTAAAGGTATCAGGCATGACATTGCATATTTGTCCAAACTATTTCCAGAGTTCAATTAAATTAATTTACAGTTGCAAGGAAATGATATCAAACTGCTTTGGCCTTATTAAGGTCAAATCCACTTTTATTTCAAAGTTAACTTTATTCAAGCGCAATATAGGCTGTCGTGAGCTATATCAATTTCCCTCTCTGTCTGAGCTAGAAAAGATTGGTGGGATACAAGATAATGATCTGCAAGTCTTTTGTGACTATTTGGATACACTGCATAAAGATCTGTCTGAACGATTTAAGGATCTTCTTTTGATAGAACTTCCAGATTGGGTGACGAATCCATTTTTAGATATTGAGGAGGTTGGGGTATTAGAATTAGAAGAACTAATTGAGCTACAAAATGATATTGAGCTGAAACCAAAGTTTAAGAAATCTTATCAAGAGTTTTGGTTACAGAAGAAAATTTTTGATCACTATCCTGCACTATGGACAGTGAAAAAATTAAGAAGCTACTTATTGCATTCCCAACTTTATATTTAGTAGAATGTGGTTTTAGTGTGTTCATCCAACTTATCTCCAAGCAAAGAAATCGACTCCAGGTTACCGAAAGTGGTGATTTAAGACTCCTTCTAAGCAACTTTAAACTGGACTTATGTCATTAAGCCATTAAAAATTTACAGAAAAATGAATTACTAAATGTAGTTCTAAGACTTAAATCATTGTCAGATTTTGAAAGTTGGAATCAGCAGGCCAGTAATTTCAAGATGTTAAATTAAAATAAATAAAACTTTTATATGGGGATAGGAGATAAGTAAATTAAGTGGAAGTTAAGTGAATATTAGATTTTTACATACATAACCATTAACTTTTTATGACTGATAATATTCAATGCCTTATGAAAGTAATACTGAAGATAAGTTTGTGGTGTTAACTGACACCATAAACTTATAATAGGATGCATATTAGCTTATAATAAAACTTTATAATGTTAGCAACAGCAATTTCAGTATCACTGGAAATATAGCAATTCTAGTACACTGGGGCACACACTTTTAAAAATACTGGATAACCAATGCAAGGAAATGACTACATTAAAATTAAAGACTTCACATTTATTACAGCGATTAACTGTATTACCTTTATCAATATTTATATCCACTGCATTTAATTACATGTTTATATTTAAAATATACTTCATTAAGAGTAGATTTCAAATTAAGATTAATACAAGTGAAAAGACTTTGAAAGTCAAAGGTTTGTATTTGTGAAATATTGTATGTGGGACCTCTAAAGCAGGTTGATTATTATATATTATTTTACTGTTAGATATAATACCCAGACAGGTTTAAGCAATTGCTCCAATGTTTTTCTAGCTATCTGGGAAAAATTTTGCGCAGTTGCTTAAAAAATTAATTAATTTCTGCCAGAGGTTTTAAATCTGAAACTTACTGGCATTCAACATTACTAATATTTCATCATTTCTTAATGGATTTCAGTATTTTTTATAACTTTCTTTTTTAATCAAAAAATATAAACATGAATCTATTACCCTTTCATTTTGTATTTTGGAATAAAATATTTTCATAGGTATGTTCGTATGTTTCTTAAGGTAAATTATATTTATACATAGCATTGTTTTCAGGGTGTGGGACCTCTAAAGCAGGTTGATTATTATATATTATTTTAATGTTAGATATAATACACAGACAGGTTTAAGCAATTGCACGAAACTAAAGATAATTTTAATCATTATCTTTAGTAGCTAACAGATTACTGCTGAACACTGAAGGTGAAACAGAGGTCTATGCTTGATAATGATACAGAACTTATGTGTTTTACAATTTTTTTTGTGCATATCATATTTGATCTACGATTTGCTTTTTTTTATATATATATATATATATATATATATATATATAATATTCCTTTACATATTTTTCACATTAGTAATGTAAGGGAATGCCAGAAGTTTATCAAACTCTAACAGGGAGCTAAGTGATTTTTTAATAACTGAGGGCAAAGTAGAGGAGAAATTGTTGAAGTTAAACATAAGGAAGGCACCTGAGGTGGATGGGATCTATCCAGTTATATTAAGGGAGGCGGCAAAGGAAATAAGCAAACCCTTAGCCATAATTATGAGAGCTTTCTTGGACTCAAGGGAGGTCCCCATGGACTGGAGGCATGCAAATGTATCACCAATTTACAAAGGAGGTTCAAAAGGTGATACAAGTAACTATAGATCTGTTAGTTTAACTTGTGTTCCAGATAAAATAATGGAGTTAGTGGTTAAAGAAGCATTGCAGGATCATCTAGACAAGACTGCAGTAATAGTTAAGACACAGCATGGGTTTGTTAAAGGGAGGTCTTGTCTGACCAATTTGATTGGATACTATGATGTGGTCACAAAGGAACTGAATATCAAATATAATTTTGATATCATATACTTGGATTTCAGGAAAGCTTTTGATACTGTTACACATGGAAAATTGCTGTACAAATTGGAGAGGTATGGGATTCAGGGTAAGTTGCTACAATGGATAAAGGGATGGTTGAGTGGGAGATGACAGAGAGTGGTAATCAATGTGCACTGCTCTTCATGGACAAATGTTATTAGTGGAGTCCCCCCAGGGTTCGGTGCTGGACGCATTGTTGTTTTGTGTAAGACTTTGTGTAATTGTGTAACAGTATCAAAAAGCTTTTGATACTGTTACACATGGAAAATTGCTGTACAAATTGGAGAGGTATGGGATTCAGGGTAAGTTGCTACAATGGATGAAGGGATGGTTGAGTGGGAGATGACAGAGAGTGGTAATCAATGTGCACTGCTCTTCATGGACAAATGTTATTAGTGGAGTCCCCCCAGGGTTCGGTGCTGGACGCATTGTTGTTTTGTGTATTTATCAATGATACTGATAAATGTATATCAGGATCAATGTCCACATTTGCAGATGATACAAAGGTTGGCAGGATTGTTAATGACAGTATGCTAATCCAACTGGATCTAGACAAGTTGGGCAAATGGGCTAAGAAGTGGCAACTGAAGTTGAATATTGACAATTGCAAAGTACTGCATATGGGTAGCAATAACCCAAGAGAAATGTACCAACTGTGTGGTACTACACTCATGGAAGTGGAAAGTGAAAAAGACTTAGGGGGAAATCGTGCAGTCAAATATGAAGTTTTCTGAACAGTGCAGATGGTCTACAAGAGTAGCTCATGGTGTCTTGTCAATGATATACAGGAATTTTTCTAGCAGGGATAAGGAGGTGATTATCCCCTTGTATAAGGGTCAGGCCACACCTTGAGTGCTGTATACAGGTCTGGACTCATTTTAAGAAGGATGTAGAGCTGTTGGAACGACTAGAGAGAAGGGCAACAAGATTAGCTAATGGAACAAAGGGTTGACCTTACGAAGAAAGGTTTAAGTTTTACAGATTGCAGTGCTTGGAGAGTAGGCACCTGCGAGGTGATCTGATTGAGGTGTATAAGACCTTGAATGGGCTGAGCAAGCTGAATGCTAATGGAATTCTTCCTCTTTCTCAGATTAAGAACCTGAGGGGACATAGATTCAAATTGAGGAAAGACAGTTGTAGAATAGATGTGCAGAAATTTGCCTTTAGCCAGCAGGTATAATTGATTGGTGGAACAGACTTCCATCTTTTATTGTGGAAGTTGATAGCCTAAATAAATTTAAGGCTGAGCTGGACAGGCATTTGAAACGAATGGAGGGGTGAAATGGGAAGGTTTTTTTTTTTTAATGTCAAGGGCAAAGGAAATGGCTTTTGTAGAGGTGATGATAGTCACATTTGCATGTAGTTGCTTTTACAGCTGGTCTTAGACAGTTTTTAAATTCTATGCAGTGGGAACGAGTACAAATTCTAAATGCATCCCATTTAGAATTACAGTTAATTCTAAATGGGATGCATTCAGGGAAGTAATTGTAATTGTAGAATCTACTAGGCTTTCTATAACAACCAAGAGACACTGTTTGAGGTTTAGATATAAATCGATGTCAGATATAGTGATAGGAGAAGAAAGAATGCATCTAAATTATCAGGAGATACAGAAGCCTACAATAGATATGAACTAGTCTGCAATCAAGTCACAATAGAGGCTAGGAAAATTACAGCAGATTACAAGTCTCTGGCAAGGAATGCAAAGAAAAGCAGCAAAGACTTCATTACTTATGTAAACATTGCATAAAGGGGATGAATCACATTCAACGTGAGTGGTTTAACTGTTGATGATAGACTAAATATGGTATTTGGGTTTAACTGTTGATGATAGACTAAATATGGTAAAAGGAGGCTTTTAGAGATGGGAATGGCACAGGGTTATCAAATTCCAACAGGGAGCTAAACGGTTATATGATAACCGAGAGAAAAGTGGAAGAGAAATTGTTGAAGCAAAATAAAAAAGCCAGAGAGGTGGATGTGATCTATCCAATTCTATTGAGAAAAGTAGCAAAGGAGGTAATCAAACCCTAACCATAATTATGAGGGCACTTTTGGATTTAGAGGAGGCCCCTGTGGACTGGAGATGTGCAAATGTATCCCCAATTCACAAAGGGGAGACGAAAGGGAGACATGAATAATTAGAAACCTGTTAGCTTGACTTCTATTCTGCGGAAAATAATGGAATTGTTGGTTAAAGAAGTAATGCAGGACCATTTAAACAGGAATGCAGTTGTCTGATCGATTTGATTGAATACTGTGACACAGTAACAAAGGAACTGGATTCAATAAAAGTAATTTCAACACTGTATACTTGGATTTCTGAAAAGCTTTTGATACTGTTGCACATAAGAGACTGCTGTACAAATTGAAGCAATGTGGCATTAAGTGCAAGTTACTGTATGGATAAAAGGATGGTTGAGTATGAGAAGACAGAGAGTGGTTATCAATGGAAACTGCTCTTCTTGGACTAATGTTATTAATGAAGTTTCTCAGGGTTCAGTGCTGAACCCATTATTGTTTTCTATATTTTTTAATAATATTGATGAAGGCACATCAGGCTTAATATCTAAGTTTGCTGATGTTATGAAGGTTGGCAAGGTAGTTAATTACAGTAATCAGGGTATGTTACTGCAACAAGATCTGGAAAAATTAGGCTATCAGATGAGAAGTGGCATAGTGTGCATACTGTTGGGGGAAAGGCACCTCCGGTGGTTTCCCACATCTGCGTCATATGAACTCTGTGGAGACAAACAGTATCACTGTGAAAGCCAGAAAAATTTTGTGTGTTGTAAATGAAGTATTGTTCTGGGTTCTGTTGGGTGTCCTGGCTTTTGGCCGCAGGGCCCCTGGTGGGACCCCATGTTGCCCGCACACACCACTAGGAGGTAGCCAGGCTGCCCATAATTCTCTGGCTAGTCTCCTCTTGGTCGCCTGAACTTCCTGGAAAGAGACCAAGTAAAAAAAAAAAAAAAAAAAAAAGGGTACAAGATGTACCAGAGAGGGTAAAGGAAGAGGTGTAGACAGAGCGACAGAGGATGTAAGGGAAGGCATCCTCCGCAGGTTGAGTGGGAATTCTCCCACCTAAGCGGAAGTGGAAGAAGAGGACCCTCGAGAGGGTGGGAAGACAATCACGTATCAAGAGAGGCACGGATGAAACAATTCAAGCGACCTGAGTGTCAAGTTCAGTAGTTAGAAGTGGTCACAATCTAGGTGAAGATGTTCACTATATGAAAAAGAGTGTTGATCAATGTGCATCAGTTCCAGGACATTGTACCAGTAATCTTCTTCTCGTGAAGAGATCATGGGCGAAGGCAGAGAAAGCATGGTACCGATCTTCCTCATTGATCAGAAAATGTTCATTTCCTCGAGGCAAGGCATGTATTTTTGATATGAGTAACGTTCGCAGGTCCTAGTAGAGCGGGAAAACATAGAATACGTGATCCCAGTCTTCGTTTTCACCACAAAGACAGTGAGAGTCATCCACGATGTTCATAGAGGCAAGTTTGTGATTTATGGATCCATGACCTGTAATCAGGAAAGTGGTATATAACCCTGGGCTGTACCATGCTGGAGCTTTAGGGGCTATTTCAAGTAAGAATTTTTTAGTGATGGAACCTTTGGGGGTGGTATTCCATCTGTTTTGCCAGGCGTTAAGAAGGTAGACTGCAAGGTGCTTTTTTTCTTCTTTGATGGTGTTCGCTGGATTTGTAGTGAAATCCGGGATGGTGGTAGGGAGTCCCTTTGCGAGCTGATAGTGCATGCCTTTGCGAATTATCTGCAGGTCTAGAGGGAGAACTCCTGCCAAGACTTGGAGCGCTGGGTTGCTTACTGTTCAGCAGTAAGAAGGATATTACGCTGGATGGAGGTGAGTTTCCTTTGGTTACGAACAATGAATTTATGATGAAACCAGACACCTGCACAGTAGGTTATAGTGGGAATAAATACAGCTTTGTATAGCATTTGCGGTGAGTGGCGATTTACGCCCCAGTCAAACCTGCTGATCCTCACTACCATTGCCGTGTAGTTCCTGACTTTGTGATGAAGGTAGTCTATATGCGGGTAAAACGTGAGCTTGGTGTCGAGAATTACCCCAAGATACTTCATCTCAGTTGTCAGTTTGATGGTTCTACCAGCAATTTTAATCCGTGGCGGCCTGCTTATTTGAAGGGTTCCTCTGAGTAGAATTGAAGTAGTTTTCTCAGGGGATATATGGAGTTTATGGAGGCTGGCCCATTCTTGTAGCTTTGTAAGGGCTCTGTTGGCTGTTGTTTCCAGGGAAGCTCTGGAGTTTCCAGTGACTGTCAATATCAAGCCGTCTGCGAAGGCTTGGGTGGAAACATCCCCCAGGTCTAGGTTCAGGAACTCGTCCATGACCACATTCCATAGGAAAGGGCCAAGGAAAGAGCCATGGGGGGCATCCTCTGTAGACATTTCTAGAGACTTGTCGATAGGCATTTCTGACTGTAACATTTCTGTTGTGAAGATAGTCCTATATACAGCTGTAAAGATTTGCTGAATGCTAGCTTCTCTGAGTCTTTGTAGTATATTTGACCACCAGAGAAAGTCAAAGCCCAGGGCGAAATCCACTGATATTACCAAGAAGTATTTGGTGGCTGAATTTTTGACTGAATCCGTGAGCTGCCGAAGAGCATCTTCTGCTGAATGGCCTGCCCGAAAACTGAACTGGTTTGGAGACTGGAGATTTGCATTTTTATTGTGTTTTTCCAATCTGGATAAGAGAAGACGTTCAAATATTTTGCTTAAAACTGGAAGGAGTGCTATGGGTCTGTATGACTTTGGCTGATCTGGTGGTTTACTTGGGTTCTTCAAAATGAGGCGTAGATTGGCCTCTTTCCAGTCATCTGGGAAGAGTCCAACTTCCAGACAATGGTTGTACAGGCTGAGAAGATTTGATTGCATCTCTGCAAGCTTCTTAATTACTTCTGCTTCAATGAAGTCTAACCCTGGGCTTTTATTGTTTTTTGTTTTGCCAATGGCAAGTTTTAATTCATCTAAGTTGAAAGGCTGTTCTATAGAAGTGGTACTGTAGGATGCGTTTTCAGTACACATTTCTTGTTGCTGGCTGGATTGAGGATCTGTGTTCAGTGGGAACAGCGTCTCCAAGATGGTGTTTACTGACTCTTCCCATGTGAGGGTTGTGGTGCCCTGTGGGGTGACTGTAGAGGAGATGACCTCACCCCTGGGGAGCTTGTTCGTAACAATGTGATACACAACTCCCCAGGGGGTGCTGTTTCCAGTCGTGGAGACCAGGTGCTCCCTAGACTGTTTCTTCTTGGCTCTAATTAAACTAGTGTAGTCATTTCTTAGCCTACGATAGTTATTGCGTACGGCATCAATTTCCTGAGGGGGCCAGGTACGGCGAGCACGTTGAAATGATTTCCGTGCTATATGAACCTGATGGTGGAGATGATCCAGTTGGTTGCACCACTGTTGGACAGCACTCGTGAAAGGGTGTTTCTTCTTGATTGTTTTTGTCACAGATATTGGTTATGATTGATGTTATTTTCCTCTGATGCTGGTTGTGGTTGGTGAGATTGGCATTTCTAGGAATTTGAAGGGAAGCTTGGACCGTTAAATTAAAGAGGTTCCAGTCTGCTTTGTTAATTGCATAACGGATGATATTGTTTCTAGGTGGAGGTGCTGATTCTATTGAGCGTTGAAGGTTAAAAGTAATCACCCTATGGTCGGAAGTTGTCCAAGCCTCGCGGACTTTACAGTCAGTGATCTTAGTGACAATGGATCTTGTGGCTGCTGAGATGTCTATTGTGGACTCCCATAGGGTATTACTGAAGGTAGGCACGTTGTTAGGCTTGTTAAGGATTACAAGAGAGGATGTAGCGAGAAAGTTCTCGAGTTGCCGGCCGTTGTGATTGCCTGGGCGGTCTTCCGAGTTGCTGTGCCACATTGCAGAACGGCAGCTAATGTCGGCACAGAGAATAATCTTCCCATCTGGAAGGAAGGCTTGGACTGCTTGCAGATACCTGATGGCAGGGGCTATGTCTTTGCCTGGACGACAATACAATGAGATGACATGGAACGATCCCTTAGGTCCTATAAGCTGGGCACACACTGCCCATGGGGTACAGAGGGTGTGGATTTTGGTGGCAGTTATGTGCGGGTTCCTAACAAGGATAACCACCCACAACTGAAGATTAACATTGACAAACATAAAGTACTGCAACAGGTCAGTAATCCCATATTAGCATTAGCAAGGGCACATGATGCATCAGCCGACCGGGCTAGCCGGGTGGGTAAAGTGCCTGCCTGGCAACCTAAAGGTCGCGGGTTCGAATCCCGCCTCAGGCATGGATCAAAGTACTGCAAAAACCTTGGGAGGTGCATTATGGCCACAGAAGCTGATGCGCCAACAACTACAAAAAAAAAAAAAAAGATGCAAGAAATCATGCTTATATAGCATCAGCCAAAAACACACACACACACCCTTCTCATTTCACCCATCCACTCACTCCAAATGTTTGTGGATGGACCAACTGTTAATTAGCATTAGCATTAGTAGAGGCATTTGATGCAAGAAAGCAAGCTTATGCAACATCAGCCAAAAAAAAAAAAAAAAAAAAAACCACTTCCACTTCACCCCTCTGTTCGTTCAAAATACCTGTCCAGCTGAGCCTTAAACTTATTTAGGCTATCAACTTCCACGACAAGGGATGGAAGTCTGTTCCACCAACCAACCACCCGCTAGCTAAAGGCAAATTTCCGCACGTCTATCCTACATCTGTCTTTCCTCAATTTGAATTTATGCCCTCTCAGGTGATTATTCTGAGCGAGAGGAAGAATCCCATCAGTACTGAGCATGCTCAAACCATTCAAGGCTTTATACAACTCTATCAGATCACCTCGCTGGTGCCTAGTCTCCAGACACTGTAATTTGCAAAACTTAAGCCTTTCTTCGTAAGAGCACCCCTTTGTTCCATTCACTAATCTTGTTGCTCTTCTCTGTACTCGTTCCAGCAGCTCTACATCCTTCTTGAAATGAGGCCTCCAGAACTGTATACAGTACTCTAGGTGTGGCCTGACCATTGCCTTATACAAGGGAATAATCTCCTCCTTATCCCTGCTAGAAAAATTCCTATATATCACTGACAATACACCATGAGCTACTCTTGCAGCCCGTCTGCACTGCTCAGAGAACTTCATATCTGCCTGCACAACCACCCCCAGGTCCCTTTCATTCTCTACCACTGTCGGTGTAGTACCACAGAGTTGATACATTGCTCTGGGGTGCTGTTTCCCATGTGTAGTACTTTACATTTGTCAATGTTAAACTTCATTGGCCACCTCTCAGCCCATTTGCCCAACCTTTCCAGATCCTGTTGCAGCAGCATAGTGTCAGTAGTGTCCTTGACAACCCTGCCTACCTTTGTATCATCTGCAAACTTGGACATTAAGCTTGATATACCATCATCAATATCATTTATGAATACAGAAAACAATAATGGACCCAACACTGAGCCCTGAGGGACTCCACTAATAACATTAGTCCACGATGAGCTGTGTCCATTGATTACCACTCTCTGTCTTCTCCCCCTCAGCCACCCCTTTATCCACAGCAGCAATTTGCCTCCAATGTCACACTGCTCCAATTTATGCAGCAGTCTTCCATGTGCAACAGTATCAAAAGCCTTTCTAAGATCCAAGTATATAATATCAAAGTTATTCCCTGCATCCAGTTCCATTGTGATTGCATCATAGTATCCAATCAAATTGGTCAGGCAAGACTTCCCCTTAACAAAACCATGCTGTGTCCGAGCTATAACTGAAGTCTTGTCTAAATGATCCTGCAGTGCTTCTTTAACTAGTGCCTCCATTAATTTTCCTGGAACAGAAGTTAAACACACAGGTATATAATTACTTGTCAGCCTTTGATCCTCCTTTGTGAATTGGGGTCACATTTGCACATCTCCAGTCTGTGAGTACCTCCCCTGAGTCCAAGGAAGCTCTCATAATTATGGCTAAGGGTTTGCTTACTTCCTCTGCTGCCTCCTTTAATATAACTGGATAGATCCCATCCACCCCGGGTGCCTTTCTTGTGTCTATCTTCAACAATTTCTCCTCCACTTTACTCTCAGTTATTACAAGATTCTCTAGCTTACTGCTAGAGTTGAATACACCTCTGGCTTTCCCCTCGCTAAATAACTCCTCATGTATGAATGTCGATGCAAAATATTCATTTAGTTTGTTAGCTACCTGAGCAGGATCATCAACAGTTGACCCATCGATATCAAGTCGACCAATCTGATTCATCCCCTTCCTTCTAGAGTTTACATAAGTAAAGAACTCTTTGCTGTTTTTCTTTGCATCCCTTGCCAAAGATTTCTCGTAATCTGCCTTCGCCTGCCTAACCTCCTTTGTAACTTGGTTACAGATCAACTTGTATCTATCATAGGCTTCTGTGTCATGTGTTAATTTGTATGTATCCCATGCATGTTTCTTCTCTGCCATATGCCTCATCAGTTCATCTGACATCCATTTAGGCCTAAACCTTGAACAATATTTCTTAGTTGGTATGTAAAGCCTAGTAGCTTCCAAGATAAGTTCTTTGAATGCTTCCCATTTTGCATTTGCTGTTGGTAACATCATCAGTTGGTCCCACTGTATAGAATTTAAATACTGTCTCAGTCCATCATAGTCGCCTTTACGAAAGCAATAACCCTTCCTTTCACCCCTAATGGTAGTTACCTCTTTGAGTAAATCCCACTTCAGCACACTGTGATCACTGCCACCTAGTGGTTCATTTATCTGCAGATTCTTAATGCATGAAGAATCACTACTGATAATCAGATCAAGAGTATTACTCCCTCTAGTTGCCTCCCGAACATGCTGATGTAGAAAACAATCATCCAATAAATCCACAAAAGCCTTGCTAGTGTGTGAGTGACAGCCCCCAAATTCCAGTCAATATCTGGGAAATTAAAATCTCCCATTATAAGACTCTCTGATTTACTGGCCCACTCTATTTCCCTGTACAGTTTCTTATTATAATGTACCATTTTGGGTTGTGGAGAATTAAAAAGTTCTTGGGGGGGGGGATACTTGTACCATCAGATATGATGTTCTCTGTGCAATGCAGACATGGCAGGGCAGCCGATGGTTTATACAGGAATGCAGAAAAGCAAAGGACAACTGGATAAATAATAATTGTAAAGAAATTGTAGAGTTAGACAGGAACTTCAAAACCAGGGAAATGTTCTAAAAAATAAATGACACATCTTTAAGAAAAAAGAGAAAGAGAGGAAACAACTGTATCAAAGATAGATATCTCTAACAGATGGGCTGAGTTTAAACAATATATACAGGAACTATATGATGATAATGACAAAGGAAACTGTCATGCAGGAATGAATACAGAAGGGCTGGAAATCCTGAAGGAAGAGGTGGTAAGAGCAATCAAAGCAATGAAAGGTGGAAAAGCAACATTGATGATGTATTTTTAAAAATATTGAATAAAGCAATAAATAGCCTAACAAAGATTTTTAATCTAAAAAATACAACACAAGAAAATTCCCAAAAGACCTAATGAATTCTACATTTGTGCCTATCTCCAAAAGAGCAAAACATTAAGGACTGTAAAAGATTTCAAAACCAGAGCCGGAACTAGGGTGGGGCAAGTGGGGCTTTGGGCCCACAGGCGCAGCATTTTAGGGTGCAATCGACCGATTATGTATTTTAATATTGCTTCATTTTTGATTTAATTAAAGTCGGACCTCTGTTTAACGAACTTCTTTATAGCAAATTTTTTTGAATTTCTTTTGGTAATTACATTTAAAATAGTTTCTGTAGAATGAAGAAAATTTCCATATAATGAAGGGATTACGAGATTACATAACTTTGTAAGCACTGTTCCCACCTCTGTCTTTTAGGCAATTAGAAAGCGTGAATTAAGAATTAAAGGGATTACCTTTCTGCAATGTAACTGGTGCCCTTAAAACGTGTGCAGCTACTTATCCCACATACTGAGAAGTCGTGCTAGTCGACTGCTTTCTACAGCCAGTCAGAAGATTAAGGCATATTCCTGACATGGCCTCTGGTCAAAACCTGTGTTCTTTATTTATAATAAAAATTTTATTAAAAAAAAATACTGTATTCTCTTTGTATGTGCTACATCTGATTCCAGAAATTTTTGTGAAAGTGAAAAAAGTTATAAATTCCGGATTTATAATCACTTATGGAAAAAAAAAATATTAGGGAGGAACAGTGTTTTACAAATTTCAAAAATAACACAGAAACTCCAATTATGCATTTCCATAAAGTATGGCCCATTTTGTGGCATCACAGCTCTGAGCTTTTTGGTTCTTCAGTGATATCTAATTCTCCAGTACTAATCCTCCACTGCTAGCCAGTTGGCAAGTATTTCACTTGAATTGAAAAGTGCCACAGTGTGTGTGTTGTTGTTGCAGGTTAAAATAAACTAAAATGTTAATTCAAATTTTGTTGTCCAGTTGTTGTGTCTCCATGTTAAAAAAGTAAATTTAAATAAATTGTTGTAAACAAATCTTTCTTTTATGTACTTAATTTCCTTTAGTTGAACTGTAACCATATATTTTATGATTTAATGAAAATTTGTTAGAACCCATGAATGCTTTTTAAAATTATTACACATATTTTTATAAGATTATAAAATTATGTGTAATTATTAGTTATTTTAAATATATGTTTTAGAATTCGATTTTTGTCTCATTTTCAAAATGAGTTTAGACACAATAATTGTATTGGGAGGGCCCAGTTCTTGTTAATTTTTGCCCCTTGTTAAAATACTTTTTTTATACTACAGAAATGCAGATTGTGAGCAAACTCCTATTTAAAAAAAATATTATCAAGTTTGTCTTTTTCTAATTATACGTGGCAGTCACATAGCTCCAGAATGAACAATCAACTACAATGAAGCGGGTTTTCAAATGCCACATAAACGGTTTTTCTCAGACAAACAAAAAAAAAAAAAAAAAGTTACCATTGGCTCATTTTTTTATATTTGTACCTATTGTAATTATTTTCTAAAATATTACGATATAGTATGTGTAATAAAACGTGTAATATACTAACTAACTAAAAAAACTTCAGCATTCCCCTTGTTAAATTTTTAACAAAAATACTGGCAATGTGCCTTCACTAGTCAATTAAAACAAAGGATATGTGTTTCCTCTTGGAAACACATATCAATGAATTCCAAATCATGAAAATTTGTTAGAACCCATGAACGCTTTCTAAAATTTCTATTTTATGAAAATTTTTGAAAGTGTTCATGTTTATTTATTTAGAAAGTGTTCAGAAAATTTAATCAATGGAAAAGAGTCTAAAAAATTCTGGACTTTTTGATGATGCTATACAAAAAGCAATTTTAACAAAGAAGGAAAAATGGAGACCAATTTTAAAAATTATTCTTGATGCAATATTATTTTGTGCAAAAAATAACCTTGCATTAAGAGGTTCAAATGAGATAATTAGGAAACCGAAAGCTGAAATATTCCTCAATATTATTGAATTTATAAGTCATAATAAAGAACTAGAAGAACAAATTTCAAATAATCGAAAAGGAACTGTGAATTATTTATCACATAAAATTCAAGATGAATTTATGTGTTAATTGGAAATGAAATTTGGGCCAATATTATTTCAAAAATTAAAAAAGCTAAGTGCTTCTTGTTAATTGATTGCACACCTGATTTATCACATCATGAACAAATGTCCCAAATAATTAGATACGTGCAAATTATAATTAGAAAAAATCAACAGAAGAGATTTTTATTGATTTTATAGAAAGTAAAGAAAGGACTGCCATTGGATTGGTGACAGAAATTCTTACCAAATTAGAAAAGAATGGACTTGACATTAAAAATGTAAGGAGGCAGGGATACGATAATGGGGCCAATATGGCAGAAAATATAATGGTGTACAGGCAATAATTTAAAAAAAAAAATGAATTCACAATGTTTGTACCATGTTTGGCATAAAGTACCATGACCCTATAGTCTTAATTTAGCTGGTGTGAGTAAAGTGCATTAGCTGTCTCATGGCACAGGGGTTCCCCCCCCCATCTCCACATTGTATACTCTGTTTGTATATCACAATTCAGAGGAGGCCAGAGATTTAAAAGTGTGTGGGGAATGGAATGTCATGTAGTGTTATGTTCTGTTGTTCTTCGGACCATTTAGCCATTGGGCCCCTAGTGAGACCAACCGTTACCCACACTTTGCCACGAGGAGGCAGGTCAAGCACCCAGTAGATTTTTTAAGTGTTCTGGCAGGCCCTTCCATCTGGTTTCCAAAGATCTCAGTGGCAAGGACCTATTAAAAAAAAAAAAAAAAGGAGCATTGCAGGTAGCTGGTGTACATGCAGCGTCAATAATGTCTGGGATGATAAGTTTTTTTGGCACTGTTTAAAGAATATTTACTTCTTTTTCTGCTTCCACTAGTTGCTGGGAAATTTTAATGAGTACTTTGAAGAATTCACTTAAAAGACAAACAGACACAAGATGGTCATCCAAAGAACGAGCTATAAAATCTTTGTTCTTAAAAATAAAAGTTCATGAAGTCTTAATTAATATTGAAGATATGTCTGCAAATGCAGAAATCGGTATTGCTCACTCAAAGTCTGCTTTTACGAATATGCTATCCATTTTTATGCAGATTGGCTATATGGAATAAAATTATTCATAATATTCTGTGTAAGTAAAGCATTGCAATTTAAAAAGCTTCGCATACGTAACTCTTCCCAATTAACAAGTGTATTGATAAAAAATCTCCAAGAAATATGGGAAAGTGAATTTAAAGATATTTTCGGATAGACTGCTAACACAGCAGAAAAAAAATTAATATCCCAACTACATTTCTAGATGAAAGAAAAAAAAACATAAAGACACGTTACAAATCTTCACATGATTTCAATTTATCTACCAAACAACAATTGTGTATTGAAATTAAATACATTTTGGATGTTCTTATGAATGCACTGCATTTGAAAAACTGAATACTATTACTTCAGATTTTGATTTTCTATTTGGAACTTCATTCACATTAATTAATAAATCTGACTTGCAGAAGGCTGCTTCCGACCTTGCATTAAAATACAACAAAGATTTAAATGCATCAGATATTTCAACAGAAATTGAAAGTTTCAAAAATCATGTTTTATCAATTCTACAGAATATAAAATCTGTGACCCCTTTACAACTTCTTCAATTTATTCATGAGTATTATCTAATAGAATCTTATCCAAATGTAAAAATAGTGTTACGAATTTTTTTTACTCTGCCTGTAAAAGTAGCTTCTTGTGAAAGGTCCTTCAGTAAACTTAAACTGATAAATCAAACCTTAGATCAGAAACTAGACAAGACCAACTAACCAACATATCAATTATATCTATGGAAAATCAAGTTTCACAAAACAAACTGTGATAAAATTATTGATTTTGCTTTGGCAAAAGCAAAAAAAAAATTCAATTAAAATAATACATCTTCATTGCAGATTTTTAGTTTATGTTATAATGTTAAAAGTACTATATTTCGCAATATTTTGTTTCTATGATTTTATATTAGATATATAAACATAAGTTATCTGGGATTTTTTAATTTCTTTGTAGTTTATACAGAAACAAAATCTTGTAGATATAAATGAATATTTGTAAGTTATTATTCTTTGATATTTATTTTGTTATATTCATTGTATATTTAAATATATGCAAATCACAGATCGTTGCAATAGTAATTTTTATTAATTCATAAAGATTAATTACCTGCATATAATGGGGGGGGATGTATTGATATTACTTTTGCCCCAGGTGTAGGGTTGCTTAGTTCTGGCTCTGTTCAGAACCATATGAATTATGAGCCACATAACTAAAATATTACTGAGAATAATTGCTTACAGAATAACAAATATTTTTACAGAATAACGAATACAACTGAACAAGACAATTTGGCGCCTCCGTAGCCAGGTGGGCAGGAGCGGCAGTGCGTAGCACACGCTTCTTGAGACCGGGGGTTCGAGCCCATGACCACCGCATATCCCCGGAGCAGTATGGCCTTAGTTGCTAATGCTCCTAAAAACCAAATAACAACAACAAGACAATTCGATTTTATAAATTGAAAATGAACAAGGGGAAGGAATATTCAATATAAGAACCACTTTTGAGAGAGAGATATATAGAAATGAAAAAAGTTGTTCTGATATGCATCATAGATTATGAAAAAGCCCTTCAACAAGGTGAAACATTGGTAATTGATAAAGTGTCTACAAGATATAGGAATAGATAGGATTGCTTTCTGTGCAAATGAGATCACTGGTCAAGAAATGAATACTGGGGAAAGTAAAGTGCAACCACCAAAACAATCTCTGACACTGGGTCCAAAGAACGTTAAACATGAATGATTAGTAGGGTTGAAGTACCGTTACCTCATCTGCATATAAAACTAGGTTTAATGAAACAGTTTGTCAAAATTCTGAATAGAGAAGGAAATTATTTCAAGTATGTTTGCACTACATTCCCATTGCTTACACTGATGAGCCAAAACATTATGACCACCTACCTAAAAACATACTAGTTCTCCATGTGCAGCCAAAACAGCTCATACCCAGTAAGGCATGGACGTTACAAGATTTCTAAATGTGTCTTGTGGTATCTGGTACCAACACGTAACCAGCAGATCCTTTAACTTCTGTAAGGTCTGTGGTTGAGATACTGAAGATCAGAGTTGCTGCTCCTACATAAACCACAGATGCTCGATGGGATTGATGTCTGGGGAATTTGTAGGCCAAGGCAAAACCTGGAAGTCTTCCTCATGTTCCGTGAACCAGTCTTGAACAATCTGGGCAGTGTGGCATGGCGCATTATCCTGCTGAAAGACGGCACCACCTGAGGGGAAGACCATTGCCATGAAAGGGTATACCTGATCAGCAATGATGTTTAGGTAGAGTGTATTTAGTGTCAAGTGGCACCAGGGGTTCCCCCCATCTGCGCATTTCTTTCATTGTAGGTGTGCCAGTTCACTGGAAAGGCCAGAGATTTAAAAGTGTGTGGATATTGTATACATATAGTGTTATGTACCATTGTTCTTGATGTTTAGGTAGGTGGTAGACGTCAGAGTGCCCGGCATAGTTGGATGACTGGACCCAGGGTATCCCAGCAGAACATCGCCCAAAGCATGACACTGCCGCCACATGGTGCAACAGGAAAATTGATTTATCGGGCCAGATGACCTTCTTCCAATCACTCAAGGTCCAGTTTCGATGCTCGCATGCCCATTGTAGGCGCTGTCACCGGTGAACCAAGGCGCCTCCGTAGCCAGGTGGGAAGGAGCAGCAGTGCGTAGCACACGTTTCTTGATTAGACCGGGGTTCGAGCCCGCCACCAAATACGGAGGATGCGGAAAGGTCACGAAATGACCACCGCATATCCCGGAGCAATATGGCCTTAGTTGCTAATGCTCCTAAAAACCAAAATAACAAAATAACAATAACCGGTGAACCGTGGTTAGCATGGGCACTCAGAGTGGCCTGCAGCTACGCAGCCCAATTTTCAGCAGGGTTTGATGTACTGGGTTTCGTGACAGATTACTCCCGTCGCCAGCATTCCAATTACTGGCTAGTTACGCCACAGTTGCCCTTCTGTTGCCAAGTACCATCCGGGAGAGCCTTCGATGAGGCGTGGTCGTCCAACACCTTGCCAGCAGTTCACGGGTTTCCCCTCCTCTGACCACATTCAGTAGGTACTAACCACGGCTGACCATGAGCACCCCACCAGCCGTGCCATTTCGGATATGCTCTGACCCAGTTGTCTGGCCATTACAATTTGGTCTTTGTCAAACTCGCTTAAGTCCACTGCCTTTCCCATTGAAAAACGAGTTTGTTATTTGGTTTTTAGGAGCATTAGCAACTAAGGCCATATTGCTCCGGGGATATGCGGTGGTCATTCCCTGACCTTTCCGCATCCTCCGTATTTAGTGGTCACGGGCTCGAACCCCGGTCTAATCAAGAAGCGTGTGCTACGCACTGCCGCTCCTGCCCATCTGGCTACGGAGGCGCCGGAAAAACGAGTAACACTGATTAACAGAGCTCAGTATCAGGTGTTTTTTATACCATGTTCCAACCCGTGCAGGTGCGTAGTTCACCTGCAGTTGCTTTGATTTGCATAATGACTCGCTGGTCATAGTTTTGCTTCATCGGTGTATATACTTTAAAAGTTTTGTTGGACCTCAATCCTTCAAGCTGCTAGACTTTGTACTTGTAGAATCTATGAACCAAACTGAGAGACATGGATTGGCTTTAAAAATGTAGTACAATTTTTTGGGAAACAATAAACACCCAGATTATGAGAAAATCCTGAGAGACATGTAAGAAAAATCTGTAAAAATACGAAATAAACCAGAAGCACCTCCACCAATATTTTTTTATTTGTAAATTTCTGACATGATAGAGAAAATTGAAGCAAGCAAATTGTTGCTATTTTCATTAAAATATAGTGAAAATTTCTTATCAGTAGTAAAATATCAGAGAACTTTTCTTAAAATAAAACAGCAGTTATATCTTTATATTTAAAGATATAACTGCTGTCACGGGTAAGGGATTTTGCTTTTTTAAAGGAGAGTGCAGTGGTTTTAGAGAGTTTTTAAATTCCTTTCGGCAGAACCAACTGGTGATGTTACCAACTGTGAATGCTAAATGGGAGGCATTCATGGAAGCAATCATAGCAGCTACTAGGCTTTTTATACCAACAAAGAGATACTGTTTTAAACCAACAAAGAGATACTGTTCAAGATATCTAAATGGATATCAGTTAACTGATGAGACTAGCGGTAGAGAAGAAAATTGTGTGGGATGATTATAAACTAGCAGGGGTCATGAAATCCTAAAGTAAGTAAAAACTAGTCTGCAATCAAGTCACTAATAGAATTAGACAAGCTAAGGCACATTATGAGAAGTCCTTGGCTAAGAATGAAAAGAAAACCAGCAGAGAATTCTTTGGTTATCTTAACACTAGAAGTAAAGGGATGAACAATATTTGCCTGTGTGATATGACACAAAATTCATGCATGAAGAAGTTTAGCAATGGGAACACCAGATGTAGACAAAGTTATAACTGGGAGCCAAATGATTTTGTTATAACTGAGAAGGTAGTTGAAGAGAAATTGCTGAAGATACAAGTAAACAAAGCACCTGATGGTGATGGGATCTAACCAGTTACATTAAAAAAGCAGCAAGTAGATGTAAGCAAACCTTAGTTATAATTATGAGGGGATCCTTGGATTCAACAAACATTCCTGTAGATTTGAGGTGTGCAAATGTGTCTCCTATACACAAAGGAGGATCAAAGGGCCATATGGGTAATTATAGAACTCTAAGATTGATTCCTTTCCCAGGGAAAATAATGGAGTCAGTGGTTAACGAAGCAATGCAGTATTATCTTAACAGGAATGGAATTATACAGAAATAACAGCATGGGTTCATTAGGAGGAAACCTATCTGACTAATCTGATTTGCTACTATGATACAGTAACAAAGGAACTGGATGCAAACAATAATTCTGACATCATATATATTTAAATTTCAGTAAAGGTTTTCACACTATTCCATACAAAAGACTGCTATAAAAATTGGAGCAGTGTCACACTGGAAGCAAGTTACTGCTATGGATAAAGGGATAATTGAGTGGCAGCAGACAGAGGGTGGTTATAAATGTGCACTGATAACATTAGTCTTCTTGGACTAATGTTATCAGTGGAGTCCCTCGGGGTTCAGTGCTAGGTCCCTTACTGTTTACAATATTTATTAATGATATTGATGAAGGCATATCAAGCTTATTGTCTAAATGTGCAACCTTTGTATCTAAATTTGATACAAAAGTTGGCAGAGTAGAAAATGACAGGAAACAAGGCCCTAGGAATTTGGTCCTTGAGGCTGTCATTCTCTTGTGTATGCCAGGCTGTGCTTGATACCTGGAAGTCTAAAATGCTGATGGAACTGATATTTGGGTGAACTTGAGTTAAGTGGAACTAATTTCGGCAAATTATAGTTGGTCCGTGACAGCCAAATCCCCTGCTTGCACCTTCACAATGGTGAGACTGTTATTAACAATGGGTATAACCCCCAGGTACAAGTTCTGAAATACAGCACCTAGCATACTGGAGTCACCTCCACCCAGGTGCAAACCAACGTAAGCAGGGAGGTATGGCACCCACACCGCACAGAGGAATGCTACCCCTCTGTGTTACCACACGATACTAAGTGGTAGATGACTCTTACCAACACAGGGCAATACAACCGCTTACTTATTGGAGCCTTGAAGTGGTTAAAGCCATGATTAGTCTCCAGCAAACCTTTTTCTCTTCCATCATGCAGTGTAACTGACATCTTTTGAGGTTATGATGGACATCATGGCGAGATCCAATCTTCATTCTTCACCAAAGGTACAACTCTAAAATTATGTTAGCAGGCCAACCGCTAGATAGTCCCCCTGGACGGAACCTATTGGTAACTCTCTAGGAGACTTCGGGATCAGCTAGCATATAATCGGTGACTGTACTCTGCCACATAGTGACTGGAGGGAGTCAGAGTAATGTGTATGAAGGAGGCCATGTTATGTCAAAGTGCTGGGTATATTCTTACCATGTGTACGGCCTTCCTATACCAAAACCTTCATTACTTCATACAGCATGTTCTTGCCACCTTTTCTTATTTCTGAATACAACATGAATTGTCAAATTAAGAAAACAAAGTTATCTGTGAAAAGATCTAAACCTGCCAAACACTTCCTCGTACATTTCACAAATTTATATGGTTTCAGTTCTAATCTCAATGATTCCCATTTCTACTTGCAGTCTGCCAAACCGCATGTACTTTTTCTGAACAGAATTCCAGAAATTGGGTGATTCAACCACTACTCATCTCAGTTGGATGACTTATTTGCTGAATGATTCATTTCGCTTAACAGGTGGTACTTGTGCATATGTCCATTCTGATATTCCCTGTCAGAGACTTAGTAATTTGGAATCTCCTCTTTTTGATCTTCTCTGGCTTCTGTTTTCTAGTCACATGGACCTGGTTGGTCAAAACAAACTCACACAGATTATTTACCTCCTTTTTCATTTAACTACAAGAATATCAGGCAATCCTAACCACACAGCCAATGTGCTTGATCTTTTTTCTCACAAACAATCATTCTAAGTTAACAGTTAAGGTGAGTGGTCTTCTAGGCACCTCAGATCAAAAAAACCTTGGTAATGGGTCAGGAGCGGATTAAGGTCGGTTGAGGCCCCGGGCGCAGAAAAAAATATTGGGCCCCTTAAAAAAAAACAGAGAGAGACAGGGAAAATAAAAATACATGTTAACCAATTTTTTAAATAAATAAAAAATATTATGTACTATTAATGTTTTATTTCCAATAAAATTTGAATATAATATAATTAATAATAGCATAATAATAATCACAAAGTTTTGAACTAATATGTTCAACTAATTTGTTGGGGTTTTGCGTGGGCCTTTCAGAAGTCGGGGCCCAGGGGGCGTGCCTGGTGCGCCCGCCGTTAAATCCGCCTCTGGTAATGGTCTCTTCTTCAATAGAGCCCTCCTCTTGTGGCCATTCTCAACCACGAGTTGTTTGGCATTACAAGAATGCAAAATGGGATGATCTGCAGGATTTATTTTCTTCTTTTCCTTGGTCGGATTACTGTTTTAAATCTTCTGATGTCAGCGTTTGCTCAGATAGTGTCGGTGAAATTATTCTTGTAGGAGTGAAATTCTTTATTCCACACTCCACCTTAAAATCTCGTCCTTTATCTAAACCTTGGTTTTCCAAGAAATGTG
This sequence comes from Mastigoproctus giganteus, assembly GCF_048544385.1. Classification (NCBI taxonomy): domain Eukaryota; kingdom Metazoa; phylum Arthropoda; class Arachnida; order Uropygi; family Thelyphonidae; genus Mastigoproctus; species Mastigoproctus giganteus. The sequence continues at coordinate 99,507,488 of NC_143582.1, read as the reverse complement.
CTAAGGTTATTCAAGAGAAGAATTTTGCATATCGTAATTAGCTTGTAATCTGAAGGTTCATTTTCTGCCTACACCAAAGCTTGCAATAATTGCAAAGCAGTTATTAATTAATCGAAACCAGATTTCAAATGGGATAAGAACAGAAAACTTGCTCCTTGACCAACTGGTAGTCAAGCATTCTGATCTCTTGCCAAAGCTACTAACTGCAACTTTTACTTATCTCAGTTCCCACCTCTTTCAAAACCAGATGATTCTATTGCTACCTCAACCAAGGATAAAGCTGACCTGCTAGCATCCCATTTTTCTTCCAACTCATGTATTAAAGATCTTGGTAAAACACCTCCCACCATTCCCAGAACACTCCATTCAATGCCTCCTGTTGTCTTCCATCAAAAGGATATCAGAAGGATTTTGAAAAATTTTATACTAAGAAAGCTCCAGGTCCTGATGGTATTTTTCCACTTCTTAAAACCTGTGCTCCTGAACTTACTCCTGTTCCTTGTCACCTTTTTTTCACTTTCTTATACCAAAGGTGTTTCTCTTCTTCCCATCTAATTATTGCCTCATTATACTGAATTCTACTTTTTTTTTTAAAGTAATAGAAAAATCAATTAACCGCTAACTCTTAAACTATCTTGAAACCATCTGATCCACGATCGCAAGTATGAATTCCATCATTGTCGATTGACTGGTGCTATTCTGGTTTACATTACTCATCTATGGAGAAATTCGATGGAAAAGTTTTGTGAAACTCAATCAGTTGCTCTTGACATTTCAAAGGCTTTTGATACAGTTAGTATTTAGAGACCTGTCCTTTTATTTGAAAAGAGGTATGAAATCTGAGTTGCTGGGCATCGAAATTAACACTTGAAGTGACTTAAAAAATGAAAAAAAAAAAAAAAAAGTATTTGGGAGCTCCTTTTACAAAAATGGCAAAGCAGATGGAATTGTGTGGAAAAAGGTAGAGTAAATTTTTCCCTTGTGTTAACGGTGTAAATTATATTAAACTGATCTGGTTAGTATCTAATCTATGTTGCATATTCTTACTAACAGGTCATGGATCATTTTTTACTGAACTGAATAGTCTTGGAATTGTAGAAAGATGCAACTGTACGTGTGGCAATCTAGAAACATGGGAACATGTTAAGTACAAATGGGCCTGTTGTATTGGAATCCATGGTGAAATGAAATAATGAGGCAAGTATTACCAACCTCCCTGAAGAAACTGCTAATGAAATCCATTTCAGAACAGCCGCCATCCTCCGTAGCACACGGCCCACCTGCTCAAACCTTAACCACTGTCAACACGCCGCCCTTTCCTCTATAAGAAAGGACAACACCATTGTCATACTTCCTGCTGACAAAGGCTGTCGGACTGTCGTATTAGACCGGTCAGCCTACCACGAGAAAGTCCTGGCCCTCCTACTAGACCCCAACGTCTATGAACCTGTGACAGATCCACCCATTAAGGTTTTAAAACATCTGGAGTCATGCGTCAGTAAGTCCATGCATGGTTTAAAGAAAAGAAAATCTCCGCTCCAACTCGGGCTGCCAACTGCCACAGTTTTATGGATTACCGAAAATCCATAAGCCAGGCATTCCTCTCAGACCCATAGTGTCCTGCTGCAATGCACCTATGTATGAACTGTCCGAGTATAGTGCACGTCTCCTCTCACCTCTTATAGGAAATACCACGCACACCATCAATAACAGCAGCGAATTTATTCACCTTCTTAAAAACCTCTAATTCCTGACAACGCTGTTATGGCATCATTTGATGTAGTGTCACTATTTACATCAATCCCTGTCCAGCAGGCAAGAGGCTCCTTGAGAATGACTTAAACCTTCCAAACAGAACACTACTGTCTACTGACGACATCTGTACCACCCTCAACCTGTGCTTGTCAAGCAGCATCTTCACTTTTGAGGATTCCGTATACCAACAAGTACATGGCACTGCTATGGGTGCCCCTGTTAGTTCTGTAGTAGCCAACATCGCCATGGAAGAATTAGAAGAACAGATATTCCTGAACCCACCTGTACCTATTACAACATGGTGCAGATATATTGATGACATCTTCACTGTCATCCCATGTGGCTCTGAAACAACATTACTAGAATATATCAATTCCCTGTCTGGGTTCATCCAGTTCACTCTAGAGTTAGAGGTTAACGGATCACTCCTGTTCCTGGATGTCCTAGTAAAACGTGAGGGCCCACACCTGGAAACCTCAGTATACTGTAAGCCTATGTGGTGCGGGCAATTCACAAACTACAGATCCGGCCATGCCCCCAGTCATCTCAACAGCACTGCCTGCACTCTATTCTCCAGAGCTTGGAGCCATTCCAGCACAGATGCAGCTAGGCACAGTGAGATTTCTCGTGTGAGGACAGACTTAATCAATTGTGGCTACCCAACACACGTACTAGACAAGTGCCTATTGCAAGCACAAGAGCTCACAGTCCACTCGAGACCACCAACCCAGGACAATATACCTACCGCCTACGTTCCCAACTATCCAGGCCGGATCTCAAAAATCCTCAGGGAATATCGCATAAAATGCGTACAGTTGCCCTGTAGAAGCCTACGTTCTCTGGTCTCCAGTGTAAAGACCCCTGTCACCCCTCTCTTATGCAGCAGTGTAATATACCACATAACCTGTAGAGACTGTGACAGCTGCTACATAGGAGAGACTTCGAGACGTCTTCAAGACTGCCTTGCGGAACAGGGCATGAGACTGCACCCCATCTTGGAGACAACCGTTTTATACCTCGACAAGCGCTGGAGAAGAACTGCGCATGTTCCTGCAGCAACAATGAACGCCAGTTTAATGATTGAATAACGTGCCTTCACACACCTCACTGCACGCATAACTGTATCCGTTAAGTTCAAATTCTGTTGAAAAAGAGACACGATTGTTTCGAAAGCTACAAAGTATTTATAATTAAAGATATTTTACTGGATTTATACGTTATCATTATTTCGTGGGGACATGTTGTTTTTAATTGTTTGGAATATGCTGATTTACGAATGGATTTACTGAATAATGTTGATAATGTAACTCATCTGGTGGATGGGATTGAGCCATTACTTATAAAAACAAGTGAAAATTTTATTGCCTTTAAAAACTTTGCAAATTCACTTTTCGTGAGAAGGAATATTTTTTGCAGTTGGAAAAGTTAAGATTGAATAATGGATGAATTGGTCAACTGTACCATTTTATTTACATGGAATAATATGCTATTTTTTATAGGAACAGAGAAATTTCTTTGCAGAAGTGGACATGATGTCGGTACTCTGTTTCCTTCATGGATGGGTGTCCACTTCTGCTCCTGCCAATGCAGTTGGCAAGAAGCCTTAGTTGTTGATTTTCTTAGATTTGATCCTGGAATAACATCTTCCAACTTGGATTTGCTGGATTAACTTGTGTTGAGCTCTCTGACTGCTGGTGGATTACGGCTCCTTGAACTATTTATATTTTAGAGGTTAATGGCAATGATCAGTCTCTAGGATGTGATACTCATCTGTGGACAGTGTCTCTTCATCGGTTGCTGTTGTAGCCTGCTTGTCCAGCTCGTTGGGATGTAGCCGAGTTTGGGATGACCATTGCACAGTATAGTGCAATGGTCATCCCAAACTCGGTTCATTATGTGCTAATTGAATTAATTGAAATGTACAATGTTTCATGTATATAAGAATATTGTTTATATTTGTATATTTTACCATGTCTATATGTATAGCAGATTATTTTTGGCTGGGGGCTGCTTTAATCAATAAATTTAAAAAAATTAAAAATGTGTTTGGCATTAAGACCTAAATAAGCTTCCATTTTATGGTTTGCCAACTGTTTTTTGTAATTGAGTATCCAGTATTCTCTGAGACAGCTGACTATAGGTGATGGCTCTCTGTCTTCTGACACCTCCGCTAATTCTGGTGTTCTCCAAAATTCAGTTCTTTCTCTCACTCTTTTTGTCTTGTATATTAATGACCTTCCGAAAATCCTATCCCTAGTTTTGCTGATGATGGCACATTGCATTCTACTCTTTCAGTTTGAGAAACCTTGGCCTGCCCAAACAGCTTTGACCTTTTGAATATCCACTATACCAATGCCTTAAATGTTCATCTCCAGCTAATTCTTCAGTGGGGAAAAGATAACTTAGTTGATCTTAATCCTTCTAGAATTTAGTCCAGTCTTAAATCTCACAAAAAGAATTCTTCTGCTCCTATGTTTGTTTATCTTCTGTGACACTCTGATTTCTAGGCAAGATCACATATCTCTATTGGGATTACCCTGACCTCTAATCTCTCTTGGTATAAGCACATTACAAATATTTCTTCCTCTGCATCTAAGAAAGTGGGTTTTCTCTTTCGCTCTTGGCATTTCTTTTCTTCCAAACAGCTGTTCACCCTGTACAAATCGGACAGATTTGTCCTACCATAAAATATTGTTCCCATATCTGGGGCCTAAAACTTCTCTCAGGTTCTTCATTCCATTCAAAAGGAGGCAGTCAGGTTAATTATTGAGTCATCTCTAACAGAGTCTCTCCACTCTCTGTCTCATAGATGTTCTGTTTCTGCTGCATGCCTTTTCTCTTGGGCACTGTTCTTCAGAACTGGCTTCTTTAATTTTCCCTCTCTCTTCCAAAACAGTCAAAAATCATGCCACAACCAGCCAACATCCTTTTACTGACTTCATTCTCACAGTACCAACTTTCCTTCTTCTGCATTCATTCTTTCCATTTCTGTTTTCTGGAACAACCTTCCTTTATACGCATTTCTTGAAAACCACAATCTACAGAAGTTTAAGTCTAATGTCAACAAGTATCTTCTTTCATCTTCTCAACCTTCATCCCATGCATGGTCCTAAGTACTACAGGTTCTAACAGGGGCACATTTGGGGGGGGGGCAGAGGGGGAATATGCCCCACTAACCATGTGTATAAGTGTTCCTAGGTCTATCTAAAAAAACTCTCATAAACCTGGTCATCATGCTCCCCCTTATGATGATACCTGGATATGATGCAGGGTTCTAATACTGCTCATGTTTGGGGTTTTCACAAAAAAAAAAAAAAAAAAACCTATTGCAGCAAGAGCTAGAAAAATTAGGCAGATGGACAAGTATGTGGCAATTAACAGCCAGGTAATGCAATGGGCAGCAGTAGCCCCAGAATAACAATTAGATGGTACTACATTCAAGGTGGTGGAGAATGAAAGAGATTAAGGAGTAATCGTGCAGCTCGGCAGGAAGTTCTCTGCGCAGTACAGACAGGCTGAACATTTCATGGGTTTCTGTCAGTGATATACAGAAAGTTTGCCAGGAGATCACCTCCATTATTCCATTATTCCACCAGAAGTTACCTGAGGTGCAGGTTGGGTCTTCAGAAATTTTGCAGTTTTGGTTTGGGTGTGATTCCAGTTTTTGAATGTAATTTAATTCAAATAACACCATATGTTAACTGATAATATAACTTTTTATTATTTTTTTGAGTACCATTATTTACTATATAATAAGGTGTATATTGTATTTTTTTTATTTATTTATTCATTTTTTGTGATCTGAATTACAACTCTACTCCAGTACTGATATCTTTATAAATTGTGTACTAAAAGGTATGAATAGTTAACTAGATTTAAAATTACTCTCCCTCCCCATATCACACTGCCAGATGAGAGATGTATATGAAAATACAACTCATATACATCCTTTTTCGATTTCTGAACTATCATTGATTATGATATTACTGTTGTTGTCATTATGTGGTTACATTATATTGCTTCTGATTACGAAATTTTCACTCACTGATTCAGAATTAGAAAGTGGATCAACACTAAAAATGAAATCTTTTAGCACAAAACTGAAAGAACATTAACTTGGAGTCTCATTCATTGTGGTAAATTCGAAATTACCACGCAATTTAAGTGGGCAATCATCATACACATAAAAGAGTCGCAATTTAATTTTTTACTATTTATTCAAATTATTTTTAGGTTAGGCCACATCTTGAGTAATGCATACAGGTCTGGAAGCTTCATTTTAAGAAAGACATCTCTTGAAGTAGGAGCAACCATATTGATCAAGAACACAATGGGCTACATTTACCACAAAAGTTTTGGTTCTGCAAACTGCAGTGCTTTGAAACTAGGCACTTGTGAGGAGACGTAATTGAAGTGTTTAAGGCTTTAAAGGATCTGAGTAAACGTAAAGATTATGGCATTTAATTTGTGTGTGTGCGTGTTCTTTTCTCAGAAAGAACACACACACACAAAGAGACATAACCTGAAACTGAAGTGGTTGGTTGCAGGATAGATATGTGAAAATTTTCTTTCAGCCTGAGAGTAATTGACTGTTGGAACAAACTATTAACTGTGTTGTGGAAGTGGGTAGTTTGAATAAATTTAAGGAAGAATTAGATTTATTATTATTAGCTGGTGTGGATAGGTCTTTTTTCTTTTTTTTTTTTTTTTTTTTTTGCTGCTAATTCTGGATAAGCTTAATTACTGGCATTATCTGCCAATACTACTACTAATAATAATAATTTGTGTATATTATACATACATACATATTATGTGTATATATATATATATATAAATATATATATACATATATATTTTACTATTTTAATTTTTACTATTAAATTATAAAAAAAAATTTTTTTTTTTTTGGATTTTTTTCAATCTTAATTTTTAATATCAATATATTACTTTATATTAACTATTATCTATGTTGTGAAAAGGGGTAGTTTGAATAAATTTAAGGAAGAATTAGATCTATTATTATTAACTGGGATGACAGATGAGGTGGATAGTTTTTTTTTTTTTTTTTTTTTGCTGCTAATTCTGGATAAGCTTAATTCCTGGCTTTGTCTGCCAATACTGCTACTACTACTAAGAAGTATATATTAGTGCATACGCTTTGGTGCATTGTATATATATAAATACACCAATGAGCCAAAACATTATGATCACATACCTAATAGGTGGTCATAATGTTTTGGTACATGGCACATCACAAGCCAGGTGGTGTGGCATGGCGCATTAGCCTGCTGAACTATGGCACCGCCAGAGGAGAAGCCCGCTGCCATGAAATGGTGTACCTGGTAAGCAATGATTAGGTAGGTGGTTGGTCCTCCATGTGCAGCCAAAATAGCTTGTACCCGGGGAAGTATGGATGCTACAAGATTTCTAAATGTGTCTTGTGGTATCTGGTACCAACATGTAACAAGCAGATCCTTTAACTCCTGTTAAGGTCCGTGGTTGAGATGCCGCAGATTGGAGTTGCTGTTCTAACAGAAACCATAGATGATTTATGTCTGGGAAATTTGTAGGCCAGGGCAATACCTGGAAGTCTTCCTCTTGTTCCACGAACCATTCTTGAATAATCCAGGTGGTGTGGCATGGTGCATTAGCCTGCTTAACTATGGCACCGCCAGAGGAGAAGACCATTGCCAAGAAATGGTGTGCCTGGAAAGCAAATTAGGTAGGTGGTAAACATCAGAGTGCCCAGCACATGGATGAATGGATTCAGGGTATCCCAGCAGAAAATTGCCCAAAGCATGACACCACCGCCACCGGCTCGTTTCGTCCCACAGTGCATCCAGGCGCCATCACTTCTCCAGGTAAATGATGCACAAGTACCCGGTCGTCCACATGGTGCAACAGGAAATGTGATTCATCGAACCAGATGACCTTCTTCCAATCACTCAAGGTCCAGTTTCGATGCTCACGTGCCCATTGTAGGTACTGTCACCGGTGAACCGTGGTTAGCATGGGCACCCAGAGCAGCCTGTGGCTACGCAGCCCCATTTTCAGCAGGGTTCGATGTACTGTGTTTCGTGACACATTACTCCCATCACCAGCATTCCAATTACCGGCTAGTTGCTCCACAGTCACCCTTCTGTTGCCATGTACCATTCGGGAGAGCCTTCGCTGACCTCGAGCATCGATGAGCTGTGGTTGTCCAAGACCACACTTTGTGGGTTTTCTCACCTCAGACCACTTTCGGTAGGTACTAACCATGGCTGACAGTGAGCACCCCACCAGACGTGCCATTTTCGATATGCTCTGACCCAGTCGTGTGGCCACAATTTGACTTTTGTCAAAATCGCTTAAGTCTGCTACCTTTCCCATCTGAAGAACAAGAGTAACACTGATTAATGGAGCTCAGTATCAGGTGTTTTTTATACTGTGTCCCGACCCGCGCATGCACCATAGTTCACCTGCAGTTGCTTCAATTTGTATAATGACTTGCTGGTCATAATGTTTTGGCTCATCGGTGTGTGTGTGTGTGTATATATATATATACTTTACTATTTTAATTATTACCATTAAATTTTTTAAATGTTTTTTATTTTATTTTTTGGTTTTTTTCAATGTTCATTTTTATTATCAATATATTCATTTTATTATTTAAATGTTTTTTAACTATTTTAATTGGTTTTTTAATCAACTTTAATGTATTTTTTGTGTCTGTGCAATATACATGTATAATATGTGCCTTGGCAGTTTTGGAGGAATAATAATAAAAAAAAGCAAAAGCAGAGAAGAGTGCGAAGGTTACTAACAGATGTCCATGGGGAAACTAACACATCTCCAAAACTGGTCCACTGCCAGATTAATGTTAATCACATTCAGTGTTTACCATAATCACTCCTTGATACAGTTCTCTTCTCCTGAGAAGAGGCCTATAATGCTTGAGTAGCATTAGCATTAGTAGAGGCATTTGATGCAAGAAATCAAGCTTATGCAGCATCAGCCAAAAAAAAAAAAAAAAAAACACTTCTACTTCACCCCTCTGTTCGTTCAAAATACCTGTCCAGCTGAGCCTTAAACTTATTTAGGCTATCAACTTCCATGACAATGGATGGAAGTCTGTTCCACCAACCAACCACCCGCTAGCTAAAGGCAAATTTCCGCACGTCTATCCTACATCTGTCTTTCCTCAATTTGAATTTATGCCCTCTCAGGTGATTTTTCTGAGCTAGAGGAAGAATCCCATCAGCATTGAGCATGCTTAAACCATTCAAGGCTTTATACACCTCTATCAGATCACCTCGCTGGTGCCTGGTCTCCAGACACTGTAATTTGCAAATCTTAAGCCTTTCTTCGTAAGAGCACCCCTTTGTTCCATTCACTAATCTTGTTGCCCTTCTCTGTACTCGTTCCAGCAGCTCTACATCCTTCTTGAAATGAGGCCTCCAGACCTGTATACAGTACTCTAGGTGTGGCCTGACCATTGCCTTATACAATGGAATAATCACCTCCTTATCCCTGCTGGAAAAATTCCTGTATATCATTGACAATACTCCATGAGCTACTCTTGCAGCCCGTCTGCACTGCTCAGAGAACTTCATATCTGCCTGCACAACCACCCCCAAGTCCCTTTCATTCTCTACCACTGTGTGTAGTACCACAGAGTTGATACGTTGCTTATGGATAATCCTGTCCATGTCCAAAAAAACAGATAGATCAGCATGGACTTCAACATTGCTCCTCACTTGTTGGGCTTTCTTTGGTTGGGACAAAGATGGGCTCTTCCACTGGGATGATTGTTGCTTAGTTTCTGGGTCATACCCAATATATCCAACTCTCGTCACCAGTGACGACCGTAGAAAGGAAGTTTTGGTCACTCCTGGCCCGTTCTTGAATATCTCTTTTAACTTCCATGCGATGCTGCTTTTGGTCTACATTTAGTAACCATGTCATGAACTTGGCTGCAATCCTTTTCATGTTCAAGTTGTCTGACAAAATCCACTGACATGTGCCGTATGATAGTCCTACAATGCCACAAATGCATGGATGGTCCGACTGCGATCTTCATGGAACCGCTGCCCGAACTTTTGCGACATTTTCCAGAGTGGTGCTCAATGATGGATGCCCAGATCGTCATCAACCGACATCTGACCATTTTTAAAATGGTTAAACCAACAGTAGGTCTGCGTCTGGTCTAAAGCATTGTCACGAAAAGTTTGTTTCAACTTCTTATGGGTTTCTGCTGCTGTATCGCTAATAAGGAAACAAAACGATGAAGGCACATTGCTCTCTCATATCAGCCATTGCAACAATCGCAAACTACGCGAAACACACTGTCAAAGAATTGCGCATAAATATTCAATGACTCTATCCAGCTCGACACCACGTGGCACACTGATTCACAAAGGATGCATGTAGTGTTACTCAGTGCCACAAGTCTGTACTAGACGTAGTTTCCGCACAACATTCAAATTTCGGGAACATTTGGGTAACACCTCGTATATTAGAATCATTTCATATTTTAATTCTAAATTTCAGTTCCAATTCAAACTTTAGGTTAATTTAATTTTAAACAAAAATTTTATGTGTAGATTTAGATTTTTTATAGTCATAAAGAAGTTTCACCTTTTAAACAAAGATGCCATAGAAAATACTGTACACAGAAAATATGTAAAGTATTTTTCTCCTTGACTCTCTGCTTGCCAAATGCAACACAAGCCAAATAATTCTACTATGATTAAAAGGGTGTTTTCACGTTTATGTTTCACAAGTTCCAATGTGTGCATGCACAGAGAGAAACAAAATGGAGGAGGCCTTAAGGTGAACACAGTTATAAAGAAATTAACTATTACGAGAGTTTATACATCACAATAAATAATTTAATAAATAAGCAGAATGTTACAAACCCTGTACCAAGTTCTTGTTCAAGCACAATGAATACAAAGAGTACAAATCTGCATTTCTCAAATTGCCAACATGTCATAAAAAGCATCCATCCCTAATAGTGACTAGTGTTCTCACAGTCTGCTATTCCTCACACGTATATCAGTTACTTCATACTTAATCTTGTTCAAATGCTCATTCCATAATACTTCTATGTTTTTCTCCCTTTATTTCGGTTTCAACGCAACACGGCCTAACATCTTAATGTGAAAGACTTCTTTTATTTATTTATTTTTAAATCTCCCCACCCATACCATTTGCATTCTACTAATTATGATTGTTTTTTGTTCCATTTAGTGACATTTCTGTTGCATTCATCTATATGGATGCCCTCGAGGAAATTAATAAGAGGGGGACCCATCAAGCTCTCAGCTCTCTAACTCAATGCCAGAGCTCACTCATGTGCATCAGGCGACACAGCGGCAATCCCCAAGACAAAATGTGCTAGTCACACAAGAACTAGTTATTGTTGGTGACTGTTCTCAGGGAGAGGAGAATATATTATGCAAAAAGGATAGGTGGAACTGGACCAGGGTATGTCTGCTGGGTGCGAAAGTTGATGACGCTACAGTAGAGTAGATATCATCTTTTCAGGGCACAAAAGGTGATATTGTTGTACACGTTGGCACTAATGACCTTAAGAAAAAGAGATCTGCAGATTTACTTAACAAGTACAGGTCAATGTTAAAAAAAGTCACAAGCTAGAGTTGAATTTGAAAGTGTCTGCAATTCTGCCCAGACATGATAGGAGGGAGTATATGATGAGAGCCTTGTCAATCAATTCGACCCTGGAGAGATTGTGAAAGGCTCGTTGGGTAGAATTTTTTTCAGCATGGTCTCTGCTTGTTAACATGAGAAACTGCTTCTACAGGGATGGGATATACTTAAATAGAAAGGGTGCAAGAATATTTGCTGATGGTATCGAGGCAGTGTTAGGTGGGTCGGAAAACTGCTAGCTTGGGGGGGATACACAGACTAAAAGGTAAACAGTGGCTGCAGGTAGAGGCAAAAGTGATTCTTGTACTGCTTCTACTGTAACGAGCAGCAGGCTAGAGAACAAGTTGCTGGGGTCTTCAAGAGCTGCTGGGAGTCATCATGGAAGAAATAAATACATGGGCTGTGTTAGGGTACCTAAGAGTAAGAACAGGTGCATGTATACTTTTTGCATGTGCACCAAAGACAGATATTGTTGGGATATCAGAGATATGGTGTCACACAGATATAAGCAGTGTAGAATTGGAATTTGGGGAGTACAATGTGTACAGAAAGTATAGACAGGGTAGGAAAGGAGGAGGGGTTATGCTGTTATTAAAGAAACACATGAAATATAACAAAGTGCATCCAGCTGACTTTGGTGGACAGCGCAATGTTAAGTCAGTTTGGTGTGACATAAACACTGGAAAAGGGAAAATGAGAGTAGGAGTGTGTTATAGACCTAATGACTCAGATGAGTACAACGAAACCCTGGCTACGGAGGCACAGAACAAAGTGGAGGAGAAATTAGCATTAGTAGAGGCATATGATGCAAGAAAGCAAGCTTATGCAGCATCAGCCAAAAAAAAAAAAAAAAAAAAAACAACTTCCATTTCACCACTCAGTTCGATCGAAATAACTGTCCAGCTGAGCCTTAAATTTATTTAGGCTATCAACTTCCACAACAAGGGATGGAAGTCTGTTCCATCAACCAACTATCCACTGGCTAAAGGCAAATTTCTGCACATCTATCCTACATCTGTCTTTCTTCAATTTGAATTTATGCCCTCTCAGGTGATTATTCTGAGCAAGAGGAAGAATCCTATCAGCATTGAGCATGCTCAAACCACTCAAGCCTTTATATACCTCTATCAGATCACCTCGCTGGTGCCTAGTCTCCAGACACTGTAATTTGCAAAACTTAAGCCTTTCTTCATAAGAGCAACCCTTTGTTCCATTCACTAATCTTGTTGCCCTTCTCTGTACTCGTTCCAGCAGCTCTACATCCTTCTTGAAATGAGGCCTCCAGACCTGTATACAGTACTCAAGGTGTGGCCTGACCATTGCCTTATACAAGGGAATAACCACATCCTTATCCCTGCTAGAAAAATTCCTGTATATCATTGACAAGACACCATGAGCGACTCTTGCAGGCCATCTGCACTGCTCAGAAAACTTCATATCTGCCTGCACAATTACCCCCAGGTCCCCTTTTCATTCTCTACCACTGTCAGTGTAGTATCGAAGCAATACAGAACCTCCTCTCTAGAGTCACCCATTGTAAAAGGAAATACTTCCTCGTCATCGCAGTGGATTTCGCCGGGGCGTTTGACACCCTCTGGTGGCCGAGCGTCTTGGCGAGACTCAGAGCTGCCAACCTTCCATTGAATCTTTATAATTGCATGAAGGATTACCTGGCTGATAGAGCAGTGCAAGTTACCACACCATATAAATGCCTCAGTCGCCCAGTCCGCAGGGGCTGCCCCCAGGGTTCTGTCCTGGGGCCACTCCTGTGGAACTTTGTCTTAGATGAATTCCTCGCCATGGATCTGGGTGGTGTGGAGGCCCAGGCCTATGCAGATGACTTGGTCTTGACCATCAATTCTGACAGCAGATCCTCCCTAGAAATGCAAGCAAATGATGCCCTGCAAAAGCTGCTATATTGGATGAAGCTACACTTGCTCAAACTAGCACCCGACAAGACAAAATCGGTGGTGCTAAAAGGTACGCTAGACTTAAGGAGACCACCACAAATTAAGATTGAGAACAAAACAGTTAAGCTGTGCGAACAGATTAAATACCTAGGAATAATCCTGGACAGAAAATTAAATTTCAAGCCACACCTAGAATATATTAAACAAAAGATAAGAAGATATGCAGCCCTCATTGCTAGAGTCACTCGCAGGGACTGGGGACTCAGATGTACTACCCTGTCTCTGTACTACAAAGCTCTCTTCATCCCTGCCACTGCATATGGCTCCCCTGTCTGGTAAGCAAGGGCGGGACTAGAAGTGAATAAACAGATCCTTGAAACCATTCAGAGGACCATCCTCCTTACCATGTCGAGAGCAACTAGAACGATTAGCACGGCTGCCCTCCAAGTCCTGGTAGGAGTTCTGCCCCTGGATCTCGAAGCTACCCGCTGTGATCTGCTCTACCATCTTGCCAGAAACACATCGGCTACAATGTATGACCTCACTACTGACATCACAAATGACCGCAACTATGAGAAGAGAAGAATCACCAATCACCTTGGTCCAGATTTGGCAGAGGAGATGGAGCAACACAGAAAAGGGTGCAATGACTAGAAGATTCCTCCCCACTGTCACCAAGCTGTACCCTTAGGTGCCAGCGTGGTTTCACCCTGGTCGAAATACCACCTTCCTCCTTACAGGACACGGCCCGTTTAAAGCTAAACTTCACCAACTTGGCATCATAAATAACGCGGACTGTCTCTGTGGCAACCCAGAGTCCTGGAGACAATTAATGTTTGAGTGTGATTTGTATGACGACCTGCGACTACGCCTAATAACAGCAATCCAATATATCCCAGACAACCAAGAACCCAGACTGTTAGACACTCAAGAGGACTACAAGGCACTCAGTCAATATGCCCAGGATCTATTTTCTAGAAGGAAAACAATGATAGAAATACACCAAAGGCAACCCGACTAGAAAGAATGCAGGAGGTCAAACAAGTAAAAAAAACTCACCATACCACAGAAAGACAAGACTTTAGGGTGATTTGGATGGGCTACTGGTGACCCAAAACTGGACTCCCTTGTGCGGCTTCTTTTTTTTTTTTTTTTTTTCGGGGAGGGGATATTTACTCTTCTCCTCTCCTCCCCATATTTTCACTGTCATGGGGCATGGGCATGCCCCACTGAAAATGGGAATCACCTTCCTATCCGACCTCTCTTCTTCCTATTTCATCCCCCCCATCTTCACCCTCCCTCCCATCAGTTTCTCTTGTACAGCAACTGCCCCACATGTCCAAATTTAAATCACATCAAATTTTTCCCGACCTTTTAAGCTCTCTAAAAATAGTTCTTTCAGAGTAAAACCCCCACACAGCTCTTTGTAAATGCAATTTTACTTAAATCAACAGCGATAACTCCAACCTTTATTTTAGGTCCTAGTCACCGAAATCTCAGGAAAGTAAGTGGCAGGACCTGTCAGAGTATAATTAGTCTCTTGGTACACCCGGCCGGCATCCCCATCGCTAGGTATGGTAATGCCGGGTCCCACTAGGGGCCTGGCAGCCAACAGGCCGGATGAACAATGGGCACAACAAACTACATACCACATAACTCATACATTATTTTTAAACCTCTAAGCATAGACAGGGTACTGTCACTCGATACATACAAAGGGTACTAGGAAAGTTTTGCAATACAGCTTTGTTTATTTAATTTTTTCAAAGTAATTTCCTCTACATTCAATACACCTCTCCATCCTCCAAAACCAATCTTTAAACCAGTTCTGCCAAGTTTCACTAGGGAGTAAAGCACACTCGTTGTCCCAAGCCTGTAGAAGGTCCTCATCACTGGAAAACCGCCTCCCTTTTAGCTTCATTTTCACATGCGGGAACAGTGCAAAGTCGCAGGGAGCAAGGTCTGGACTGTAGGGAGGGTGCTCGAGAAGTTTCAGTCCTGTCGTGGTCAAATATTCGGTGCAGGCTTTGGCGTGGTGAGCTGAAGCATTATCATGATGGAGACCAGGTGTCCATTCTTGACTTTGGCCGCAGGTTCTTCATAGATCCAATGACTTTAGGCAGGCATTGTTCAGTATACCACTTAGCTGTGACTGTCTTCTGCGTGTCCAAAACGACACGTTCCACAATTCCACTCGATTTGAAAAATACAGCTATCATTTTCTTCTTTACAGATCAGGATTTTCTAACAATTACAGGTGTGTCGTCATCATCAAAGACCCAAACTTTGTTTTGAGCCTTGGTCGGCAGATCGTAATAGTACAGCCAAGTCTCGTCACCTGTCACGATGTTGTTCACATACCGAGATTGTCCCTTATCAAACTTTTTTAACATCTCCCGGCACCAAGTCACACGTCGTGTCATCTGCTCTTCAGTCAGTTGATGCGGCACCCAGAGAGAACAAAGTTTCTTCACGTGCAAATGATCTTGCAGAATCGAACGAATTGCTGGTGCATTTAGGCCCAAAGTATCCTCTATCTGTTGGTAAGTAACTCGCCTGTTTTCGTCAAGCATTTTCCTCACAGTAACGTTTTCCTCCGTAACTGACGTTCGTGGCCTTCCCGGCCTCTCAGAATCCTCCAGAGTGAAATTTCCCCTTTGGAATTCTCTATACCACCTGAATATCGTTGTACGATGTGGACAATCATCATCTAGTGCAAGAGTCATTTCTTCTAAGCACTGGTCTATGGTTAAACCACGCACGAAATTATACCGCAAAACTGTCCTTATCTCATTTCGTGACCACGATGCCATCGCAAGCACTTTACACTCTCATTACTAATGAATAACTGAGCCCACTGACTTGGCGTGGCGGCTACTATGCACATATGAACATGTCTCAACATGCAGCAACAAGCAGCTTCCTGTGATTCATTGTTGCGTCATATTGCAAAACTTTCCTAGTACCCTTTGTAGAACATATGCAGAGAAGGGAGAAATCCCTGGAGCCGTCAGACCCTCAACATACCTATACCTGACAGTGTAGTACCACAGGGTTGATACGTTGCTCTGGGGTTACTGTTTCCCATATGTAGTACTTTACATTTGTCAATGTTAAACTTCATTTTCCACCTCTCAGCCCATCTGCTCAACCTTTCTAGATCCTGTTGCAGCAGCATACTATCAGTAGTGTCCTTAACAACCCTGCCAACCTTTGTACTGTCTGCAAATTTCGAAATTAAACTTGATATACCATCATCAATATCATTTATAAATACAGAAAACAACAATGGGCCCAACACTGAACCCTGAGGGACTCCACTAATAACATTAGTCCACGATGAGCAGTGTCCATCGATTACCACTGTCTCTCTTCTCCCCATCAGCCATCCCTTTATCCATAGCAGCAATTTGCCTCCAATGCCACACTGCTCCAATTTGTGCAGCAGTCTTCCATGTGCAACAGTATCAAAAGCCTTTCTAAGATCCAAATATATAAATCAAAGTTATTCCCTGCATCTAGTTCTTTTGTGAGGGCATCACAATATCCAATAAAGTATGTCAGGCAAAACTTTTCCTTAACAAAACCATGTTGTGTCCAAGCTATAACTGAAGTCTTGTCTAGATGATCCTGCAGTGCTCCTTTAACCAGTGCCTCCATTAATTTTCCTGGAACAGAAATTAAACTCACAGGTCTATAATTACTTATGTCAGCCTTTGATCCTCCTTTGTGAATTGGGGTCACATTTGCACATCTCCAGTCTGTGAGTACCTCCCCTGAGTCCAAGGAAGCTCTCATAATTATGGCTAAGGGTTTGCTTACTTCCTCTGCTGCCTCCTTTAATATAACTGGATAGATTTAATCAACCCCGGGTGCCTTTTTTATGTTTATCCTCAACAATTTCTCCTCCACTTTTCTATCAGTTATTACAAAATCATCTAGCTCACTGCCAGAGTTTACTTCACCTCTGGCATTCCCCTTCCTGAATTACTCCACATGTGTGAATGTAGAGGCAAAATACTCGTTTAGTTTGTTAGCCACCTGAGCAGGATCATCAACAGTTGAACCATCAGTATCCAGTGGACCAATCTGATTCATCCCTTTCCTTTTTTCTTTTCTCTTTTTGCATCCTTTGCCAAGGATTTCTCATACTCTGCCTTTGCCTGCCTAATCTCCTTTGTGACTTGGTTACAGACCAGCTTATATCTATCATAGGCTTCCATGTCACTCATTAATTTATATGCATCCCATGCATTTTTCTTCTCTGCCATATGTCTCATTAGTTCAACTTTTTTTTTTTTTATATATAAACCCCAAAACACGAGAGGTATTAGAACCTATAGTACTTAGTACAGTGCTAGGGTTGCAGGTTGAGAAGACGAAAGAAGATATTTGTTGACACTGGATTTAAACTTCTGTAGAGTGTAATTTTCAGGAAATACGTAAGAAGGAAGGTTGTTACAGAAAACTGCAGTTGAATGAATAAACGAGGACGATGAAAAGTTGGTCCTGTGAGTTTAGAGTTGGACAGTAAATGGATGTTGGCTGTTGGCAGCACGTGTTCAGACTGTTTTGAAAGAGAGAGCGGGAATTATAGAAGACAATTCAGAAGAACAGTGGCCATGGAAATATCTGTAGAAGATGCATGCAGCAGAAACAGTACATCTATGAGACAGCGAGTGGAGAGACTCTGTTAGAGATGAATCATTAATTAACCTAACTACCCTCTTCTGAATGGAATCAAGAAGCCTGAGAGCGGTTTTCGGAGCGCCACCCCAGATGTGGGAACAATATTCCATGGTGGGCGGATCTCTGATTTGTACAGAGTGAACAGCTGTTTGGAAGAAAAGTAACACCGAGAGCGAAAGAGAAAACCAAGTTTTTTAGATGCAGAGGAAGCAATATTTGTAATGTGCTTATGCCAAGAGAGATTAGAAGTCAGGGTAATCCCCAAAAGAGATATATCATTTTGCCTAGAAATCGGAGTGTCACTAAAGATAAGCATAGGAGCAGAAGAATCCTTTTTTGCAAGATATAAGACAAGACTGAGTTTTAGAAGGGTTGAAATCAACTAAGTTGTCTTTACCCCACTGGAGAATTACCTGAAGATCGGCATTTAAGGAATTTGTAGCAGATTTTCGAGAAGTTGAAGCTGATTGAGCAGACAAGGTTTCTCAAAATGGAAAGTGGAATGCAATATGCTATCATCGGCAAAACTATGGATAGGATTTCCAGTCAATGGAAGAAGGTCATTAATATACAAGAGGAAAAGAGTGGGAGAAAGAACTGAACCTTGGGGGACAACAGCATTAGTGGAGAAGTTAGAAGACAGAGAGCCATCTACCATCACCCTCAGTGATGGTAGATGGCTCTCTGTCTTCTAACTTCTACGTGGGCTAATGTTATTAGTGGAGTCCTGGGGACTCCATTAATGATATCGATGAAGGTATATCAGGCTTAGCGTCCAAGTTTGCAGATCATACAAAGGTTGGCAGGGTTGTTAATGACCCTAAAGGCAGTATGCTACCGCAACAGGATCTAGAAAAGTTAGGTCAAGTGGCTGAGAAGTGGCAACTGAAGTTTAATATTGACAAATTCAAAGTACTGCATATGATGGGTAGCAGTAATCCAAGAGAAGCATACCAACTGGTACTACACTCAGGGAGGTGGAGAATGAAAAAAATCTGGGGGTAATTGTGCAGTAGGATATGAAGTTCTCTGAGCAGTGCAGACGGGCTGCCAGAGCAGGTCAAGGAGTTTTTTCAATGATATATAGGAATTTTGCTAGCAGAGACAAGGAGGTGATTATAACTTTGTATAAAGCAATGGTGAGGTCTCACCTTCAGTACTGTATACAGGTCTGGAGGCCACATTTTCGGAAGGATGTAGAGTTGCTAGAACGGGTACAGAGAAGGGCAACAAGATTGGTGAGGGGGGTTCTCTTAACTGGAGAGGCTCAAATTCTGTCAGTTGCAGCATCTGGAGACTAGGTACCTGCGAGGTGATCTGATTGAGATGTAAAAGGCCTTGAATGGCTTGACCAGGCTCAATGTTGATGGGATTCTTCCACATTGAGATTAAGAATGTGAGGGGGCATAGATTCAAATTGAGGGAAGACAGTTTTAGAATAGATATGCAGAAGATTGCCTTTAGCCAGTGGGTAGTTGATTGCTGGAACAGACTTCCATCTGTTGTTGTGGAAGTTGATAGCTTAAATAAATTTAAGGTTGAACTAGACAAACATTTGGAGTGATCAGATGGGTGAAATGGCAGGGTTTTTATTTTTTTTTGGCTGATGCTCTATAAGCTTCCTTTCTAGCATTGTATGCCTCAACTAATGCTATTGCTAATGTGTTTCAAATCTTCTACTCACCTTGCCCATGTATAGCTTTGACACCATATTATAATAAAAATCTTGTGTATGACATCTTTTATTATAATATATTATCAAATCTTTGAATGAACTCTCCAATTTATTAACAGGCTTAAAGACTACCTCATGACTAATTTTCGTAGATTCTTTTTGTTTTTTTACTGATGCCTTTCATGTATGGAACCACCACTGAATTTTTGTATTCAGTATTCTGTGCTGTGTTGTTACTGTTGCTCAAATATTTTTTTGTGGTCTTGTTAATTAAATGAGTTGGGTTTAACAGTACCCCTTTAATAGTACATGAAAAGCACACTTCCTTTAGGAAACTGTCTTCTTCAATTAACTACAACACTGTGGTGGAAAATCTGTTGGTAATAACTGCTGATCACTTGAACTTTATAGGGTACCCATTGTTTAATAAGGGGTATCCCTTTAAAGCTGTGAATCAATGAACATGTACTTTTCACTTCAGAATTTTAAGTTCTCCTGAGGTGCATCAAAGTGATATTCTCGGGATTCAATGCAATACATTATAAATGATCTTCTGAACTCTGCCAGGTGTTTGAGGCTATCCAGTACCTTTATCATGTAGTAAACTTCCAGTTTTATTGTACCTTTCCATCCATGCACTTGGATGGAAAAGTTTGGATGGATAATAATTATGAATATATTCTTTCCTGAACACAGGTTGATAATAATTATGTTGAACGCTAATTGGTGAATTTGTAGCAGCAAGCTACAAAAATACACAGCATATTTTCTTTAATAGCCAATTTTTTTTTATGGCCTACTATGGCACTGCTTTCAAACTAGTGATCTATGAAACACATGGAAAACCAACTTTTTGAGTTATCCTTTGTAATGGTGAAAAAATACATTATTTCATATCACATCAAATGTTATAGACTTTTATAATAATAAAAGTTTTTTCACGACACAAAAGATAGTATGGAGAACTTTGAAGTGGGAGTCATCCAACTTCATATTTTGGGAATAGCTTAAATTCTTTGAATTTAAGAAACAACAACAACATTGTTCACCAGAACAATGCTGATTAGAACATTAGGCTTGAGATTGGGACCAACAATAGCTTGCCTTTCTTGGATGTCCTAGTGGCAAATATGAAAGGCTAAATTGGCAGGTATATCCAGGAAGCTGATGGATTCTGGGTGAATACATAAAATGTATATCTACATCATCCACAAAAAAAATTAAAATAGGATTTATCAACACTCCAACAAGTAAATGTTTGAAAATTTTTGAAACAATAAGAAAATCAATACTATTAGAGGCTTATTATTAAACAATGGGTATCCAATTCCATTTAATCCCAATTCATTAGCAAGACCATACAAAAAAAAATTTGAGCAACAAAAAGAACATGGTTTGGAAACTGATCACATGGTAGTGAATCTGTACATAAAAACTTTTTTTTTTTTTTTATGTATACCCCAAACACGAGAGGTATTAGAACCTATAGTACTTAGTACCGTGCTTGGGTTTGAGGTTAAGAAGACGAAAGAAGATATTTGTTGACATTGGACTTGAACTTCTGTAGATTGTAATTTTCAGGAAATATGTATGAAGGAAGGTTGTTCCAGAAAACAGCAGTTGAATGAATAAATGAGGAAGATGAAAAGTTGGTTCTGTGGGTTTGAAGTTGGACAGTAAATGGATGCTGGCTAGTGGCGGCACGTGTTCGGACTGTTTTGAAAGAGAGAGAGCAGGAATTATAGAAGCCAATTCAGAAGAACAGTGCCCATGGAAGTATCTGTAGAAGTGGCATGCAGCAGAAAGAGTGCGTCTATGAGAAAGCGAGTGGAGAGACTCTGTTAGAGATGAATCATTAATTAACCTAACTGACCTCTTCTGAATGGAATCAAGAAGCCTGAGAGAGGTTTTGGGGGCACCACCCCAGTTGTGGGAACAATAATCCATGGCAGGGAGGATTTGCGATTTATACAGAGTGAGCAGCTGTTTGGAAGAAAAGTAATGCTGAGAGCAAAAGAGAAAACCAAGTTTTTTAGATGCAGAGGAAGCAATATTTGTAATGTGCTTGTGCCAAGAGAGATTAGAAGTCAGGGTAATCCCCAAAAGAGATATATCATTTTGCCTAGAAATCGGAGTGTCACTAAAGATAAGCATAGGAGCAGAAGAATCCTTTTTGCGAGATATAAGACAAGACTGAGTTTTAGAAGGGTTGAAATCAATTAAGTTATCTTTGCCCCACTGGAGAATTACCCAAAGATCGGCATTTAAGGAATTGGTAGCAGATTTTCGAGAAGTTGAAGCAGATTGAGCAGGACAAGGTTTCTCAAAATGGAAAGTTGAAGGCAATGTGCTATCATCGGCAAAACTATGGATAGGATTTCCAGTCAATGGAAGAAGGCCATTGATATACAAGAGGAAAAGAGTGGGGGAAAGAACTGAACCTTGGGGGACACCGGCATTAGTGGAGAAGTTAGAAGACAGAGAGCCATCTACCATCACCCTCAGTGAGCCATCAGAGAGAAAACTGGATAACCAATTACTAAAAACAGTTGGCAAACCATAAGATGGAAGCTTGTTTAGAAGACCTTTATGCCAAACACGATCAAAAGCCTTTGAGATGTCAAGAGAAACTACTTGTGTTTCACCGAACCTTTCCATTGAATTAGTCCAGAAATGGGTAACATAAGCCAGAATATCTCCAGTGGATCGACACTGATGGAATCCATACTGGTGATCATTGATCAGACGGAAGGTTTCTAGGTAGTTTAAGAGTTGGCGGTTAATTGATTTCTCCATTACTTTAGAAAGAGTAGAAGTAATTGCAATGGGACGATAATTGGATGGGAGGGTTTTGTCACCCTTTTTAGGAACTGGCTGGATATGAGCAAATTTCCAAGCAGAAGGAAAAACACCTTTGGAATAAGAAAGTGAAAAAAGGCGGCAAAGAATAGGAGTAAGTTCAGTTGCACAGGTTTTGAGAACAAGTGGAGAAATACCATCAGGACCTGGAGCTTTCTTAGCATCAAGATTCATCAAAATCCTTCTGATATCCTTTTGACGGATTGTGATTTGTGATTTGGTAGTTGTTGGCGCATCGGCTTCTGTGGCCATATTGCACCTCCCAAGGTTTTTGCAGTACTTTGATCCAAGCCCGAGGCGGGAATCGAACCCGCGACCTTTGGGTTGCCGGGCAGGTACTTTACCCACTCGGCTAGCCCGGTCGGCCCTTTTGACGGAAGACCACAGGAGACATTAAATGGAGTGTGTTGGGAATGGTGGGAGGTGTTTTACCAAGATCATTAATACATGAGCTGGAAGAAAAATGGGATGCTAGTAGGTCAGCTGAAGTGGCAAGAGAACCATCTGGTTTGGACAGAGGTGGGAGCAAAGATGGGCAAAAGTTGCGGCCAATAGCTTTGGCAAGAGACAAGAATGCTCGGCTACCATTAGGGCAAGAAGCAAGTTTTCTACTCTTAGCCTGTTCAAACTCTAGTTTGGACTGATTAATAACTGCTTTACAACTGTTGCGAGCTTTGGTGTAGGCAGAAAATGAAACTGGAGAATTAGAAACAAGCCAATTACGATATGCAACATTCTTCTCTTGGACAGCCTTAGCAAATTTATTGGAAAACCAAGGTTTAGATAAAGGACGAGATTTTAAAGTGGAGTGTGGGATAAGGGATTCCATTCCTGCAAGAATAATTTCACTGACATGATCTGAGCTTACGTTGACATCAGAAGTTTTGAAACAGTAATCCGACCAAGGAAAAGAAGAAAAGAAGTCTCGCAGGTCATCCCATTTTGCATTCTTGTAATGCCAAACAACACGTGGTTGGGAATAGCCATGAGATAAAGGTTCCATTGGAGAAGAGACAATCACCAAGTTGTGATCTGAAGTGCCTAAAGGACCTCTCACTTTGACCGTGTACTTAGAAGGGTTGTTTGTGAGAAAAAGATCAAGCGTATTGGCTGTATGATTAGGATTGTCCGGTATTCTTGTAGTTAAATGATTTTTTTTTTTTTTTTTTTTTTTTTTTTGGTAGTTGTTGGCGCACAGGCTTCTGTGGCCATAATGCACTTCCCAAAGGTTTTTGTAGTACTTTGATCCAAGCCCGAGGCGGGAATCGAACCAGCGACCTTTGGGTTGCCAGACAGGCACTTTCCCCATCCGGCTAGCCCGGTCGGCGTAGGTAAATGAACAATCTGTGCTAGGTCATTAGTAATTGCAAAAGCCTCAGCATCTCGACCTGCTGGGTCGGTGTGACTAGAAAACGGAAGCCAGCTGTAGTTGTGAACATTAAAATCACCAAGGAAAATTACTTCACTGTTAGGAAAGTTGGACTGGAGAAAGTCAAGTTGCAAAGAGAGGAAGTCAAAGAGCTCCAAGTGATTAGTGGAGTTGGGAGAACGGTAGAGACAACAGATGAATTTGACACAACGAGGTAGAGAGATTTTAAGCCAGATAAGATCAAAGAGAGGAGATTCCAAATTGCCAAGTCTCTGACAGGGAATATCAGAACAGACATATGCACAAGTACCACCTTTGAGGCGAAAGGAATCATACAGTGAATAATTTGGGCATGTGAGATGAGCAGTAGATGAATCAACCGATAACTGAGATTCTGTCAGAAAAAGTACATGGGGTTTGGCAGACTGCAAGTGGAAATGGACATCGTTGAGATTAGAATTGAGACCACGTATATTTGTGAAATGAATTAGGAAGTCCTTGCGAGGTTTAGATCTTTTCGCAGATAAGCTTGCTCTATTAGTTTGACAATTCGTGGTGTATTCAATAGTAAGAAAAAGTAGGTGGGATATGCTGTATGAAGTAATGAAATTTTTGGATATGGCGTATATGTGGTAACAATATACCCAGATCCTTGACATAACGTGGCCTCGACAATGCTCCCCGCATACACACTACTCGGACTCCCTCCAGTCATTATCTGGCAGAGTAGAGGTAGCAAGATTATACACTAGCTGATCCGGAAGCTTCCTAGAGAGTTACCAATAGGTTCAGTCCGGTGTACTAACTAGTGGCCGGCCTGCAAACACCATTTTAGAGCTGTATCCTCGAAATGTAAGGAATATTGGATCTCGCCACGACGTTCATCATAACCTCAAAAGTCATCAATCATACTGCATGATGGAAGAGATAGGGAAGGGTTGACCGGAACTTAGCTCTAGAGACTAAACATGGGTTCCACCACTTCAAGCCTCCAATAAGCAAAGTGGTGGTATTTCACCGGCTGATGAGAGTCATCTACCACCTAGTACTGCCTGGTAACATAGAGGGGTGGCGTTCCTCCATGTGGTGTGGGCGCCACACCTCGACCCCTGCTTATGTTGGTTCACACCTGGGTGGTCACCCACCATGTACTTGTGCATGGAGGTTATACCCAGGATTACTAACAGTGCCACCATCGTGAAGGTGCAAGCAGAGGATTTGGCTGTCACAGACCATCTGGACTTCGCCGAAATTGGGTCCACTTGACTTAAGTGTCACCCAAATATTAGTTCCATCAGCGTTTTAGACTCCCAGGTAGCAAGTACAGCTTGTCTGGCATATCTGAGAGAATGTCTGTGACAACCTCAAGTATGTACATTTTACATTGGTGTAAAAACAAAAAGAATCTGCATAAAAGTACAGTCTCTGTAAACGTGGAGAGTTTGCTCAAATATTTGATACTATACCATAATGAAAGACCTGTAATATACAAAAATAAGTGTAATATACAAAAATAAGTGTAATATACAAAAATGTGGCAAGGTATATACAGGTGATATGGAAGGAAGATTTTATAGATGATATGGAAGGAAGATTTTATAGATGAATGTAACCAACATGTAGCTAAAGGGTGCACCAAAAGAATCAAAATTCAGAACACTGGGATTAGGGATGCCTCTAACAACATTATGTGAATAGTTTCAGAAAAGCAAACTTGTAATCTTTGTTCTTACCCACTGTGTATGTGAACAAGGATCTAGTATAGGATTCATAACATGATGCTTATTTAGTGAATATTTATCATGGTGTTTAAAGTGTTTCATTTCTTAATGGAAATCACCCATGAAGAAAACATCTCATTTAATGACATGATTAAAGCTATATATAGTTAATGTAATTAAAATTTTCAGCATGAATGAAAGGAAATATTTACAATTTCAACAGAATATCAAAATTAACTTCATATATTTTTCTAATAAATGTGGTTAATTTTATTTATATAGTTTAGTATTAATAGAGTCTAGTTTTAAAAATAACACAACACCCAATTTCCGATATAATTTAGATAAGAAGTATGTACATATACTAAATATATGTGACTTCACAACCTTCCCATTCCTCATCATCAGTTTCTGTTTCTGTGTCATCCAATAGTTCATTATCACTACTAGCCTCTCCATGACTGCTGGCAGTATCACTGGTACTATGATTACAGGTCAATCCTCTATGATCATGACATGGGGAGCGACTTTGAGTTTCATTGATTTGTGCAAAATACATTTTAACCTATATAAATAAAACATATTTCTTAAAAAATAAATTAACACCTTTTTGCAACTAAGATATTTAGTAAAACTAAAATTACATTAGCTACCATACATATGTGAAAACTGCAAAAACATTTTTTAAATAGAATACTGGATGTATGTCACTAGAAATTTCCAACTGTGCTTTCTAACCAAATTAAATGTAATCCCTTATTTCATTCATTCAGTATGTATCAAATTGATTTTTTTTTCTATTCACATGACCCTTTTAAATTTTGAGAAGAAAGATATTCCTGTTTAATACGGGAAGCTTTTTTTTTTCAAACTTTGGGAGAGGAGGAGGTAGCTTAGTCCTACAGATAAACAATTCTCTGAACTGTAGGACTACCTATGATGCCTTTACTTTGGTTCACTTGGTAAGTTGAAGCAGTTTGTCTTATCAGTTTACATGTATTTCAATTGCGATGAAAATAACTACCATTATTAAAATAGCAGAACAGTGGAGCAAAGTATACCAAATATTTATGTAATTGTTCTTTAAGTTTACATAAGATCTGATTTTACAGGCTTGGCAGTATCATGTTCCAGTACATGACTGCTCTTTGATTGAAGGCAAATTTTCTTACATCATCCAATACACAATTGCCTTTTCTTAATTTGAATCTACTTTGCTTTAGTAACAAATGGGCCTGGTGTACTGGGGTCCATGGTTGAGAGAACAAATATAGATACGTATAATTATACGTATTTGTATTTTGAATTTCAGTTGATAAAGAGACTTGTTAGTCTCGAAAGCTACTGCCTGTTACTATTAGTATATTTTACATTAAACTTGGTTATAATTATACATATCTATATTTGTACTTTGCTTTGTTTCTGTCATGCTAGAAAGGTAATAAAAACAAATGATGCCCCCATCATTAAATTTGTTTGCCTTTAACTATTTTGTGAGTATGCATATTTATCAATTTTTACAGGTGTGGGCTCAGGGGACTATGTATGTATACACATATATAAAGTAATATAATTAGACAAGAAAAATCTATTTAATGTGATACAAAAACAGCAAGGATGCATGTACAAGTTTGAAATAAAAATGGGATATGGAAATTACATATATAAGTTATGAGCAGCTTAAAAAATAAAAGTAAAAGTCAAGTAAAATATAAGTTCATTTAACAATATACTGCAATGTACACAGCTGGCCAAGCCTAGAAGGCACCAGAAAAGTAGGAAGAATGAAAAGAAGAAAATAAAAGAGAAATTATAGAATAAAATTATTACTTATACTTATAACTAGGCATATGAAGTGCGACATGCTGCCCCCCCCCCATCCTGGGAGTTTCCACTTAGAGTGGGCCTTTGAATATGTATTAGCAGAAGAAAAATGTGTTCTAATAGTTTTAAATATTAATTTCAATTACCATATCTCTGCCAAATAATTCTTTCTTGCCATATATGAGTGTGGGAAAAATATTTAGCACCCCTCAATCTGCCACAAGGCTAACAATAACTACAGATGGAAAACAGACATTTTTTGGAAATAATAGGGAATTGGGGAGGGGACATTTTTATCTTTATTCCATAAAACACTTCTTAAAGTGAGATCCTTGAATCCCTAGGCAGCCGCAGAGCTGTTTACAGAGGTTTGTGCTGTTGTTGTTTGGAGCATTAGCAACTAAGGCCATATTGCTCTGGGATATGCGGTGGTCATTCCCTGACCTTTCCGCATCTTCCATATTTGGTGGTGACGGGCTCGAACCCCGGTCTAATCAAGAAGCGTGTACTACGCACTGCCGCTCCTTCCCACCTGGCTACGGAGACGCCTCAGAGGTTTGTGAGTAACATTGTTTATTTAAAAAATAACTGATTGAATACTTTAAAATTAATTCATGCGAATTTAAATTAAAATATCTAAATTTAAACACACTGTGCAAATATTTTTGTAGAGATTAAAATAGTTCTGTTTCAGGTAGCAAAACAATGCAGTAAGAACAATATATAGTAAAAGCATTACTGTTCTTCAAAGAAGTGCCATTGTTCACAAAATATGAATTAAATATTGAAAAAATATATATATTTTGTAATTTATATGTAATTGAATAACTAATAAAAATAACTAACCTCTATTAATAAATATTACAGGCAGGGGTACCTGAAGAAAAAATTTACATGAAAAAGGGTCCTCAGACTACTGAAATTTAAGAACTGTTGAGAAATTTAATTCTGGACCAAATTAAGAATTATTGAAGGCAATTTTTTATTCTTATTTGACGAAAATTTATTAATACATACCACCTGTATTGTTTCATCCCCAACAAATAAAATTTATAGTTCTCTTCAGGGCAGGATTAGCTAGTGGACCAAGGCAAGATATGGCCCAGAGGCTCCTTTGACTTGACATTTTTGTACAAAATTAATACTTCACCTTCTATGAACTACAGAAGCCATGCGGAATTGTGCATAAAACTTATTATGAAGGTCGGAGCAGAAAGAGATACAAGGAGCATGGTTGCAATATGTTTCAGATAAGTTAAAAGTCAGAATTAGCTTAGACATTATTGGTTTACAAATTTTATGGACGAATGACAACTCTTAACTTTGGTTAGGAAAATAATTTTTGCAGTGACTACTTACTCAGAAATCATCCTGGCTGCGATTATTTCAAAGCGCAATGGCAATATTTTTTTAAATTTTGAAAAATACAGTGCATATTTTATTTTATTTTATTTATTTATTTTTTTTTTGTGTGTGATTTTGAACATCAATAAATTTGTGTTGTTGTTTGGTTTTTAGGAGCATTAGTAACTAAAGCCATATTGCTCCGGGGATATGTGGTGGTCATTTCCTGACCTTTCCCCATCCTCCGTATTTGGTGGTCACTGGCTCGAACCTCGGGTCTAATCAAGAAGCGTGTGCTACGCACTTCTGCTCCTGCCCACCTGGCTATGGAGGTACCCAAATTTGTGTTAAAAAGTTGTTAAATCTGTTTATTAGGTACCATTCATAAGTATCTATAACCCTTATACAGTACAGTAATACCCCGACTTACGCGAACTCGGAGTTACGCGGTTCTTGATTTTTTCGTTTGGCAACGCTGCCGCCCACTATCTTCAAGGTCGTTTTTCATATGTTATCGATATACGGTGCGACGGCGGAGAATGAGAGCGAAAGATGAACAAAATTCAACTTTGCTGATTTTATGTTTTTTATATCAGTGAAGGGAAAAACACATTTCACTATAATAACGTAAAAACCAACACAATTCCAGCTATCGGTATAATCGCAAATGCAATTAGATCGAGTTTACTACCAGTTTATAACAGATTTCACTAGCAGAAACACAACTTGATTTTTATTGTTTTATGGTAGTAACCCCTAGAAATGTGGGGTGTTAATAGTGTATCTCTGCCTTTATGGTGTTGTTTATTCAGTTGCTACATGCGCGCGCAGCTTTGTTTATGTGTATCAAGCGTGCCTCCTCATTTTGTAATTGCGCTTTATTCCCTAAAAATTAGTAAAATACTTAATTAAAAGGTGTGAAAAGGAAGCGTACTGGTGAAGACACTGCAGATTCAGAGAGAAAAAAAAAAAAGAAGCAATATCGATAAACAGAGGCGGACTGGGTCAAAAATTCTTACCCGGGGAAAATTTATAGTGGCCTCATACTATGGTTTATGGCCAAAATCACACTGGCCCACCGGGGTTACACTGGCCCCGGTAAGGCTTATGGCCAGTCCGCCTCTGTCGATAGAGAAAAAATATGAAATTGTGAAACGCTTTGAGCGAAATGAAAGACCATGTGATATTGCACGTGCTACAGGCCTAAATGAAGCAACGGAAAAAAGCACATGACAATTGCAAACTTGACAGGTTGAAAATTGAAAAGGGCTCAATTGTAAAGGGCTTAAAAATTTTAGAAAACATAGACTCCTAAGAAGAACGTGTTATAGCTACAAAGCAAGGAATAAAAAAAATTATTAGCTTGCTACGAAGAAATTCTGCGTGAAAAAAAGAAGGCGCTGTGTCATCAGACGAATTTGTTAGATTTTATGAAGCCATCGACATCGAAATAACTTTTTAACGTAAGCCATTTGTTTTTTTAATACATATTTTGTATTAATATGTATACAGAACTGCAATTTTATTAATATTTTTCTTCTAAACTAGTGTTTTTGTTAGTCCTTGGTCCCAATTAAGCAAAATTTATATGTATTTATATGCAAAGTTGTACCCCGACTTACGCGAATTCGACTTACGCGATTTTCGTCGGACCCACCTATCGCGTAACTTCGGGGTATTACTGTACTTCTACAACACGGTTTTGCTAAAAAAAAAAATATGTAAGCACCATGTTGTGCGAGAATTTATTTATTTATTTTTTTTTATGAAAACCCCAAACACGAGAGGTACTGTAACCTACCGTACTTATTGCCGTTCTTGGGTTGGAGGTTGAGAAGGCGAGAGAAGATATTTGTTGACATTAGACCTGAACTTCTGTAGACTGTAATTTTCAGGAAAGACATATGAAGGAAGGCTGTTCCAGAAAACAGCAGTTCAATGAATAAACAAGGAAGATGAAAAGTTGGTTCTGTGAGTTTGAAGTTCAGACTGTTTTGAAAGAGAGAGCGGGAATTATAGAAGCCAATTCAGACGAACAATGCCCATCGAAGTATCTATAGAAAAGGCATGCAGCAGAAACTACATCTATGAGACAGTGAGTAGAGAGACTCTGTTAGAGGTAAAAAAGTAAGGCAAGGTAAACCGCAGCCATTATCAACCCACTACAGGATGGAAGCTTCCTCAACAATTCATGCTGAGGGACATGGAACATAATCTACTACGCTGGTCCAGTGCGGGTTGGCAGATTGACCGTATTTAGCAGTCAGGGGTTTGAACCCTGGTCTACTTAAAGAGCGTGTGCTACTGCACTCCCGCCCCTGACCACTCGGCTACGGAGGCCTCTGTTAGAGACGAGTCATAAATTAACCTAATTTCTCTCTGCTGAATGGAATCTAGAAGACCGAGAAAGGTTTTGGGGGCCCCGCACCAGTTGTGGTAACAATATTCCATGGTAGGGTAGATTTGCAATTTGTACAGAGTGAACAGCTGTTTAGAAGAAAAGTAATGCTGGGAGCGAAAGAGAAAACCAAGTTTTTTAGATGCAGAGGAAGCAATATTTGTAATGTGCTTATGCCAAGAGAGAGAGAGAGAGAGAGAGAGAGAGAGAGAGAGAGAGAGAGAGAGAGAGAGAGAGAGATTAGAAGTCAGGGTAATCCCAAAAGAGATATATAAACTTGCCTAGAAATCGGAGTGTCACCAAAGATAAGCATAGGAGCAGAAGGATCCTTTTTGCGAGATATAAGACAAGACTGAGCTTTAGAAGGATTGAAATCAACTAATTGTCTTTGCCCCACTGGAGAATTACCTGGAGATTGGCATTTTAGGAATTCTTAGTGGGTATTCCAGAAGTTGAGCTGATTGAGCAGGGTAAGTTTTCTCAAAATGGAAAGTGGAATGCAATGTGCTATCATTGGCACAACTATGGATAGGATTTCCAGTAAATGGAAGAAGAAGATCATTAATATACAGGCGGAAAAGAGTGGAGGAAAGAACTGAACCATGGGGCCACCAGCATTAGTGGAGAAGATAGAAGACAGAGAGCCATCTACCATCACCTTCAGTGAGCGATCAGAGAAAAAACTGGACAACCAATTTGGTTTTACCAATTTTACAAAAAACAGTTGGCAAACCTTAAGATGGAAGCTTGTTTAGAACATCTTTATGCTAAACACGATCGAAAGCCTTTGAGATGTCAAGAGTAACTGCTTCTGTTTCACCAAACTTTTCCATTGAATTTGTCCATAAATGGGTAACATAAGCCAGAATATCACCAGTGGATCGACACTGACGGAATCCATGCTGGCGATCGTTGATCAGACGGAAGGTGTCTAGGTAGTTTAAGAGTTGATGGTTATTTGATTTCTCCATTTCTTTAGAAAGAGTAGAAGTAATTGGATGGGAGAGATTTGACACCCTTTTTAGGAACTGGCTGGATATGAGCAAATTTCCAAGCAGAAGGAAAAACACCTTTGGAATAAGAAAGTGAAAAAAGGCAGCAAAAAACAGGAGTACATTCAGGAGCACAGGTTTTGAAAACAAGTGAAGAAATACCAAGAGGACCTGGAGCTTTCTTAGCATCAAGATTCATCAGAATCCTCCTGACATGCTTTTGATGGAAGACCACAGGACGCACTGAATGGAGCGTGTTGGTAATTCTGGGAGGTGTTTTACCAAGGTCATGAGTCGGAAGAAAAATGGAATGCTAGACGGTCAGCTTCATCCCTGACTGAAGTGACAACAGAACCATCCGGTTTTGACAGAGGTGGGAGCAAAGATGGGCAAAAGTTGCGGCCAATAGCTTTGGCAAGAGACCAGAATGCTTGGCTACCATTAGGGCAAGAAGCAAGTTTTCTACTCCTAGCCTGATCAAAATATAGTTTGGACTGATTAATGGCTGCTTTACAATTGTTGCGAGCTTTGGTGTAGGCAGAAAATGAAACTAAAGAATTGGAAACAAGCTAATCACGATATGCAAGATTCTTCTCTTGAAGCCATAGCACATTTATTGGAAAACCAAGGTTTATATAAAGAATGAGATTTTAAAGTGGAGTGTGGAATAAAGGATTCCATTCCTACAAGAATAATTTCACTGACATGATTTGAGCAAATGTTGAAATCAGAAGTTTTAAAACAGTAATCCGACCAAGGAAAAGAAATCTCTCTTGTCATCCCATTTTGCATTGTTGTAATGCTAAGCAACACGGGATTGGGAATAGCCATGAGGTAAAGGCTTCATTGGAGGAGAGACAATCACCAAGTTGTGATCTGTTGTTGTCGTTGAGTTTAACGACACATAGGCTGCTAGGACCATATTGTGTCTTTCTAATGGTGAATATGAAATAATAATTATATTTTATAATATATTCCTATACGATTTGGGAAAGTAAATTATTCTGTTTTATTAGGATCATCTCCAAAAAAGTTGTGATCAGAAGTGCCTAAAAGACCACTCACTACGACAGTGTACTTAGAAGGGTTATTTATGAGAAAATGATCAAGCATGTTGGTTGTATGGTTAGGATTGTCCAGTAATCTGGTGGGTAAATGAACAATCTGTGCGAGTTCATTAGTAATTGCAAAACCTCAATATCTCAACCAGCTGGGTCCGTGAGTAGAAAATGGAAGTCAGCTGAAGTTGTGAACATTAAAATCACCAAGGAAAATTATCTCACTGTTAGGAAAGTGGGACTGAAGAAAGTCAAGTTGCAAAGAGAGGAAGTCAAAGAGTTCCAAGTGATTAGCGGAGTTGGGAGAATGGTAGAGACAACACATGAATTTGACACAATGAGGTAGAAAGATTTTAAGCCAGAGAAGATCGAAAAGAGGAGATTCCAAATTACCAAATCTCCTACAGGGAATACTGGAAGAGACATATGCACAAGTACCACCTTTGAAGGAAAAGGAATCATACAGTGAATAATTTGGGCAACTGAGATAAGCAGTGTTTGAATCTAATGATAACTGAGATTCTGTTAGAAAAGTACATGGGGTTTAGCAGACTGTAACTGGAAATGGACATCATTGAGATTAAAACTGAGACCACATATATTTGTGGAATGAACTAGGAAGTGTTTGGGAGGTTTGGATCTTTTTTCAATAGTAAGAAAAAATGTGTGTGTGTGGGAAATTACTTCATACAGTATGTCTGTATGAAGTAATGGAATTTTTGGATATGGCATACACATGGTAAGAACTCTTGACATAATGTGGCCTCTAGAATGGCACCGGGCATACACACTACTCGGCTCCCTCCAGTCACTACCTGGAGGAGTAGAGGCAGCAAGATTATACACAAGCTGATCTGGATGCCTCCTAGAGAGTTACCAATAGGTTTCGTCCAGTGTATTAACCAGCGGCCGGCCTGCGAACACCGCTTTAGAGCTGTACCCTCAAAATTTAACGAAGTTTGGATCTCGCCATGGTGGTCATCATAACCTCAAAAGACATCAATCATACTGCATTATGGGAGAGATGGAGAAGAGCTGACCGGAACTTAGCTCTGGAGACTAAACATGGGTTCCACCACTGAGCCTCCAATAAGCAAAGTGGTGGTATCGCACTGGTTGATGAGAGTCGAATGCCACCCCTCTGTATTACCAGGCAATACTAGGTGGTAGATGACTCTCAATCAAGGGGTTGAGGTGTGGGTGGCACACCTCAACCCCTGCTTACGTTGTTTCACACCTGGGTGGTCACGCACAGTGTGCATGCACATGGGGGTTATACCTAGGATTACAAACAGTCCCACATTTGTGAAGGTGCAAGCAGAGGATTTGGCTGTCATAGACTGTCCGGACTTTGCTGCCGAAATTTGGTCCACTTGACTTGAGTGTCATTCAAATATTAGTCCATCAGTGTTTTAGACTTCCAGGTAGCAAGCACAGCTTGTATGGCATATCTGAGAGAATGTCTGTGACAGCCTCAAGGACCAAACATAAAAATATAACAGGTTTTGCTCTAACACAGTTAGGAAATTTCGGTACACCTAGCATAACATGGTATTTTCGAGCTTTTGTGAGAGGAAAACCTTGCTATTAAGTTGGATGTAATTTTTCAACATTTCCACTCTTTTTGAATCCCTGCTGTTGACTTCTTAGTAAAACAAAAAATTATTGAGAAATCCCTGTATTTTTTATGTTTGGAAATTCCCGTGTTACGTTCTGTGCTATTGAACTTGTGGAAAAATCTAGATTTCAAAGTTTTATTACTATTGGATAGCACACTAGGCTATCCAAAATATTTAAGTCATCCAAACATTGAAGTGATGTTCTTACCCACTACAGTTGTACCAGGTTAATACAACTTCTTTCATTCAGCCATTAGATCAAGGCATTATTCCACCTTTAAATCTCATTACATCAGAAAATCGTTACAATGGATTTTGGAAAAAATTGATTCCAAATCTACTGAAGTAATGGAGGCATAGAAACATTTATCAATTGTGGACTGTATCAGAATCATAGCTTCATCGCTGAAAGAAGTAAAACCGTCAACGTTAAATGCATATGGAAAAATGTATGGCCAGAGTCAGTTCAGTCAAGAAATATGGCTGAACTGGCAGAAAACTGAATCTGTGCAATAGTAGAACTTGCTATGTTGGTAGGAGGGGAAGGTTTTGATGATATCACTACTGAAGCCCTCATGGATAGCACGGTTGATAGAATGGCCCTCCTCCTCCACACCGGGTGGAAAAGACACGAGTTCGAATCCTGTTAATAATGGGAGGAATTTTTATGGGTCTTTTTCACAATGTGGCTGAGTTAGTTGGCCTAATTCGAGGGCAGCATGGTCTCCATCCCCCCCCCTCCTCAGAAATTCAGGATTTTCTTCCAGCAAACAGAAAATCGACCTCAGGACACGTGCAATTTATACACAATATGCATAGAGTATAAATCGCCTTAGCTGCCAATGCTGCTAAAAAAAGATATGATTACTGAAGACATAGTAGTAGTAGTAGCAGTAGTAGTGGCATGTGATGCAAGAAAGCAAGTGTGTGAGCTTATGCAGTATCAGCCAAAAAAAAAAAAAAAAAAAATCACACCATTCCCTCCAAATGCCTGTCCAGTTCCTCCTTAAATTTATTTAACCTATCAACTTCCACAATGACAGATGGAAGTTTGTTCCAGCAATTAACCACCCACTGTCTAAAGGCAAATTTCCGCACATCTATTCTACATCTGTCTTTTCTTAATTTGAATTTATGCCCCCTTAGGTTCGTAATCTGAACAAATGGAAGGATCCCATCAGAATTCAGCATGCTCAACCCATTCAAGGCCTTATATACCTCAATCAGATCCACGCAGGTGCCTAGTCTCTAGCCACTGCAATTTGCAGAACTTAAGCCTCTCTTGGTAAGAGAGGATATCTTCATTCCCCTCACCAATCTTGTTTCCCTTCTCTGTACATGCTCAAGCAAATCTACATCCTTCCTAAAATGAGGCCTCCAGATCTGTACGCAGTACTCAAGGTGTGGCCTGACCATTGCCTTATACAGAGGGACAATCACCTCCTTTTCTCTGCTAGCAAAATTCCTATATATCATTGACAAAACCCCATGACCTGCCCTGGCAGCCTGTCTGCATTGCTCAGAAAACTTCATATCTGACTGCACAATTACTCCCAGGCCTTTTTTATTTTCTACCACCTTAAGTATAGGACCACACAGTTAGTACGTTTCTCTGGGGTTACTTCTACCCATATGCAGTACTTTGCATTTGTCAAGGTTAAATTTCAGTTGCCACTTCTTAGCCCATCTGCCCAAATTATCTAGATCCTGTTGCAGTAGCACACTGCCATTACTGTCATTAACAACCCTGCCAACTTTGTATCATCTGCAAACTTCGACACTAAGCCTGATATACCTTCATCAATATCATTGATAAATATACAAAACAACAGAGGACCCAATACTGAACCCTGTGGGACTCCACTAATAGCATTAGTCCACGAAGAGCAGCACCCATTAATTATCACTCTCTGTCTTCTCCCACTCAACCATCTTTTTATCCATTGTAGCAACTTACCCTTAATACCATTCTGCTCCAATTTGTACAATTGTCTTCCATGCGCAACAGTGTCAAAAGCTTTCCTGAAATCCGAATATATGATATCAAAATTATTTTTTGCATCCAGTTCCTTTGTAACCACATCATAATATCCTATCAAATTTGTCAGACAAGACTTTCCCTTAAAAAACCCATGCTGTGTCTGAATTATTGCTAGCATCTTGTCTAGATGATAATGCAATGCATCTTTAACTAGTGACTCCATTATTTTACCCGGAACAGAAGTTAAACTAAATGGTCTGTAATTACTTGTGTCACCCTTCGATCCCCCTTTGTGAATTGGAGATACATTTGCATATCTCCAGTCCATGAAGACCTCCCTTGAGTCCAACGATGCTCTCATAATTATGGGTAAGGGTTTGCTTAGTTGCTTTGCTGCCTCCTTTAATATAACTGGATAGATCATTCACCCCAGATGCCTTTCTTATGTTTAACTTCAACAATTTCTCCTCCGCTTTGATCTCAGTTATTACAAAATCATTAAGCACCCTGCTAAAATTTGATAATCTTCTGCCATTTTCAAACCTTAATAACTCCTCATGTGTGAATGTAGATGCAAAATACTCATTCAGTTTGTTTGCTATCTGAGCAGGATCATCAACAGTTGAACCATCGATATCAAGTGGACCAATCAGATTCATCCCCCTCCTTCTAGAGTTTACATAATTAAAGAACTCTTTGCTGTTTTTCTTTGCGTCTTTTGCCAAAGATTTCTCGTAATCTGCCTTCGCCTGCCTAACCTCCTTTGTGACCTGATTACAGGCTAGCTTATATCTGCCATAGCCTTCTGAGTCACTTGATAATTTATATGCATCCCGTGCATTTTTCTTCTCTGTCACGAGTCTCATTAGTTAATTTGATAAACATTTAGGCCTAAACCTTGAACAATATTTCTTAATAGGTATGAAACTTTTAGTAGCATCCACGATTAATTCCTTGAATGCTTCCCACTTAGAATTTACTGTTGGTAATACCGTCAGTTGATCCCACTGTACAGAATTTAAAAACTGTTTGAGACCACTGTACTCACCTTTACGGAAGCAAAAACCCTTTCCTTTACCCCTGATGGTAATTATATCTTTAAGTAAATCCCACATCAGTACACTGTGATCACTGCCATCTGGTGGTTCCTTGATCTGCAAATTCTTAATACAAGAATGATCACTGCTGATAACCAGATCAAGAGTATTACCCTCTCTGGTTGTCTCTCGAACATGCTGCTGCAAAAAACAATCATCCAATAAATCCACAAAAGTCTTACTAGTGTGTGAGTGACCAACCCACAAGTTCCAGTCAATATCTGGGAAGTTAAAATCTCCCATTATAAGGCATTCTGATTTACTAGCCCACTCTATTTCTCTCTACAATTGTTCATTGTACTCATTCGAGTCATTAGGCCTATAACACACTCCTACTCTTATTTTTGCTTTCGCAGTGCTTATGTCACACCAAACTGACTCACAGTGCACCTTTCATCTATATCAACTGGATGCACTTCTCTTTATTTTATGTTTTTCTTAATTAACAGCATAACACCTCCTCCCTTCCTATCCTGTCTATCCTTTCTATACACATTGTACTCCCCAATTTCTACTAGACATTCAAGAATTACTGGTAGAAAAAGAGGCTGGCACAGTGGATTTGGTGGAAATGGCATTGGAGGTAAAACTAAATCAATTCAGAGGATGATAGTGCAGATAAAAATTCTAAACTTCCATATTTTACACTAAAAAGATATGGGAAAGCATAAAGTTAGCCGAGAAATTAGAATCTTATTTTTTGAATGCAATTTCTTGAATGAAAGGAGCCCAAAGTTCAAAAGTGAGCTTCAAAAATGCTAGTTCCACATGATGAAATTCACAAAGATTTAACAAGCAAAAGCAAACAAACCCAGATTACTAATTTTTTAAAGAGAGCAGAAGGTACACGAAATCTAGAACGGTGTATTTTTGTTAACGAAATAGTGTATTTTTGTTAGCTCCTGGAACGTAACCCCCTCATACATTTTCTTAGTCCTGTATAACATGGTTTCGCACAACACTGCATTTTATAGGAACCTAACCACCGTGTTATATATGAGGGTTACCTGTATTTCATTCCAAGATTTTAGTCTTGAGTAATTCTGCAATATAGGTAAAACAACGCCATATTTCTGTTCCCTCCTACCTTCGTGCTGCCAAACAAATGTTGAATGAATATTTCTATAAATCATAAGACAACTTGTTGTTTTAGTATGGTAAAAATAACAAAATAAACAATTATAATATAATATAGCTAATATAATACAACAATTTTTGAGTTGAGTTGTGTCACTTTTCCATATGATGGAAAAGTGATACAACTCAAAAATTGTTGAATTTGGGTTAATATAATAGGAGGATGCACAAGCTTGAACTTCACATCCTGGAAAAAACAACATATTTATAACTCCAATTTTGAGCCAGTAGAATGCAATTATGTCACTTGTCTACTAAGCAGGTATTGCCACTGGTCACAGTAGAATAGTGACACATCATAGTTGTAACAGACAATACTGTATTTGTTGTAATGGTAAAATGATACTTTTTTAATTGTGACTGTCTTCTCATGCAAGGTAATTTTTTGTATTTTTAATAAGTCATAACTCAAGAAGTGACACTTTTCTGTTTCTAGGAAAAGTAAAAACTAATATAGTTAGGGAAGTGGTTATTTTCCATTAGGATTATTACTATAATTAATACCACTCATATATCATGTGACCTTTGCTGTCATATGAGAGCAAAGGTCACCGCTATATCAAACACCACATAAACTCCTACTCTTGTTTTTGTTTTCCCAATACTTACATCTCAACATTGTAAGTATTTTGATAATCATTTGGATAATCATTGCACTGATTATCCACTTCAATCGTTTACACTTCCATAGATTCTATGAGTTCCTTAACAAAAACAGCTGCCAATTCTTAACATGTACAATGGTGAATCCATCTTTTTGATTCAATTTGACTCATTCTCCTTCTCACTATCATAATACAGTTAGTACTACCGAGTTTCTCCATCTTTTTGCATAAAGCACTATTATTTCTTTTTCTTTTCACAAAAATTAGTGTAAATTGCATTAAAATCTGAATTAAAAAAAAAAAAAAAAAATTCTGCCATTTTTCTAAATTTTTTAAAGAACATAGTTGTGGTACACATCTGCAGTTCAATAATGGTACCTTCTGTCAATCTGAAAAGTAATAAGGATTAATAAAGATTATAAAGATAAGTTGATTAAAGATTAATAAAGATAAGTTGATTAAAGATTAATAAAGATAAGGGGTAATAAAGTTTAATAAAGATAAGGGGTAATAAAGATTAATAAAAGAACTTAGAATTTATTAAAAACCTTAAACTTGCAAAGCCAACAGGGCTTAGAAAAATGAGCCCAAACACTACACTCCCTTATCAATAAATTAGTAAAGCCCACCTTCCTTGTCAGTCACAATTACAAAAGGTAAGGTCATCGAGACTCAAATACAGTATGTCATAATGTCAAAACAAATTGATGTGTAAAACTTTAACATAATTTGCTTTATATAAATGAAAAAAAAAAAAAGTGTTAGTATAAGTTTACACATTATACCTTTGAGATGATTTGTATGGCGATATGATCCAATGAAATAATTTAAATTTTTAATAAGCCTTTAGGAGAAGTTGTTACAAAAGTGCATTTCCTTATAACAGTCAAAAGTCTGCCAGTTCTAGGCAAAAATTCATGGATAGCCAGTTGCCCAACAGGGTTATCAGAAGCATTAACGTTAAATATTATTTAATTTAAACATCATTGTATTTCAAGGACCAATTCATCATCCGATAACCTTATTTGTAGAACAAGTTTTTTGAACCAAATTAAAATGAATTGATTTTGGGGGGAAAAAAAAAAAAAAAAAGTTTCCAGCACTGCTGAATATCACTCCTGTGAATTTCAATGTGAAAGCAACATACATTATTATGAAAGCAAATAGAACTGATGCTCAGTGATTCTTTGTTGGGGAAATATCACATGCAGAAGGGAACATGGAATAAAAAGTTATCCTAAGTCATTCTTGGCATTTTAATAATTCTTCCTAGCAACAATGAGTGTCAGGGAATATTATTCAAGCAAATATTAAATGAATAATAATTCACTGATGTTATATTCAGTTCGCTTACACTGAAAATGAATGGCATTCATTTATGCATGTAGGGAATGCCTCCTTAATTTTTTTTTTTATTTCTTGTTTGCTTGCTTTTAATTATAAGCTATTTCTTTTAATTTTATATATTATATTATATATATATTAATTAATTAATTTTAATATTAATTTTGGTAATATATAAGAATAATTATATATTTTTTATCATTAGTAATTGTGATAAAAATGAAACAGGCTTTAAATTTCATACTAAGCAACCAGTCTGTTTAATTTGGAATTTGAAAGCCAAATTCAGATCTTCTCTTTCTGGTGCAGTTTTGGAAATGCACTTCGCATCAAAGTCTGAACAGCAGTGCCATTGTTAATAAACAATGGTACTTTGATTCAACATTACTGAAGAGATGCAAGTCTGCCACAGTACCCCTCTTGACGCAATCATAATCTGTTGATGTCTGAAAGATAATCCAAACAGGCAGAAAAATGTTAGCAATGTGTGCAGGCCAATTTACCAATTATGGATCTGCACACGCCCCTGGTCATTTTCATAGCACTGCTCGCACTTTATTATCCCGTGCTTGGATGCACTCTAGTTCGACTGGTAACAGGCAATTGGAGATTTCTAAAATTAGGGCAGAGCTTTCAAATTGTGGCTATCCACCTCATGTTCTAGATAGATGTGAGCTTCAGGCTCATGAATTTGTTACGCAATCTAATCATCCTCGCATCAATGAATTTATCTCTACTGCCTACACCCCCTATTATCCGGGCATATTGGAACATCTTGTTAGGATGTTGCGTCTCCATCATATACGATGTGGCGCCTCCGTAGCCAGGTGGGAAGGAGCAGCAGTGCGCAGCACACGCTTCTTGATTAGACCAGGGTTCGAGCCCGTCACCACCAAATACGGAGGATGCGGAAAGGTCAGGGACTGACCACCGCATATCCCGGAGCAATATGGCCTTAGTTGCTAATGCTCCTAAAAACCAAACAACAACAACAACAACAACATATACGATGTGTGCAACTTCCGGGAAGGAAATTAGTCTATTATCTCAAAGGTGAAAATACCTGTTCCTCCTTTCCTACAGAGTCGTTCCGTATACCGCATTACGTGTCCAGATTGTGGGAGGTGTTATGTAG
Source organism: Mastigoproctus giganteus (assembly GCF_048544385.1). Classification (NCBI taxonomy): domain Eukaryota; kingdom Metazoa; phylum Arthropoda; class Arachnida; order Uropygi; family Thelyphonidae; genus Mastigoproctus; species Mastigoproctus giganteus. Next base: position 99,465,322 of record NC_143582.1, on the reverse strand, counting down.
GTGAGTCTGGTAGAAGGTTAAAAGACCAGGTTTCTGAGCATAAGGTGGCTCTGCAAACTGCTAATTTTGAACGCTCCGCAGTAGCCGAGCATTATTGGGTAGAGCAGCACAATCTTGATCCCCAACGGGACATTGAAATTGTTGGCTATTCAAGTGATTACTGCCAGTGCTCATGGCTTGAAATACTGCACAAGCTACCAATAATAGTACTATGAATCGCACAAGGGGAGTGCACTTACACCCTATTATGTGCTGGTGGTGATCAGGTGTACGTAATTCTGTTCTACCGACACCAGACTCGTGATACATGATCATGCCCAGCTGACTTTTCCTATTGTAAGCATCAATATATACTGAAGTACACCAGTCACTGACCAGCTGATGAAGAGGCATTTAGTCTCGAAAGCTTCTATGTATTTTAACGCTTTTATTATATTATAACACTTTTATCTTATGTATATTTTAATAAATTGAGAACTGAGGGGATTGTTGTCCACTAAATCACAGCCTTATAAAATATACTGCTGATGTTTGTGGAGCTAGCAGGAACGGGACGTGGTTTTTTTTTTTTTTTTTTTTGTTAGTTGTTGGCGCATCAGCTTCTGTGGCCATAATGCACCTCCCAAGGTTTTTGCATTTTCTACTCTGATCCAAGCCTGAGGTGGGATTCGAACCCGCAACCTCTGGGTTGCCAGGCAGGCACTTTACCCACCCGGCTAGCCCAGTTGGCAAGGAGAATGTCTTTGTGTGTGTGCTCAATGTAAATGTGAGGATGTTAGGTGCCAACTCAGCATTGTGGGCCTTTATGAGAGCTTGCAGAACAGGGTGGATGCCCTCAAAGAATTTAAATTGGGCCCATCAAGCTGTTAGCTGTCCAGATCAATGCCTGAGCTTACACTTGATCAGGCAACACATTGGCAATCTCCAAGGCAGAATGATGGGTAAACAGGACCAGGTTTTGTCTACCAGGGGCAAAAGTTGATGATGTAGAGCAGATATCATCTTTTAAGGGCACAAAAGGTGATACTGTTGTACACGTTGGCACTAATGACATAAAGAGTGGAAGATCTGCAGATTTACTTAACAAGTTCAGGTCAATGCTAAAAAAAATGTCACGAGTTAGGGTTAAATTTGAAAGTGACTGCAATTCTGCCCAGACATGATAGGAGGGAGTACACGATGAGAGAAACGCTAATCAATTCATCCCAAAAGAGACTGTACAAAGCTCATGGGGGAGAATTTTTCTCAGCGTTAAGTGTGTGCTTGTTAACAGGAGAGAGTGCTTCTACAGGGATGGGATACACTTAAACAGAAAGGATGCAAGAATATTTCCTGATGCTATTGAGGCAGTGTTAGGTGGATTGGAAACTGCTAGCTTGGAGGGATACCAGATTAATTAGATTAATAATAGCTGCAGGCAGAGGTGAAAGTGATTCTTGCACTGCTATTATTGCAGTGCTTCTCAACCATTTATCATTCATAGACCAATTAAAGCATTCTTTACTTACCATGGACCACTGGGTACGGTTTATTTACATCTACGAAAAAACTAGCATTAGACTGACATTTCAAAAATCCTGTTTTTAGCCAATTATCCATGTTGTTCAGTATACTATACTGAGTATAGGGCTGATATCAAATTCCAAATAAATAATTTCAATCTCAAACAAAATATCACTTATTAATTAAATATAATTAAAAAACTCACCCAACATATACAATCAAAGAATTACTACAAATTTTAACACTTATTCTCGCACACTAGTTTTGTGAAAACATAAAAAATACTTTACAAATACTAAAAAACAAATGCAATACAATATACATTGTAAGGGATACTTCTTGATTTGTGACAACAAAGTAAACAGTTGATTGCCAATTTTATCTGTGATATTTCATAGTTACAATAAAATTTACCTTCCCACGGATCACCTACAACCAATTCACAGACCACAGGTCGAGAAACACTGTTCTATTGGAACAAGCAGCGGCCTCTAAAGCAAGGTGCTGGGGATTTTAAGAAATGCTGAGAGTCATCAGTGAACAAGTAAATACATGGGCTGTGTTCAGGTAACTAAGAGTAAGAACAGGTGCATGTATACTTGTATATACACCAATGATAGGAGTACAGTAAATAAATTCAATGAATCTGAAGTGCTGGTCAAGACAGATATTGTTGGGATATCAGCGATGTTATGTCACATATACAGTAAACTCTCGATTTTCCGGGATAGATGGTAAAAAATAAATCCGGGATAATCGATTTCCTGGTTAATCCAGAAATACAGAAGTCCTCGACATACGTAAACGTAAGACGTAACTTTTTACTTCGTCGAGTTTTACGTAACTCAGGAATGACTATTAACATATTGCAACTATATTATTATTGACAAATCTGAATTCAGCACGATACTTGTTAATGTTTGACCATTTTCATACATTCTTATTAGTTTAATTTTCTGATCCAAATCGATCGCGTTCCTTTTCTTGGTAAATTTACTAGTACCGCTGTCACTTATTCGGCACCATGATAGCGGTCAAAATGAAATTTTCTGAAAAGGACTTCAAGGGTTAAGGCGAAAACTCACTGTTATCACCCCGCGCGAGTTCACATTTTACCTTTCTGGAGGTCACTGCCATAAAACAAAAAACACAATTTGCACTTTCCCTGTTATTGGGCTTTTCTGTTAGTGCATCTAATTGTAAATGGGTGGTAAACTCAATCTTATTGCATTTATGAAAATACAGATAGTTGGAATTCTGTGGGTTTTTACATTATTATGGTGAAATGTGTTTCCCCTTCACTGAAATCTTCAGTCATATATATACAGGCATACCTCGCTTAACGTAACCTCTGATAACAAAGCTTCGATATAACGAAGTCGGCAATTTCAAGCCCCATTTAACATAAAAAAATATATTCCAGTTTAATCACCTGAAATCTAAACAAACTGAAGAAATTACGGAAACCTTTGGGGCTTCTCGTGGTTGGTTCGAGAAATTTAAAAAACAGGCCAGGATTCATAGTGTAAAATTAACAGGAGAAGCTGCAAATAAGTTTCCAAAAAAACTAAAGGAAACAATTGAACGTGAAAATTTTCCAAATTTGGTGTTCAGTGTTGATGAAAGCGGTTTGTTCTGGAAACGGCTACCAACAAAAAGCTTCATTTCTATTGAAGAAAAATCAGCTGCTGGGTTCAAAGCAGCCAGAGACCGTTTAACGTTACTCTTTGGATCAAATGCCTCTGGCGATTATAAATTAAAATTGTTATTAGTTTACCATTCAGAAAATCCAAGGGCATTAATAGGTAACATAAAAATGAATTTACCTGTAATATGGAAAGCAAATAGAAAAGCGTGGGTTACCAAGGGGTTATTTACTGATTGGTTTGTTAACCACTTTTGTCCTGAAGTAAAACGGTATTGTCAAAAAAACAACTTTGAAGAAAAAGCTCTTTTGTTGTTGCTCCGGGACATCCTACTGATCTTAACACGTTGGACACATGCATTCCTGTCAAAGTTGTGTTTCTTCCAGCAAACACAACTTCCCTGATTCAACCATTGGATCAGGGAGTAATAGCATCATTTAAAGCTTATTATCTGCGTCGAACATTAAGCAATTTAACTGAACTAGAGGATAAAGAGGAAATGACAGTTAAAACTTTTTGGAAAAACTACACCATTAAAAACGCAATTGAAAACATTGATAGTTCTTGGAAGAAGTCACTAAGAAATGCTTAAATCGAGTTTGGCGCAAAATATGGCCAGAAGTTGTACTAGAAGAAGAAAATAACATCATCCAAGAAATTAGAAATGAAGTTATCCAGATGGCTCAATCAATGGTTTCGAAAATGTCGATGAAGAGGATGTTAGAAATTTATTGAATGCAGAAGATGATGGTTTTTCAGTGGAAGATTTAGAAAACCTTGTTAGCAACGAAGACAAAGATAATGATGACGAAGTTAAAGAAGTTCCTGCCGAAAAAGTGTTAACAACCAAAGATTTAAAAAGGTGCTTAAATGACATTGAAAACGTTTTAAATTTTTTTTAGTGAAAATGATCCCAATTTAGGAAGAAGTGTTATTGTTAAGCGATCTGTGTTAAATGCAATAACTCCGTATAGGCAATTGTTAAATGAAAGAGAAAAAGAGCATAAACAATCAACTTTAGACTCGTATTTTAAAATGTGGTTTCACTTTGTATGTAAGTTGACTGTTTATTTAATAAAACTTTTCTTTGTTCGAAAAAAAAGCTTTTCATTTTCTTTACGTAGGAACGTATCCCTATTCTGGCCATAGTATTTTTACCTCTGAAAACGAAGTTTCGCTTAACGAAGTAATTTCATGGAACGCATCCTATTCGTTATTCGAGGTATGCCTGTATATATATATATATATATATATAAAAAAAAAAACAATAAATAAATTGTAAGAATCTTCTCTTCTTTCCTATTTTTTTTGCTTGTTACTCTGTATCTGACTTGTGCAATTTGTGTGTGCCATGATCACCATTATTGATTGCTTATTAAAAAATGAATAGCAAATGCTTAAAAAACGGTACGCACCTTGTATAAATCTGCAATAAATTTATTGGTAGATGGTGGCTAAATTCAGGTTGGAGAAGCAGTAAAAAGAACTAAGGTGGAGAATGGGGTGAAAATATTTTAAACAGATTTTAAAATGAGCGCAAGGAAGTAGAAGTGCAGATCTCTAATCCTTGGTTGTCATAAAGAGGTTAAAAAACGCAAATGAAAAAATGAAAAAAAGAGAAAAGACCGGTGGTGCCAATAGTCGTTACGAGGGACTTTACTTGAATAAACCGTCACCAGTTGGCAAAGCTGACCGGGCTAGCTGGGTGGGTAAAGTACCTGCCTAGCAACCCAAAGGTCGTGGGTTCGAATCCTGCCTTGTGGCTTGGATCAAAGTACTGCAAAAACCTTGGGAGGCGCATTATGGCCACAGAAGCCGATGCATTATACAAAGAAATAATCACCTCCTTTTCCCTGCTAGAAAAATTCCTGTATACCGTTAACAAAACTTCATATCTGACTGCACAATTACTCCCAGGTCATTTTCATTTTCTATCAACCTAAGTGTAGTACCACATAGTTGGCACATTCCTCTGGGGTTAATTCTACCCATATGCAGTACTTTGCATTTGTCAAGGTTAAACTTCAGTTGCCACTTCTCAGCCCATCTGCCCAAATTTTCTAGATCCTGTTGCAGTAGCACACTGCCATTACTGTCATTAACAACCCTGCCAACATTTGTATCACCTGCAAATTCCGACACTAAGCCTGACATACCTTCATCAATACCAACAATGAACCCTGTGGGACCCCACTAATAATATTAGTCCACGAAGAGCAGCATCCATTGATTAAGACTCTCTCTGTCTTCTTCCACTCAACCACCCTTTTATCCATTGTAGCAATTTACATTTAATACCATTCTGCTCCAAGTTGTACAGCAGTCTTCCATGTGAAACTGTCAAAAGCTTTCCTGAAATCCAAGTATATTGATTTCATATGGATGTCAAGATGAATTAATGAGGCTTGTAGCAGAGAAGAAGAATGTATGGGATGCATATAAAGTATCAGTTGACGCAGTAGCCAGTGGCAGATATAAACTGGTCTGTAATCAAGTGACAAAAGAGGTTAGGCAGGTGAAGGCAGATTACGAGAAATCTTTGGCAAAGGATGCAAAGAAAAACAGGGAAGAGTTCTTTACTTGTGTAAACTCTAGAAGGAAAGGGATGAATCAGATTGGCCCACTGGATATTGATAGTTCAACTGTTGATGATCCTGCTCAGGTGACTAACAAACTAAATGAGTATTTTGCATCTACATTCACACATGAGAAGTTATTTAGGGAGGGGAATGCCCAAAGTTTATCAAATGCTAACAGGGAGCTGAGCTAAGTGATTTTGTAATAACTGAGAGCAAAGTGGAGGTGAAATTGTTGAAGTTAAACATAAGGAAGGCAGCTGGGGTGGATGAGGTCTATCCAGTTATATTAAAGGAGGCAGTAAAGGAAGTAAGCAAACCCTTAGCCATAATTATGAGAGCTTCCTTGGATTCAGGGGAGGTCCCCATGAACTGGAGGTGTGCAAATGATCACCAATTCACAAAGGGGGTTCAAAAGGTGACACAAGTAACTACAGAACCTGTGTTCCAGGGAAAATAATGGAGTCACTGGTTAAAATAGCATTGCAGGATCATCTAGACAAGACTGCAGTAATAGTTAAGACACAGCATAGGTTTGTTAAAGGGAGGTCTTGTCTGACCAATTTGATTGCATACTCTGATATGGTCATAAAGGAACTGAATGCCAAAAATAATTTTGATATCATATACTTTACTTGGATTTCAGGAAAGCTTTTGATACTGTTGCACATGGAAGACTGCTGTACAAATTGGAGAGGTATGGCATTAAGGGTAAGTTGCTACAATGGATAAAGGGATGGTTGAGTGGGAGACGACAGATAGTGGTAATCAATGGACACTGCTCTACTGATCGACAAATGTTATGACAAATGTTATTAGTGGAGTACCCCAGGGTTCGGTGTTGGGCCCACTGTTGTTTCGTATATTTATCAATGATGTTGATGAAAAGGTATATCAGGTTTAATGTCCAAATTTGCAGATGATGCAAAGGTTGGCACGGTTGTTAACGACAGTAAAGACAGTATGCTATTCCAACTGGATCTAGATAAGTTGGGAAAATGGGCTGAGAAGTTTAACATTGACAAATGCAAAGTACTGCATATGGGTAGCAATAACTGAAGAGAAACATACCAACTGTGTGGTACTACACTCAGGGAAGTAGAAAGTGAAAAACACCTGGGGGTAATTGTGCAGTCAAATATGAGGTTTGCTGAGCAGTGCTGACAGGCTACCAGGGTAGGTCATGGAGTTTTGTCAATGATATATAGGAATTTTGCTAGCAGGGACTGCGAGGTGATTATCCCGTTATACAAAGCAATAGAGAGCCAAATGGCTGCCTTACTAGTCAGACGTGATGATCATCGCTGATGAAAAATGTGCTTAAATATGCGTTTTAATTATAGTTATTGACCCAAACAGCGTTCTCACCTAAAGAAGTCAACAAGTGGACTCTCATGGTAAGAAATTTTTAAATTTCAACTGGGAATTTAGCAGGCATTATCATCTATATCCTTTGTTTTCGAGACCGCAGTGGTCACCATGTGGCTGGCAGCAAGGATATAGAGAGGCGGCCACGTAAATACCCTGTATTTGACAGGGGAGGTGCCCCAACTTGTGCCAAACCCGAACTGCAAGAGCGCTCCATCATCTGTGCTGAATTACTGTTACTGTGCTAGTGAAATATGTATTTTGTCTCCCCCCCCATTCCATAGACATACCGTGGACAGAATGGATCTTAGCAAATATACATGTAGTTCAAAAACTAATGTCACCACTCTTATCGGCGCCAGCAAAAATCCCCAGAGAAAGTAACCCCGTTTTCCTAGGGTCACTTTTATACCAGGCTGTTTCCCCCCCTATACAGACAGTAGGGGAGAGCCCAAATCTTTGTTTGCAGATTGCAAGGCAACAAATATACCCAAATACAAATATAGTGATTAATATCCTCCAACAGCTCTTAGAGCCCCATAACAAAATAACGCACATAGAACCCACTAATCTGGATAACTTTGAAAATCCGAAATGGATACAAACATGGTGGGAGAACCGCACGAAAAAGATAGTGACCAGCCTGAAGTGCTACAACTTGATTCTGACCATGAACAAGTTAACCCTGAAAACCAGATCCATACTCAAGAAGTTAACCCTGAACACCAGATCCATACTCAAGAAGTTAAACTGACACCTTTAGCTAAAAGAAAAAATTAAAAATCAAATAGTCCCTAAATTGGACAGGGCAACTAGAAGCCAGAGCCAACCAAAGGATGCTCGTGATGATCCTGACCCCCTACAACCAGGAAAACAAGTTGAAACAAAGCCAAAGGATTTCCCCCCCCCCTGGACCCAGCACTCCCAGAGGGACCCCCTTGGATCAAGCACACACTCTCAAGACAGCCCTAGAGGACCTGTTTATGGACCAGAGCAACAGAATCTCTGCAGGCCAAATTGTTACTTTATGGAATAAAATGGAGTCCGTTTCGTTCCAAAGATACTTAGAATCCGAAATAGCCACAGCTAAACTGGAGGCTTATATGGAAGGAGGAGCAAAAAATTTACCACAGAGTGCTCCCTCCTACGCAGATGCGCTGAGGACACCGGCTCAGTGTGACCACACAGCCACCTAACCTTGTAGTAGTGTTGAGATCCCTTGATAAAGAGGACAAACATTCTAGTGAAGAGGTGTGGCACCCACACCACATGGAGGAACGCCGCCCCTCTATGTTACCAGGCAGTACTAGGTGGTAGATGACTCTCATCAACCAGTGAAATAACACAACTTTGCTTATTGGAGGCTTGAAGTGGTGGAACCCATGTTTAGTCTCTAGAGCTAAGTTCCGGTCAACCCTTCCCTATCTCTTCCATCATACAGTATGATTGATGACTTTTGAGGTTATGATGAACGTCGTGTCGAGATACAATATTCCTTACATTTCGAGGGTACAGCTCTAAAACGGTGTTCGCAGGCTGGCTGCTAGTTAGTACACTGGACCGAACCTATTGGTAACTCTCTAGGAGGCTTCCGGATCAGCTAGTGTATAATCTTGCTACCTCTACTCTGCCAGATAGTGACTGGAGGGAGTCCAAGTAGTGTGTATGCGGGGAGCATTGTCGAGGCCACGTTATGTCAAGGATCTGGGTATATTCTTACCACATGTACGGCATATCCCAAAATTTCATTACTTCATACAGCATGTCCCACCCACTTTTTCTTACTATTGAATACACAAAGAACTGTCAAACTAATAGAGCAAGCTTATCTGCGAAAAGATCTAAACCTCCCAAGGACTTCCTATTTCATTTCACAAATATACCTGGTCTCAATTCTAATCTCAACGATGTCCATTTCCACTTGCAGTCTGCCAAACTCCATATACTTTTTCTGACAGAATCTCAGTTATCGGTTGATTCAACTAATGCTCTCTCAGATGCCCAAATTATTCGCTGTATGATTCCTTTTGCCTCAAAGGTGGTACTTGGTCATATGTCCGTTCGGATATTTCCTGTCAGAGACTTGGCAATTTGGAATCTCCTCTCTTTGATCTTCTCTGGCTTAAAATCTCTCTACCTCATTGTGTCAAATTCATCTGTTGTCTCTACCGTTCTCTCAACTCCACTAATCACTTGGAGCTCTTTGACTTCCTCTCTTTGCAACTTGACTTTCTCCAGTCCAACTTTCCTCACAGTGAGGTAATTTTCCTTGGTGATTTTAATGTTCACAACTCCAGCTGGCTTCCGTTTTCCAGTCACACCGAACCAGCAGGTCGAGATGCTGAGGCTTTTGCAATTACTAATGACCTAGCACAGATTGTTCATTTACCTACAAGAATACTGGACAATCCTAATCATACAGCCAATACGCTTGATCTTTTTCTCACAAACAACCCTTCTAAGTACACGGTCGAAGTGAGAGGTCCTTTAGGCACTTCAGATCACAACTTGGTGATTGTCTCTTCTCCAATGGAACCTTTATCTCATGGCTATTCCCAACCTCGTGTTGTTTGGCATTACAAGAATGCAAAATGGGATGATCTGCGAGACTTCTTTTCTTCCTTTCCTTGGTCGGATTACTGTTTCAAAACTTCTGATGTCAACGTTTGCTCAGATCGTGTCAGGGAAATTATTCTTGCAGGAATGGAATCCTTTATCCCACACTCCACTTTAAAATCTCGTCCTTTATCTAAACCTTGGTTTTCCAATAAATGTGCTAAGGCTGTCCAAGAAAAGAACGTTGCATATTGTAACTGGCTTGTTTCTAATTCTTCAGTTTCATTTTCTGCCTACACCGAAGCTCGCAACAATTGTAAAGCAGTTATTAATCAGTCCAAACTAGAGTTTGAACAGGCTAAGAGTAGAAAACTTGCTTCTTGCCCTAATGGTAGCCGAGCATTCTTGTCTCTTGCCAAAGCTATTGGCCGCAACTTTTGCCCATCTCTGCTCCCACCTCTGTCCAAACCAGATGGTTTTGTTGTCACTTCAGCCAAGGATAAAGCTGACCTGCTAGCCTCCCATTTTTCTTCCAGCTCATGTATTAATGATCTTGGTAAAACACCTCCCACCATTCCCAACACGCTCCATTCAATGCCTCCTGTGGTCTTCCGTCAAAAGGATATTAGAAGGATTTTGATGAATCTTGATGCTAAGAAATCTCCAGGTCCCGAAGGTATTTCTCCACTTGTTCTCAAAACCTGTGCTCCTGAACTTACTCCTATTCTTTGCTGCCTTTTTCACTTTCTTATTCCAAAGGTCTTTTTCCTTCTGCTTGGAAATTTGCTCATATCCAGCCAGTTCCTAAAAAGGGTGACAAATCCCTCCCATCCAATTACTTCTACTCTTTCTAAAGTAATGGAGAAATCAATTAACCACCAACTCTTAAACCACCTAGAAACCTTCCGTCTGATCAACGTTCACCAGTATGGATTCTGTGAGTGTCGATCTACTGGTGATATTCTGGCTTATGTTACCCATTTATGGACTAATTCAATGGAAAGGTTCGGTGAAACACAAGTAGTTGCCCTTGACATCTCAAAGGCTTTTGATTGTGTTTGGCATAAAGGTCTTCTAAACAAGCTTCCATCTTATGGTTTGCCAACTGTTTTTAGTAATTGGTTATCCAGTTTTGTCTCTGACTGAGGATAGATGGCTCTCTGTCTTCTAACTTCTCCACTAATGCTGGTGTCACTCCAAGGTTCAGTTCTTTCCCCCACTCTTTTCCTCTTGTATATCAATGACCTTCTTCCATTGACTGGAAATCCTATCCATAGTTTTGCCGATGATAGCACATTGCATTCAACTTTCCATTTTGAGAAACCTTGTCCTGCTCAATCAGCTTCAACTTCTCGAAAATCTGCTACCAATTCCTTAAATGCCAATCTTCAGATAATTCTCCAGTGGGGCAAAGACAACTTAGTTGATTTCAACCCTTCTAAAACTCAGTCTTGTCTTATATCTCGCAAAAAGGATTCTTCTGCTCTTATGCTTATATTTAGTGACACTCCGATTTCTAGGCAAAATGATATATCTCTTTTGGGGATTACCCTGACTTCTAATCTCTCTTGGCACAAGCACATTACAAATATTGCTTCCTCTGCATCTAAAAAACTTGGTTTACTCTTTCGCTCTCGGCATTACTTTTCTTCCAAAAAGCTGCTCACTCTGTATAAATCGCAAATCCGCTTTGCGAAAAGAACCAACTTTTCATCTTTCTCATTTATTCATTCTACTGCCGTTTTCTGGAACAACCTTCCTTCATACGTATTTCCTGAAAATTACAATCTACAGAAGTTCAAGTCCAATGTCAACAAATATCTTCTTTCGTCTTCTCAACCTCCAACCCAAGCACGGTACTAAGTACTATAGGTTCTAATACCTCTTGTGTTTGGGGTTCAATAAAAAAAAAAAAAAAAAAATTGGTAAACTCTCTGATGACCTAAGGACCACAAAAATAAAATCGGTACGAAAGACAAGGAATTCAGGGGTGGTCAAGATCGCAACCCTGTGGCTCAGAGCTGAACTCCCAAGAAGGAACGAGCCCTCCGTCCTTATATATGACCTAGATAAGGATATCAAACCCGAGGAGGTCGCAAGAGAATTGTTTGACAGAAATCTGTCCAAACATTTGCCAGATAAAAATCTAAATGATCATGTGACACCCAAGCACACAATCAAGACCAAGTCCTCGAGCACAGTCAACTGGTCTGTAGAAGTGAGCCTGGTAGCTTGGTAAATACTTATAAATCAGACTAGAGTTTATATACATTGGGGTAGCCACCGATTCCGCGAACACATGGCTATCATCAAATGCTACAAGTTTGGACACACGTTGCACACATGCTCCCAGGCTGTATGAACCTGTGGCCACTGCGCTGGCAAGGGCCACAACTTCACTGACTGCCTAAATAAGAGCACAGACTCTGTTTGTGCTAACTGCAGGTCAGATAATGGATGCCTTCCATTCTTTCAGAGACAGCATGTGTCCCATATACCAAAAATACAAGAGCCTGACCCAATCCAGAACAGATTATGGCACCACACCATAAACAATTCAACAGTTAAGTAATCAAATTCTTCCAGCTAAACGCTCATATAGTCAGGGCAGTGGCCGACCAGGTCAGGATGAAAACCGATTACGAAAATATAGATATCATCATACTCCAAGAACCATACACAGCCATCAATCAAGTAAGGAGATATCCCCTACAATACAAGATCATACAGCCTGAAAATGAAATCCCCTGGGCAGCTATTTTGGTCAGAAATCCAGATATAACAGTTACCAGGATTACTCACCTCTGCACGGGCTGGGCAGTCTGTGCATATCTATCTCAGCACTGGGAGCCTTCTACATCCTAGCCCTTTATTGCCACCCTGGAGAGGACACAACGATGGCTATAACCTAGAACATGTAACAAATATCCTCCCCGACCAGAAACTAATAATAGGAGCGGACGTGAACTGCAGGTCACTGGCTTGATACAGCCATACCCCGGACAAGCAGGGGACAAGGAATGGACAGCTTGGAGGAATTCCGAGCAATATTAACGATAACAGTGCTAAACCAACCTAATCAACTACCGACTTACTACAAGCTATGATGGGAATCAACCCTCGATGTCTCTCTAGCCACTAGGAATATTGCTGGCAATATAACAGACTGGACAATGTCTGACCACAGGGTTCTGACCTTCCAACTCAATAGAGACCATCAGAGACTATCTTGAGAGAAAAATGCTACAGAGATATGTGCACTGCAAACTGGAACCAGTTCATAGACACTCTATAGCAGAAAAGATACACAGCAAGCTGCAATTCAAACAAACCAAAACCCTGACCAAATCCAAAAAACAGTCACAGCGATCATCACTAAAGCAGCGAATGCTGCCATAAAACAAAGAAAACCTGTCAGGTTCTGTACCATGGTGGAGTCCGGAGCTCCAGAGGCTCCGAAGAGAAGTCCAGGACAAACGAAAAGCATTCCAGAGAGCCAGACGCTCCTGGCCTGTCCCTGAAGTGGATGCACTGCGGGAAATCTACAAGGAGGCCAGAAACCAGTATACCTTGCTCATACGCAGGAGTAAACAACTCTCGTGGAAAAATCTGGTCGCAACCACTGGCAAAACTGACCCAACTCTACAAAGTAACCACTAATAAACTCCCTAGGGGAGAGGTAATTTCAACGACCACAACACCACAGGGAGATGGTACCAATTCTTGGGAGGAATCTGTCAACAATATTTTGAACACAACCTTCCACCCTCATGTAGACCCACAGACACCCCAACAAATCAAGATGTGCACAGAGAATGACGACTACTGAACAGAAGACAGGGAACCGGATTTCACAATAGAGGAATTACAAGCAGCTGTGCACCTTATGAAAAGTAAGAAATGTCCGGGTCCGAACCTCTTGGAGCCAAAAATTATCAGGAAGGTGGTGGAGATAGTCCCCGATATGCTACTGAACCTCTTCAATCTATGTCTCCAAACTGGGACCTATCCGAAGAACTGGAAAAAAGCAAATATTAAACTCATACTTAAAAACCCAACAAAACGACCAGACCAACTGACTTCCTACAGATCAATAGTCCTACTAACAGTCTGCAGTAAACTCTTGGAACGACTCCTGTTAACCAAAATACAGGCTCATTACCTACAGGCAAACCTAATGTCCCCAAACCAGTACAGCTTCAGACCGGGAACATTGACTGTGTATGCCCTAAAGAACCTCCTTGCGTGTGCAGCTGCCACAGAAAACAAATACTTCCTGGTTATCTCTATCGACTTCACTGGGGCGTTCGACACACTTTGCTAGTCGAGCGTTCTTGCCCGGTTCCAGGGGGACTGGGATGCCAGGCAACCTGTATGGAGTAATCCAAAGCTACCTCTCCAGTAGACTCATCATGGTGAATGCTCCATATAAAATACTCACCAGAAAAATCAACAGAGGCTGTCCACAAGGCTCCGTTTTAGGACCCACGCTATGGAACATCATCTTGGATAAATTCCTAAATACCAATATTGGAGAGGCGTCTTCACAAGCCTTTGCAAACAACCTCATCCTGATGATAGAGGCAAACAGCAGAATCCAGCAGGAAAGAAAGGCAAATCATGCCCTTAAAATTCTACGAGAGTGGACCAATATCCACTTCCTTAGGATCTCGGCAACCAAAATGGACTCCATTCTCCTCAAGGGATTACAGGAGACCCCCATAGATTGATGATGTCACACTACGACTTTCCAAGGAACTTAGATACCTGGGAGTAATACTGGACCCCACTCTCGCTTTCCATGCACACTTGAAATACATCCGTAAGAAGATACGGGGCTATACAGCCCTTGTTACCAGAGTCGCAAAAAAGGACTGGGGATTGAAAAAGAAGACCCTCAAGCGTTTTTACAAACCCACCTTCCTGCCGATAGATACCTATGCTTCTGGAGCATGGTACCCCAAAGTTACTATGGCTATAAATCGCAGAATCCTCGACTCTATCCTAGAGCCATGCTGCTCACTATAACCCGGGCCTGCAGCACAGTTAGCACCCACGTGCTGCAGGTGCTGGGGGGGGGGGGAACCCTACCTTTAGACTTTGAAGTGGCTAAATGTGGAGTATTATATGAACTCTCCAAGGGAAAAGCCTGCACCTTCGCTGGCTTCGAAGCAGATCCTACCACAAACCGTTTGACTGAGAAAAAGAGATTTACAAATCACCTCATGCAGACCTGGAAAACCAGATAGAATTCCCCAAAGGGAGAAGTCACCAAACGATTCTTACCCAATGGCTCCATCATGGTTCATGCTGGGATTCGCCCCGTGCCTACCCCAACTTTTCTTCTGGTGAGGCATGGCTCACTTTGTTTTAAAAACTGGATGATATTTTTGGGCCGCATATTTCAATGTAATTCTAGTATAGTCTTGTTTTAACCCTGTTAACCATTCAGCCATAGTGTTGTATATTAATGTATAACTTGGGTGATCAATTAAGTCAGTTATCAATTAAGATCAATTAATTACATGTATGCGTGAAGTATAGTTCTAGTTCGAACAATCAAATATGCAAGGGAACCGACATGAAAATCATAGCAAAACCCATGAACAAATTATACACATCCTTCAGAAATCAACCTTCAAACACCGCATTCTAATCACAGCACGACCTCGTATACAGCATCCCATGCAAAAATTGCGACGCTGTTTATGTAGGATCGACCATGGGAGTGGCACAGCTTCGAGCAAAACAACACGAAGCTTCTGTGCGGGCGGGTCGTTCAAATGCATCGGAACCTTCGTTCCACGCAATAAATGAACGACATCCATTCAGCTTTAATGAAACAAAAATTATAAATATTCAACACAACTATCACAAACTACTTATTGCAGAAAACTTAGAGATGAAACTACATGAAACTTCAATCAATATCCGTAGGCCATTCCTATTGTGCGACGATTGGTCACTTATCCGCCTGCGTGAAGAACAAACACCAAACACTACAACATAAGACAAAATTTTCGGATTAATTGTGAGTTGCTCCGTTCCTGTGAACATGACTCCTGAAAAGTTCTAGTCCGACTTAAGGAATGTAGAGAATAATCCCCCCCCCCCCGTATCCAATTTTATTAGACCCCTAAATTTAACTCTAAAGTCCAGCTAGAGGACCGAAAGAAATAATCGGTCCATTTTTATTAAACAGTTTAGACCTCAAAAAATCAAATTTTATGCCAATCCAAGTAATGGTTTCCACGCTGCCAGAAGTATGGTGTTTGTAGACAGCAGTCATGAGCACTCATTGTTGAGACCGCATGGTCTGAACACTACGGTTCTGACAGTGGGGAAGATGTCCCACCTGCTTTACAAAATAGATATCGCCATCCTCAAGAATTATTAGCGAGTTGGACTAGGAGAGTTGGAAAAGAAGCTTCCTATATCTAAAATAAAGGTAATCCCTGTTGATTTATAGTATATATTTATATACAGGCAGTTCTCGCTTTACGAGTTCACGAGTTTTTTTTTTCAAAGTATCAACAAAATCGAAAATATGAACATTAATTGCAAAAAATTAATGTTAAACATTCATAAATACCGCATTTCAAACCACGCGCATAGCTATACAATACAGTGTAGCCTGCTTTACGATATCAATCCGTTCCAGAGACACCATCGTATCCCAAAAATATTGTAATGATAACACATTGTTTTTTTGTAATTCATTCCACGACTTCAGAAGTTGAAATTTTCGCTATATAACTCCATAAAAGGTCGTTTTTATAGTGTAAATTGTATTAGTTACCAATTCAAATCATTAAACGCATTACGCTTTCATTGTTATCATATGTTCTGTTATAAGAACCAATTTTGAATGGCTTTATGATATTTTATTAAAGCTCATTTCTGGAAGTCACGACCATAAAACAACAAAGACAGTTTGCACTTTCTGGTTTATTGGGCTTTTTTGTTAGTGCATTTATAACTAACGTTTCTGTTAGTTATAAATGGGTGGTAAATTTGATGTTATTGCATTTGCAAAAATGCCGATAGCTGGTTTTTTACATTATTATGGTGAAATGTGTTACCCCTTTACTGAAATCTTTAATCGTATAAAAAAACAAATAATTTTTCAGAATCTTCTCTTCATTCCCTTTTTTTTAAGTTTCGTAAACTTGGTACTCCGCGCAAATCGTGTTAGTTGCAATTTGTGCGTTCTGTTAAAAAAGGCTTATGCATGCTATTGAAATTTATAAAGTAAAGAGAAGATTATCTTGGAAATAAATGCCTCTTGAAGCATTTCTGAAGACAACGACTCCTTGTGCAACAAACCAACGAGTGCCAAGCCAATAATGAGTGATCAACGAGTGTGCATTTAGTCGATGATGATGATGATGAAGAATAAACATTCTTTAACATTTGTAAGTCATACATAATTTCTCTATTATTATAATTTGCTTGATTTTACAGGCTATGTTTTCATTTCTTTGGATAAATCAATCATTGTTTAAACAAACTAATTAGCTAATTAATTTCATTGTTGAGAACATAACCCCGATTTTTAATGTTATATAGGTAATTCTTGACTCGTAAAGTCAAGAATTACCTGTATATGTATCACAGTTGTGTATATGTGCATATATATGTATGTTCTGATATGTGTATGTGTACATAAGTTTTTTTTTTTAGGTCCTAGCCGCCAAAGTCTCAGGAAATTATGCGGCAGGACCTGCCAGAGTTGCTTAAGTCTACTGGGTTCCTGGTCTGCCTCCACGGGGTGACGGTGGGGCAACGCTGGGCTCCAGTGGCTAAATGACCAGATGAACAACGGTACACAACATTATACAGGTACAATAACCACACACTTTTAAACCTCTGGCATTCCCAGCAAACTGATACACAAAGAAAGCAACACGGACCTTATACAAAGCAATTGAAACGGCAGTTTAATTGCACACATGCACCATTGCGACCTGAGCGGCTCCTCTAAGCAGTTCATCTTTCATTCCTACTCCCTAGTGGGGGGGTCCGTCTTCTCCCCCGCCACCTCCTTTTCCTCCCTCTGGTGAGGCATGGGCATGCCCCACTGACAAAACCGGGGCCGCCTTTCCTATTGGCCCCATACTTCTATCTTTCTTCCCCCAGCCTTCAGTCTCCCTGCCCCCACTCTACCTGTATACAAGCAAAAGTCCCACACATTGAAACTTAAATACTTATAAAATATGTTACGCCCAATTTTCAGCTTTTCAGTTTCCTAGCGCAAACCCCTACACAATCTAACGTGTATATGTGTATGTACATGTATATTTTATATATGTATGTATATGTATTTTTTTTTTTTTTTTTTAGGTCCTGGCCACCAAAATCTCAAGAAATTAGGTGGTAGGACCTGCCAGAGTACATATAAGCTACTGGGTTCCTGGTCTGCCTCCACAGGGTATAAGTGGGCCAATGTTGAGCCTCCAACAGAGGTCCAGCAACTAAACGACCAGAAGAACAACAGTACATGACACTAAACAATCCAAGACCCACACAATTTTAAATCTCTGGCATTTACAGTGTACTGTAACACACCACAATATAAACTACGCAGAGATGGGGGAACCCCCTGGTGCCGCTTGACCCTAAATACAATTACATACTTACACTATACAAAACAATGGTCAGGCCACACCTAGAGTACTGTGTACAGGTCTGGAGGCCTCATTTTAGGAAGTATCTAGAGTTTCTAGAACGAGTGCAAAGAAGGGCAACAAGATTGGTGAGGGGAACAAAGGGGTGCACTTACCAAGAAAGGCTTAAAGGCTTAAGTTCTGCAAATTTCAGCGCCTGGAGAGTAGGCACCTGCGAGGTGATCTGATTGAAGTATATAAGGCCTTGAATGGGTTGAGCAAGCTGAATGATGGGATTCTTCCTCTTGCTCAGACTAAGAACCTGAGGGGGCACAGTTTCAAATTGAGGAAAGATAGTTGTAGAATAGATGTTCGGAAATTTATCTTTACCAGCGGGTAGTTGATTGGTGGAACAGGCTTCCATCTTTTGTTGTGGAAGCTAATAATAGCCTAAATAAATTTAAGGATGAGCATCCAGCTTTAAGGCATTAAATTTAAGGTATTTGGAATGAATGGAGGGGTGAAATGGGAGGATTTTTTTTTTGGCTAATTTGGCTTGCTTTCTTGCATCGTATGCCTCTACTAATGCAAATGCCAATATGATATCAAAATTATTTTTTACGTCCATTTCCTTTGTAACCAGATTGTTGTATCCAATCAAATTTTTCAGACAAGCCTTTTGCTTAACAAACCCGTTCAGTGTCTGAATTATTGCAACAGTCTCATCTAGATGATCCTGCAATGCATCTTTTACCAGTGACTCCATTATTTTACTGGTCTAACTGGTCTGTAATTATTCATGTCACCCTTCGAATCCCCCTTTGTGAATTGGGGATACATTTGCATGTCTCCAGTCCACGGGGACTTTCCCTTAGTCCAAGGATGCTCTCATAATTATGGCCAAGGGTTTTCTTAGTTCCTTTGCCGCCTCCTTTAATATAACTGGATAGATTCCATCCACCCCAGGTGCCTTTCTTATGTTTAACTTCAACAATTTCTTCTCCACTTTGCTCTCAGCTATTACAAAATCATTAAGCACCCTGTTACAATTTGATAAGCTTCTGGCATTTTTATTTTCTTGATAACCCCTGATGTGTGAATGTAGATGCAAAATACTCATTCAGTTTGTTTGCTATCTGAGCAGGATCATTAACAGGAAAAACAGCAGGATCCTTGCTGTTTTTCCTAGCATCCTTTGCCAAAGATTTCTCGTAATCTGCCTTCGCTTGCCTAATCTCCTTTGAAACTTGATTACAGACTAGCTTATATCTGCCATTAGCTTCTGTGTTGCCTGATAATTTATATGCATCCCAAGCTTTTTTCTTCTCTACCACCAGTCACATTAGTTCATTTGATAACCATTTTGGCCTAAACCTTGAACAATATTTCTTAATCGATATGAAAAGTCTAGTAGCATCCAATATTAATTCCTTGAATGCTTCCCACTCAGAATTTGCAGTTGGTAACATCATCAGTTGGTCCTACTGTACAGAAGCAAAAGCCCTTTCCGTTACCCGTGATTTACTTATATCTTTAAGTAAATCCCACAGCATTACACTGTCATCACTGTCACATAGTGGTAAATTCTTAATACACGAAAGATCAATGCTGATAATCAGATCAAGAGTATTATCCTCTCCAGGCGCCTCTCGAACATGCTGCTGCAGAAAACAATTATCCAATAAATTCACAATAGTCTTGCTAGTGTGCGAGTGACCAACTCACAAGTTCCAATCAATATCTGGGAAGTTAAAATCCTCTATAAGACATTCTGATTTACTAGCCCACTCTATTTCTCTGTACAATTGTTTGATGTACTCATTCGAGTCATTAGGCCCATAACACATTCCTACTCTTATTTTTGCTTTACCAGTGCATATGTCACACCAAACGGACTCAACATTGCACTGTCCATCTATGGCAACTGGATGCATTTCCTTAGATTTTATGTTTTTCTTAATTAACAGCATAACCCCTCCTCCTTTCTGTACACATTGTACTCCCCAAATCCCAATTCTGCATTTCTAATAGCTGTGTGACACCATGTCTCTGATATCCCAACAATATCCACCTTTGATGTCTTGACCAGCAATTCTAATTTATCAAATTTATTTACTATACTTCTAGCATTGGAGTACATGCAAGTATACGTGCACCTATTCTCATTCTTAGTTACCCTAATACAGCCCATGTATTTATTTGTTTCATGATGACTGCCATCAGTCCCTGAAATCCCAAGCACCTCTTGCTCTGCCCTGGAAGCTGCATGCAGACCCACTGTGTGTGCAGCTTCCAGGGTGCAGGTTGCATACAGTTGTATCACAGGTTAAGGACCCCATCCAAGGGAATTTACAAGCGGGGTCATGTATGAGATAAGATGACCGGATTGTGGGGAATGTTATGTTGGTGAAACGAAACGGCAGTTCACAGATCGTCTGGGGGAGCATATGAACACGTTAAAGACTGCGGATTATGGAAGATCTGCTGTGGCAGAACATTTTTGGGAAGAGCACCATCAAATCTCCCCAGATGAAGCTCTTATCATCGACCGGGCACATCGATTTTGGGACAGCAAGTGGCTCGAGACAGGGGAATCCATTCATCCCCTCTTCGAGGTAGTGGTTCTTGGACAGGATGAGCGGTTCCGCCTGGCACACTCCCGAGCCATTTCCGGTTCCAGTGCACATGGGGAGGGCCCTGCCCATGCTCCTGTGGAACCACGTGCTGAGAACCGTGAGCCTGCTGATATTTAAGGATGTGCTGTACGATAAGCCTCACTGTTGAAAAAGGAGGCCGATGCAACTGAAAGCTACGATATTTTAGCGCTTTTATCACCCTGTGTTTCATCTACATTGTTTTATTGTAAATTCAGAAGTGTAGACATCTTGCTCCAGGCCGCTGTTCATTCTAATAGAAGTAGTGCAAGAATCACCTTCACCTCTGCCTGTGGCTACTTTTAATCTTTTAGTGTGTGAATGTCCCCCCCATGCTAGCAGTTTTCTGACCCACCTAATGCTGCCTCGATAGCATCAGAAAACACTCTTGCACCCTTTCTATTTAAGTGTATCCCATCCCTGTAGAAGCAGTCCTGTTAACAAGCACAGACCAAGCTGAAAAAAAATTCCACCCCGTGAGTCCTGCAGAATCTCTCCAAGGCAAAACTGATTGACAAGGCTCTCATCACTCCTAGTACTTTTTTTACACATTTATATATATAAAGGCAGAACGTGTAAAGTTAAAACAATTCTGTAATTAAAATTTATATATGAATACTATTGAGAAACTGAATATGGTAGAGAATTAATCAGTTACCTTAAAATCCTGACTGAATAGCTTATGCATTTTGTCTTTGTATGCTTTATCTAAATGATATTTCATCAAAACCAAAGTGGGAACAGTGTTTATTCCCTCATCCATATTCAAGCTGAAATGAAAGGAAATAAAAATAAATGGATGCTTATAAATGATGGTTAATCTAAGAATTATTATCATATTATTAGCTTTTCAGAATGCACCATGCGGTACCATTGTAGTTCCACATGCTCTGCCATCATTTTTCATATACAAATACAATTACTGAGAATATTCTAGATACCTCAGAGATCTACTATATATATATATCAGTAGTGTCATATGCCCATTTAGGTTGGGGGAAAAATACACAAATGTTTTAAGCAACCCACACCTACAAAATACATAAATAAATTTGAACGTGTTTATAATTTTTATAAAGTTGAGAAAGTTTTAAGAGTGACTAACTCGAAAGCAGTCTTCTTAATTATTTTCGGTAAATATCTTTACAATCCGTGCCGAGAAGATCAGAATATCATCGGCAAATGCTAGAATAAGGCATGAATTATCTGTATTTCACTATATTTCCAGATCAAAACAAAAAAAATTGGAAGAGGAGGAACAGACATACCTTCTTCAACTATCTTTATACAATCTTTTGGTCCTTGAGGCTGTCACAGACATTCTCTCAGATATGCCAGACAAGCTGTACTTGCTGCCTGGGAGTCTAAAACGCTGATGGAACCGATATTCGAGTGACACTCAAGTCAAGTGGACCCAATTTCGACGAAGTTCGGACGGTCTATGACAGCCAAATCCTCTTGCACCTTCACGATGGTGGGATAGTTAGTAATCCTGGGTATAACCTCCATGCACAAGTACATAGTGGGTGACCACCCAGGTGTGAATAAACGTAAGCAGGGGTTGACATGTGGTGCCCACACTACATGGAGGAATGCCGCCCATCTATGTTACCAGGACTGCCGCCCCTCTATGTTCTAGGTGGTAGATGACTCTCATCAACCAGTGAAATACCACCACTTTGCTTATTGGAGGCTTGAAGTGGTGGAACCCATGTTTAGTCTCTAGAGCTAAGTTCGGTCAACTCTTCCCTATCTCTTCCATCATGCAGTATAATTGATGACTTTTGAGGTTATGATGAATGTCGTGGCGAGATACAATATTTCTTACATTTCGAGGGTACAGCTCTAAAACGGTGTTCGCAGGAAGGCCGCTAGTTAATACACTGGACTGAACCTTTTGCTAACTCTCTAGGAGGCTTCCGGATCAGCTAGTGTATAATTTTGCTACCTCTACTCTGCCAGATAGTGACTGGAGGGAATCCGAGTAGTATGTATGCGGGGAGCATTGTCGAGGCCACGTTACTTCAAGGATCTGGGTATATTCTTACCATATGTACGCCATATCCAAAAATTTCATTACTTCATACAGCATGTCCCATCCACTTCTTCTTACTATTGAATACACCATGAATTGTCAAACTAATAAAACAAGCTTATCTGCAAAAAGATCTAAACCTCCCAAGCACTTCCTAAATCATTTCACAAATATATGTGCTCTCAATTCTAATCTCAACGATGTCCATTTCCACTTGCAGTCTGCCAAACCCCATGTACTTTTTCTGACAGAATCTCAGTTATCAGTTGATTCAACTACTGCTCATCTCAGATGCCCAATTTATTCGCTGTATGATTCCTTTCGCCTCAAAGGTGGTACTTGTGCATATGTCCGTTCTGATATTCCCTGTCAGAGAATTGGCAATTTGGAATCTCCTCTCTTTGATCTTCGCTGGCTTAAAATCTCTCTACCTCACTGTGTCAAATTCATGTTGTCTCTACCATTCTCCCAACTCCACTAATCACTTGGAGCTCTTTCACTTCCTCTCTTTGCAACTTGACTTTCTTCAGTCCAACGTTCCTAACAGTGAGGTAATCTTCCTTGGTGATTTTAATGTTCACAACTCCATCTGGCTTCCGTTTACTAGTCACACCGACCCAGATGCTGAGGCTTTTGCAATTACTAATGATCTTGCACAGATTGTTCATTTACCTACAAGATTACCGGAAAATCCTAATCATACAGCCAACAACGCTTGATCTTTTTCTCACAAACAACCCTTCTAAGTACACGGCCGAAGTGAGAGGTCCTTTAGGCACTTGAGATCACAACTTGGTGATTGTCTCTTCTCCAATGGAGCCTTTATCTGATGGCTATTCCCAACCTTGTGTTATTTGGCATTACAAGAATGCAAAATGGAATGACCTGTGAGATTTCTTTTCTTCTTTTTCTTGGTGAGATTACTCTTTCAAAACTTCTGATGTCAACATTTGCTCAGATCGTGTCTGAAATTATTCTGGCAGGAATACAATCCTTTATACACTTCACTTTAAATTCTCGCCCTTTATCTAAACCTTGGTTTTCCAATATATATGTTAAGGCAGTTCAAGAGAAGAATGTTGCATATTGTAATTGGCTTGTTTCTAATTCTTCAGTTTCATTTTCTGCCTACACCAAAGCTCGCAACAATTGTAAAGCAGTTATTAATCAGTTGCCGAGCATTGTGGTCTCTTGTCAAAGCTATTGGCTGCAACTTTTGCCCATCTCTCCCACCTCTGTCCAAACCAGATGGTTCTGTTGTCACTTAAGCCAAGGAGAAAGCTGACCTGCTAGCATCCCATTTTACTACCAACTCATGTATTAATGATCTTGGTAAAACACCTCCCACCATTCCCAAAATGCTCCTTTCAATGCCTCCTGTGGTCTTTCATCAAAAGGATGTCTGAAAGATTTTGACGAATCTTGATGCTAAGAAAGCTCCAGGCCCTGATGGTATTTCTCCACTTGTTCTCAAAACCTGTGCTCCTGAACTTACTTCTATTCTTTGCCACCTTTTTTCACTTTCTTATTCCAAAGGTGTTTTTCCTTCTGCTTGGAAATTTGCTCATATCCAGCCAGTTCCTAAAAAAGGGTGACAAATCCCTCACATCCAATTATCGTCTCATTGCAATTACTTCTACCCTTTCTAAAGTAGTGGAGAAATCAATTAATTGTCAACTCTTAAACTACCTAGACACCTTCCGTCTGATTAACGATCTCACCAGTATGGATTCCGTCAGCGTCAATCCACTGGTGATATTCTGACTTATGTTACTCATTTATGGACGAATTCAATGGACAAGTTCGGTGAAAGTAGTTGAAACAAATTCAAGTAGTTGCTCTTGATAGCTCAAAGGCTTTCAATCATGTATGGCATAAAAGTCTTCTAAACAAGCTTCCATCTTATGGATTTCCAACTGTTTTTAGTAATTGGTTATCCAGTTTTCTCTCTGATCGCTCACTGAGGATAGATGGCTCTCTGTCTTCTAACTTCTCCACTAATGTCGGTGTCCCCAAGGTTCAGTTCTTACCCCCACTCTTTTCCTCTTGTATATTAATGACCTTCTTCCATTGACTGGAAATCCTATCCATAGTTTTGCCGATGATGGCACATTGCATTCCACTTTCCATTTTGAGAAACCTTGTCCTGCTCAATCAGCTTCAACTTCTCGAAAATCTGCTATCAATTCCTTAAATGCCGATCTTCAGGTAATTCTCCAATGGGGCAAAGACAACTTAGTTGATTTCAACCCTTCTAAAACTCAATCTTGTCTTATATCTCGCAAAAAGGATTCTTCTGCTCCTATGCTTATTTTTAGTGACACTCCGATTTCTAGGCAAAATGATATATCTCTTTTGGGGATTACCCTGACTTCTAATCTCTCTTGGCACAAGCACATTACAAAAATTGCTTCCTCCGCATCTAAAAAACTTGGTTTTCTCTTTCGCTCTAGGCGTTACTTTTCTTCCAAACAGCTGCTCACTCCGTATAAATCGCAAATCCGCCCTGCCATGGAATATTGTTCCCACATCTGGGGTGGTGCTCCCAAAACCGCTCTCAGGCTTCTTGATTCCATTCGGAAGAGGGCAGTTAGGTTAATTAATGATTCATCTCTAACAGAGTCTCTCCACCCGTTGTCTCATAGATTTACTGTTTCTGCTGCATGCCTCTTCTACTGATCCTTTCAGGGGCACTGTTTTTCTGAATTGCTTCTATAATTCCCACTCTCTTTTTCAAAGTAGTCCGAACACGTGCCGCTACCAGCGAACATCCATTTACTGTCCAACTTCAAACTCACAGAACCAACTTTTCATCTTCTTCATTTATTCATTCAACTGCCGTTTTCTGGAACAACCTTCCTTCATACGTATTTCCTGAAAATTACAATCTACAGAAGTTCAAGTCCAATGTCAACAAATATCTTCTTTCATCTTCTCAACCTCGAACCCAAGCACGGTACTAAGTACTATAGGTTCTAATACCTCTCGTGTTTGGGGTTTACATAAAAAAAAAAAAAAAAAAAAATTCTGCAAAGTCTATGCCCAAAAAATGGGACATTCACTACATCATCAACGTGTTCCTCGTCATAAATATGGATAAAAAAAAATTCAAATTATGTCTAAATCTGTGCTCATAAACATACTGGTTCACAAAGAGAGAGACAGACAAAACACAGAAAACAAAAACAGCATCTCATGATGCAATGCTGAATTGGATTGCTCCACACAATAGCCTTCTTAACCAATTACTAGCAGGTGCTGATGTCCCAGAGCACACCTTATCACGTCTTACTGGTCAGTACCATGATAACACAGCAGGCTAGATTCTTAGCCTGTAACCTGCTGCACCAATCTGCACATGTTTAAAGGGCTCAAAGGGTGAACGTGATGCAATGCATACACACTGAACCTTCTCCTCTTCATGAAAACATGGTATATGGGATTTAATTTTGACAACATGTGAAGCTTTAGGAGAGTTTTATTAGAAACAAATCCAAAAATATAATATCAGCAAATTCTAAATGGAGAGCATTCAAGGAAATAATTATGGAAGCTATTATCCTTTTCATACAGACTATTTCATTCTGTAAATTTCATCTGTTGTCTCTATCGTTCTAACAACTTCACAAATCACTTGGAGCTCTTTGACTTCCTCTCTCTCCAACTTGACTTTCTCCAGACCAATTTTCCTAACAGTGAGGTAATTTTCTTTGGTGATTTTAATGTTCGCAACTCAAGCTGGCTTCCATTTACTAGTCACACTAACCCAGCTGGTTGAGATGCTGATGCTTTTGCAATTTCTAATCCTCGCACAGATTGTTCATTTACCAACAAGAATACCGGATAATCCTAACCATGCAGCCAACACACTTGATCTTTTCTCACAAACAACTCTTCTAAATACAAGGTCGAAAATGAGTGGTCCGTTAGGCACCTCAGATCACAAATTGGTGATTGTCTCTTCTCCAATAGGGCCTTTATCTCATATCTATTCCCAACCTCGTATTGTTTGGCATTACAAGAATGCAAAATGGGATGACTTGCGAAAATTATTTTCCTCATTTCCTTGGTCAGATTACTGTTTCAAAACTTCTGATGTAAACTTTTCCTCAGATCCTGTCAGTGAAATTATTCTTTTAGGAATAAAATCCTTTATTCCACACTCCACTTTAAAATCTCGTCCTTTATCTAAACCTTGGTTTTTCCAATAAATGTTCTAAGGCTGTTCAAAAAAAAGAATGTTCCATATAGTAATTGGCTTGTTTTCAATTCTTCAGTTTCATTTTCTGCCCATGTCAGAGCTCGCAACAATTGTAAAGCAGTTATTAATCAGTCCCAACTAGATTTTGAACAGGCTAAGAGTAGAAAACTTGCTTCTTGTGCTAATGGTAGCCGAGCATTCTGGTCTCATGCCAAAGCTGTTTTGTTATTTGTTTTTTAGGGGCATTAGCAACTAAGGCCATGTTGCTCCGGGATATGCGGTGGTCATTCCCCGACCTTTCCGCATCCTCAGTATTTGGTGGTCACGGGCTCGAACCCTGGTCTAATCAAGAAGCGTGTGCTACGCACTGCTGCTCCTTCCCACCTGGCTACGGAGGCGCCCATGCCAAAGCTATTGGCTGCAACCTTTGCCCATCTCTGCTCCCACCTCTGTCAAAACCAGATGGTTCTATTGTCACTTCAGCCAAGGATAAAGCTGACCGTAGCATCCCATTTTTCTTCCAACTCATGTATTAATGATCTTGGTAAAACACCTCCCACCATTCTTAACACACTATTCAATGCCTCCTGAGTCTGTCAAAAGGATGTCAGAAGGATTTTGACGAATCTTGATGCTAAGAAAGCTCCAGGTCCTGATGGTATTTCTCCACTTGTTCTCGAAACCTGTGCTCCTGAACTTACTTCTGTTCTTTGCCGCTTTTTCACTTTCTTATTCCAAAGGTGTTTTTCCTTCTGCTTGAAAATTTGCTCATATCCAGCCAGTTCATAAAAAGGGTGACAAATCTCACCCATCCAATTATCGTCCGATTGCAATTATTTCTACTCTTTCTAAAATAATGGAGAAATCAATTTTCTAAAATAATGGAGAAATTAACTGCCAATTCTAAAAATACCTAGACACCTTCCGTCTGATTAACGATCACCAGTATGGATTCCGGTGTAATGTCAATCCACTGGTGATATTCTGACTTATGTTACCCATTTATGGATGAATTCAATGGAAAAGTTCGGTGAAACACAAGCAGTTGCTCTTGTCATCTCAAAGGCTTTTAATTGTGTTTGGCATAAAGGTCTTCTAAACAAGCTTCCATCTTATGGTTTGCCAACTGTTTTTGTAACTAGTTAACCAGCTCTGATTGCTCACTGAGGGTGATTGTAGATGGCTCTCTGTCCACTAATGCTGTTGTCCCCCAAGGTTCAGTTCTTTCCCCCACTCTTTTCCTGCCTACCGGGCTAGCCAGGTGGGTAAAGTGCTTGTCTGGCATCCCAAAGGTCGCAGCTTCGAATCCCACCTCGGTCTTGGATCACAGTATAATGCAAAAACTTTGGGAGGTGGACTATGGCCACAGAAGCCAATGCGCCAACAACTAACAACAACAACACTCTTTTCCTCTCGTATTTTAACGACCATCTTCCATGACCGGAAATCCTTTCCATAGTTTTGCCGATGATAGCACATTGCATTCCACATTGAGAAACCTTGCCCTGCTCAATCAGCTTCAAATTCACGAATATCCGCTATGAATTCCTTAAATACCGATCTCCAGATAATTTTCCAGTGGGGCAAAGCCAACTTAGTTGATTTCAATCCGTCTAAAACTCAGTCTTGTCTTATATCTCGCAAAAAGGATTCTTCTGCTCCTATGCTTATCTTTGGTGACACTCCAATTTTTAGACAAGATGATATATCTCTTTTGGGGATTATCCTGATTTTTAATTTCTCTTGGCACAAGCACATTACAAATATAGCTTCCTCTGCATCTAAAAAACTTGGTTTTCTCTTTTGCTCTCGGCGTTACTTTTCTTCCAAACAGCTGTTCACTCTGTACAAATCACAAATCGATCCTGCCATGGAATATTGTTCCCACATCTGGGGTGGTGCCCCCAAAACCTCTCTCAGGCTTTTAGATTCCATTCAGAAGAAAGCAGTTAGGTTAATTAATGACTCCTCTCTAACAGTCTGTCCACTCGCTGTCTCATAGACATGCTTTTTCTGCTGCATGCCTTTTCTACAGATACTTCCATGGGCATTGTTCTTCTCAATTGGCTTCTATATTTCCCGCTCTCTCTTTCAAAACCGAACACATGCTGCCACTAGGCAACATCCATTTGCTGTCCAACTTCAAACTCACAGAATCAACTTTTCATCTTCCTCGTTTATTCATTCAACTGCCATTTTCTGGAAAAACCTTCCTTCATACATATTTCCTGAAAATTACTGTCTACAAAAGTTCAAGTCCAATGTCAACAAATATCTTCTTTCGTCTTCTCAACCTCCAACATAAGCACGGTACTAAGGTCTTGTAATAAACACGAGAGGTATTTTAGTACTATTGGTTCTAAAATACCTCTTGTGTTTGGAGTTTTCATAAAAAAAACTTGATATCAATGGGTTAACTATAGAAAATCCTGTTCAGGTTGTTTACAAACTGAATAAGTATTTGGCAAGTACATTCACATAGGAATTCTTTAGGGAAATGGATGCCAGAAGTTTATCAAACTGAAACAGAGAGCTAAATAGTTTTGTAATAACTGAAAGAAAAGTTTAAGAGAAACTCATCATCATCATCAGCCATTTTCAATCCACTGCAGGATGAAGGCCTCTCCAGCAACTTTCCAGTTCCTTCTGTTTTGAGCACTGGCCATCCATTTACTACCCACAAACTCATGCATTTCATCTATTTACCTCCAACTTTGTCTTCCAGGTTTTCTTCTAGCTCCTCTTGGGTACCATTCTGTTATTTTCTTAGTCCATCTGTCATCATGTCTTCGAGCTATGTGTCCTGCCCAAGACCATTTTAGTTCTTTAGTTTTGATAAGAATGTCCTTTACTTGAGTTTGCTGCCTAATCCATGTGTTTCTCTTCTTATCTAACAGTCTGATTCCCAATATAATTTGTTCCATTCTTTGCTGTGTAGTTCTCAGCTTCTCTTCCATTCTTTTGGTGAGTGCCCAAGTTTCACTTCCATAAGTCATGGTGGGGAGTATACATTGGTTCATTATTTTACGTTTCAGACAAACTGGGATATTGCTCTTCAGTATGTGACTATATTTCCTGAATGCTATCCATCCAAAATTTATTCTTCTCTTGACTTCCAGCCATTTATCATTATTACAGATAATAACTTGTCTCAGATAAGTATATGACTCCACCTTTTCAATTACTGCTCCTTCAATCATTATTTCCCTTTCTGTGGCATACTTGTTCATCATTACTTTTGTTTTAGCCATATTCATCTTTAGTCCAAAATCCTTACTAACTGTGCATAACTGATTAAAATTTTCCTCTAATTCTTTGGGATCGTGGCTTATGACCACAATGTCATCTGCAAATCGTAAATGGCTTAGGTACTCTCCGTTCACATTGACTTCTTTCTGCGACCAGTCTAATCTTCTGAAAGATTCCTCAAGGGCAGCAGTAAACAGCTTCGGAGAGATTGTGTCTCCTTGTCGAACTCCTTTCTCAATTTTAAATTTCCTGCTGTCTTTGTCTAGTCTAATAAAGGAGGTAGCACTCTCATATATTTTCTTCAAAAGCATAATATATGGGGTATTTATGCCTTGTCTTTCCAGTTCCCGAAACATTGCCTTATGCCGTATGGAGTCAAATGCCATTTCATAATCCACAAATGCCAGGCATAATGGTGTTTTATATTCATTTGCTTTCTCCATTAGCTGTGATATTACGTGAAGGTGATCCATAGTTGAGAATCCTGCCCTAAAGCCAGCTTGCTCTTTTGGTTGATTCTCATCAAGTATTCTTTCTAATCTGTTAGTAATGACCCTTGTGAACAACTTGTAGATGTGGGATAACAAGCTAATTGGTCTATAATTTCCGGTTTCTGATTTATCTCTTTTCTTATGCAGCAAAACTATGATTGCATTATTCCACTGCTTAGGCGTCACACCTTTTCTAATGCACTTTGTGAAGAGCCTTGCCAGTTTTTGTGTTATGTCTCTTCCTCCCAATTTTAACAACTCTACAGTAACTTCATCTTCCCCAGGGGTTTTCTGATTCATTTTCTTCAATGCATGATCTACCTCATCAGGAAGAATATCGGGTATGTCCTATGTGTTGCTACTTTGCAATCCATCTTCCCCACTGCTAGCATCATTCCCTCGCTCTTTGTATAATTCTCTATAGTAGTCTTCTGCTATTTGAATTATGCCTTCTCTGATATTTATAAGTACACCATTGCTATTCTTCAGTTTCAGTATTATTTGTCTTTCTGTATTACTGCTCATGGATGCTGATTTCAATCCTTTGTTTTCCCTTAATGCTTGTTCTACTTTTCTTGTGTTAAATCTTCTTATGTGCAGATGGGCTGCAAGAGTAGCTCATGGTGTATTGTCAATGATATATAGGAATTTTTCTAGCAGGGATAAGGAGGTGATTATTCCCTTATATAAGGCAATGGTCAGACCACATCTAGAGTACTGTATACAGGCCTGGAGGCCTCATTTCAAGAAGGATGTAGAGCTGCTGGAACGAGTACAGAGAAGGGCAACAAGAGTAGTGAATGGAACAAAGGGGTGCTCTTACGAAGAAAGGCTTAAGTTTTGCAAATTACAGTGTCTGGAGACTAGGCACCAGCGAGGTGATCTGATAGAGGTGTATAAAGCCTTGAATGGTTTGAGCATGCTCAATGCTGATGGCATTCTTCCTCTTGCTCAGAATAATCACCTGAGAGGGCATAAATTCAAATTGAGGAAAGACAGATGTAGGATAGACGTGCGGAAATTTGCCTTTAGCCAGCAGGCGGTTGGTTGGTGGAACAGACTTCCATCCCTTGTCGTGGAAGTTGATAGCCTAAATAAGTTTAAGGCTCAGCTGGACAGGTATTTCGAACGAAGAGAGGGGTGAAGTGGAAGTGGTTATTTTTTTATTTATTTTATTTTATTTTATTTTTTGGCTGATGCTGCATAAGCTTGCTTTCTTGCATCAAATGCCTCTACTAATGCTAATGCCCTCTCTGAGTCTCTTTCTAATGGATTGCATAACTCAGTGTACTCAATTTTCTCCCTGTCAGTGTTTTTCTTGATCTTCATTTGTCGTCTTCGGTTCATCATGACAAGTGTTTCTTGACTAATTTTTTCTCCTTTGGATTTCTTTTTCCCTATAGGTTTCTTGGGCTTTATCACTTTCAGAAAGTTGTAATATTCTTCGTCGATATCTTGGTCCTGAGCAGTCTGCAGAAACTCAAACCTGTTCTTATGTTCCAGTACATACTGCTTTTTCTCCTCTTCTGTTATCTCAAAGACCTTTGTATTATTTACTCAAGTCGTTTTTTCCTTTCCTTTCCTACATCTATATCAAGTGTACATCTTACCATTCTGTGATCACTTCCAACCTTATTCAGAATGGTAACATCATTCACAATATATCTTCTGTTAGTGAGGATGAAGTCGATTTCATTAGTTGTTAATCCATTTGGACTCTTCCATGTCCACTTTCTGTTCACCCTTTTCTTGAAAAAAGTGTTCATTACTGACAGTCCTCGAGATTCTGCAAATTTCACAAGTCTTTCACCTCTTTTATTTCTTTCGCCAATTCCAAAATTTCCTATAGTTCCTCTTTCTGCGCTGTTTTGCCTTTTTCCAACCTTAGCATTGAAGTCCCCCATAATAACAGTGTAGTGGGTTTTCTACTCATCTAGAAGACTCAATTTCGGTGTACATTTCTTTAACCTCTTCATCATCATGGCTCGATGTTGGTGCATAAATCATTATAATCTTTAGCTTGTACCTCTTAGAAATGTTGAGTATTAGTCTTGACACCCTTGGTGATGTACTTTTGAATTCCAAAATGTTGTTTCTAAAATCTTTATGGACCAGAAACCCAACTCCACCTTCACTCCTTTCACTGTTTCCATTGATATACAGCAGATTTCTACTTGATAAACTTATAAGTGATTCATTTCTTCTTCTTGTTTCAGCCAAACCGATGATATTCCAATTCACATTTTCTAATTCGTTTTCCAGCTCTAATATCCTGTCTTCATCGAAGACAGGATATTAGAAGTAGGATATTAGAAGAGAAACTACTGAAGTTAAACATTAAAAAGGCACCTGGGGTGAATCCTCCCTTAATATAACTGGAAATATCCAGATATATTAAGGGAACAGCCAAGCAGGTAGGGAAATGGTTATCCATAATTGAGAGTATCTTTCTTTTCAGTAGAAGTCCGCACGAATTGAAAAGGCTAAAATGTATCTCCAATTAACAAAGGGGATTAAAGGGTAACATGAGAAATTAGACTTGTTAGCTTAACTTTCTCCTTTCCAGAGGAAAATAATGGAATCACTAGTTAAAGAAGTAATGCAAGATCATCTATACAAGGCAGTAATTATATTTCAGACATGGGGTTATAAAGGGAAAATCTTCTCTGACCAATTTGATTCAATAATATGATGCAGTCACAAAGAAACTGGATGCAAAATATAATTTTGATATCATATACCTGAATTTCAGGAAGGCCTTTGACACTGTTGCACAAAAAGGACAGCCGACCAGTTTAGCCAGGTGGGTAAAGTGCCTTCCTGGCAACCCAAAGGTCGCGGGTTCGAATCCCACCTCGGGTTTGGATCAGAATAGAAAATGCAAAAACCTTGGGAGGTGCAATATGGCCACAGAAGCCGATGTGCCAACAACTAACAAAAAACAAAGGACTGCTGTACAATTTGGAGCAATATGGCATTAAGGGCAAGTTACTTTTATGGATAAAGGGATGGTTGAGTGGAAGTAGACAGAGAGTGGTTATCAATGGACACTACTCTTTGCACGCTAATGTTATAAGCAGAGTACCCAGGGTTTGGTGATGGGCCCACTGTTGTTTTCTGTATTTATTAATGATACTGATGAAGGTATATCAGGCTTAACGTAAAAGTTTGCTGATGATACAAAGGTTGTGTTAATAAACAGTAATGGTGGTATGATACTGCAACAGGATCTAGAAAAATTAGGCAGATAGGCCGAGAAATGGCAATTAAAGTTTAACACTGACAAATGCAAAGTACTGCATATGGGTAGCAGTAACCCCAGAGTAAGTACCAACTGTGTGATACTACACTCAGGGTAGTGGAAAATGAAAAAGACCCGGGTGTAATTGTACAGTCAGATAAGTAGTTCTCTAAGCAGTGCAGACAGGCTCATGATGATCTCAATGATATTCAGCAATTCTGCTAGCAAGGATAACAAGATGATTATTCCATTGTATACGGCAATAGTCAAGCACATTTTGAGTACTGCTTACAGCTCTTTAGGCCTCATTTTAAGAAGATTGTATAGCTGGTGGAATGAGTAGAGAAGGGCAACAAGATTGGTGAGGGGAACAAAAAGGTGCTCATATCAAGAAGGGCTGCAGTTCTGAAATTGCAATGTCTGGAGACTATGCACCTGCGAGGTGATCTGACTGATGTGCTTAAGGCTTTGAATGGATTGAACAAGCTCAATGCTGATAGGATTCTTCCTCTTGCTCTGACTATGCACATGAGGGGGTAAAAATTTAAATTGAAAGATGGCTGCAGTATAGATGTTTGGCAATTTGCCTTTAGCTAGTGGATGGTTGATTGCTGGAACAAACTTCCATCTGTTATTGTGCAAAAATTTCCTTATATGGAAATTTTTCACTTAATTAAACTTAAACTGTTAGTTGAGGTCAACTATATCGCCTTTCGAGACAAAGTGTACGAACAAATTTTTGGTTTGCCAATGGGATTGAGCCTGAGTGGCTTAATATCGGAGATTTATCTCTCAACGATTGAGCACATACATTTGATGCCTTTTCAACCCCGTATTACACACTATGGGAGGTATTTAGACGATGCTCTAGTTCAGGGGTGGGCAACCCGCGGCCTTCTAAGATTTTATGTGCGGCCTTTGTCACACAAAGATGAAATAAAATCATTAAATAATCCTACTACTTTTAAATTAATATTTTTTAAAATTAAATATTCAAAACGTTTTAATAGTAAAAAGCTTTATATTTTTTTTTTCGCAATATAGAAAACATTATTCAGATAATTAAAAAAGGAAAATACAAATTTTTTGATCTAAAAAGTAAAATATATCATGTTTAACTTTTTCTATTTATTTAAAAATCATTTTTATGTACCACAAATGATAAAAAATGAAAGCTATTTAATAAAAGAAAAATTCTAATCCTCTGTTAAGTTTGTTAAAATAAAAAAAATATTTTAACTGAGTTAATAATTTGACGAAAATAGTTTTTTATTTTAAAATTTAAATTGTGACATGCCATATTATTGACATTATCGACTTGCCATATTATTGTAAAGTGCGCTGGTTATCAAAAGGATAAATTTTAGTAAAAGTTTTGGCTTTGCGAGAACAAATTAAAAAATTTTACGAGGAACAACAACAAGAATGTGATTTATTAGATGAAGAATTTTGTAGAAATGCTACGTTTTTCTGTGATATTATGGAAAAGCAAAATGAATTAAATGTTTATTTGCAGGGAAAAACAAGACATATATATGACATGTGTAAAATTCAGGTATTTCGAAAAAAATTAATTTTTTACAAAACTCTTTTCTCTAAATCAGAAATATCTGGGGAACATTTCTCTCATTTAAAAAATATGTTAAAGGGGCAGAAAT
The DNA here is from genome assembly GCF_048544385.1 of Mastigoproctus giganteus. Taxonomy (NCBI): domain Eukaryota; kingdom Metazoa; phylum Arthropoda; class Arachnida; order Uropygi; family Thelyphonidae; genus Mastigoproctus; species Mastigoproctus giganteus. The sequence continues at coordinate 99,429,538 of NC_143582.1, read as the reverse complement.
ATGTTGTATGTGACACTTTCAAAGACTACATAACCGTATTGGACATGCTAATTGAAGAATACAATGATAGATTTTCTGATTTCGAAGAACATACTTTAGAAATGAAATTGGCGTATGAGCCACATTTAGTTGATATCCTGACAGCACCCACAGAACTACAGACAGAATTAATTGAATTAGGAGAAGATAATATGATAAAGACTTTTTTTTGATACAAAAAAAGATCCTATTGAAATATGGAAAAATGCAGTTGAATACCCACGTTTACATCAACATGCTCGTCGATTGCTGTCTTGCTTTGCAACTACGCATTGTTGCAAATCAACTTTTTCATACCTTACACAAATTAAAAGTCATTTAAGGACTCAGATATCTGATATTCATTTAGAAGACCAACTCAAAGTTGCTTGCAACTAAGATGGAGCCTAATATCCAGTTGTTATCTAATAAAAAATAAAACCAAAAATCTCATTAGTTAATTATCAAAAAAGATGTTTCGGCTGAAACCAATGCATTCTGATGAGTTTAGCTCATTAAAAAAATGCAATCGAAGAGGTTTCAGCCACGACATCTTTTTTGGTAAACAACTCAACCACCAAAGCATCAAATCTTCAAATCATTAGTTAACTCATATTAAGCTATTTTTTACAATAGTACAGTTTTTTCTAATTATTCTTGTATAATACACAGAGAGAATGTTAAATAATTGCTATAAATTTTCATTTGAATAACAATTTAGAAAATAATTTATTATCTTTATAATTATATTTTTTAAAATTTTGTGTTCATATAAAATGTAGGTGGATGTATTATGATGAGAATATTGCAAATATGTATGTTTTATTGAAATTTATTTGCCTTTTCTATAGTTATATGTAATAAAATTTAACACTGATAATTAAGTACGTTTTATTTCGTAAGTAGTAGTTCAAAGGATCGGTGCGGCCTTTCCACTATTTCCAAAAACGAATATGACCCTTTTATTCAAAAAAGGTTGCCCACCCCTGCTCTAGTTATTACTGATAGTAGTACTATCCAAGACATATTTGTTTAATAATATTCATTCTAGACTCAAATTTACATTGGAAAAGGAGCATATGGATACAAAGTCATTAAATTTTCTAAATTTCACACTAACTCGAATAAAATTCAATCTAACATCTATCGAAAACCTACAAACACGGGTATGCTTTTACATTATAACAGTTGTTGTTATTTGGTTTTTAGGAGCATTAGCAACTAAGGCCATATTGCTCCGGGGATATGTGGTGGTCATTCCCTGACCTTTCCGCATCCTCCGTATTTGGTGGTCAAGGGCTCAAACCCTGGTCTAATCAAGAAGTGTGTGCTAAGCACTGCTGCTCCTGCCCACCTGGCTACGGAGGCACCACATTATAACAGCTATCACATGTTCACCTACAAAAGATCGATTATCTTTAATCAATTTCTAAATGCCTATAAATATTCAATGACAGAATCTGCTTTGGGCTTATAAATACAAATATTAACCAGCAGATTCTTAAACAGGGGTTATCCCCTTGCTACAATAAACTGAATTAGGGTACAAGCTAAGGATAAGATACAAAATACTACACCAACCAACAATAGTAATATCAAAAAATATTTTATTTCTGTCCCATATGTCGAACAGTGGCACTAATAGATTCTTTAAAGATACCAAATTTAAAATTGTGGCCAGGCCAATACAGAAATTACACACTATACTGAACAATCACTCAGTCCTTTCCTCGCTTGCAACACAAATTAATGATCTGGTATACAACATTTCTTGCGGTGATTGCGACTTGTCTTACCAAGGTTCGACATGTTTTCCTCTGAATATTCGTGTTAATCAACATGCAGCCTCAGTTCGTGCTTCTCATTCAGCAGCCCCAGAATTAGCCTTTCACGCCATTAACGAAAAACATACTTTTTTATTTAACGATGTCAAAATACTTAGTGTCCAACGTAATTATACGTGACTATTAATTGCAGAAACTGTAGAAATTAAATTACACAAGAATTCTGTTAATGTTCGCCGGCCACATCTGATCTCCAATTCATGGGCATTTACACACATGCGCAAAAACAAATAATCCCTATTTAAGTTTCATGCTCACCCCTATTTGGTAATTTCCATTCCTGTGATCACGACATACGGCCGAAAAGCGTTGTCAGCTTCAGGTAGGAAAATCGTTTTGCAATTTTTTCGTTAAATTCTTTTAATTAATTTTATTTTTAATTACACTAAATTGATTGTTAATTGTGTTAAGTTGATTTTTAATTATTTGTTACTCTGATGTAAGATTTTTGATTTTTTTGTTTTAATTTCTGGAGAGATCATACGGAAGTGTTCTACATACTATATTGAGGTAAACTTCTCTTATTATTTTACAAATATTGATATCAACGTAGAACATATTGAGCATTACAGCTCTGGTTCATACTATCTAATACTTTAGGAATGTCTTCCCTAGAGTGTTGGGCCTATAATGTATATTTGTCCTTTGTTTTCCAGATTTTGTTCCAGACAATCTTGGGGTTAGCTGCCCAGGTAATGGAAGATGTGAAGTGGATCCAAGGTGCATTCTAACTCTGACATTTGCTTTGGCACAAGTATGTTTGAAGGCTATTAATATTATCCAAAGTAATATATTGTTTAAACAGCTTACAGACCTTGTTTTGTGCCTTTCTTAGAAAATACTTCCTGTGATGTACTTAACTGCATCACTGATTGGCTCCTGGCTGACTGTGGTGGAATTAAATATTGCCAGATGTTTAAAGGCATTTCAATCAGCCTTGATATCCTTGATGGGAAGGTGATTACTTCCATAAAGAATTTCTTCAAACTCTCATTTACACACAGGAAAGCAGATAGAAAGGTCAGTGGCAGTAAATGTATGGGGGTTGCACACAAAGAATGGTACTGGACCTACATTTTGAAGGGGTGTATGCTGAGTGTATGTTCTGTAATCAGACTCCTCCCACTGACATCAGCACTAGAAAGTATTACGTCCATTGAAATCCTCTAGTAGTAGAAAAGGTAAGGACAACTGCTTAATGAGATCAACTATGTCTGATTGGGGGATGTTGTTCTTGGGAATATGATGTTTTTTGATGATGTTCTTGGGAATACCCCAGGTGGTAAATAAATCCATTTTCCTTTGTGGAAAATAAACAAAGAAAACAGCTAAGATTGAATCCATGAAAATTCCACTGCAAAAATTTGAATTTGACCATCATTTAAATTTGCTGGATCCATCTTTCAAAGGGCTGAGGTAGACGGGTTTACCTTTTTTGGGGAAGTATGGACACTGGGTGGTATTCATTTCTTCCTTGGCAAAAAAAAAAAAAAAAATTCCAAGGGTGAGGCTTCTGTGGCCTCCTTTCCTTCTATGTCCATTTTTTCTTGCAAATTCAGTAGGGAACAATTTTTGGGGGCTTTTCCTTGCGGGGGGGGGGAGAATCTTTATTGCAACAACACTTGATTGTAACTGGTTACAAGGTTAAATAGTGTTGCACTTTCCCTTCATGGCCAAAAGGCCAGGGGTTTACAGATAAGAGGTGTTAAAAAACATTAAATAACATAAGATATTAAGAACAAAACAAGATGCCATTAAATGATATAGGGTGCTGTTAATTTACATAAGACATTAAGGTGATGAGAACTAGTATTAAAAACATTACATTAAAAAGATGGCGTACCATGAGATTTAGAACATTAAACTTAAATAAATCAAATGACAACTGATGCACATACGATTTACAGTAGTGACTATTGTCCTCACAGTTCATGAGACAGAGCAGCAGCAAGGCAGCGCCAGGCTCATATTCCGTTATGCTCATTAGTTAATTCACAGGGATCTCCAAGTGGTTATGAAGCGTATGCTGTCTTTGGATGTGAAGAAAGAAGGCTTTTTGTTACTGGGAACAACCGGAGCAGTTTCACTTCTGTCTAGATGGTTGCGATGGGTTATAACACTTTGTCAAGAGATGGTGCATCACGTCTCCTGGGGTTGCCATTCCCTGTTTTAGTTAAGGGGTTTGGTGATTGGCAGATGCAGCTGAGAGTTTGCAGTCTATGGGTTGTGTGGGGCCAAGTATCTCACGTCCATATCGTTGGTTGATAGCAAATTTCTGGTCGTCATCGATGTTCTGGATTCATCTGAGCATCTGGTATAGTAGAAAATGATCTGATAGGTGGAGGCATGAATGAAGAAAGCAATTGTACTTCTCTGAAACATTCTGGGCATATGTGGGCTACTGAAACTTAATGGTTGGACATGTTTCCTGGCCTCTTGATAGGAAACGTTAAATTGTTTTCTGTTTTTGAATTTCTTCCTTCCACCACTGGCATGCTTGGGAGGGAGTAAGCAGGGTGTGCTCATAAAAAAATGAATACAAATTTATTTTGGAGCTGAGCATTCCTTGCTCTCATGGTATTTGGCACTACATTGAGCAGAGGCAGGGGGAGACAAATTATTTGTGAGTGGCCATACTTTTGGCACTTTATGAAGATCTCACTGCAATATTACACCAAATGATGAAATAAGAGTTTTATGGATTTTCTCTGCATGTTTGGAACAAGATGCTTTCACTAAAAGATTTTCAGAATACAATCTTCTTACAGATTTTGGGGAGTGTGTCAACCCTTCAAATTCTTTCTGGGTGAAAAAGGGTAACATTTTCCTGATTGCCTGTTCTTGTAGAACAGGATGAGGAATACCAGTATTACTGATGGAATACCCTCGGTTCTGGGTCACTTTGTTGCAGTTTTGATGATATTATCTTGTTGGTTAGGTAGGGGTTTGTTGGGCTCTCAGAAGGTTTGAATTGCTTATATGAGTAACAAAAAAAAGAGGTTTTTCATGTGCCCTACATACTTCACCCATCATGGATCCCTACGTGGAATTTGCCTGCTCACAAACTAGCAGGTTGTCTTTGGGTACCTTTCACTAATAATTTGACAATGAAAAACAAATCATTCTGAAAAGCAAGGAGATTTCAAAGCCTGCTGTGAGTCATCATGGAAAAAGTAAATACATGGAATGGACTGTGTTAGGGTAACCAAGAGTAAGAAAAGATGCATGTATACTTTAATGTACACCAATGTTAGGAGCATGCTAAATAAATGCCTCCGTAGCCAGGTGGGCAGGAGCAGCAGTGCGTAGCACACGCTTCTTGATTAGACCTGGGTTTGAGCCCGCGACCACCAAATACGGAGGATGCGGAAAGGTCAGGGAATGACCACCACATATCCCCGGAGCAATATGGCCTTAGTTGCTAATGCTCCTAAATAACAAACAGCAATATAGTAAATAACAAACAGCTAAATAAATTTGACGAATTTGAAGGGTTGGTTATGTCATCAAATGCATACATTGTAGGGATATCAGAGATGTGGTGTCACTCAGATATAAGGGATACAGAATTTGAATACAGTGATTACAATGCGTACAGAAAGGATATATTTTTTTTTGTATCATGTGGTCCCTGATAAATTCGGCCAACACCACCATATATTTACAATACCATATACATAGTATTATAGATACAATTCATAATACTGTACACAAAACAAGGTCCATTCAAAAGTAAGCAACAACGTCCAAAGTCTATCTGTACAAGAACCCTCCAAGAAGAAATGCGTAATCCAAGTCGTGCACAGTACAACAAAATGTATGATCTTATTGAAACTGTCTGATGTACTTACAGTCTGAGACACAACAAGTCTGCATCAGTACAAGGTACTGCACATTACTACTGGGCCATATGAAATGTTTATTTATTTATTTTTTTTTTTATGAAAATCCCAAACACGAAAGGTATCAAAACCTATAGTACTTTAGTACCGTGCATGGGTTGAAGGAGAAGTATGGGGGGAGGGGGATGCCGGAAACTTTGCTCTAGAGACTAAACATGGGTTTCACCACTTTAAGCCTCCAATAAGGTATTTCACCAGTCGATGAAAGTCATCTACCACCTCTTTATGCTCTGAGGAAAGCAATGGTTAATTCAACTGAAGTCATTCTGCAAAAGGAACTGCATTTACCAAAATTGTAATGCACAGAACAAGAGTGTGTAGTAAAAAATCAACAGTGACACTGCACTTATGACATTTGATTTCTCTGATAAATGATCAGTACAGCACAATGAGGTGCAATAGATGTTCTTTATCCGAGACTAACATAGATGAATTACCTGTGCACGTTGTTCGTTAGTAAGGAATCATCTTTGCATGAAGGTTGATGCAATGCATAACAATAAGTGCAATGCAATAGTTGCAACTGATTGTTCTTCTTTTATGCTCTGAGGGCTCTCACCTATAATTAGAATTATACCGCACATTCTGTGTCTACCCTGTCGAAATATTGAAATCTGTTCTAATGATCAGCCAATCTTGTTATTCTCCAATCAGTGTGGATCGTTCTGATTGTGTCTTCGAAATACCTGGAGGGCCAACCCTTGGAAGGATTTTATATCTGCCTGTGTTCCTACCAGAAGTTGTTCACATCCAGGATTCAACACACGTAGATTCGGCAACCCTACCATTAATTCCTCCCTAAGATTAGAGTACTCATAACAGCCATATAATATGTGTCCAAGTTTCATCTTTCCCAGAGACACAAGCAGGGCAATCCATAATATCTAACTATTGTAACTTTGCAAAAAATTATCAATGTCCTGTCAAGAAGAAGGGTGGCATGTAAATTTGAACTATACCATCTGGACCAAGATTTACCATTAATATTTATATGCAGAAGGAACTTATTTGTAATGTGACCCTTAGTATTATCATTCCACCTCTCCTGCTATTGACCAACCAAGAGAGCCCAGATAACAGGTCTTCTCTTCTTTGTATGCACCAGTGCAATCAATTTCAATTGACAGATGCCTGTATGGTGCTTCTTAAGTGAAAACACATTGACTTGAAAACTAAATGTAAGCCTACAGGGAGCTGCCTGATCACAACCCACAACACTTGAAACAGTGCTGCAGACCACATTTAGCTTCAATAACATTGCATGCTGTATTGCAAACAGCTTTCTGATGTTCACCTTTTGTAACCTACACTCTAACCATACATGTACACCATAACTAACAATTAGCAAGAAGATGCAGTCATAGAAAAAATCCAGTGTTCTTCCTTTTATTTCCCAGTTCTTCCTCTTTATCTGTGCAATCATTCCAACAAATTTTTGGATTTTATCCATGATGTAAATTAAGCTATACTATTATATTGTGTCAGTTATAAATGGTACTTTAAGAGATCTACAATTTTCGAATTGCCATGATGTAAGTAATATGGAAAAAGAAGTATAGCTGTTTATCAATTAGGATCCTTTAGTATTTTATATTTTTTACAGACTGGAGATGAGCTCCACCTAAAGAAACCACCAGGTTCCCAGTCACTGACAGATGCCCTTTCAATAACACAGTTTTACTTTTTGTTGTGGACACTGTCACTCTTTGCACCATTAATGTACTTTTGAGAGAATAAGTTTGAATGTTCTTCCAATTGTACTCGTGAATCACTTTCCCACCAACAGAACCAGGCATAAGTCACCATCAAGACATGATTATGGATTTATTTCAGCCATTGATTGAGCACCAGGTTCCACAGAAGTAGCCCAATGACAGATCCCTGAAGGCAACCTTTTATTGCATTTCTTGTAATCATTGCACAGGAAGACTTGACAGTTATAGTTCTGTTTATGAAATACACCCCAGGGGCTCAAATCTGGTGGGTATGGGCTTGGCACACCCAGGGTCCACAGCTGGATACCATCATTCTTTTCTTTCTTGGTGATTCCCTTCTGCTTCTCTCTCTCTCTCTCTCTCTCTCTCTCTCTCTCTCTGATAACTCAGAAATGTTTTTTTTTTTTGCTGGTGCATCATAAGCCTCAGGCTTCCTTGCACCATATGGCTAATAAATAATAATAATAATCCTTTATGACAGAACATAATTGCTTTGTACATTTTGTTTATAGCATACCAAATAACACACTGTTCCAATCGACTGTGTCAAATAACCTGGCAAAATCAATGAAAATGCCCAAATTATATTTAACCACAAACTGCTGCACAATTGACCAGCTACTGTAATGCATATCTGTTCCTCTACCTGCAGTGAAACCACACTGATTTTCAGATAAAATGTAGTTACTGTGCACCACCAGGAGTCTTTCATCTCACAGATGGAGTTGAAGATGCTAAGAAGATGACTTGGAATCAACCTGAAACTTCACTTGCTAACATGTCCAAGGTCTATTCCTGGACATTTGTTGTTTTTGATCTTGGAAATAGCCAATTCTAACTTGTCAATCTGAAGCTCACTCTCATCTCCTTCACCTTCATAACAGTCATTTAACTCCTTCATTTCCAGGTATTCCTCAGGTTCAGTGTCAACTTTTAAGTTAGAATTACCTAACAGATGATTGAGAATAAGCTGCACACTTTCTTCCCATGATCTTGACGTTTGACCATTAATATGAACAGAACAATCACATATCTGGTAAGTTGCTTCAACTTGTTATTACAAATCTTATAAACTAAACCCCAGAGGTTGTTATTAGCACAAAATCTCAGCAGTTCCTTCCAAGCTTTATGTTTTTTTCTTCACGATCACGAGTATATTTTCTATGCAAACATTGGTAGCCATTCTGTAGAGTAATTTGATCATTTCCTCCCAAACATTTACTCTGTTGGAATAACTTCCTTGCCCAAATTGTTTCTTTATGCAGATGTGTCAATTCCACTAGCCACCACCTTATTAGGGCATGTTTATCTTGACAGCACCTCATAGAAGCTGTAGAGGCATTAAGTAACCAATTATGCTGCATCACATGTTGCCATAGAACCCAACTGGTTCACTTTCATCACACCAACCTCAACCCAAAGTTGCTCATCAAAGCTAGTCCAATTTGCTGATCATATCGAAACTGTCTTATTTGGCCTTATACATAACCAGGATGACAAATAGCTCACTTAACAACCCGAAACCTAATTACTCAATGGTCACTGGATATCCGGTCTGGCTCAACTGACCAATTATTTATGAGAACTGATCACTGCATGGTGCAAAACATGGTATCAATGTTAGATTCCCCGTTCACACTCCAAAAAAGTACTGTGTTCTGAGCACTGATTATGTACAAACAAATTGTGATGATGTATCGCCTCTTCAAGTAAGCATCCCCCATCACCAGCCACCTGCTGAACCAAAAGGTATTCTTAGAATTGGAATCCAAACACAGAATGACCTTTCACCCTCTACGTGATGGAACAAGTCATCCAAGTAATTTAGATATGGTTCAATTCGCATCCTGTGTTTGAAATAAAGTGATAATAGGCAAAATTTGATGCTATCTTTCTCAACTGATAAGCATGCAGCATGTGAAGTGCAAAACAAATATAGAAGAGTAACAGTATTATCGTTAAAGATAAGAATAGCTGTATGCAGATTACAATCTTGACTGTAAGCAATTTGAATAGAGAGGGAGTGTCCCATAATCCAATCATTTACTTCACATGGTTCTTGGATACATGCAAGACCAATCAGTGCACAATAGCATACAATCTGGAATTCATCTGCCACAATCCTTGATCATTGCCCATTTAACTAAACTATATTTAAAGAATGTTTTAATGCATATTATGGAAACTACTGTACTGTAACCATTGCAAGTTGCAAAGTAGTTAGTCCATTCAATAATCAATGTTAGTGCATACTTATATTCCAGACATTTTCTGTCTCTTACCAAATGGTTACATCTAATTTCCCTTGACTTTCAATTTGCACATACCAGAGGCTTATGTGTATGTTGGCAACTGCAAATTGACTCATGGCACCTACAAGTTAAGTTATGTCCATAAGACTGGCAATTGTAACAGATTGTCACAAGGTGAAATGAATTCAGTCTGTATGAATTCATTTCACCTTGACATCCCTACAAAAATGCGACCTTGACCCATAAGATATTTGCAAATACAGCTTGATACTTCCATTATCCAATTTCTACCAGTTTTTGCCTTTTTCACACTCCCAAAATGCAAAGAGCCCTCAATATCCATTTGCATCCATATCATCTTATAACTGAGATTTCAGTTATATAACTCATTCATCAACTCATCCATGCTGATCTTACTGATGCTGTAAATGACCACTTGGGCCTGGTGTCCTAGGCTTGTAGAATGAGAAACCCTGATGTTTATTCTTCCATTCTTTTTTATGCAATCAATACTTCCTCACTCTCCATTTCCACAACATTTCCTTTTTCCAATATATCTCAATAGGGGCCCAACGACTAAATGGTCAAAGAAACAATGGAACATAACACTACACAACATCAGACAACTAACACACTTTATACTTCTATTGCCACATTTTCCAGTGCACCCTACCTAGATAAAATTTAGCTAATTACACTTTTGCTTATTCCAACATCCTCATTGAACAGATGCTCCAATATGCTAGTTCAGAGCATTCCTGGTAACGCAGCAACTAAGCGCAGAAATACATGACTCTGATTTTTAGATGAGGACTCTTTCACTTCTTAAGCATCTGATTTTCAGATTATTTCATCTGCCTCAAAATCTAGATTAAATGCAACATTCTCATCTTCAACCACATGCTCTGCATTAGACAAAGGGGAAACTAATCCTGCTCAATCCATTCAGTCCCTCCAGATCACCATTTGCTACTCAGCTCTGCTCACTGTCCGTTAAAGCTAGATCTAAGTTCACATTCCTGTATACCTCACCAAGAGGCTTCTCCTCTTTTCATTGAAACAATCTTCTCCAGATCATATTCTGGTATTTCTAACTACACCCAGAAATAGATTGTTGACAGAATATAAACACTGCAACCTGTGTTCACTAATTTCTCACAGCCCAAATCTCCCAAAATTTTTGCTGCCGAACAAGTTTCTAGTCAAAATTCCAGCCTCATTATCTTCAAGGGCAAACCCCAGAAACCACATCTTCCCAATCCCTATCCAGTACTGTCACCTCCTCATATTCAGATGCTCCAGCACGTCCTTGTTGCTCATCAATTTTCAGAGGCTTATCTGAAATTCTCCCTACATTTATAATCTAACTTCAGTTTTTCCTTCCTTTTCTTCTGCTCCCTCTTTTTTTTTGCCACTGTTACCATGGAGTCTGCACTAACAATGTTTCCTTATATTCCACACCTGTGTTATTCTCCATCACTCCTTTACTGCTTGCTGCACCACAACTGCTCAATGAAATGGACATTCCCCACATTACCAAATTATTTTGCTCATAGCTTTCAGCCAATAAAAGTTATTGATAAGAAGGTGCAGTGTGGGGTGCTGTATACCCCAAACCTAATATAAATATATATACTAAATTAGGTTTGGAAGCCGAAATGTCCCACTGAGGAGGTGCTAGAATTTTCTTCCCTCCTCTCAGCCATTATTCAACTAATCAGTCATGGTCCACACTAATTCTAAACAAGTAGATAACATACAAATAAAAAATATATCTAGAAAATCCACTGCCTAGGAGAACTCTATATCACATAGTTGTATCAATCTTAACGTTCCCTACAAGATAGACATGTCACACAGTTGGAAGAACCTCACAGATTTGAAATATCAATGCACAAAGATTAACAGCAGGCTTCCAATGCAATAGCATAGGTATCCATTGTTGTCGGAATCAGTTAGAGAAAATTCCAACTGCCAAAATATATTTCACTTCTAGTATCTATATAATTACAGGACTTGTTACAAAAATTATATCCTCAGATATAATTCCTTCACTTCTTGAATACAATCCACATATCTATTATATGCTATACTTCATTATTACTTATAAAATTACTATTTAAATCAGAGTGCATTTTAGCATGATTCTCACCGACATCTATTGTTCAGAAAAGAAAGGAGGACAGGGGAGACGTTATGCTTTAAGTAAAGAAACATAAAATCTAAGCCAGTGCACCTAGTTGACATGGGTGGACAGTGCACTGCTGAGTCAGTTTGATGTGACATAAGCACTAGGAAAGCAAAAATGAGAGTAGGCATGTGTATTATAGGCCTAATGACTGTGATAAGCATAACAAACAACTATACAGAGAAATAGAGTGGGTCAATCAGCCAGAATGTCTGATGATTTTAACTTTTGGGATATTTTTGGGGAATTTTAACTTTTGGGATATTGATTTGGGATATTGAGTGGGTTAGTCAATCAGATGCTAGCAAGGATTTTGAGGATTTATTGGATTGTTTTCTACAGCAGCATGTTAGAGAGGCATCAAGAGAGAGTAATACTCTTGATCTGATTATCAGCAATGATTATTCATGCATTAAGAATCTGCAGATAAAAGAACTACCAGGTGGTAGTAATCACAGTATATTGATGTGAGATTTACTTAAAGAGGTAACTACCATAAAGGGAAAAGAGAAGGGTTTTGCTTTTGTAAATGTGGTTACAGTGGACTCAGACAGTTTTAAATTCTATTCAGTGGAATCAAACGATGTTACCATCAGCAAATTCTATATGGGAAGCATTAAAGGAACCAATCTTAGAAGCTACTAAGCTTTTCATACTAACTAAGAAATATTATTCAAGAGTTGGAACAAAATGGATGTTAGATGAACTAATGAGACTCATGGCAGAGAAGAAGAAAAAGATAAAAATTATCAGGTGATAGAGAAGCCTATGGTAGATATAAACTAGTTTGTAATCAAGTCACAAAGGAGGCTAGGTAAACTAAGCAGACTATGGTATACTGGCATTTATGCTGTTAGTTAAAAAACTAAGGAGGTGCATTCAATTGATGTTGGTGGACAATGCAATGTTGAGTCTGTTTGGTGTGATATAAGCAATGGGAAAGGAAAAATGAGAGTAGGTGTGTGTTATAGGCCTAATGAATCTGATGAGTATAATGAGCAATTGTGCATAGAAATAGAGTGGGCCAGTAAATCAGAGTGTCTTATAATGGGGGATTTTAATTTTCCAAAGATTAAAATCTCTGGGAAAATTAATTAAAATTAATTGGGTTGGTCATTCACACACCAGCAAGGCTTTTGTGGATTTACTGGATGATTGTTTTCTACAGCAGCATATTTGTGAGGCAACTAGAGGGAGTTATACTCTTGATCTGATTATCAGTAGTGATCACAGTGTGCTGAAGTGGGATTTACTCAAAGAGGTAACTACCATCAAGGGTAAAGGGAAGCAAAGAGTTCTTTACTTATGTAAACTCTAGAAGGAAGGGGATGAATCAGATTGGTCCACTTAATATCGATGGTTAAACTGTAGATGATCCTGCTCAAGTAGCTAATAAACTAAATGAATATTTTGCATCTACTTTCACACATCAGGTTATTCAGGAAGGGGAATGCCAGAGGTGTATTAAACTCTGGCAGTAAGCTAGATAATCGTGTAATAACTGAGAGTAAAGTGGAGGATAAATTGTTGAAGATAAACATAAGAAAGGCACCTAGAGTGGATGGAATCTATCCAGTTATATTAAAGGAGACAGCAAAGGAAGTAAGCAAACCCTTAGCCAAAATTATGAGAGCTCCCTTGGACTCAGGGGAGGTACCCACAGACCGTAGTTGTGCAAATGTGACCCCAATCCACAAAGAAGGATCAAAGGGAACACAGGTAATTTCAGACCTGTTAGTTTAACTTCTGTTCCAGGGAAATTAATGAAGGCACTGGTTAAAGAAGCACTGCAGGATCATCTAGACAAAACTTCAGTTATAGCTCGAACACAGCATGGGTTTGTTAAGGGGAAGTCTTGTCTGACCATTTGATTGGATACTACAATGTGATCACAAAGGAACTGGATGCAAAAAATAATTTTGATATCATATACTTGGATTTTAGGAAAGCTTTTGATACTGTTGCACATGGAAGACTGCTGTATAAGTTCGAGTAGTACGGCATTATGGGCAAGTTGCTGCTATGGTTAACAGGATGGTTGTGTGGGAGAAGACATGGAGTGGTAATCAATGGACATTGCTCTCCTTCGTGGACTAATGTTATTTTATTAGTGGTGTCTCCCAGGGATCTCTGTTGGGCCCATTGTTATTTTCTGTTTTTATCAATGATACTGATGAAGGTATAAGGCTTAATATCCAAGTTTGCAGATGATACAAAGGTTGGTAGAGTTGTGAGTGACAGTTAGGACAGTATGCTGCTGCAACAGATGGCAACTGAAGTTTACCACTGACAAATTCAAAGTACTGCATTGGGTTGCAGAAATTACAGAGCAACATATCAACTATGAAGTACTATATTCAGGGTAGTGGAGAATGAAAAAGACGTCACGGTAATTTTGATGTCAGATATGAAGTTTTCTGAGCAGTGCAAACAGACTGAAAGAGTAACTCATGGAGTGTTGTCAATGATATATAGGAATTTTGTAAGCAAGGATAAGGAGATGACTATTCTCTTGTATAAGGCAATGGTCAGGCCCCAACTTGAGTACTGTATACAAGTCCAGAGGCCTCCAACAAAGCAAGCTTATTCAGCATCAGCAAAAAAATAAGAACAAAAAAAAACACAAGCACTTTTCATACCATCTCGCCATTACTCGTCATTAGAAAGGCTTCTGATACTGTTGCACATGGAAGACTGCTGCACAAATTGGAGCAGTATGGCACTGGAGGCAAATTGCTGCTATGGATAAAGGGGTGGTTGAGGGGGAGAAGACAGAGAGTGGTAATCAATGGACACTGCTCATCGTGGACTAATGTTATTAGTGGAGTCCCTCAGGGTTCAGTGTTGGGTCCATTATTGTTTTCTGTATTTATAAATGATATTGAAGATGGTATATCAAGCTTAATGTCCAAGTTTGCAGACGATACAAAGGTTGGCAGGGTTGTCAAGGACACTACTGACACTATGCTGCTGCAACAGGATCTGGAAAGATTGAGCAGATGGGCTGAGAGGTGGCAAATGAAGTTTAACATTGACAAATGTAAAGTACTACATATGGGAAACAGCAACCCCAGAGCAACGTATCAACTCTGTGGTACTACACTGACAGAGAATGAAAAGGACCTGGGGGTAATTGTGCAGGCAGATATGAAGTTCTCTGAGCAGTGCAGATGGGCTGCAAGAGTAGCTCATGGTGTCTTGTCAATGATATACAGGAATTTTTCTAGCAGGGATAAGGAAGTGATTATTCCCTTGTATAAGGCAATGGTCAGGCCAAACCTTGAGTACTGTATATAGGTCTGGAGGCCTCATTTCAAGAAGGATGTAGAGCTGCTGGAACGAGTACAGAGAAGGGCAACAAGATTAGTGAATGGAACAAAGGGGTACTCTTACGAAGAAAGGCTTAAGTTTTGCAAATTACAGTGTCTGCAGACTGGGCACCAGCGAGGTGATCTGATAGAGGTGTATAAAGCCTTGAATGGTTTGAGCATGCTCAATGCTGATGGGATTCTTCCTCTTGCTCAGAATAATCACCTGAAAGGACATAAATTCAAATTGAGGAAAGACAGATGTAGGATAGACGTGCAGAAATTTTCCTTTAGCCAGCGGGTAGTTGGTTGATGGAACAGACTTCCATCCCTTGTCGTGGAAGTTGATAGCCTAAATAAATTTAAGGTTCAGCTGGACAGGTATTTCGAACGAACGGTGGGGTGAAGTGGAAGTGGGTTTTTTTTTTTGGCTGATGCTGCATAAGCTTGCTTTCTTGCATCATATGCCTCTACTAATGCTAATGCTACTTGTAGTTTATCTAATGCTACCTTGAATTTATTCGAACTACACACTTCTACAAAACCAGATGTTTGTTCCAACAATCAACTACTGCTGGCTGAAGACAAATTTCCACACCTGTATCTTGTTGCAACTATCCTTCCTCAATTTGAATTTACGGCCCCTTATGTGAGTAGTCCGAGCAAGAATTTACGCCCTCTTATGTGAGAAGTCTGAGCACGAGGAAGAATTCTGTCAGTGCTGAGCTTACTGAATTGATTAAAACCCTTAAACACCTAACTCATACCTCCATGCAGGGGCCTAATCTCAGATGCTGCAGTTTGAAAAACTGAAGCTTTTGTGCTAAGTGCACCCTTTTGTTCTCATCATTAATCTCATTGCTCTTCTTTGAATCCATTCAAACAGATCCACTCCCTCCTAAAATGATGCTTACATATGTGTATGCAGTACCCAAGATGTGGCCTTACCGTTCCTTTTACATCATAGAACATTCTGAGCTATCCATGTGGGCCGTTTGCACTGCACAGAGAACTTCGTGTCAGACTGCACAATTACTCCCAAATCTTTTTCATTTGCACTAACTTGGCTGTGGTACCAAACAGTTGTTATGTTATTCTAGGACTACTATCCATATGCAATAATTTATCGACGTTGAACTTCAAATTCCACTTGTCAGTCCAAGATTGTAATTTTTAGGCCTTGTTAGGTGGATAGGAAAACTGCTAGATTGGGTGGGGGGATTAACAGTAGCCACAGGAAGAGGCAGAAATGATTCTTGCAATGCTTCTATTGGAGTGAGCAGCAGCTTGGAAAGTTGCTGCGGATTTCAGAAACTGCTGGAAATCATAATGAAACAAGTAAATACATGAGCTGTGTTAGGGTAACTAAGAGTAAGAACAGGTGCATCTATACTTGCATGTACACCAATGCTGGGAGTATAGTAATGGTGTACATGCAAGTATACACAACAATGCTTGGAGGATAAGTAATAAATTTGATGAATTTGAAGTGCTCGTCAAGACATCAAAGACAGATATTGTTGGGATATCAGAGATGTGGTGTCACACAGATATAAGGAATGTAGAATTGGAATTTGGGGAGTAAAATGAGTACAAAAAGGAAAGACAAGACAGGAAGGGAGGAGGGGTTATGATGTTAGTTAAGAAACACAAAATCTAAGGCAGTGCATCCAGTTAACATTCGTGGACAGTGCACTGTTGAGTCAGACTGGTGTGAAATCAGCAATCGGAAAGCAAAAATGAGGGAGTAAGTGTGTTACAGGACAAATGACTCTGATAAGTACAATGAACAATTATACAGAGAAATAGAGAGGGCCAGGAAAAATCAGAATGTCTCATAATGGGGGATTTTAACTTATCAGATACTGGCTGGAACTTGTGTATTGGTCACTCGCACAATAACAACACTTTTGTGGATTTACTGGATGATTGTTTTCTACAGCAGTATGTTTGAGAGGCAATCAGAGGGAGTAATACTCTTTATCTGATTATCAGTGGTGATTCTTTATGCATTCAGAATCTGCAGATAAAAGAACCACTAGGTGGCAGTGATCACAGTGTACTGATGTGGGATTTACTTAAAGATGTAACTATCATCAGGGGTAAAGGGAAGGGTTTTTGCCTTTGTAAAGGTGACTACAGTGGTCTCAGAGATATTTTAAATTCTATACAATGCGACCAATTGATGATGTTACCAACAGCAAATTCTAAATGGGAAATATTTGAGGAATTAATCACGGAAGCTACTAGGCTTTTCATACAAACTAATGAGACTAATGGCAGAAAAGAAAAATGCATGGGGTGCATATAAATTATCAGAGATCCAGAAGCCTACAGTAGATATAAGTTAGTCTAAATAAAGTCACAAAAGATGTTAGGCAAGAGAAAGCAGATTACAAGAAATCGTTGGCAAAGGATGCAAAGAAAAACAGCAGACTTCTTTACTTATATAAATCCTAGAAAAAAGTGGATGAATCAGATTGATCCACTTGATATCAATGGCTTGACTGTTGATGATTCTGCTCAGATAGCTGACAAACTTTATGAGTATTTTGCATCTACATTCACACACGAGGAATTCTGTAGGGAAGCAGAGAACAGAACATTATTAAACTCTAATAGGGAGCTAAATGATTTTGTGCGAACTGAGAGGAGTAAAGGGGAGGAGAAGTTGTTGAAGTTAGAAAATGTTGAACATAAGAAAGGCACATAGGGAGGATGGGATATGTCCAGTTATATCAAAGAAGGCAGGCAAAGAAAGTAAGCAAATTCATTAATGATTACTTTTGTTGTGGAAGTTGATAGCCTAAATAGATTTAAGGCATTTGGAACGAATGGAGGGGTGAAATGGGAGTTTTTTTTTTTTTTGGCTGATGCTGCATAAGCTTGCTTTCTTGCATTGTATACCTCTACTAATGCTAACTCTTAGCCATAATCACGAAAGCATCGTTGGACTCAGCGGAGGCTCCCACAGATTAGAGATGTGCGAATATATCTCTAATTCACAAAGGTAAGGGATCAAGGGTGACATTAGTGATACAGACCTGTTAGTTTAACTTCTGTTCTGGAGAAAATGATGGAGTCAGTGGTTAAAGAAGCACTACAGGATCATCTACACAAAACTGCAGTTATAATTCTTGTCTGACCAATTTGAGTGGATACTGCAATATGGTCAACAAAGGAATGGGAGGCAAAAAATAATTTTGATATCATATCTTTGGATTTTAGGAAAGCTTTTGATACTGTTGCACATTATTATTAGCAGTGTCTTTTTTTATAAAAGAAATAGGTGCCGGTACTCATTTTTGCTATCAGGAAAAATTGAAAAATTTAATATGAAAAGTACTCTAAATTTTTTTCCCCCTGATACCGTTACTTTAGTAGTACAGCAGGCCCCCGTTATATCGCGGTTCACTTTACGCTGATTCACTATAACGCTGTTCTTATATTATAACCCATATCTGACTATAACACTGTCACAGATCACTATAACGCTCTTTTACAGATTGCATTTTTGGTATATTTAACGAAATCGTTTCATTTGATAGAGCCGATAGCTTGAAAATGAATAGCAAAACAGCATTAAAATGTTTCCCACGCTGACTTGAAAAATTTTCCCCACGCTCAGTGAAATTTTCTTGCATGCTAATTTAATTGCAGTACAGTGACTTGTTACGTAGTTCCGAGATAAACATTTTAAAAAATTATCAAATATATTGCTTGTAATATTTGGTTATATGCATTTATCTGAAGTCTAGTCATTACTCATTACTCAGTACAGTATTAAGACATCTTGAGTAACGGACAGTTTACTTGAACATTGTATCGTAACCAATGCAGTTACATTTTCGAAGAGTTAATAATGGCCGATAGGAATGAAAAAGCAACAACATCTGGGCGGAGTACGAAGACTATAAATGTAACAAAAAGACTGAATTTGAAAATTAAATTAGACGTTTTGAAGCAAATCAATTCCGGTCAACGACAAGGTTCCGGTCAATTACAAGTCCATAATTTAGGACTTGTAAGTTTAACTGTAAGAACAATTATAAAAAAATAAAGAATTAATTTTAGCAGCGGGAAAGATAGCTGTTCCACTGCAAGCAAAAAGCGCTAGGCCGGCTATTAGGATTGAAATGGAAAGACTAACTAATTTTATTGAAGATACTAGCCAATGCAGAATTCAGTTAAGTTAAACATTATAAAAAAAAAAAAGAGAGAGAGAGAGAGAGAGAAAGATTAGCTAATATGATTATCTGAAGAAAACTCACCTAAAAAAAAAAAAAATGTGGATCCATTTAAAACTGATAAGGGCTGGTTGAATAGAATTAAAATCCAAGGAGAAGCCGCAAGTGCAGATCAAGGAGCCGAAACTTTCAAAAAAGAACTTTTTAAAATTATTGAAGAAGGCTATTATGCGTTATACTTCTCAACAAGTTTTTAACATAGATGAAGGAGAACTTTTGTGGAAACAAATACCTGATGAAGCAGGACTTTTGTGGAAACGAATGCCTAAAAGAAGTTTCATACTGAAAGAAGCAAAAAACATGCCAGGTTACAAAGCGGCGAAGGATCGGTTGACCCTTATTGTTGGGTGGTAACGCTGCGGGGGATTTAAAATGAATATCCCTTTTAGTTTATTTGGAAGAGGGCCAAAGTTCAACCCAAAATTGAAAGATTTTTCATGATTTTAATTGGAATTTTAAGTTTAATTTTGATACATAAATAGTTACCACATAATTATATACGTATGTAATGCAGAATATTTTATATGTACAAATATTTGAATATTAAATATTTTGACCGACATTTGTGCATTTTTTCACTACCGTTTATTATTGATTAGGAAATATCCTATGGCACCGACCGCAACTCACAAATACGTATGTTACCTTATGGGAATGTGGCGCTCGCTTAGCAAGGATTCATTTAGTGCTCTGTTTTTTCGGAACGAATTATCGGCGTTAAGCGGGGGTGACCTGTAATGTTTTTAGAATAAGAACAAATTAAGTATATTAACACAGTTTATTAAGCATAAATTTATGATTTAAGTATATAAAAAAAAAAATAAGAAAAATGTGCGAAAAATAAGTAAAAATAATTTCATAATAAAGTTTTTGTAGAATATCCCAAATTTTATTAAGTTCTCATCCGACACCCAATATCGACTTCTTTTCCTCTTCTTTGTGTGTCGGTTGCTGAATTATGTTTCCGAAACGCCACGAATCGACATATTTTGCGTAGATGGAAGCGGGTCAGCAGTGGGCCTACAGTTTGAAGAAACTGTTTTTGTCATCAACGAAGCACTGGCGATCAGGTTCATTTGTGAAAATCCTCATTCATATTCATTCGATTAAATTGGTATCCTACTCAGAGCATCCATCAAATGCTTCAATTCTTCCAAAACCTTCTTATCAATTAGGTATACCCAACTGCATTTAATTGTAACCTAACTGACAATTTTCTAACTTCATTTTCACCAAATGCCAACAATTAATGTTTAGAAGAATTAATACCTTCGTTGTCCCCGTTGTCCTTCTCTCACGTCAGTATTGTCACTAGTTCTTAAATTTGAATTTTTTCTTTTCTTTTCTTTTTCTTTTTCTTTTTTTTTAAACTGTTCAAAATATCGGTGTCATTTGGATACTTAGGTACTGTGACCACGTAAACACAGATAGGGAAAATATGGATAACCCACTTCCGCGAAACAACAGATGATTATTTGTCGGGGTAAAAGAAAATCACTTTTCTACTTCTCGAACAAGGCGCTTACACAGTTGATTCACAGAGGTGTCCAACCTACGGCCCGCAAGGAAAGTGAACTAAATCGCCATTTTAAATTTTGTTAATTATCAAAAAAATTTTCTCATTAAATGTAATTGTGTATTGTACTTTATAAAATTTTCGAATATTTTTAATTTTACTTTTACATGCAACAAGATATGGAAAAAGTAACAGACTAAAGAAATCTAACTTTGAATTTTTTTGACTATGGCCCCTGTACAGGAAAAGGTTGGACACCACTGCAGTAGAAGGTCGGCCAGAGCCCAATGGGAATACATCTTGATCTGCTCACTCTTGACCAGCACAACTTCTCTGTATGTGGGACAGGTGGTCGGATAGGTTTAACCAGGTACCACTAAGTTGTAGAATGCTAATCCCTTTAGCTAATCTCTTAATTTGCACAGCAACACTAATTGTCTAAATTGCCTGAAGGCCAGAAATGCGAACAGTGCGTGGTTTAGAATAATTTATAATTATAAAAATTGTTATACAGTTTTATATAGAAAGTATTAGTATTAGTAATGGCTGCATGGTGGAAGAAAGCCTATGGCTTATGCTGCACGAGCAAAAAAAAAAAAAAAAAAAAATCCAAACAAAACAATGATAAAAACAAAAAAAAAAAGGAAATTAAACCTATCATCCTATGCGCTTCCCTTACCCGAAAGTACTATCCAGATGACCTTTGAATTTCCCCAAACTGTCGGCCTCTACAACCCAGGAAAGCAACTTATTCCAGTAATTTATAACTCGTTGGCTATATTAAAACTTCCTGCAGTTCAATCTAAACATTTCCCCCCGTAACTTGAATTTATGTCCCCTAGTTCTATCATAATTTATAATCTTGAAAATTTCGTCCTCATTTAGGTGCGGTCTCCATACTTGAACACAGTATTCCAAGTGTGGTCTAACATAAGCCTTATATAATGGGATTATCACATCCCTATCTCTACTTGCAAAAGTTTGATAGATCATTGATAGGACACCATGGGCCTTCCTTGCAACCTGTTTACAATGCTCAGAGAATTTCATGTCTGACCGTATCGTAACACCCAAGTCCCTTTCCTCCAGTACTGGGTTTAGTTGAACTCCACCAAGTGAATAAGTTATTTTGGGATTACTGTTTCCCAGCTGTGTAATACCTTACACTTTGTTGGATTAAAGCATAGCTGTCATTTTTCTGACCATTCCTGAAGTCTATCTAGGTCTCTCTGAAGAAGCTCAGCTTGACAGTGATCATTAACTACTCTACCAATTTTAACATCATCTGCAAATTTAGACATCACACCCTCTATCAATTCATCAATGTCGTTTATGAAAATTAAAAACAACAGTGGTCCTAATACTGATCCTTGGGGAACCCCACTTCTTACATCAACCCAATCTGAGGAATAGCCATTTATCACAACCCTCTGCCTCCTACCCTGAACTCATCCTTCTATCCATCTAAGGATTTTCCCAGTGATTCCAACCTGTTCAAGCTTATAAAGCAACCGCTCATGTGGGACTGAGTCAAAAGCTTTGCTGAAATCGAAATAAACAATGTCAAAATTATTCCCTAAATCCAGCTCGTGAGTGACTCTTTGGAAATAGCGAACCAGATTTGTTAAACATGATTTTCCCTTTACAAAACCATGCTGAGTATCCTTGGAATTTCAATTCGATCCAAATGATCCTGAATTCCACCCTTGATCATTGCCTCCATGATTTTCCCTACTACTGAAGTCAGACTGACATGTCGATAATTTCCAAATTCACTTTTAGAGCCACCCTTATGTATGGGAGATACATTTGTACTTTTCCAATCCAAGGGAATCTCCCCAGAGTCTAGTGATGCTCGCATAATTAGCCTCAATTGTCAATGCACTCGCTTGCCATCTCCCTTAAGATTATACGGTATATTCCATCAACTCCAGAAGCCTTACTGGTCTGTAGGCTCGAAAGTTTTTTCATTAAATAATCTTGCGAAATTTCAATATCATTAATTACATATTTTTTAACTTCGCTCCCACAATTTCCCATTGCCACAAAAGGTTTTTCATTTGTAAATATCGATGCAAAATAACTGTTGAGTTCATCTGCAACGGCAACTGGTGTATTTAATACTATCTCCTTTCCCTTACGTAAAGGTCCGATCTGGTTTGTCCTGCTCTTCTTGGCATTGATATATGTGAAGAATTCTTTATCCCCCCTCTTTGCTCTGTTTGCTAGTGATGTCTCATAAACTGCCTTTGCCTGTTGAACCTTTTCTGTGGCTCTATTACACATCACCTTGTAGCTGTTATAGGATTCAGTACTTTTTATTGCTCTGTAACCTTTCCATGCCACTTTTTCTGTTCAAGTAATGTGGCAACTTCACTATTCATCCAACTTGGAACCCTTCTTGTGGAGTATTTTTTTAATGGTATATATGCATTCAAGGCATCTGTGATTAATGTTTTGAAAGCGAACCACAGTTCAAATGTATTCATTTTCTGCACGATATTTACCCAGTTAATAGAGGCCATGTAGTACCTTAAGGCATCGTAATTTCCTTTTCTGAAATTAAAACCCATTCCTTTGCCTTTTACTTCTGCTAACTCTCTCATCATCATCCACCGTAGAACTCCGTGATCACTTCCTGCTACTGGTTCCTCTACTGTCAGCCCTGTTATGTCATCTGATTCATGTGTGATGATGAGGTCTAAGATATTTTTTTCTCTAGTACTTTCCCTGACATGTTGATACAAATAACAGTCATCTAGTTGATTTAAAAATTTTGTTCCCCATGTTGAGGTTCCTTCCCATTTACTCCAATCAATTAGAGGCAAATTGAAATCACCCATAATATAAGGCATTGACGCTTACTTGCCCATTCCATTTGCATGTAGAGGCTTTTGTCATAATCTTCACAATCACCTGGTCTGTAGATTACTCCTACTCACATTATACCTTTGTTTCCAACTATCTCACACCATACAGACTCTATACTAGCATGTGAAATGACTGAATCCGGGAAAGCTATCGTCGCACTCAGGCTGCTTCTGATAAGAAGAATTACCCCACCACCCCTTCTATCTACCCTATCCTTCCTAAATACATTATACAACCCGTACTTAAACTCATCATCCCCAATTTCCGGGTGGCACCACGTCTCTGTAAGCCCTATTATGTCCGCGTTACTTGTTTTAACCAGCAGTTCGAATTCGCTCATTTCATTGACGACACTTCTAACATTACTGTATAAACAATTAAGATTTACTGTTCTTGTATCACTATTACCCACATCCCCCCTAACTAGCAGTTTCCCTGAACCTTTAAGGTATCCTCAATAATACTGGCAAAAACTTTTGCACCACCTTTGTTTACGTGTATCCTGTCTCTACAAAACAAATTCCTTCTACCTACAAGTGTGGGCCATGCTGATAGAAATTTCCCCCCCTAAAGCCTTGCAGATTCCTTCAAGTCTTGAGTTAATCCACAAGGCTCTTAACATATAAACCCTCCTATCGTGTCTGGGTATAATTGCAGACACATAGACATTATGGCCTAGCTCGCGACATTTCCTCACATGGTCCTGTGTCTTAACAAGTATCTTAACAATAGACAGTAAAAAATGTAAATTTAGTTAAATCATTTTAAGCTTATTTGAATAGTAGGTAAACACATGAAAAAAATTTACGAACTATTACAAATATCGAAGTGCACTGCATCCAAATGTCATACATCACTGTTAATAAAGGTGCCGGTATGTCATACTGTTGTGTACCGTCCGAAAAAAAAAGCACTGATTATTAGTAATATTATTATTAGCCGTATGGTGCAAGGAAGCCTGAGGCTTATGCTGCACTAGACAAATAAAATTTCCAAGTTACCCTGAGAGAGAGAGAGAGAGAGAGAGAGAGAGACAGAGAGAGAGAGAGAGAAGTAGAAGGGAATCAACAAGAAAGAGAAGAATGATGATATCCAGCTCAGTACCCTGGGTGTGCCAAGCCCATACTCACCAGATGTGAGTTCCTGGGGCACGGATGACTACTGTACAAGTTGGAACAATATGGCATCAATGGCAAGTTGCTGCTATGGTTAAAGGTTGAGCAAGAGAAGACATGGAGTGGTAATCAATGGACACTGCTCTCCGTGGAATGTTATTAGTCGTGTCTCTCAGGGGTCCGTGTTTGGCTCATTGTTATTTTCTGTATTTATCAATGATATTGATGAAGGTATATCATGCTTACTGTCCAAGTTTGCAGATGATACAAAGATTAGAAGGGTTGCTAATGGTAGTAAAGGCAGTATGCTACTGCAACAAGTTCTAAAAAAGTTGGGCAGATTTTTTTTTTTATGTGAACCCCAAACATGAGAGGTATTAGAACCTATAGTACTTAGTACCGTGCTTGGGTTGGAGGTTGAGAAGACGAAAGAAGATATTTGTTGACATTAGACTTGAACTTCTGTAAATTGTAATTTTCAGGAAATACGTATGAAGGAAGGTTGTTCCAGAAAACGGCAGTTGGATGAATAAATGAGGAAGATGAAAAGTTGGTTCTATGGGTTTGAAGTTGGACAGTAAATGGATGTTCGCTGGTGGCAGCACGTGTTCGGACTGTTTTGAAAGAGACAGCGGGAATTATAGAAGCCAATTCAGAAGAACAGTGTCCATGGAAGTATCTGTAGAAGAGGCATGCAGCAGAAACAGTATGTCTATGAGAAAGCGAGTGGAGAGACTCTGTTAGAGATGAATCATTAATTAACCTAACTGCCCTCTTCTGAATGGAATCAAGAAGCATGAGAGAGGTTTTGGGGGCACCATCCCAGATGTGGAAACAATATTCCATGGCAGGGCGGATTTGTTTATACAGAGTGAGCAGCTGTTTGGAAGAAAAGTAACGCCGAGAGCAAAAGAGAAAACCAAGTTTTTTAGATGCAGAGGAAGCAATTTTTGTAATGTGCTTGTGCCAAGAGAGATTAGAAGTCAGGGTAATCCCCAAAAGAGATATATCATTTTGCCTAGAAATCGGAGTGTCACTAAAAATAAGCATAGGAGCAGAAGAATCCTTTTTGCGAGATATAAGACAAGATTGAGTTTTAGAAGGGTTGAAATCAACTAAGTTGTCTTTGCCCCATTGGAGAATTACCTGAAGATTGGTATTTAAAGAATGGATAGCAGATTTTCGAGAAGTTGAAGCTGATTGAGCAGGACAAGTTTTCTCAAAATGGAAAGTGGAATGCAATGTGCTATCATCGGCAAAACTATGGATAGGATTTCCAGTCAATGGAAGAAGGTCATTAATATACAAGAGGAAAAGAGTGGGGGAAAACACTGAACCTTGGGACACGCCGGCATTAGTGGAGAAGTTAGAAGACAGAGGGCCATCTACCATCACCCTCAGTGAGCGATCAGAGACAAAACTGGATAACCAATTACTAAAAACAGTTGGCAAACCATAAGGTGGAAGCTTGTTTAGAAGACCTTTATGCCAAACACGAACAAAAGCCTTTGAGATGTCAAGAGCAACTACTTGTGTTTCACCGAACCTTTCCATTGAATTAGTCCATAAATGGGTAACATAAGCCAGAATATCACCAGTGGATCGACACTGACGGAATCCATAATGGCGATCGTTGATCAGGCAGAAGGTTTCTAGGTAGTTTAAGAGTTGGCGGTTAATTGATTTCTCCATTACTTTAGAAAGAGTAGAAGTAATTGCAATGGGATGATAATTGGATGGGAGGGATTTGTCACCCTTTTTAAGAACTGGCTGGATATGGGCAAATTTCCAAGCAGAAGGAAAAACACCTTTGGAATAAGAAAGTGAAAAAAGGCGACAAAGAATAGGAGTAAGTTCAGGAGCACAGGTTTTGAGAACAAGTGGAGAAATACCATCAGGACCTGGAGCTTTCTTTGCATCAAGGTTCATCAAAATCCTTCTGATATCCTTTTGACGGAAGACCACAGGAGGCATTGAATGGAGCATGTTGGGAATGGTAGGAGGTGTTTTAACCAAGATCATTAATACATGAGCCGGAAGAAAAATGAGATGCTAGCAGGTCAGCTTTATCCTTTACTGAAATGACAACAGAACCATCTGGTTTGGACAGAGTTGGGAGCAGAGATGGGCAAAAGTTGCGGCCAATAGCTTTGGCAAGAGACCAGAATGCTCGGCTACCATTAGGGCAAGAAGCAAGTTTTCTACTCTTAGCCTGTTCAGACTCTAATTTGGACTGATTAATAACTGGTTTAAAATTGTTGCGAGCTTTGGTGTAGGCAGAAAATGAAACTGAAGAATTAGAAACAAGCCAATTACGATATGCAACATTCTTCTCTTGAATAGCCTTAGCACATTTATTGGAAAACCAAGGTTTAGATGAAGGATGAGATTTTAAAGTGGAGTGTAGGATAAAGGATTCCATTCCTGCAAGAATAATTTCACTGACACGATCTGAGCAAACACTGACATCAGAAGTTTTGAAACAGCAATCCGACGAAGGAAAAGAAGAAAAGAAGTCTCGCAGGTCATCCCATTTTGCATTCTTGTAATGCCAAACAACACGAGGTTGGGAATAGCCATGAGATAAAGGTTCCATTGGAGAAGAGACAATCACCAAGTTGTGATCTGAAGTGCCTAAAGGACCTCTCACTTTGACCGTGTACTTAGAAGTGTTGTTTGTGAGAAAAAGATCAAGCGTATTGGCTGTATGATTAGGATTGTCCGGTATTCTTGTAGGTAAATGAACATTCTGTGCTAGGTCATTAGTAATTGAAAAAGCCTCAGCATCTCGACCTGCTGGGTCGGTGTGACTGCAAAACGGAAGCCAGCTGGAGTTGTGAACATTAAAATCACCAAGGAAAATTACTTCACTGTTAGGAAAGTTGGACTGGAGAATTTAAAGTTGCAAAGAGAGAAAGTCAAAGAGCTCCAAGTGATTAGTGGAGTTGGGAGAACGGTAGAGATTTTGACACAATGAGGTAGAGAGATTTTAAGCCAGAGAAGATCAAAGAGAGGAGATTCCAAATTGCCAAGTCTCTGACATCGAATATCAGAACGGACATATGCACAAGTACCACCTTCGAGGCGAAAGGAATCATACAGCGAATAAATTGGGCATCTGAGATGAGCAGTAGTTGAATCAACCGATAACTGAGATTCTGTCAGAAAAAGTACATGGGGTTTGGCAGACTGCAAGTGGAAATGGACATCGTTGAGATTAGAATTGAGACTACGTATATTTGTGAAATGAATTAGGAAGTGCTTGGGAGGTTTAGATCTTTTCGCAGATAAGCTTGCTCTATTAATTTGACAATTCATGTTGTATTCAATAGTAAGAAAAAGTGAGTGGGACATGCTGTATGAAGTAATGAAATTTTTGGATATGGCATACACGTGGTAAGAATATACCCAGATCCTTGACATAATGTGGCCTCGACAATGCTCCCCGCATACACACTACTTGGACTCCCTCCAGTCACTATCTGGCAGAGTAGAGGTAGCAAGATTATACACTAGCTGAGCCTCCTAGAGAGTTACCAATAGGTTCGGTCCAGTGTACTAACTAGCGGCCGGTCTGCTGCGAACACCGTTTTAGAGCTGTACCTTCGAAATGTAAGGAATATTGTATCTCGCCACGACGTTCATCATAACCTCAAAAGTCATCAATCATATTGCATGATGGAAGAGATAGGGAAGGGTTGACCAGAACTTAGCTCTAGAGACTAAACATGGGTTCCACCACTTCAAGCCTCCAATAAGCAAAGTGGTGGTATTTCACCGGTTGATGAGAGTCATCTACCACCTAATACTGCCTGGTAACATAGAGGGGCGGTATTCCTCCATGTGGTGTGGGCGCCACACCTCGACCCCTGCTTATGTTGGTTCACATCTGGGTGGTCACCCACCATGTACTTGTGCATGGAGGTTATACCCAGGATTACTAACAGTCCCACCATCGTGAAGGTGCAAGCATAGGATTTGGCTGTCACAGACCGTCCGGACTTCGCTGAAATTGGGTCCACTTGACTTGAGTGTCACCCGAATATCAGTTCCATCAGCATTTTAGACTCCCAGGTAGCAAGTACAGCTTGTCTGGCATATCTGAGAGAATGTCTGTGACAACTTCAAGGACCAGATGGGTTGAGAAATGGCAACTGAAGTTTAACATTGACAAATGCAAACTACTGCATATGGGAACAGTAACCCCAGAGTAACATATCAACTGTGTGGCTCTACACTTAGGGTAAAGAATGAAAAAGACCTGGGGGTAATTGTGCAGTCAGATATGAAGGTTTCTGATAAATGCAGTAGGCTGCTAGAGCAGGTCATGGGGTGTTGTTAATGATATACAGAAATTGTGCTAGCAGGGAGGTGATTATCCCGTTGTATAAGGCAATGGTCAGGCCACATCTTGAGTACCGTGTACAGGTCTGGAGGCCTCATTTTAGGAAGAATGTAGAGTTGCTAGAATGAGTACAGAGAAGGGTAACAAGACTGGTGAGGAGAACAGAGGGGTGCTCATACAAAGAAAGGCATAGAGTCTAGAGACTAGGCACCTGAGAGGTGATATGATTGAGGTGTATAAGGCCTTGAATGGATTGAGCAGGCTCAATGCTGATGGGATTCTTCCTCTTGCTCAGATTACAAAGCTCGGGGGGGGGGGGGGGGGACATAAACTCAAACCGAGGAAAGATAGCTGTTGAACAGATGTGCGTAAATTTGCCTTTAGCCAGCGGGTAGTTGATTACTGAAACAAACCTCCATCTGTCATTGTGGAAGCTGATAGCTTAAATAAATTCAAGGAAGAAGTGGAAAACGTTTGGAGTTTTTTTTTTTTTTTTTTTTTCCCCCTTTGGCTGATGCTGTATAAGCTTGGTTTCTTGCATCATATACCTCTGCTAATGGTAATTAACTGGCTTGTAACTTACAAGCCAGTTAATTCTCATTAATTAATCAAAAGAAGTTCCATTTGCAAAACTTAGGCATTAAGCTTGATAAGCCTTTTCCATTTTGTGAATAAATACTGAAAACAATAAGCCAGTACTGGGGAAATCCACTAATAATAACAGCAGCCCTAAGGAGAGCAGTCTCCATTTTCTCTCAATCAATCCATTCCTTAATCATCTGTAGCAGTAACCTGCCCTTAACAGCACAGTGCTCTAATCTGTACAGCAGTCTTTAATTTGGAACAGTGTCAAAAGCTTTTCTGAAATATAAGTATGTTGTCAAAAATTTTTTTATCCCATCTATTTCATCTTTTACTGCATCGCAGTAACATAATATCTTTGGTCAAACAAAATCACCTCTTAACAATCCATGACACAGCTATTAAAGAACTGCATTCCTGTCTAGGTGGGCCTGCATTATTTTCTCAGGACAGAAGTGAAGCTTACACATCTGTAATTATCTCACTTCACCCTTTGATCCCCTCTTGTGAACTGGAGATATATTAGCCCATCCCCAGTTCTACGGACTTCGCTAAAATTCAAGGATGCTCTCTTAATATAATTGGATAGATCGCACTAACTGAGGTACCTTTATTTATCTTTAGCTTCAAGAATTTCTCTTCCACTCAGTTATCACAAATTCATTTAGCTCTCATCTGGCATCCCCATTACTAAAAGAATTCCTGATGTGGAAGAAGATGAAAAATATCTATTCACTATGTCAGCAACTGAAGTATGATCACTGACAGTTACAACATTCATATCTGTTGCCCTAGTGTTTTGTGATATAAATTTTGCAGCATAAATATATAAATGTTGCGATTCATATCTATTGCAACATTTATAAGTATCTTTCTTCTCTGCCACCAGTGTCATCAGCTCATTGGATATCCATTTAAGTCTAAATCTTAAACAGTATCTCAGAGTTGGTATAAAAAGACTAGTAGCTTCTATGACCACTTTCCTGATTTTATTTAGAATCTGCTATTAGTAACATCATCAGCTGGTTTTACAGAACAAATTATGAAAACTGTGCGAGACCTTTATGAAATCCAAAGAAGTACCAACCGGTGAACATATTGATACACAGCAATCGCTGATACCTAGTGGTTTCTTTATCAGTGGATGGTTGATAAGCAGATCAAGAGTATTGTTTCCTCTCATATCCTGTCTAATGCAGTGGTGTAGAAAATAGTCATCCAATAAATCCAAAATATTTTGATACTATGTGAGGGACCAACCAAAAAGTTCTGCTCAATATCTACAAAGTTAAAATACCCCATTATAAAACATTCTACTTTAGTTGGCTCACTCTATTTGTCTGTATAGTTCACTGTTATACTTAACACACCCTTACTTTCATTTTTGTTTTCCCAATGCTTATCTCAACGTTGCACTGATCTCCTCTGTCATTGAGTGCACTGCCTTAGGTTCACTGTTTCTTAACTGAGAGCATAATTCCACTTCCTCCCATCCTGTTTGTCCTTACTACAGAGAATGTACACTGAATGAACAGAAACCATGGGATACCTATCTAGTAGGTATCCAATGGTTTCTGTCCCATGAGAACGAGTAGGCCCACCTTTCGTCCAAATAAGGGCAGTCACATGGCAAGGCATTGAGTCCACTAATCATGAAAGCGTTCCACAGTTATTTCCATCCATGCTTGCTGCACTGCTGTCTATACTTCCATCACATTCCTGGGTATAGGATCAAAGTTCAAACGGACCTTTCCACAGCTTCCAAAGATGATCCACAGGGTTCATGTCCGGTGAACAGGGAGGCCATTCCATGGTGGTAAAATCTGCGAAATGCTCTTCAAACCATGTTCTAGTCACCATGGCTATGTGGGGAGGTGTACTGTCCTGCTAGAAGAGTCCATTGCCCTGTGGGTGCACGATGACGATGATGGGATGCAGATGGTCTGCAAGGATGGGCATGTAACCTGGACTGTTCAGAGATGCGTCCTGATGTACCAGAAGTCTCGACATGTGCCAGATGAACATGCCACAGACCATTAATGACAGTCCACCTGCCTGAACAGTTCCTTGTTGATATAACAGGTACATAGCTTTGTGTGGTTTCTGCCAGATACACATCCTCCCATCTGCTAGAAATAACTGGAAATGGGACTCATCGGAGCAGGAGACCATCTCCAATCATCCAAGGTCCAGTGCCGATGTTCTTTTGCCTGGTTGAGGCATAGAGTTCTGTGTCATGGTGTTAGCAATGGGACTCTGGTGAGTCGGTGGCTCCCATAACATATTGCAGCTAATGATCACCTGATAGTCATGGTAGAGACGTTTCTGGCACCTCCCTCGTTGAAGTTGGTGGTGATTTGTGCAACTGTCGCTCTCTGGTTTGATGAAACAATGCAAGACAGATGTCGATGGCCATGTTCATCCACCACCTTTCTCTGCCCACGATGAGATGTTAATCAGGAAATGGCGTATTCCCAATACACTCTTGATACTGTCGAATGGAGATAGTGCAATTTCTGTATCACTGCGATAGAGTGACTCATGCATCGGGCACCCACTATCATCTCTCTCTCTCTCTCTCTCTCTCTCTTTAAAAGTTTGTTAAATCACGACATATATTCATACTGACATTGAATTACCATCTACATGAATGCAGTGATGCAATGTATCTATACAAGCAGTGGGTTCATCCACTAGCAGATGGATGACAGTGTCGCATTGCCTAGGAACCAGGTATCCCATGCATCCTGCCCTTTCAGTGTACTGACAATATTCAAATGCTGCATCACTTATGCCTGAGTGGCACCATGTCTCTAATATCTGTGCAATGTCCACATCTGTTGACTTTAACAGTATTTCATTTGAAAACGCCAAAACAAAAGGTAACAGGGGATACAGTACTTAGTACGGTGCTTGAGTTGAACATTCAGAAGATGAAAGAAGATATTTGTTGATATATAGCAGACGAACCCCCATGAGGGTGGCCGTCTGCTTAACCACCATCGTGCATAGCACAGTTGGTAGGATCACGTCCTTCCCATATCCAGTGGAAAAGACCCGAGTTCGAGTCCTGTCGGTGGTGAGAGGAATTTTTAGGGGGTAAATTTCTATCAGCATGGCCCACACATGTAGGTAGAAGGAATTTGTTTTGTAGAGACGGGATACACTTAAACAAAGGTGGTGCAAAAGTTTTTGCCAGTATTATTGAGGATACCTTAAAGGTTCAGGGAAACTGCTAGTTAGGGGGGATGTGGGTAATACTGACACGCGTTTATCTGATAATATTGGTCAATGTAACTCTTTCACATACCTTAAGAGTTCTTATCTGTTACCCCAACTGGACGTATTATCTAGATGTTATGGGGGCATAGACGTTTCACGTGAGCGGGTAGCTAATATCAGGGAAGAGAGCCTAAAAAACTTCAAGGGTTGTGTTAGGGTTGTTAAATATACAAGAACAGTAAATCTTAATTGTTTATACAGTAACGTTAGAAGTGTCGTCAATAAAATGAGAGAATTCGAACTGCTGGTTAAAAGAAGTAACGCGGACATAATAGGGCTTACAGAGATGTGGTGCCACCCGGAAATTGGGGATGATGAGTTTCAGTATGGCTTGTATAATGTATTTAGGAAGGATAGTTTAGATAGAAGGGGTGGTGGGGTAATGCTTCTTATCAGAAGCAGCCTGAGTGCGACGATAGCTTTCCCGGATTCAGTCATTTCACATGTTAGAGTCTGTATGGTGTGAGATAGTTGGAAACAAAGGTATAATGCGAGTAGGAGTAATCTACAGACCAGGTGATTGTGAAGATTATGACAAAAGCCTCTACATGCAAATGGAATAGGCAAGTAAGCGTCAATGCCTTATTATGGGTGATTTCAATTTGCCTCTAACTGATTGGAGTAAATGGGAAGGAAACTCGACATGGGGAACAAAATTTTTAAATCAACTAGATGACTTATTTGTATCAACATGTCAGGGAAAGTACTAGAGAAAAGAATATCCTAGACTTCATCATCACACATGAATCAGATGACATAACAGGGCTGACAGTAGAGGAACCAGTAGCAGGAAGTGATCACGGAGTTCTACGGTGGATGATGATGAGAGAGTTAGCAGAAGTAAAAGGCAAAGGAATGGGTTTTAATTTCAGAAAAGGAAATTACGATGCCTTAAGGTACTACATGGCCTCTATTAACTGGGTAAATATCGTGCAGAAAATGAATACATTTGAACTGTGGTTCGCTTTCAAAACATTAATCACAGATGCCTTGAATGCATATATACCATTAAAAAAATACTCCACAAGAAGGGTTCCAAGTTGGATGAATAGTGAAGTTGCCACATTACTTGAACAGAAAAAGGTGGCATGGAAAGGTTACAGAGCAACAAAAAGTACTGAAGCCTATAACAGCTACAAGGTGATGTGTAATAGAGCCACAGAAAAGGTTCGACAGGCAAAGGCAGTTTATGAGACATCACTAGCAAACAGAGCAAAGAGGAGGGATAAAGAATTCTTCACATATATAAATGCCAAGAAGAGCAGGATAAACCAGATCGGACCTTTACGTAAGGGAAAGGGGATAGTACAATAAATACACCAGTTGCCGTTGCAGATGAACTCAACAGTTATTTTGCATCGATATTTACAAATGAAAAACCTTTTGTGGCAATGGGAAATTGGGGGAGTGAAGTTAAAAAATATGTAATTAATGATATTGAAATTTTGCAAGATTATTTAATGAAAAAACGTTCGAGCCTACAGACTAGTAAGGCACCTGGAGTTGATGGAATATACCCTATAATCTTAAGAGAGGCGGCAAGCGAGTGCATTGAACCATTGAGGCTAATTATGGGAGCATCATTAGACTCTGAGGAGATTCCCTTGGATTGGAAAAGTGCAAATGTATCTCCCATACATCAGGGTGGCTCTAAAAGCGAAGATGGAAATTATCGACCTGTCAGTCTGACTTCAGTAGTAGGAAAAATCATGGAAGCAATGATCAAGGGTGGAATTCAGGATCATTTGGATCGAATTGAAATTCTCAAGGATACTCAGCATGGTTTTGTAAAGGGAAAATCATGTTTAACAAATCTGGTTCGCTATTTCGAAAGGATCACTCACGAGCTGGATTTAGGGAATAATTTCGACATTGTTTATTTAGATTTCAGCAAAGCTTTTGACTCAGTCCCACATGAGCGGTTGCTTTATAAGCTGGAACAGGTTGGAATCAATGGGAAAATTCTTAGATGGATAGAAGGATGGCTTCAGGGCAGGAGGCAGAGGGTTGTGATAAATGGCTATTCCTCAGATTGGGTTGATGCACGAAGTGGGGTTCCCCAAGGATCAGTATTAGGACCACTGTTGTTTTTAATTTTCATAAACGACATTGATGAAGGGATAGAGGGCGTGATGTCTAAATTTGCAGATGATGTTAAAATTGGTAGAGTAGTTAACGATCACTGTCAAGCTGAGCTTCTTCAGAGAGACCTAGATAGACTTCAGGAATGGTCAGAAAAATGGCAGCTGTGCTTTAATTCAACAAAGTGTAAGGTATTACACATGGGAAACAGTAATCTCAAAAAAACTTATTCACTTGGTG
Source organism: Mastigoproctus giganteus (assembly GCF_048544385.1). Lineage (NCBI taxonomy): Eukaryota > Metazoa > Arthropoda > Arachnida > Uropygi > Thelyphonidae > Mastigoproctus > Mastigoproctus giganteus. Next base: position 99,394,031 of record NC_143582.1, on the reverse strand, counting down.
GAGTTCAACTAAACCCAGTATGGAGGGAAGGGACTTGGGTGTTACGATACGGTCAGACATGAAATTCTCTAAGCATTGTAAACAGGTTGCAAGGAAGGCCTATGGTGTCCTTTCGATGATCTATCGAACTTTTGCAAGTAGAAATAGGGATGTGATAATCCCATTATATAAGGCTTATGTTAGACCACACTTGGAATACTGTGTTCAAGTATGGAGACCGCACCTAAAGAAAGACATCGAGCTTCTTGAAAGGGTGCAAAGAAGGGTAACTCGCCTGGTGAGATCGGCAAAAGGGCGTCCTTATGAAGAAAGACTTCAAATATGTGGGTTGCAGAGTTTGGAAACTACACACCTTATAGGAGATTTGATTGAGGTGTCTGAGAGGCATCAGTAAAATGAATGAGGACAAAATTTTCAAGATTATAAATGATGCTAGAACTAGGGGACATGAATTCAAGTTATGGGGGGAAATGTTTAGATTGGACTGCAGGAAGTTTTATTTTAGCCAGCGAGTTATAAATTACTGGAATAAGTTGCCTTCATGGGTGGTAGAGGCCGACAGTTTGGGGAAATTCAAAGGTCATTTGGATAGTACTTTCGGGTAAGGGAAGTGCATAGGATAATAGGTTTAATTTCCTTTTTTTTTTATTTTTATTTTTTTTATTAATTATTATTATTTAGTTATTTAATTTATTTTATTTTTTTTTTGTTTTTATCATTGTTTTGTTTGGATTTTTTTTTTTTTTTTTGGCTGGTGCAGCATAAGCCATAGGCTTTCTTGCACCATGGCGGCCGTTATTAATACTAATACTGATATTAATTTAATTTCTTTAATATCTGTAGATTGTAATTTTCAGGAAATATATGTGAATGGAGGTTTTCCAGAAAATGGAAGTTGAAACAAGCAAAAAAAAAATTGGTTCTATGAGTTTGAAGATGGACAGTAAGAGGATGCTGATTGGTTGCAGCAAGTTTCCAAACTGATTTGAAAGAAAGAGGAGGAATTATAGAAGCCAGTTCAAAAGAACAGTGTCCATTGAAGTATCGACAGAAAAGGCATGCAGCAGAAACAGAAAAGGCAAGAAGCAGAAACTAAGAGACAGAGAGTGGAGAGACTTTGTAAGAGATGGGTCATTAATTAATCTAACTGTCTTCTTTGTTTGTTATTTGGATTTTAGGAGCATTAGCAACTAAGGCCATATTGCTCTGGGGATATGTGGTGGTCATTCACTGACCTTTCCGCATCTTCCGTATTTGGTGGGCCCGGGCTCGAACCCCAGTCTAATCAAGAAGCGTGTGCTATGCACTGCTGCTCCAGCCCACCTGGCTACGGACGCGCCCCTGTCTTCTTTTGAGTGGAGTCTAGAAGCCTGAGAGCTGTTATATCACCACTCAGATGTGGATACTATATTGCACCGTAGGGAGGATTTGATATTTGTACAGAGATAGTAGCTGTTGAAAAGAAGTAACTCTGAGAATGAAAGAGAAAACCAGTTTTTTAGATGACGAGGAAGCAATATTTGTGATGTGCTTAGGGTAGGAGAGATTAGAAGTCAGGGTAATCACTAATAGCAATATATGATCTTGCCTAGAAATAAGAGTGTCATTGAAGGAAGAAGGAAGAAGAATGCTAATTGCAAGATATAACATAGAGCTGATTTTTAGAAGGATTCAAAATCAACTGGAGAATTATCTGTAGATCAGAATTTAATGAATTGGTAGTGGATATTCAAGAATTAAAGCTGGTTAGGAAAAGTTGTGCAGGGCAACTTTTCCCAAACTGGAAGGTAGAATGCAATGTGCTATCATCGGCAAAATTATGGATAGCATTTATAGTCAATGGAAGAAGGAAAGGAAGAGGAAAAGAAAGAACTGAACCTTGGGAACACCAGAATTAGTGGAGACGTTAAAAGACAGAGCCATCTACCATCACCCACAGGTCAGAGAGAAAACTAGATACCCAATTACAAAAAACAGATGGAAAACCATAAAATGGAGGCTTATTTAGAAGACCTTTATGCCAAACATAAAATGTCAAGAGAAACTTCAAGTTTCACCAAACTTTTCCACCGAATTTGTTTGTAGATGGATGACATAAGCCAGAATATTACCCGTGGATCGACAGTAATGGATTTAATACTAGTGATAGTGCATCAGATGAAAGGTTTCTAGATAGTTTAAGAGATTATTATTATTATTATTATTAGCCATATGGTACAAGGAAGCCTGAGGCTTATGCTGCACCAGCCAAAAAAAAAATTAAAAAAATTGATTTCTCCATTACTTTGGAAACAGTAGAAGTGCAATAGGACAATAATTGGATGAGAGGGATTTGTCACCCATTTTTACGAACTGACTACATATGAGCAAATTACCAAGCAGAAGGGAAAATATTTGAAATAAGAATGTGAAAAAAGGTGAAACAGAACAGAAGTAGGAGCAAAGGTTTAGAGAACAAGTAGAGAAATACCATAAAGTGCTGCTGGAGCTTTCTTAGCATCAAGAGTGTTCAAAATCCTTCTAACATTTATCAGAAGGCAGACTGCAGGAGGAATTGAATGCAGTGTACTGGGAACAGTAGGACATCATTCACTAAGATCATTAATACATGAATTTTTTTTTTTTTTTATGTGAACCCCAAACACAAGAGGTATTAGAACCTATAGTACTTAGTACCGTGCTTGGGTTGGAGGTTGAGAAGACGAAAGAAGATATTTCTTAACATTGGTCTTGAACTTCTGTAGATTGTAATTTTCAGCAAATACGTATGAAGGAAGGTTGTTCAGAAAACGGCAGTTGAATGAATAAATGAGGAAGATGAAAAGTTGGTTCTGTGGGTTTGAAGTTGGACAGTAAATGGATGTTGGCTGGTGGCGGCACGTGTTCGGACTGTTATGAAAGAGAGAGCGGGAATTATAGAAGCCAATTCAGAAGAACAGTGCCCATGGAAGTATCTGTAGAAGAGGCATGCAGCAGAAACAGTACGTCTATGAGAAAGCGAGTGGAGAGACTCTGTTAGAGATGAATCATTAATTAACTTAACTGCCCTCTTCTGAATGGAATCAAGAAGCCTGAGAGAGGTTTTGGGGGCACTACCCCAGATGTGGGAACAATATTCCATGGCAGGGCGGATTTGCGATTTATACAGAGTGAGCAGCTGTTTGGAAGAAAAGTAACGCCTAGAGCGAAAGAGAAAACCAAGTTTTTTAGATGCAGAGGAAGCAATATTTGTAATGTGCTTGTGCCAAGAGAGATTAGAAGTCAGGGTAATCCCCAAAAGTGATATCATTTTGCCTAGAAATTGGAGTGTCACTAAAGATAAGCATAGGAGCAGAAGAATCCTTTTTGCGAGATATAACACAAGACTGAGTTTTAGAAGGGTTGAAATCAACTAAGTTGTCTTTGCCCCACTGGAGAATTACCTGAAGATCGGCATTTAAGGAATTGGCAGCAGATTTTCGAGAAGTTGAAGCTGATTGAGCAGGACAAGGTTTCTCAAAATGGAAAGTTGAATGCAATGTGCTATCATTGGCAAAACTATGGATAGGATTTCCAGTCAATGGAAGAAGGTCATTGATATACAAGAGGAAAAGAGTGGGGGGAAAGAACTGAACCTTGGGGGACACCGGCATTAGTGGAGAAGTTAGAAGACAGAGAGCCATCTATCATCAACCTCAGTGAGCGATCAGAGAGAAAACTGGATAACCAATTACTAAAAACAATTGGCAAAATATAAAATGGAAGCTTGTTTAGAAGACCTTTATGCCAAACACGATCAAAAGCCTTTGAGATGTCAAGAGCAACTACTTGTGTTTCACCGAACCTTTCCATTGAATTAGTCCATAAAAGGGTAACATAAGCCAGAATATCACCAGTGGATCGACACTGACGGAATCCATACTGGCGATCGTTGATCAGACGGAAGGTTTCTAGGTAGTTTAAGAGTTGGCGGTTAATTGATTTCTCCATTACTTTAGAAAGAGTAGAAGTAATTGCAATGAGACGATAATTGGATGGGAGAGATTTGTCACCCTTTTTTAGGAACTGGCTGGATATGAGCAAATTTCCAAGCAGAAGGAAAAACACCTTTGGAATAAGAAAGTGAAAAAAGGTGGCAAAGAATAGGAGTAAGTTCAGGAGCACAAGTTTTGAGAACAAGTGGAGAAATACCATCAGGACCTAGAGTTTTCTTAACATCAAGATTCATCAAAATCCTTCTGATATCCTTTTGACGGAAGACCACAGGAGGCATTGAATGGAGCATGTTAGGAATGGTGGGAGGTGTTTTACCAAGATCATTAACACTTGAGCTGGAAGAAAAATGGGATGCTAGCAGGTCAGCTTTATCCTTGGCTGAAGTGACAACAGAACCATCTGGTTTGGACAGAGGTGGGAGCAGAGATGGGCAAAAGTTGCGGCCAATAGCTTTGGCAAGAGACCAGAATGCTCGGCTACCATTAGGGCAAGAAGCAAGTTTTCTACTCTTAGCCTGTTCAAACTCTAGTTTGGACTGATTAATAACTGCTTTACAATTGTTTCGGGCTTTGGTGTAGGCAGAAAATGAAACTGAAGAATAGAAACAAGCCAATTACGATATGCAACATTCTTCTCTTGGACAGCCTTAGCACATTTATCGGAAAACCAAGGTTTAGATAAAGGACGAGATTTTAAAGTGGAGTGTGGGATAAACGATTCCATTCCTGCAAGAATAATTTCACTGACACGATCTGAGCAAACGTTGACATCAGAAGTTTTGAAACAGTAATCCGACCAAGGAAAATAAGAAAAGAAATCTCACAGGTCATTCCATTTTGCATTCTTGTAATGCCAAACAACACGAGGTTGGGAAAAGCCATGAGATAAAGGTTCCATTGGAGAAGAGACAATCACCAAGTTGTAATCTGAAGTGCCTAAAGGACCTCTCACTTCGACTGTGTACTTAGAAGGGTTGTTTGTGAGAAAAAGATCAAGCGTATTGGCTGTATGATTAGGATTGTCCGGTATTCTTGTAGGTAAATGAACAATCTGTGCTAGGTCATTAGTAATTGCAAAAGCCTCAGCAGCTCGACTTGTTGGGTCGGTGTGACTAGAAAACGGAAGCCGGCTGGAGTTGTGAACATTAAAATCACCAAGGAAAATTACATCACTGTTAGGAAATTTGGACTGGAGAAAGTCAAGTTGCAAAGAGAGGAAGTCAAAGAGCTCCAAGTGATTAGTGGAGTTGGGAGAACGGTAGAGATTTTGACACAATGAGGTAGAGAGATTTTAAGCCAGAGAAGATCAAAGAGAGGAGATTCCAAATTGCCAAGTCTCTGACAGGGAATATCAGAACGGACATATGCACAAGTACCACCTTTGAGGTGAAAGGAATCACACAGCGAATAATTTGGACATCTGAGATGAGCAGTAGTTGAATCAACCGATAACTGAGATTCTGTCAGAAAAAGTACATGGGGTTTGGAAGACTGCAAATGGAAATGGACATTGTTCAGATTAGAATTGAGACCACGTATATTTGTGAAATGAATTAGTAAGTCCTTGGGAGGTTTAGATCTTTTCGCAGATAAGCTTGCTCTATTAGTTTGACAATTCATGGTGTATTCAACAGTAAGAAAAATTGGGTGGGATATGCTGTATGAAGTAATGAAATTTTTGGATATGGCGTACATGTGGTAAGAATATACCCAGATCTTTGACATAACGTGGCCTCGACAATGCTCCCCGCATACACACTACTCGGACTCCCTCCAGTCACTATCTGGCAGAGTAGAGGTAGCAAGATTATACACTAGCTGATCCGGAAGCCTCCTAGAGAGTTACCAATAGGTTTGGTCCGGTGTACTAACTAGCGGCCGGCCTGCGAACACTGTTTTAGAGCTGTACCCTCGAAATGTAAGGAATATTGGATCTCGCCACGACATTCATCATAACCTCAAAAGTCATCAATCATACTGCATGATGGAAGAGATAGGGAAGGGTTGGCCGGAACTTAGCTCTAGAGACTAAACATGGGTTCCACCACTTCAAGCATCCAATAAGCAAAGTGGTGGTATTTCACCGGTTGATGAGAGTCATCTACCACCTAGTACTGCCTGGTAACACAGAGGGGCGGCATTCCTCCATGTGGTGTGGGCGCTAATTTCTTCCAATTTTGGTGGTCACCCACCAAAATTGGAAGAAAAGCAAGATTATAACAGGTCATTTCATCCTTGACTGAAGCAGCAGCAGAACCATTTGGTTTTAACAGAGTTGGGAACAGAAATGGGCAAAAGTTGTGGCCTACAGCTAGGCAAGAGACAAGAATGTTCTATTACTATTTGGACAAGAAGCAAGCTTCGAACTGCTAGCCTGTTAGAAATCTACTTTGGAATTTTCAATAACTGCTTTACAATTGTTACAAGCTTTGTTGTTAGCAAAAAAATTAACCTGGAGATTTGGATACAAGCCAATTACGATATACAACATTCTTCTCTTGATACACAACTTGATATAAAACAGCCTTCACGCATTTATTGGAAAACCAAGGTTCAGATAAAGGATGATCAGAGCAAATTCCGACATCAGATTTGAAACGGTAACCCAACAGTAATCTTGCTGATCATTCCATTTTGCATTCTTGTAATGCCAAACAATACTAGGTTGAGAATAGGAACAAGAGAAAGGTTCCATTGGAAAAGAGACCATCACCAACTTGTGATCTCAGGTGCCTAGAGGCCCACTCACCCATCCCATGTAGTTAGAAGGGTTGTTTGTGAGAAAAATATCACATTGACATCAGAAATTTTGAAACAGTAATCTGACCAAGGAAATGAAGAAATGAAATCTGGCATGTCATCCCATTTTGCATTCTTGTAATGCCAAACAACACAAGGTTGGGAATAGCCATGAGATAACGGCTCCATTGGAGAAGAGACAATTACCAAGTTGTATATGAGGTGCCTAAAGGACCACTCACTTCGACCTTGTACTTAGACGGGTTGTTTGTGAGAAAAAGATCAAACGTATTGGCTGTATGGTTTGGATTGTCCAGTATTCTTGTAGGTAAATGAACAATCTGTCATTAATAATCGCAAAAGCCTCAGCATCTCGACCAACTGGGTCTGTGTGACTATAAAATGGAAGCCAGCTGGAGTAGTGAACATTAAAATCACCAAGGAAAATTGCCTCACAGTTAGAAAAGTTGGACTGGAGAAAGTCAAAGTTCCAAATGATTAGTGGTGTAAGGGGAATGATAGAAGCAACATACGAATTTGACAGAATGGGGTAGAGGGATTTTAAGGTAGAGAAGATTGAAAAGAGGCGATTCCAAATTACTAAGTCTCTGATAGAGAAGATCAGAATGGACATATGCATAAGTACTAATCACACAATGAATAACTCAGACAATCGAGATAAGGAATGGCTGAATCAAACTATAACTTGGAATCTGTCGGAAAATGTAGATGGGTTTGACAGGTAGTAAGTGGAAATGGACATCATCGAGATTAGAACTGAGAACATGTATATTTATAAAATAAATGAGGAAGTTTTTGGAAGGTATAAATCTTTTCACTGATAAATTTGTTCTATTAGTTTCACAATTCATGGTGTATTCAGATGTAAGAAAAGTTGGCAAGGATATGCTGTTTGAAGTAATGAAATTTTTGGATATGGCATACATGTAAGAATATGCTGGTCAAGACATCAAAGGCAGATATTGTTAGGATATCATAGATGTGCTATCACACAGACATAAGGAATGCAGAATTGGAATTTAGGGACTACAATGTGTACAGAAAGGATAGACAGGGAGAAGGGGTTATGCAGTTAATTAAGAGAGAGACAAAATCTAAGCCATTGCATCCAACTGACATGGGTGGACAGCACAATGATGAATTAGTTTGGTGTGACATAAGCACTAGGAAAGCAAAAATGTGAGTAGGAGTTTGTTATAGGCCTAATGACTGATGAATATAATGAACAACTGCACAGAGAAATAGAGTGGACTAGTAAATCAGAATGTCTTCTAATGGGGGATTTTAATGTCCCAGATATTGACTGAAACTTGTGAGCTGGACGCTCGACTCTAGCACGACTTTTGTGGATTTATTGATGATTGTATTCTACAGCACCATGTTTGAGAGGCAACCAGAGGGAGTAATACTCTTGATCCGATTATTATCAGCATTGATTATTCATACATTAAGAAGCTACAGATTGGGGAACCGCTTGGTGGCAGTGATCACAGTGTACTGATTTACTTAAAAGATGTAACTACTATCAGGGGTAAAGGAAAGGGTTTTTGCTTTCATAAAAGTGACTACAGTGGTCTCAGGCAGAATTTTTTTAAATTCTATACAGTGGGACCAACTGATGATGTTACCAACAGCAAATTCTAAATGGGAAACATTCAAGGAATTAATGTTGGAAGCTACTAGGATTTTCATACCAACTAAGAAATAGCATTCTATGTTTAGGCCTAAATGGATTTCAGATGAACTAATGAGACTCACAGCAGAGAAGAAAAACGAATGGGATGCATATAAATTATCAAGCGACACAGAAGCCTATGGTAGCTATAAGCTAGTCTGTAATCAAGTCAGAAAGGGAAGGCATATTGCGAGAAATCTTTGGCAAGGATGTAAAGAAAATCGGCAAAGACTTTTTTACTTATGTAAACTCTAGAAGAAAGGGGATGAATCAGATTGGCCCACTTAATATTGATGGTTCGACTGTTGATGATTCTGCTCAGAAGCTGACAAACTGAATGAGTATTTTGCATCTACATTCACACATGAGGAATTCTTTAGGGAAGTGGATGCCAGAAATTTATAAAAATCTAGACACAGCATGATTTTGTTAAGGGGAAATCTTGTCTGACCACTTTGACTGGATACTACACTGGTATGCAAAACTTAAGGATCAGTCAGGTTTTCACCTGGCCTGGATATGGAAAAAGCATACCAAAGGAACCTCATGAGGTACAGAAATGATGAAGGAAACGACGCCAACACAACAATTTATTTTTTTATTTTTTTTTATTTGGTAGTTGTTGGTGCATCGGCTTCTGTGGCCATAATGCACCTCCCAAGGTTTTTGCAGTACTTTGATCCAAGCCCGAGGCAGGATTCGAACCCGAGACCTTTGGGTTGCCAGGCAGGCACTTTACAAACCCGGCTAGCCCGGTCAGCCAACCAACACAACAACAGAAACAAAACGGTACAGAGGGACTTTATTCAAAAATGGCAACATAGCACTGGCTGCCATGATACAGATGTATCACTGCCAAAGATGGAACAAAGGGAAGAGGTGGTCCTCAGTAGGAGATATGGCCACCCTAATGTCAATGCAGGCTTTGTACTGCCTATCGATATTAGAACAATGTTGTTGATAAGTTCTTGAGGTAATGTCGTCCATTCCTCTGTCAGTGCCATCTTCAGTTGGTGAACACTTTCTGGTGGGTGTGGACGTGCCACTAGGCGTCTCCCCGGAGCGTCCCATATGTGTTCCATGGGATTTAGATCGATTGAAAAGACAGGCCAATCCATACGAACAATGTCCTCACTTTCCAAAAGCATATCAACAGCTGCAGTGCGATGGGGTGTGGCGTTATCATCAATAAACATGAACTCGGGGCCAATGGCACCTCGGAATAGACGCACATGGGGAAGGATTACCTCAGTACAGTAGCGTGCACTGGTTACAGTACAACCTTCCAGTATCTGGAGTTGTGTACATCCATCCAAGGTAACGCCTCCCCGACAAGAACACCTAGACCGCCATATCGATCCCTTTCAGTGATATTTGCGGGGTGATACCGTGTGCCAACCTCTCACCAAAAGCATATCAAGATGTCCAGAATCGCTGCTGAGACTGAATCTACTCTCATAAGTAAAGAGTACCTTACCCCATTGTGCTGCTGTCCAGTCCTTCTGTTTGATGCACCACTGTAAACAGTGTCTCTGATGGGCAGGTGTTAAAGGGACACAGCGTACTGGCAGTCGGGCAAACAGTCCACCTTTGTGGAGTTGGCTGGCCACAGTAAACCGTGATATCCTGCTTCTGTGTGGCTGGTTTGCAATGGATCCTGCTGTCTAGTGTCGGTCCCTCTTGGCCTGTAGGAGTATATAGCGGTCATCATTGGGTGTTGTTTTTCATGGACAACCACCACTGGTCCATCGAACAGCAGTACCTGTTGTTCTGAAGGCTGACCACGCACGTGAGATGATACCGAACTCTCCTTGAGAGTTCTCAAGATGAGTTCTCAAGAGACGATGCTATGGGCGATACCACACTCCTTCAACTTCAACCTTCCTCGAGTTTCCCAATTATTTGACCCCGGGTAAAGCATCCAGATGTTGTCTACTGGCCATTTCGTTGCCTGTAGCACTGTATGAAACAAAGCGAATGTCTGTAACAATCGTGCTCACCATTCGGTAATTTGCACATAACTGCTGAACTGCTGCTTTTATCTGTTTATGTGAGCCGTCTCATTACGATTCAAATTTTTGCATGTGCACCAGTTTTCTACTGAATGGCCATAGTTAGGCAAATTCTACTGGCCATTTCGTTGTCTGTAGCACTGTATGAAACAAAGCGAATATCTGTAACAATCATGCTCACCATTCGGTAATTTGCACATAACTGCCGAACTGCTGCTTTTAAATAAATAAATTTTCTGTTTATACTCTGGGACGACCAAACGGTCACAGGAGTTCATAACATAGACAGAATACAAGAAACAGCAACGTATTCAGTAGTCACGGGCTTGAACCCGGTCACTCAAGGCACGTGTACTTATGCGCCTGCGCGCTTGACCACTAGGCTACGGCGGCCCATTTTATCTATTTATGTGAGCCCTCTCGTTACGATTCAAATTTTTGCATGTGCACCAGCTTTCTACTGAATGGCCATAGTTAGGCAAATCGCCACAGGCTGTTTTGTTTGATTTTTGTGGTTGTAACCTTTAGAAATGGTGTTGGTCCTTAAGTTTTGCACCCCAGTGTATGATGTGGTCACAAAAGAACTGGATCCAGAAAATAATTTTGATATTGTATTATACTTGGATTTCAGGAAGCTTATGATACTGTTGCACATGGAAGACTGCTGTACAAATTGGAGCAGTATGATATTAAGGGCAAGTTGCTGCTATGGATAAAGGGATGGTTGAGTGGGAGAAAATACAGAGTGGTAATCAATGGACACAGCTCTTCATGGACTAATGTTATTAGTGGAGTCCTCCAGGTTTTGGTGCTAGGCTCATTGTTGTTTTCTATATAAATCAATGATATTGATGAAGATATATCAAACTTACTGTCCAAGTTTCAAGATGTTACGAAGGTTGGCAGGGTTGTTAATGACAGAAATGACAATACATTACTGCAACAGGTTCTAGAAAAGTGGGCAGATGAGATGAGAGTGGCAACCGAAGTTTAATATTGACAAATGCAAAGGGCTATATATGGATAACAGCAACCCCAGAGTTATGTATCAACTGTGGATACTGCACTCAGAGTAGTGGAGAATGAAAAAAAAAAAAAAAAAAAAAATTAAAATGTGTAGTCAGATATAAAGTTTTCTGAGCAGTGCAGATAGGCAGCCAGAGCAGCTCATGGAGTCTTGTCAATGATATACAGGAATTTTGCTAGCAGAGATAAGGTGGCGATTATCTCTTTGTATAAGGCAATGATCTTTTTTTTTTTTTTTCTCTCTCTCTCTTGGTACTTGTTGGCGCATCAGCTTCTGTGGCCATACTGCACCTCCCAAGGTTTTTTGCAGTACTTTGATCCAAGCCCGAGGCGGGAATCAGCAAGGCAATGGTCAACCCACACCTTCAGTGCTGCATACAGATCTGGAGGCCTCATTTTAGGATGGATGTTGAACTGCTGGAATGAGCACAGAGAGGGCAACGAGATTGGTGAGGTAGGAAAAAAAAAAAGGGTTGGTATTACCAAGAAAGGCATAAGTTCTGCAAATTGCAGTATCTGAAGACTAGATACCTGCGAGGTGATATGATTGAGGTGTATACGGCCTTGAATGATATGAGCAGGCTCAACACCGATGGGATTCTTCCTGCTTGTCAGATTATGCACCTGAGGTGGGCATAAATTCAAATTGAGGAAAGACAGTTGTAGAATAGATGTGCAGAAATTTGCCTTTAGCCAGCGGGTGGTTGATTGCTGGAACAAACTTCCATCTCTTATTGTGCAAGCTGATAGCTTAAATAAATTCAAGGAGGAACTGGACAAACATTTCGAGTAAACGGATGGGTGAAATGGGAAGTTTTACTTTTTTGGCTGATGCTGTATATGCTTGCTTTCTTGCACCATATGCCTGTACTAATAATAATGTTAATATCCCCAGCACATTGACATAATGCCTCGACACACTACTTGTGCTCCCTCCAGTCACTATCTGTCAGAGTTGAGGAAGCGAGATTATACACTAGCTGATCACAAAGCCTCCTAGAGAGTTACCAATAAGTACGGTCTAGTCTGGTGGACTATCTAGTGACCATTCTGTAAACACCATTTTAGAGTTGTACCCATGAAATTCAAGGAAGATTGGATTTCACTATGAGGTCCATTCTCAAAAAGGCATCAATCAATACTGCAAAATGGAAGAAATGGAGGAGTGGAGATTTGCTGGAGCTTTGCTCTGGAGACTAAACATGGGTTCTACCACTTCAAGCTTCCAACAAGCAAAGTGGTAGTGTTGCACCGGTTGATGAGTCATCTTCCACCTAGTATTGACTGGTAGCACATAGGGTTGGCATTCCTCTGTGTGGTGTGGGCACCAATCACAGTGTGGTGTAGGCACCACACTCTGATCCTTGCTTATGTTCACACCTGGCTGGTCTCCTCCAGTATGCTAGGTTCGGTATTTCAGGACTTTACTCAGGGTTACTAAGAATCCCACCATCTTGAATGTGTAAGCTGCGGATCTGGCTGTCACAGACAGACTGGTCTTCACCAAAATTAGGTACACTTGACTTGAGTGTAATCTGAATATCAGTTCCATCAGTGTTTTGACTCTCCGGTAACAACCACAGCTTGGTATACCCGAGATAATGTCTATGACAGTCTCTAGGTGTGTTTGTTATTGGGTTTTTAGGAGCATTAGCAACTAATGCCATATTGCTCCGGGGGATATGCAGTGGTCATTCCCTGACCTTTCCGCATCCTATGTATTTGGTGTCTACGGGCTCGAACCTCGGTCTAATCAAGAAGCATGTGCTACGCACTGCTGCTCCCGCCTACCTGGCTACGGAGGCGCCCAGTCTCAAGGACCAAAGTTCCTAGTATTAGTGTACATACTTGCACATATACAGCACTGTAAATAAACTTGATGAATTTGAAGTACTGATTATGTTATTAAATGTAGACATAGGAAAGACAGTGTCACTCAGACCTAAGTGATGTTGAATTTGAATATGGGGAGTACAATATATACAGGAAGCACAGACAGGACAGAAGGGGTTGGAAGGTTTATGCTCTCAGTGAAGAAGCATATTAAATCTAAGGTCATCAGGTCAACATAAGTAACCAGTGCAATGTTGAGTCACTTTCGTGTGATATAAGCACCGGGAACACAAAACTGGGAGGAGTGTGTTATAGGCCTAATGACTTTGATGAGTATAACAAAGAGGTATATAGAGAAATAGACTGGGCCAGTAAATCAGGAAATTTTAACTTTCCAGTTAAGTGGAATTTGTGGGTTGATCACTCACACACTAGCCAGACTTTTGCAGATTTCTTGAATGACTGTTTCCTTGGCAGCAAATCAACAGGGCACAAAGTAAAGCAGTGGCAGTAGTGTGGCCTGGGGGAGAACCAAAGTGGGCAATTCTCTTACGAATCATGGCCTCACAAAATGTGCAACGTTGCACATTTTGTTAGGATGTTCTGAGAGTACACACATGACAGGGCATAAATATAAGTTGAGGAAGGATGGTTGATTGTTGGAACAGGCGTCCATCTGTTGTTGTGGAAGTCGATGATTTGAATAAATTCAAGGAAGGTAAGGATGGGGGAAGAGTGTAGTGGTTTTTTTTTTTTTTTTTTTTGTTAGTGCTATATAAGTTTGCTTTCTTGCATCATTTATCATTATTACCACCAACTAAACTTCCTTTACTACAGTGCTATTTTATTTCTACTTGCAGTTGCTTAGTCACGATATTCACTTTTACTTAATATTTTCATTTATGTAAATAGTCATATAAAGATATAAAGTCAATTATGTTAATTCAAAAGTTACTAAAAATAACAAGCTCAATATAAAGTAAAATTACTAACCTTTTACCTTTTTCTGTACACAGTGGGGGCTGTAATCTAGGACTATCTTTCTCATTTCCATCTTTCTCGCTATCTGCACAAGTAAAGAGATTATTCAATGAACTGTTGTCAGCACAACCATTTGCCTTTGTGTCATCGGATGCTACTTCTGAACGCACAAAAAACGTATTAAACCAGAACTGAAACATTTTTTCCTAATAAAGACAAATTAATTTCAATAATTGTGATGTTAAAATTGAAGTGAAGATTCTTTTTAAAGCATATATATACATAAATTTAACTTTTAGGAATAATACTTGTTATATATAGTTCACATTGAATGATCATAAATTATGATCACCTGCCTATTACTGTGTTGAGCAACTGTTTGCATAGGTAATAGTTACTATTTGCCTAGGCACTGACTCCACTTGATGTCTGAAAATGTCCATAGGGATCAGCAGCCATGCTGCCTGCATTAGACGGCGCCTCCGTAGCCAGGTAGGAAGGAGCAGCAGTGCGTAGCACACGCTTCTTGATTAGACCGGGGTTCGAGCCCGTCACCACCAAATACGGAGGATGCGGAAAGGTCAGGAATGACCACCGCATATCCCGGAGCAATATGGCCTTAGTTGCTAATGCTCCTAAAAAAACCAAATAACAACAATAAATAATAGCCTGCATTAGAAAAGATGATTGTTGCATGTACATACTCCTCATTTCCTGTTACAAAATATCCTGCAGGTGTTCATTTGGATTGAGGTCAGGCTAATTTGGGGGTTAAGCAAGATGGGTGATATTTTAGCATTAGCATTATTAGAGGCATACGATGCAAGAAAGCAAGTTTATGCAGGATCAGCCAAAAAAAAAAAAAAAACCCCATCTCACCCCTCCATCTGTTCCAAATGCCTGTCCAGCTCAGCCTTAAATTTATTTAGGCTATCAACTTTCACAACAAAAGGTGGAAGTCTGTTCCACCAATCAACTACCAGGTGGCTAAAGGTAAATTTAAGCACATCTGTTCTACAACTGTCTTTCCTCAATAGGCGCCTCCGTAGCCAGGTAGGAGGGAGCAGCAGTGCATAGCACACGCTTTTGATTAGACCGGGTTTCGAGCCCATCACCACCAAATACGGAGGATGCGGAAAGGTCACGGAATGATCACCGCATCTCCCTGGAGCAATATGGCCTTAGTTGCTAATGCTCCTAAAAACCAAATAACAACAACTTTCCTCAATTTGAATCTATGCCCCCTCAAGTTCTTAATCTGAACAAGAGGAAGAATCCCATCAGCATTCAGACTGCTCATCCCATTCAAGGCCTTATACATCACAATCAGATCACCTCGCAGGTGCCTACTCTCTCCAGGCACTGCAATTTGCAGAACTTAAGCCTTTCTTGGTAAGAGCACCCCCT
The DNA here is from genome assembly GCF_048544385.1 of Mastigoproctus giganteus. Classification (NCBI taxonomy): domain Eukaryota; kingdom Metazoa; phylum Arthropoda; class Arachnida; order Uropygi; family Thelyphonidae; genus Mastigoproctus; species Mastigoproctus giganteus. The sequence goes on along the minus strand of NC_143582.1, from coordinate 99,378,363 downwards.
TTGTTCCTCTTCTTTGTACTCGTTCTAGCAACTCTAGATTCTTTCTAAAATGAGGACTCCAGACTTGTACACAGTACTCTAGGTGTGGCCTGACCATTGCCTTGTATAACGGGATAATCACCTCCGTGTCCCTGCTAGCAAAATTCCTATATATCATTGACAAGATTTAACACTTAAATAGAAAGGGTGCAAGAATTTTTGCTGATGCTGTCGAGGCAGTGTTAGGTGGGTCGGAAAACTGCTAGTTGGGGGGATACAAGGACTAATAGATTAACAGTAGCCACTGGCAGAGGTGGAAGTGATTCTTGCACTGCTTCTATTGAAATGAGCAGAAGCCTGAAAAACAAGACGCAGGATATTACAGAGACTGCTGGAAGTCATTGCGGTACAAGTAAACACATGGGTTGTGTTAGGGTAGCTAAGAATAGAAACAGGTGCATGTATACCTCCGTGTACACCAATGCTAGGAGTTTGGTAAATAAATTTGATGAATTTGAGGTATTGCTCAAAACATCAAAGGCAGATATTGTTGGGATATCAGAGACGTGGTGTCACACAGATATAAGGAATGCGGAACTGGAATTTGGGGAATACAATGTGTATAGAAAGGATAGACAGGACAGGAGGGGAGGAGGGGTTATGCTATTAGTTAAGAAACACCTAAAGTCCAAGGAAGTGAAGCCAGTCGACATTGATGGACAGGGCAGTGTCAAGTCAGTTTGGTGTGACATAAGCATAGGGAAATCAAAATTGAGAGTAGGAGTGTGCTATAGGCCTAATGACTCTGATGAGTATAATAAGATATTGTACAGGGAAATAGAGTGGGCCAGTAAATCAGAGAGTCTTATAATGGGAGATTTTAATTTCCCAGATATTGACTGGAATTTGTGGATTGGTCACTCGCACACTAGCAAGGCTTTTGTGGATTTATTGGATGATTGTTTTCTACATCAGCATGTTCGTGAGGCAATAAGAGGGAGCAATACTCTTGATCTGATTACCAGTAGTGATTCTTCATGCATTAAGAATCTGCAAATAAATGAACCACTAGGTGGCAGTGATCACAGTGTGTTGAAGTGGGATTTACTCAAGGAGGTAACTACCATCAGAGGTAAAGGGAAGGGTTTTTGTTTTCGTAAAGGCGACTATGATGGTCTGAGACAGTATTTAAATTCTATACAGTGGGACCAACTGATGATGTTACCAACAGCAAACTCAAAGTGGGAAGCATTCAAGGAAGTAGTCTTGGAGGCTACCAGGCTTTACATACCAACTAAGAAATATTGTTCAAGGTTTAGGCCTAAATGGTTGTCAGATGAACTAATGAGACATGTGGCAGAGAAGAAAGATGCATGGGATACATACAAATTAATGGGTGACATGGAAGCCTATGATAGATATAAGTTGGTCTGTAACCAAGTCACAAAGGAGATTAGGCAGGCAAAGGCAGACTACGAAAAATTCTTGGCAAAGGATGCAAAGAAAAACAGAAAAGAGTTCTTTACCTATTTAAACTCAAGAAGGAAAGGGATGAATCAGATTGGTCCACTGGATATTGATGGTTCAACAGTTGAGGATCCTGCTCAGGTGGCTAACAATCTAAACAAGAATTTTGCATCTACATTCACGCATGAGGAGTTATTCAGGAAGGAGAATGATGTAGGTAAAGTAAACATTGGCAGTGAGCTGGATGATTTTGTAATAACTGAGAGGAAAGTGGAGGAGAGATTGTTGAGGATAAACATAAAAAAGGCACCTGGGGTGGATGGGATCTATCGAGTTATATTAAAGGAGGCAGCAAAGGAAGTAAGCAAACCCCTAGCCATAATTATGAGAGCTTCTTTGGACTCAGGGGAGGTACCCATAGACTGGAGATGTGCAAATGTAACCCCAATTCACAAAGGAGGATCAAAGGCTGACACAAGTAATTATAGACCTATTAGTTTAACTTCTGTTCCAGGTAAATTAATAACATAACATAATTAATTAATAAATTAATAGAATCATGACTCAGACCAGAGCAGCAAAGCAAAAGGCTCAAGCTAATGGAAGTACTGTGGCTCAGAGCAGAACTGAGGGGGGCAGTTGTCCTCTGACTCACAGCCTTATAAAATGCACTGTTTGCTTGATGTTTGCAGAGCAATCGGGTACGGGACATGATACTGCCAAGGGGGATGTCTTTGTGTGTGCGTGATGCAAGGAGTGTAAGGATTAATGGAGGCACTGGTTAAAGAAGCACTGCAGGATCATCTAGACAAGAATTCAGTTGTAGCTCAGACGCAGCATGGTTTTGTTAAGGGCAGGTCTTGCCTGACCAATTTGATTGGATACTATGATGTAGTCACAAAAGAACTGGATGCAGGGAATAACTTTGATATTATATATTTGGATCTTAGAAAGGCTTTTGATACTGTTGCACATGGAAGACTGCTGCACAAATTGGAGCAGTGTGACATTGGAGACAAATTGCTGCTATTGATAAGGGGATGGTTGAGTGGCAGAAGACAGAGAGTGGTAATCAATGGACACTGCTCAACATGGACTAATGTTATTAGTGGAGTTCCTCAGGGCTCACTGTTGGGTCCATTGTTGTTTTCTGTATTTATAAATGATATTGATGATGGTGTATCAGGCTTAATGTCCAAGTTTGCAGACGATACAAAGGTTGGCAGGGTTGTTAAGGACACTACTGATACTATGCTGCTGCAACAGGATCTGGAAAGGTTGAGCAGATGGGCTGAGAGGTGGCAAATGAAGTTTAACATTGACAAATGTAAAGTACTACATATGGGAAACAGTAACCCCAGAGCAACATATCAACTCTGCGGTACTACACTGACAGTGGTGGAAAATGAAAAGGACCTGGGAGTAATTGTGCAGGCAGATGTGAAGTTCTCTGAGCAGTGCAGACGAGCTGCAAGAGTAGCTCATGGTGTATTGTCAATGATATACAGGAATTTTTCTAGCAGGGATAAGGAGGTGATTATTCCCTTGTATAAGGCAATGGTTAGGCCACATCTTGAGTACTGTATACAGGTCTGGAGGACTTATTTCAAGAAGGATGTAGAGCGGCTGGAACGGGTACAGAGAAGGGCAACAAGATTAGTGAATTGAACAAAGGGTTGCTCTTACGAAGAAAGGCTTAAGTTTTGCAAATTACAGAGTCTGGAGACTAGGCACCAGCGAGGTGATCTGATAGAGGTGTATAAGGCTTTGAATGGGTTGAGCATGCTCAATGCCAATGGGATTCATCATCTTGCTCAAAATAATCACCTCAGAGGGCATAAATTCAAATTGAGGAAGGATGGATGTCGGATAGATGTGCGGAAATTTGCCTTTGGCCAGAGGGTGGTTGGTTGGTGGAACCGACTTCCGTCACTTGTTGTTGAAGTTGATAGCCTAAACAAATTTAAGGCTCAACTGGACAGGTATTTCGAACGAACGGAGGGGTGAAATGGGAGTGGTGTGTTTTTTTTTTTTTTTTTGCTGATGCTGAATAAGCTTGCTTTCTTGCATCATATGCCTCTACTAATGCTAATGCTAAGACTCCATGACCTGTCTTGGTAGCCTGACTTCATAGCAAACTTCTCAGCAAACTTCATATCTGACTGCACAATTATCATCAAGTCCTTTTCACTTTCCACCTCCCTGAGTTTAATAACACACAGTTGGTACGTTTCTCTTGGGTTGCTGCTACCGATATGCAGTACTTTGCATTTGTCAATGTTAAACTTGCCACTTCTCAGCCCATTTGCCCAACATATCTAGAACCAGTTGGAGTAGCATACTGTCTTTACTGTTGTCAACAATCCTGCCAACCTTTGTATCATCTGCAAACTTGGATATTAAACCTGATACCTTCATCAATATCATTGATAAATATACAAAACAACAATGGACCCAACACTGAACCCTGCGGAACTTCACTAATAAGATTTGACCACAAAGGGCAGTGTCCATTGATTTTCACTCGCTGTAGTCTCCCGCTCAACCATCCCTTTATCCATTGCTGCAATTTAACCTTAATGCTATACTTCTCCTATTTGTACAGCAGTCTTCCATGTGCAACAGTATCAAAAGCTTTCCTGAAATCCAAGTATATGATATCAAAATTATTTTTGGCATTCAGTTCCTTTATGACCATATCATAGTATCCAATCAAATTGGCCAGACAAGACCTCCCTTTAACAAACCCATGCTGTGTCTTAACTATTACTGCAGTCTTGTCTAGATGATCCTGCAATGCTTCTTTAACGAGGGTAGCCTGTGCTGACGTAGCTTTTTGCCGCTCCTGGAACAGAGTTTTTTTTTATTTATTTTCTGTTTTATTAGCTTAAATTGGCATATTAACTTATTTTCTGGAGTAGCTTTATATTCCTATTTACAATACTTAGTTTAAAGTAACTTAAATAGAGATTTTGTAGGTATTACTTAGTATCGGTAAGGGTATCAAATCCACGTGTTTACCGTTTGTAAGTTGCTGCCATTGTTACGCGATACAAAATATCTTGAACTAAATAGCATAAGCTTAATATAGTATAGTATAGTACATAATATTGTCAATTAATCAGTAAAATCGATTAATCTTGTTGAACTTCATTGTCAATTAAATTGTACTTTTAACTATACATATAACGACTTAGGTTACGTAACATAAATAATTAGTAAAAATAAATAATTAATACTTAACTTGTTACGAAAGTTATACAAAGGGATTTCGTAGATAACAACAGTCGATACTGAAACATAAATATAGCGTTATAACTCTGTTGGGATACAAGTTTAGGGTTTTAGTTTTGTACCGAAATTGAAATTTTATTGAAATTAAATCAAAATCATGACTAAGACCAGAGCAGCAAAGCAAAAGTCTCAAGCTAATGGGAGTGCTGTGGCTCAGGGGAGAACTGAGTGGGGGCAGTTGCTCTCTGAATCAGGGCCTTTTAAAATGCACTACTTGCTTGATGTTTGTGGAGCAGTCAGGTACGGGACAAGATACTGCCATGGGGGATGTCTTTGTATGTGCGCGATGCAAGGAGTGTAAGGAAATCAGTCGACAACTCAGCGTTGTTATGGGCCTATATGAGAGCTTGAAGGACAGGGTGGATGCCCTCGAAGGATTAAAAGTGAGGGCCCATCAAGCTCTCAGCTGCCCACACCAACGCCAGAGCTTGCACTTGGTCATCAAGCAACACAGCAGCAGCCCCCAAGGCAGAATGCGCTGGTCCCAAAGGTACTAGTACTTGTTGGTGACTCTATTGTCAGGGAAACGGGGAACATGCTTTGTAAAAAGGATAGGTGGAACAGGACCAGGGTATGTCTGCCAGGGGCAAAGGTTGCTGATGTTGTAGAGAGGATATCATCTTTTAAGGGCACAAAAGGTGATATAGTTGTACACATTGGCACTAATGATATTAAGAGTAGGAGAACGGCAGAATTACTTAACACGTACAGGTAACTGTTGAAAAAAAAACCCATGAATTAGGGTTGAATTTGAAAGTTTCTGCAATTTTGCCAAGACACGATAGGAAGGAGTATATGATGAGAGCCCTGTCGATCAATTCGGCCCTGGAAAGATTGTGCAAGGCTCAAGGGGTAGAATTTTTTTTCAGCCTAGTCTGTACTTGTTAACAGGAGAGACTGCTTCTAAAGGGATGGAATACACTTAAATAGAAAGGGTGCACGAATGTTTGCTAATGCTATCGAGGCAGTGTTAGGTGGGTCGGAAAACTGCTAGATTTGGGGGGTACAAGGACTAATAGATTAACAGTAGCCACTAGCAGAGGTGAAAGTGATTCTTGCACTGATTCTATTGGAATGAACAGCAGCCTTGAAAATAAGATGCAGGATATTTCAGAGACTGCTGGGAATCATTGGGGTACAAGTAAACACATGGGTTGTGTTAGGGTAGCTAAGAAAAAGAACAGGTGCATGTATACTTGCATGTACACCAATGCTATGAGTTAAGTAAAGAAATTTGGTGAATTTCAGGTATTGCTCAAAACATCAAAGGCAGCTATTGTTGGGATTTCAGAGACGTGGTGTCACACAGATATAAGGAATGCAGAACTGGAATTTGGGGAGTACAATGTCTACAGAAAGGATAGACAGGATAGGAAAGGAGGAGGGGTTATGCTATTAGTTAAGAAATACATAAAATCCAAGGAAGTGAAGCCAGTCGACATTGCTGGACAGTGCAGTGTCGAGTCAGTTTGGTGTGACCTAAGCATAGGGAGATCAAAATTGAGGGTAGGAGTGTGCTATAGGCCTAATGACTCTGACGAGTATAATAAGAAACTGTACAGGGAAATAGAATGGGCCAGTAAATCAGAGTCTTATGATGGGGGATTTTAATTTCCCAGATATTGACTGGAATTTGGGGGCTGGTCACTCACACATTAGCAAGGCTTTTAGGGATTTATCGGATGATTGTTTTCTACATCAGCATGTTCGGGAAGCAACTAGAGGGAGTAATACTCTTGATTTGATTATCAGTAGTGATTCTTCATGCATTAAGAATCTGCAGATAAATGAACCACTAGGTGGCAGTGATCACAGTGTGCTGAAGTGGGATTTACTCAAAGAGGTAACTACCATTAGGGGTAAAGGGAAGGGTTATTGCTTTCGTAAAGGCGACTATGATGGACTGAGACAGTATTTAAATTCTATACAGTGGGACAACTGAGGATGTTACCAACAGCAAATTCAAAATGGGAAGCATTCAAAGAATTTATCTTGGAAGCTACTAGGATTTACATACCAACTAAGAAATATTTTCAAGGTTTAGGCCTAAATAGATGTCAGATGAACTAATGAGACATATGGCAGAGAAGAAAATGCATGGGATACATACAAATTAACACGTGACACATACAAATTAACACATGACACAGAAGCCTATGACAGATACAAGTTGATCTGTAACCAAGTTACAAAGGAGGTTAGGCAGGTGAAGGCAGATTACGAGAAATCTTTGGCAAAGGATGCAAAGAAAAACAGCAAAGAGTTCTTTAGTTATGTAAACTCTAGAAGGAAGGGGATGAATCAGATTGGTCCACTTGATATCGATGGGTCAACTGTTGATGATCCTGCTCAGGTAGCTAACGAACTAAATGAATATTATGCATCGACATTCACACATGAGGAGTTATTCAGCGAGGGGAATGCCAGAGGTGTATTCAACTCTGGCAGTAAGCTAGAGAACCCTTACAATAACTGAGAGTAAAGTGGAGGAGAAATTGTTGAAGATAAACACAAGAAAGGCACCTGGGGTGGATGGGATCTATCCACTTATATTAAAAGAGGCAGGAAAGGAAGTAAGCAAACCCTTAGCCATAATTATGAGGGCTTCCTTGGATTCAGGGGAGGTACCCATGGACTGGAGATGTGCAAACGTAACCCCAATTCACAAAGGAGGATCAAAGGCTGACACAAGTAATTATAGACCTGTGAGTTTAACTTCTGTTCCCAGAAAATTAATGGAGGCACTGGTTAAAGAAGCACTGCAGGATCATCTAGACAAGACTTCAGTTATAGCTCGGACACAGCATGGTTTTGTGAAGGGGAAGTCTTGCCTAACCAATTTGATTGGATTCTATGATGCAGTCACAAAAGAACTGGATGCAGGGAATAACTTTGATATTATATACTTGGATTTTAGAAAGGCTTTTGATAGTGTTGCACATGGTAGACTGCTGCACAAATTGGAGCAGTGTGGCACTGGAGGCAAATTGCTGCTATGGATAAAAGGGTGGTTGAGGGGGAGAAGACAGAGAGTGGTAATCAATGGACACTGCTCATCATGGACTAATGTTATTAGTGGAGTCCCTCAGGGTTCAGTTTTGGGTCCATTATTGTTTTCTGTATTTATAAATGATATTGATGATGGTATATCAAGCTTAATATCCAAGTTTGCAGACGATAGGAAGATTAGCAGGGGTTTTCAAGGACACTACTGACACTATGCTGCTGCAACAGGATCTGGACAGGTTGAGCAGATGGGGGTGAGAGGTGGCAAATGAAGTTTAACATTGACAAATGTAAAGTACTACATATGGGAAACAGCAACCCCAGAGTAATGTATCAACTCTGTGGTACTACACTGGCAGTGGTAGAGAATGAAAGGGACCTGGAGGTGGTTGTGTAGGCAGATATGAAGTTTTCTGAGCAGTGCAGACAGGCTGCAAGAGTAGCTCATGGTGTATTGTCAATGATATATAGGAATTTTTCTAGCAGGGATAAGGAGGTGATTATTCCCTTGTATAAGGCAGTGGTCAGACCACACCTAGAGTACTGTATACAGGTCTGGAGGCCTCATTTCAAGAAGGATGTAGAGCTGCTGGAACGAGTACAGAGAAGGGCAACAAGATTAGTGAATGGAACAAAGGGGTGCTCTTACGAAGAAAGGCTTAAGTTTTGCAAATTACAGTGTCTGGAGACTAGGCACCAGCGAGGTGATCTAATAGAGGTGTATAAAGCCTTGAATGGTTTGAGCAAGCTCAATGCTGATGGGATACTTCCTCTTGCTCAGAATGATCACCTGAGAGGGCATAAATTCAAATTGAGGAAAGACAGATGTAGGATGGACGTGCGGAAATTTGCCTTTAGCCAGCGGGTGGTTGGTTGGTGGAACAGACTTCCATCCCTTGTCGTGGAAGTTGATAGCCTAAATAAGTTTAAGGCTCAGCTGGACAGGTATTTCGAACGAACAGAGGGGTGAAGTGGAAGTGGTTATTTCTTATTTATTTATTTTTTGGCTGATGATGCATAAGCTTGCTTTCTTGCATCAAATTCCTCTACTAATACTAATAAATAAATAAATTTTCTCTTTATACTCCGAGACAACCAAATGATCAGAGGAGTTCACAAGATAGACAGAATACAAGAAACAGCACCGTATTCAACAGTCACGGGCTTGAACCCCAGTCACTCAAGGCACGTGTACTTATGCACCCGCGCACCTGACCACTAGGCTACGGCAGCACTATAATGCTAATCAGTGATTCCATTATTTTTCCCAGAACACAAGTTAAACTAAATGGTATATAGTTACTTGTGTCACCTTTTGTGAAGTGGTGATACATTTGCACACAGCCAGTCCATGGGGACCTCCCTTGAGTCCAAGGGCACCTCTCTAGCCAGGTGGGCAGGAGCAGCAGTGCATAGCACATGCTTCTTGATTAGACCAGAGTTCGAGCGACGAAATACGGAGGTTGCGAAAAGGTCAGGGAATGACCACCGCATATACCCAGAGCAATATGGCCTTAGTTGCTAATGCTCCTGAAAACGAAATAATAACAACAACAACCTGAGTGCAAGGAAGCTCTCATAATTATGGCTAAATGTTTGCTTAGTTCCTTAGCTGCCTCTTTTAATATAACTGGATAGATCCCATCCACCCCTGGTGCCTTTTTTATGTGTATCTTCAATTTCTCCTCCACTTTACTCTCAATGATTACAAAATCACTTAGCTCCCTGTTAGAGTTTGATAAACTTCTGGCACTCCCCTCATTGAATAACTCCTCATGTGTAAATGTAGATGCACAATACTCATTCAGTTTATCAGCTAACTGAGCATGATCATCATTAGTCAACCCATCTATGTTAAGTGATCCAATCTGATTCATTCCTTTCTTTCTAGAGTTTACATTAAGTAAAGAACTCTTTGCTGTTTTTCTTTGCATCCTTTGCCAAAGATTTCTCGTTATCTGCCTTCGCCTGCCTAACTTCCTTTGTGACTTGATTAGAGACTAGCTTATATCTGCCATAGGCTTCTGTGTCACCTGATATTTTATATGCATCCCATACATTTTTCTTCACTGCCAAGAGCTTCATTAATTCATCTGTCATTCATTTAGGCCTAAACCTTGAACAGTATTTCTTAGTTGGAATGAAAAGCCTAGTAAAAAGGTAAAGTGCAGCCATTATCAACCCACTGCAGGATGGAAGTGTCCTCAACAATTCATGCTGAGGGAAAATGGATCATAATCTCCTACGCTGGTCCAGTGAGGGTTGGCAGATCGACTGTATTCAGCAGTCAGGGGCTTGAACCCCGGTCTACTCAAAGAGTGTGTGCTACTGCACTCCCGCTCCTGACCACTCTGCTACGGAGGCCTTTAGTAGCCTCCAAAATTAAGTCCCAGAAGGCTTCCCATTTAGAATTAAACATTGGTAACGTCATGAGTTGATCCCACTGTACAGAATCTAAAAACTGTCTGAGATCCCTAGTCACCTTTACGAAAGCAAAAGCCCTTCCCCTTAGCCTTGATGGTTTAAGTAATTCTTTAATTACATCTTTAAGTAATTCCCACATCAGTACATTGTGATCACTGTTACCATCCTTTATCTGCAAATTCTTAATATGCATGAATAATCACTGCTGATAATTAGATCAAGAGTATTACTCCCTCTGGTTGCCTCTCGAACATGTTTCTGTAGAAAAGTCATCCAGTAAATCCACAAAAGTCTTGCTAGTGTGCGAGTGACCAAACTACAAATTCCAGTCAATACCTGGGAAGTTAAAATCCCCATTATAAGACATTCCAATTTACTGGCCCACTATTTCTCTGCACAATTGCTCATTATACTCTCAGATTCATTAGGCCTATAACATACATCTACTCTCATTTTTCCTTTTCCAGTGCTTATGTCACACCAAACAGACTCAACATTGCATTGCCCACCAATATCAAGCAGATGCATGCACTTAGATTTTATGTGTTTCTTAACTAACAGCATAACCCCTCCTCCCTTCCTGTCCTGTCTATCCTTTCTGTACACATTGTACTCCCCAAATTCCAATTCTGCACTGCTTATGTCTGTGTGACATTACGTCTCTGATATCCCAATGATATCTGCCTTTGATATCTTGACTAGCACTTCAAGCTCATCAAATTTATTAACTACAGTCCTAGCATTGGTGTACATGCAAGTATACATGCACCTGTTTCTACCCTTCATCACCCTAACACAGCCCATGTATTTACTTGTTCCACTATGACTTCCAGCAGTCCTGGAAATCTCCATTGCCTTGCTTTCCAGGCTGCTGCTCATTCTAATAGAAGCAGTGCAAGAAATCACTTTTGCCCGTGCCTGCAGCCACTGTTAACCTTTTAGTCTTTTAATCTTCACTTTGTTCTTTGAACCACTTGTATACAGTGCAGCCCAATGGCATGGTGTACATCTTGAAAGATCTCATTTCTGTCATGAAAAAATGCAACATGGCAGGTTGCACATGGTCTCCTAAGATCTGCTGGTAGATCTCATTAGTGAAACCAGGGGCATTCTAGTTCTTGCCAGAAAAACATGCCCTATGTTAAACAACCACTGCCACCTGCCTGGATAGTGAGCACTATGTAAAGTGTGTTATTTGTCTGATGGCACCGGGGTTTTCTCATCTCCGCATTGTATTCTTTGTGAGTGACACAGAACTCTGTGGAGGCCAGAGATTTAAAAAGTGTTTGGGAGTGGTCTGTTGTGTAGCATTATGTTCTGTTGTTTCTCTGACCATTTAGCCGTTGGGCCCCTATTGGGACCAGACTTGCCCACAATTGGCCACGAGGAGGCAGGTCAGGAACCCAGTAGATTATTTAAGTACTCTGGCAGGCTCCACTACCTATTTTCTGAGGATTTCAGTGGCAAGGTCTAAAAAAAAAAGGGGGGGGGGAGAACACTAGAAATTGGAAAGGCTGAAAGAGGTTGAATTTTTTGATGCTGATTAGAATTTGGCAGTATTGTTAGGGGCATACTCAGTCGGTTTAGTTAGAGTTGGGGAGAAAGACTAGAGACTGGGGGAAAAACAGAAGGATGGGGATGATAGAGTAGGCATCCCCAAAGAGGTCAGTGGGGACAAGCCCTGCCAAGTGAAGTATGGGGGGAGGCAGGGAGGGAAGGAGACAGAGACCCACCTCCTCCCTCCCTTGCCTGGGGATGTGGTTTTAAAGGGAACTGAGTTAGAGTACCCAGTTCAGTTTGCCAAATGGCACATTGGCAGCAAAGCCACAGTATGTCTTCATCAGTGATGGTTGTCAGGTTCATGTCTTATCGAATCCGGTAAGAAGGTCAAACTGCCCATTCCGCTCTGGCTGTGGGATATGTTAGCTAGCAGTGCAGAACCCCCACCAGGTGGGGGGGGGGAGACACACACATTTACTTCATTCATAATCCGCATATTTTACTTGCATTCTATTTTTATACATTTTTTTTATATAGTTTATAATATATATATATTTTTTCTTTTAGGTTATATATATATAATTTTTTTTCCCCACTCACTCATTCATCTCTTTCTCACACACCAGGGGGGATGCAATGGTGTGTAATGTAATTTAAATACTTATGCTTAATAATTAAGCTAAATAAGAAAGATTAAAACTAGGGTTAGTGTGAACTTAACTTTAACATTTATGGTTTGTATTCTTTTTCTCACACACTTACACTCTCATTCATTCTTCTGGCTTTCATTTTATTTGCTCAACTCTTACTTTCTGCACTGCACTCTCTGGGCACCTCAACTTACTATTATTCTTCAGTTGTGGTGCAGGCCTAGCCACAAGTTTTTTGCAGGCCATTTACTAACAACACTATGCAGTCATAGTGTTGTTAGTAAATGTTTGTTAGCATATATAAAGTAGTTTAATACAGTGCAACTTAGTGTAAGTTATTAATAACTTTGTATTCTTTCAGCCAATTACAATTGCTCTTCCACTTATTCCCATTCACTCTCTTTCCCTCGTGCTGGGTCCCTCTTTCATTCACCAAAACTGACATTTATTCCCTTTTACCATAATTACTAATTCACTCTTTCACTCAGTGACCAGCCTATTCATTCTGTCTTTCATTCTACTTGCATCCCCTTGCTACTAGCTTACTGATATTTTTCAGCTAATCTGCTTCCCTGGCTGCCTGTATTTAACCCCAGGGTTCACATCTGGTGATGTAGGGGCTTGGTACACCCAGGGTCCTGAGCTGGATATCATCATTCTTCTCTTTCTTGGTGATTCCCTTCTACTTCTGACTCTCTCTCTCTCTCAGTGTAATTCAAATTTTTTTTTTTTTTTGGCTGGTGCAGCATAAGCCTCAGGCTTCCTCGTACCTTATGGCTAATAATAATCTCCCTCCCCCACATGATTACTTATTTGGTGTGGGGACCCCAGGTTCCTACTCATGGCAGGGTAATCCTAGGGGGCACCCAGGTCAATCTGATTTTGTTATGTCAGGGTGCAGAACACTGCTGTCCTGACAGTTATAGGTCATCGGCTGGGCATGTTGGGAGATGTGGGCAACTTTAACTATTGATTATTATTTAATTTTTGGGGGGCTGAATTGCCATTCTTTGGATTGTTCTGTGTATTTCAAACACTTTCTGTGTGAAGGTTGTAAAGGCTTTATAATTTTCCTCTTCTATAATGAATAGATATTCTCCCCTTGGAAGGGGGCCAATCTGTGCTATGAGCTGTGTTCTGGGGGATGTCAAATTATACATTCATATAGAATGTGTGTGCCCAGTCTTCACTCTCGCCACAGGTGCAATTTGGGTCATCAGTCAGCCCTAGGGAGGTTAGTTTTGCCCTTAGGGAGCCGTGACTTGTCAATATGAATGTTATAAAAAGTCCAGGGGCATACCACTTAGGTGGCTTTGGGCTGACCATTGCCACTCGTGGCAGAAACCTTTTGGTAACTAGACCTCTGGTTTCCTGCTCTCATTTTGTTTGCCATAACTCATGGAGCTTTGTGGCTATTCTTTTTCTTTCAGTAAGTCTGCAGACCTCCTACATTTAATGTCATTAAGTGCCAATGTGTACAACAATATCACCTTTTTATGCCCTTAAAAGATGATATCTGCTCCACAATGTCGTCAACTTTTGTCCCTGGTAGACATACCCTGGACCTATTCCACGTATCCTTTTTGCACAATATATTTCCCATTTCCAGGACAACAGAGTCACCAACAATAACCAGCTCCTGTGGGACCAGCGCATTCTGCTCTGAAGATTGCCGCTGTGTTGCCTGATGCACAAAAGTGAGCTGTAGCATTGAATTTTGCAGCTTACAGCTTCATGCCTCTCCCTCCCCATTTTAATTTCTCAATGACACTACCCTATTCCTCGAACTCTCATAGACGTCCATCATAACGCTGAGTTGGCACCTAATTTCTTCACACTCTTTGCACCTAGCGCACACAAAGACATCCTCCTTGGCTAGATCATATCCTGTTCCAGAAAGTCCACAAACATTTCACATTTTGCACATTTATTTAGACTGTGATGCATTGTAGAATCACTCCCTTTGGTTCTCCCCCCCCCCCCCCCAAGCCACTTCACTTCTGCTACTTTGTGCTATTGCTTTGCTGCTATAGTCTGGGGCATGATTTCTGCTTAAATACAATTTAATTAATAATGAAAATTAATAAGATTAATAAATTTAATTGATAATTGACAATACTATACTAAGCTACAAGATTCCTAATACAGTGCTACTTATTACACTATTTAGTTTTACGTTATACCTTGCACTATCAAGTTCAAGATATAAGTTACCCTATTCCGCATCGATCTAATATACTACAACAATCGCGGCAAGTTTTGAATGGTACAAGATTCTACAGATACTATATGGCAATCTAAAAAATCTCTTATCTAAATTCGAAATAAACTAAGAAGCGTGACTAGGACTATAACGCTACTTCTAGAAAATAAATTAATATGACAATTGAGTCAAGAGGACAATTGAGTCAAGTCAAAATCTTTTCCAATATGTGGATAAGCTCACCTCGTACATATAAGTAGACATAAACTTAAATTGAAAAAGGATGACACAAGATAAATGTGCAAAAAGTTGCTTTCATCCAGAAAGTAATTGATCGTTGGAATAAACTTTCTTCTGGTGTTGTAGAAGTGGATGGTTTTAATAAATTTAAGAAAGCAATAGATAAATTGTTAAAGGGGATGGATAGATGAGGTGAGTATTTCTTTTTGCTGATACTGTTTAAGATTGTTTCCTTACATTATATTCTACTATTTATACTAATGGTAAGACTATTTTCCGGTAGCACAGCCAGGATTTTTTGTCAGCAGATACATTCACAAAAAAGGCACCAATTGCCTAATGCTAAAAAAAATGCCACAATACCAGATTTCAGTGTTAGGGGGTACAACATACCTGCTGACCGTATCCTGGCTATGCCACTGCTAATTGCACTTAAGGAATCTTATGTATTAGAGCTTGTTTGAAATGGCAACTGCATATGTTTTATAGCACACAATTCTGCAGTATAAATACTGGATTTTGTAAGAAGTGCTACAGATACTGAGATGGTGGAAGAAATTGTCAGATCACAAAAAACTGCATCTGTTTTAGAGTAATCAGTATAGATACGTACTTTCTCTGAGTTTTCCAATATAAACTCGCACCTAAAAGATTGAAATCACATTTCATTTTTCTTAATTTTCAAAATTTTTATTAAAATAGTACCAACTTGTTTACCAATTTCAAAAAAATATTTCCTATTATATATAAAAAAAAAAAAAAAAGAAATAATATTTTAAAATATTTTAGATATTTCTGGATATTCAAAAATATTCCAGAAAGGTGGAGATGACTCCTGAATGTGGTGGAACCTTATAGAAGATTCATGAATGCTGTAGATGATTCTAGAAATTGAGAGTACTTTCATTATAGATATAGATATAGAAGATTATAGATAATTCTTGAATGTTCTGCAATAATATAAACTGAGAATTAGATGAATTGTATAATTCTTAAAGTACCGATTTAAATTGACTCAAATTAATAGCATAGCTTAATTTGCGATACTCACCTTTTTATATAATCTGCAATTGACGTGTTGAGATAGGATAAAATGGTAGTTGAGTTTAAAATATGCTCAAGGAAATAGAAGTGCATGTCTTCATCCATGGTTGTCATGAATTAAAAGTTGAAATGATAAAGCTAGGAAAGTTAAACTGAGGAGGCCAAGAGCCTTAACGAATTGGCTTTCGTTGTTAATGTCTTCAGTTGGCGATAGTGGGAGGGAGTGAACACGTGCATTTAAAAGACTATGTTCCCGTGATGCTTTTTGATACATGTGGTAATCTCAGGTGAATGAGATTCCAAGCCGGTGAGAGGTTATAGGATAGTATGGCATTTAATACATTAAATTTAAAATGATGACGAAACCACTCTATGATAAGGGCTTCGTACTGAAAAATTTTAAATAATTAAAACTAGATTTTAATTTAATGATAGAGATGGCTGAATCAACTCAGGGGGTGTGGTTGTGGGCCTGTACATATAACGTGAGTTCTGTATTTGATTGTCCTGTTCTAAAGCTATTGTAGTGGTAATATGCGCATGTGTTTGATGTTTTTGTGGAGCCATATTTAGAGGTTGTACTACCAATGTAGCATGCATTACAGTTTTGTTGACATTTAATTAGATAAACGATATTGTTCATGTCAATGATTTGATATTTATGTGTGTCTTTATATGAATTAAACATTGATCTTAGGTTATTATATGGTGAAAATATGAGAGTGATATCTGTACCGGTAAATAATCGACGGAACTGTCTAGCAAGATCACTGTGGTAAGGAATAACAACATGTGTGTTATTGCATGTAATGTGTTTGGATGGTTTGTTGATATTATTTTGGACGGTGGTGATAATTTGTTGGATTAACTGAAGTGGATATTTTCTGGATATGAATTTTTCTGTAAGGTATTGGAGTTCGTTGGATAGGTCTTCTTGTGTAGAACTGTATTTGATGGGATTATAAATTTGATTATAGAGAACAGCTTTTTTTGTACTAAGTGGGTGGTGCGACTCGAAATGTAAATATTTTCCAGTATGGGTATTTTTTCTGTAAATTCTAGTTCCGAGTTTAGTATCTGTTTTATATATGGTGAGATTAAGGAAATTAATCTGTCCTTTTTCTTCTAATTTGAGGGTAAATTTTAATCTGTCGTGCATTGAATTAAATTTAATAAAAAGGTTATCAATTATGGTTTTGTCTCCTATGATAAGGATGTCATCTGTTTATCGGGTATATAATTTAATCTCTGGAGGGAGAGGTTGTAAAATTTGATTTTCTATGGAGGCTAGGTATATTTCAGATAAAGGTGGCTGAGATTCCCAATCCCATAGGTAAACCATATATTTGTTAGTATATCTGATTGTGGAACCGGAAATATTTAGCATCTAATAAAAATGATGTGTTCTAATATACTATTGATTGAGAGAGAGAGAGAGAGAGAGAGGTGCGGTTGGTTAAGGTGCTATTATCCATTAGGAAATTACGTAAAGCTTGTAGTGTAGATGGCAGGTGTACATTAGTGTATAAAGAAACTACATCGAAAGATGCTAAAATGTCTTTATTGGAGATTGTAATAGGACTTATTTTTTCAAAAGCTTGGGTGGTGTTATTAATTTTATATTTCGAAAATCTTGTAAGGAGGAAATGATCTTAACAAGAAAGGAGGATAAATTGGCAAAAGCTGATTTATTGAAGGAGATTATTGGTCTTAGTGGGTGGTTGGGTTTGTGTAGTTTGGTAATACCAAACATGTGGGGTATGATATTATTTCGTATTCCGATTTGTTGTAAAGTGTGTAAGGTGATTTCTTTATTTGTCCTTAATTTTCTTAAGATAATGTCAAGTTTATTTTTATGTATGGATATGTTGTACGTATTATCGGGTTTGTATGTATCCTGGTCAGATAGGATTTGTTTTATTTTGCCGATATATGTATTTTTATTAAGAAACACTATGGTATCGCCTTTGTCGGCTTTCTGTGTAATAACATGTGGATTATTTCGTATTTTCTGTATGTCTTTTAGCTATTGTTTATTTATATTAGATTGGGATTGGAGTTTTGAATTAAGGATGGAATTGGCCTGATGTATTATACGCCATTTGTCTGGGTGGTTGTCCAGTTTGGTCTGAAGTTCTATGATGCATTCTTTGGAGGGGTATTGGTTATCTTTTATAGCAAAATTAAATCCGTATTCAAGGCAGTTTAAAGGATAAACTATGATCAGGGAGATTGCGTGCAACAATGGAAGCACAAGATAAAACCATAACACTGATTTCTAAATGCAATCAACGACTTACTGCACCTGAAATACAAGCTGAACTCAATAGGAAACTCCTGTGTTTACATCCACTGTAAAACTTCGTCTTAAACAAGCAGGCCTTCATGGTCGTGTAGCAATCCGAAAACCTTATTAAAACTAGAAAATCAAAAGAAATGGTTGGCTTGGGCTAAGGGCCATCAATCAAAGAGTGGAAAAATCATACTATGGACAGATGAATCCAAATTTGAAATTTTTGGATTTAAGCATAGAGTTTATGTGAGACGATCAACTGGAAAAAAATGGTGCCACGTTGTTTGGTGCACACAGTCAAGCACGGTGGTGGTTCCACCATGATCTGGGGTTGCTTCTGTTTTTCTGAAGTGGGTGACATTGTCAGAATTAAAGAAATTTTATGAAAAGACGGTTATAAAAAACATTTTTGAACATAATACAATATCCTCTGGACTTTGAGGAAGAAATTTTATATCACAACAAGACAATGACCCAAGGCACTGCTCTAATCTGTACAGGGAGTTTCTAGCAACTAAATAACAGGAGGCAGTGGCGACCAGGTCCAGGTGTCATTGTAAGGGGGACATGGTGACCAGGGTTTTGAGTTTTTTTTTTTTTTTTTTTTAGAATGCCTCCTGCCTTCTTTTTCTTTAATTTGAAATTTCTGGTTAAGGGGGCATATGCCCCTTCTGCCTACCCCTGAACAGGAGGGGATATTTCAAATTATGGCATGCCCACTAGAATCAGCTGACTTAAACCTAATAGAGCCTTTATGGGATTATCTAGACCGTCAAGTTTGTGAGGTCTACCTGCCTTCACAAAAATGAAAAACCTTGCAGATCACTTGGAATAATGTCAGTCAAGACATCATTATAAAATTGATTGCTTGAATGCCACACCTGTGTAAGGCAGTGATAAAATTTCATGGAGGATATTTTGACGAAAAATCAGTATAGTTGTTAATATTAATCATTTCAATGTTTTTTTTTTTTTTTGCCGTATATTTTTCAATGCTTACTAAAAAATTTTAAAATACTTTTTGTGTGTGTTTTTTTTATACTAAACTTTACATCATCATGGCTAATTTCAAAAAAATTAACAAAAACTGCTGTCATACACTGATTCCAAACTTTCAGGTGAATGTGTATATGCTGCATTTAGCTGCTGTTTGCTAGGGAGCATCTTCCCTCATCAGTCAAAAAATCATCATAAGAAGATTAGCACAGCTTGGAGTACATGATGGAAATCAATGTGAAATCCAACTGTGAACGAGTTTTACCAATTGAAGTCCCGCACAGAGATTTCTACTTGTTGCACGTACCCTTCTATACCAAGGAAACAACAAGTTTTCAGTAATTTCGTTCAAAACCACATTTTTTTCTATCACTCAATAACAAAATTTTGTTTTTGACATGAGAGAGAGAGAGAGAGTGAGAGAAAATTAAGAACAGCACAAACTTCACAGTACACTAATCAGAGTAAACATTATCTAAGCCAGACATTAGGCATGATATGTCTTCATCAATACTGAAAAAGTAATGGCCTAGTACTCCACAAATAACATTAAAACCACCCTCTGTCTGCTGACACTAAATTATAGTTTATCTACAAGAGTATCTGCAGCATTGCTTTCACTTCAAAGGTGGTACTTGTGCATATGTCTGTTCTGATATTCCCTATCAGAGATTTAGTAATTTGGAATCTCCTCTTTTCAATCTTCTTTGGCTTAAATTCTCTTTACCACATTCGGTCAAATTCATCGGTTGCCTCTATCGTTCTCCCAACTCCACTAATTACTTGAAACTCTTTGACTTCCTCTCTTTGCAACTTGACTTTCTCCAGTCCAACTTTCTTAACAGTGAGGTAATTTTCCTCGGTGATTTTAATGTTCACAACTCCAGCTGGTTTCCATTTTCTAGTCACACAGACCCAGCTGGTCAAGATGCTGAGGCTTTTGCAAAAAAAGCCTCAGCATCTCTTTGGGAAATAAATTCCCTCTCATAAAGAGGGAATTTATTTCCCATAGACGTTCTCAACAATAAAATTAGTTAGCTAATTAGTTTATGTTTAAACAATGATCGATTTATCCAAAGAAATGAAAACGTAGCCTATAAAATCAAGCAAATTATAATAATATAGAAATTATTTGACTTCAAATGTTAAAGAATGTTTATTCTTCATCATCATCGACTAAATGCACACTCGTTGATCACTCATTATTGGCTTGGCACTCGTTGGTTTGTTGCATAAGGAGTCGTCTTCTTCAGAAATGTTTCAAGATAATCTTCTCTTTTAATTATAAATTTCACGATTGCATGCAGAAGCATTTTTTAATGGCACACAAAAATTGCAACTAACATGATTCACATGGAGTAACAAGTTTACGAAGCTTAAAAAAAAGAACAAAGAGAAGATTCTGAAAATTTATTTATGTTTTTTATACGATTGAAGATTTCAGTAAAGGGAAAACACATTTCATCATAATAGTAAAAAAACCACACAATTCCAGCTATCAGTATTTTCGCAAATGCAATGAGATCGAGTTTACTAATCATTTATAATTAGATGCACTAACAGAAAAGCCCGATAAACCGGAAAGTGTAAACTGTTTTTATTGTTTTATGGTCGTGACCTCCAGAAATGAGTTTTAGAAAAATATCAAAAGCTGTTCAAAATTGAATGTTATAAGGGAACATATGATAATGATGAAAGTGTAATGCATTTTAATGATTTAAATTGGTAGCTAATACAATTTACAAACCATGCTCACGACTTTTTTATATGGTCTTAAGGTCACACTCCTGACCTTAAAAATGACATTTTAGAGAGATAAATAGCTTAGTTATACAGCAAAAATTTCAACTTCCGAGATCTTGAAACGAATTACTAAAAATCAATGTGTTATTGTGTTCATATTACAATATTTTAGCAATAAGATGGTGTCTCTGGAACTGACTAATATTGTAAAGTGAGGTACACTGTATTGTATAGCTACGCACGTAGTTTGGAATGCAGTATTTATGAATGTTTAACATTCATTTTTGCAATTAATGTTCATATTTTCGATTTTGTTGATACTTGATACTTGGGGAAAAAAAAAAACCTTGTAAACCTGGGAACTCGGAAAAGGAAAACTCATAAATCGAGAACTACCTGTATTGTACTTGCCATAACTGAAATTCTGCATCTCCTATGTCCATATTTGATGACTCAGCCAATACTTTTTGTTAATAACCATAATTATGAGAGAAGTGAAAACAACAGTATTTACTTAAATGAAAAATGCTTTACAAATACAGTAAACCCCCGCTATTCGCGGAGGTTACATTCCTGAGAAATGTCGCGAATACCGAAAACGCGAATACCGAGTTATGGCTCCCATAGTAATAAAGGGATTCCATTCCAAAGTATGAAATATATAAGAAAAACTAGTCTAAAATTTTGTCCATGTATGTATTATATGTACCTTCATAATATGACTATGTACATAGACAGTACATAGTGAAATGCAAGCATATGGCATCGAAATGAAAATTTCAAACAAATCTTTCAAACCAGCGCCTTTGCTAGCTAAAAAACTTATCCCGCCAGTGCTATCACCAGTTTCGCTAAAGTGTTGATGAAGGAGTTTTTCCTTTTCACGAATGATGAATGAACTTAACGGAATTTTATTTTGAGTTCGGTCTTCTATCCACAGATTTAAAGCCTTTTCCATTTTTTCTAATTTAATATCACGAGTTACAGAGCAAATTTTTGAAGCAATTTGCGCATTTTCACGGACACTACGGCGGATTTTTTCTTCCGATTTTTTCATTGATCCATCGACTCATTGATTTTATAATGTTTTGCCACTAAGGAGACACTTACACCATTAGAAATTTTGTCTAATAACTCAATTTTATTTGCTAATGTCATCACCTTCTTTGATCTTTTCACATTTCCCTTGTTATTCGTAGCCATATTTTTGTACGGGTTAGAAAGAACTTGTCCACAATAAAGTCACTTTCTTCCATTAACACACTAGAAAAAGTCTGTTTTACACTGCAAAACGGTAGATTTATCACTTTTGTAAGCATACCAATTTATAAATTGATAAATTTATTCAATTTATAAGCATATAAATTAAAAGCAAATGACAAAACCTTCCATGACAAGCGCATAACACATACTGAACAAGGATTAGTGTGTTTGGTGTCAAGCGGCACCAGGGGTTTCCCCCATCTCCGCTGAACAAGGATTAGCGAGAAACATCCACGATCGCGATTTTGTCACCCCTCTCCCCTCCCACACACTGAGCGCTGTTTTCACCAGGAGAGATAATTTTAGCCACGCCCATGTTTTTTTATGGTGGAAAATATTCACGGCGCTTTAAAATTTACATTTTTTTTAGGTTTCATTTTATATTAAATCAGCAAACGCGAAATCGCGAATCCAAATACCGCGAATAGCGGGGGTTTACTATACTTCAATGCAGAAGTATATATCTTTCTTTTACAAAATACTATAGTGATCGTTAAAAATTTTTAATCTAAGATGCTATGATACTGAAATTCTAATAATCATTCTGAAGTTTATAGAAATGAAAACTTATTATAATAGCTAACATTTAATTCCAATTAATAATGCTATAATAAAGATTAAATTAATTCCAATTGCATGTGTTTAGGAATAAAAAAGAATTATGTTAAACTTGCCTTTTTCATCATTTTTGGCTTGTTATAGAATTCTACTTTTACATCCCCACAGACTGGTAATGTGTGAGGGATTTCAAAATATAGGAACTTCGATCCTTTCTTTACTTCTATCACAGGAGACGTATACAACTTAGCTTTAGGCTGACAAATTACAAAGTATGGACCTTAAAAAAAGCAAAATATAAATCAAGCCATCTTATTTGAAGGCTAACTAATAAAGTATGACTAATGGCTAACTTTTATAAGCAATTTTATATGCAATGAATAGGAAAAAATTGATTCTCTCTTTGTTTTTACAAAATCATATTTCGGTAAAAAATTTTTAACTTATCAATTTGAATAAACATTCACACTAAAATATTTCCAGTACTACTTTTCTAATATTTAACCCTGGGGGCTCACATCTGGTGAGTATGGGCTTGGAAAACCCAGGGTCCTGAGCTGGATATCATCATTCTTCTCTTTCTTGGCGATTCCTTTCTACTTCTCTCTCTCTCTCTCAGGGGATAACTCGGGATTTTTTTTTTTTTTTTTTTTTTGGCTGGTGTAGCATAAGCCTCAGGCTTCCTTGTACCATATGGCTAATAATAATAAAATAATAACTAAGAACTGAGCAAAATTCTAATTCATTTACAATGCTTACCTTCAATTCAACAAGTGCAGAATGCAATAAATAAAAACATAAAAGCATTCTTAAAAAAGGTGAATGAAATAAGGATCTCTAAAAGAATGTTCAAGAATGGTAGTCGAAGTGAAAAAAAAAACATGTCTATAAAAAAAAAAAATCGTGAAACCAATGTTGTTTATTTTTGTACAAATCAACTGAAGTATGTAAAAACTAGACGGAAGCAGACAAATCACATTGATCCACTTGATATTGATGGTTTAACTATTGATGATCCTGCTCAGGCTTCTGACAAACTGAATGGGTATTTTGGAGCTAAATTAACACAAATTCTTTAGGGAAATGGATGCAAGACGTTTATCAAACTAAAGTGAACTAAATGATTTTGTAATAACTGAGAGGAAAGCGGAAGAGAAATTGTCAAAATTAGAATGGGATCTATATAATTATACTAAGGGAGGAAGAAAAGGAGGCAAACAAACAATAATTACATATAATTATGAGATCTTTGGTTTCAAGGGGAGGTCCCTTTAGACTTGAGATTTGCAAATGTATCCCCATTTCACAACGTGGGATCAAAGGGCAACATGAGTAATTTCAGACTTGTTAGCTTAACTTCTGTTCAGTGAAAATAATGGAGTCACTGGTTAAAGAATTGATGCAGGACCTTCTAAATGGGAGTGCAGTTATATTTCAGTCACAGCATGGGTTTGTTAAGGAAAGATGACTGAACAATTTGAATGAATACTATGATGCACTGACAATGAACTGGATGAAAAAAATATTTTTGATATCATATAGTTGGATTTCAGGAAAGCTTTTGATAATGTTGCACATAAAAGACTGCTGTACAAATTTCTGCAGACTGGCATTAAGGGCAAGTTACTGTTATGGATAAAGGGGTGTTGAGTGGGAGAAGACAGAGAGTGGTTATCAATCGACACTACTCTTCGGGGACTAATGTTATGAGTGGAGTTCCACAGGGATCGGTGCTAGGCCCATTGTTGCTTTCTGTATTTATTAATCATACTGATGAAGGTATATCAGGCTGAATGTCTAATTTTGCAGATGATACAATTGTTGTCAGGGTGGTTAAAGACAGTAATGACAGTACGCTACTGTAACAAGATCTAGAAAAATTTAGGCAGATGGGTGAGAAATGACAACTGAAGTTTAACACTGACAAATGCAAAGTACTGCATACAGACAGGCAGGCAGTAATCACAGAGTGATGTACCAACACTGTACAGCCACTACTTGATTAATGTAGTGGTTGCGTTCTGTGAAACTCTACATAAGTCGGATATTATGTAAGTCACAATTTCCTCCATGCTTTTTTTTTTTTTTTTTTTTTTTTTTGGTTTTTAGGAGCATTAGCAACTAAGGCCATATTGCTCCGGGATATGCGATGGTCATTCCCTGACCTTTCCGCATTCTCCGTATTTGGTGGTGACGGACTCGAACCGTGGTCTAAAAATATTGTTCAAGGTTTAGGCCCAAGAAGCGTGGGCCTAAACCTTGAACAATATCAAGGTCTAATCAAGAAGCGTGTGCTACGCACTGCTGCTCCTTCCCACTTGGCTACGGAGGCGCCTTCCATGCTTGTGCAGCACACACAACTGTGCTTGCTGAATTAATTGAATCAAAATATAAATGATCAACGAACATGTAAACAGAATTATTTATTGTATATATTCAATTTTTTATCTTATGCACAGGAAAAATGACAAAAGCTTGCAATTTAAAAGATTTTCAAAATCATAAAATTACAAAAAAAAAAAAGAGGAGACAGGCATAACGTCAGTAACTTTTACCTCTCAAGCATCGTTACCAGAATCGACATCTTCAGCTGATAAGTACGCCATTGTGGAGGTTGAGGGCTGTAGAGATTTAGAAGGGGTCGGCTGCAACCTTACAAAAGAACATATTAATGGATGCCTGGACGGTGCTTTTTTCTTTTCATCGTAGATTTCTTTGTAGCAAGCAAGCATATCATTCACCCCTCTGTTAACTTTTAAGAATCGTTCACTGTCAGGATCCATCTTCTCAAACCTTGCCATTGCCGATGCAATTTCACAAAATGCCATTGCGATCTCTCTGGTGATGAAGCATCTCGGCTCCTCACTTGGTTCATCTTGAGCTACATCAGCATTTTCTTCTTTCACTATTGCTGTGTGCAAGTCAATAAGTTCTTCATTAGATAATTCCTTCTCTACTTCCTCTATTAACTCCACTACATCTTTGGCTTCAACCTCCAACTGAGGTAGCTCTGCAACCTTTACAATTTTATCTGTAACATCTTTATATGATTCATCTTTTTCAAATCCTTCGAAGCCTTTTTACATACTTTTCTGAAGTGGTAGAACCCATGTTCAGCCTCTACAGCTAAGTTCCGGTCAGCCCTTCCCTATCTCTTCCATCATGCAGTATGATTGATGACTTTTGAGGTTATGATGACCATAGCGGCGAGATCCCATATTCCTTACATTTCGAGGATACAGCTCTAAAACGGTGTTCGCAGGCCGGATGCTAGTTAGTACACCGGACCGAACCTATTGGTAATTCTCTAGAAGGCTTCCGGATCAGCTAGTGTATAATCTTGCTACCTCTACTCTGCCAGATAGTGACTGGAGGGAGTCCGAGTAGTGTGTATGCGGTGAGCACTGTCGAGGCCACGTAATGTCAAGGATCTGGGTATATTCTTAGCATGTGTACGCCATATCCAAAAATTTCATTACTTCATACAGCATGTCCCACCCACTTTTTCTTACTATTCAATACACCATGAATTGTCAAACTAATAGAGCAAGCTTATCTGCGAAAAGATCTAAACCTCCCAAGCACTTTCTAATTCTTTTCACAAATATATGTGGTCACAGTTCTAAACTTAACGATGTCCATTTCCACTTGTAGTCTGACAAATCCCATGAACTTTTTCTGACAGAATCTCAGTTATCGGTTGATTCAACTACTGCTCATCTCAGTTGCCCAAATTATTTGCTGTATGATTCCTTTCACCTCAAAGGTGGTACTTGTGCACATGTCCATTCTGATATTCCCTGTCAGATACTTGGCAATTTGGAATCTCCTCTCTTTGATCTTCTCTGGCTTAAAATCTCTCTACCTCATTGTGTAAAATTCATCTGTTGTCTCTACCGTTCTCCCAACTCCACTAACCACTTGGAGCTCTTTGACTTCCTCTCTTTGCAACTTGACATTCCCCAGTCCAACTTTCATAACAGTGAGGTAATTTTCCTTGGTGATTTTAATGTTCACAACTCCAGCTGGCTTCCATTTTCTAGTCGCACCGACGCAGCTGGTCGAGATGCTGAGCCTTTTGCGATTACTAATGACCTTGCAGAGATTGTTCAATTACCTACAAGAATACCGGACAATCCTAATTATACAGCCAACATGCTTGATCTTTTTCTCACAAACAACACTTCTAAGTACACGGTTGAAGTGAGAGGTCCTTTAGGCACTTCAGATCACAACTTGGCGATTTTCTCTTCTCCAATGGAACCTTTATCTCATGCCTATTCCCAACCATGTGTTGTTTGGCATTACAAGAATGCAAAATGGGATGACCTGTGAGATTTCTTTTCTTATTTTCCTTGGTCGGATTACTGTTTCAAAACTTCTGATGTCAACGTTTGCTCAGATCGTGTCAGTGAAATTATTCTTGCAGGAATGGAATCCTTTATCCCACACTCCACTTTAAAATCTTGTCCTTTAT
This sequence comes from Mastigoproctus giganteus, assembly GCF_048544385.1. Classification (NCBI taxonomy): domain Eukaryota; kingdom Metazoa; phylum Arthropoda; class Arachnida; order Uropygi; family Thelyphonidae; genus Mastigoproctus; species Mastigoproctus giganteus. The sequence continues at coordinate 99,351,226 of NC_143582.1, read as the reverse complement.
CTAAACCTTGGTTTTCCAATAAATGTGCTAAGGCTGTTCAAGAGAAGAAAGTTGCATATCATAACAGGCCTGTTTCTAAGTCTTCAGTTTCATTTTCTGCCTACACTAAAGCTCGCAACAATTGTAAAGCAGTTATTAATCAGTCCAAACTAGAGTTTGAATAGGCTAAGAGTAGAAAACTTGCTTTTTGCCTTAATTTTAGCCGAGCATTCTGGTATCTTGCCAAAGCTATTGGCCGCAACTTTTGCCCATCTCTGCTTCCACCTTTGTAAAAACCAGATGGTTCTGTTGTCGCTTCAGCCAAGGAGAAAGCTGACCTGCTAGCATCAAATTTTTCTTCCAACTCATGTATTAATGATATTGGAAAACACCTCCCACCATTCCCAACACGCGCCATTCAATGCCTCCTGTGGTCTTCCATCAAAAGGATTTTGATGAATCTTGATGCTAAGAAAGCTCCAGGTCCCGATGGTATTTCTCCACTTGTTCTCAAAACCTGTGCTCCTGAACTTACTCCTAATCTTTGCCGCCTTTTTTCACTTTCTTATTCCAAAGGTGTTTTTCCTTCTGCTTGGAAATTTGCTCATATTCAGCCAGTTCCTAAAAAGGGTGTCAAATCCCTCCCATCCAATCATTGTCCAATTGCAATTACTTCTACTCTTTCTAAAGTAATGGAGAAATCAATTAACCGCCATCTCTTAAACTACCTAGAAACCCTTCTGAACAACGATCGCCAGTATGGATTCCATCAGTGTCAATCCACTGGTGATGTTCTGGCTTATGTTACCCATTTATGGACTAATTAAATGGAAAGGTTCGGTGAAACACAAGTAGTTGCTCGACATCTCAAAGGCTTTCGTGTTTGGTATAAAGGTCTTCTAAATAAGCTTCCATCTTATGGTTTGCCAACTGTTTTTAGTAATTGGTTACCCAGTTTTCTCTCTGATCTCTCACTGAGGGCGATGGTAGATGGCTCTCTGTCTTCTAACTTCTCCACTAATGCCAGTGTCCCCCAAAGTTCAGTTCTTTCCGCCACTCTTTCCCTCTTGTATATTAATGACCTTCTTCCATTGACTGGAAATCCTATCCATAGTTTTGCTGATGATAGCAAATTGCATTCCACTTTCCATTTTGAGAAACCTTGCTCTGTCCAATCAGCTTCAACTTCTCGAAAATCTGCTCCAATTCCTTAAATGCCGATCTTCAGATAATTCTCCAGTGGGGCAAAGGCAACTTAGTTGATTTCAACCCTTCTAAAATTCAGTCTTGTCTTATATCTCGCAAAAATGATTCTTCTGCTCCTATGCTTACCTTTAGTGGTACTCTGATTTCTAGGAAAAATGATATATCTCTTGTGGGGATTACCCTGATTTCTAATCTCTCTTGGCACAAGCACAATACTAAAATTGCTTCCTCTGCATCTAAAAAAACTTGGTTTTCTCTTTCGCTCTCTGCAATACGTTTCTTCCACAGAACTGCTCACTCTGTATAAATGGTTTGGTTTGGTTTTTTTTTAGGAGCATTAGCAACTAAGGCCATATTGCTCCAGGATATGCGATGGTCATTCCCTGACCTTTCCGCACCTCCGTATTTGGTGGTGACGGGCTCGAACCACGGTCTAATCAAGAAGCGTGTGCTACGCACTGCTGCTCCTTCCCACCTGGCTATGGAGGCGCCTTGTATAAATGGCAAATCTGCCCTCCCACATCTGCGGTGGTGCTCCCAAAACTCAACAAATCAAGAAGCATGAGAGAGGTTCTCATACTTCTTGGTTTCATTCAGAAGAGCGCAGTTAGGTTAATTAATGATTCATCTGTAACAGAGTATCTCCATTCACTGTCTCATAGACGTACTGTTTCTGCTGCATGCCACTTCTACAGATACTTCCATGGGCACTATTCTTCTGAATTGGCTTCTATAATTCCTGCTCTATCTCCTTAAAACAGTCCGAACACGTGCCACCACCAGCCAACATCCATTTACTGTCCAACTTCAAACTCACAGAACCAACTTTTCACCTTCCTCGTTTATTCATTCAACTGCCGTTTTCTGAAACAAACTTCCTTCATACATATTTCCTGAAAATTACAGTCTACAGAAGTTCAAGTCCAAGGTCAACAAATATCTTTTTTCATCTTCTCAACCTCCAACCCAAGCACCGTACTAAGTACTAGAGGTTCTAATACCTCTCATGTTTGGGGTTTACATTAAAAAAAAAAAAATTCAAATTGAGGAAAGAAAGATCTAGGATAGATATGTGGAAGTTTGCCTTTAGCCAGTAGTTGGTTGGTGGAACAGACTTCTGTCCTTTGTTGTGGAAGTTCATAGCCTAAATAAATTTAAGGCTGAGCTGGACAGGCAATTTGGAACGAATGGAGGGGTGAAATGGGAGCATTTTTTTTCTTTTTTGGCTGATGCTGCATAAGCTTGCTTTCTTGCATCATATGCCTCCACTAATGCTTATTCTAATATCAAGTGAACCAATCTGATTCATCCCCTTTCTCCTGGAGTTTGCATATGTAAAGAACTCTTTGCTGTTTTTTTCTTTACATCTTTTGCCAAAGATTTCTCGTAATCTACTTTTGCCTGCCTAATCTCCTTTGTGACTTGGTTACAGACCAGCTTATATCTATTATAGGCTTCAGCGTCACCTGTCAATTTATATGTATCCTATGCATTTTTCTTCTTTGCCATATGTCTCATTAGTTCATGTGATATCCATATCGGGCTAAACCTTGAACAATATTTCTTAGTTGGTATGTAAAGCCTAATAGCTTCCAAGATTAATTCTTTGAATGGTTCCCATTTTGAAATTTCTGTTGGTAACATCATCAAGTGGTCCCAATGTATAGAATTTAAAAACTGTCTCAGACCACCGTAGTCACCTTTAAGAAAGCAAAAACCCTTCCCTTTATCCCGGATGGTAGTTATCTCTTTGAGTAAATCCCACATCGCCACAGAGTGATCACTGCCATCTAGTGGTTCCTTTACTGCAGATTCTTAATGCATGAAGAATCACTACTGATAATCAGATCAAGAGTATTACTCTCTCTCCAGCTGCCATCTGAACATGCTGCTGTAGAAAACAATAATGCAATAAATCCACAAAGATCTTGCTGTATGTGAGTAACCAACCCACAAATTCCAGTCAGTATCTGGCAAATTAAAATCCCTCACCATAAGACAATATGATTTACTGGCCCACTCTATTTCTCTGTACAGTTGTTTATTATACTCATCAGAGTGATTAGGCCTATAACACACTCCCACTTTCAACTTTTCTTTCCCAGTGCTTATGTCACACCAAACTGACTCGACACTTCTCTGTCCACCCATGTCAACTGGATGCACTTACTTGGATTTTGTGTTTCTTAATAGCATAACCCCTCCTCCCTTCCTATTCTTCCAGTATACATTGTACTCCCCAAATTCCATTTCTGCATTCCTTATATCTGTGTAATACCATATTTCTGATCTCCCAACAATATCTGCCTTTGAGGTAAAACCAACACCTCAAATTCATCAAATTTATTTATCAAACTCCTAGCATTGCTGTACATGCAAGTATACATGCACCTGTTCCTATTCTTGGCTACCCAATTCCAATAGAAGCAGTGCAAGAATCAATTTCACCTCTGCCAGCAGCTACTGTTAATCTATTAGTCTGTGTATCCCCCGAAGCTAGCAGTTTTCCGACCCACCTAACACTGCCTCAATAGCATCAGCAAATATTCTTGCATCCTTTCTATTTAAGCGTATCTCATCCCTGTAGCAGCAGTCTCTCCTGTTAACAAGCACAGACCAGGATGAGAAAAATTCTATCCCTTGAGCTTTGCACAATCTCTCCAGGCCTGAATTTAATGATAAGGCTCTCTTCATATACTCCCTCCTATTGTATCTGGGCAGAATTTCAGACACTTTCAAATTCAACCCTAACCTACGGCTTTTTTTTTTTTCAAATTGACCTGTACTTGTTAAGTAATTCCGCCAGTCTCTTACTCTTAATATCATTAGTGCCAATGTGTACAACAATATCACCTTTTGTGTCCTTAAATGATGATCATGTCTAGGATGGTTCCAGATCATCAGTATGGCTTTTGGAAAAACAGATCACCTACAGAAGTGCTCATCAAAGCCGAATTTCATGTCCACAATGCATTTGTCATGAAACAACATCTAGTCACTGTCGCTATAAGTCATCAACCTTTGCTCCTGACAGACATACCCTGGTCCTGTTCCACCTATCCTTTTTTGCACAACATATATTCCCCGTTTCGCCGACAACAACTAGTTCCTGTGGAACCAGTGCATTCTGCCTTGGGAGTTGCTGCTGTGTTGTGTGATGTTCAAGTGTAAGCTTTGGCTGGTTTTGGTTTGGGTTTTTTTTTTTTTTTTTTTTGGAGCATTTAGCAACTAAGGCCATATTGCTCCGGGAATATGCAGTGGTCATTCTCTGACCTTTCCACATCCTCCATATTTGGTTGTCACAGGCTCGAACCCCGGTCTAATCAAGAGCAGTGCTGCTCCTGCTCACCTGGCTACGGAGGTGCCCATAAGCTTTGGCATTGATGTGGGCAGCTGAGAGCTTGATGGTCCCCTTAATTTAAATCCTTCGAGGGCATGTACCCTGTCCTTATTGTTTTTAAAAAAATTCTTATTGTTTGCAAAAAAGCTGATTGGAAAAAACCAGTTTGGATTTTTATAATTATCACTAAAACTGCACCCAAAACATGGTGAATTTTTAAACACACACACACACACACACACACACACACACACACACACACACACACACACACACACACACCATTTAATCATATACAGGGTGTCGCAAAAATATTGGTACAAACGTTTAGGGGAGGTAGGTAACATCTAAAGGAACATGAATTGCATAGGAGACAGAAAATTTCTGGTTTACCCATTCAAGCAGTAGTCGCCGCACGAAGAGCATGCATCAATATACGAACTGTTAGCTGGCAGACATGCACCTATTGTATATGGATTAGCAGAGAGCAATGGATGAGCCGCTCAACGAATTTATGGAGAACGCTTCCCAGATAGACATGTACCGGACCACCGTTTGTTTGCGCGTGTGCATCAAAATTTGTGTGATTATGGGTCATTTAGAGGTAACAGGAGTAGTGCAGGCAGACCTGTTCGATGTAAACTCCCGCCATGGAAGAAAGTGTGTTGAATGCCGTCCAGAATAATCCTTCTACCAGCACACGTGCCGTTGCCTCTACCTTAGGAGTGTCTCGTTGCAGTGTACAGCGTGTCTGGCACGACGATTCCTTACACCCCTTTCACCTCCAAAGGGGTTCAGTTACTGCTCCCCCAAGATCATCCTGCACGTGTGGCTTTTGTGCAGTGGTTTCTCCAAGAAAGTGTTCAAGACTTGAATTTTCCAGCCTATGTTTTGTTCACGGATGAGGCTTATTCAATCAGCACAATGCTCATGTGTGGGCTCATGACAACCCATACGGTGTGCGCCCCATGCAGTACAACATCGCTTTGCAATAAATGTGCGGGAAGGTATGGTCGGTGACTGCTTAGTCGGCCCATACCTGTTACCATCCTGTATGAACTCCGCTAAATATCGGATCTTTCTAGAACAAGTTCTACCAGGGTTACTTGACGATGTTCCAGCAAATGTGAGACACAACGTTTGGTTTCAACGTGATGGGGCGCCTGCCCATTATGGAAGGTGTGTTCATGACCATTTGAACAGGCGTTTTGGGCGTTGATGGATTGGCTGTGGTGAACCCGTTGCCTGGCCCCCACACTCACCTGATATATCGAGCCTTGATTTATTTCTGTGGGGGCCCTCAAATCTATCATGTATGAATCACCTGTGGAGACTAAAATGGATCTCGTGGCAAGACTCCTCTGCGCTGCTGCTACTGTCAAAGAAACTCCAGGTGTGTTCGGCCGTGTCTGCCAATCCATGCTGCATCGGTGTCATGCATGCATCGCGTCTCGTAGTGGAATCTTCAAGCATCTGTTGTAACATCATGAAATGCATCCATTTCGTACTCCATTGTTAATATTATGTCAAATAAATGTTTGCCACTAATTACTGTCTTGTGTCATTTTTGCTTCTTGTGCCTCTGCTACTACTTTCCCATGACGTTTCCGATGTTATGGGTTCCTATGCGATTCACATTCCTTTAGATGTTACCTACTTCCCCTAAACGTTTGTACCAATATTTTTGAGACACCCTGTATAGGGTATTGCTTTCTCTCATCACCTGTCTAATATGTTCGTGTAGAAAAGTTCTGCTAGTCTATGAGTGACCAACACATAATCTGTCTTTGGCCATGACACACAGTCATTCCCATTATAAGACATTTTGATTTACTGGCTCATTCTGTTAGTCAGTATAGTTTATGATTATACTCATCGGTTATTTGCTCTATAACAATAACATACTCTCCTACTCACATTTTTGTTTTTCTAGTGCTTATGCCCAGTACTGTATACCTAGACTTCTGTCAGCCCCGGGCAAAATATTCATCTGGAGCCCCCTTGCAAAAATTAAAGGTGGAATTCGTAAAATTGAAAAATATAGGAAACACCCAAAAATTATTCAAATCATAATTATTTATTTAAACTTTAAAGACTAGTACATTATTTATATAAAATTAAAAGTTTTCCCATCATTGCCTTACAATATTTACTTGATATAAATCTGTCTATAATGTCTGATATTTTTATATCCTTTAGTACATCTTATTATATTGACATAATGGCCAATCCATTAATTCTTTCTTGGCCAATTGTTGCTCGTGAATATGTTTTAATCATTTTGAGTCTTGAAACCCCCCCCCCTCTCTCTCTCTCCAGATGCAACCGTAATTGGCAATAAAAAATTTTCGAAAAGGATGGTTCATACAAGGTTTACTTAGTTCCTTGAGTCACAGAATCGCCTGCCAGATCATCAGTACTGGGACCAGTGTTGTTTCTCATTTTCATAAATGATATCGACAAATGGATAGAAGGTGTGATGTCAAAATTTGCAGATGACGTAAAGATTGGAAGAGCTGGTAATGATCAGTGCCAAGTAGGATGTTCAAGTGAAGGATGACTTGAACAGACTTCAAAGAGGGCCAGAGAAATGGCAGCTATGTTTAAATGCTGCTAAATGCAAGGCCTTGGGAATAGCAACCCCCAAATAAATTATACACTTGGTGGGGTTGAATTAAAAACAGTGGAGGAAAGGGATCTGGGAATTACGATATGAAGTTTTCCGAACAGTGTAAACAGGCAGTCAGGTTAACCATGGTAGCCCGTCGATGATTTATCGAACATTAAGATAGGGAGGTCATACTTCCACTGTATAACGCAGTAAGATCACATTTGGAATACTGTGTTTAAGTATGAAGACCTCATCTGAAAAAAAGGCACAGAGTCCTTGAAAAAGTCTAAATGGGGCAACCTGAATGAGGCAATCAGAAGAAGGACGACTGTATGAGGAAAGATCCCAATTACATGGGATACAGATACCTCAGATGTGACCTGATTGGGGTTTATAAGGCTCTGCGATTTGTTAGTAAAATCAATCAAGGTGGAATTTTCACTGTTCTGAACAATTCCAGAACTTGTCATAAATTCAAATTACAATGGTTGAGGTTTAGATTAGATTGTAAGAAGTTTTCTTTTAGCCAGCAAGTAGTTGATAGTAAGTTACTCTCGTTGAGGCTGATAGTTTGAAAAAAAAAAAAAAAAAACACAACCAAGTACTTGGTTGGGGTTTTTTTTGGGATATAATTCAACTAAGTTTATTTTATTGAATAAATGTGAATAATCTTAAGCAACCATTCCCCCCCCCTTTGATACATGCTGCAAAGATTAGATTTCTTGATAACACTTTTGGCATCAATTTTGCTGCTTCCATCTTCACCAGTGAGAATTCCTTCAAGGTGCTGACAGTTCATTTCTATTGCACTTTCTAATAAATTCATGAAGTTTTCTGATTTCAGAATAAGATGAAAAGCCAAAGATATTTCATTCATTTGATCAAATCTTTCTTGTAAGCTAAGGATAACTACATTGATCATTATATTAAAAATTCCGTTTCAAACCTTTTGGTTTATCAATACAGAGTTCATCTGATGAAGTTTCGTGGGTAAACTCGCTCTTTTTTCTAGAACTTTCACTTCTGATAACACTTCAGTACTTCCAACTCAGTTGCAATGTCTACAGCTTTATTCATACACAATTTAAATCCTGATGTTCTAAATTCGTTCAGCTGATTAAGAGCACCTTCTATCAATATAATTGAAGTATTCGATCAATTTTACTACTTTGCATGGGCTTTACTTACTTTATTTAATCTCCCCCCCCAATCATAACATTGCTTTCCAGGCTGTTACATGTCCAAACAGAATCAATATACTAAATCATTAACCTATACAATGACAAGGAAATACTAATTATTAAAAATAAGATGTTTCCAGGAGTTACGTAAAAGTTTAAACTTTTTAAACTTACTGCAAGTTCCACCATTAAAAGTTGGTATTGGCTCAAGGCGTAGCGACCTGAGGATGAGCGTTACTGGTCTGTAATCTACATTTCTCTTGACTAGTTCACCATAGTAATCAACATACCTTCGCTGGCTTGGAATTGTAACACCCTAAATACAACGAAAAATATATCACTACTTCACTGATATGTAAACCAATTCTAGAGAGCTCTTTACTGATTTATGCTCTTATAACCATTCAATAGAGTATCTTTTCAGGTTCTTTGACCATAAGGTTACATGTACTTATTGGCCAAAACATCTTCGAATTGAGGTGGGGGGGTGAGACTGATGTGATATTTGAAAATATCTTCTTACCTAAAATCCATTAACCTAAAACCTATCATACCTGTCTACTTTTCCCAACAGTTGGAAAAATATTTTGTACAACAAGTTTGTTTTAATTATTTTAGTTAAAAACACAATGAGAAATATGGGAATCTTTTAACTAATCTATTCAATAAAGAAGGGTAGGAATGGCAAGAGATAATGACAGGAAATGAAAAATATTGACTCCATTCTGAGATAGATTTCCAAATCTCAAATAGAAATACATGGATAGGAATAAGCAGATCTTTATCAGCAATGAAATAATCACAGATCACAGTAATATAAAGTTTGTTTTCACTTCTTCTATCATTGGATTAGCAGTCTCAAATATACATGAAAATCACAGAGGTTTTAGATTTCAGTTACATCAGTGATAGGTAAACTATTCTCAGTTATAATATTTTAGTTCATACAAAAATAAATAAATATACCACATGCAGAATATAAAGTGAGTTTTGGTCACATGAAACAGGGTCACAAATTATGGCACTGAGAGAAAGTTTGGTGGAATGAGAAATGTTCCTTCGTACAATACCAACTTATATTATAAAATATAGGTGTAAATAAACCATAGTGAACTCAGTAAAAAACTACATAAGTAGTGTAAATGCATTGATTTAATCACAAGTTACCATATATTGCATTACCTCAAATAAATAATGCTTCACTAATAGAGAAGATTATTGTTACTTATTTTCAGTGGGTACCACCATCCAGATAGCATCGTTTCAAGGCTTGTTGGCCTATCCTTGATGAGTGCGCATTGCAAACTGAGAATAAATAACACTAGTCTTCTCTATTAGTGAAGCAATACTTATTCGAGGTAGTGCAATACATGGTTGTTGGTTATTTGGTTTTTAGGAGCATTAGCAACTAAGGCCATATTGCTCTAGGAATATGCAGTGGTCATTCCTGAACTTTCCGCATCCTCCGTATTTGGTGGTGATGGGCTCGAACCCAGGTCTAATCAAGAAGCGTGTGCTATGCACTGCTGCTCCTTCCCACCTGGCTTCGGAGGTGCCCGCAATACATGGTAACTCGATGCCTTTACACTACTTATGTAAGGCGCCTCTGTAGTCGGGTGGGCAGAAGCAGCAGTGCATAGCACATGCTTCTTGATTAGACCGGGGTTCGAACCCATGACCACCAAATACGGAGGATGCGGAAAGGTCAGGGAATGACCACTGCATATCCCGGAGCAATATGGCCTTAGTTTCTAGTGCTCCTAAAAACCAAATAACAACAACTTATGTAGTTTTTCATTATGAGTTCACTATGGTGTAGTTATACCTATATTTTATAGTATAATTTAAACTCATAATATATTATGCCTTGAGCATTTATATTTTATTTAAGTATTATCTTGCACACCTTTTGGCATCACTCATATTGTGGAAAGAACTTCGTAACTGGGTTGACATGATTGCAACACCAGGGTACCTGCCCACTGAGAATAAGTAACAATAGTCGGCGTAGTCTTTTTTTGTTTTTTTTATGAAAACTCCAAACACGAGAGGTATTAGAACCTACAGTACTTAGTACTGTGCTTGGGTTTGAGGTTAAGACGACGAAAGAAGATATTTGTTGACATTGGACTTGAACTTCTGTAGACTGTAATTTTCAGGAAATATGTATGAAGGAAGGTTGTTCCAGAAAACGGCAGTTGAATGAATAAATGAGGAAGATGAAAAGTTGGTTCTGTGGGTTTGAAGCTGGACAGTAAATGGATGTTGGCTAGTGGCGGCACGTGTTCGGACTGTTTTGAAAGACAGAGCAGGAATTATAGAAGCCAATTCAGAAGAACAGTGCCCATGGAAGGATCTGTAGAAGAGGTATGCAGCAGAAACAGTGCGTCTATGAGAAAGCGAGTGGAGAGACTCTGTTAGAGATGAATCATTAATTAACCTAACTGCCCTCTTCTGAATGGAATCAAGAAGCCTGAGAGAGGTTTTGGGGGCACTGCACCAGTTGTGGTAACAATATTCCATGGTAAGGTAGATTTGCAATTTGTACAGAGTGAACAGCTGCTTGGAAGAAAAGTAATGCTGGGAGTGAAAGAGAAAACCAAGTTTTTTAGATGCAGAGGAAGCAATATTTGTAATGTGCTTGTGCCAAGAGAGATTAGAAGTCAGGGTAATCCCCAAAAGAGATATATAATTTGCCTAGAAATCGGAGTGTCACCAAAGATAAGCATAGGAACCATACCAATTTTACAAAACCAATTTTATAAAAAACAGTTGGCAAACCATAAGATGGAAGCTTATTTAGAAGACCTTTATGCCAAACATGATCGAAAGCCTTTGAGATGTCAAGAGCAACTGCTTGTGTTTCACCAAACATTTCCATTGAATTTGTCCATAAATGAGTAACGTAAACCAGAATATCACCAGTGGATCGACACTGACGGAATCCATACTGGCGATCATTGATCAGACAGAAGGTTTTTAGGTAGTTTAAGAGTTGGCGGTTAATTGATTTCTCCATTACTTTAGAAAAAGTAGAAGTAATTGCAATGGGACAATAATTGGATGAGAGGGATTTGTCACCCTTTTTAGGAACTGGCTGGATATAGCAAATTTCCAAGCAGAAGGAAATACACCTTTGGAATAAGAAAGTGAAAAAAGGAGTAAGTTCCAGAACACAGGGTTTGAGAACAAGTGCAGAAATACCATCAAGGCCTGGAGCGTTCTTAGCATCAAGATTCGACAAAATTCTTCTGGAATCCTTTTGACGGAAGACCACAGGAGGCCTGTTTGTTTGTTTGTTTGTTTGGTTTTTAGGAGCATTAGCAACTAAGGCCATATTGCTCCGGGATATGCGGTGGTCATTCCCTGACCTTTCCGCATCCTCCGTATTTAGTGGTGACGGGCTCAAACCCTGGTCTAATCAATAAGCGTGTGCTGCGCACTGCTGCTCCTTCCCACCTGGCTACGGAGGCACCTCCACAGGAGGCATTGAATGGAGCGTGCTAGGAATAGTGGGAAGTGTTTTACCAAGATCATTAATATGTGAGTTGGAAGAAAAATGGGATGCTAGCAGGTCAGCTTTATCCTTGGCCGAAGTGACAACAGAACCATCTGGTTCTGATAGAGGTGGGACCAGAGATGGGCAAAAGTTGGAGACAACAGCTTTGGCAAGAGACCAGAATGTTCGGCTACCATTAGCACAAGAAGCAAGTTTTCTACTCTTAGCCTGTTCAAAATGTAGTTGGGACTGATTAATAACTGCTTTACAATTGTTGCAGTTTTGGTGTAGGCAGAAAATGAAACTGAAGAAGAAACAAGCCAATTATGATATGCAATGTTCTTCTCTTGAACAGCCTTAGCACATTTATTGGGAAACCAAGGTTTAGATAAAGGATGAGATTTTAAAGTTGAGTGTGGGATAAAGGATTCCATCCCTACAAGAATAATTTCACTGACATGATCTGAGCAAACGTTGACATCAGATGTTTTGAAACAGAAATCCAACCAAGGAAAAGAAGAAAAGAAATCTTGCAAGTCATCCCATTTTGGATTCTTGTAATGCTAAACAATATGAGGTTGGGAATAACCATGAGATAATGGCTCCCTTTTGTGAAGAGACAATCACCAAGTTGTGATCTGAGGTCCCTAAAGGACCACTCAATTCAACAGTTATTTGTGAGAAAAAAGAAGAAGGGTTATTTGGAGAAAAAGAACAATCTGTGCAAGGTCATTAGTAATTGCAGAAGCCTCAGCATCTCGACCAACTGGGTCGGTGGGACTAGAAAATGGAAGCCAGCTGGAGTTGTGAACATTAAAATCACCAAGGAAAATTACCTCAATGTTAGGAAAGTTGGACTGGAGAAAGTCAAGTTGCAAAGAGAGGAAGTCAAAGAGCTCCAAGTGATTAGTGGAGTTGGGAGAATGGTAGAGACAACAGATGAATTTGACACAATGAGGTAGAGAGATTTTAAGCCAGAGAAGATCGAAAAGAGGAGATTCCAAATTACCAAGTCTCTGACAGGGAATATCGGAATGGACATATGCACAAGTACCACCTTTGAGGCAAAAGGAATCATACAGCAAATAAATTGGGCACCTCAGATGAGCAGCAGTTGAATCAGCCGATAACTGAGATTCTGTCAGAAAAAGTACATGGGGTTTGGCAAACTGCAAGTGGAAATGGATGTTGTTTAGCATTAGCATTAGCATTAGTAGAGGCATTTGATGCAAGAAAGCAAGCTTATGCAGCATCAGCCAAAAAAAAAAAAAAAACCACTTCCACTTCACCCCTCTGTTCGTTCAAAATACCTGTCCAGCTGAGCCTTAAACTTATTTAGGCTATCAACCTCCACCACAAGGGATGGAAGTCTGTTCCACCAACCAACCACTCGCTGGCTAAAGGCAAATTTCCGCACGTCTATCCTACATCTGTCTTTCCTCAATTTGAATTTATGCCCTCTCAGGTGATTATTCTGAGCTAGAGGAAGAATCCCATCAGCATTGAGCATGCTTAAACCATTCAAGGCTTTATACACCTCTATCAGATCACCTCGCTGGTGCCTAGTCTCCAGACACTGTAATTTGCAAAACTTAAGCCTTTCTTCGTAAGAGCACCCCTTTGTTCCATTCACTAATCTTGTTGCCCTTCTCTGTACTCGTTCCAGCAGCTCTACATCCTTCTTGAAATGAGGCCTCCAGACCTGTATACAGTACTCTAGGTGTGGCCTGACCATCGCCTTATACAATGGAATAATCACCTCCTTATCCCTGCTGGAAAAATTCCTGTATATCATTGACAATACTCCATGAGCTACTCTTGCAGCCCGTCTGCACTGCTCAGGGAACTTCATATCTGCCTGCACAACCACCCCCAAGTCCCTTTCATTCTCTACCACTGTCAGTGTTGTACCATAGAGTTGATACGTTGCTCTGGGGTTGCTGTTTCCCATGTGTAGTACTTTACATTTGTCAATGTTAAACTTCATTTGCCACCTCTCAGCCCATCTGCTAAACCTTTCCAGATCCTGTTGCAGAAGCATAGTGTCAGTAGTGTCCTTGACAACCCTGCCAACCTTTGTATCGTCTGCAAACTTGGACATTAATCCCGATATACCATCATCAATATCATTTATAAATACAGAAAACAATAATGGACCCAACACTGAGCCCTGAGGGACTCCACTAATAACATCAGTCCACGATGAGCAGTGTCCATTGATTACCACTCTCTGTCTTCGCCCCCTCAACCACCCCTTTATCCATAGCAGCAATTTGCCTCCAATGTCACACTGCTCCAATTTGTGTAGCAGTCTTCCATGTGCAACAGTATCAAAAGCCTTTCTAAGATCCAAGTATATAATATCAAAGTTATTCCCTGCATCCAGTTCTTTTGTGACTGCATCATAGTATCCAATCAAGTTGGTCAGGCAAGACTTCCCCTTAACAAAACCATGCTGTGTCTGAGCTATAACTGAAGTCTTGTCTAAATGATCCTGCAGTGCGTCTTTAACCAGTGCCTCCATTAATTTTCCTGGAACAGAAGTCAAGCTCACAGGTCTATAATTACTTGTGTCAGCCTTTGATCCTCCTTTGTGAATTGGGGTCACATTTGCACATTTCCAGTCTATGGGTACCTCCCCTGAGTCCAAGGAAGCTCTCATAATTATGGCTAAGGGTTTGCTTACTTCCTTTGCTGCCTCCTTTAATATAACTGGATAGATCCCATCCACCCCGGGTGCCTTTCTTGTGTTTATCTTCAACAGTTTCTCCTCCACTTTACTCCCAGTTATTTCAAGATTCTGTAACTTACTGCTAGAGTTGAATACACCTCTGGCATTCCCCTCGCTGAATAACTCCTCATGTGTGAATGTCGATGTAAAATATTCATTTAGTTTGTTAGCCACCTGAGCAGGATCATCAACACTTGACCCATCAATATCAAGTGGACCAATCTGATTCATCCCTTTCCTTCTAGAGTTTACATAAGTAAAGAACTCTTTGCTGTTTTTCTTTGCATCCCTTGCCAAGGATTTCTCGTAATCTGCCTTCGCCTGCCTAACCTCCTTTGTAACTTGGTTGCATATCAACTTGTATCTATCATAGGCTTCTGTGTCATGTGTTAATTTGTAAGTATCCCATGCATTTTTCTTCTCTGCCATATGCCTCATTAGTTCATCTGACATCCATTTTGGCCTAAACCTTGAACAATATTTCTTAGTTGGTATGTAAAGCCTAGTAGCTTCCAAGATAAGTTCTTTGAATGCTTCCCATTTTGAATTTGCTGTTGGTAACATCATCAGTTGGTCCCACTGTATAGAATTTAAATACTGTCTCAGTCCATCGTAGTCGCCTTTACGGAAGCAATAACCCTTCCCTTTACCCCTAATGGTAGTTACCTCTTTGAGTAAATCCCACTTCAGCACACTATGATCACTGCCACCTAGTGGTTCGTTTATCTGCAGATTCTTAATGCATGAAGAATCACTGCTGATAATCAAATCAAGAGTATTACTCCCTCTAGTTGCCTCCCGAACATGCTGATGTAGAAAACAATCATCCAATAAATCCACAAAAGCCCTGCTAGTGTGTGAGTATCCAGCCCCCAAATTCCAGTCAATATCTGGGAAATTAAAATCTCCCATTATAAGACACTCTGATTTACTGGCCCACTCTATTTCCCTGTACAGTTCCTTATTATACTCATCAGAGTCATTAGGCCTATAGCACACTCCTACTCTCAATTTTGATCTCCCAATGCTTATGTCACACCAAACTGACTCCACACTGCACTGTCCAGCGATGTCGACTGGCTTCACTTCCTTGGTTTTTATGTGTTTCTTAACTAATAGCATAACACCTCCCCCCTTCCTATCCTGTCTATCCTTTCTGTAGACGTTGTACTCCCCAAATTGCAGTTCCGCATCCCTTATATCTGTGTGACACCACGTCTCTGATATCCCAACAATATCTGCCTTCGATGTTTTGAGCAATACCTCAAATTCATCAAATTTATTTACTAAACTCCTAGCATTGGTGTACACGCAAGTATACCTGCACCTGTTTCTATTCTTAGCTACCCTAACACAACCCATGTGTTTACTTGTACCACAATGGCTCCCAGCAGTCTCTGAAATACCATGCATCTTGTTTTTCAGGCTTCTGCTCATTCTAATAGAAGCAGTGCAAGAATCTCTTTCACCTCTGCCAGTGGCTACTGTCAATCTATTGGTCTTTGTCTCCCCCCAAGCTAGCAGTTTTCCGACCCACCTAACACTGCCTCGATAGCATCAGCAAATATTCTTGCACCCTTTCTATTTAAGTGTATCCCATCCCTGTAGAAGCAATCTCTCCTGTTAACAAGTACAGTCCAGGCTGAAAAAAATTCTACCCTTTGAGCCTTGCACAATCTTTCCAGGGCCGAATTGATCGACAAGGCTCTCATCATATACTCCCTCCTATCGTGTCTGGGCAGAATTGCAGACACTTTCAAATTCAACCCTAATTCTCGGCTTTTGTTCAACAGTGACCTGTACTTGTTAAGTAATTCTGCCGGTCTCCTACTCTTAATATTATTAGTGCCAACGTGTACAACTATATCACCTTTTGTGCCCTTAAAAGATGATATTCGCTCTACAACGTCATCAACCTTTGCCCCTGGCAGACATTTAGATTAGAACCGAGTCCCCATATATTTGTCAAATGAACTAGGAAGTGTTTGGGAACTAGGAGGTTTAGAGCTTTTCGCAGATAAACTTACTCTATAAGTTTGACAATTCGTGGTGTATTGAATAGTAAGAAAAAGTGGGGGGGACATGCTGTATGAAGTAATAAAATTTTTGGATATTGCATACAGATGGTAAGAATATACCCAGATCCTTGACATAACGTGGCTTCGAGAATTCCCCCCCGCATACACACTACTCGGGCTCCCTCCAGCCACTATCTGGCAGAGTAGGTGGTAGCAAGATTATACACAAACTGATCCGGAAGCCTCCTAAAGAGTTACCAATAGATTCGGTCCAGTGTACTAACTAATGGCCGCCCTGTGACCAGTCCAATACATGGTAACTCGTGAAAGTAGTCACAATGTGAGATACAATTTAATCAATGCCTTTACACTACTTATGTAGTTTTTCATTATTTTTATTATGAGTTTGCTATGGTATATTTACACCTATATTTTATAGTGTATTAAACTCAATCAATTATGCCTTGAGCATTTATATGTTATTCAACTTATATTATAAATGTCTCATCTACTGCAGTGAAGTGTGGCTGTGAAGAAAATGTTCACAGTATGCAGATAACTTTGTCACAAAAAGTCTGAGTCTGTTGGGTCTCTAAAAGAAAAAAATTAAAAAAGCAAGTTGAAATGGTAATCTCCCTACCATGAATGCCCACATCCCATATTCTAAATTTTATGCAATAGGCAAAACTGTCCAGTTCACTTCCACTATCAAAAATATGGTAAATCTGGCTAAGATGAAGTAATCAGAAGATGAAAGAGGAAAGTCTGGATTGGTCCAGTTTTAAGGACGAATTAGAAGAGAGTTCACATTCTGACCATTATGGTAACAGATGCACTGTTAATCTGAAAGTGGATGCACTTTCCTCTCGAGCTAAAGTGCACACAAAAATTTAAAAATTGAAGCATCTACTAGAATGTTGTGAATTTTCATATTATTTAAGATATTGTTTTTTATTTCAATCTGCATCACATGGTGCTAAAAATGTTGGTTTATGATATTTCAGCATCTTAAGCCACACTGTGACAGTGGTTTTATGACTGCAGAGATGCATTCACAGGCTGATTTGCATGTTGTTTAGGCTAAAATGTAGGCTTCCTACAATAATTGTAGATTGCTTATGGGGGTGAAAAAACAAAACCATGGTGAATTCCAATTTCAGTTAAAGACTAAACTAGCAGAGTTTTGGTTTAGCTTTTCATGATTCTTAGAGAAGATCATCTGTGTGCATGTACTGCTCATTTTATTTGAAAGTTATTGTTTTAAGAAAGTGAATAAAAGACTTAGAAAATGACACCTACAGTTATAAAAAAAAAACATTTTTCCAAAAGTACTCCGTTTGATGAAATGTACTCACTCCAAAGTTTCTGCCATTCTTCAAAAACATGGTAGAAGCCATTTTTTTACATGTATTTTACAATTCCCTCTGATGTCTTTACAACTTCTGATGACTGGAAATGCTTTCTTTACAGTTCCTTCTTGAACTTTAAATAATAAAAATAAAAACAAATCAGGTGGTGCAAAGTTCAGAGCTGCAGCTGAGGAACACATTTGACATTAATGCTGGCTAAGTATTCAATGACAGTATGGGCAATGTGACGCTTTGCATTGCCATTATGCAGCATCTACCAACTGCATGCAGCTATGGTCACTTATGACGAATGTGATTCCACAAAGTGTGCAGGGCAGTTCTGTAATAAGGTCTCATAACAGTAGTATGAAATGGCACAACATGCTGACAAACCATTCCTTGAATGTCAAACAAAGAGATAACCATAACTGCAGAAGCCACGTTTTTCTTCTTTTGGTGTTGGCAATGATGATGATGTAGACTCCCAAACAGAGTTTTGTTGCTAATTCTTTCTTTCTTTTTTTTTTATGAGAAGCCCAAGCACAAGAAGTATTATAACCTATAGTACTCAGTACTGTGCATGGGTTGAAGGATGAGATGAAAGAACATACTTATTGAAATTAGATTTGAATTTCTGTAGATTTCAATTTTTAGGAAATATGTACAAAGGGAGGTTGATCCAGAAAACAGAAGTTGAAGGAATAATTGAATAAGAAGAAAAGTTGGAACTGTGAGTTTGAAGTTGGTCAGTAAATGGATGTTGGCTGGTTGTGGCACGATTTTGGAAGAGAGAGAGAGAGAGAGAGAGAGAGAGAGAGAGAGAGAGAGAGAGAGAGAGAGAGAGAGAGTGGGAATTATAGAAGCCAATTCATAAGAACTTCTATAGATACTTCCATGGGCAAGTATCTATAGAAAAAGCATTCAGCAGAAACAGAATGTCTATGAGACAGAGAGAGAAGAGTGACATCGTTAGAGATGAGTCATTAATTAACCTAACTGCCCACTTTTGAATGGAATATAGAAGCTTGAGAGAGAGATTTTGGGAGCATTGCCCAAGTTGTGAGAACAAAATTCCACAGTAGGACAGATCTGAGATTTGTACAGAGTGAACAGCAGTTTGAAAAAAGAGTAACACTGAGAGAGAGAGAGAGAGAGAGAGAGAGAGAGAGAGAGAGAGAGAGAGAGAGAGAGAGAGAGAGAGAGAACCCAGCTTTTTAGATGCAGAGGAAGCAATAACATGATTATGCCAAGAGAGAGTAGAGGTCAGTGTAAACCCCAATAGAGTTATATCATCTTACCTAGAAATCAAAATATCATTGAAGACAAGCATAGAAGTAGAAGAATGCTTTTTGTGATATAAGACAAAACCAAGTTTTAGAAGGATTCGAAATCAACTAAGTTGTCTTTGGAGAATTACCTGGATATCAGCATTTAAGGAACTGGTAGTGGATATTCGAGTTGAAGTTGTTTGTCCAGGCGACATTTCTCAAACTGGAAGGTGTAATGCAATGTTCTATCATCAGCAAAACTATGATAGGATTTCTGGAAAAAAGATGGTCATTAACATACAAGAGGAAAAGAGTGGAAGAAAGACCGGAATCTTGGGGAAACACAAGCATTAGTACAGAAGTTAGAAGAGAGAGCTATCTACCATTACCAGTAGTGAGCAGCCAGACAGAAAACAGGGTACAATTACAAAAAACAACTGTTAAACCATAAAATGGAAGCTTATTTAGAACACCATTATGCCAAATGCAATGAAAAGCTTTTGAAATGTCGAGAGCAAGTGCTCCAGTTTCACCACTTTTCCACTGAATTTGTACAGGTCAATGATGGAAAAAAGTCGTGAGTTAGGGTTAAATTTGAAAGTGTCTGCAATTCTGCCCACACACGATAGAAGGGAGTATATAATGAGAGCCTTGTCAATCATTTCGGCCCTAGAGAGATTGTGCAAGACTCACGGGGTAGAATTTTTTTCCGTGTGGTCTGTGCTTGCTAACAGGAGAGAATTCTTCTACAGTGATGAGATACACTTAAATAGAAAGGGTGTAAGAATATTTGCTGATGCTATCAAGGCAGTGTTAGGTGGGTCGAAAAACAGCCAGTTTCAGGGGATTCGCAGACTAAAAAATTAATGGTAGCCGCAGGCAGAAGTGAAAGCGATTCTTGCACTGCTTCTATTGTTATTAACAGCAGCCTAGAGAGCAGGTTCCTGGGGATTTCAAGAGCTGCTGGGAGTGATCGTGGATCAAGTAAATACATGGGCTGTGTGAGGGTAACTAAGAGTAAAAAAAAAGTGCATGTATACTTGCATGTACACTAATATTAGAAGTATAGTAAATAACAGTGATGAATTTGAAGTGCTGATCAAGAAATTTAAAGCCGATATTGTTGGGATATCAGAGACATGGTGTCTCACACAGATATAAGCAGTGCAGAACTGGAATTTGGGGAGTACAATGTGAACAGAAAGGATAGACAAGATAGGAAAGGAGGAGGGGTTATGCTGTTAGTTAAGAAACACATAAAATCTAAGGAAGTGGATCCAGTTGACACGGGTGCAATGTTGAGTCTGTTTGGTGTGATATAAACTGGGAAAGGAAAAATGAGAATAGGAGTATGTTATAGGCTTAATGAATGTGATGAGTATAATGAACAATTGTGAAGAGAAATAGAATGGGCCAGCAAATCAAAATATCTTGTAATGGGGGATTTTAACTTTCCAGATATCGACTGGAACTTGTGGGTTGGTCACTCGCATGTTAGCAAGACTTTTGTGGATTTATTGGAGGATTGTTTTCTATAGCAACTTGTTTGAGGGCAACCAGAGGGAGTAATACCCTTGATCTGATTATCAGCAGTGATGACACATGCATCAGGAATTTTCAGATAAAGGAACCACTAGGAGACAATGATTACAATGTACTGATGTGGGATTTACTTAAAGATGTAACTAAGATCAAGGGTAAAGGGAAGGGTTTTTGTTTTCGTAAAGGTGACTACAGAGATGTCAAACAGTTTTTAAACTCTATAGAGGGGGATCAAATGATGATGTTACCAACGGAAAATTATAAATGGGAAGATTTCACAAACTTAATCTTGGGGGCTACTAGGCTTTTCATACCAACTAAGAAATACTGTTCAAAGTTCAGGCCTAAATGGATGTTGGATGAATTAATGAGGCTTGTGGCAGAGAAGAAAAATGCATGGGATGCATATAAATTATCAGGCGACACAGAAGCCAACGGCAGATATAAGCTAGTCTGTAATCAAGTCACAAAGGAGGTTAGGCAGGAAAAGGTAAATTACGAGAAATCTTTGGCAAAAGATGCAAAGAAAAACAGCAAAGAGTTCTTTAATTATGTAAACTCTAGAAGGAAGGGGATGAATCAGATTGGTCAACTTAACATAGATGGTTTGACTATCGATGATTCTGCTCAAGTAGCTGATAAACTGAATGAGTATTCTGGATCTACATTCACACATCAGGAGGAGTTATTCAAGAAGGGGAATGTCAGAATTAATTAAACTCTAACAGGGAGCTAAGTGATTTTGTGATAACTGAGAGCAAAGTGGAGGAGAAATTGTTGAAGTTAAAAATAAAAAACGGCACCTGGGGAAGATGGAATCTATTCAGTTATAATTAAGGAGGCGGCAAAGGAAGTAAGCAAATGCTTAGACATAATTATGAGAGCATCCTTAGAGTTAGGGGAGGCCCCATGGACTGGAGATGTGCAAATGTGTCCCCAATTCACAAGGGGGGGGGCTCAAAATGTGACACAAATAATTACAGAACTTGTTTCGGGGAAAATAATGGAGTCACTGGTTCAAAGTGTCAGTAGTTAACGAAGTGATACAGGATCACCTAGATTGGGGTGTATAAGACAGCAGCAATAGTTCAGACACAGCATAGGTTTGTTAAGGTGAAGTCTTGTCTGACCAATTTGATTGAATATTACAATGTGGTCACAAAGGAACTGGATGCTAAAACTAATTTTGATAGCATATATTTGGATTTCAGGAAAGCTTTTGATACTGTTGCACATGGAAGGCTGCTGTACAAATTGGAGCAGTATGGCATTAAGGGCAAGTTGCTGCAATGGATAAAGGGATGGTTAGGTGGGAGACGGCAGAGAGTGCTAATAAATGGACACTGCTCTATGTGGACTATTTTTTTTTTTTTTTTTTGTTAGTTGTTGGTGCACCGGCTTCTGTGGCCGTAATGCACCTCACAAAATTTTTTGCATTTTACTCTGATCCAAGCCCGATTCAGGATTCAAACCCGCTACCTTTGGGTTGCCAGACAGGCACTTTACCCACCTGGCTAGCCTGGTCGGCATGTGGATTAATTTTATTAGCGGAGTTCCTTAGGGTTCAGTGCTGGGCCCATTGTTGTTGTGTGTATTTATCAATGATATCGACGAAGGCTTAATGTCCAAGTTTGCAGATGATACAAAGGTTGGCAGGGTTGTTAATGACACTAAAGACAGTATGCTACTGCAAAAGGATCTAGAAAAGTTAAGACATGGCTGAGAAGTGGCAACTGAAGTTTAATATTGACATATGCAAAGTACTGCACATGGGAAGCAGTAATTCAAGAGAAATGTACAACTCTGTGGTACTACACTCAGGGAGGTGGAGAATGAAAAAGATAGGAGGTGGTTTAGTAAGATCATCAATACATGAGTTAGACGAAAAGTAGGATATTAGCACGTCAGCTTTATCTTTGGCTGAAGTGGCATTAGAACCATCAGGTCTTGACAGAGGTGGGAATAGAGATGGGCAAAAGTTGCAACGAATAGCTTTGGCATGAGACCAGAATGCTCAACAAGCAAGTTTTCTACTCTTCTTTTCTGTGTGCCATCTCCTAACAGAGGTCAGCGACCACCGTGATAAATGTCTCTGTCTCTGGTAGCTCTGAACAGCTGCTCGGCATTCAGTCCTGTCCAATTCTTAATGATATCAAGCCATGATGCACGTCTCATCCCAGATATTTTCTTCCATCCATTCTCCACTCAATAATTAGCCATGGAACTGCGTATTTGTTGTTCCTCATCAGGTGTCCAAGAAGTACTGTTTTTCTTTTTCTTTCTGTCCTTCAGCAATTCACGGGTTTTTCCAATTCTCTGTAGGACACTCTCATTGGTCACTATTCCTATCCATGGTATCTTTAACATTCTTCTATACGTTCACATTTTAAATGCTTCTAGTTTATCAAGGTGTTAGTTTTCAGTGTCCATGTCTCAGCAACATACAAAAAAACTGACCAAACGTAACATCATCTGGATTCCAAGGTGGAGATCCAGATTTCCACTGCACAATGCAGGTGTCATTTTAAGAAAATATTCCCCAGCCATTTCAATCCTTGCTTTTATTTCCATATCCAGTTTGTTTTTGTCATTGACCCAAAAATTAAACCCAGGGGGCTCACATCTGGTGAGTATGGGCTTGGCACACCCAAGGTCCTTAGCTGAATATCATCTTTCTTCTCTTTCTTGGTGATTCCTTTCTACTTTTGACTCTCTCTTTCTCTCTCTCTCTCTCTCTCTTTCTCTCTCTGGGTAACTCGGGATTTTTTTTTGGCTGGCGCAGCATAAGTCTCAGGCTTCCTTGCACCATATGGCTAATAATAATAATAAAACAGCCTGGATATTTGATTTTGTCAACTCTCCCTATCAGCCTTTTTGCACCCGGCTATTTCCCCCCCTCACAAGTGACTGAAGGGGATAGCCCAATAACTTAAAGGCTCACAAATCTCCTTTTTGTGCTACGCAGTTGTGGCTGATTTCATTTTTCATAACGCTCACAGTGCTTCTTGATAGTAGAGAGGAAATCCTGATAAACCGACGAGTCTCGGTCATCTGGAAATAGTGACATGGAGAGGAATATGGGCAAAAGCAGAGACCCTCTTAGGGAAACCCAAGGCGACGAATGCGCTATCATCACAAACCAACAGAACGAAGGGATGGATCCCCGTTCCAGGACTCCCCCAAACGGGTAAGAAGAAAAATAAAAAAGGCTCAATACTAAAATTTGAAATAGAAACCCGTTCCCAGACAGAGATAAGGGAAACGCAGGAAAACCTCACAGCGATTGAGACAAAGGAGACTAATGATGATAGGACACAGGAAACCTCCCTGGATCCTACCTTACCCGAGGGTACAATACATGAAAAATCCCTGTTCCTGAAAACTGCACTAGAATCCCTCTTTAAAGAGCAAACAAACAGTCATCACTGCACTAAGGGCTCAAATAATAACACTGTGGAACAAACTCTATGCACTCCTTGTCGAAGCCTACCTCGAAAGCGAAAGGGCCAATGCTAAACTGCAAGCCTACGCTGAATGTGGGGCAAAACAAATGCCACAGAGCGCACCCACATATGCACAAGTGCTGAGGACCACAGCTCCAGATACCTCTCCTCAACTGCCACACGTGGCAACTACTACAAAACGCTCCTGCCGACTCCACACCTAGTAATATTAAAACCGACCTCAACAGCACAACACCAGACTAGTGAAGAGGTGAAACAAACCATTATGAAGAACCTCTCACAGGATCTAAAGACTACAAAAATCATATCTGTCCGAAAAATAACGAATATGGTTGTCATCATTGAAACCCAGACGAAGGAAGATGCAAACGAAATCCTCAACAACCCGAGGTTGTTGAGGACACTTGGTTTAGAGGCAGCGCCTCCCAAGAGAAAGGGCCCAGTATAGTCATTTTTAACACCAACAAGGATCTACACTAGAAGCTCTGCAGGAGGAACTATATTCCAGGAACCTTCAGCATGAGTATCCAAAATTCCAAACAAAATCCAGAACAGGAGACAACACAAATTGGGTGGTTGAACTCACACCAGAGGTATGGAAAACGATTTGCACAAACAACCAGGGTTTTCATATATTGGGGCAGCCATCGCTTCAAAGAGCATGTGTCTGTTCCCAAATGTTTCCGTTGCTGTCGATTTGGACATACGACCATGTCCAAAGAAAGGCCATGAGTTTGGCACCTGCCCAAAAAAGATGACACGCCCACCTGTGCAAACTGTAAATCACAGAAGATGCCAGCAGACCACTCAATCAGGGACAATCAATGTCCCATCTACATCAAAGCTAAGGGTGCATACCAAATGAGATTGATTATGGACGCACGCCTTAGACCTTTTAACCTAGACAGGGTAAACTTTGCGAAGCTAAATGCACAGCGATCTAAGACTGTGGCCGGACAACTCACCAAAAAAGCGAATGAACAGAACCTCGACATCCTACTTATCCAAGAGCCATATGTCCACAGCCAGGGGGTGAGAGGATATCTCCTATCCTACAAAATAGTCCAGGATAACAGAGACAACCCCTGGGCTTGCATCCTGGTTAGAAACCCTACTATCACTGTAACCAAGATTTCCAGCTACTGTACATCCTGGGCCGCCTGTGCCCATATTATAACCTCGCTCAGCGAATTCTATGCAGTCTCATTGTACTACTGCCCAGGGGGAGATATCCTCCCAGCTACCAGGTACCTGCAGAGTTTACTCACAGAATTCCAGAATGCCAGGATCGTTGTGGGAGCGGATGTGACTCAGCCAAACCCCAGAGCATCGCAGCGCCACAAATGGACAACACCTAGAGGAGTTCCTGGCAAACAGTACCTTCACTATACTCAATCAGCCAAATAACCCACCACCTTTTCTAGCACAATGTGGGAAGCCACAATTGATGTTACACTCGCCTCAAGGTCTCTGGCTAGTCACCTCTTGGGATGGATGGTCAGGGAAAGCTGGACCACATCGGATCACAGGGTCATAACCTTCATGCTTCAACGCACCATAGACAGGCAACAACCAAACCAACAAATCCAACATAGATATGCCATACAGAAGACAGACTGGCCACTCTTCCAGACTACCTTAAGAGAAGCAGCACAAACCCTCCATATAGAGGAGCTGAGCCCGGACGCACCAAACCGCCGTGGCGGATCTCACTGCTGCCGCTGCAAGCTGCTCAATTAAAAGTAAAAACCCAACTCCAGGAGCTGTCCCCTGGTGGTCCCCGGAACTACAACAGCTCAGACGTGAGGTGAACAGAAGGAGAAGACTATTCCAGAGAGCACGACTTTCCTGGCCAGCAGCAGAAATAGACCAACTCTGCGACCACTATCGCGCCGCAAGAAATGAGTACACGGTTCTAATCCGACTCAGGAAACAGCGCTCATGGGAGCAACTTGTTTCTACAACCGGAAACAAGCACCCCTGGGGGGGGTTGTCTACAGAATAACGACAAACAAACTCCTCAGGGGAGAAGTTATCCCTGCAACAAAGACGCTGCTAGGCACTTATACCAAGACCTGGCAGGATAATATCAACAACATCTTGGACAGCATGTTTCCTGGACATATTACTCCCACTACACCAGAACAGCAACAACTATGTCAAGACAATGATACCTATACTACCACCAATAAGGAAGAACCGCTGACCATCACCAAACATCACACTGCTGCAGCAAAACTGTGCAACAAGAAATTACCGGGTATCATCCTACTGGAGCCTGAAATCGTCAAGAAGGCCATCGAGACAATTCCAGAGGTAATATTCACCCTCTTTAATCACTGACTTATTGAGGGATGCTTTCCATAAGCTTGGACTACAGACAAATTGCGCTTAGTCCTGAAAAGTCCAAACAAGGAACAGGACCTTCCGGAGTCATACCGACTGATAGCCCTTCTCTCTGTGCTAAGTAAACTCTTTGAACACCTCCTCAAAGATAGAATTCAAACTTGCTACATGGCTGCAGGCCTACAATCACAGAATCAATTCAGCTTTAGAAGGGGCTGCTCCACTCTGGATGCCCTGGAAAACATTACCAGAGCTGCTGAAACAACAAACCATAAATATCTACTTGTAATCGCAATAGATTTTGCTGGGGCATTTGACACCCTGTGGTGGCCAAGCGTCCTCGGCAGACTCCGGAAGGCAAACATCCCAGCCAACCTATATCAATGCATCAAAACATATTTTGACAACAGAATGGTTGTTGTAGAAACTCCATATCGTTCTATTTCCAGACAGATCTTCAGAGGCTGCCCACAGGGTCCGCTCTTCTGGAACAGAAGTCTTGGGTCCGCTCTTCTGGAACATGGTTCTCGACGATTTCCTAAACCTAGACCTAGGTGGTGTGGCAACTCAGGCATACGCGGACGACCTGACCCTGATACTGCGAGAGGACAGCAGAGCCAGGCTAGAAACTTCTGCTACTCGTGCCATTGACACCTTACAGAAGTGGACTGATGAAAACAATCTCCGCATATCCTCAACCAAGACCAACTCAATACTGTTAAAAGGTACCCTGGACATCAGGAGACCACCCCAAATCCGCATCCAAGGCACTACAATCAAGCTCACAAAGGAACTAAAACACCTCGGGGTTGTCCTAGATAATAACCTCTCATTCACCCCTCATCTGACCTACATACAGAAAAAGATCAGAAGATACTCTGCTCTGTTCATGAGGGTCTCCCGCAAGGATTGGGGCCTGCGAAGGAGAGCCCTCAAGCTATTCTATAAAACCGTATTCCTGCCTGCCATAATGTATGCCGCTGGCGTGTGGTACCGGAAGGCTACCACGGCCGTCAACAGAAGAAAACTGGAAACCACGCAGCGGTATATATTACTTACAATAACAAGAGCTTGCAATACTGTAAGCACGCACACTCTCCAGGCCCTGACAGGGACTCTTCCCCTAGACCTGGAAATAGTCTTCCGCGGCCTAACATATAAACTCTCCAAGGGACAGGAGGCTAACCACCTGAACTTCACCGTGGACCCTGAAACTGACCACAAAGTGGAACGCAAACGTCACCTCGCACATCTCAACCAGAGCTGGCAAAACCGCTGGCAGACATCAACCAAAGGTGAAATCACTAAAAAATTTATTCCTGATATCCAACTGGTGTACCCGAACTATCCACCTTGGCTTTCTCCTGGACTTCTCGCAACCTACCTGTTGACCAGCCATGGCGCCATAAGAGGAAAACTCCATGGATTCGGATTGAGCGACACTCCCCTATGCCACTGCGGTCTACGCAAGACATGGGGACACTTGATGTACGACTGCCCACTGTACGAGGATCTCCCTGGCGATTTATAACCACCACCCAAATAATGCTACGAGACCAGGAATATCTGATACTAACTGAAAAGGATACCTATAGTGCCTTCACTCAATATTCGCAAGACCTCTTCACAAGAAGGCGGACTCTCCCACATCCACCACCGCAACGGCAACAACCATGAAATGAATCCTATGACAGCAAAAAAATAAAAGAAATAAAATAATAATAATAATAAAAATAAACCCATGATAAGAGGATCACACGAACTGGACCTGACCCACGAAAGTGCACACCAGATATGGACCTCCTCCGAGTGGGTCACAGGCTCACGAGTGACTTTCAACTCAGCTGAATTCCAACCAGCCCAATGAGACCACAGAGCTTTCTGCATAATGTTCCATTATAAGAATCAATTTTTTGAACACCCTTGTGATATTTTTTTAAAGCACATTTCTGGAGGTCATGATTATAAAACAATAAAAACAATTTGCACTTTCTGGTTTATTGGGCTTTTCTGTTAGTGCATCTAATTATAAATGGGTAGTAAACTCGATCTTATTGCATTTATGATAATCCTGATAACTGAAATTCTGTGGGTTTTTACGTTACAGTATTATGGTGAAATGAATTCCACTTCACTTCAGTTTACCTTTAATCATATAAAAACATAAATTTTCAGAATCTTTTCTTCATTCCTATTTACTTATTACAATGGTGATGGGAAAGCGACCAATGGTAAGTGCAAGTGGTAGCAGTGCTAGGAAACAGCTCTTGCTGGACCCAACTTTCTTTCCCCCCTCCCTCAGCAGTAGGGGAGGAGGCTGTCCCTCCTGCCTCCCCCCCCCATACTCGTCAACCCTAATTTTCTCCTGGTGGGGCATGCCCATGCCCCACTGACTTTTAATGGGGTTGTCTTCTCTATTGACCCCATTTCTTCTGTCTTTCTCCCCCCCAGTCTTCAGTCTCCTCTCCCTCTCTATCTGCTCGCCTATACCCCACAGGTCAAAATTTAATAGTTCCAAATTAAGTTCGCTCACATTTCGGTCTTGCAATCTAGCGATCAACCCATGCAAATTTTTTTTTTTTTTTTTTTATAGGTCCTAGCCACTGAAATCTCAGGAAACTAGGTGGCAGGACCTGCCAGAGTAAACTACAACTACTAGGTACTTGGTCTGCCTCCACGGGGCGAAGTGTGGGCAACGTCGGGCCTCAGCAGGGGTCTGGCGGCTAAATGGCCAGAAGAAAAATGGTACACGACATCAAACACCTCAAGATCCATATACTGTTAAATCTCTGGCCTTTACAGTGAACTGTATCACACCACAATGTAAACTACTCGGAGATGGGGGAAACCCCTGGTGCCGTTTGACCCTAAACACACTTTACACTTTATCAGCCTTCCATTTAACATGAGGGGAGGTGTTGGCATTGTCCCATTAAGGACCATGAGCTTAGTCTTGTTGATATTAATTCTGAAGCCCATTCTTTAACTTTCCTCACTCACTCACAAGATTGAGGAATATCTGTAAGTCTTGCATATTAGTTGTATTAAGTACAGTGTCATCTGCATAGCGAAGGTTGTTAATCACTCTATCATTTACAGATATTCCTTTATTTCTTCCATCTAATGCTCTTTTGAAGATGGCCGAGTAAATGTTAAACAGGATGGGAGAGAGTATACATTCTTGCCTCACTCCATGTTCAATGTTAACGTTTTCTGTCTTTCTGCCATGAACTATAATAGATGCCGTTTGGTTCCTGTAGAGGTGTTTGATTATTTGGATGTCCTTTTCATTAAGGCTGGACTCCTCAAGGATCTCGATGAGCTTTGTGCATTGGACTCAATCAAAGACAAGTAGACAAGTTGTAGACAAGTCAGGAACCTTACACTGTTTCGCCTCAACTCTGCGACCACTGACTTTATGAAGTCCACTGAACAGAATCAGCAAATCAGCATGACTCTCTCACTGACTTTTTTTGACAACTTCCAATCACTGATGAGCTCCATCCACAAGTTTGCCTCTTCTCTTGAACTGCAAAGTGACTAGCTCTCATCTAATTACTGTAGTTTATTATTATTATTTGTTTTACTATTTTCTATTCTCCAAGTAATTAATTTATTATTTGTTTTACCAGTAACTTAACTTAATGCATCCTCTTTTGTAAATATGATTTTAATGTTTGAATCTGTATCAATGTTTTTCTTATTGTTGGATTCCTTATTATTGTCATCAACTCTGTTCATTGTTCTGCTCTCAGATACACTATTAATGGTTACCTGTTATGTATCTTGTTAATAAAAAATTAAATATATTTAAAAAATATATATCAGTATATACAAATGGCTATAAGACAAGTAAATTTAGATAAAAATAAATTCAAGTAAAAGAAAAATATATATGATGCATATTAAAAACATTTATATACAGGTATCAAGATTTGTGATTTTTAAAAAGTTAAAAATTGCAGACATATCGTCTTTGTCAGTTAAAATCTCACTGAGTGTATAAGGCTCAGTCAGATAGTTAAAAGTGCTAAAACATAAACGGCATGCATTTAAGAATCTAGGACAGTCAATAAGGACATGTTTCAATGTCAAAATGGTGTTACAATGCTCACACATAGGACAGTGATCAGACCTCAGTAGAAAAGCATGTGTCAGATGATTGTGTCCTATGTGGAGCCAAGCTAGACCAACTTCCTCTTTGCAATTGCTGCACAGACTAGACTGTCAGTTGCAGGCTTTATCTGATAAAGCTTGTTTGTGTCCTACCCATGCCAAGATTGTTGCCATTGGGATGGTAACATAAGGTGAATCACCTGCCTGTAGTCTGTATAGGGGGACTAACATCTGGCCACCACATCTGCCAGTTCATTACCCCTGATCCTAGTATGGCTTGAGATCCAACAGAAATGAAGGACGAATGAATGCTCAGAAAGAGAATGTAACATCTGCTGGATCTGGGTCAGGAATGGATGAGGGCTATACCTCATCCCCAATAAAGCTGCAGTATACTTTGAGAGTCAGTATACACCATACACCTTTGATACTTGTGTGTTTTAATGTGGTCCAAGGCCAATTGTATAGCTGTATATATGCTGCATTCATGGGAATCTTCCCAGATATAGTGTGATCTGGGAAGATGGCAGAAGATCCGGCTACTGACTCCAAGCCATCAGTAAAGACAGGCAAGAAGTCAGGGTACTGGGCACATTGGGCAGCATGGAGTTGTCAGTAGACAGACTGGCCTTACCCCAATTTTTGATGGAAAATTCACATGCTTTCATTAAGGCATGTCTTCATTAACTGATATTTCAGGATTTTTAACTTCTCTAAGTCAACTTTCTTCATCGGTTGTTTTCTCCTAGTAGCCTTCAATCTCAGCTTGATCTCGGTTATGACTGGATTGTGGTCAGAATCAATATCTGCACTGGGGAATGTCTTGGTGCTTTTGATACTGCTCAGGAAACACTGATTAATCATGATATATTCAATTTAGTTTCTGACCATGTTTTGTGTGCTGTGTAGGGAAGACTTCCATGTATAGAGCCTTCTCTTGGAGGGTTAAAACCAGGTGTTAGTACTCATCAAGTATCCTCTTGGCAAAATTGTATCAGTGATCCAACTCATGCCTTGCTCCAAGACCAAATTCACCTACAGTGTCACCAGATCTGCCTTTTCCAACCTTGGCATTCAGATCTCCCATAACAATATTTTAGTATTGTTTCTTTGATAGTTTGACTACTTCTTTCAGCTCTGTGTAAAAACGTTCATTTCCACATCTCCCTTATCAGACATCGGATCATATGCTTGAATTATGTTGACATTTAAAGGTTGTCCCATCAGCTGGAGTAACATTATTTGCTCAGAATATGGCCCAACGTTGAGGACGCTTTTGGAGACATCCTTGGTGACAAGGACCCTCACTCCAAACTGGTGTATGTTGTTGTTGTTGTCATTTCCAGAATACAGCCACTCCCCGACATATGTAAGGGTTGTGTTCCACGGAACTCCGCCAAATGTTTATGTAGCATTCGCAACTATGCGGGCTAAATTTGATTGAAGCAAAAAGAAATGCTGACCGACGGACAAGGACATTGTTACGAACATGTAAATAGAATTATTTATTAAATTTTTTTGTCATGCTCGGGAAAAACTACAAAAGTGTACAAAATTACAAAAAGAGAGAGGAGACAGACATAACGTCAGAAAGTTTTACCTTTCGAGCATCGTTGCCAGAATAACTCTCCAGTTGATAAGCACACCGCTGCAGAAGTTGAGGGCTGTGGAGATTTGGAAGGGTTTTTTCGAACATATCACAAAATTTCTCTACAGCTGCAGAATTGTCACTGGCGACTTCACCACATACTTTAATGTTTTGGAAACCAGTGCAATGCTTGAACCTATTAAACCACCCATTGTTTGCCACGAACCTGGCTTGGAGTTCGCTATACTTATCGTTAATATCTTCATAAATACTTCTTGCTTTTGCTTGAATGGCCATTGGACTTGGGGGCACTCCCTTCTGAATCTGATTTTCTATCCATATTATTAATAGCTTTTACAGCTTTGATATAGCACCTGAACGCTGTTTTGTGATCACCGCTGATCTTAAATGCGTTGATCCTTTAGCATGTACTTTTATATGTGCACTGTCCTGTATTCTATGTTGAAGCAGCGAGACCTAATTCCTGTGCAATGGAAGACAAACTTTGTCCTGCTTCTTACTTCTTAATCATTTCCATCTTTATTTCTAAATCAATTTTGTTCTGTTTCCTAGCACTGCTACCACTTGCACTTACCATTGGTCGCTTTCCCATCACCATTGTAATAAGTAAATAGGAATGAAGAAAAGATTCTGAAAATTTATGTTTTTATATGATTAAAGGTAAACTTAAGTGAAGTGGAATTCATTTCACCATAATACTGTAACGAAAAAACCCACAGAATTTCAGTTATCAGGATTATCATAAATGCAATAAGATCGAGTTTACTACCCATTTATAATTAGATGCACTAACAGAAAAGCCCAATAAACCAGAAAGTGCAAATTGTTTTTATTGTTTTATAATCATGACCTCCAGAAATGTGCTTTAAAAAAATATCACAAGGGTGTTCAAAAAATTGATTCTTATAATGGAACATATGCTAACAATTAAAGGGTAGTGTGATTTCCATTATGAAAATGACCTTTCAGAGAGATAAATAGCTTAGTTATATAGCGAAAATTTCAACTTCTAAAGTCTTGGAACGAATTATCAAAAAAACAAAAAAAAAACAAAAAAAAACAATGTGCTATTGGGTTCACATTACGATATTTTGATGATACCTCCAAAATTCTTCTTACGGATGCAAATCTTATGTACAGTCAAATTTCCTTAAGTCAGGGTGTGCCTATCATACAGAACAATGCTGTGTCTTTGGAAACACATGTGCATGAACTAGGTCATCTAGTTTCACATAGCTCCATCATCTGTACCTTAAGTCTTTTCATCTCCTGGATCGCATTCTTAAGTTTACCTGCAGTAAATAGCATTCACAAAAGGTTCACTGTTTTGAGCCTAGGATTCTTAGCACTCCTGTCCCATTAAAGGGACACTGGGAACTCAGGGACAGTTGTTGTTTTCTTGCCATGGTGATTGTTCTGGGGGTATAGTAATGCAGTAGCTTACCTGGTGGCTTTCTGCATCACAGTGCTGTAATGACAAAATCTATCATTAAGCTGTCAGGACAGTGACTGTTTAGCTAGCTTCTATCCCCACTCATTGCCCTCACCCTACTGCCCTCACCCAAAGGTGTTATTAAAGCACCTTCTCCTAGGTATGTTGCCTTACTGGGCTAAAGAGTCAACACCTACCCTGGTCTGAATCAGAGTTTCCTTCTCCTAGATATCTCTCTTAGTCTGGTTCCTACCTGTCCTGCATGGGTGACCCTACTAATAGCTAAGCTACTCCTGGCATGGTGCTCCTCATGGTTCTCAGAACATGCAAGCCCCATCATTGCAATGAGGTGAAGATAACATCAAGGGTTTTCTACTCTTAGCCTGTTAAAAAATCTAGTTTGGACTGATCAGCTTGAGACTGAGACATCTTGACCATAATATCATAGCTGGATTCGACCCAGTTATTCTGGGTCGAAATGAAGAAACCATATCTCATCCACTGTTATCACTTTGTGCAGAACCTCTCCATTTTCAGTAACCATCCGTTGCAGCTCTTGACAAACCTCCAAGTGAAAACTTGCTCTGAGCAATCTTTGAATTCAACATGCACAAACACATCGTATGCTAATGGTCATGGAGAATACCATGTGTGTTTTCTACTGTTATTCAACACACATGCCAGTTGCACCTTACTGTTATATGACAATCTTCTCTCATGATTATAGAAACAGTGTTTATGGTTTCTGTGTGACCACAGTGGCTGGAGATCCAGGACTACTGACTTTTGTGAATGAATCACATTCATCTTTAAACATTCGAAACCACCTGCAAACTATTCTATACAGAAACAAATTTGAGAACAGCATACTGTTCTGTAAGATATTGATTTACATGTATTGGCTGTTAGAGAATTAGATGGAAACATTGGACTACGAAAAAGAGGGGGAGAGAAATTTTATTTATATACAATTGCAGTATGACCTATGAAAATTAACGAAATAAAAAATTAAAGAGAGATAAAGGTAATAATTGAATTAAATGAGAAAATTAATGCAAATCACTCTAATTGCTAGTGTATCACACAAAAGCAACAAAATCCGGGCTGGTGGGAAAGATAACCTTGGTCATGCCTGAGGGTATGCTGAATCACACACCGGGAATGTAGCAGGACAGTACGCTGGTGAAGTTGTCCATCAAATACGTTGTCGATCACTTCCTAATATAGAGCATAACTAATTGGGAATGTGAAAGGGAGAGTAATTCTTAGAGAAAAAGGGAGATCAAATTCCAAAAAACGGTATGGAGAATTTTGTGGTAAGCCTTTTGATTAGTAGAAAGCTTGGAGAAAGAAAAGAGAGGGAAAGGGAGTGCAGTCGAGAAAGTTTTAGCAAGGAGTGCAGTAGAAAAAAATGCAATTATGGAGAAGGGGAGTTTTTTAGTGTAATCAAGGCCCAAATGAAACAAAATGATAAAGAGCGTTAAAATGGAAGGATAATGTAAACATCAGCCTATAAGGAGAGAATTGTTGGATTATAACGAAGCTATTTAGGGAAAGAAATCCAGTTCATATATGCCGGTAGTGGCCGTTTCATCGAATGTATACCGCGTCACCAGGATGTACACCGCCCATGGATGCCAATGATCATATTCGCCCTGAAATCCAGAACCCTTGCAATACGAGAACATCTCTAAAACTCCAGAAGGAACTGCCAGTTGAAATTCCAACAAGAATGGAAGAGTATCCCAAGTAAGTGTAATGACTCTAAACTTCTAAGCGTTGCTTATACCCCCTAAGGGAGTTGTGTAATAAATGGGATATGTAATAAATGAGAATAATGGCTGCATTCTAAGACAGAAAAATAATGTAACTTATGAAGTATGGCTGAACTTACAGTGGGTATCAGGAAATCAATGAGAAGTTAGATAATATTAGAACTAACCAAGTGTATGACTAATTAAAAGCCTATGATTCCTATAAGGAAGTTCTTTGTGAAACAGATTAATTGTTACGATTAAAGGTCACCTGACTGAATATAGTAATGTGTACTTACCATTGTACAAAATGTTAATTGTACACATAATTTGTATGTTATGTACTGTGCATGTTATAAGAGTCAACCAAGTGAGACTGAACATTGATAATCAAGATGAGAATGTCTAATTAGCGGATATATAGTTATTGCTATACTGTTGTTGATAATTGATTAACCTTAACCCTTCAATTGTGTGAGATCCTATGAAATTGTCAAATATGTATATAGATATGTATCCACATTGTAATTATTCATTAGTGTGTATTAAAATTGTTTTTTACCATATTTATTGCTATAGTTATTCATACAACTACTTGCTTGCTGCTATAAACAGATTGCATTAAATCTGAGGGGGAATACTTAACCCTCCTCAAGCCAGGAATCTCTGAACTATCTCAGAATCCTGCAGTCAGATAGCGCAGTGGGGATACGAGAAAAGAGGGGAACTTTCTAGCTTAAGTCCAGTAGGGCTCCAATTAACGCCATTATAATATTGGATAATACAGCAAAGAAAAAGAATAACCCCCCGACAGTTCCTTGTGTGTCACATCCATTGTTACCTAAGCGAAACTGAACAGGCATAAACTTGACCGTCCACCAAGGTCATATTATTCACATGAGTCAATTTCGCAGTTGATATGTGA
This sequence comes from Mastigoproctus giganteus, assembly GCF_048544385.1. NCBI lineage: Eukaryota > Metazoa > Arthropoda > Arachnida > Uropygi > Thelyphonidae > Mastigoproctus > Mastigoproctus giganteus. The sequence goes on along the minus strand of NC_143582.1, from coordinate 99,314,856 downwards.
TGCAGCTTGTTTTGGTCTTAAATTCTGCAGCTCAGCTAGAAACAGCAAGCAGTATGGTTTTTCAGGAAAAGTTATGATCATTCTTTATTGAATAGCCCTTGTATTTCAGTCATTGACTGCTATATAGCCAAATGTCAACAGATGTCTCTACACAATCCAAAAGCAATGTCAAGGCTGCTGCTCTCTACAGTTCACATAACAAACTTAACAAATGAAATGCAAATATGCAAATTAACTATGAAAACCAAATAACTTAAATAAATAGGTGGATCAATTAACAGCAAAGCTCATTATCCCAGCATCAGTACTGCACTGACTGACAGGCTCTATATGAAAATATTTAATTGTGGTTGTTGATTAGTAGTATTACTTTTCGCAGCTTTTGTTGTTTGTCTGTTTATATTGTTCGCTTTGTGTAAGCTGAGTCACCCATTGAGGCTAAACAATATCGTTAAAGTTAATTCTATTTTTGCTTGGCCAAGTAGAGTTCATCATGTAGTAAAGTGCTGCTTTTCATTACAGTAGCATGTTTTCCACTATACAAAAGATTCTAAAAGTTCATCCCTTGCCTATGCGTTAGGCAAAGAGGTGAACAAGAAAAATAAGAGAAATTCAGGAGGAGTTTGCAGTCACAAACAGCAAATAAGCTAACTCCATATATTTGCATTCCAGGACGGTGTCCTGGAATTCCATAAATGGTATTCCATAGTGCCAGAAAAGGCCAGAACATTATTCTGACATGTAGTATGCATCATGGCAGTAAAACTGATACTTCAACATAAGGGGAAAAAAGGCATTTTCCTCTTATGTTGAAATTTTAAATTTTAAAATGTGAAAAACGTTCACATTTTAAAATTGTATGAAAGGAGAAGGAGGACTTATATAGTTGGAATAGTGTGCTCCATTTGATATCAGCCAGAAGGCTATACTATCCTCCAGGGTGATTTTTTAATTCCCTAATGAATTTAGCAGGCATCAATTTGCAAGTGACATTTCTTTGTAAAAATACACAGGCAGGTGGTAATATGCAAGAAGGCTATTCATAAGAAAAATAAAAAATTCAGTCATTCAGAATTTATGTAGGGCATGACATAAGCACTTTGGAAAAAAAAGATACGTAATTATTTCATGTTACTATTTATTATATACACAGGCAAGATTAAGAAAAAAATTTTATTTATTCAAATATATTAATTTCAAAGTGTTTAAGGAACAAATTTTTTGCTAATCTCTTTTCATTTTTAGCCAAAAACTTCTCAAAATCTGCCTTAGTTTGTCTAATCCACAGCAGGCTAATTTGTACTTACTGTAGGTTTTTGTGTCCCCTGATCATACCATGCTATTTTTCTCTGCCATTAGTCTTATCAGTTCATCTGACATCCATTTATGTCAAAACCTCAATGACTATGCCTTGCTGATATAAAAATCTTAGCAGATTTTGTGATTACTTCCCTGAATGCTTCCCATTTAGAATATCCAATTGATAATATCATTAGTTTGTTCTGTCTATAAAACTGATTAAGACCACTGTATCACTTTTGCAAAAGTGAAATCCCTTCCCTTCCCTTTACCCTCGTCAGTAGTTATATCTTTAAGTAAAGCCCACATTAGAAGTCCACATGGGCCCAGGCCAGGTAACACGAACAATGTTCGGGCTCGGGTTGGGTACAAATAATCGTAATGAATTGCTATTTCAAACATTTTGAACTTTTTTGGGCTATTTCTTACATACATTTAAAAAAAATTTTTTTTTCTATGTATTTAAATTCTTAAAGGTTTTTTTAGAAAAAAATGTATATTATTTGTCTGTTAACATTTTTAATTGACCAATAAGGAGTACTTCGCCAACATCTCCAAAATTCACTGAAATTTGGACTCTTTTGTGGAAATGACCCAGTCTATATTTTTGTTGAATAAAGTAACCTTTACCCTTAAGAGAGTATTAAGTTGCAATTTACGTTACATCAAGAGTATTATATGAGTCATTATGTCCACCGGCACTGGGTCCCTCTTTAGTTGTATGTGTACAGCATTTCTTAAAAGTCTGATACCATTAATCCCTAGTTCTACTACATACGAGATTTTGGGTTGGCCAACTTACAATTCTAAGAAATTTCACTTGTAACTTTAATGTAAGTAGTATTGGTTTCGTAAACTTAGACTTTAATAAAAAATAGGAGCTTTCCACGGAAATTTAAATGTTAAGGATTTATTGCCACATCCCACTACTATTTCTCATAATATGCTCAAGGAAGTGGAAAAGTTACAAACAGCACTTATTCCCATCACATTCAGCCTTTAATTAATTCACGATAATGTAGTGCATCTACGGACATGTGGACAGATGAATATAAACAGTTATCTTACACAATGTTGACACTGCACTGGATTGAAAAAAACCGGAAGCTTTGTTCTAAAGTATTATTCACATGTGAATTTCCTGACGATAAAAAAACTGCTAATGAGATCTGAAATGAATTGAATCCCACACTTGTAAATTAGGAATAAAGCCAGATGTTCTCTCTAAATTAACTTTCATCACTGAATAAGGAACTAATATTGTGTGTGTGTTCTTCAACAGTTTCTCAGATTGAATTGCAGTTGTCACATAATAAACACAACAACTACGAAATACCTTCAAAGAAAATTACCTGAAAGAAACTCTAGCACTCATTAAATTACTTACCGAAGAAGTTAAAGACATTGTGACATATTTGAAGCAGTCTGGTCTCGTTCATCACCTGAAAACCACCGTTCGTCAAGAGTGAGACACTCGCTGGAATAGTAGAGTTGAAATGAATAAACCTTTTGATGTCAACTATGACGACACTACGAATATTCTCATCAAACGTCGGGAAGAGGAGAGAGAGAGAGAGAGAGAGAATGGTCCATGTCCAACAAGACAGACTTAAAATGCTGATTAGTTTCCTGAAACCATTTAAAGAAGCTTCAATGCAACTTGAAGGTGATGCATATCCTACATTGCAGTTTGTTTTGCCAATAAGATTTAGCCTGTTGAATCACTTACAATTTTGGTTTCTGACCCTAATGATCTGATTGAACTAAAAAATAAAGCTCATCAACTTTTAAATGAAAAATTTACCATACATAAATTACACAGAATCGCACCGTTCCTATGGCCAAATTTTTGCCAGTTAAAGATGTTGTCAGATCAAGAGAAAAAAAAAAAAAAAAAAAATTATGTAAGAGATTTAATAGAAGAATACAAATGTGATGAACAGTCACCGTCCTCAATTATAACAATGCCAAAAACAACACCAATAAATTTAGTCTAGCAACAACGAGGAACCTGTTACAAAGAAAGCGAAAATACCAGACGTTAGTATGTTCCAAGACACTGCTGAAGTGACGATAAGTGAAGATGATGAAATTGATAAATATATGCATGTTGATGTGATGGGCCATGTTCAACCCAATGACCTATAGGAGTGGAGGAAAAGTCATGAAGGTGAATTCAAATATTTGCCCAAAGTGGCTAGGCATGTACTTTGTCCCACCAGCAGTGCAAGTTCCGAAAGAATTTTAGTGCAGCCGGATTAGCAGTGCAAGAGTGTCGAATCAATTTAAGTAGCAACAGTGTTGACTCTATTTTATTTCTGCACAACAATTTGCAAAAAATATGGTAAATTGAAAATTTATTACATTTTTATTTTTTTATAATTTTTATTAATAATTAATTTTATAATTAATTATTAAACTTCAGAAACTATTGCTAGCAATTTTAACTGTATAAAAAGTTTCAGTTGGGTTGGGATAAAAATTGGTTCTGGTGGGTCGGGTATGGGTAATGAATTTGAAAAACAGATTCGGGCTCAGGTTGTATCAGGTTTGCATAGACTTCAGCCTGGGCCGAGTAAAAATAAAAAATGTAGGCTCGTGCAAACCTCTAGCCCACATCAATAAGTTATGATTACTGCCACCTAGTCAGTTCTTTATCTGGAGATTTGTAATTCGTGAAGAGTCACTGTTGATTATTAGAGCAAGGGTATTGATTTTGCTTTTCTATCAGAAAAACAGTCATCCAATAAAACCAAAACTTGTGGGGTAGTCACTGTGCGAGTGACTACCCCACAATCCAATCAATATCTGGAAAATTAAAACATTCCATCATACAACATTCTGAAGTGCTAGCTCACTCTGTTTGTCTGTATAGTTGTTTGTTACCCCAATCACAGTCATTAGGCCTATAATACATTCCAAATTTCATTTTTATTTTGCAGCTCTTATTTCATACCACAGTGACTGATCATTGCATGCACACACACATCAACTGAGTGCATTGAACAACTTGCTAACTAAAAGAAAATTTGCTGAAATCAATAAACTATGTCGGAATTATTTTCTATATACAGCTCATGATTAACTGTGTCAAAACAGCAAATCAGGTTAGTTAAACACATTTTTCCCTTAAAACCATGTTTATGTCCTTCAGAATGCCATTTCTATCTAAATATTTCTAGACTGCATCTTACCATTGCCTCCAGGTTTTTCCTACCACTGAAATCAGACTAAATTATCTGCATTTACCGACTTCCCTCTTACAGCTGCCTTTATTTACTGGTGATACAGTGGTGCCTCTGCAATCCAATGGAATCTCTTTGGAGTCCAATGATGCCCTAATAATTAAACTAAATGGTTCAATGCACTATGTGGCTGCCTCCTTGAAAATTGTTGGGTGATATAAATACCATCAATGGAGCCTTCCTAGCCTTTAGACTAGAAACTTTTCTAATAAACAATCATGTGTAATTTTGAAATAACTAAAACCATATGACTCAGCATATGAAATCAGCAATTTAATTAGAAACTTTTCTCTTACCACTTATGGCAAGCAGAATAAAGTTTACTGCAGGTATATGGGATTAACATGGGCAAGGAAATCATTGATCTCATCAAAAGTGCTGCAAAAATTCATACAGCAAAACTGGATATACCTATGTATATCCAGTTTTGCTGTATGAATTTATGCATTATTTAATGCATAAATTCTGCTAGGAGTCCGCATGGAACAAGTAAATACATGAGCTATTTACTAAGCTGTGTTAGGGTAAATAAGAGTAAGAAGAGTTGCATGTATACTTGGATATATATCAATGCTAGAAGTATAGAAAATAATTTGATGAATTTGAAGTGCTGGTCAAGACATCAAAGATAGATATGTTGGGATATCAGAGACATGGTGTTACACAGATGAGAGTAGTGCAGAATTGGAATTGACATTGGTGGACAGTGCAATGTCAAGTCAGTTTGGTGTGACAAAACACTGGGAAAGGGAAATGAGAATAGGAGTGTGTTATAGAACTAATGACTCTGATGAGTACAACAAATAATTGTGCAGAAAAATAGAGTAGTAAATCAGAATATCCTGTAATAGGGGATTTTAACTTTCCAGATATTGACTGGAACTAGTGAATTGGTCACTTGCATAATAGCAAAACTGTTGTGGATTTATTGAAGGACTGTTTTCTACAGTAATGTGTTCAAGGGGCAACCAGAGAGAGTAATATTCTTGATCTGATTATCAGCAGTGATTATTCATGCATTACGAATTTGCAGATAAAGGAACCACTAGGTGACAGTGGAATTCACTTAAAGATGTCACTAACATCAAGAGTAAAGGGAAGGGTTTTTGCTCTCATAAAGGTGACTACAGTGGTCTCAAACAGTTTTTAAAATCTATACAGTGGGATCAACTGATGATGTTAAAAACAGCAAATTATAAATGCCTTCAAGGAATTAATCTTGGAAGCTACCAGGCTTTTCATACCAACTCCGAAATACACTTCAAGATTTAGACCTAAATGGATGACAGATGAACTAATAAGGATTGGGACAGAGAAGAAAAATGCATGGAATACATATAAATTGCAGCTTCTGGAGACTAGGCACTTGCAAGGTGGTTTATTTGAGGTGTATAAGGCCTTTAATGGATTGAGCAAGTTCAATGCTAACTGGATTCTTCCTCTCGTTCAGATTACTAATCTGAGTGGGCATAAATTGAAATTGAGGAAAGACAATCGTAGAATAGATGTACGGTTGTTGTTATTTGGTTTTTAGGAGCATTAGCAACTAAGGCCATATTGTTCCGGGAATATGCGGTGGTCATTCCCTGACCTTTCTGCATCCTCCGTATTTGGTGGTGACGGGCTCAAACCCCAGTCTAATCAAGAAGTGTGTGCTACGCACTGCTGCTCCTTCCCACCTGGCTACGGAGGCGCCTTAGATGTACGGAAATTCGCTTTTAGCCAGCAGGTAGTTGATAGTTGGAACAAACTTCCATTTGTTACAGTGGAGGTCAGCAAGCTACTTAAATAAGTTCAAAGAAGAACTAGACAGACATTTGGAGTGAATGGATGGGTGAAACGGGAAGAGTGGTTTCTTTCTTTTTTTTTTTTTTTTGCCAATGCTTTATAAGCTTGGTTTCTTGCCATATGCCTTTACTAATGCTAAACTATCAGGTAACACAGAAGACTATGGCAGATATAACCTAGTCTTTGTGATTTGTAATCAAGTCACAAAGGAGGTTAGGCAAGCAAAGGCTGGTACGAGAAATTCTTGGCAAAAGATGCAAAGAAAAACAACAAAGACTTCTTTACTTACATAAACTCTAGAAGGAAGGGGATGAATCAGATTGGTCCACTTGATATTGATGGTTCGACTGTTGATGATCCTGCTCACAAACTGAATGAGTATTTTGCATCTACATTTACACATGAGGAACTCTGTAAGGAAAGGGAGGACAGAAGTTAACTAAACTCTAACAGGGAGCTAAATGATTTTGTAATAACGAAGAGCAAGCTGGAGAAGAAATTGTTGAAGTTAAACATAAAAAAGCAACTTGGGGTGGACGGAATCTGTCCAGTTATAATGAAAGAGGTAACGAGGGAAGTAAGCAAACCCTTAGCCATAGTTATGAGAGCATCCTTAGGTTCAGGGGACGTCCCCATGGACTGGAGATGCACAAATGTATCCCCAAATCACAAAGGGGATCAAAGGGTGGCACGAGGAATTACAGACCTGTTAGTTTAACTTCTATTCAGGGGAAAATAATGGAATCAGTGGTTAAAGAAGCATTGCAGGATCATCTAGACAAGACTGCAGTAATAGTTCAGACACGGCATGGGTTTGTTAAGGGGATTGGTCTTGTTAATTGGCCTTGTCTGACCAATTTTATTGGATACTATGATGTGGCTACAAAGGAATTGGATGCAAAAAATAATTTTGATATCATATTTGGATTTCAGGAATGCTTTTGGTACTGTTACACATGTCAGCTGTATGGCATTAAGGGCAAGTTGCTACAATGGATAAAGGAATGGTTGAGTGGGATACGGCAAAGAGTGGTAATAAATGAACACTGCACTACATAGACTAATGTTATTAGTGTAGTCCCCAGGGTTCGGTGCTGGGCCCACTGTTGTTTTGTGTATTTATCAATGATATCGATGAAAGTATATCAGACTTAATGTCTTGGTTTGCAGATGATCCCAAGAGATGGCAGGGTTGTTAATGGTGGAAAAGACAGTATGCTACTCCAACAGGATCTAGAAAAGTTGGGCAGATGGGCTGAGAAGTAGCATATGAAGTTTAACATTGATAAATGCAAAGTACTGCATATGGGTAGCAGTAACACAAAAGAAATGTACCAACTGTGTGATACTACACCCAGGGAACTTGAGAATGAAAAAGACTTGGGGTAATTGTGCAGTAGATATGAATCTGAGCAGTGCAGACGGGCTGCCAGAGCAGGTCGCAGAGTCTTGTCAATGATATATAAGAATTTTGCTAGGAAGGATAAGGAATGATCATCCCCTTGTATAAGGCAATGGTGAGGCCACACCTTGAGTACTGCATACAGTTCTGGAGGCCTCATGTTAAGAAGGAAAGAGTTGCTGAAATGAGTACAGAGAAGGGCAACAAGACTGGTGAGGGGGAACAAAGGGATCCTCTTATGATGAAAGGCTTAAGTTCTGTAAATTGCAGCATTTGGAGGCTAGGCACCCGCAAGGTGATCTGCAAGGTGAGGTGGATACAGCTTTGAATGGGTTGAGCAAGCTGAATTCTGATGGGATTCTTCTGCTTGCTCAGAATAAGAACCTGAGGGAGCATAGATTCAAATTGAGGAAAGACAGTTGTAGAATAGATGTGCTGAAGTTTTCCTTTAGCCAGCAGGTAGTTGATTGCAGGAACAGACTACCATCTGTTTTTAGCTTAACATAGATGCAAAATACTCATCGTTTATGAGATAAATTTAGTGTAAACGTAGATGCAAAATACTCATCCAGTTTGTCAGCTATCTGAGAAGGATCATAAACCATCGAATCATCAATATCAAGTGGACAAATCTGATTCATCCCCTTCCTTATAGAGTTTATATAAATAAAGTCCTTTTTCTTAGCATCCTTTGCAAAAGATTTCTTATAATTTAACTTCGCTTGCCTAACCACCTTTGTGACTTGATTACAGACTAGCTTATATCTACCATAGGCTTCTGTGTCACCTGATAATTTATATGCATCCCATGCATTTTACTTCTCTGCCCAAGATTCATTACTTCATCTAATATCCATTTAGGTAGGCCTAACCTTGAACTGTATTTCTTAATCAGTATGAAAAGCCTAGTAAGATTGAGTATCAAAAAGTTTGTACCGTTACCTAGAAATAGTAGCCCTATAAAGGTGAAACTTAACAGGAACTTTAATCTTTTTCTATGTGCTCTCCATGTATAGTAACACACTTCTCCCATCTATGGATCAGTTGTTTAATGCCTGGATCATAGAAGTCCGCACTTTTTTGCCTGAAACCACGATTCCACTTCATTGATGACTTCTTGTGATGAATCAAAGTGGTGTCCTCGCAATGGTTTCTTCATTTCTCGAAACAAGAAGTCTGATGGTGCCAGGCCAGAAGAATAGGGTGCCCGCTGTAGTAGTGCAAATCTAACAGTTGGCAAGAATGTTGCATTTGACATTGTTTCTGCAAAGGCATCAGAAATTTTGTAACCCATCGTGCAGAGACCTTAGACATGTCCAGATGGTCATGTAAAATGCTGTGGGCAGACACATAACTAATTCCCAATGGATTTACGATGAAATGAATTGTCATATGTCTGTCAATCAGCAGCAGCTGCTCAACCTTTGCAACCGTCTTGCTGTCTGTGGATGTTGATGGCATTCTTTCTCTTGGTTCGTCAAAGTCACTTGTACGACCACACTGGAACTCCCATTTCCACTTTTTTACAGTGTCATAGGATAGATAATTCTGCCCATATACAGCTTTCTTTTCTTCGTTAATTTGCTGAGCTTTCTTGCCCTGCAAATGCAGGAACTTGATCACTGCTCGATGCTCCACTTTGGCAACCAAAGCGTCCTTCCTCCTATTCCGGGGTCCACCTGTCTTGTATGAACCTACAGCAGCGGTTCCCAACCAATGGTTCGCAACTCCTGGGGGTTTGCAAAATATTCCAGGGGGTTCATACTAAAAATTCTGTAATAGCATCTGCTAAGATTTACATAGGTATATTACTGGAAACTACAAAATATAACTAATAATAAACAATAAAGTAAAATAAAATTAGATAAAAAGTAAAGAATTTTAAAGAAAGAAACCAAATCTCCCACAGTTCTTTATAGTTAGTTTACTATCTTACAGTATATCATGTTAAATAAATATGTTTTCCATATTAAATTTTTTTTTTTAGAAACTAGAGTACTGTAATTAGTACCGTGCTTGGGTTGAAGGTTGAAAAGATGACAAAAGATACTTGTTGACATTAGACTTCTGCAGATTGTAATTTTCAGGAAATACATAAGAAACAAGACTGTTCCGATGCCACCGTAGCCAGATGGGCAGAAGCAGCAGTGCATAGCACACGCTTCTTGATTAGACCGGGGTTCGATCCCGTGACCACCAAATATGGAGGATGCGGAAAGGTCAGGGATTGACCACTGCATATCCCCTGAGCAATATGGCCTTAGTTGCTAATGCTCCTAAAAACCAAATAATAACAACAACAAGATTGTTCCAGAAAACGGAAATTGAATGAATAAATGAGGAAGATGAAAAGTTGGTTCTGTGAGTTTGAACCTGGACAGTAAAAGGACGTTGACTGGTTGCGACACGTGATCAGACTGCTTTGAAAGAGAGAGCGGAAATTATAGAAGCCAATTCAGAAGAACAGTGCCCATGGAAATATTTATAGAAAAGTCTTTGAGACAAAGAGTGGATAGACTCTGTTAAAGATGAGACATTAATTAACTTACCTGCCCTGTTTTGAATGGAATCTAGAAGCTTGAAAGAGAGGTTTTGGGGCACTGTCCCAGACCTGGGAACAATATTCTGTGGTAGGCCAGATTTGTGATTTCGACAGAGTTAACAACTGTTTGGAAGAAAAGTAACGCCAAGAGCAAAACAGAAAATCCAGTTTTTCAGATGCAAAGAAAGCAATATTTGTAATGTGCTTTATGCCAAGAGAGATTAGAAGTCAGGGTATCTCCAAGATCTTGTCTAGAAATTGGAGCGTCATCGAAGATAAACATAGGAGCAGAAGAATCCTTTTTGTGAGATAGCACAGGACTGAGTTTTAGAAGGATTGAAAGGTGGATCTCCAATGGGAGAATTACCTGGAGATCAGCATTTAAGGAAATGGTAGTGTATATTCGAGAAGTTGAAGCTGTTTGAGAAGGGCAAGGTTTCTCAAACTGGAAGGCAGAATGCAATGTGCTATCATCAGCAAAACTATGGATAGGATTTCCGGTCAATGGAAGAAGATTATTAATATACAATGGGAAAAGAGTGGGAGAAAGAACTGAATCTTGGGGAACACCAGCATTAGTGGAGAAGTTAGAAGACAGAGAGCCATCTACTGTCAACCAGTGAGCGGTGTCAGAGAGAAAACTGAATACCCGATTACAAAAAAACAGCTGGCAAATCATAGGATGGAAGCCTATTTAGAACATGATCAAAAGCCTTTGAAATGTCAAGAGCAAATGGCTTGAGTTTCACCAAACTTTTCCACTGAATTTGTTCATAGATGGATAACATAAGCCAGAATATCACCAGTGGTACAAATGAAAGATTTCCAGATAGTTTAAGAGTTGGCAGTTAACTGATTTCTTAATTACTTTGGAAAGAGTATAAGTAATCGCAATGGGACGATAATTGGATGGAAGGGATTTGTCATCATTTTTAGGAACTGGCTGGATATGAACAAATTTCCAAGCAGAAGGAAAAACACCTTTGGAATAAGAAAGTGAAAAAAGGTGGCAAAGAACAGGAGTAAGTTCAGGGGCACAGGTTTTGAGAACAAGTGGAGAAATACCATCAGGACCTGGAGCTTTCTTAGCATCAGATTCATCAAAATCCTTTTGATGGAAGACCACAGGAGGCAATGAATGGAGTGTACTGGGAATGGTTTGAGGTGATTTGTCAAGATCATCAATACATGAGTTGCAAGAAAAATAGGATGCTAGCAGGTCAGCTTTATCTTTGACTGATGTGGCAAAAGAACCATCTGGTTTTGAAGAAGTGGGAACAGAGATGGGAAAAAATTGCGGTCAATAGCTATGGGAAGAGACCAGAATGCTTGCCTACTATTTGGTCAAGAAGCAAGTTTTCTACTCTTAGCCTGTTTGAAATCTTTTTGGACTGATTAATAACTGCTTTACAAAGTATAAATAATACTTAATAATAATTTTTATTATTACGCTATTTTGCTTATAAAAACATAGTAGAGAAATATTTTATAATAAAAATTCAGAAATATTATATGATTTCAGAATATAGGCTTAGTGGTTCGCTTTAAAAATATTATGTTGGAAAGGGTTCGGGATGAAAAATATTATGCTGAAAGGGGTTCAAGAGTCAAAAAAGGTTGGGAAAAGCTGACCTACGGAAATGAAATTTCACACGTTAGTTATTAAATATGTAGACAACTTATATTAAAAACAGCATCTTCCTACTGATGTTTCGCCTAGGTCAGGGTACGAACTTTTTGATACTCCAATTGTAGCTTTCATGATTAATTCTTTGAATGCTTCCCATTTAGAATTTTCAGTTGGTAACATCATCAGTTGGTCCCACTGTATAGAATTTAAAAACTGTCTGACAATACCACTGTAGTCATCTTTACGAAAGCAAAAACCCTCATTACCCCTGATGGTAGTAATATCTTGAAGTACATCTCACATCACCTTGTACACTGTGATCACAGTCACCAAGTGGTTCCTTTATCTGCAAATTCTTAATGCACGAATAATCACTGCTGATAACAAGATCAAGAGTATTACTCTCTTTATGATGTGCTGATTTTAATTTTGAAAAATAAGTAAAGCAAGCATGCTTTACTGCTGTGTGCTTTCCTCCAATCGGTAATGCCTTGCTTTCTGGCTTTGTGATGCATCATCAGGAATAAACTGTTGATGTAAGTCAACAGTTTATTCCTGTTGATGTAACAGTTGATGTAAGTCAACAGCTTATTAAGATTTAATAAGTTCTTCACATTTCATGCAGCAAGTACTCCTGATAGTGAGAGGCTGGCATCTAATTCCCAAATATGCATTCACTTGTCGACGGATCTAAAGGGACTTTTAATTTTCAAAAATTAATTTTAAAAAATATGTTTTTAATACAGAACATGGATTTTTCACAGACGTGTTCAGAAAAGATTAAAAATATAGGCAACATAAAAAAAATGAACAATTTTGAATTTTTTTTGCTGATTCATAAAATTAAAATTTTGAAAGCTCACTCACGGTTAAAAGGTGGTACTTGTGCATCTATATGCAGTGATATTTCTTATCAGAGATTTCCTAATCTGGAATGTCCTTTTTTCCAATCTTCTCTTGCTTAAAATATCTTTATCCCATTAATTCTACAAATGACAGAGAACTCTGATTTCCCTTCTTTGTAACTTGGCATTCACAAATCTAGCTTCCCTTATAGTGAATCATTGTTGATTGCTCAACTCCAGCTGGTTTCAGTTTTCTAGTTTTACAGACTCAACTTAGAGAGAGAGAGAGAGTTTGTTTGTTATTTGGTTTTTAGGAGCATTAGCAACTAAGGCCATATTGCTCCGGGATAGGCGGTGGTCATTCCCTGACCTTTCCGCATCCTCCGTATTTGGTGGTGACGGGCTCGAACCCCGGTCTAATCAAGAAGCATGTGCTATGCAATGCTGCTCCTTTCCACTTGGCTATGGAGTCACCAGAGAGAGAGAGAAATGCTGAGGCTTTTGCAGTTGGTAATAATCTTGCAAAACTTGTTTATTTACCCAGTAGAATACTATAGAATCATAACCACACACTCAAACCCCTCCTTAATCTTTTCTCTCACCAACAACTTTTAAACTTAAATCAGTTAATATTAGCGATCCTCTACACTTCAGATCACAATCTGGTTATAGTCTCTTCCATTGAAGCTACTTCCCAATGCCACTCTAATCTTTGTGTAATTTGGCATCACAAGAATGTGAAGTGAGATGATCTGCATGATTTCTGTTCTTTTCCTTGGTTGAATTACTGTTTTAAATCATCTGATCCTAATATTTACTTGGACTGCACAGTAAAATTATTCTTCGATAACACTCGGATTTCTATAAAAGATCACATATCCTAAATGTGGATTATCCCACTTCTAATCTTGGAATATGCACATTATAAAAATACTGGTTTTGCTTCGCTGCCAGTGAAAGAGTAAGTTTTCCTCTCAAACTGGTATTCTGTCTGTATAAATCTTAGATCTGACTTACCACAGAATATTGTTCCCACAAGTACTTCCAAAACCTCTCTCCAGTGTTTAGACTCGCCTAGAGAGGGCAACTAAGTTAATTGATCACTCTTCTCTTAAAAACCCTCTCCAATTTGTCATCAAGTTGAATAGTTTCTGCTGCATTTCTTCTCTGTAGAGTACTATTCTAATTAGAATAGTACCATGGGTACTATTCTAAATTGGCCTCTGTAATTCCCCCTCCCTTTCCAAAAACAGTCAAAACATATGCCTATTGGTCAATATCCAATCACTGTTTAACTCCAAATGCACAGAACTAACATTTCCTTTTCCTCATTTATCTCTTCCACATTCTTCTTTTGGACTAACCATCTTTCACATATATTACCTAAAAACAGCCTACACAAATTCTAATCTGATATGTATCTTCTGTCTTGCCAGCTTTCAATCCATACATAATACTTTAAAGTTTTATGTTTTATTTTTTTTTTTAGTTGTTGGCACATCGGCTTCTGTGGCCATAATGCACCTACCAAGGTTTTTGTAGTACTCTGATCCAAGCCCGAGGCGGGATTCGAACCCGCGACCTTTGGGTTGCCAGGCAGGCACTTTACCCACCCAGCTAGCCCAGTCGGCTATACTTTAAAGTACTAGGATTCTTATACCTTTTGTGTTTGGGGGTTATCATAAAGAAAAAAAACTTCCTTAACTTCTGCAGAAGTAGAATTACTTAACTTGTTGTAGAATGCATCACCTTTCGTAACATGATCAAGAATGTATTGCAGCAAATCCCCAAATTTTAAATGCTTAGAGAATGGCCATTTTTGAATATTTCTTGTTAAAATGATTTTTAGTGGTTAACAGTGCAGTGTCAGATTTCCTTGTAAAATGTAAAATTCATAACGACAATACAGTGGCAGACAAAAAAACTGCATCACTTGTGAATTTTGAAAATAATGTGTTTTGTGCTGCATTATGGGCTGCAGAAATATTCAAAATTCATTTGTTAGATGAGATATATATCTCTGTGAATGAAATCCAATAAAAAGACTCCACCTGATATATCTAATTGCTATGTATATCTTCCCAAAGGGTAAAACGCATAATTAATGGAAATATGAGAAATCATGTAATGGCAATCATGACAACCAAACATACATTTTATTGCATTTATGTGTACAAACTGAAATGACAAGTTAATGTAATAGTATTATGCACTACAAATCAGCAAAATAAGTCCTCAATATTTTGTTGTTCCTCCTCAAGCTGAAATTACAGCCTTGCAACGATCTGGCATAGAGTTAATCAACTTCTGGATATACATTTGCCCAATTTCATGGTACCATCCCCTTACAATGGCCTCCTGCAGCTGAGTCTTACTTGTTGACTTCTTCTGAGCAATTTTAGAAACATTATGTATCAGCAATTTTCAATAGGGTTCAAATCTGGCTTGTTGACGGGCCAATCCAACACTGTAATGCCAGCATTTCTGAGGTATGACTGCAACTTAAGGGAGAAAAATGAGGAATAACATTGGTGTAGGTTCTAAGCCTTGTGAGACAAGAAGACAAACTCATCATTATATCTAAATACCATAAAACTTACCAATTTTGCTGTGTGTCAAAGTGCTCAGTCCTGTTGAAAAATGCAGTTTTGGACGTCTGTGTGGTGATCCCTAATAACGGGTTTCAGGCACTCCTGAAATGTAGGTTTCTGATGTAGGTTTCTGCATTCACCGTTCCGTTAATAACCTTAATTCGCCCCACCCCTTTGCTTGTTATGCATCCCCAGACCATCTGACTGGCGGGGAACTTTATAATCAGTGTTATGTAGGATGGCATGCTTCCAATTTTTGTCTTCTGATATATCGCTTACCATCCGACCCATGCAGGTTGAAGTTTGTTTCGTCAGAAAAGATGACGGTGTCTCATTGCTCTTTTGTCCGTGAAACATGCATTTTAGCCCAGACAAGTCGCTTCTTCCTCATTTGTTGGGTCAACAAAGGCTTCTTGTTGCTCCAATATCCGAAAGCCATCTTTGGATAGTTTGTGCACTTGTTTGAACACCAGAGGCCATCTCAAAGTCCAGTTTTAGATCAGTTGATTACAAAGGCATAGCCATTTCAAATATCAATCTTGGGAAAGCAAAGTCACTCTCTTATGGCCTGAGCCAGGTCTTCTCTTCACATCACTGGTTTCACGCTTTAATTTCAGCACCCAGGATACTTTTGACTGGTGGCAGCCTATTTTATCAGTAATAGCACACATAGAAAACGCTTCCTGGGACAGAGTAACAACTACACTTTTTTTTCCTTGGTGTCAACTGAACACCTCTGCAAAACAGGATACTAATGAGTGTGTGTATCCTTCCAACACCATATTTACAGAAACAGCTGATGCAACAGCTTGCAATTACCGTCTGATGCAATAGAAGCATTACCTGATATAATACCTTTGCTTTGCAACAAACAAAATGATTGTAATCAAACAATATCTTATACGTTTACTTTTTTTGTGATGCAGTTATTTTGTTCGCCACTAGTTAAAAAAAAATCAAAGTGGTTTTTTAACCCATCAGCTTTTGTAACACAATGGGGGAACTCTACTAGTGTGATCTCACTGTGATGTGTAAAATTAGATGTCATTACCTTGAGAGAACTTACAAGAACACCTTTGCAGGCAGCTATATAACTAACCTAGAGTGTCAAGCAACAATTACTTCCACCTCACCCTGTATGAAGAGGTGGACAGCAATGTTAACACATATAAACAGACATTATTTCCTTTCCAATAGCTCTCTCTGAAACTGATTTACTGTGGGATCTCAGTGTGTCGGCAGTCAAGCGCAAGAAGTGTGCCACAACCCCAGTGCATCAGCAGTGATATGAGGGTAGACACAGAAGACTGCTTTTGGTGGTGAAAGTAAAAGATAAATATAAAAATATTCTTTCCAACACTGAAAGTTCACCACAATAAAATAAAGAAGTACCATCACTCTTCTCAGTTAGCACTGCTGTGAGTGAGCATCCAACTCTACACATGCCATTTTTCTGGAAGAAAGATGTGGGTGAACTCTCTTTTGAAGGACAGCAATAAATGTCAACAGCTGCAATAAGTTACAGAGCAATTATCCCCCCCTTCTCTAGCGAACATAAAAATGAATTTAAAACAAGTCCCCTGACAAAAGAACAATCACCGACAACAACTACTGCATTATATACCTCTTTCTGGTCACATTATCCAATTAAGTTTTCATATAAACTCATGGCTTATATGATTTTGTTTCTGAATTGAGCATATGATCAAGCATATTGCTGTCATTGGAAGGGAATAAGTGAATAAATTACTTTCTAATATAAGAAGTAATATCTGAATTACATAAAATTATAAGAAAAATAAATACTTTCTGATCATGTGTCCTGGCTTCATCATAGTAATTTAGAGCTTCTTCAGCTGTTTCGTACAGTCCTTTATGTAATAAATAGGCACAAATCATAACACCTGTTCGTCCCTATAGGAAGAGAAGCAAATGAAAATCACAATTCAATGCACGCACACACACACACGCACACACCCACATCTTTTTTACCAGTGAGAAAACTAAAGGTTCACCATATTCAATGTATTCAAGAAGTAACTACATTACAGGGGAATACTATTGGCAGCTCAAAGTCATTCACTAAAAGAAGCCTAGCTTCTTTTAGTGAATGATCTTCAGCTATCAGTGGTGCTTCCTCTTTATTTTTTTATGAAAACTCCAAACACGAGAGGTATTTGGAACCTATAGTACTTTTTGCATGGGCTGAAGGTTGAGAAGATGTTGTTTTTTTGGTTTTTAGGAGCATTAGCAACTAAGGCCATATTGCTCCGGGATATGCGGTGGTCATTCCCTGACCTTTCCGCATCTTCTGTATTTGGTGGTGACGGGCTCGAACCCCAGTCTAATCAAGAAGTATGTGATACGCACTACTGTTCCTTCCCACCTAGGTTGAGAAGATGAAAGAAGATACTTGTTGACTTTAAACTTGAATTACTGTAGATTGTAATTTTCAGGAAATACATATGATGGAAGGTTTTTCCAGAAAATGGATGTTGAATGAATAAATGAGGAACACGAAAAGTTGGATCTGTGAGTGTGAAGTTGGACAGTAAAAGGATGTTGACTAGTTGTGGCACATTTATGAACTGCTTTGGAAGAGAGAGCGAGAATTATAGAAGCCAATCCAGAAGAACAGTGCCCATGGAACTATCTACAGAAAAGGCATTCAGTAGAAACAGAATGTCCTATGTGAGAGAGAGAGAGAGAAAATTTACTTTGTTAGAAATGTCATTAATTAATGTAACTGCCCTCTTTAAAGGGAATCTAGAAGCCTGAGAGAGGTTTTGGGGGCATCACCCCAGATGTAGGTGCAATATTCCATGGCACAGCAGACCTGCGAGGGTTATTTATGAGAAGATCAAGCATGCTGGCTACATATTTGGGAATGTCTAGTATTCTGATCGGTAAACGAACAATCTGTGCGAGGTCATTAATAACTGCAAAAGCCTCAGCATCTCGATTAGCTAGGTCCGTGCGACTAGAAAATGGAAGCCAGGTGGAGTTATGAACACGAGAGGTATTAAGAACATATTAGAACCTCACTGTTAGAAAAGTTGAAATCGAGACGTCAAGTTTCAAAGAGAGGAAGTGAAAGAGTTCCAAGTGATAAGTGGAGTTTGGAGAACGACAGAGGCAACAGCTGAATTTGACAGAATGTGATAGAGAGATTTTAAGCCAGAGAAGATCGAAAAGAGGAGATTCCAAATTAATAATTGGAATAATAAATTAATAATTAATGTGGTAGAGAGATTTTAAGCCAGAAAAGATTGACAGGAAATATCAGAACTGACATATGCACAAGTACCACTTGAAAGCAAAAGGAATCATACAGCAAATAATTCAGAAAACTGAGACGAGCAGAGGTTGAATCAACCAATAACTGAAATTCTGTCAGGATAGAGTATATGGGGTTTGGCAGACTATAAGTGAAAACGGACCTCACTGTGATGATAAATGCAACCATGTATATTTGTACACTGACATCAAAATATTTAAAACAGTAATCAAACCAATGAAAAGAAGAACAGAAATTGTGCAGATCATTCTATTTTGAAAAACAGGGAAGTATTTCAGAGGTTTAGGCCTTTTTGCACATAAGTTTGTTCTATCAATTTGACAATTCATGATGTATTCAGTAGTAAGAAAAGGTGGGGCAGACATGTTGTGTGAAGTAATGAAATTTTTGGATATAGTATACACATGACAAGAATATACCCAGCTCCTTTACATAATATGGCCTTGGCAATGCCACCTGCATACACTGCTCACTGAGGGTGATGGTAGATGGCTCTGTCTTCTAACTTCTCAACTAATGCTGGTGTCCCCCAAGATTCAGTTCTTTCCTCCCACTCTTTTTCCTCTTGTACATTAATGACCTTCTTCCATTGATCGGAAATCCTATCCACAGTTTTGCTGATGATAGCACATTGCATTTCACTTTCCCTTTTGAGAAACCTCGCCCTAATCAATCAGCTTCAAATTCTCGAATATCCACTACCGATCTCGAATATCTACTTAAATGCCGATCTCTAGGTAATTCTCCAGTGGGGCAAAGACAACTTAGTAGATTTCACGCCTTCTAAAACTCAGTCTTGTCTTATATCTCGCAAAAAGGATTCTTCTGCTCGTATGCTTATCTTTGGTGACACTCCGATTTCTAGGCATGATGATGTATCTCTTTTGGGAATTACCCTGACTTCTAATCTCTCTTGGCACAAGCAAATTACAAATACTGCTTCTTCTGCATCTAAAAAACTTGGTTTTCTCTTTTTCTCTCGGCATTACTTTTCTTCCAAACAGCTGTTCACTTTGTACAAATCGCAAATCCGCCCTACCGTGGAATATTGTTTCCATATCTGGTGCGGTGCCCCCAAAATCTCTCTTAGGCTTCTAGATTCCATTAAAAAGAGGGCAGTTAGGTTAATTAATGACATATCTAACAAAGTCACTTTTTTCTCTCTCTCATAGACCTTCTGTTTCTGCTGCATGCCTTTTCTACAGATACTTCCATGGGCACTGTTCTTCTGAATTGGCTTCTATAATTCCACCCCTCTCTCTTTCAAAACAGTCCGAACACGTGTCGCCACCACCCAACATCCACTTACTGTACAACTTCAAACTCACAGGAGGCGCCTCCGTAGCCAGGTGGGCAGGAGCAGCAGTGCATAGCACATGCTTCTTGATTAGACCGGGGTTCAAACCCGTGACCACCAAATACGGAGGTTGCGGAAAGGTCAGGGAATGACCAACGCAAGTCCCCGGAGCAATATGGCCTTAGCTGCTAATGTTCCTAAAAACCAAATAACAAACAAACAAACTCACAGAACCAACTTTTCATCTTCCTCGTTTATTAACTCAACTGCAATTTTCTGGAACAACCTTCCTTCACACATATTTCCTGAAAATTACAGTCTACAGAAGTTCAAGTCTAATGTCAACAAATATCTTCTCTCGTTTTTAGGTTCTAATACCTCTCGTGTTTGGAGTTTTCATTAAAAAAAATAATAACTACTAACTGTATACTACTACATGCTATAACCACTAATCATATATTATATTATAATATTATATAGTACAGTGATCTGCAACATTTTTCTCTTCTCGGCACACCTTAAGTTATCCATGACACAACATGGGAAAATCTTAATCTTAA
Organism: Mastigoproctus giganteus; assembly: GCF_048544385.1. Classification (NCBI taxonomy): domain Eukaryota; kingdom Metazoa; phylum Arthropoda; class Arachnida; order Uropygi; family Thelyphonidae; genus Mastigoproctus; species Mastigoproctus giganteus. The sequence continues at coordinate 99,294,359 of NC_143582.1, read as the reverse complement.
TCCCCAAAATCAAAATCTTAATCACCAAAACGCATAGTTTATGGAAATACTAATATAGAAAGCAAGTGTTGGATACCCACACAAAAAATAATTTACTGTCCTCCACATACAACATTGTTTCAGTAAAAATGGCGTATTGTGAAAAATAAGAATGAGTAGCATTACAAACATACACTGAGTGATCACTGAATAATGACCACCTACCTAATAATTCGTAGGTCCTCCTTTTGCCCCCAGTACAGCAGCTATCCGACGTGGCATTGATTCAACAAGATGTCAAGTTTCAAAGGAGGTTAGGCAGGCGAAGGCAGATTACGAGAAATCTTTGGCAAAGGATACAAAGAAAAATAGCAAAGAGTTCTTTACTTATATAAACCCAAGAAGGAAGGGGATGAATCAGATTGGTCCACTTGATATCAATGGTTGAACTGTTGATGATCCTGCTCAGGTAGCTAACAAACTAAATGAATATTTTGCATCGACATTCACACATGAGGAGTTATTCAGGGAGGGGAATGCCGGAGGTGTATTCAACTGGTGAATCTCTATCACCATGAATCTCTATATGCCAGTGGCTACTGTCAATCTATTGGTCTTTGTCTCCCCCAGAGTACTGTATACAGGTCTGGAGGCCTCATTTCAAGAAGGATGTAGAGCTGCTGGAACGAGTACAGAGAAGGGCAACAAGATTAGTGAATGGAACAAAGGGGTGCTCTTACGAAGAAAGGCTTAAGTTTTGCAAATTACAGTGTCTGGAGACTAGGCACCAGCGAGGTGATCTGATAGAGGTGTATAAAGCCTTGAATGGTTTGAGCATGCTCAATGCTGATGGGATTCTTCCTCTAGCTCAGAATAATCACCTGAGAGGGCATAAATTCAAACTGAGGAAAGACAGATGTAGGATAGACGTGCGGAAATTTGCCTTTAGCCAGCGGGTGGTTGGTTGGTGGAACAGACTTCCATCCCTTGTAGTGAGGTTGATAGCCTAAATAACTTTAAGGTTCAGCTGGACAGGTATTTTGAACGAACAGAGGGGTGAAGTGGAAGTGGGTTTTTTTTTTTTTTTTTTGGCTGATGCTGCATAAGCTTGCTTTCTTGCATCAAATGCCTCTACTAATGCTAATGCTAACTCTGGCAGTAAGCTAGATAATCTTGTAATAATTTAGAGTAAAGTAGAGGAGAAATTTTTGAAGATAAACAAAAGAAAGGGACCTGGGGTGGATGGGATCTATCCAGTTATATTAAAGGAGGCAGCAAAGGAAGGATCAAAGGCTGACACAAGTAATTATAGACCTGTGAGTTTAACTTCTATTCCAGTAAAATTAATGGAGGCACTGGTTAAAGAAGCACTGCAGGATCATCTAGACAAGACTTCAGTTATAGCTCCGACACAGCATGGTTTTGTTAAGGGAAAGTCTTGACTGACCAATTTGACTGGATACTATGATGCAGTCACAAAAGAACTGGATGCAGGGAATAACTTTGATGATATTATATACTTGGATCTTAGAAAGGCTTTTGATACTGTTGCACATGGAAGACTGCTGCACAAATTGGAGCAGTGTGGCATTGGAGGCAAATTGCTGGTATGGATAAAGGGGTGGTTGAGGAGGAGAAGACAGAGAGTGGTAATCAATGGACACTGCTCATCGTGGACTAATGTTATTAGTGGAGTCCCTCAGGGTTCAGTGTTGGGTCCATTGTTGTTCTCTGTATTTATAAATAATATTGATGATGGTATATCAAGCTTAATATCCAAGTTTGCAGGAGATACAAAGGTTGGCAGGGTTGTTAAGGACACTACTGATGCTATGCTGCTGCAACAGGATCTGGAAAGGTTGAGCAGATGGGCTGAGAGGTGGCAAATGAAGCTTAACATTGACAAATGTAAAGTACTACATATAGGAAACAGCAACCCCAGAGCAACGTATCAACTCTGTGGTACTACACTGACAGTGGGTAGAGAATGAAAAGGACGTGGGGGGTAATTGTGCAGGCAGATATGAAGTTCTCTGAGCAATGGAGATGGGCTGCAAGAGTAGCTTATGGTGTCTTGTCAATGATATACAGGAATTTTTCTAGCAGGGATAAGGAGGTGATTATTCCCTTGTATAAGGCAATGGTCAGGCCACACCTTGAGAACTGTACAGGTCTGGAGGCCTCATTTCAAGAAGGATGTACAACTGCTGGAACGAGTACAGAGAAGGGCAACAAGATCAGTGAATGGAACAAAGTTTTGCTCTTATGAAGAAAGGCTTAAGTTTTGCAGATTACAGTGTTTGGAGACTAGGCACCTGCGAGGTTATCTAATTGACGTGTTCGATCTAATTGTGATCTAATAAAGCCTTGAATGGTTTGAGCATGCTCAATCCTGATGAGATTCTTCCTCTTGCTCAGAATAATCACCTGAGAGGGCATAAATTCAAATTGAGGAAAGACACTTGTAGGACAGATGTTCGGAAGTTTGCCTTTAGCCAGTGGGTAGTTGATTGGTGGAAAAGACTCTCATCTTTTGTTGTGGAAGTTGATAGCCTAAATAAATTTAAGGCTGAGCTGGACAGGTATTGGAAACGAATGGAGGGGTGAAATAGGAGGCTTTTTTTTGGCTGATACTGCATAATCATCAGCATAAGCTTGCTTTCTTGCTGATGCTTAAGCAAGCTTAAGCTGCATAATCATAAGCTTGCTTTCTTGCATTGTGTGCCTCTACTAATGCTAATGCTAAAATCCCCACCACACTGTCATTTTTAAGAATACAAGGAGACCGCTTGGATAACTCAAGGGTTTTCTGTTGCCCAAATGCAACAGTTGTGTGTATTCACTTGTCCTTTTAAGCAGAAGTGGGCTTCATCACTCCAAAGGATGTTCCATGGCCAAGTGATGTCCACTGTCATTCGTGCCAGAAACTGAAGCGTATGTGAAATGAATATCTGCATCACCATGCTTTAGCTGATGTAGCATTTGCATCTTGTAAGGATAGTATCAACACCTGACGCATTACTAGCCTTACACTGGAATACGGCATGTCCACTTCATGAGAAATAGCTGGCATACTTGCGCTACCACATGGAGATTGACTTGATGAATCCACGACAGCCATAGCCACATCTTCAACACGAGAGGAGTCCATTCGTTTTCGACCTCTACCTGGTAGAACACCAAGATGTCCAAACAGTCATAGGTCCACGCCTTATGCGCTTCTGATGCCGGAATTCTCTGACAGCCGCAGCTGCATTGTTGCTGTTCTGATAGTATAGCTTCACTAATAGTGCCTTTTCCTGCAACGTTGCTGGCATTGCTGCTGTAGTGCAGGCAAACATCTACTGTATGATTTTGAAAAGACTGCTTTGCTTTTATACCAGTAGCGCTGAGCAGTGGAGCTGTGGTAATAACTTATGATTATGCAAATAACTTACATTATTTAACGTAACATAATTGCAAGACAGTTACGTGCCAAACAGTGACAGCGTCATACAGTGACAAATTTTGTAACTCATTTTTTTTCCCATAAATGGCGAGCGCATTCTTTATTGTACCTGTTGTCCAAATTTCTCTCCAGTACAAGCCTTAGAACTTGCTCCAGAGCCCTCTACATAGGGATACTTTAATTTTAACAACCCTGTACTTAATGATGCCAATTCTTAGTTACTTAGTAGCTGGCTGCATGTAGAAACTTACATGTCAGCCATACTATATATAATTTTATCATAGCTTCAGTCCTGTTTCATGTATCTTAGCTTTACTGCTGCAAATGGAAGCCCAATAAATATATTCAATTAAATCTAGTGGTAAGAATCTAAAATGACAACTCATAAAAATAAATTCTTATCACTAATGAAAGATTCCAGGACATGAAAAAAAAACAAATTTCTAGAATGTAAATGACACTTGCAATATTTATAATTTATTCATTATTAAGAATAATACTTACCTTTCCTGCTTTGCAATGAATTGCAGCAACATTATGGCCGTTTTCTTTTAACCAAGTATCAACATCTTCGCAAAATGGTTTCATTAGTTCTAAACTTGGTGGATTGTGATCATCAAATGGATATTGAGCTACACGTTGATGAAACTTACAAGGATCATAATGTCGTTCTGAACAACTGCACATCAAAAAAAGAAGGTAGCATATTGAACAGCCAATAAAGTTAGGGAAATTTAAAATTATAAAAGTGAGTCTCGCACAGATTATTTTCTGATTGTTACATTTAAATAAATTAAAACATTTAAATAAATTCTTATATTATTTAAAGAATTATTTTTGTCTTAAATATACAGTAAAATCCCTAATAATGCTTGACCAGCATAATAACATTTTCATTAGCAATATAGTGATGAAAAAAAGTCTCACAGAGTGGTGTGTGTGTTTTTAACGTCTGAAGCTTGCGGGTTTTATTAAAAATGTTTTTTATTCTTTTAATGTTTTCAAAATTTGTTTTGCAGGTTTCTTTTAATCTACTAGTTACTGTTGTGACCCAGTATGAGGAAGTACCCCAGGGATCAAACCTCTGTGTCTAAACATAGCAATCAGTGTACTCCTGGATTAAAAAAAGAAGGCATGCAATTACATATAGGAACAAATAAAAAAAAAAAAAAAACATTTTTTTTAATAGATGAGCTGCCAAGAAGAGTTCTCCTACATGTCAGGATCTTGATGCATGTGCTGTGTGGTATGCATGCACATTTGACTATAACTGAACATACCACAGAAGATGCACTGTGTGTGCTGGGTGCAGTGAGATTGAGGAATTAAACGGAAATTTAGTGTGATGGTGGATGAATTTGTGTGCTTGAAGATAAAGGTTGTTCCTCTAGAAGGAATTAAATCAGGGAACTCATTAAATATTCAGCTGCTACCTTAATATTAATGCTGCCTACCCCATGCATCAGCCACACAAGGATCATCATGAGCAGGATGCACAATAAGAATAGATGGAACAGGACCAGGGGCATGTTTGCAAGGGGCAAAGGTTGGTGATACTGTTGAAAATGTTGGTAAATGATGCAAAGTTTAGCATGAGAAAACGTTGCAAATCAGAACTTTAAAGGGACTGTTTATAGAGATGGGGCATGCTTAGATACAAAAAGTGTAAGGATATCTGATGATGTTCTTGAGGCACTGTTAAGTGGGGAAGGGGAAACAGACTAATACAGGTATCCCTAGTTTAATGCAGTAGATATGTTCCAGAAAATTGCTGTGCCAAATGAAAATTACTTTTCGATAAGAATACATGTAATAACAATAAGATATGCTCCTGACTTAAACCTTTTCATTCAAAATGTCAATAAAAGTTGTCACTAATGTTATTTAACTGTAGCTCCTGCATGTTAAACTGCATGTTAACTGTAGCTCCTGCATGTTAAACTGCAGGTGAGTTAAACTCACCTCTGGCATTCCAGAAGAAGCAAAGGAAGTAAGCAATCCCTTAGACATAATTATGAGAGCTTTGGATTCAGGGGAGGTACCCATTGACTGGAGATGTGCGAATGTGACCCCAATTCACAAAGGAGGATCAAAGGGCAACACAAGTAATTATAGACCTGTTAGTTTAACTTCTGTGCCAGGAAAATTAATGGGGGCACTGGTTAAAAAAGCACTGCAGGATCATCTAGACAAGCCTTCAGTTATAACTCGGACACAGCATGGTTTTGTTAAGGGAAAGTCTTGCCTGACCAATTTGATTGGATACTATGATGTGGTCACAAAGGAACTGGATGCAGGGAATAACTCTGACATCATATATTTCGATCTTAGAAAAGGCTTGTGAACAAATTGGAGCAGTGGAGGCAAATTGCTGCTATGGATAAAAAGATGGTTGAGTGAAAGAAGACAGAGAGTGGTAATCAATGGACACTGCTCATCGTGGACTAATGTTATTAGTGGAGTCCCTCAGGGTTCAGTGTTGGGTCCATTGTTGTTTTCTGTATTTATAAATGATATTGATGATGGTATATTCAGCTTAATGTCCAAGTTTGCCGACAATACGAAGGTTGGCAGGGTTGTTAAAGACATTATAATGACAGTATTCTTCTGCAACAGGATCTAGAAAGGTTGATCAGATGGGCTGAGAGGTGGCAAATGAAGTTTAACATTGACAAATGTAAAGTACTGCATATGGGAAGCAGTAACCCCAGAGAAACGTATCAACTCTGTGGTACTACACTGACAGTTGATGTTATTGTTATTTGGTTTTTAGGGGGATTAGCAACTAAGGCCATATTGCTCCGGGGATATGCGGTGGTCATTCCCTGACCTTTCACTTCCTCTGTATTTGGCTGTGATGGGCTCAAACCCCAGTCTAATCAAGAAGCCTGTGTTCACACTGCTGCTGTTGCACACCTGGCTACGGAGGCTCCTACACTGACAGTGGTAGAGAATGAAAAGGACCTGGGGGTAATTGTGCAAGAAGATATGAAGTTTTCTGAGCAGTGCAGATGGTCTGCAAGAGTAGCTATTATTGACCAGTGTCTTGTCAATGATATACAGGAATTTTTCTAGCAGAGATAAGAAGGTGATTATCCCCTTGTATAAGGCAATGGTTAGGCCACACCTTGAGTACTGTATACATGTCTGGAGGCTTCATTTTAAGAAGGATGTAAAGCTGTTGGAACGAGTACAGTCTGTCCTCGTATAGCACGATAGTTGCGTTCCTAGAAACCTTCGTGCAATGCGAAATCGTGCAATATAAACAACAGGCCCTATGGGAAAAGTAGGGTTAGGTGCCGACCACCCAAGATTGAACACACATTTGGAACCAAAACATTACCAAACAATAAATAATCGGGTAATTTCAATCGTTATAAAATACGTTAAGTATTTTATAACGATTAAAATACGTAATAAAAATATTATAATAAAGTGTTTTTAGTATTTTTTAATACTAAAAAAGTATTTTTTACGAATAAAATACGTATTTTATTTGTAAAAAATTTATTATATTAAATAAAATAGTCGTAATAAAATACTTACGTATTTTATAATACGTAAGTATAAATTATAATACGTAAGTCGTAATAAAATATTGCTAATGCTTTTGCTTCTATCGTAAGCAAACTTGCTTTTTGTTTGATTTTCTATCCAAACAGATGACAGCCATTCCATCTCTTCCAATTCTTGTCTTAATCTAATGGATTTTAATTACACTGAGTTGTTCCTGCGATGAAAGTTGTTTTTATTTTCTCTGCATTCTTTGTAATTCTCGGCATTGCCTGATTTAGGTCTATAGCACGTGCAATATCACATGGCCTTAAAATTCGCTCAAAGCGTTTCATAATTTCATATTTTTTCTCTATCGACAGAGGCGGACAGAAGCCTTACGGCGGAAACCACAGTGGGCCGGAGGCCGGTGTGATTTTGGCCATAAACCGTAGTATGAGGCCACTATAAATTTTCCCGGTTAGGAATTTTTGATCCAGTCCGCCTCTGTTTATCGATATTGCTTTTTTTTTCCCTCTGAATCTGCAGTGTCTTAGCCAGAACGCTTCCTTTTCACACCTTTTAAGTATTTTACTCATTTTTAGGGAATAAAGCACAATTACAAAACGAGGAGGCACACTTGATACACATAAACAAAGCTGCGTGCATGTAGCAACTGAATAAACAACACCGTATAGGCCGAGATACACTATTAACACCTCACATTTTACTAAAGCACATTTCTGGGGGTTACTACCATAAAACAATAAAAACAATTTCCAGTTGCGTTTCTGCTAGTGGAATCTGTTATAAACTGTTTTTATATTCAGTTTTATAAACTGAATAAACAACTACTTGTTAACAGGAGAGATTGCTTCTACACGGATGGGATACACTTAAATAGAAAGGGTGCAAGAATATTTGCTGATGCTATCGAGGTAGTGTTAGGTGGGTCGGAAAACTGCTAGCTTGGGGGAGACAAAGACCAATAGATTGACAGTAGCCACTGGCACAGGTGAAAGAGATTCTTGCACTGCTTCTATTAGAATGAGCAGAAGCCTGAAAAACAAGATGCATGATATTTCAGAGACTGCTGGGAGCCATTGCGGTACAAGTAAACACATGGGTTGTGTTAGGGTAGCTAAGAATAGAAACAGGTGCAGGTATACTTGCGTGTACACCAATGCTAGGAGTTTAGTAAATAAATTTGATGAATTTGAGGTATTGCTCAAAACATCAAAGGCAGATATTGTTGGGATATCAGAGACGTGGTGTCACACAGATATAAGGGATGCAGAACTGCAATTTGGGGAGTACGTCTACAGAAAGGATAGACAGGTTAGGAAGGGGGGAGGGGTTATGCTATTAGTTAAGAAACACATAAAAACCAAGGAAGTGAAGCCAGTCGACATCGCTGGACAGTGCAGTGTTGAGTCGGTTTGGTGTGACATAAGCATTGGGAGATCAAAATTGAGAGTAGGAGTGTGCTATAGGCCTAATGACTCTGATGAGTATAATAAGAAACTGTACAGGGAAATAGAGTGGGTCAGTAAATCAGAGAGTCTTATAATGGGAGATTTTAATTTCCCAGATATTGACTGGATTTTGGGGGCTGGTCACTCACACACTAGCAGGACTTTTGTGGATTTATTGGATGATTGTTTTCTACATCAGCATGTTCGGGAGGCAACTAGAGGGAGTAATATTCTTGATTTGATTATCAGCAGTGATTCTTCATGCATTAAGAATCTGCAGATAAATGAACCACTAGGTGGCAGTGATCACAGTGTGCTTAAGTGGGATTTACTCAAAGAGGTAACTACCATTAGGGGTAAAGGGAAGGGTTATTGCTTCCGTAAAGGCGGCTACGATGGACTGAGACAGTATTTAAATTCTATACAGTGGGATCAACTGATGATGTTACCAACAGCAAAGTCAAAATGGGAAGCATTCAAAGAATTAATTTTGGAAGCTACTAGGCTTTACATATCAACTAAGAAATATTGTTCAAGGTTTAGGCCAAAATGGATGTCAGATGAACTAATGAGGCATATGGCAGAGAAGAAAGATGCATGGGATACTTACAAATTAACACATGACACAGAAGCCTATGATAGATACAAGTTGATATGCAACCAAGTTACAAAGGAGGTTAGGCAGGCGAAGGCAGATTACGAGAAATCCTTGGCAAGGGATGCAAAGAAAAACAGCAAAGAGTTCTTTACTTATGTAAACTCTAGAAGGAAGGGGATGAATCAGATTGGTCCACTTGATATTGATGGGTCAACTGTTGATGACCCTGCTCAGGTAGCTAACAAACTAAATGAATATTTTGCATCGACATTCACACATGAGGAGTTATTCAGCGAGGGGAATGCCAGAGGTGTATTCAACTCTAGCAGTAAGCTACAGAATCTTGAAATCACTGGGAGTAAAGTGGAGGAGAAACTGTTGAAGATAAACACAAGAAAGGCACCCGGGGTGGATGGGATCTATCCAGTTATATTAAAGGAGGCAGCAAAGGAAGTAAGCAAACCCTTAGCCATAATTATGAGAGCTTCCTTGGGCTCAGGGGAGGTACCCATAGACTGGAAATGTGCAAATGTGACCCCAATTCACAAAGGAGGATCAAAGGCTGACACAAGTAATTATAGACCTGTGAGCTTAACTTCTGTTCCGGGAAAATTAATGGAGGCACTGGTTAAAGAAGCACTGCAGGATCATTTAGACTAGACTTCAGTTATAGCTTGGACACCGCATGGTTTTGTTAAGGGGAAGTCTTGCCTGACCAATTTGATTGGATATTATGATGCAGTCACAAAAGAACTGGATGCAGGGAATAGCTTTGATATTATATACTTGGACCTTAGAAAGGCTTTTGATACTCTTGCACATGGAAGACTGCTACACAAATTGGAGCAGTGTGACATTGGAGGCAAATTGCTGCTATGGATAAAGGGGCGGTTGAGGGGGAGAAGACAGAGAGTGGTAATCAATGGACACTGCTCATCGTGGACTAATGTTATTAGTGGAGTCACTCAGGGCTCAGTGTTGGGTCCATTATTGTTTTCTGTATTTATAAATGATATTGATGATGGTATATCAAGCTTAATGTCCAAGTTTGCAGACGATACAAAGGTTCGCAGGGTTGTCAAGGACACTACTGACACTATGCTGCTGCAACAGGATCTGGAAAGGTTGAGCAGATGGGCTGAGAGGTGGCAAATGAAGTTTAACATTGACAAATGTAAAGTACTACACATGGGAAACAGCAACCCCAGAGCAACGTATCAACTCTGTGGTACTACACTGACAGTGGTAGAGAATGAAAGGGACTTGTGGTTGGTTGTGCAGGCAGATATGAAGTTCTCTGAGCAGTGCAGACGGGCTGCAAGAGTAGCTCATGGAGTATTGTCAATGATATACAGGAATTTTTCCAGAAGGGATAAGGAGGTGATTATTCCATTGTATAAGGCAATGGTCAGGGCACACCTAGAGTACTGTATACAGGTCTGGAGGCCTCATTTCAAGAAGGATGTAGAGCTGCTGGAACGAGTACAGAGAAGGGCAACAAGATTAGTGAATGGAACAAAGGGGTGCTCTTACGAATTCCGCACGTCTATCTTAGGATAGACGTGCGGAAATTTGCCTTTAGCCAGCGGGTGGTTTGTTGGTGGAACAGACTTCCATCCCTTGTAGTGGAGGTTGATAGCCTAAATAAGTTTAAGGCTCAGCTGGACAGGTATTTTGAATGAACAGAGGGGTGAAGTGGAAGTGGTTTTTTTTTTTTTTTTTTTTTTTTGGCTGATGCTGCATAAGCTTGCTTTCTTGCATCAAATGCCTCTACTAATGCTAATGCTAATAAACAAAGCTGCGCGTGTGTAGCAACTGAATAAACAACACTGTAAAGGCCGAGATACACTATTAACACCTCACATTTTATTAAAGCACATTTCTGGGGGTTACTACCATAAAACAATAAAAACAATTTCCAGTTGCATTTCTGCTAGTGGAATCTGTTATAAACTGGTAGTAAACGCCATCTAATTGCATTTGCTATTATATCGATAACTGGAATTGTGTTGGTTTTTACGTTATTATGGTGAAATGTGTTTCCCCTTCACTGATATAAAACACAAATACATTTTCAGAATCTTCTTCATTCCTATCGTGTTGCGTTTAGTTGGGGGGTGATTCCGCGTTCGACTGCCATTTCTTGTAAACACAAAGGCGAATCTTGTATAAGCGAATTCGGTTCGTGTTATATAAGATAACGTTCCCCTATTTATAAATCGTGTATGATCGAATTTGTGTAATGTAAACACGTGTTATACGAGGACCGACTGTACAGAGAAGAGCAACAAGATTAGTGAATGGAACAAAGGGTTGCTCTTACGAAGAAAGGCTTAAGGTTTGAAAATTAATGTCTGGAGACTAAGCACCTGCGAGGTGATCTGATTGAGGTGTATAAAGCCTTGAATGGCTTGAGCATGCTCAATGCTGATGGAATTCTTCCTCTTGCTCAGAATAATCACATGAGAGGGCATAAATTCAAATTGAGGAAAGACAGATGCAGGATATATGTGCAGAAGTTTGCCTTTAGCCAGCGGATAGTTAGTTGGTGGAACAGACTTCCATTTCTTGTTGTGGAAATTGATAGCCTAAATAAATTTAAGGCTGAAGTGGACAGGTATTTGGAATTAACGGACGGGTGAAAATGGAGCGTTTTTTTTTTTTTTTTGGCTGATGCTGCATAAGCTTGCTTTCTTGCATCATATGCCTCTACTAATGCTAATGCTAATACTCTGGGGTTACTGCTGTCCATATGTAGTACTTTTGCATTTGTCAATGTTAAACTTCAGTTGCCAACTCTCAACCCATCTGCTCAACTTTTATAGATCCTGTTGCAGCAGAGCACCATCCTTACTGTCATTAACAACTCTACCAACCTTTGTATCATCTGCAAACTTGGACATTAAACCTGATATACCGTCATCAATATCATTGATAAATACAGAAAACAACAATGGGCCCAACAACAGGAGAGACTGCTTCTACAGGGATGGGATACAATTAAATAGAAACTGTGCAAGAATATTTGCCAATGCTACTGAGGCAGTGTTAGGTGGGTCGGAAAAATGCTAGCTTGGGGGGGGGGGATACACAGACCAAAAAATTAAAAGTAGCCACAGGCAGAGGCAAAAGTGATTCTTGCACTGCTTCTACTGTAAAGAGCAGCATAGAGAGCAAGGTGTTGGGGATTTCAAAAGCTGCTGGGAGTCATCATGGAACATATAAATACATGGGCTGTATTAGTGTAACTAAGAGTAAGAACAGGTGCTTGTACACTTGCATGTACACCAATGCTACAAGTATAGAAAATAAATTTGCTGAATGTGAAGTGCTGATCAAGACATCAAAGCAAGACATTGTTGGGATATTAAAGATGTGGCATCACACAGATATAAGGGATGCAGAATTGGAATTTGGGGAGTACAACGTGTACTGATGATTACAATGAACAGTTGTGCAGAGAAATAGAATGAGCCAGTAAATCAGAATGTCTTGTAATGGGGGATTTTAACTTTCCAGATATTGAATGGAACTTGTAGTAGTAGAGTTGTGTTTTTAGGAGCATTAGCAACTAAGGCCATATTGCTCCAGGATATGTGGTGGTCATTCCTTAACCTTTCCGCATCCTCCGTATTTGGTGGTGACGGGCTCGAACCCCGGTCTAATCAAGAAGCGTGTGCTACGCACTGCTGCCCCTTCCCACCTGGCTACGGAGGCGCCAATGGAACTTGTGGGTTGGTCACATGCTAGCAAGACTTCTGTGGATTTATCAGAGAATTGATTTCTGCAGCAAAATGTTCGAGAGGCAACCAGAGGGGGGTAATACTCATGATCTGATTATAAGCAGTGATGACGCATGCATTAGGAATTTGCAGATAAAGGAACCACTAGGTGACAGTGATCACAGTGTATTGAAATGGGATTTGGTTAAAGATGTAAGTACCATCAAGGGTAAAGGGAAGGGTGTTTGTTTTCGTAAAGGTGACTACAGTGGACTCAGACAGTCTTTAAATTCTATACAGTGGGATCAACTGACGATATTGCCAATGGCGAATTCTAAATTGGAAGGCTTCAGGGAGGCTACTAGGCTTTTCATTCCAATTAAGAAATACTGTTCAAGGTATTCTAATTAATTCATCTGACATCCTAAATGGATGTCAGATGAATTAATGAGACTAATGCAAAGAAAAAAAATGCATGGGATGCATATAAATTATCAGGCGACACAGAAGCCTACGGCAGATATTACTTTCATCAATGATTAGTCGGTAATCAAGCAAGGGCCGATTATGAGAAATCTTCAGCAAAGAATGAAAAGAAAAACAGCAAAGAGTTCTTTACTTATGTAAACTCTAGAAAGAAGGGGATGAATCAGATGGGTCCACTTAACATAGATGGTTCGACCATTGATGATCCTGCTCAAGTGGCTGATAAACTGAATGAGTATCACAAATGAGGGGTTATTCAAGGAGGGGAATGCCAGAGGTTTGTCAAACACTAACAGGGAGCTAAGTGATTTTGTAATAACTGAGAGCAAAGTGGAGGAGAAATTGAAGTTAAACAAAAAAAGGCACCTGGGCATATGGAATCTAATCAGTTATATTGAAGGAAGCAGTAAGGGAAGTAAGCAAACCCTTAGCCATAATTACGAGAGCATCCTTAGAGTCAGGGATCGGTGCTGTGCCCATTTTGTTTTGTGTATTCACAATGATACTGATGAAGGTATATATCAGGATTAATGACCAAGTTTGCAGATGATACAAAGGTTGGCAGGATTGTTAACGACAGTAAAGGCAGTATGCTACTCTAACTGGATCTAGATAGCTGGGAAATGGGCTGAGGAGTGGCAACTGAAGTTTAACGTTGACAATTGCAAAGTATTGCATATGGGTAGCAAAAACCCAAGAGAAATGTACCAACTGTGTGGCACTACACTCAAGGAAGTGAAAAGTGAAAAAGTCCTGGGAGTAATTGTGCAGTCAAATATGAAGTCTGCTGAGCAGTGCAGATGGAATGCCAAGGCAGGTCATGGAGTCTTGTCAATGATATATAGAAATTTTGCTAGCAGGGACAGGGAGGTGATTATCCCATTGTACAAGGCAATGGTCAGGCCACACCTAGAGTACTGTGTACAGGTCTGGAGGCCTAATTTTAGGAATGAGTACAAAGAAGGGCAACAAGATTGGTGAGGGGAACAAAGGGGTGCTGTTACCAAGAAAGGCTCAAGTTCTGCAAATGGCAGCACCTGCGAGGTGATCTGATTGAGATGTATAATGCCTTGAATGGGTTGAGCAAGCTGAATTCTGATGGGATTCTTCCTCTTGCTCAGACTAAAAACCTGAGGGGGCATAGATTCAAATTGAGGAAAAATAGTTTGAGAATAGATGTGTGGAAATTTTCCTTTAGCCAGCGGGTGGTTGATTGGTGTAATAGACTTCCATCTTTTGTTGTGGAAGTTGAAAGCCTAAAAAAAATTAAGGCTGAGCTGGACAGGCATTTGGAATAAATGGGGGGTGAAATGGGAGGATTTTTTTTTTGGCTGATGCTGAATAAGCTTGTTTTCTTGCATCGTATGCCTCTACTAATGTTAATACATTTTGGGCTTGGGATTGAGAACATGAGCTATACAGATGAAGAATTTCAAGCCCTTGGAAGCAGAAGTTTTTGGAATTTTTTTTTTTTTTTTTAATAACTTTAATTGTGTTCAATCAATAGTTTAATAGTTCTGGTCATGTCTGATAGTTTATTTTTAAATTAGGTAGAGATTTAGAAAGTTACTATTTAATATTCACAGAGCTTTTACTTGGTGATTTTTTACTTGAATATCATATCATGTAATTAGTAGTGTAATACATGGTAGTGCAATTGTAGGGTTTCGATTGAGGAAAATAAGTAGCTCGTGTAATACACATAACATAGACTCAATATCATAGTATATACAGGAAGCCCTTGATTAACACAGTAATTGAATACAGCGGCTTTGCTTTTACACAATAAAAAAAAATGAGAATATTTTTGATTAACAGGGTCAAGACTTGGTTTTATATGGTTTTTGGAGTGCTGCTTTGTCGACTAAAGCTATTGCCATAAAGTACAAGCATGCTTTTACTGTTAGTAGTAGGCAAATGATACAAGAAACATATCAGCAATCCTGTCAATCCTGTCAATTAGATCTCTCTGCAGGTGTCTGGTATCGAGAGGCTGCGATTGGAAAAAACCAGAGTCTTTCTAGGTAAGAGCACTCTTTTGTTCCCTTCACCAATTTGGTTGCCCTTCTCTGCACTTGTTTCAGCCGACCTACATCTTTCCTTAAATGAGGCCTCCAAATCTACCATATTTCTCCATGTAAAGGACACACCGTTTTTCCAAAAATTTGGGGTCTAAAAACTGGGTGCGTCTTATACAGTGGTTGTAGATTTTTTTTACTTGCATTTCCCGCTTTTTCGTGCTTGTCTTTGTGCTTATTGTTTCGAACTTTTTACCAATATATTAGGTTACGTTTTGCCACGTTCTGCCCAGAAATGGCTCAGAAAAGATTTTCGTACAGCGCTGAATTCAAGTTAAAATTGATCCAGTTTGCAAAAGTGAATGGAAATCGTGCTGCTGAATAAGTTTGGTCCTCCTCGAACTGAGTAAACAATCCGAGACTGGCTAGGGGAAGAAGAAATCCTACTGAAAACGCCACGGCAGAAAAGACCATTAGAGGCAAGTCAGCAAAATGGCCTGATTTAGAGAGGGAATTGAAGATATGGATTGAGGAGCAAAGGGCAACTAGAATTCCTGTGTCCACAAAGATGATTCAGCATGAGGCAAGAAGAATTGCTGATGAAAAAGAAGTTACTGATTTCTAAGGAGGACACAATTGGTGCTTCAGGTTCATGAAACGGAATGGACTAAGCATGCGTACACACACATGCTTTCAGGCACGCAAAAGATGCCTGAAAGCTATGAGCAGAAGGTCCTTGAATTTCATCATTTTGTCATTCAATGTCGGAAAACACATCAGTTTGAGTTGGGACAGATTGCATATATGGACAAAGTCCCCCTTCAATTTGATGTCCCAAGTAACAGAACTGTTGATAAGAAAGGGGTGAAAACTAACTGTGAAGACAAGTGGACATGAAAAGAGCCATTATACAGTTGTTCTAGCTTGTTGTGCCGATGGAACCAAGCTGCCTCCTATGCTGATTTTCAAACGCAAAACAATGCCAAAAGAAGAAAAGACTGTGTTGGATGGATCAGGATGGGATGAAGATCTGGTTTGAGAAAGTTTGGAGCAGGAGACCAGGTGGACTCTTACGCAAACTTGCCCTATTGGTGCTTGATCAGTTCAGGGCGCACATAACAAAAATTACAAAGAAGATTGCTTCAGAGCAAAAAAACAAAACTTGCCGTCATACCTGGAGGCTTGACATCCCAGCTCCAACCACTTGATGTCAGCATTAAAAAACCCTTCAAAGCTGCCATGAGTAAAGAATGGAACCAATGGATGAAGTCTTCTGGGGACAATTTGACACTCGCAGGAAGAGTGAAGAAACCAACTATAGAAGGTTTGTACCTGGGTGAAAAGATCCTGGGATATCAAGGGTGAGATCATTGTCAAGTCATTTAAGAAGTGTGGCATTTCGAATGCCATAGATGGAACTGAGGACGAGGAAATATATGAAGACAGTGATTCGTCATCAGACACAGATGAGGACAAACTAATGGATGGGAGTTTTGACAGTGACGAGTTGTATGAATTTTATGATGAATGAAACTTGAGTTCAATAACTTTATGTAATACATTTTTTTTCAAATTTCGGGCCCCAAAATTAAGGTGCGTCTTATACATGGGGAAATACGGTATATACAGTACTCAAGATGCAGACTAACCAAGGCCTTATAAGAAGGGATAATGACCTCATCACTGCTAGAAAAGTTTCTGTATATTATTGACAAAACCCAGTGAGCTGTCCTGGCAGCATGTCTGCACTACTCAGAGAATTTCTGTCTGATTGCACAATTACCCCAGGTATTTTTTATTCTTCTTTACCCCGAATGTAGTACTACATAATTGATACATTACTAGGGGTTACTGCTACTCATATACAGCATATTTCATTTGTCAGCGTTAAACTTCAGCTGCTATTTCGCAGCCCACTGACCCAATTTTCCTCGATCTTGTTGCAGAAGCTCACCTTGATGACTCTTGTTAACCACCCAGCCAACCTTTGTATCATCAGCAAACTTATACATTAAGTGTCATATACCTTCATCAATATCACTGGTAAATATTGAAAACAACAACAGACCCGGTAACAGACCCACTAATAACATTAGTATACGAAGAGCAGTGCCCATTGATAACCGCTCTCTATCTTCTTTCAATTAGGCATCCCTTTAAATATAGCAGTAACTTGCCCCTAATGCCATATTATTATTATTAGCCATATGGTGCAAGGAAGCCGGAGGCTTATGTTGCGCCAGCAAAAAAAAAAAATTTCCGAGTTACCCTGAGAGAGAGAGAGAGAAGTAGAAAGGAATCACCAAGAAAGAGAAAAATGATGATATCCAGCTCAGGACCCTGGGTGTGCCATGCCCATACTCTCCAGATGTCAGCCCCGGGATTAATCCAGTTTCTACAGCATTCTTTTATATGCAAAAGTATCAAAACCCTTCCTGAAATCCAAGAATCTATATAATGTCAAAATTATTTTTTGCATATAGTGAATTGGTCACTGCATCATAGTAACCTATCAGATTAGTTAGACAAGACAGCATCTTGAAAAATCCATACGATGATTTCAGTGTAATTGCATACCTGTCCAAGTGATCCTGTATTACTTCTTTATCCAGTGATTTTATTATTTTTCCTGGAACAGATGTTATGCTAACAGGTCTGTATTTACCTGTGTTGCCTTTTGATGGGGATATATCCACACATCCTGTTAATAGCTACCTCCCCTGAATCCAAGGATGTTCTCACAATTATAGCTAAGGGTTTGCTTAACTCCTTTGCTGCCTCCCTTATAATAACTGGATAGATTCCATCTGCCACAAGTGCCTTTTTTAAGTCCATTCTCAATGTTTTCTCCTCCACTTTCTTTCAGTTATCAAAAATATCTGGAAAATTAAAACCCCTGATTATGAGACTTTCTGATTTGCTGACCCACTTTATTTCCCAGTCATATAGCTGTGAGTCATATGCATATATAGCTGTTTGAATCACAAGTTTATCAAGTGGAAATCTGCTGTACATCAATGGAAATGGCGAAAAGAGTGAAGGGGGAGTTGGCTTTCTGGTGCAAAAAGATATAAAACAACATTTCAGAATTCAAAAGTACATCGCCAAGGGTGTCAAGGCTACTACCCAGGATTTCTAAGAGGTACATACTAAAGGTTATAATGATATACACACCTACATCGAGCCATGATGATGAAGAGGTTGAAGAAATTTACACCGAAATTGAGATTTATAAATGAACAGAAAACTCACTATACCATCATAATGGGAGATCGATTCTAAGGTTGGAGAGAGATAAAACAGTACAGAAATAAAAGAAGCGAAAATATTGTGGAATTTGCAGAATCTCCAGGAAAGTCAATAATGAAAACTTTTTTCAAGAAAAGGTTGAACAGAAAGTGGACATGAAAGAGCCAATGGATTAAAAACTAATGAAACTGATGTCATCGTCACTAACAGAAGCTATATTGTGAACGATGTAACCATCCTGAACAGGGTAAATGTTGGAAGTGATCATAGAATTGTAAGGTGCACACTTGATACAAATGTAAGAAAAGAAAGATAAAAACTAACTGGAGCAAATCATAATAATGTCTTTGAGAAAACAGAAAAGGAGAAAAAGCAGTGTGTACTGGAACTTAAGAACAAGTTTGAACTTCTGCAGACATTTTAGGACCAAGATATGGATGACAAATACAACTTGCTGATAGTGACAAAGCCCAAGAAACTTAAAAGAAGAAAAAATTAGTCAAGAAACACTTATCGTGATGAACCGAAGATGACAAATGAAGGGCAAGATAAACACCGACAAGTACAAATTTGAGTACACCGAGTTATGCAAACCCATTAGAAAGAGAATCAGAGAGGACATCAGAAGGTTCAAAACAAGAAAATTAGAACAAACATTAAGGGAAAACAAATGATACTGAATCTGAAGAATAGCGATGGTGTACTTATGAATAGAAAAGAAAGTATAATTCAAATAGCAGAAGACTACTATACATACAAGGAGCGATGGAATGATGCCAGCAGTGAGGAAGAGGGATCACAATTTTTTTTTTTTTTTTACGAAAACCCCAAACACAAGAGGTATTAGAACCTATAATACTTAGTACCGTGATTGGGTTGGAGGTTGAGAAGACAAAAGAAGATATTTGTTGACATTACACTTGAACTTCTGTAGACTGTAATTTTCAGGAAATACAAATGAAGGAAGGTTGTTCCAGAAAACAGCAGTGGAATGAATAAATGAGGAAGATGAAAAGTTCTTTCTGTGAGTTTGAAGTTGGACAGTAAATGGATGTTGGCTGGTGGCGGCACGTGTTCAGACTGTTTTGAAAGAGAGAGCGGGAATTATAGAAGCGAAATCAGAAGAACAGTGCCCATGGAAGTATCTGTAGAAAAGGCATGCAGCAGAAACAGAACGTCTATGAGACAGCGAGTGAAGAGACTCTGTTAGAGAGGAATCATCAATTAACCTAACTGCCCTCCTTCTGAATGGAATCTAGAAGCATGAGAGAGGTTTTGGGGGCACCGCCACGGATGTGGGAAAAATATTCCATGGTAGGGCAGATTTGCGATTTGTACAGATTGAACAGCTGTTTAGAAGAAAAGTAATGGTGAGAGTGAAAGAGAAAACCAAGTTTTTTAGATGCAGGGAAAGCAATATTTGTAATGTGCTTGTGCCAAGAGAGATTGGAAGTCAGGGTAATCCCCAAAAGAGATATATCATTTTGCCTAGAAATGGGAGTGTCACCAAACATAAGCATAGGAGCAGAAGAATCCTTTTTGCGAGATATAAGACAAGACTGAGTTTTAGAAGGGTTGAAATCAACTAAGTTGTCTTTGCCCCATTGGAGAATT
This sequence comes from Mastigoproctus giganteus, assembly GCF_048544385.1. NCBI lineage: Eukaryota > Metazoa > Arthropoda > Arachnida > Uropygi > Thelyphonidae > Mastigoproctus > Mastigoproctus giganteus. Next base: position 99,274,278 of record NC_143582.1, on the reverse strand, counting down.
AACTGGAGATTGGCATTTAAGGAATTGGTAGCGAATATCCACTACCAATTAAGGGAAAGTAGGGAAATGTTTCTCAAAATGGAAAGTGGAATGCAATGTGCTATCATCGGGAAAAATATGGATAGAATTTCCAGTCAATGGAAGAAGGTCATTAATATACAAGAGGAAAAGAGTGGGGGACACCAGCATTAGTCGAAAAGCTCGAAGACAGAGAGCCATCTACCATCAGTGAGCAATTAGATTTGATTTGATTTAAGAATTCTTGGCGCAAGAGCTACTGCGGCTAAAATGCGCCTGTAAAATTTTATATAATGGTTTTGTTTTAATTCGTATATTGCTGCTAATGATTTCCAAGGGTAACATAGAATGGCTATAGCTTGTTTTAGAAATATTTAGTTTTATATTTGATTGTAGTAATTTATTTTCTTGAGGAACTGAAAAACATCTGCTATATTTTTTCTATCTTCCAGTATGGTTTTGAGAGTGAGGGAGTGATGTTTGTTTAGCTCTTTGAAGGAATTTCGGCGCTCATCTGCAAAAGCTGGACAAGTAATCAATATATGTTCTACTGTTTGTTGTGTGTGACAGATAGGGCATAGGGGGGGATCCTCTCCTCGCAAAAGATAAGAGTGACTGAAATATGTGTGTCCTATCCTTAACCTAGCAAGTATCACTTCATCACGTCTATTTTTCTGAATGCTGGATTTCCATGGTTGGAGTAATCTTTTGATCTGATGCAATTTGTTAGTGGTAAGTACTTGCCATTGCTGCTGCCAGTGATGTTTCCCACTGTGATCAATTACGTGTTTATAGTCTGAGAAAGGGATATATTCTGATGCAGAAATATTGTTGTTAGCTTCTTTGGCGGCTCTGTCTGCTTGCTCGTTACCATGTATTCCGACATGGCTTGGGATCCAGCAAAATCTAATGTTGCGACTTTGTTCAAGGAGTTTTGATATTTTGTATTGAATCTGCTGTTGTAGAGGATGTTTGTTAGAACTGATATTTTGTATTGCCATCATGGAACTACGGGAGTCAGTGAAAATTATGCTGTTTTGAAAACTTGAATGGTCGATTTCGTCTAGTGCTAACATAATGGCTTGCAGTTCTGCGGTATAAATGCTACAGTCTTTTGGGAGTTTTTGGGCCAATGTGATGTCAGAAAAGTAAACTGCCGCTCCCACATGAGAATCAGTTTTGGATCCATCTGTATATAGAAAGCAATAATCTGAAAATTGTGCCTTATAAGCAGCATGCAGCTGTTGATGGTTTATATGAGAAAGGATTTGTTTGCTCGAAATGTGGAAGGAGGAGTCACATAAAAGGTTGTCTGATTGTCCATGGTGGAGTTGACTGCTTCGTCAGCGGATTTATGTTATCTAGGTTAAGCTCTCTACTGAGAAGAAGGTTTTTTAATCTCACATTCGCAGGTTTATTGATTCTTTGTTGTTGCTGATAATGTTGTTCCCATTCAGAAGCAAAAAGAGTTTTCTGTAGAGGGTGGTCTGGTAAGGATTTTATTTTAGCTGCATAAGAGAGTAATTGATTTTGTCTTCTGATTTGCAGAGGAGGTTCTTGAGCTTCGGCGTACAGGCTCTGCACAGGTGAGGTGCGGAAAGCTCCAAGGGCTAAACGTAGTGCACAGTGATGTACCGGGTCGAGCCATCTCAGGGCACTAGGCCTTGCCGAGTCATAGACTGGGGCACCATAGTCTAGCTTAGACCGAATGAGAAGGCGATATAAACGTAGCAGGATTGTCCTGTCTGCTCCCCAGGATATGGCGGATAGGACCTTCAAGATGTTCATTTTCTTCAAACAGTGGACTCTTATGTGACTGATATGCTCTAGGAAAGTCAGTTTTTTGTCAAAAACTAATCCTAAGAAACGGACACTATTTTTAACTGGGATGATCTGTTCTTTCAGCCTGAGTTCTGGGTCAGGATGGAGATTCCTTTTTCGGCAGAAATGTATACATGCAGTCTTTTGTACCGATATTCTATATCCATTTCTTTCTGTCCATTTTATGACTCTGTTAATGGCTACTTGCAATTGCCGTTCTATTGTCCTCATATGCTGCGCTTGATAAGAAATGCTGAAATCATCAGCATAAACAGTTGTGAAAATATTGTTTGGGATTTGTTCTATTATTGTGCTGAAGTGGATTGCAAAAAGTGTGGCACTAAGTACAGATCCTTGAGGGACCCCTTCTTCTTGATAATATATATTAGAAAGTGTATTGTTCATTCGAACTTGGAAGGTCCGATTCTTAAGGAAATTATGTATGTAGAGGGGTAGGTGTCCTCTAAGGCCAAGTTGGTGTAACCTTTTAAGTATACCATATCGCCACGTGGTATCATATGCCTTTTGGATATCAAAATTAACCATGACTTGGTGTTGTTTCCTGAGAAAAGCATTTCTTACTTGATTTTCCAGTTGTATAAGTACATCCAAGGTACAGCGATTTTTTCTAAAGCCAAATTGTTCTGAGTTGAGAAGACCATTATTTTCTAGGTACCATGTTAGTCTATTGTTGACCATTTTCTCTAAGATCTTGCCTAAGCAGCTAGTCAAAGCTATGGGACGATAGTTCTGTGGGTCTGACAGATCTTTTCCCTGTTTTGGGAAAGCTAGTATTATTGCGTGGTGCCATTTGTTTGGGAAAGAATTTTCAAGGTATATTTTGTTGTATAGATCTAACAGGGCTAATTGGAACTGTTCATCTAATTGTTGTATCATTGCATAGTGGATTTCGTCAGGACCGACGGCACTGTGTTTCACCTGTAGCAAAGTTTGTTTTAGTTCTGCTATAGTGAGCGGCAAGTTGTATTGTTCACACTGATTGCTAGAAAAGTTTAGTTTTATTTTTTCGGCCTCTTTCTTGTACGTTTTGAAAGCAGTGGGGTATGCACAGTTAGCAGATGTATTCGAAAAATTTTCGCCAAGAACATTGACTATGTCTAAGGTATTTGTAACCAACTGTCCCTTCCAATTTAGCAATGGTGAGGGGTTTAATTGAGAACTGTTTGACATCCTTCTGATCTTTTTCCAGATAAGTGTAGCTGGTGTGGAAATAGTTATAGTGGATGCAAATTTCATCCAAGCGGCTTTTTTGCTTATTTTTTGCACTTTCCTGACCTTAGCTCTGGCTCTCTTGAATTGTATCAAATTGTCTGTTGTTGGATTTCTGCGAAAAAGGTTCCAGGCTCTATTTCTCTCTTTTTTTTAGCTTCCCCGCACTCTTTGTTCCACCATGGTTTTGGATATATTCTGATGTTAGAAGATGTTTTAGGTATTGTCTTTTCCGCAGCTTGAAGCATACTATCAGTAACATAGGCTACTGATGTTTGTACCGATTCTCGTTTAATAATGTTGCAGTCTAACTTGGCTAGTAACATGAATGTTTCCCAATCTGCATCATATATTTTCCATCTGGGGTGCCTACTGGCTTGACATGGCGTTTTCTTCATGATTTTCAAAATAATGGGGTAGTGATCACTGCTCAATGGAGTCTCGTGCACGCTCCATTTAGTGATAGGGAACAGTGTTGGGGAACAGATTGATAAGTCTATTGCAGAACTGCTTTTTGATGGAAGGTGGAAATATGTGTGTGTGCCGTCATTTAAAATTATTAGGTTGTTCTCGACAACTAATTTTTCTATTTGTTTACCCTGTTGGTCTATTTTGGGATCGCCCCATAGTGGGTGATGTCCATTTAGGTCACCTAAGATACAGAATGGGGATGATAGTTCAGTGATCAGCTCTTCGAAAACCTTAAATTGGAATTCTTGATTAGGGGGTAGATATATTGAGGCTATGGTAATGTTGAAGCCTATTGCTAGACGGACTGCAACTGCTTCTAATGGTGTGTTCAATGGTATTGTTTGGGAAGGTACATGTTTGTTAACTAATATTGCAACTCCTCCTCTCGTTGTTCCATTCGTTATGCGATCCTTTCTATATATGATATAATTTTTGATTATACTATTGTCCTGTGGTTTTAAATAGGTTTCTTGTAGGCAGATACTTAGTGGGTGGTACTGGGTGATGAGGTCTATAATATCATTAGTGTTTGAGCGAAAACCTCGACAGTTCCATTGGATAATTGTACCTGTCATTTGAGGTTAGATGTTCCCTCGGATTGCTTCCTTGGGGCTGATTTAACTTTGTCTACCTTTATTTTGTCTTTCTTTGAAAAATATGGTCTACCCGTATCCATTTCTTCTTCAGTGAAGATTTCGAGAATTGGTTCCTCTCCTTGGTTTCTTGCATCTGTATCCATTTGTTCTGCAATCTTTTTTCCTGTATTACCTAACTTTTCTTTGTTTCCTTTTCTCCTTACATTTTCTGAATTATCTGGTGGGAAAGATAACGGAGTATTGATAATCTTTTCTTGTGTTTGTGATGGAGATGGTTTGTAAAACTCACGAACCCATTCTGAGATGGATTCTCCTGGGGGGATTGTGACATCCGTTTGTGTGCCACAACATTTTGAAATGGGTAATTTAATTTCCGGAGCCTTTTTGGTGGTGGTAATCTGCGCATAAGAAGGTTTGTTTGCTATATTTATTGTAATCGCCTTTTTAGCTTCTTGATATGAAACTCCATTTTCTGCTTTGTATTTTTGTATCATTTTTTCCTTCTTCCAAATTTCACACTCCCTTGAATATGCTGTATGTTCCCCTTTACAATTGACACATTTATGGTTTCCAGCTGTGCAAGTAGAAGTGGCATGTTCTTGCGAACCACAGTTTGCACATGTTAATTTTCCTCTACATACTGTCTGCGAGTGACCAAACTTCTGACAGTTGAAACAACGGAGAGGGTTTGGGATGTACGGTCTTATGTTGCAGTGTTGATATCCAGCTTTTACTGATCTGGGTGCTTTAGGCGTGTTGAAAGTGAGTATCAGATTCCTGGTGGGGGTGATTATCCCTTCTTTTTTAATTGTAATTCTTTTAACACTAATGACTCCTTGTTCCTGAAGCTCAATTTGAATTTCCTCTTCGGGCACATTTAGAAGGTCCCATTCCGTAATGACACCTTTTGAGGTATTTAATGTATTGTGTGGGGATACCGTTACTGGTATTCCTGCAAAGGTTGTCATTTGTAATAATTTTTCGGAGTGTTTAGCACTGGCTGTTTCTACCAATATGTCGCCTGATTTTAGTCTTTTAACTTGTTGTGGTGGGCCAACATAACTCTCAAGAGTCTTTTGTATGAGAAAGGGTGACAATTGCCCTACCGCTTTCTCAGTATTTGAATGTATAATAATGTATGTTGGGGAAATTAAAACTTTAACGTCTGTTTTTAATCTCTTTGTGGAGACAGAGTCATTTGTATCGCCTTTTCTGATTGTCTTAGAGGTGTCTCCGAAAGAACTAGATTTCCCATATCTTGGGTCAGTTCTATTCGGGTCCGTTGACCCAGTGGATTCCTGGGTATTGGAGTCAGTTCGCTCCATTTCGCCCTGGAAGGGAGAGCTTTTCCCTTCCAGGTTACCGGCCCCGCCACGTGGAGGCAGGAGCAGTGCCACCCTGTGACCAAGCACTAGGAGGTTAGTGATTAATATATAACAAAAAATAAAAGGGAGACAGAAGGTTGCTTTCCTTCTTATTCTAGTAAAGTTGCTTTCTTTACTATGGATTATTTAATTGTGTGTTAATAAATGCTTTAAATAAGGAAACGATTTCTACTTCAAGAAAGAGCGCTAATTCAGAGCAGAGTCACTTGATCACAGAATCGCTTGGCACTTGGGGCCGAGCAATTAGAGAGAAAACTGAATAACCAATTACAAAAAACAGTTGGCAAACCATAAGATAGAAGCTTGTTTAGGAGACCTTTATGCCAAACATGATCGAAAGCCTTTGAGATGTCAAGAGCAACTGCTTGTGTTTCACCGAACTTTTCCATTGAATTTGTCTATAAATGGGTAACATAAGCCAGAATATCACCACTGGATTGAAACTGACAGAATCCATACTGGCAATCATTGATCAGACAGAAGGATTCTAGGTAGTTTAAGAGTTGCGGTTTATTGATTTCTCCATTACTTTAGAAAGAGTAGACGTAATTGCAATGGGACAATAAATGGATGGGAGGAATTGTCACCCTTTTCAGGAACTGGCTGGATATGAACAAATTTCCAAGCAGAAGGAAAAACACCTTTGGAATAAGAAAGAAAAAAAAGGCAGCAAAGAAAAGGAGCACAGATTTTAAGAACAAGTGGAGAAATACCATGAAGACCTGGAGCTTTCTTAGCATCAAGATTCGTCAAAATCCTTTTGATGGAAGACCACAAGAGGCTTTGAATGGGGTGTGCTGGGAATGGTGGGAGGTGTTTTACCAAGTTTATTAATACATGAGTTGGAAGAAAGATGGGACGCTAGCAGGTTAGCTTTATCCTAGGCTGAAGGGTCAACAGCACCATCTGGTTTTGACAGAGGTGGGAGCAGAGATGGGCAAAAGTTGCAGCCAACAGCTTTGGCAAAGAGACCAGAATGCTCAGTTACATTAGGGCAAGAAGTAAGTTTTCTACTCTTAGCTTGTTCAAAATCTAGTTTAGACTGATTAATAACTGCTTTACAATTGTTGCGAGCTTTGGTGTAGGTAGAAAATGAAACTGAAGGTTTGGAAACAAGCCAATTACGATCTGCGACATTCTTCTCTTGAACAGCCTTGCACATTTATTGGAAAACCAAGGTTTAGATAAAGGACGAGATTTTAAAGTGGAGTGTAGAATAAAGGACTCCATTCCTACATGAATAATTTCACTGACACGATCTGAGCAAATGTTGAAATCAGAAGTTTTGAAACAGTAATCAAACCAAGGGAAAAAAGAAATCTCGCAGGTCATCCCATTTTGCATTCTTGTAATGCCAAACAACACAATATAAATTATCAGGTGACACAGAAGACTATGGTAGATATAAGCTTGTCTGCAATTAAATCACAAAGGAGGCAAGCGAAGGCAGATTACAAGAAATCTTTGGCAAAGGATTAAAAAAAAAAAACAGCAAATTTCTTCACTTCTGTAAACTCTAGAATCAGATTGGTCCACATGATATCGATGGTTCAACTGTTTATGATCCTACTAAGATAGCTGCCAGATTGAATGAGCATTTTCTATCTACATTCACACATGAGAAATTCTGTAGGAAAGTGGAGCAAAGAAGCATAATAAATTCTAACAGGTGTTTAATGATTTTATAAGTGAAAGCAAAGTGGAGGGGAAATTGATGATAAACATAGAAAGGCAGCTGGGATGAATGGGATCTATTAAGTTATATTAAATTATATTAAAGGAATATTAAAGAAAGCAAAGGAAGTAAGCAAATCCTTAGCCATAATTATGAGAGCATCCTTATACTCAGGGGAAGTCCCCATGGACTGCCCAAAAGATGACACAAGTAATTACAGACCTGTTAGTTTAACTTCTGTTCTTGGGAAAATAATGGAGTCACAGGTTAAAGAAGCATTGTAGGATCATTTAGAAAACACCGCAGTAAAAATTCAGATACAGCATGGGTTTGCTAAGGGGAAGTCTTGTCTGACCACTTTGATTGGATACTATGATGTGGTCACAAAGAAACTGGATGAAAAAAATAATTTTGATATCATATATTTGGATTTCAAGAAAGCTTTTGACACTGTTTCACACAAAATATAGCTTTTTATTTGTAAAATAATGAGAGGAGTTTACCTCAATATAGTACGTAAAACACTTCCCATACTATATTGAGGTAAACTCCTCTTATTATTTTACAACTATCAATATCAACGTAGAACGTATTGAGCATTACAGCTCTGATTCATACTATCTAATTCATTTTTTAAACTCTTATTGACTATTTCATTCATTTCCTGTCTCTCCAGGTGTAACCTCTCGATACACATAATTATGGGGGATTTTTTGAACGGCTTTGTGAAAAATTACATTAAATCAACACTAAGATACTCAGCCCAAAGTTACCATATTTCCTTTCTAAAATATTGCCTTCAAAACAACATCGTTCCGAACTTTGGCAGGGTTAATTTAAATCTAAAATTTTCGGGCATTAAACAACTAACACTGGCCACATCGTGTAATATCGTTAAGCTTGCCTTAAAATCTCGATATTCAAATAAACAAAAATACCTTTCTCAGGTGAGGAAGCTTCGCGATAAATTAAAAAATTATCTACATCCTAACGACTGGTCTCTATTGAAGACCTCCACAGATTTACGACGGGAAGCACAGGCCTCAGAAATAAAAAACAGACACGTTAATAAATTGCAAACATTATCGGAAAGGTCAAGACACGTTCATGCGAATTCTAATAAATTGTCGCAGTCTTGAGACCAAGTACATACCAGTTGGGTGACAACCCCCCCCCCACAGACACGCAACGTACTAGCACAGAATATGTCAGCTAGTTCACGAACATCCCCTCACCCAGTATCCAATGAACCAACTTATCAACAGGTTACAAATCTTTCCTCATGTACGCTATCGCAGGACCAAATTTCACTTTTATCCAAAGGATTAAATTATAATTTGCCACCTCGAAAACTACCTAAAAACAATGCATAACTGATATTGAATTTGGACTTCATAACGTTCCACACAAAGATTTATTTATTCAACAAGTTAACCAAGTAGTGAATAACATAAAAGAAACGTGACTTCCTAAACTGAATACACATCACAGTTCAGCTTTATGAGAACTTCGGGAAAATAAGGACATTATTATACAGAAGGCAGATAAAGGAGATACAGTGGTAATACTAGATAAACCTGATTATATTAATAAGTTAGATTCAGTTGTTTCAGATACCTCCGCTTATGAAGTGTTCTACGTATTATATTGAGGTAAACTCCTCCTATCATTTTACAAATATTAATATCAACGTAGAACGTATTGAGCATTACAGCTCTGATTCATACTATATAAAATATAGCTGCACAAATTGGAACGCTATTACATTAAGGGCAAGTTGCTGATATGGATGCTGATATGAAAGGGATGGCTGAGTGGGAGAAGACAGATAGTGTTAATCAAAGGACACTGCCCTTTGTGGAGTAATGTTATTAGTGGAGTCCTCTAGATTTCGGAGTGGGGACCATTGTTGTTTTGTAGAGCAATGATATTGATGAAGGTATATCAGGTTAATGTCCAAGTTTGCAGAGGATACAAAGGTTGGCAGGGTTGTTAATGACGGTATGCTGCTACAACAGGATCTTAGAAAAGTTCGGCTTAGAGGTGGGAACTGAATTTTAACATTGACAAATGCAAAGCACAGCAGTAAATCCCAGAGTAAAAAGTACCAACTCTGCACCTACACTCATTATGTCAAGAATCTGGGTATGTTCCTACCATGTGTATGCCATATTCAAAAATTTCATTACTTCATACAGCATGTATGTTCCCCACCCACTTTTTTCTTACTATTGAATACACCATGAATTGTCAAACAAATAGGGCAAGCTTATCTGCAAAAGGATCTAAACCTCCCAAAAACTTTCTAGTTTATTTCACAAATATATGCGGTCTCAGTTAGCATTAGTAGAAGCATACGACACAAGAGAGCAAGCTTATACAGCATCAGCCAACCCCCCCCATTTCACCCCTCCATTTGTTTCAAATGCCTGCCCAGCTCATCCTTAAATTTCTTTAGGCTATTAGCTTCTACAACAAAAGATGGAAGCCTGTTCCACCAATCAATTACCTGCTGGCTAAAGGCAATTTACGCACATCTATTCTAAAACTATCTTTCTGCAATTTGAAACTGTGTCCCCTTAGGTTCTTAGTCTGAGCAAGACGAAGAATCCTATCAGCATTCAGCTTGCTCAACCATCAAGGCCTTATACACCTCAATCAGATCACCTCACAGGTGCCTACTCTCCAGGTGCTGCAATTTGCAGATTTAAGCCTTTCTTGGTAAGAGCACCCCTTTGTTCCCCTCACCAACCTTGTTGCCTTCTTTATACTCGTTCTAGCAATTCTACATCCTTCCTAAAATGAGGCCTCCAGATCTGTACACAGTACTCGTGGAGTGGCCTGACCATTGCCTTGTATAATGGGATAATCACCTCCCTGTCCCTGCTAGCAAAATTCCTATATATCATTGACAAGACTCCATGACCTGCCCTGGCAGCCCATCTGCACTGTTCAGCAAACTTCATATTTGGCTGCACAATTACCCCCAAGTCTTTTTACTTTCCACTTTCCTGAGTGCAGTACCATCCAGTTGGTACGTTTCTCTTTGTTTATTGCTACCCATATGCAGTACTTTGCATTTGTCAATGCTAAACTCCAATTGCCACATCACAGCCCATTTTCACAACTTATCTAGATCCAGTTGGAGTAGCATACTGTCATTACTGTCGTTACAACCTTGCCAACCTTTGTATCATCTGCAAACTTGGACATTAAACCTGATATACCTTCATCAGTATCATCGATAAATATACAAAACAACAATGGTCCCAACACCGAAGCATGGGAAACTCCACTAATAACATTTGTCCACGCAGAGCAGAGTCCATTGATTACCACTCTCTGTCTTCTCCCACTCAACCATCCCTTTATCCATTGTAGCAGCTTACCCTTGATGCCATACCTCTCCAATCTGTACAGCAGTCTTCCATGTGCAACAGTATCAAAAGCTTTCTGAAATCCAAGTACAGTAAACCCCTGCTATTCGCGGGGGTTACGTTCCTATGAAATGCCGCGAATACCGAAAACGCAAATACTGAGTTATGGCTTCCATAGTAATAAAGGGGTTCCATTCCAAAGTATGAAATATATAAGAAAAACAAGTCTAAAATTTTGTCTATGTATGTATTATATGTACCTTCAGAATATGACTATGTACATAGGCAGTAGGCATTTCTATGTACATAGGCATGACTATGTACATAGAAATGCAAGCATATGGCATCGAAATGAAAATAAGAAACAATTTAATATTAAATGTAATATTTATTAGAAATTTCAAACAAATCTTTCAAACCAGCACCTTTGCTAGCTAAAAAACTTATCCCGCCAGTGCTATCACCAGTTTCACTAAAGTGTTGATAAGGAGTTTTGCCTTTTCACGAATGATGAGTGAACTTAATGGAATTTTATTTCGAGTTCGGTCTTCTATCCACAGATTTAAAGTTTTTTCCATTTTTTCTAATTTAATGTCACGAGTTACAGAGCAATTTTTGAAGCAATTAGTGCATTTTCACGGACACTACGGAGGATTTTTTCTTCCGATTTTTTGATTGATTGTACCGTTGACTCATTGATTTTATAATGTTTTACCACTGAGAAGACACTTCCTCCATTTGAAATTTTGTCCAAAAACTCAATTTTATTTGCTAATGTCATCACCTTCTTTGATCTTTTCACATTTCCCTCGTTATTCGTAGCCATATTTTTGTACGGGTTAGAAAGAACTTGTCCACAATAAAGTCACTTTTTTCCGAAAAAGTCTGTTTTACACCCCAAAAGGTTGATTTATCACTTTTGTAAGCATATCAATTTATAAATTGATAAATTTATTCAATTTATAAGCGTATAAATTAAAAGCAAACGCTGAAACCTTCCATGACAAGCGCATAACACATACTGAACAAGGATTAGCGAGAAATATGCACGCTCGCGATTTTGTCACCCCTCTCCCCCACCCATTGAGCACTGTTTTGACCAGGAAAGATAATTTTAGCCACGCCCATGTTTTTTTATGGTGGAAAACGTTCACGGCGCTTTAAAATTCACATTTTTCAAGGTTTCATTTTATATTAAATCAGCGACCGCGAATAGTGGTGGTTTACCGTATAAAAATAGCGGGGGGTTTACTATCAAAATTATATGTCTAGCCTGCTTTTTACACCTCTTTCCCTAGCAGGGGGGGAGGGGTTGGCCTGCTGTCTCCTCTCCCTCCTGCCACCCCTCTTTCTCCTCTGGTGGGGCATGGGTATGCCCCACTATTTCAACAGGGTTCATCTTCCCTATAGACCCCTTATTTCCAATTTCCAACCCCCCAAGTCTTCCACCTCCCCTCCCATCTCTTTCCCCTTACAACAGTGCTTGCCTCACACGTACAAATTTAAAACACCAAAATTCATGCCCTACCTATTTGAAAATCTTATCACCTCCAGCGCTTATCACTTATAGCCCCTCTAAGCAGTGTATAATGCACCATCTGTGCCCAAAAGAAAAGAAGAATTTTTATTTTAATTATTTTTTATTTATTTATTTTATTTTATTTATTTATTTTTTTTTTTTTATTTATTTTTTTTTCTTTTTTTTAGGTCCTAGCCACTGAAATCTCAGGAAAATAGGTGGCTGGCCTCCACGTGGCGGAGTACGTAAATGACAGGTCCCATCTGGGGCCTGGCAGCTAACAAGCCAGAGGAACAAGGGACACAACATATTACACAACACATGACCCATACACTTTTAAACCTCTGGCCTTGACAGCGTACTGTCCTCGATACAAATAACATACGCGGAGATGGGGTAAATCACTGGTGCCGCTAGACCCAAAAATACTCTGTACTCTGTATCAAAATTATTTTTGGCATTCAGTTGCTTTGTGACCACATCATAGTAAGCAATCAAATTGGCCAGACAAGACCTCCCTTTGACAAACCCATACTGTATCTTAACTATACTGCAGTCTTGTCTAGATGGTCCTGCAGTGCTTCTGTAACCAGAGATTCAATTATTTTCTCCAGAACACAAGTTAAACTAATATTTCTGTAGTTGCTTCTTCATCTTTTGAAGCTGTTTTGTGAATTGGTGATACATTTGAACACCTCCAGTCCATGGGGACCTCCTCTGAGTTAAGGGAAGCTCTCATAATTATGGCTAAGGGTTTGCTTACTCCCTTTGTTGCCTCCTTTAATATAACTGGATAGATCCCGTCCATCCCAGGTGCCTTCCTTATGTTTAACTTCAACAATTCCTCCTCCACTTTGCTCTCAGTTATTATAAATCACTTAACTCCCTCTTAGCATTTTATAAACTTCTGGCACTCCCCTCATTGAATAACTCCTCATGTGTAAATGTAGATGCAAAATACTCATTCAGTTTATCAGCTAACTGAGCATGATCATCAATAGTCAACCCATCTATGTTAAGTGATCCAATCTGATTCATCCCTTTCCTTCTAGAGTTTACATAAGTAAAGAACTTATTGCTGTTTTTCTTTGCATACTTTGCCAAAGATTTCTCATAATCTGCCTTCGCCTGCCTAACCTCCTTTCTGACTTGATTACAGACTAGTTTATACCTGCCATAGGCTCCTGTATTGCCTGATATTTTATATGCATCCCATACATTCTTCTTCTCTGCCACTAGCCTCATTAATTCATCTGACATCCATTTAGGCATAAACCTTGAACAGTACTTCTTAGTTGGAATGAAACGCCTAGTAGCCTCCAAAATTAAGTCCCTGAAGGCCCCATTTAGAATTCACTGTTGGTAACACCATCGGTTGATACCACTGTACAGAATTTAAAACTGTCTGAGACCTCTGTAGTCACCTTTATGAAAGCAAAAGCCCTTCCCTTTGGCCTTGATGGTAGTTACATCTTTAAACAATTCCCACATCAATACATTGTGATCACTGTCGCCCAGTGGTTCCTTTATCTGAGAGTTACCAACCCACAAGTTCCAGTCAATATATGGAAAGTTAAAATTTCCCATTATAAGACATTCTGATTTACTGCCCACTCTATTTCTCTGCTCAATTGCTCATTATACTTAACAGGTTCATTAGGCCAAATACACACAACTACCCTCATTTTTCCTTTCCCAGTGCTTATTTCGCACCAAACAGACTCAACACTGCATTATCCACCAACATCGACTGGTTGCACTTCCTTAGATTCTATGTTTCTTAACTAACAGCATAACCCCTCCTATCCTTGCTATACACATTGTATTCCCCAAATTCCAACTCTGCACTGCCTATATCTGTGTGACACCATGTCTCTGATATCCCAACAATTTCTGCCTTTAATGTCTTGACTAGCACTTCAAGCACATCAAATTTATTAACTATACTCCTAGCATATTAACTATACTCCATGTATAGTTAATTTATTAACTATACATGCACCTGTTCCGGCCCTAACACAGCCCATGTATTTACTTGATCCACTATGGCCCCAAGCAGTCCTGGAAATCTCCATTACCTTGCTTTCCAGTCTGCTGCCCATTCAAATAGAAGCAGTGCAAGAATCACTTTTGCCTCTGCCTGCGGCCACTGTTAACCTTTTAGTCTGTGTATCCCCCCCATGCTAGAAGTTTTCCGACCCATCCTAACACTGCCTCCATAGCATCAGCAAATATTCTTGCACCCTTTCTATTTAAGTGTATCCCATCCCTGTAGAAGCAGTCTCTCCTGGCAACAAGTACAGACCAAACTGAAAAAAATTCTACCCCTTGGGCCCTGTAGAATCTCTCCAGGGCCGAATTTATTGACAAGGCTCTCATCATATATACTCCCTCCTATCGTGTCTGGGCAGAATTGCAGACGCTTTCACATTCAACCCTAACTTTTTTTCAACATTGACCTGTACTTGTTCAGTAAATCTGCAGATTTCTTACTCTTAAGGTCATTAGTTCCATGTACAACAATATCACCTTTTGTGCTCTGAAAAGATGATATCTGCTCTACGACGTCGTCAACTTTGGCCCCTGGCAAACATATCCTGGTCCTGCTACACCTATCCTTCTTACATAATACATTCCCTATCTCCCTGACAATAGAGTCACCAACAATAACTAGTTCCTTTGGGACCAGCGCATTCTTCCTTGGAGATTGCCTCTGTGTTGCCTGATGCACAGGAGTGAGCTATGTTGTTGAGCTGGGCAGCTGATAGCCTGATATATCCCTCATATTAATTTCTTCGAGGACATTTACCCTACACCTCCAGCTCTCATAGACGCCCATCAGAACGCTGACTTGGCACCCAATTTCTTGACACTCCAGACACCTAGCACACACAAAGGCATCCTCCTTGGCTAGCTCATGTCCTTTTTTAGAAAGGTCAGCAAACATTTCGCACATTTTTTGAGACTGTGATGCGTTGGAGAATCAGCCCCTTCATTTCTCCCCCGAGCCACAGCACTCTCGCTAGTCTGTGAACCTTGCTTCGCAGCTCTAGTCTAGGTCATGATTTCCGTTTAAATATTATTTAATTAACAATGAAATTTATTAATAAGATTAATAATAGTTTTGATTAATTGATAATACTATAATAAGTTAACAGATTCCTAATACAGTGCTTCATATTACGCTATCTAGTTTAACTTTATACCTTACGCTATCAGTTCGATATATATATATATACATTAAGCTATTTCTTATAGACTACAATATGGCAGCTAGTTCAAAAATATTGGCGCCAACACCAGGAGTCGTAACTTCCAAAAATCTCTGGTTAAATTCAAAATAAGAAGCTAATGAACGCTACTAAACCTATTTAATATCTCCATAAAACACAATGTAATATGTTAAATAATGAAGAATACTCTAAAAATTAAAAAATACTTATCCCTTTACAGCAGCCAAAAATCCACCGTTCGTACTGTTCTGCGATCCCAGCACCCTCCTAGTTCTAATCTCAACGATGTCCATTTCCACTTGCAGTCTGCGACATCCCATGTACTTTTTCTGACAGAATCTCAGTTATCAGCTGATTCAACCACTGCTCATCTCAGTTGTCCAAATTATTCTCTGTATGACTCCTTTTGCCTCAAAGGTAGTACTTGCATTTGGCCATTCCAATGTTCTGTCAGAGACGTATCAATTTGGAATCTACTCTCTTTGATCTTCTCTGGCTTCAAATTGCTCTACCTCATTTTGTCCAATTCATTTGTTGTCTCTACCATTCTCCCAACTCCACTAATCACTTAGAACTCTTTGACTTCCTCTCTTTGCAACTTGACTTTCTCCAATCCAACTTTCCTAACAATGAATTAGGCCTATAGCACACTCCTACTCTCAATTTTGATCTCCCAATGCTTATGTCACACCAAACTGACTCAACACTGCACTGTCCAGCGATGTCGACTGGCTTCACTTCCTTGGTTTTTATGTGTTTCTTAACTAATAGCATAACCCCTCCCCCCTTCCTATCGAGTCTATCCTTTCTGTAGACGTTGTACTCCCCAAATTGCAGTTCTGCATCCCTTATATCTGTGTGACACCATATCTCTGATATCCCAACAATATCTGCCTTTGATGTTTTGAGCAATACCTCAAATTCATCAAATTTATTTATTAAACTCCTAGCATTGGTGTACACGCAAGTATACCTGCACCTGTTTCTATTCTTAGCTACCCTAACACAACCCATGTGTTTACTTGTACCGCAATGGCTCCCAGCAGTCTCTGAAATACCATGCATCTTGTTTTTCAGGCTTCTGCTCATTCTAATAGAAGCAGTGCAAGAATCTCTTTCACCTCTGCCAGTGGCTACTGTCAATCTATTGGTCTTTGTCTCCCCCCCAAGCTAGCAGTTTTCCGACCCACCTAACACTGCCTCGATAGCATCAGCAAATATTCTTGCACCCTTTCTATTTAAGTGTATCCCATCCCTGTAGAAGCAATCTCTCCTGTTAACAAGTACAGTCCAGGCTGAAAAAAATTCTACCCCTTGAGCCTTGCACAATCTTTCCAGGGCCGAATTGATCGACAAGGCTCTCATCATATACTCCCTCCTATTGTGTCTGGGCAGAATTGCAGACACTTTCAAATTCAACCCTAATTCTCGGCTTTTGTTCAACAGTGACCTGTACTTGTTAAGTAATTCTGCCGGTCTCCTACTCTTAAATGATCCTGCTCAGGTAGCTAACAAACTAAATGAATATTTTGCATCGACATTCACACATGAGGAGTTATTCAGCAAGGGGAATGCCAGAGGTGTATTCAACTCTAGCAGTAAGCTACAGAATCTTGAAATAACTGGGAGTAAAGTGGAGGAGAAACTGTTGAAGATAAACACAAGAAAGGCACCCGGGGTGGATGGGATCTATCCAGTTATATTAAAGGAGGCAGCAAAGGAAGTAAGCAAACCCTTAGCCATAATTATGAGAGCTTCCTTGGACTCAGGGGAGGTACCCATAGACTGGAAATGTGAAAATGTGACCCCAATTCACAAAGGAGGATCAAAGGCTGACACAAGTAATTATAGATCTGTGAGCTTAACTTCTATTCCAGGAAAATTAATGGAGGCACTGGTTAAAGAAGCACTGCAGGATCATTTAGACAAGACTTCAGTTATAGCTCAGACACAGCATGGTTTTGTTAAGGGGAAGTCTTGCCTGACCAACTTGATTGGATACTATGATGCAGTCACAAAAGAACTGGATGCAGGGAATAACTTTGATATTATATACTTGGATCTTAGAAAGGCTTTTGATACTGTTGCACATGGAAGACTGCTACACAAATTGGAGCAGTGTGACATTGGAGGCAAATTGCTGCTATGGATAAAGGGGTGGTTGAGGGGGAGAAGACAGAGAGTGGTAATCAATGGACACTGCTCATCGTGGACTAATGTTATTAGTGGAGTCACTCAGGGCTCAGTGTTGGGTCCATTATTGTTTTCTGTATTTATAAATGATATTGATGATAGTATATCAAGCTTAATGTCCAAGTTGGCAGACGATACAAAGGTTGGCAGGGTTGTCAAGGACACTACTGACACTATGCTGCTGCAACAGGATCTGATCTGGAAAGGTTGAGCAGATGGGCTGAGAGGTGGCAAATGAAGTTTAACATTGACAAATGTAAAGTACTACACATGGGAAACAGCAACCCCAGAGCAACGTATCAACTCTGTGGTACTACACTGACAGTGGTAGAGAATGAAAGGGACTTGGGGGTGGTTGTGCAGGCAGATATGAAGTTCTCTGAGCAGTGCAGACGGGCTGCAAGAGTAGCTCATGGAGTATTGTCAATGATATACAGGAATTTTTCCAGCAGGGATAAGGAGGTGATTATTCCATTGTATAAGGCAATGGTCAGGCCAAACCTAGAGTACTGTATACAGGTCTGGAGGCCTCATTTCAAGAAGGATGTAGAGCTGCTGGAACGAGTACAGAGAAAGGCAACAAGATTAGTGAATGGAACAAAGGGGTGCTTTTACGAAGAAAGGCTTAAGTTTTGCAAATTACAGTGTCTGGAGACTAGGCACCAGCGAGGTGATCTGATAGAGGTGTATAAAGCCTTGAATGGTTTAAGCATGCTCAATGCTGATGGGATTCTTCCTCTAGCTCAGAAAAATCACCTGAGAGGGCATAAATTCAAATTGAGGAAAGACAGATGTAGGATAGACGTGCGGAAATTTGCCTTTAGCCAGCGGGTGGTTGGTTGGTGGAACAGACTTCCATCCCTTGTGGTGGAGGTTGATAGCCTAAATAAGTTTAAGGCTCAGCTGGACAGGTATTTTGAACGAACAGAGGGGTGAAGTGGAAGTGGGGTTTTTTTTTTTTTTTTTTTTGGCTGATGCTGCATAAGCTTGCTTTCTTGCATTAAATGCCTCTACTAATGCTAATGCTACTGAGGTAATTTTCCTTTGTGATTTTAATGTCCAACAACTCCAGCTGGTCGAGATGCTGAGGCTTTTGCAATTACTAACGACCTTGCACAGATTGTTCATTTACTTACCAGAATACTGGGCAATCCTAAATATCCAGTCAATACGTTTAACCTTTTTCTCACAAACAACCCGTCCAAGTGAGTGGTCCTTTAGGCACCTCAGATCAAAACTTGGTGATTGTCCCTTCTCCAATGGAGCCATTATCTCATGGCTTATTCCCAATCTTGTGTTGTTTGGCATTACAAGAATGCAAAATGGGATGACATGAGAGATTTCATTTCTTCATTTCCTTGGTTGGATTACTGTTTCAAAATTTGTGATATCAACTTTTGCTCAGATTGTGTCAGTGAAATTATTCTTGTAGGAATGGAATCCTTTAGCGAATTCTTGCTTTTCCAATAAATGTGCTAAGGCTGTTCAAGAGAAGAATGTTGCATATCATAATTGGTTTGTTTCCAATTCTTCAGTTTCATTTTCTGCCAACACCAAAGCTCGCGACAATTGTAAAGCAGTTATTAATCGGCCCAAACTAGATTTTGAACAGGCTAAGAGTAGAAAACTTGCTTCTTGCCCTAAAGGTAGCCAAGAATTCTGGTATCTTACCAAAGCTATTGGTAGCAACTTTTGCCCATCTCTGCTTCCACCTGTGTCAAAACCAGATGGTTCTATTGTCACTTCAGCCAAGGATAAAGCTGACATGGTAGCATGCCATTTTTCCTCCAACTCATGTATTAATGATCTTGGTAAAACACCTCCCGCCATGCCTAACACACCAAATTCAATGCTTCCTGTGGTCTTCCCTCAAAAGGATTTTGACGAATCTTGATGCTAAGAAAGCTCCAGGTGCTGATGGTATTTCCCCACTTTTTCTCAAAATCTGTGCTCCTGAACTTATTCCTGTTCTTTGTCGCTTTTTTTCACTTTCTTATTCCAAAGGTGTTTTTCCTTCTGCTTGGAAATTTGCTCATATCCAACCAGTTCCTAAAAAGGCTGACAAATCCCTCCCATCCAATTATCATCCCACTGCAATTACTTCTACTCTTTCTAAAATAATGGAGAAAACAATTAACTGCCAAGTCTTATTAAACTATTTAGAAACCTTCAATCTGATCAACAATCGCCAGTATGGATTCCGTCAGTATCAATCCACTCGTGATATTCTGGCTTATGTCACCCATTTATGGACAAATTCAATATTTGTAAAATAATAAGAGAAGTTTACTTCAATATAGTACATAGAACACTTCCATATGATACTCTCAAGAAATTAAAACAAAAAAATCGAAAAGCTTACATTAGAATGACAAATAATTAAAAATGAATTTAACACAACTAAAAATCAGAAAATTAATTAAAGAATTGAACGCAAAAATTCTTTAAAGATACTGAATTTAAAATTGTGGCTAGGCTAATACGGAAATTACACACTATGCTGAACAATCGCTCAGTCCTTTTCTCGTTCGCAACACAAATTAATGAACTGTTATACATTTCTTGCGGTGATTGCGAATCGTCTTACCAAGGTTCGACACGTTTTCCTCTGAATATTCATGTTAATCAACATTCCGCCTCAGTTCGTGCTTCTCATTCAGCAGCGTCAGAATTAGCCTTTCACACTGTTAACGAAAATCATATGCAACATAATGGTGTCGAACATATGCAACATAATAGTCGCATTATATGCAACTGTTAATTGAAGAAACTGTAGAAATTAAATTATACGAGAATTCTGTTCATGTTCGCTGGCCATATCTGATCTCCGATTGGTACATACATGCGCGAAGACAAATAATCCCTATTTAAGTTTCATGCTCACCCCTATTCTGTAGTTTTCATTCCTGTAATCATGACATACGGACAAAAAGCGTTGTCAGCTAGCTTCAGGAAGCAAAATCATTTTGCAATTTTTAGTTAGATTCTTTTAATTAATTTTCTTATTTTTAATTGCATTAAATTGATTTTTAGTTGTGTTAAATTTATTTTTAGTAGTGTTAAATTTATTTTTAATTATTTGTTACTCTAATGTAAGATTTTTGATTTTATCGTTTTAGTTTCTGGAGAGTATCATACGGAAGTGTTCTACGTACTATACTGAGGTAAACTTCTCTTATTATTTTACAAATATTAATATCAACATATTGAGAATTACAGCTCTGGTTCATACTATCTAGGGCAAATTCAATGGAAAAATTCGGTGAAACCTAAGCAGTTGATCTTGATATCTTAAAGGCTTTCGATCATGTTTGGCATAAAGGTCTTCTAAAGAAGCTTCCATCTTATGGGTTGCCAACTGTTTTTTGTAATTGGTTATCCAGTTTTCTCTCAGATCTCTCAATGAAGGTGATGGTAGATGGCTCTATGTCTTCTAACTTCTCCACTAATGCTGGTGTGCCCCGAGGTTCAGTTCTTTCCCCCACTCTTTTCCTCTTGTATATTAATGACCTTCTCCCATTGACTGGAAATCCTATCCATAGTTTTGCCGATGATAGCACATTGCATTCAACTTTCCATTTTGAGAAACCTTGTCCAGCTCAATCAGCTTCAAGTTCTCGAAAATCTGCTGCCAATTCCTTAAATGCCGATCTTCAGGTAATTCTCCAGTGGGGCAAAGACAACTTAGTTGGTTTCAACCATGTAAAACTCAGTCCTGTCTTATATCTCGCAAAAAGGATTCTTCTGCTCCTATGTTTAACTTTGGTGAATCTGTGATTTCTAGACTAGATGATTTCTCACTTTTGGGGGTTTACAATGAATTCTAATCTCTCTTGGCACAAGCACATTTCAAATATTGCTTCCTTTGCATCTAAAAAACTTGGTTTTCTCTTTTGATCTCAGCATTACTTTTCTTCTAAACAGCTGTTCACTCTGTACAAATTGCAAATCCGCCCTACCATGGAATATTGTTCCCACATCTGGGGTGGTGGTGCCCCCAAAGCCTCTCTCATTTTTCTAGATTCCATTCAGAAGAGGGAAGGGAATTTAGTTTAATTAATGATTCATCTCTAACAGAGTCTCTCCACTCTCTGTCTCACAGACATACTGTTTCTGCTGCATGCCTCTTTTACAGATACTTCCATGGGCACTGTTCTTCTGAATTGGCTTCTATAATTCCTGCTCTCTCTTTCAAAACAGTCCGAACACGTGCTGCCACCAGCCAACATCCATTTACCGTTCAACTCCAAACTCACAGAACCAACTTTACATCTTCCTTGTTTATTCATTCAACTGTCGTTTTCTGAAACAACCTTCCTTCATACATATAGTCAACAGAAGTTCAAGGCTAATGTCAACAAATATCTTCTTTCGCATTCTCAACCTCCAACCCATTCACGGTACTAAGTACTATAGGTTCTAATACCTCTCATGTTTAGGGTTTTCTTAAAAAAAAATACTCTGGGTAGTGGAGAATTAAAAAGACCTGGGGATAATTGTGCAGCCAGAGCAGCTCATGGAGTCTTGTCAACAATATACAGGAGGGCTGCTAGTAGGGATAAGGACATGATTATCCCTTTGAATAAGGATGTAGAGCTTCTGGAACAAGTACAGAGAAGGGCAACGAGAATAGTGAAGGGAACAAAGGGTTGCTCTTACCAAGAAAGGCTTAAGTTCTGCAAATTGCATCATCTGCAAACTAGGCACCTGTGAGGTAATCTGATTGAGGTGTATATGACTTTGAATGGCTTGAGCAAGCTTAATGTTGATGAGATACTTCCTCTTGCTCAGATTACACAAATGAGGGGTATAAATTCAAACTGAGGAAAGGTGGCTGCAGAAATGATGTGTGGAAATTTGCCTTTGGCCAGCGATTAGCTGATTGCTGAGACAGACTACCATATGTTGTTGTGGAAGTTGATAGCTTAAATGGATTCAAGGAAGAACTGGATAAACTTTTGGTATCAATAGGTAGGTGAAATGGGAATTTTTTTTTTTTCCTTTGGCTAGTGCTATATAAGCTGGCTTTCTTGCATTATATGCCATTTCTAATGTTAATGCTAAAGGAATTCATCAGAATGCATTTAGCATTGGAATGAGACAAATTTCCAAGCAGAAGGAACAAGGTAATGTCTGCAGTGCATTACATTTTAGATGCATTCGATTCTTTTCTTAAATTACATGGTTTTTTTTTTTTCTTTTTCTTATAGTTTTGTTTCATTTGGTTTGGAGTTTATTGGCACAGCAGCAACATTGGCTATAATGTGCGAAGAACCATATCTGAATAAAAACTGTTATAAAAATGGTAAACAATATAAAGGAGATAAAAGATTATGCTGACCCACTGACTGAAAATGGGTCAGTATGTCAATGAAGGCTTTCTAAACTATATAAGAAAGAGCAGAAAATTATAAATAGTATATAAATAACTAATAAAAGAACATATAGTAAAAGAGCCTATTTCAAATAAATAAACAAGACTAAAAAGGGGTTTAGGGTTGAAAGCCTCTGACTATCGGAAATTTATTACACGAACAAGTCAGTGCAAGGCAGATATAACATTTTAGTCCATAGTAAATCCATGTCACATTGCAACTCGTAAATGCATTCACAATATATGTAAACAAAAACAATTTTACCTACTTTGATTTACTATGGACTAAAATGATAACTTGCGCTAACTTGTTTGTCTAGTAAATTTCCCTTAATCTGAGGCTTTCAGCACTAAATCACTTTTTAGTCTTTACTGTCGAACACCATCCAGCATCTTTCGTATTGTGGAGTTATACTTCATAAATGGGTTGTCACTCATTGCATCACCAGGGTAGGTACTGATGTTATCCTTCATTACCAAGAATGGATAATAACAGTCTTTCCTACTGAAGAAGCGTTGCCTATTCAAAGGATTTATGAGTGAATACTTGAGTGAGTGAGTTTGAGGAATAACTGCCCTTTTCCTTTTCTTTGATGGCATTTCTTCTTTTTCCTCTCCTACTATCACTTTCTCTACCATTTTACTTTTCTTTGTCTAATGTTGTTGTTATGGAGGCTTATGGCACATAAGCTGCTAAGGCTATAATGTGCCTATTCACTTATAATATCTTTGTCTAATAGGGACATGGATGTGGATAACAGAGTTTATTATCTCATACCCATTTACAAATGGTGTCATTTGAGTGGTGGTATCTTCTGAGAATAAGTAACATTACTCTTCTCTACTGGCACAGTGTTGCTTATTTGAGGTAGTGCAATATCAGAGCAATTTGTTGTGAAGGCATTCACAATATGAGAAGTAACAATGATGCTATTTCACCTACTTCGGTGATTTACTATGGACTAAAATGATGCCTTGCATTAACTTGTTCATCTAGTAAATTTCCTGCATTCTGAGGCTTTCAGCCCTAAAATCCCTTTTATTCTTTACTATGGCACACTGTCTGGCATCTTTGATTGGATACTATGATGCAGTCACAAAAGAACTGGATGCAGGGAATAACTTTGATATATATAATATTTGGATCTTAGAAAGGCTTTTGATACTGTTGCACAGGGAAGACTGCTGCACAAATTGGAGCAGTGTGGCATTGGAGGCAAATTGCTGCTATGGATAAAGGGGTGGTTGAGGGGGGAGAAGACAGAGAGTGGTAATCAATGGACACTGCTCATCGTGGACAAATGTTATTAGTGGAGTCCCTCAGGGTTCAGTGTTGAGTCCATTATTGTTTTCTGTATTTATAAATGATATTGATGATGGTATATCAAGCTTAATGTTAAAGTTTGCAGACAATACGAAGGGTTGGCAGGGTTGTCACACTACTGACACTATGCTGCTGCAACAGGTGGCAAATTAAGTTTAACATTGACAAATGTCAAGTACTACATATGGGAAACAGCAACCCCAGAGCAACACATCAACTGTATGGTACTACACTGACAGTGGTAGAGAATGAAAGGGACCTGGGGGTGGTTGTGCAGGCAGATATGAAGTTCTCTGAGCAGTGCAGACGGGCTGCAAGAGTAGCTCATGGTGTATTGTCAATGATATATAGGAATTTTTCTAGCAGGGATAAGGAGGTGATTATTCCCTTGTATAAGGCTGTTGTTATTGTTGTTATTTGGTTTTTAGGAGCATTAGCAACTAAGGCCATATTGCTCCGGGATATGCGGTGATCATTCCTTGACCTTTCCGCATACTCCGTATTTGGTGGTGATGGGCTCGAACCCCGGTCTAATCAAGAAGCATGTGCTACGCACTGCTGCTCCTTCCCACCTGGCTACGGAGGCACCCTTGTATAAGGCAATAGTCAGGCCCCACCTAAAGTACTGTATACAGGTCTGGAGGCCTCATTTCAAGAAGGGTGTAGAGCTGCTGGAACGAGTACAGAGAAGGGCAACAAGATTAGTGAATGGAACAAAGGGGTGCTCTTACGAAGAAATGCTTAAGTTTTGCAAATTACAGTGTCTGGAGACTAGGCACCAGCGAGGTGATCTGATAGAGGTGTATAAAGCCTTGAATGGTTTGAGCATGCTCAATGCTGATGGGATTCTTCCTCTTGCTCAGAATAATCACCTGAGAGGGCATAAATTCAAATTGAGGAAAGACAGATGTAGGATAGACGTGCGGAAATTTGCCTTTAGCCAGCGTGTGGTTGGTTGGTGGAACAGACTTCCATTCCTTGTCGTGGAAGATGATAGCCTAAATAAGTTTAAGGCTCAGCTGGACAGGTATTTCAAACGAACAGAGGGGTGAAGTGGAAGTGGTTTTTTTTTTTTTTTTTTTGGCTGATGCTGCATAAGCTTGCTTTCTTCCATCAAATGCCTCTACTAATGCTAATCTCTCATATTGTGGAGTTATACTTCGTAACTCGGTTGTCACTGATTGTATCACCAGTGTACCTACCTGCCCACTGATGAGTGGCCAAAAAGCCTTGAAATGGCACCATGGGGGTGGGGGAGACCTCATGTTATCCTTCATTGTTGAAGTGGGATTTATTGGCGCAAGGGCTGCTATGGCCAAAATGCACCTATAACTTAAGATTGTTGGTCAATATATGAAAGGAATTGTTCTAAAAGTGACTACATGTTTATCATTTTTAGATATTTAAAAAGTTCTGATAGATTAACATCATCTCCAAGTATATGAGCTAGTTGCAAGGGTTTTTGTGAGTTGATTAAAGATCTGAAACATTTAATTCTAACTGAATCATAGTGTGCACATTCAATAATAATGTTTCACTGTAAGAATGGAACTACAATGCGAGAAGAGAGGAAGCTCTTCTCCTAGCAGTAAAAAAGAGATGCATTAGGTGCGTATGACCAATTCGTGCCTGGTTAATCGGGAACTAGATCTCCATAGCTGTGGGTTTTGTTTTATTTCAAGAAGGTTGTTTGATATCTGATTATGCCACTTTTCAGACCACATCTCTGTATATATCCTCCGTATGATTGGCTTGTAATCAGAAAAAGGAACTGGGATGGGATCGAAGCAAGAAGGGTGTTTTGCTGCTTTGTCTGCACACTCGTTTCCTGGAATTCTAACGTGGCTGGGTATCCAGCAGAACGTGACAGTCAGCTTATTTTTATTGAGGTGACATAACTGTGATCTGATTTGTGCGAGAAGTGGATGGGAATTTTGTGGTTTTTCCTGTAGGGCATTCATTGCACTTAAAGAGTCTGCGTATATTATGACCTGGGTATTTAGAAAATCATTAAGGAGATTTAGAGCCATTTTGATTGCATATAATTCGGCAGTAAATACACACTGCATTCACACGGTAATTGTACAGAAACAGTGGAGGTAGGACCGATTACTGAAGCTCCCATGGATTTATCAGTTTTGGATCCGTCTGTGTATATCTGAAGACTGTAAGCATTGGTCAATGCATGGTCTGCATGTAACTGTCTAAGATTGTGGTTTGATAGGGAGTGTTTTCCCCACTGTAGAAAATAGTTATCGCAAAGAGGTATATAGATTGCCCATGGTGCTTGTACTACATCTGCAGCTTGAGAGATGTTCCAATGTTTGGTTAGCTCTTGTAGCCGGATACTAGCAGGTTTGTTTTCATTGGGTTTATTTTTATACAAATTTTCCCACTGAAGCTCAAACATATAAGTCCAGATGGGGTGAGAAGGGAGGCTATGTAGTTTGGCTGCATAGTTAAGGAGCAATACTTTTCTCCTAAGATGTAGTGGAGGTTCACTAGCATCTATATACAAACTTTGCACTGGGGATGTCTTAAAGGCTCCTAAAGCAATCCTGAGAGCACTATGCTGGACTGGATTGAGCCGGGCTAGTACTGTCTTATGCGCAGAGTCATAAACTGGGGCTCCATAATCTAGACGAGATCTTACTAAAGTATGATATAAGTGTAAGAGTGTGAAGCGATCGGCTCCCCATGTCATAGAAGAGTTAACTTTGAGAATATTCATCTTTCTCATGCACTGAGTTCTCATTTGCATTATATGCGCCTGAAAGGTAAGTTTAGTGTCCAGTATTAAACCCAGACCCGGATATTGTTGCTAAGTGGTATTGGTTGGGCTCCTAATCTTAGCTCAGGATCTGGATGAAGCCGTCACTTTTTACAAAAGTGAATAGCAGTTGTTTTTGTTCTGGAGAGGCGATAGCCATTGTGGGATGCCCATGATTCTATTTTGTTTATTGAGAGTTGCAGTTGGCTTTCAATGGAGCGCATAATTTGTGAATGGCAGGATATTGTAAGGTCGTCTGCATATAGATAAGTGTCGACATTAAGCAGAATATTATCTGTTGCATTGTTCAGCCTAACTGCAAAGAGCATTGCACTAAGAACTGATCCTTGTGGGACCCCTTCTTCCTGAACAACTTTTTGGGACAGTGTATTGCAGTAACGCACCTGAAATGTTCTATTTTGGAGAAAGCTCTGTATGATTAGTGGTAGCTGGCCCCGAAGTCCTGTGGCATAGAGATTTTGAAGAATGCCATAGTGCCAGGTTGTATCAAAGGCTTTTTCAATGTCCAGGCAGACCATGACGAGATGTTCTCTATGGATAAAAGCATTCCGTATGTTGGATTCTGCCTTGATCAATAAGGTCTAGAGTTGACCGATTTTTCCTAAAGCCATACTGATTCTTGTCCATTACTGAATAAGATTCTAGAAACCAGACTAATCGAGCATGAATCATTTTTCCATTATCTTCCCAAGGCAACTGTTGAGACATATTGGCTGATAGTTTAGTGGATCTGACTGATCCTTTCCAGGTTTAGGAAAGGCTAGGACTATTGAGTGGCGCCAAGAACAAGGGAAGTAACCTTCTGAGAATAGCCGGTTGAAATATGCCAGTAGTGAATTCAGAGATTGATTGTTTAGATGTTTAAGCATCATGTAGTATATTCCATCAGGCCCTGGTGCAGTATTCGCTGACCGGTTTAGGGAGCTCTCTAGTTCCAGTAATGTAAAAGGTCAGTTATATGAGAGAGATGCCGTTGTATGAAAGTTCAGTTTATACTTTTCTGCATTGGCTTTATGCTGTTTGAAGGCAGGCTCATATGCTGATGTGGCTGATATTTGAGAAAAGCATTCTGCCATGGCATTTATCCACTGAAGAGGAAAACTCTTTACCCTTCCAGCTTAGAATAGGCATTAGTTCTGGGAGGTATTTTCCATTTAGTTTCTTTATTTTATTCCATATTTTTCTACTTTCAGTATTTTTAGTGATGGTAGAAGCAAACTGAATCCAAGAGTCTTTTTTTGCTTTTTTCTGCACATAACATGCCTTGGCTTTGAGTTTCTTAAAATTAATTAGGTTGTCGGTTGTTGGGTGCTTACGAAAAAGATTCCATGCCTTATTCCGTTCTTTTTTAGCATCACGGCAATTGCCATTCCACCAAATGTTGGCATATCTATGTGGACCAATTGTGACTTTGGGTATGGCACTGGTTGCAGCTGTTATTATCTGTGTAGTAATATGGTTGGTAACATCATCAATATGCTGGTTTTTAATAACTTGATCATCAAAGGAAATTGCATTGGTAAACTTGTTCCAATCTGCTTTGGAGAATTTACATTTTATGGGACTGATTATATGTGAGGTTCTGTTTGTTTGCAATTTGCGAATAATCGGGTAATGGTCGCTGTTCAGTGGGTTATTTGAGACTGACTACTGAATGATTGGGAACAATTTTGGGGAACATATTGTTAAGTCTATGGCAGTAGATACTCTGGTGAGAAAGTGGATATAGGTGTCAGCACCTGTATTTAATAATGTGAGATTCTGGTTATCAATAACTGTTTCAATGAGTTTTCCTCTTTTGTCTATCTGGGGAGATCCCCACATAGGGTGGTGCCCATTGAAATCTCCTATCAGAATAAAAGGAGATGGAAACTGCTTTATAAGTTCCTCCAGCTCTTTCACAGTGAATTCTTTGTTTGGGGAAAGGTACAGTGAGACTACGGTTAAAATAACACTTTTGTACTGCTACAGCCTCTAATGTGGTCTGCAGCAGGATCTGTTTTGTAGGAACCTTGTTGTCGACAATTATGGCTACGCCTCCTCTTGTTGAATTAATATTGTTTCTGTCCTGTTGATAGATACTATAGTTTTGATCAATGGAGTCACTTGTGGGGTTAGACTGGTTTCTTGCAGGCATAGGATAACTGGACTATGTTGTTTGATTAGTTCATAAATATCAAAAATATTGCTTCGTAGACCTTTACAGTTCCATTGTATAATGTTGTGCATTATTTAATTTTAGAAGTTGTGTATGGTTCTGTCTGTTTTTTATATCCTGCCTGTTTGCCTCAATCTAGTTTCATCTTTTCTTTTTTTGGAAAAGTGGGGCGTCCAATTTCCATATCATCTTCTGCATGTAGATCTAGTATTGGCTCATTCTGTAGGGTACCAGAATCAATATCGATATTTGCTGAGCATGGTTGGTCTGAACTGTTTGGGGTGATGCTTTTAATTTTGCAGTTTCTGGTAGGGTATCGGAAGCAGTTGGGGGGTACTGTTAGCAGGGTATTGCTAGCAGAAGTTACTTTACATTGTTCTGTAGGTGACTGCAGTGGGGATGATAGCACTGATCGAGCCCAATCAGCAATTGAAATGGATGGTGGTACTGTTACTGCCATTTGTGTTGCTGTTGACTGGTATTTTTTGGTTGCTGCAGCATATGTGATTTTTGGCATATTGAGCATAACTTGCTTCCTAGCTTCCTGATAGGTGACCTTTTGTTCGACTTTGTACTTCTGGATCTTTTTGCCTACTCTGCAGAGTTCGCAATTTTTTGAATATGCTGGATGCTGGCCTTTGCAATTTGGGCATTGTGGCTTTTCTGCAGTGCAGTCAGTTTGTGCATGATCTTTGGAGCCGCAGTTCGGGCATGTAGTGTCCCCTCGACATACTGTTTGCAAGTGTCCAAATTTTTGATACTTAAAACATCTGATTGGGTTGGGAACGTACGGACGTACTCGGCAATTTAGGTATCCGGCTTTCACATATGATGGTAAGGTAGGTGTATCGAATGTTAGAATAATGTTTCTAGTTGGAACAAGTTCACCATCCTTTTTAATCATTATTTGTTTTGCCTGGATGACTTTTTGCTTTTTTAGTTCTTCGACTATCATTTTCAGCTACAGTCATCAGGTCCCACTCAGCTATTACTCCTTTGGAACTATTTAGTGTAGCATGAGGGGTGACCTGTATAGGAATTCCTCCAAAATTTGATAATTTTAGTAAAGCCTGAGAATGCTGATGTTTCAATTAGTAGATCTCCGGATCGGAGTCTTTTCACCATTTTCGATGAATTAGCCATGCTTTCTAAACATTTCTGAATTAGAAATGGTACTCATAGGCTTGGATGAGAGAGAATGGAATATAAGAAATGTTGGTAATTCCTGCTGATTCTCATTTCTACGTTTTCTTTTGATTTGTGATACGTCATGTTCGGTTTCAATCAGGTCATGAGTTGAGCATTTAGGCTAAAGTGCTGGATAATTGTAAAAATCCATGGTTGCTCCTTTTGGCCCCGGAGGATAACTTTTCCCCCAGGTTAACGGCCCTGCCACGTGGAGGGAGTAGCGGTGCCACCAGTGACCAAACGATCAGAGGTTAGTGGTTAGTGTGTTATATAAATTAGTTCAATATACAAAAAGAAAGGTACCTTTCCTTTCTTTTTTGGAGAGCTTGCTTCTTTATTCAGAAGAGCAGAAATGAAATAATTTTGCAAATAAAGACTTAAATTCTCAGTAATCTGCTGATTCTGGAGAAGTCGCTTTGAAGTTCACTTTTTAAATTCGCTTTGATCACTCGCTTAGCACTCGGGGCCTCGTTGTTGAGAATGGGTAACAACAGTCTTCCCTACTGTGAAAGTGTATATCACCCACTTGGGTGATATATGCTTCCACAGTACAGACTAAAATTATGCCTTGCACTAATAAATAAACAAGTTAATTTTGTTCGAAAAAAATCAAGTTAGGAAAATTAATTTGAAGAAAATCAAGTTTGGAATATTTATTTATTTTGTAGAACTTCATTTTAAATTAATTAACTTGTTTTGTTCACTATCTTCCAGTTTGAGAAATCTTGACCTGCACAAAATATTAATTTACAAGAGCTGTTCAATAAAGAATGATACACAATTTTCCACGACCAACCATACTGCTTGCTATTTCTAACTGAGGTGTGGAACGCCAGACTAAATTAAGCTGCATCACATAGCAACTGTGCAGTTGACTTGTGTGCATGATGTGACCTTGACAGTAGTTCAAATTTTTGCCTATGTAACAATGGATGTAACACGTGAGGAACAGTATGCTGCTCTCAAATTTTGTTTCATCTCAAGAACACATCAGGTGAAGCGAATGAAATGTTAAAAGAGGCTTATGGCGAATCTATGCTTCCATATAGCACAGCTTGCAGGTAGTTTCGAATGCTTAAAGATCGATGTGACTCATTCACAAAAATCAGCCATTCCAGAGCTCACACATGTGCGAGCTCCAGGACTAATGCACATGTGTGTGTGTACATACGTGCGTAAATCTTAAAAATCCCAGATTTCAGTTCATTCTGGTTTTTGGACAGCCAGATTTCAGATGTTCTACCTGTATTATTAAATCAGATATTTTCAAATGTCAATAGAAAACTATTTTATGATGTGTTAGTGTCAAACTCAACACGTAGAGCTGTATATAATGGGAGCCAGCCACAGAGTGTTAAAGAATAGGCCACGTACAAGTTAGTGCAAATGCATCATATTAGTACACAGCTAAACTCTGAATTAGCAAATTTTTGCAAAGGAATAGGCCACTTGTTGGACCTGACCTATCAATACATAATGAGGGTTATTTGAAAGTTTTGGGCCTACCACAGAAGAAAAGAAGCAACATCAGCCAAAAACAAAAGATAAAATACCTCATCCCCCTCTAATAATCTTATCCTTCCTTAAATTCATATAAACTGCCCACAACATCATATGAAAGTATGTTCTAACAATCAATTACTCTGGCTCTAAGCAAATTTTCATACATCTTGCCTGCAACCATCTTTCTCTAATTTAAATTTATGTACCCTCTAGTGCAGTGGTTTTCAACTGGGGTGCCACAGCACATTAGGGTGCCTCAACAACATTCTTGGTGTGCCGTGTAATTTCGGTTTAAGTTACTTAAAGTTATTATTATTTTTTTTTTTTGAAATTTATACATTTATTTCAATTTAAAAAGGTGTACGGTATCCATTATACTGTATCTTTTTAATTTTGCGGTGATCTATAATTGATCTTCACTTAGTACCTCTATATAAAGAATAAAATTATTATATAGGTATATATTAAAAGGTTGAAAACCAGTTTTAGGTATTTCTTTTGGCCTAGGGATGCTGTGAAAAAATTACTGGAACACTAAGGGCACTGTGAACCGAGAAAGTTTTGGAACCTCTGCTCTAGTAAGTCATCTGAGAAAGAGTAAGGATGCCATCAACATAGTTTGTTCAATCCATTTAAAGCCTTAAGCACCCCAATAAGGTCTCCTAGCAGGTGTCTAGCAAGCAGCATCTGGTAAACAACTGAACACTGGGCTATTAGCAGCAATGGTTCATTTTTGTTTTTTGTAGTTTTACTTGTTTTTTTAATTTTTTTTTTTTTTTTTTATGGTATGATATAATTTAAGCAGCCTATTTTATATGTGATCATAGAGATTTAGTCAGTACTAGGGCTTACAGTACCGAGATTCCGGGATCCTGATCATTTTTTTCCGGTATTCATACAAAAATACCGGTTTTTCGGTACTAATTTAAAAAATAGTTATTCACATAGAGGTTATAAAATCGACAACAATAAATCATTAATACTGCTAAATTTGCAAATGAGGGATTGTTATATACAGTACAAATGCAACAGAAACCTGAAAACGTCATGAAACTGTAAGACAAAATCTTACAAATATATTTCTCTTAGTAAGTAGAGTGCGTGTGCGTGTGGAAGTAAAGCACTTAAGGAACAACCAAAACCATCATTACGGAAATATTTCCATTAGTGGGAGTAGGCCTGGTAGGGCAATTAAGGAATATGGTGAACAATGGTATGGCAAGTGCAGAGGGATTAAAATTAAAAGCTTCTCAACAATAGTTTAATCCCTCTATTACACCGCTACTTGAGGATGCGACACTTAGTGCATTTTGGGAAAGGGTGTCAGTCTGAAGCAGTTCAAAGGTACTGTGAACAAGTGATCTTGAGGTAAAAGATGAAAGCATTCCACTGTGTGGGAAAAATATTCTGTTTTTCCCACTAAAGGAAAAAGGGTGAGTTTAAAGAATAACACCGTGATTGGGTCGGGTTTAAATTAGATAGGGGGCAGAAACGTAAATGCATGCAAACCACTCTGGGGTTTGCACATAAGCTTGTTTATAAAAAAGTAGCACAAGGACGATTGTAACTTGCAATCAATTCAATAAATAAATAAATGAGAAGGAAATAAATAAGGTGCTCGCATCAAAAGAGGGTTTGTAGTTGTTGTTCGGAGGGGTTGCAGACTTCCAATTTTAGTTCTGGGTGGGTTCAGTTCTATAGTGAAGGGTTCCACCGGGAATATGCCTGTGCTGGAAGTTAATCCGGAAATTGAATAACAAGCCAGTCAGACAGCGCACTGGCTTCTACTACTGCTGTGATAATTTCCTTCAGAATTAACAGAGAACTGTTTTCGAAATCCTGAAATAAGACAGTACTGGAAGAGCTTTACAGCAGAGATGCAGAGTTCAACTAAGAAGAGAGAGAGACATTACCACACTCCTTGAAAGGAACCCGCACAAAGGAATCCCAGCGTGAAAGAGAAGGAAGGCAAGTCAAGTCCTCTGAACTGTTGTTTTGGAAATGGCACTTAGATTAAGTGGGAGATTATTTTAGAGTAAGGTTGAAGTTGAAAAAACATGAGAAATAAGGAAATTTTTAGTACTGAGTTGGTTTATTGGTTGAAGTTGTAAAGAAATTGATATTGCTAAATTAAGAGAGATTACATGAATTGTTAGTATTAAGTTAGCGATTTATGGATTGCTGTTGTGAAGAAAGAATTGATATTGCTGATTAAGAGAAATATGAGGGAGTAATTAAGATTGAATTAGTTTAGTATTTGCAGTTGTAGAGAGAGTTGAGATTGTTAATTGAGAGAAATTTTATGGAAATGATAGCATGTATTAACAGATTAAGTGAGAAAAATGAATATCAGTTATGTATATACTTTATCTTCAAAAAGGACCATGGGGCTGGGTAATTCCATATTGAAATAATTACACTCAAACACCAGCCAAGCGGTTAAAATTTTACTATAAAATAAAATGATATAAAAATTAACATGACACAAATATTGGTTAAACTAGACTCTTACAATAATTACAATAAAATAGGTTAAAACAATTAAAAACAATGCTAAAATCATTAAAATATACTAAAATACCGAACCTTTCGGAGACCGCTGTCTCCTTCCTCAACAGTGTACTATTACTGGCACGACACATCCTTATTTAACAGGCCCATGACACTCAAACACATAATTCACCAGGCACATAGTCGGCATTTCCTACTTGCGCACCAGAAACGGAAGTGGCTCAGGAGCATGCCATACGAAATCGATCATCACTTCTGAGGACAACCACCTCAAACAGGGGATATAAACGCATACCTGTCCCTGTTGATAGTATTATGACTAGATGCACCGATTCGTAAGCTCTCGAGCCACTTGCATTCCCAGAACCCATGGGCACGGTCAGTTATGACCGCGTCTTCAGGGGAGATCAGATGTTGCTTCTCACAGAAATGCTCTGCCACAGCAGACCTCCCATAGTTCGCAGTCTTTATAGCGGTCGAGTGCTCCCCCAGACGGTCTTTTAAACGTCGCCCCGTCTCCTCCACATAGCATTCCTCACAATCCGGGCACTTAATCTCATAGACCACACTACTAGTGGAGTCTAGTAGTGGAGCCAAGGGGTTAAAAAATTTTAATCGCTTGGCTGGTGCTTGAGTGTAATTATTTCAATATGTATATACTTGTAAGTAGTTTTGTATGATAAATGACTTTTTTTTTATATTTGTGTTATTGTTCTTCAGAAACTGACATATATAATGTATATATTCATGTGTGTGGTGGGGGGGATATATCCCTCAGCAATTGGAAATTCTCATTTTTTAACGCAGTCAGATAGCTTCTGGGCATTAGTGTTTGAGGGGGGCTGCTGTGCGAAAATCATAACAATGGACACTGATGGCAATACTAAGGTACAGAGAAATAAAAATTAATAATAAATAAGCCCCCCCACACATACACACAATTTAGATTTAGTTTCCTCACCAAGCTTAACTGTCAGTCCCTTTCTTTCGTTAATACGGATATAGGGCCATAAAAAGTCAAAAAATTTTTGATAAAAAGGAAATAACATTTTTTGAAGATGAGGGAATAACGGGGGGGGGGGGTTAACTGTAACTGGTCTACGACTATCTCAGTACAAAGCACCAACCGCACAGAATCCAAAAGGACGTTTTCTGCCGCTAATTAAGTATGTACCAAAATGAAATCCAGTTTAAATGATAACACTATTCAGTTTCTTAAGGGCTCACTTTATTCGGACATGGAGAGTGGATGCTTATTTTTTTGTTTTTAGAATAACTGCATGTTTAATAATTTTTCTAGAATATTTATTATTGTAATAAAAGTTTGATTTAAAATGTGAATTCAAGTAATTACTTGCTTTTTCCTTACTTTCATCATCATCAGCCATTTTAAATCCACTGCAGGATGAAGCCTCTCCAGCAACTTTCCAGTTAATTCTGTTTTGTGCAATGGCCAACCATTTGCTACCCACAAACTCATGAATTTCATCTGTCCATCTCCGTTGTCTTCCAGGTTTTCTTCTAGCTCCTCTTGGGCACCATTCTGTTATTTTCTTAGTCCACCTGTCATCTTGTCTTCGTGCTATGTGTCCTGCACAAGACCATTTTAGTTCTTTAGTTTTGATAAGAATGTCCTTTACTTGAGTTTGTTACCTAATCCATGTGTTTCTCTTCTTATCTAACAGTCTGATTGCCAATATAATTCAATCCATTCTTTGCTGTGTAGTTCTCAGCTTTTCTTCCATTCTTTTGGTGAGTACCCAAGTTTCACTTCCATAAGTCATCGTGGGGAGTATACGGTTCATTATTTTATGTTTCAGGCAAATTGGAATATTGCTCTTTAGTATGTGACTATATTTCCTGAATGCTATAAATCTAAAATTTATTCTTCTTTTGACTTCCAACCATTTATCATTATTACAGCTAATAAATTGTCCCAGATAAGTATATGACTCCACCTTTTTAATTATTGCTTCTTCAATCATTACAGGCATTTCTCACTTTACGAGTTCCCGGGTTCACAAGGTTTTTTTTTTCCTGTATTAACTTGTCTTTGATGGTATCAACAAAATCGAAAATATGAACATTAAATGCAAAAAATGAATGTTAAACATTCATAAATACCGCATTCCAAACCACGTGCATAGCTATATAATAGTGTACCCCGCTTTACGATATTAATCAGTTCCAGAGACACCATCGTATCGTTAAAACACCGAAATGAAAAATCAATAACACATTGTTTTTTGGTAATTCATTTCAAGGTCTAGGAAGTTGAAATTTTCACTGTATAACTAAGCTATTTATTTCTCTAAAATGTCACTTTTAAGGTTATGAGCGTGACCATAAGGCCATATTGGAGACTTGAAGTGGTGGAACCCATGTTTAGTCTCTAGAGCTAAGTTCCGGCCAACCCTTCCCTATCTCTTCCATCATGCAGTATGATTGATGATTTTTGAGGTTATGATGAATGTCGTGGCGAGATCCAATATTCCTTACATTTCGAGGGTACAGCTCTAAAATGGTGTTCCAGGCCGGCCGCTAGTTAGTACACCGGATATTGGTAATTGAACCTATTGGTTGGATATTGAGCCTATTGGTAACTCTCTAGGAAGCTTCCGAATCAGCTAGTGTATAATCTTGCTACCTCTACTCTGCCAGATAGTGACTGGAGGGAGTCCGAGTAGTGTGTATGCGGGGAGCATTGTCGAGGCCACGTTATGTCAAGGATCTGGGTATATTCTTACCACATGTATGCCATATCCAAAAAATTTCATTACTTCATACAGCATGTTCCACCCACTTTTTCTTACTATTGAATACACCATGAATTGTCAAAATAATAGAGCAAGCTTATCTGCGAAAAGATCTAAACCTCCCAAGGACTTCCTAATTCATTTCACAAATATACGTGGTCTCAATTCTAATCTCAACGATGTCCATTTCCACTTGCAGTCTTCCAAACCCCATGTACTTTTTCTGACTGAATCTCAGTTATCAGTTGATTCAACTACTGCTCATCTCAGATGTCCAAATTATTTGCTGTATGATTCCTTTCACCTCAAAGGTGGTACTTGTGCATATGTCCGTTCTGATATTCCCTGTCAGAGACTTGGCAATTTGGAATCTCCTCTCTTTGATCTTCTCTGGCTTAAAATCTCTCTACCTCATTGTGTAAAATTCATCTGTTGTCTCTACCGTTCTCCCAACTCCACTAATCACTTGGAGCTCTTTGACTTCCTCCCTTTGCAACTTGACTTTCTCCAGTCCAACTTTCCTAACAGTGAGGTAATTTTCCTTGGTGATTTTAACGTTCACAACTCCAGCTGGCTTCCGTTTTCTAGTCACACCGACCCAGCAGGTCGAGATGCTGAGACTTTTGCAATTACTAATGACCTAGCACAGATTGTTCATTTACCTACAAGAATACTGGACAACCCTAATCAAACAGCCAATACGCTTGATCTTTTTCTCACAAACAACCCTTCTAAGTACAAGGTTGAAGTGAAAGGTCCTTTAGGCACTTCAGATCACAACTTGGTGATTGTCTCTTCTCCAATGGAACCTCTATCTCATGGCTATTCCCAACCTCGTGTTGTTTGACATTACAAGAATGCAAAATGGGATGACCTGTGAGATTTCTTTTCTTCTTTTCCTTGGTCGGATTACTGTTTCAAAACTTCTGATGTCAATGTTTGCTTAGATCGTGTCAGTGAAATTATTCCT